>NC_073267.2:96658928-97911785 GCF_029289425.2 Pan paniscus
GAGGATAAATTTAGAAATTTATTATAAGACTAAAAATTAGAACTCACTTCAGTCTCTTTTCTCCCCTTGAGGATATGTGAAGAGTAAAATGAGAGACTGCCACACAAACTCCCAGATTCAAACATCTACAGAAGCCAGGCCTGTGGTTTAAATAAATGAAGTGCACCAGATGTGAGGTAACTGGGTGTGGTGGGGACTGTGGCACACTGGAAAGCACAGCTTTGTCCAAAGGGGATGGCCACTGCCCACCTCCAGCCGGTGTCTGCTAGGCAGAAGGCCCAGCTTCAGCCAGATCTTCTGATTTATCAAGAAAAGCTGGAGATCTAGGGTTTATTATTTTTTAAGAGCAAAAATATACTTTATTGTAAGCAATACCATGTATCTGCTCAGGTGGGGTCTCCTTACTTCGCTCCCATCCACTCTCTGAAGGTTTGGGAGACTTTTCCAAAGTATTTCAGAAACTCTATTAGGATCTTTTCTCAATTGGTCTCCCACTTTGGGCAGAGATCTGTGGATATCCTTGGATTGTATCATTTGTCCTTTGTCCACCTGAATCTGAAACCAGTGATTTTCTTGTTTCTTTCTCCAATGGTATATTTGTTGAATCTTGACCTTTCACTTTTGTTTGACTATTAACCACTTCCATTGCTGTCTCGGTCTTCCCCTCACTTTTAACTAACTTCTCTTGATGTAGGAAATAGTAAAGTTGATGCTGAGCTTTTTCAGCTTGCTGTAAAGCCTGTTTCAATTGCTCCTGAAGGACTTTGTAAGTGCTGTGAGACGAGTTTTTAAAATTTAAACACATCTATGGACTGATTCAGTTCCCAACCCACCAGGCACACCCTTTGCTGTACAGTTTTAGAATATCTGAGGTAGGGACGTCACTGAGCCTCTAAGCTGTAAGCCATCCCCACACGGCCCGCTCTGCCATGACCAGGAAAAGGAGAAGTCTCCTGGCAGAAATGACAGCTGACATCGATTGTTTGAAATCGGACATGTCTGTATAACCTGCCACCCGACTTTACGTAAGTAGTCGACACTGCTATTAGCAGCTGGACTTCAAAGCGTGATGCGGACAGCAGGCAGGAGGCCTGCGCAGTGTCTCTGTTTTCATCCTGTTATTAATGAGAGTTGGTTTACACGAGCCTCAAGTGCTGATAAGGGCGTCTGAGGATCGTCACTGTAAATGCTCCGTAGACAATTTATTAGACAGCCAAGCCCAGCCCATTAGTCATGGACTATTAGAAGACTTTTTAGATGTTGTTTTTAAATCATCTTTTGAACTCCATTAGCCTTGAACTTCATGCAGGTAATATCAGGGACGATGGCAGCTGAGGGTCGTCTGGTAGCCGTTGCAGCAATTTCCATCCGGACGTTTGCACGGGATTGTCAAGGCTTGATGCTGTGGCGGGTGGGAGAACCGGGGGACACTTTAATTTACCGTCTAACCAGCTGCAGAGCTCTGGAGAAGTCACCGGGCATGTCCAGGCCTCAGCATCTTCAGCTGTAAGACTGGAGCATTAAACCTGGGGGCTCCACAGACTTCTTCTGTCTAGGGTGGTCAACATCCCTGTTTGCCTTGAACTTCCCTAGTTTTCTCACTGGAAGTCCCATGTCCCAGGAAAACCCGAGTAGCCACCCTCCCTCCAGCCCTCAATTTTATAAAGCCCATCAAACCAGGAGCCACGAAGGCAATCTCTCACTGTCAAAGGTTGGCAGTGAATGCAGAGGTGGTGTGGACGTGTCAGGTCAGCCCCATCATCTGAGAGCCTCACAAGAAACTGTCCTCTGCATCACAAACCTCTGCCTGAGGATCTAGAGTTCTCACAAAGGATCTAGAGTTCTCACAACGTCTGAAGAGGGTTGCAAAGAATTGCTTGGGTCTAAGGTCATTGTGGGTTCTTTCATGGAAGAACAATATATGGCTGCTGCACTCTCAGCTGATTTTATTTCAATATACATGTATCAAGGGGCTTTTTGTGAGCCAGAAGTTAGGCTGGATGGGGATAGCCCTGCCCTCAATGCTGATGCAGTCAATGCTGATCCAGTTCACTCAGGGACAGCCATACTGTCATCCTGCCACACTCATTATCACACACTTCCTTGGTGTTGTGTTTTGTAGGAGGCAGAAAAGGGATAGAGACATCTGACTTGAGGTCTCAGGGTGAAAACTTCCAGCTGGCACTCAGGCTCCACTTGTGCGAGAGAATGCCTGGATTGTGTTAAAGTGCAGGTTCTGATCCCATGGGTCTGGGTAGGTCTGAGATCATGAATCTCCAGATCTTGTTAAAGTGAAGATTCTGATCCCATGGGTCTTGGCGGGCCTGAGATCCTGCATCTCTAACAAGCACTGGGTGATATCACTGCTGCTGGCTCAGTGACCAGCTTTGGGCAGCCAGGAGCTGGGTAACTGGCTCCCTGGGGGCAGTAACTGATTCGATCTCACTCATCTTTTTTCTGTAGGAATGAGCAGACCCTCAGAAGGAGCCAACTGGACTCATGAACAGAAGGGATGAATGAATGAACAGAAGGGATGAATGAATGAACAGAAGGGATGAATGAATGAACAGAAGGGATGAATGAATGAACAGAAGGGATGAATGAATGAATGGGCCATCACTTAACATGGGCTCGCCCACCACGGCTCCGGGTCTTGCGTTTCTCTTTTCCTCAGCATTTCTGTGCATTTCCAGTCTTTCCCCATTTGGTGCAGTCTACATTTCTGAGAATATTCTTGATCACTTGTTGGATAATCAACCAATGGAACTGCCCAGGGGAGAACCTGATTATGCCCCAATCCTCCTTCTTCCAAGCCCACACGGCCACAGCTGGAAGTCCATTTGCTTCTTAAATGAGCCAAAAGATGGCAATTCTCTTCTTCTCTCATCCTCTCTGCACTTACTCCATCCTCACCAATGATTTGAGAACTTCATTTATATTTCTTTTATTCCAATATAAAAGTATTAAAATAATCAGAGACATCATCTGAGATATGAACAGGATGTGCAATTCAGTATATTAGAAATAGCCTAAATGTCAAAAGAAGGGATTAACTGAATAATGGAGGGTGTATCCTTAGGCATAGGTATTTGCTGCCATTAAAAAACCATATTTTTGCATGTGAACAACAGGAAGAAATCACCATATAATAATAATTAGAAGTGCAAGTTTGAAAAACTATAGAGAGCATAATATTGATTTTGTAGAAAAGTATTCCACACAGAAAAGCACAAGAGAAACTGAATCAAAATCATAACAGGTTAGTGCTGGGTGGCAGAGTCTCCTTGTCCTTGGGCAAAATAATCCAACACAAGGCCAGTTGGGAGTCAGATTTCTGGGTAAAATCTCAGCTCTACTACCAGCTGGTTCTCTGGCCATGGGCAGGGTTCCTATATGGTTGGTGCCTTGTTTTCTGTAAAAATGGAGATGATTCTACTCCCGAACTCCTAGGGCTGGAGGGATGAATCTGGTAAAGCACTTAGACAAAATTAAGGGGCTAATGAACAAACACTGCCAGCACCCACCAGGAGGATAAACCTGGGGGAGCTGAGACACCCCTGCCCCACCCCCACCCAGGTAGAACACACACACACAAATGCACACACAAACACACACAAATACACATTCACAAAGGCACACACATACAAACACACACAGACACACACACGCACACATATACAAATGCACACATATACAAACACACAGAAACGAATACACAAACACATAAATGCACACACATACAAGCACACATAAACACAAATACACACACAAACGCACATATATACAAATGCACACATACGCAAACACAAACACAAATACACACACAAACACATAAAGGCACACACAAACAAATACACACAAAAACACACACAGACACACAACTGCACACACATACACACAAATACATGCAAACACACACAAACATACACAAACACACGTACAAACACACACACAAACATGCACGAACACACCCACACACAAACACACATACAAACACAGACACACAGAAACACAAATGCACACCCGAACACACATATAACCACACAAACACCCATACACACACACACCCCCACATACAAGCACCCTTCCCTCTCTGCTTCAGCCTCCGTTTGGCTCCTTGCCCCATCCCACGAGCCCTCTGCCATCGAAGGCCCCTTGGCCATTGTCTGCTTCCTGCCTGCCCCTCACCTGCTGAGAGGACAGGTGGGTGAGTAGAGCTGCAGGTGGGGAGGCACCTTCTTAGAGAATTGGACGCTCCTGCCTCCAGTGAGGCTACAAGTGCCGCTCGCTTTCTGAGTACCAGGCCCAGAAATCTCTGAGACAGCCTTCTTGGAGGGATAGGAGGCGGCGGCAGAAACACGCAGGCCCAGCTTAGCAACAGTGAGATCCATGTGCCGGGCAGGCTAACACTTGAAACCGCTCTAGAGTTGTATTCTGTCGAGTCCCCTGTTGGGTCCCACCCCATAATATGCACACACACAGTTTGGGATTTTCTAAATGACAGCACCCGTTAATTGTCTGGTTAGGTATGACCTATTAAACATTTACCGCCCATTTCCTGTACACGTCTGGTGAGGCCGGCAGGAAATTTAGAACAAATTAAACAGCAGCTGCAGTCCCTCATGCTTTAATGGTCCCTCCACGATCCTGTGCGGGATTGTAAAATATGAGGGCAGATCTATTAGGGACAGGCTGGTTTTGTCAAGGAAGCATCCACCTCCCCGTCCTCCTGCCAACCAGACCCCATAAAGTTAAATTGGCCAGTGAGCATCTTCCCCTCCCCGGCTTCCACCCACACTGCTGTAGATGAGGTTTTCCATCCCCACACCCCACTCACCTCTTCTCCAGGCCCCCACCCCTCCCAACCGTTCCCACACGATTTCACATGTGGTCCTAGAGGGGCACTTCCTGCCGTTATAAAAAGCAAAACCAAGACCCCAGCAAAAACAGCCTGTGTGCAGAACACCCAAGTCGACAGTGTGAGAGCGAAGGCCTAATCCATTCCATATGACAAACAGCAGTGGCCCGCAGGGGCCGGCCAAACCCTGAGGAGAATTCAGAACAGTCCCTCCACCCCCTCCCCTGCCCTGGGTTCCTCGCTGCACCCCCCTCTCCCCACTCCATTCTCAAGTGGACCCTTCAAAACAGGAGAAAAATATTCTTAGGAGCATGCCCCTAACTTTAAACTGATTATGTTTGGGTTTAATAGCCTACTATGCATTGTTCTTTCTTCACTTTGAAAATAAACTCTAGGAAGCATTAATGCAAATACAATATAAACACGCTCGTTCCTAAATTTTCAAATGTCCCTGGTGTGTTTGGGCTTGCTCCTTAAGGTTACGGGTTAGGTTGATGTAAGAACCAGATGGATCTTTAAGTTGGAAGCTTTGCAGCCCTCGCCGTGTAAACAGACAGCTGTCCAGATGATGGGAGGTATAACAGAGCCCCAGGAACAAGGCCTTGGATAACTGCTTGCATTGTCTTTCCTGAACCAGCAAAATGCACAAGCTCTGTGAGGGCTCCTTCCTCTGCAGCAAAATGACAAACATCACTTTAGTTACAGAAAGAGGTGCAATTATAGAGGTGTTGATTCCAGGAGTGAATGAAAGTAACAGCTTTCTATAGTGACCACACTTTATTCCACCTCTTTGTGTTTCTGTAGCTAGCCTTTTCATGCTAAAGGATCTTGTTCCCATCGACAAATGCCCTTCGTTCATTCAGTCCCCATTGAGAGCCAGCAAATAGAACAATCCCTGTCACTGTTACCCTCCAAGGGTAACTTCATGTGCTTATCAGTGACCACATCCAAAGGAGAACCTTTCTACTTCCTGTTTCCTACTTCCTGCTTCCTGCTCCCAAGTTCCATAAACCATTCTCCTTGAGAGGTGCTAAAAATGGAAAGGACAAGATGAAAGAGTTGGCCAAGAGATTTATACCAGCCCATAAAAGTCTCTGCAGTGCTCTGAAGACTAAATTGTCACTTCTACTTTAACTTAACCTTTCACTGAGTGGTGATCTGAATGTTGTCTATGATTCCACTAAAACCTACGAGGCTTACCATTTGTGGTTTGGTTGTTCTGGATGACTTGACAAATTAGCCTAGTAAATTTTGGACGTCTTAAGCACTAAATTAGGTCATTTGTTTAATGAGCCAATCCACTGCCCAGAGTTTGACCCCAGCCCACTGGGGTGAGTTCACATGGAGTTCCACTGCAGAGGCCGGTGGCCCCTCATTTGTCTTAGGCTTCTAGAGAAACAGCTCCAGAATTAGGGCTGGAATCTGAATTCCAACCTTAACATTGATTCATTAGTGAACATTAACAAAGTGAATTCTTTGGCCTCAGTTTCTCTCCCTCCCACTCTCTTTCTCCAGTATCATTGTCATCATCATCAGCAGCAGCAGCAGCATCATCACCCTGCCCTGCAAATGGTGCACAAGCACGATCTCACCCAGCTCTCACAATAACCCCATGAGGCAATGCCAGCACTATCCTCATTTTCCAAATCTTGAAACTGCTGGCTTTCCCAAGAGCACACTCAGTCACTCACACTCACTCACTTATTAAATTTTTCAATAAATATTTGTTAAGCATCTACCAGGTGCCAGTCACTGGGGATACACAGCTGATTAAGCCATAGTTATTGCTTTCAAGGGCTTTATCATTCCATTGAACAGAGTCATGCATATTAATAAATTTAATTTTATTGTTACCATAATTCAGGCAGAAGTACGCCCGAGGCACAACCAACTTTGTCTAAAACATTCCCTGAATTATGCATATGGATTCCAACCTTTTCAAACAATGTCCATTCACTAACATGATGTCCATCCACAAGCCGACATCTGTGCGTGCCTTCTACAGGCGGTACTGTCTACTCACAGCAGGTTTCACAGGTACTGCTGATACATCTAGTACAAAGGGAACTGATGTTACGTTTGAAATAAATTGACACTTCTTTTGAAAGACAGAGTAAAGGTGATCTTCTCATTATTACTTTATTTGCTTCCCCCACACTTCATAGCTTCCCATTTCTCATTTGACTCGTTCTGAACCATTAAGAAAGATGGATCATTCCAAGTTTGGCCAATAATCAACCCACAACCTGCCCTCCTTCATGGCCATATTTTGTTTTGTTATGTTACAAAGGACGCCTGAGAGAGCTAGCCAGGAAGAGTTACTTCTGAGAAACGACAAGCTCAGGACCTTTCCAAAGGCTCTCACTGCCCCCATATGTGACAAGGGCAGTGTGAATGCCATGGCCGCGTCATCCCATGGCTGCCTCCACAGACCTGCCCCATGCCAGTAGGAAGTTCCTTTTTTTCCCCTCTGCCTAAATATACACTGACATGGTCAGAGATCTAATAGTAGATTTAAGTATTTAGGAAAAACAAGGACCACGGAACAATTGCTTTGCCTACTTACACCGCGGGTGGTAACACTGTCAATGAAATTGGTAGTTCAAACTTTTTGCATTTGGTGCAAGTATATAAAACCTCAAATCCCCGCCCCACAACACACAGAGAGAGGGGATGGAAGGAGAGAAAGAGACACCCACACACACGCCCACACATTGATGTGTACCTTGAAAATAGTATATGAGGGTAGAGATGCCCTCATGAACCAACAGCAGCCTAAAGGTGACTCTGGAGTCTCCCAACTTAGGTTTTGATGGCAACTTCCTGTCCCATCCCAGTTTCTATTGACAGATTCCTTATCTGAACTCCCTAGAGTGTGCCAATCACCCCAACTAGGCTGTAACGCAGTTGAGGGCAGTACCTGTGTCATTTCCCTAATTTTAGTTGGAACATTCTAAATATATAGTAAAGTATACAACTATTAAGTGTAAAGCAATAAATAATTTTCACATATGTACAGGCTGGTGTAACTACCACCCACACGAAATAGAGCGTTTTCCAGTACCCTAGAAGGCCTTCTTGCACCTCTTCCCAACAAACATCTCCCAAGGGTGACCACTGTCCTGATCTCCATCACCAGAGATGGGTGTTTCCCACCCTCCCTCTTCATATGAAGCGACATATGGTGTGTTCTTTTGTGTTTAGCATGTGAGATTCCTTCCCTCGTCGTTAGCATGTGAGATTCACCCACATCGTGTGAGGCAGTGCTCCATTCCTTGTAACTGCCGTGAGTGTGGTCCATTACTTGGAGACGTTTCAATTATTTATGCATTCGACATGGATGGACAAATGGTGTTTTCTGGCTTGGGGTGATGATGAACCAAGCAGTTATGAACATTCTTGTCTTGCATATGTGGTTGGTGCATACGTTGGGTCATACGATAGGAGGAGGTGGAGCTGTAGTAGATATTAAGCATCCACTAAGCACCAGGCACTGGAGATACAGAGCTGATGAAGCCATAGCTCTTATCACGTGGTTCTCCAAAGTATGCCAGTTCACACCCCACAGGCCAGGTGTGAGCTCCAGGAACTCACACCCTCACCAAAATAAGGCATTCCCAGTCTCTTCAATTTCAATCATTATACTGGGCAGGTAGTGGTTACCTCGCTGTGGCTTTAAGGTTGATTTCCCCGGTGAGTAATGATTTGGGTCACCTGTTCATACACACACTGCCCATTTATGACTCTAGTGAAAATTACTTGTTCAAGTCTTCAAGGGTCATGCTGTTAACACTCGGTGACCAACTATTGCTTTTAACCATCAAGCTCCTAGCTCAAAGTGTGGGCCTGGACATGTCATGGTCCTGTGGCTGTGATATTTCCAAGCCCTCCCTCCATAACAGGCAGCAGCCATCCTTTCTTCTACCTCCTAAGATTGTTTTGTGGATTAACTGAGGTGATGCCTGCAGAGTGCTGAACACCATGCCCACTGCACAGCCAATGCTCGATACCGGTTAGCTATGATGAGGTCAACAAGGTGTTGGCCAATTTCATCATTCTTGGGGGCAGGGGTGGCCCTCCATAAATGCTTGCTCCCCTCCAGAACACCTGCAGTGGCTTTTCTGAGCTTGGCTCCCTTGCTGACGATCGGCTTATTCCCATTCAGCCCCATGAGGGTGACGAGGGCTTCTTGAATCAGCTTGCTCATTTGCTGCTGTCTGTCCTGGTAGGAGTATTTTGGGGGAACAGTCACTTCTCTCCAAGAGCCCTGATGGTTCCTCCAAGCTGAGGAGGAGAACAGGGACCCCTCACAAAATGGCCCATCTCTTGGCACTGCCACCCCGGTACTATCTGCCAACTCAGGGGTGGAGTCCAACACTGCATCTAGGGCATTTGCCTCCTGGCCCTTCTCTATGCTTTTAGATTTCAGTGGGGGAAGCCCCCTCTCCGTCACCTCTTCCCACTCCCCTGAACAAAAACACCATTCTCCATGCTGAACTCTGCCCTGATGTGGGGGCGTCTGGCTTCCTCCACACGGCGGCCTGTCAGGTTTCGATTAGGCCAGGGAAACACCACAGGAAATGAGTCCAGGAGAGCAAGCCTGTGATTTTTTTTTTTATTTCAAATACCAGATTTATTAATTTTTTTAGGGGACAGTGTCCCGGCTGTGCCAAGTCAAGGAAGAATGTGAAAAATCTGCTGCTCCAAGCACAGTGGCAGCCGCTGGGTCCTCTGTTGTCTCCAATAAAAGCCCCTGGGAAGTTCCCGCTGTCCTAGGGAAGACGAGGTGCACCGGCTGCGAGGACCTGAGCGCCAGGGGTCCTGCCCAGGGCCGAGTGGGTAGCTGACCAGGCACAGCCTGCCATGGCCAGCCACAGTTGGGCTCCTCCAGCTCCATCTCCTGCCTGGCCCTGTGGAGCCCAGTGACCCTGACCTTACTGTCCCAGGGTCCAAAGGGAAGTCCTGACTATTTCATGAGCTGACAACTTTCCCGAGCCTCAGCTTCCTCTGTTGCAGGACATGGACTTTGAACTGAATATATATGTCATTTGAGACCCTTCTGGCTACAAATGCCATCAGTATTGCCTGCAAGTGGAGGTGGTGCGAGCTGGATTAGGGCCACAGGTGCCACGTCAGATCTCAGCATCCCACGCCGACTCTGCCACTTCTGTGCCAAGATGTGAGTTACACACCTTTCCTTAGCCTCGGTTTCTTCCTTGGTAAAGCAGGAATCCAAACAGTTACACCCACTCTGTGCCAGCCATTCTCACTGCCTGACGTGTGGTAACTCACTTGGTCCCCGATATGGTTTGGCTCTGTGTCCTCAGCCAAATCTCACCTCGAATTGTAATAATCCCCATGTGTCAAGGGAGGGAACTGTTGGGAGGTAATTCAATCGTGGGGGCAAGTTTTTCCTGTGCTGTTCTTGTTGTGATAGTGAATAAATAAGTCTCACAAGATCTGATGGTTTTATAAGGGGAGTTGCCCTGCACACACTTTCTTGCCTGCCACCATGTAAGACATGACTTTGCTCTTCCTTCACCTTCTGCCATCACTGTGAGGCCTCCCCAGCCAAGAGGAACTATGAGTCCATTAAACCTCTTTTCTTTATAAATTATCCCATCTTGGGTATGTCTTTATTAGCAGTGTGAGAATGGACTAATACAGTCCCCATCTAGAGGACTGTATTAAAGTCCTAGAGAGCACAGAGGTGAGCACTATTATTAACCCCATTCTACAGATAAAGAAACTGAGGCAAGGAGGGTAAATCACTTGCCCTAGGTTACACAGCTGTTATGTGGCTGAATCAGTTAGGTTCCTAGCAGAGATGCAGAATCAGTGGAAGACACATATTAAGAGATTCACTGCCAGGGTAGGCTTCACAGTGGTGGGGCCAGCTGGGCAGGTCCAGCATCTGCAGGGTGCTCACTTCGAGGGGCGGGCAGGGGAGCTACTGCCTACAGGTGGGTTTCTCCTTCCTTGGGTAAGCAAAGCCTCAGTCTGGTTCTCAAGGCCCCCCAGCTGACCCACTCAGGCCCACCCAGGTCATCTAGAGCAATCTCCCTTACTGAGGGGCAACTGATCATGGACTTTACTCACATCTGCAAAATCCCCTCCCAGCAGCACCCAGAGGTGTGGGATTGAATCACCAGGGACTGAAGCCTCACCAAGTTGACACACAAAACTGGCCCCCGTGGTGGTGAAGGCAGGGCTTGCACTGGGGTGTGTGGCTCCAGGGTCCACAGACTGTCTTCTTATTTTTTAAAGTCATGGAATTTTTAGAGCAGTTTTAGGCTTAAAGAAATTGAGCAGAAAGTACCGAGAGTTTCCATTCTCTCCCATGTACACACAGTTTCCACTGCTAGTAATGTCGTGTGGTACATTTGTTACAAGTGATTAACCAATATTGATGGATTATTATTAAGTCCATAGTTTACATTAGGGCTCACTCTTGGCGTTGGACATTCTATGAGTTTGGACAATTGCATGATGACCTGACCCCACGATTACAGGATCATACCCAGAGCTTCTCTGCCCTAAAAATGCCCCGTGATTGACCTACTTCTCTCTCTCCCATCACCCCTGGCAACCACGAATGCTCTCACTATCTCCGTAGTTTTGCCTTTTCCAGAATGTCATCCAGATGGATCCTACAGAGTGTGGTCTTTTCCGATGGGCTTCTTCCACTGAGCAATAGGCATTGAAGGCTTCTCCATGTCCTCCCAAGGCCTGGCAGCTCATTTCCTTTTACTGCTGAATAATATTCCACGGCCACGTCCCACCGCGTATTTATCCACTCGGTGCTGAAGGACATCTGGGTTGCTTCTGGGTTTTGAAAATTAGAATGAAACTGCGACACATCTGTGTGCAGGTTTTTGTGTGGACAGAGGTTTACAACCTCTTTGGGTAAATACCAAGGATCGTGACTGCTGGAGCGTGCGGCAAGAGCATGTTCCGTTTTGTAGGAAACTTTCGGACTCCACAGCGGCTGTGCCCCTGTGCATTCCCGTGATTCTATGGCCTTTCAGCAGCACCGCCCGCATCCAGGTGTGAGTGGTCGCTGAAGAGCCTAGAGGACGGGCGGGCGCGCATGTGGCGCTCAGCGCGGGATGGGCGGGCGCACGGGTGGCGCTCAGTGCGGGACGGGCGGGCGCGCATGTGGCGCTCGGCGCGGGACGGGCGGGCGCGGGGTGGCTCTCGGTGCGGGACGGGCGGGCGCGCATGTGGCGCTCAGTGCGGGACGGGCAGGTGCGTGGGTGGCGCTCACAGCAGGGGGGCTCCTTGCGTGCTGCCATGGCCTCCATGTGAGTCTTTCCACACATCCTTCTCATCTTGGGGGCCTGTGAGGGTGATGTCGGGCCCACCTCGGAGCTCTGCTGTCTCCTCGGGGTTGCAGGGCCTGGAGAAGGGCTTCCCATTTAGATGGACCCAGCACAGCACACCCTCGGAGTCTAAGCTCAGGTCACAGCCAGTTCAGCTGTGTTAACTTCTGTAGACCCTGGCATCCTGACGGTCTCCTGGCGGGGGCTTCAGCGGGCACTGGGGATGAAACCATGCGGGCTGCCTGGGCCAGTGTTTCTTAGTTCTCATTTCCAAACCAAAGTACGCAGACCATCCAGGTCAGCAAAGGCTACTGCAGCTCCCGTGGGCCCTCGGGCCACAGACCACAGCCATGGTGTGATCCGGCCCACGGCAGCATCTGCAGATCCAGGAAAGGAGCAGCCCACGCCCAGGTAAGGCCTGGCCTCTGGGCTCTGGCCTCTGGCTTACCGGCCCCGAGGCTCTCAGCAGCTGTTTTCCAGGGATGCAGTTGGAGACCTGGGAAACCGCAGCAGTAACAACCCCCTGGTGGCTCTCCCCATGGGGCAAACATCTAGTGAGCCCTTACTGCACATCTCACCAAGCATGTTACCTGCAGCATCTTGTGAGAGCCCCCGTGACCAGGAGGTGGGTGCTGTGTCTCCCGATTGGACAGATATGAGCCGGAGGCTCAGAAACGTGACTTGAGGCTCAGCGGGTGATGACTTGCCCGAGGTCACTCAGCTGTTAGGGGCCAAACCAGGGCTTCCAGCCCAGTTCCTTTGACTCCAAGGCTCACAACAAGAGTCCGTGAACAACTATTGAGTGCTCACTGCATACTGAATATGTTTATCAATATGTCAACTCTCAGTTGAGACTAAAAACCCTGTGAGGTAGATTTCACGAGCCCAATGTACAGATGTGGCAATTAAATGACACCAGGGCAATCATAGAAGATCTTGTTATCAGCAGGCCCGAACTGCTTCCTCCTGGGAACAAGGGTGGCATCAGTTGGGTTCCCACCCCAGCCCTGCTGCAGACCATCTTTTTTATACTGAGTGAGTCAGTGGCACGATGGCCTCACCAGCAAAATGAGAATCACAAACTCTCTCCTGCACTGGCTTCCGGAAATGATGAGTCCAGGCCTGGGCAGCGTGCACTGCCAGCAATATCAACGGCTGTTCTTATTCCTCACTCCCCACACACTCCCTTCCTACCCTGGTCTCAGCGCACACCAGCCTGCGTCACCCTCTGGCCGGGACCCTTCTCAGTGGGAAGCAATCTTCAGGGGTGCTGCCCCTTCTACCCACCCAAGAGAAGCCCTTTTCAGCCTCCTTTTCTGAACATCAAACATCTCTCAGCTTCCCCATCCCAGAGCCAGGACTCAGGCTGATAAAGAAGGGAGCACACCAAGTAAACAGAAAGAAACCCTGCCCCTTTAATAAAATAAAACCCATCCCAGCTCCGCGCCCAGAGCGGACATATAGGGGGGAACAGTGTTGGACTAGGCAGAACTCACAGCAAGGCCGAGAGCTTCCAATTTCCTGACGGGTTCCATTTCATGTAAACACGACTTAACTCTTTAACTAAATCATTAGAAGAGCTGGCCCAGTGTCCTGGTCACCCCCGGGGTCCCTCCCTACCTTGCCGAATGGCAATTCCCAGGCAACCTCAGGATGTGGTGACCTCGTTTTTAAAGAGGCTCCAAATGGTCCCCACACCACGTTTCTCTCGAGCCACAGACAATTGGGGTGTGGTGGGGCCTTTGTAGAGATGGGAACGGATGATTTCACTGTTTCTGCCATGAAGATGAAAGAGCGGGAGGCAGGTTGGAAAACAGACAATTCATGGGGCTGTCAGAGCTCGATTTGAATTTCATTCACACCAGGCCGAGCCGGGGCGGGGGGAGCGGGGCTTGAGGTCTTTCTCCAAGGGGAAGGGGCTGAGTGCTCAGTGCTGAAGTGATAATCCAGCCCGCGGAGTCTGGCCCAGGCTGGACATTTTGTCCTCCCTGTCAAAACGCTGCGAGCCCTGGAGCAGATGGAGTGGTGTCGGCAGTCGTAAAACGCCCTGCCCCACTGGGGACAAATAGGTCAACAGGAGGGATTGGCGCCGTGCATGTCATAAAACCCCTCCAGGCCTGTCATGTTCCGATAAATCTTGATTTTGTAACAGAATAGCACCGCGGTTCCCAGCCTTGGGTTTCACAGGTGAGCTGTGGGCTGATGGATGGTCTGGGAGCCAAGGGGTGGGGAGGAGGACAGAGGAAACCCTGGCCGACACCCACTCCAGGCTCCCAACACTGGCAGGAAACCTGGCCTGCAGGAGGACCTCAGGCATGTGTCCCTGCTAGCAGGTGACCAGGCTCGGTGCACATCGAATTGGAAGAGCTGAGTAACAGCAGGTGATGTCCTTGCTGTCGGGCTCCCAGATTCACCCATGCCCACACAAATGGGGCTGCTGAGGAGAATGAAGCCAAGCCCAGCACAGCCCTGGGGAATTCATTACCCACGGGGGCACCTGTGTACTGTCTACTCCCCCAGGGGGTCCTTTTGTCTTTCACATCAAGGTGCCATCTTGCCAGCAGGAGCTCTGTGGCTCAATGTCCACCATGAACACTTCACAGGAAGGATCAGACTCCAACTCCAAGGTCTTCCAGGGCGGGAGGTGACTGCGTACTGCATACATTTACATATAAACACATCAACCCTTATTTCAGTGAGGGAAGCAGGCCAGGTGGGAGAAGATGAAGCATGAGTGGCCCTTGGCCTCCCGCCTTGAGGAGAAAGAAAACAGCCTCTCAGGGACTTGCCTATGGAGAACATGGGCTCCGGTCATTGCCAGGAGGGATTTGGGGCCCGGTATGATCAGACCTGCTGGTATTTAGAAGGAAAAATCTGGATTCCAGGTGGATTCTCCCTAGTAGTAGGCATTGAGGAGTCATTCAAATGTAAAATAGATGCTGGCCAACACGGCAGAGCAAGAGAAAGCTGGTGACTCTCCTTAAGGTCCTCCAGGCTTGACTTGGGCAGTAAGACCAGAAGGAGTGCAGAAGATTCTTCCTGTTAACTGCAGAGCTTGTAGACTATGGTCAAGTTTTCCAGCCCAACCCCCGTGAGAAGCCCATGCAGCTACAGGGGTGGTTACATGTGATTTTCCCATGACAAGCCATGGGTTTGGCTCTATGTCTCCCACTCAAGCAGACAATCTGAAATGAGAGTGATTTTATAGTAGGGCTAACCTTGAAAGCCCCAGATTTAGGAACATAAAAGTCAGTGGTGTCTGAACTCCTGAACTTTCTCAGTGGTGACGTGTCTTGTACTCCCCTTCCACCTCACGGAACATTCCATTTGGTGGAGGCTCCGGGGCTCAGAATCTGGTGAACTGGAACTGACTGACCAGGTTCTAATGGAGGGGGAGGGAGTTCTCTCAACCAGCACAGAGGTGGAGACGATCCCAGCCCTGAGTGGGACCCAGGTCATTGTTCACTACCACATCTGATCTCAGTGTGTTATTGTGCCACCCTCTGCCCCATCACTCTTTGTGTTCCATGCTATTTAAAAATAAAAGGTGACAACCAGCAGACAGCTGCTCCCCTACTCTCACATACTGGCGTTTGAAAGCAGAAGGACTGGGTGAGTCCCAGCTCCACCACACACTAGTTGTAACATTGGGCCAACAGCTACTGACCATGTCTGTGTTCATCTTTGAAACAGGAACACAGTATTCCCATGTGAAAGCTGGTGATGAGACTCTGAATGAGGCTGTGCTCTGCATGGCGGTTATTCAGTAACTGGTGGTCCTTACTGCTGTGGCTGCTAAGATTTGCATTATTTTGAGTGCATTGAGACTTATCCAGCCACTCCCTTCTCACTCGCCTGGGATGGGTCCTGTCCTGCACGTTCCGCTGAGCCTTGTTGAGCTTTTGTCCCTTCAAATTCCAGTTGTGTTCAGATCTCTCTGGCCCCAAGCAGAGGGCAACTTAGAAAAGCAGGGAGACCACCCCACTTTGATTTCGAAGGCCTTCCCCCTAGGGACCCATGTGCATTTTAACAGACTTCTAAAGCTATTCAGATGATGCATGCTGCAGCCGTTAAGAAGAACAAGTTAGATCTGTCCACAGTAACACAGCTTCTGAAAAAACTTAAATTTTAGGTTGATACATATAGTATGATATGATTTATATAAACACACATACAAACCATCAATTATTTCCTATGGATATATAGGTCCTCATGTGTAAAGTATATATACATATCCATGAGAGTGTGTGTGACAGAGAGAGAGAGAATTAGTTACCACAATAAAGAGCTAGAAGAAGACATTAGCAATCTCCCAATTCTGGGGAAGGAGGAAGGCAACTGAGAGTTAAGACGGTAAATCCTAAATGTTTTAAGAGAACGGCGAGTGTCTTTTCACCTTTATAACTGATTTTTAAGCTAAGGAAATCAACCCAGATTATTTTTAAGCTTTAAGTCATGGCATGCAAAGTCACCAATAGACTGGTCTTGAATATTCCTCAAGTCACTGAAAGCAATTCTGGTCACTTCCTGTTCTAGGACATTCAGGGGTTACCAGGGTGCCATCATACCCTGCAGGGTTCCCGGCCACTCTTTCTCTCGGTGACCCCGGGAGTGGCTGGGAGGGTGGGGAGGGGAGGACAGACTTCCTCTGCCCTGGCTGAGACCTTCTCTCTCACTCTCTAGTGTTGCTTTCATGCTGGTCAAAAACAGCATCTAACTTTAAAGACCAAGATCGGGAGCTTGCCAAAACCTTAGAAAATTTATTCAATAGGAAGCAGTGCCTGCAAAACCACACTGATAAGAAATAAGGCTGAAGGACTGCAAAATGCAAAATGTTCCCCAGAAGCCCAGTTGCTTTTCAAAAATAGAGAACCTAAATGTCGAACAATAAGAGATTGGCTATGTAAATTCTGACATGCATATTAAAACCGAACTTGATGTAGACATGGAAAATAATGTTGTTGGAAAATGGCTCATGACATGGGAAACGGAGATATACATTGTTGATTCATCATTTCAAAGTTGAAGGCTATTCCTTGCAGCAAAAACCTTCTGGACAAAAATAGAGGGAAAAATCAACCAATAGTTTGAGAGAATGCAGACACAATCTACTAAGGACTGAACAATGTCCCCCCGGTTGATATGTTGAAGCCCTCACCCACAACATAATGGTATTTGGGAGGTGATTCAGTATAGATGAGGTCATGAGGATGGGACTCTCATGCTGGGATTAGTGTCCATAAAAGAAGAGACACCAGGAAGCTCTCTGTCCTTCTCTCTGCCACATGAAGACCTGGCAAGAAGGCAGCCCTCTACAAGCCGGGAAGAGCACCATCACCAGACCCAACCATGCACAGCCTCCAAAACTCTAAGAAATAAACATCTGTTGTTGAAGCCGCCCAGTCTGTGTATTTCGTTATGGCAGCCCAAGCAGACTGAGACACAGCCCACCTCTACCTGAGCCCAACAGAATGTGGCCCTGACTCAGCTACACACGTGTGATCCCAGACAAATCATACACCCCTCCTGGGTCTGGATTTCCACTTTCTATAATCTCTTGGACCAGGAGTCCCCATCTTGGGTGCCCCAAACCTTAAGAGTTGATGAAGACAGTTGTGAAAGCTATTATAAAGTCTTTATAGCTATTCCAAAAAAGATGCCTACTTACCTTGAAGTTACGTATGTCTTTAATTGATACAATGGAAAAAATAATTCATTTTGAAAAAATAAGTTCAATTTTCTGGTAGACAAAATCTTTCAAATAGAGAGGTATATTAGGCTAATGCTAGGTGCTGTAACAACCCCCCAAATAAAAGTGGCTTAGCACAATAGATGTTTATAACTCCATCATGTAAAGTCCAAACCAATGTTCCTGACTTAACTAACAGGCAGATCTCTTCCTGGTGGGAATTTTGTCTTGTGGTCTTCCAGGACCTCAGAGTCTACTGCATTTCACTGGAAAATAGGGAAAGAAGAGAGAATCTTGGAAGGGAGATTTTCCTGGGCCATTGGCTAGACTCAGTCACATTACCACAGCTAATTGCAAGGGAGGCTAGGAAACAGAAAGTCCAGCTGTATTTCCAGGGGATAAAAAAGAGGAAACTGGCTTGATGAACCACTGATTGGTCTCCGCCAGAGAAGGCAAAAGAGGTCACACATAAAACAGTGCATTCACGCGAGGCATTTGAGCAAAACATGGAGCTGTTGCCGTGGGTGGGGTGTTTTCTGTGATGTCCTGTCAGTCTGTGATTTGGGGCTCATGTCTCACCTCCCAAATGACGGGCAATGATGGTATTAAAATAATGGCATCTGCAAAAGCCAGCTATGCCATCCCTATGGCACCAGTACCCTCAAAAATGCCTCACAATGTAACCCACCAGCAGCAAATGCACCCAGATCTCCTACTTCAGGCAGCCAGACCCAGCCTGTGGCATGAGCTTTGATGTCTGCATAGGCGAGGTGCTGGCGAGGCTGTGTCCAGGTGGTCACTGCCACTAGGCCTCCAGTGGGTGCCATCATCGTGCTCTGCAGCCAAGCCAGCTCCTCCTCTTTGAGATCCTGGGTTGCTGGCCTGGGAGCTGGGAACATGGAGACCTCTGAAACATCTCTGCTTTCCAGGGGTCTACGCCCAAGGGAGGGTGAGGCCAGAGCCTGTGTGGTCTGAGCCCCGGCAAGTCCCTTCCCCTGGGAGCCTGCGTGCCCTCATCTCCTGGACTGTCTCCTGCCTGTCCCTCCCCTCCCTCACCCCACTGGTGGTCTGCAGCTTCAGGCCAAGTTTGCTGCAGCTCCACAGGGACCCTGTGTTCTTCCCTCCACATCTCTGCAGGTGCCATTTCCCCACCCCAAGCACCTGTCCCGTGTTCCCTCCTCATTTGGCCCCGACTCCTAGCTATGCCTCCTGTGTCAACACAACTCAGGGCTCCTCTCTACTCACTGCCCTGAGTCATAATCCCTGGTGACTCCTCTGCCCCTCTCCCACTGGGCCTTAAGCCCACCTCTCCCCATCTCACCCACCTCCTTCAGTCAGAATCCCAGCTGGGATGGCTCTGCGGGTTGAGTCACACACCCCACCCGAGGTTCACTAGCATACCAGCAAGAAGCCTTGGAGGCTGCAGAGACTTGGGGTGAGGGAACCAGGACCCAGGAAAGGCTGGGGCCACAGGCTGGCATTTAGGCAATTACCGTCTGTTAACTGAATATGCACCAAGAGACAGGGCCATTTAGGGCTGGAGAATGAGAAGATTCGTGATCATGGCTAAAGGATGCAAAGGTTTCTTTCCGGGGTGATAAGTTCTAAAATTGATTGGGGTAGTGGTTGTACATATCTGTGAATATACTAAAAGCCATTGAACTGGACACTTAGAATGGATGAATTGCATGACATTCGAATTACATCTCCCTAAAGCTGTTAAAAAGCAGGTTTGAAGGGTGGAACCCCATGCCCCATGGTGGAAGGCAGGACGGAAGGCTTTATGTCCCTCAAAGGACTTTGAGACAATTCACTAAGGTCATAAAAGTAAAGTGCTTGGCACAGCACCAGCTTGTTGTAAATTCTTAATAAACAGTAGAAAATGAATGAGAAGTGATGGCCACCATCCCAGCATGGCATTGGAGCCGATGGCCGGCCAGTGTCGGGGGTTCTTCTGCCTGTATGGAGTAAGCCCGTCGGTGCCTGGCTTCCAGGGAGGCAGGGGCCCCTTCCTGGAGGACACGGAGGTTTGGATAGGGATGCAGCCCAGCACCCTTTCTGCAGGGCAGTGCGAAGCCCTCCTCTGCAGATAAGCCGCCGGCCTCTTCACCAGGTTCTCAACAGCCAGATTGGAGATCTCTGGCTTGCAGGCTGCGGCTCCTGGCTGTCAGGAGGAATGAGCCCGGGGATGATTAATGAGAGAGAAGGAAATGTAATCATGCATGCCGGCCCGCCAAGCAGCATAAATCTCTCTGGAGATTGCGGAGAGAATGGATTCCTCCCTCGTCGGGCCTTGAGAAAGGGCATCCTCTAGGTTCCGCAGAGTCTGGGGAACCTCCACAGGCCTTGAATCAAAGCTCACCTGCACAGACCAGATGGGGGTGAGTTTGCAGGAACCCGCTGCTGAGGACAACCACCGTGCCCTTGGAGGCAGCCCGCATTGGTGACTCTCTGGGAAGCCAGGCTTGGCTGCAGATGGGGCAACGGACAAAGGCAGCAGGCATAGGCCCAGGTTCGAATCCAGCCTCTGCCACTCACTAGCTTTGAGACCTGGGGCAAGTTTCTTCATTCTCTTGGCTCCTCCTTGTCTGTGAAATGGGAATAGAGGATTGCTGCAGGGCATCGTGTGAGGACTGAGTTGCTAGGGGCACAGTTCTCAGAAGCAGGGTGGGCAGTGAGCAAGCCCTGCAGGAGCTGCTGTCCTGCTCATCTTCTCTGCCACACAGTTGCCCTGCATCCTCTCATCCAATCACCATGACACCTCGAGAAACGGGAGTTACTGGTCCCATCATACAGATGGGAACACAGAGGCCGCATGCATTGCCTGACTCGTCCAACCTTCCGCGGCGAGCAGCGCCAGCCCCTCACCGAGCTGTCTGACCCGGGGTCTCCGTGACTTTCAAAAGTTTGTTTGCAGCCTCCCACAGGGCACTGGCATGGCCATTTGTCAGCACTGCCTCCAGACCCCGGGCGGCAGGAACAAATGTCACCCTCCCACCCGCCAGCTGTCTTTGCAGCATGCAGCGTCCGAGGGGCCTCAGATCTATTTCTGAAGGGGGTGCGTTCGCCTTTGTTCCTCTTCCCGGCCATCCCGAGTCCCCTGCCCTTCTTCACCCGAATTATGAAAAGTCCTTTTGGCCCTGGGATCTGCGCAGACTTTGGACTCCTCGGAGGTCAGAAACCTGAGCTGGGCACTAAGAAGACACTGACTGTTGCTGAGAAGGGAGGGACCTTAATGGCTTTAGCAGATGCCACAGGGAGGGAGGGCCCAGGGCAGCCCCAACTGCCCACCCGCAGATAACCCCTGCCTCTCTCCACAGGCAAGGCAGAAAGTCCGAGTTCTGGGGAGGCTGGTAAATACTTAGGTGTCAGCGCCTGCAGGGTTCCAGCCTCTTGCCGCAGAGAAGGCATTTAAAGTTCTTACAAGAAACTTTTTGCTGAACCAGCAGGAAACTGTGCTTGGGCGCTGATGGGACTGAGGACTGTGGCTTCTATAGGGGGTTCTAGAATCTCAGAGCTGCAAAACCCCGTCGGGGTTAGTGCATCACCTGACCCCAGGACTGAGCAACTCCATCCAGGGGTAGGCGGACAGGGGTGCAGCTGTGGGTACCGAGCACTCATGCCCGGCTCCAGGCTGGGACACTCACTGCCCACAGATATGCCCTTTGCTCACTTCTGAGACACCTGGGGAGGCAAGACAAGAGGTTTTATTTGCACAAAGGGGGCCTGTTTATTATTCATGAGAACAACTCTGTTTAGAAGACAGGATGGAGTTTTTGTTTTCTTTTTAAGGTCAGTCACCTCGCTAAAAATTCAAGATACAAAAAGGTATCTCCCTCTCACCTGTTCCCACAGCCACCTTCCCAGGGGTACCTATATTTTCAGATGTTTTAGGCCTGTAAGCATACACTTACATGCATAAAAGTAGGTAAGTGCATATCCTTCCACACATGTAAGTATATACATGCATACATATACATACACAGTCATGCACCACCTAAAGACAGAGATACATTCTGACAAATGCATCACTACATGATTCTGTCACTCTGTTAACATCTTAGAGTGCACTTACACACACCTAGATGGTACAGCCTGTTACACACCTAGGCTGTACGGTAGAGTCTATTGCTCCAAGGCTACAAACCTGTACAGCATGTTATACACTGAATACTGTAGGCAACTGCAACACAATGGTAAGTATTTGTGTATCTAAACAACAAAAAGGACAATAAAAATATGGCATGATCATCTTATGAGACCACCATTGTATATGCACTCCACTGTTGGCTGAAATGTTGTTATGCAGTGTTTGACTGTATACACACATACACACGCATGCATGTATGTATGTACACACACACTATCCACACTGCCCTGCACCTTGCTGTTTTCAGTCATCTCTTTTGGTGATAAGTAGATGTTGGCATCTAAAGAGCTCTGATTCCTTTTCATGGCTGTATACTACTCCCTCGAACAGCCCGTTCATCATCTATGTATTTAGCTGGTCCCCTGCAGACAGGCCCTTCATTATAAATATTACTTTTCCCATGGAAAGGGAACATGTTTTGCCAGGGGGATACTGCTTATGGGGGAACAGGGAGGGGTTGGTGAGAATTTGGGGTCTAGAGATATGAGTTAGCATCCTGACCTCTTGTTCATTAGCTGTGTAGCTTGTGCCACCCTCAGCCACCCCCACCTGTCCACCAGGCAATAAACAAGACACAGAGACCTTCATGAATAGAACACAAGTGTTTAGGGCAGAAGAGTTGAGCTATTCCATCCTGAGCTCTGAAAGCAGCCTCACCTGGGCTCACATTCCCACCCTACTTCTTACAAACCAGGTGCCTTCGGCAGACACCTTTCCTTTGAGCCTCAGTTGGGGCATAATTATGACAGCCCCTGCCCAGGTTTATTTTATGGTTAAATGAGATTCACCAGCATTTGTCCAGCCACTTGACATCAGCTGGCATCAGTGCGTGCTCAATTCATTTTTGCTTTTGCTGTTGTCATCATCGTGGGGGTGGCAGTGGCCCTCCTGACACACTGTACCCTTCTGCACAGATGTTCCCCACAATGCAGTTGTTCCAAACCCACAGCACTATTGGGGCTCAGAGACTCAGCACAGCTGGTGGGGATTACCACTTCATCCACCCCCGCAGGTGCTCCGGAGGCCACTTCCTCTCCTGCAGTCCCCACGTGTGTCTTTGAATATTGGAACACACACGATTCCTCTTTGCTGGGGGAATACTGCCTGGAGGCAGGGGATTGAACCAAATGACCTTTTGACCTCTTGTCCAACCCTGGCCCCAGGATTCAAGATCAGCCAGAGTGCACATGGGCCAATGAAATTAGCCACTCCTTCCGGAAAGGCGAGTTTATTCGGCACTCTGCGGCTCCCAGGGGCTGTCTTAGATAAGACTTGCTCCAGGCTCTTTTTTCCCCCAGGACTTGTGGAAATTTCTGGGTCTGTTTGACATCAACTCCTGTCCTCCCAGTCCCACCACTGGCCTTCCACTGACCTTTGGAGACCGGGGAGAGAAAACGTCATTTTTCCCCTAACCCATTGAACTCTCTGAAAGGACAAAGTGACAGAGGCCAGCAAGGCCTCTCCAGAAAGGCCTCCCGACCCCACCGTCACTGTGACTTAGAAAACGCACCCACACCCAGCCGAGGCCAAGAGACACTGGCCGCCCCTTACACTGAAAATGAAGTAAAACCTCCTGAGAGGCTTCTCCAGAGAGGCTCGGAAGAGCAGCAGGAAGGCAGGAGGATGCCGATAGGACACCGGGGAAGAGCAGGAAACGGCCCGCCGGGTCCAGACGCGTTATCTGGCCCCGTTCGGGCACCAGCTCCACACTCATCCATCGTCCCCCGGAATGGACTTCCTGCCTCGGGACCGCGCCAATGACCTCACCCCCTTGCTATCTCGGCGGTCCCGCTGCTGCCCGCTCTAGGCTCTCAGGAATTAGGGGGCCAGATAACAAGTCTAGACAGCTCAGAAGTTTGAAATGGATTATTCTCGCGGGGGAGGAGGATGGCTAGCAACGAGCTCTAGGGACTCAAATGCCAAATCCCTGGACTGCATTCAGATCCCAAGTGGGAGTCCAGGCGTTCAAGTTCTTCCTCCGTGGCCCCACCGCCCTGAGGCTGGCAATGAGTACAGCAGCTGCCACGAAGCCGCCAGGGTCTGGCTGCCCTAGCCCGGGCAGTGGGCACTCCACTCCCTCCTCCCTTCGTCAGCTTCAGGTGAGCTTCCGGGGGCCACGTGTGCAGAGCTGGACAGAGCTCTCCAGGCTGAGAAAGCGACGGTGCCTCTCCACCCTCAAGGCGTTCAGCCCTAGGGGCAGGAGTGAGTGACACAATAAATGGAAGGAAGTCCAACGGGCAGCAGAGCTCCTCCCAAGAGGCGACGGCGCACGACGGCGCTGAGTGCTCGCCCAAACATCAAGTGCTTGCCAGGAAACTCTCCTCAGTGCCCCCTCTGCCCCTTCTCCCACCCTGTTATGAATCCGTTGTGTTCCCCAAAAATTCTTACGTTGCCATCCAAACTGCCAGTGCCTCCGAATGTGACCTTATTTGGAAATAGGGCCCTAGAAGATGTATTAGTTGAGCTGAAGTCATGCTGGAGCAGGATTGGCCTGTAAACCGCTATGATGGTGTCCTTATAAAAAGGCCCCCTCACAGACAGGCAGCCCACAAATGCCCAGGAGCCACTGTCGTCAGGAGCAGCCCTGGGCCAGGGACGGTGAAGCCCTGCAACATAAAACCCTGCTTGGGTGCAAACTCCAAGGGGGCCAGACAGTCTCCCAGAGCTCCCCAGAGGGTGGAGCCCCGGTTGCCCACCATGGTCAGCTGATCAACAGTCCACCCTGCATTGGTTTCGTCCCTTCCCCGGGTCCCTTCCCAACTCCCCTACACTTCCTGAGATCACCTCCCAAAAACTGCCTGCACTCACACCCCAGGCTCTGGTCTGGGTGGAGAGGCGGCAGCTTTCCATGAACACAGGCTGGGAAGAGGAGACACGGTCTTGGCTGCACGTGGAAGGGATAACCCTGCATGCAGTCACAGGTTTGTATAGAATACCTGTCCCCAAACTAAAACCAACCTGATGGGTGTCGGAAATTGCTAGTTCTGTCTACATCCATTCCCTCTCTTAAGTGATCGTATTAATTACAACCAGGTGCGTGACTGCCCTTCCCCAAGATTCACCACCCCACCCTTCGTTCTTAGTGAAGACCTAAGATCCCAGGTAGGTGTGACTCCACATTTAGATTCTGGGATGTGAACAATAGTGATGCCCAACTCGCAGCTTGTGGTCTTAAAGGGAAGACATATACCTGCACCCCTCCTTTCCTCCATCACGCTGTCCAAAATGCAGGCGTGATGGAAGCAGGTATGACTACTCCCCCTCCTCCTTCTCCTCCTCTTCATCACCTCTGCCTCTTCCTCCTCCTCCACCCCTTCTTCCCCCTCCTCCCCTCCCTTTCCTCCCCCTCCTCCCCCTCCTCCTCTTCATCCCTCTCCTCCTCTTCCTCCTCCCCCTCCTCCTCCCCCTCCTCCCCCTCCCCTTTCTCCCCCTCCTCCTCTTCATCCCTCTCCTCCTCTTCCTCCACCCCCTCCTCCTCCCCCTCCCCTTCCTCCCCCCTCTCCTCCTCCCCTCCCCTTCCTCCCCCCTCCTCCTCCCCCTCCCCTTCCTCCCCGTCCTCCTCCCCCTCCCCTTCCTCCCCCCTCCTCCTCCCCCTTCTCCTCCCCCTCCTCCTCCCCCTCCCCTTCCTCCCCCTCCTCCTCCCCCTCCCCTTCCTCCCCCCTCCTCCCCCCTCCTCCTCCCCCTCCCCTTCCTCCCCCCTCCTCCCCCCTCCTCCTCCCCCTCCCCTTCCTCCCCCCTCCTCCCCCCCTCCTCCTCCCCCTCCCCTTCCTCCCCCCTCCTCCCCCCCTCCTCCTCCCCCTCCCCTTCCTCCCCCGTCCTCCTCCCCCTCCCCTTCCTCCCCCTTCTCCTCTTCCTCCCTGTCTTCCTCCTCTTCCTCTTCCTTCATTTTTTCTCCTCATGCTCTTTTCCTCCTCCTTGTCTCACACTAAGGAAGTGGGAGGTTTAAAAGCATTATGCAGAGTCTTACCTCAATCTTTCTCCATCAGAGCCAACACTGAAGCTTCTGACCCTAGCGTCCCTTTCATTTATCTTAGAGAGCCCAAGACAGACTTCATTTACATTAATCCAAAAATAACAAAGTGGAAGAAATGCATGTTGGTAAGGAGTTCAGGTGAACCCAGGAAGCGTTGGGAAAGTGGGCTCCTTCCAGGAAAGGCCAGGGGGAGAGAAGCAGCTTGTTCTGATCAAATCTGGAAAAAAGCTGCTTTCCAGGGGCGAGGTGGCCTGACACATGGCGGGCGGGTCACCGGGAGCCCCATTTGAGGGAATTTCCTAGAATGACAATGCGCAGGAACAATGGGTGAGTCAGGTCTTTAATTGCCAGAAATTATCTTGATTTCATGGCAATGTTGAAGTGTTTAGAAAGCCTGTGTTACATAAAGATAAACTCGTGTGAAGACCAGGGCTGACGAGCAGCCAAAAGCAGTCGGGAATGTGTGCTCCACGCCGGCTCCTGCCGATGTAACATTTTTCAGGCACTGAGCGCGAATCGTCTGTATCTGAGAGATTGGGAAGACCTCCGTTGTGAGCCCGGCCCTGCTTGTTGGCTTGTTGGCCGCAGGAGGCCGGCTCGGTGGCTGCCCCTGGTGCCCGCTGATCCATGCGCAGCATCAGGCTGGAGGAGCGCGCGCGGCTCGCTGGAAATGACCCTGCCTGGGGACGAAAGCGTGGGCTCAGGGCCAGAGCTGGGTTGGAATACTCCTGCTCCTTGCCAGCTCTGGGGCCTTAGGTCACCGAGCCTCTCTCAGCGCATTTGGCACACCTCTGAAATGAAGCCGATGTCGGCTCTTGTATTTGATACCGGAGGGTTTGGGGCAATATCAGGAGAATACATTTCCCATCGGCTCTCCTCTTCCTCCCTTTCCCTTTGAGAGACGTGAAAAGAAGCACTTGGGCTGACACGGGCCTGGGGCACATGGAAATAGGTGTGGAAGTGTGAGGTGTGGTGTGAGTGAGGTGTGGTGTGAGAGTGAGGTGAGGCGTATGAGGTGCGAGGTGGATGTAAGGGTGAAGGGTGAGAGTCAAGTGCGATACGTGAGGTGTGAGTGTGAGATGTGTGTGTGAGGCATGGCGTGTGAGATGTGAGCATAATGGGTGTGTGAGGTGTGGTGTGGGTTGGAGTGTGATGTGAGTGTGAGGTGTGTATGTTTAATTGTGAGGTGTGAGGTGAGGTGTGAGTGTGAAGTATGAGTGTGAGGTTGAGTGTGAGATGTATGAGTGTGAGATGTATGTGAGGTGTGACCGTGAGTGTGAGGTTTGAGTGTGAGATGTGTGAATGTGAAGTGTGAGGTGAAGTGTGAGATGTGTGTGAGGTGTGACTGAGTGCAAGGTGTGAGGTGAGGTGTGAGATGTGTGACGTGTGAGTGTGAGATATGTGTGTGAGGTGTGAGTGTGAGTTGGAGAGTGATGTGTGACGTGTGAGGTGAGGTGTGAGGGTTAAGTATGAGTGTGAGGTGTGAGGTGTGTGAGATGTATGTGAGTGAGGTGTGTGAGCGTGAGGTGTGATGTGAGTGTGAGATGTGTGCGAGGAGTGACTGTGAGGTTTGAGTGTGAGATGTGTGAGTGTAAAGTGTGAGGTGAAGTGTGACATGTGTGTGAGGTGTGACTGAGTGTAAGGTGTGAGGTGAGGTGTGACGTGTGTGTGAGGTGGTGTGAGTGTGAGGTGTGAGTGTGAGAAAGTGTGGGGTGGCTGTGTGAGCTGGTAGAAGTACCTCTGGACAGTAAGTCAGGAGCCCTGGATAAGTGGCAATACTTGGAAGGAAAATCAAGTCAAGGTTTTCACAGGGAGATCATTTGAAGCAAGAACATGTATTGGTTTTGGTACCTACCTACATGTGCGGTAAGAGCATAAAAATATGGACAGAAGGAAACATCCCAACTTCTGAATAGAGGTTCCCTTTAGGGCTGGAAAGATGAGGAAGAAGGGAAGGAGGAAAATGGGATAGAGTAGGAGCCTTTGGCTGTCTTTAAGTTTTTAAGTAGACGAAACGGAGCGTGGGTTAATTCTGAGAGCTGGCATAGCCAGACGCCAATAAACATGAGAAAGTGGCCATCACTATCAGCCATCAGGAAATACAAATTAAAGCCGCATTGCAACCCCTCTTCACACCTTCCAGGCTGGCGAAAGTGAGCAGCAGTCACCCAGCACTGAGGAGGGGGTGGAGCGGATGAAGTTCCCAGATGCCGGATGCTGTCGGTGGGGGTCGCGTGGTGCCAACCCCTTGGAAAAGTGTTCAGTAGTGCCTTACACAGCATAGCACACGTACACCCTGTCACCCAGCAACTCCACGCTAGCTGCATGCCCCACACCATGGGTGCATACGTTCATCAGAAAACATCTACAAGAAGGTTCACAGCAGTGCTATTCAGAATAGTTAAAACCCAGGAACTGCCTTATGCCCTTTGATGTTGAGATCAGCTCAGCAAGTGCGGTCTCTTCTCACAGTAACACAATAGAGCAATGAGAACCAGCAGAGCACACAGCTCCACATAGCTGAGGATGGATCACAGATAGGGTGATGAGGGAGGGATTCCTGCTGCTGGATTCCATTACTATGGAGTTTTATCAAGTTTAACCACAGGCACCACCAATCTCTTCAGTTAGAGATCAGGGTAATGAATGGCCTTAGGTGGTAGGGACTAAAGGGGCCTAAGGGCTTCTGGGCTTCAGTGGTCATGTTCTTTTGTTTTTGTTTTGAGACATGGTCTTGCTCTGTTGCCCAGGCTGGAGTCCAGTGGTGCAATCATGGCTCACTGCAGCCTCAAGCTCCTGAGCTCCGGTGATCCTCCCACCTCAGCCTCCCAAGTACAGGGGACCACAGGCACACACCACCACACCCAGCTAATTTATTTTATTTTATTTTTTGTAGAGATGGGACTCTCACTATGTTTCCCAGGCTGATCTCAAACTCCTGGCCTCAAGCCATCCTCCTGCCTCACCCTCCCAAAGTGCTGGGATTATAGGCATGAGCCACCACCCCTAACCTTATATTCTGTTCCTCTGTCTGGGTGCTGGTGACCCGGGCGTGGTCATTTTGTGAAAATTCCTCAGCCCACACCCTTAGGATCTGTGCACTCTTCAGACTATATCTTATACTTTAATAAAAAGTTTACTTCGAAAACTATCTTTAAAAATCTGGATGGGGGATATGCTGTTATCTATCATTATTTTCCAGATCTTTGGTATATTTCATGATTTAAAAAATAGATACAAAGATATACAGCAATAGGAGATGCAAGGATTGAAGCCATTTACTGAAAGCGGTTTAGGGGCAGGCATGGAGTGGAGCCACTTCCCAGGGATTAGCTCATGAATCCCCACGTCAACCCTTGAACGTGCACCCGAGACTATAGCTCTGAAGCACAAGGCAAGGCAGCTGCCCACAGCCACAGGGCTTGGTACGTGGGGTCTGGATCCACGGGAGCCCCTCTGAACCCTCTGCCCTGGCTCAGGGTGGGCTGCCGGCCACACGCTCAGACAAGTTCTCCCAGAAAGAGGACAACAAGAATGGCAGCCACTTCCAACTCCAATGCCCCCAGCCCATGCACACTGGGAAGTCAGGGAGAGTTCACCAGGTCAGCATTCCAGGGCCATGGAAGAGTTTCGGTTACAGTGCAAGGACTCGGGAGTTCTGATGGCCGTCACCAGCTGATTTGTTCTGGGTCACAAGGCTATCAGAGGCTGCTCCACGTCAGGGAAATAAGGAAGCTGGTGGTTTACGTGGGTGCCTGTGAGCAAAGACAGGAAATGGCAGAGATTTGCTCCTCAGAGCAACCACAAAGCTCAGCGCGGAGGTGCAGCATCCACGCTGAGTCCCCTCCTGCCCTTTGGACAGGCACCCAGTGAATGAGATGCAAACTCAGCAGGCATGCGGTAGAAGCGCGTGCTCAATCTAATCCACGCACTGCCAACGCCATTTTCAAGACGAAAACATCTTTGAGAGATGAGGCACTCTCAGCCCCTTCCTAGCCCCAGGATCCCCCAGGGGGGTACGTCTCTGAACACCAGATCCCAGGCAAGGTTCCCGCACAAAACACAGCCTCCACCCACCTCAACCACACATACAGACAAAGGATCCACACAGGGTCTCATAAGTTCAGGGCAGGCTGCCGACAACAGACTTCTCGGGAAGTGACACTGAACAAAGGATTTTGTTTCAGGGAGCTCCCGCCCCCACCCCAGCTTCTCACCAACTTTATTGAGATGTCACTCACAGACCACACAATTCACCCACTTAAAGGGCACAGTGACTCAAGGGGTTTCAGCGTATCCACAGAGTGGTGCAGCCATCACCAAGTTCAGAACCATTTTAGCCAATTTTAGAACATTTTCATCACTCTGAAAAGAAACCCAACACCTCTTAGTGATCACCACCCCCCTCCCCAACTTCTCCCTTTCCCCCAGGGCTGGAAACACCTAATCTACTTTATGTCTTCATGGATTTGCTTGTTTTGGACATTTTCTATAAATGGATCCATTTAATACATCTGGCCTCTCTCACCTCGTGTCCTGTTTTCAAGGTTCATCCTTGTAGCTTGTGCCAGAGCTTCATTCCTTTCCATGGCCGAATAATATTCTGTTGTGTGGATAGATGACATTTTGCATATCCACTGATCACTTGCGAGCATTTGGGTTTTTTGTGTTTTTGGCTATTATAAATCACTCTGCTATGAGCACCTGTACAAGATCCTTGTGTGGATGAATGTCTGCAATTCTCTTGGATATTTGGCATAAGCTATGCAGTCTGCAGAGCAAGAATGTCTCCTTCCATCAGCCTCTACAGGACAAAGTTGGCCTAAGGAACTTTCCCCATGCTATTCTAAGAGGTGCTTGATGCTGGGGGCAGTGTGTGTCTGCCTTTGGGGCATCTTAAACAGTCCATCCATATGGGACCAGAGGGAGGGAGGAAACATGTGTGGAGAGCTTATCTCTGAGAACAACCCTAACCCTGTGGCCGCTCGCCTTCATGGTGATCAGAGCACAGACTCTGTGCTCTGGACATGGACGTGACATGGGCTCAAGTCCTAGCTCCACCTCTTACAAGTGCACAACCATGCGTTAGCTACTTGGTATCTCCGAGCCTTGGTTCCCCTCTGCATGGCAGGGACCACAGTGCCTTACTATTTACAAGTATAGGCTGGTGTTTGTGAGGCTCTTGCAAAGGTCTGATGTGGAGTCAGCACTCGGGAACCAGCAGTGCTGCAAAGTGAAGTGGCCACAGCACGTAGACCTGCACCCAGGAGGAATGGTGTGCATCGCTCAGGGTGCATTTGGCTGCAAGTAAGGAATAGAAAAGAAAGAGGTTGGGCTGCAACCAATGGTGACCGCCACGGAAGCCAAGTAAGGGTGTGTATGGATGCTTTATTTAGGAAACTATTTCTCCTTATTTTAAGGAGCTTTGCTGATTCTCTGGATACCAAGTAGCATCTCGGCTTAAAAGGATTTGATGAATCTAATGAATTGAGTATGGAAAGAGAACCTCTAACATGGGTTTGTCTTGACCTCTCTGGAATAGATGTTCTTAGGAGAGTTCTGAAATGTTACACAGCAGATGTCATGGCCCCTGGACCAGGCTAACTGGAGAGGTTTTGTTCACCTGGGAAGCAGAACTTTTGCCATGCACATATGAGATCTTGCCCAAGCACATGCGGTCTGGCATTCTTTCCTTCACATTTTTCTTGGGTAGATTTCTTTTTTCCGGCTCAACCTCCAAAAGTCTCCTCCCAAGCCCTGCAAGAAACTGTGAACTGTAACTTCTACAAGCATAAAGTCCCGCCTCTTTCTTTTTCACCCCTGTGCTCTTTAGAGTGTGCTGTACAGTTCAGAAATAAACTAGGAGAAATACAAAGTCCATCTGTGTTTCATTCGGGATTGTGTTTTGCATGAGATACAAACAATTTACTCCACAGTGATCTCATATGTTGCCATAAACCTTAATAGTAGAGGTACCAAAACTATTCCTCCAACCATAGCTTTTTGGTGGCAGAGATAGGACAATTATCAAGTCACGCTCAGAATTGTCCTCATGGTCACAAGGTAGCTGCTGCTGCTCAAGATATCATATTATTACTTCCCAGCATTCAAAGCAGTAAAGACGAGGAGGGAGGAGAGAGAATATCTCTTCTTATTTGTATTTATATGCTTCTAAACACACAAATACATTTTCTTCTAAGTTTTTCGTCTTGCCTTTCACATTAAACTTCTGGATAAATCTGGTATTTATTTTTGTGTACAGTGTGACATAGGAGTCCCATCTCATGTTTTAACATAGAGTGTTTAAATGACATAACTGAATTTGTTCATCTTCTGTGGATTTTGCTTTGAAACTAGAGCTGTTTTCTTGTTAATCATCTCCCAAGCTAGTTTTGAGATCAGGGTACTTGTCCTGTGTTTCAGATATTTTCAGATGTTCTCAGAAAGGGGATGCGGTGGGGGACAAATGTGCTGCCCAGCAATATTCCGGAAATTGATTTGTCTGGGAATTCATGGAAGAATTACACCCATGTTGGCATTAGCGATATTTTCCACATCTAGGACCTCAGCTGCCGATAAAGTTACGAAGTAGACCGAGCTGCTGTCTCCATCCCTCATTGTATGCAGGAGACAGCCAAGGCTTTCAGGGTGGCTCTGGCAGGTGGCTCTGAAGTGGAGGGCTTCCTCTGCCTTCCGTGGAACCCTGATGGCTCTTCTTGTAAGTTCTGATGGCCGCTCCTCCCCAGGGTCACGGACGCCTGACCACTTCCTCACCAAGGATGTCCCCCATACAGAAGGCAGACCCGTGGTTCTGGGGGCCTCAGGCTGGGCTCTCCACCCATTTCCATCCACTTCATGGCACATCCTCCTGACATTGATGATAGTGCTCCTTCCTCTTTAGCACCTGAAGGCATCACAGGCATCAGTGTGGCTCCGCAGCCCCATTTGGATTGATTCAGGCTGCATGTGCAAGGCTCTGATTTCACTGATTCCTGGAGACAAGCTCATGTTCCAGGAGAAGATTCACTTTACAGCAGGCCAGCGTTTGGGCAGGCAAGAGCCTTGTCACTTTTTGGACGCATTCGGTCACTTATCATTTGTGCCTTCAAAGCACCGTATTTGGGAGCCAGATATTTTTCATAAATAAATGAGGTCAAAAGCTGATAAAAATCAATGCATCTGAAACAACGCATGGTTCCTGGTTCAGCTTTCCGGCGGATACCTTGTGCCCTAGCGGGTCCCTTTGAAATATTCACAACAACAGAAAGGCTTGTTTTTCCATCCAAAGCAAATGGAAATACTCTCAGTAGAGCAAAAACAAATATTGTCTGGGGCCTGGAGCCTCTCAGACAACCAAGCCGTCTGTGGGCATCAAGGATGTTCACAACTTTGCTGAGACCATCTGTGAGAGGAGGGTGTTCACATCACACGGAAAGACAGGAGGCCGTCTTGGGGCGGAACAGTTTTTAAGAAAGAACTCAGAGTGTGAACAGAGTGGTTTCTGGAGCCAGATGAACCTGGGTTGGAGTCCTGGGGCAACTGCTTGCCAGTTACCTTGCCGCTCAGTGCCTCAGTTTACCTGTCTGACAGACGGGATATTAGTCGTTACTTTACAGGGGTTTGGAGGGCTACGTGACTTAAATCACACAGATAAGTCCTAACTTAGTGGTAGTTCTCCAAATTGTTAATATTTCCATGTCAGAAATTAATGAAGTGTAAGTCCTTGTCAAATAGTTCATTTTTATCCTGTACCATCACATCCAGCATTGTTTTGTCTTACACTTGTTGTTGTTTCATGTCATTTTTAGAACAAGCAGGTGTTAGCTAAGTTAGGCCCTGTGGATGAGTCTCTCCTCTCCACCTAGGGGCAGGGGCCATGCCTGGTACTCCTTCTGTGCCCACGCTGGATTGTTATTAGGAATAACAGTTCATGGTCACCAAGCCTGGAGGAGCACTCACACATGCCAGGTGAGGCTCTGAGGCTTCCCACACACGAATCACTCACTTAATCCTCACAGTAACTCCATGCCAGGGTGGAGGGCACTATGATCATCCCCATCTTACAGACTGAAATTGCAGCTCAGAATGGCGGATTGACCCCCCCAGCGCCATTCAGCTTGTATGTGGCAGGACCAGGGTCCATCCAAGACAGCCTGCCCCTCTCTGTCCAGTCATGTTTTATCTATCAGCGGGGGAGTGAAAAGGGGTCAGGGGTCAGAGGTCATATCTGGAACAGTCATGTTTGGGTGAAGTCAGGAGATAAATATAAATCAAAGGTGTTAGGATGTAACACTGTGCAGCTATCAGAGAAAACAGCTTGGCAGTTCCTCAAAAGATGAAACCCAGAGTTAGTGTATGACCCAGCAATTCCACTCCTTAGAGTGTACACAAGAGAACTGAAAGCAAGTGTTTAAAGAAAGACATGTACACACATGTTCATAGCAGCCTTATTTGCAATAGCCAAAAGGTAGAAACAGCCCAAAAGTCCATTAGCAGATGAATGCATAAACACAAAATATGGTCTATCCACACAATTGAATATTAATCCGACTTGAAAAGGAATGAAGTTCTGACGCATGCTGCAATATGGGTGAACCTTGAACACATCATGCTAAGTCAAAGAAAGTAGATATGAAACATCACGTATTGTATGATTCCATTTATATGAAATGTCCAGAATAGGTAAATTCACAGAGGCAGAAAATGGCTTAGTGGTTTTTAGGGCTGAAGAGAGAGGAATGAGAAGAGATTGCTAATGGGTATGGGATTTCCTTTTGGGATGACAAAAATATTTTGGAACTAGATAGAGGTGATGGTTGCACAACATATTGAATGCACTAAATGCCACTGAGCTGTTCACTTTAAGATAATTAATCTCTCTCAGACAAAGCCAGTCTGAAAGAATGGAAGAAGTCCCTACTTCTTCGAATGTGGGGACATCAACTCAAGGCAACAAGAAACATAAAATACCAAGGAGACAGAACACCACGGAAAGAACACAATAACCTCCTGATAGAATACTGCAAAGAAATGGAGAAATGGAAATATATGAATTACCTGACAAAAAACTAAAAATAAATGTTTTAAGGAGGCTCAGTGAACTTCGAGAAAATACAGACAAACAATTCAGTGAAATCAGGAAAACTATAAATAACTATAATGATTAACTTTATAGTATGTACATTTCATGTCAATAAAAAATGAAAAACGTGAGATGTGAGAAGAGATTGGTGCTAACCAATCTTTGCTAACAACCACTTCCGTGCCAATGTTTTCAGGTTCTAACCACTTTCTGAATCTAAATCCATGGCACTGGATTCAGAGAGAACATTCTGTTCACTGGGAATGAAAGTCTTGCCCATATCCACCTGGAGGCTGAGAGCCTCCTCATCCAGACTCTATGGGCCTCAACAAATGTTCTCATGAGAAAGACGTCATCTTGCATGTGCTCTGTTGTGGGGAAATGGCAACATCAAGGCAAATAGGCATTCATGTGGGAAGTCCTCAAATTCTCTGGCCTGAATTGCTTCTCTGTGTGTGTGTACACGTATCAATCAACGAAAGAGAGGAGAGTCCTGAGTATATGAATAGGCAAAGTCCATGCTGAGCAAGGACCCAACAAGCAAGGTCAACTCAGGGGCAGAGCCAGAATCAAGATGTCTTGGTGGAGCAAAGTGAAAGCCCCAAACTTGTTCTTGCCAGATGTTGACTCTCTGACACATGGCCATGGACCACAAAGCCATCACCCAAAGATGCAATGAAGGGCAAATGACTGCAAGCCTTTGCAAACAGTGCAATTTATTCATTCACTCATTCATGCAACCAGTATTAACTGAGCACCTATTACATGCTGGTGGGAAAACTTAATGAACAAAGAATCCAGTTCATGCCCTTGTAGAATTTATATCCTACACACAGATAATGACTAAAGTTGTGGCAAGTGGACTGGGGAAGAAGTAGAAAGTGCTATAATCAATTTCAAGAACCCCTGACCTTGCCAGTGAATCAGGAATGCTTCCTGGAGGAAGTAATATTAACTAGGAAAATAAGAGAAAGAAAGAGCACCCCAGGAAGAGACCACAGTGTGTGCCAAGCCCGAGGTAAGAGGGAGCACAGTGAGTCTGAGGGATGGAAATCGTCCATGTCCAGAGAGTAAGGGCCAGTTCAGGTGATGACAGCAAAAGGTAATATTGCTAAATGTTCACTACCTGCCATGCACAGCACTCAGCCCCTTACCTCAGTGCAATCCTTCAACCGTCATGGCAGTCTTTGAGGTGGGCCCTACGGTCATTCCCATTTTCCAGGTGAGGCTGCTGAAGCACAGAGAGATTCATGAATTTGCCCCGGGTCCCTCACTAGGGATTGTGGGGCAGGAATGTGCCCAGTGAGCTTTACAGCTGGTGCTCTTGAACGGCACCTGCTTACATGGGGGACTTGGACAGGGGCCAGGCCACAGTCTTGAAAGTCATGGCAGCAGGAACTTTGCCTTTTGTCTTAAGACCACAGAGAAGTTACTAAGGTGGTGCCATGGGCAGGGCTGCATTGCAAAAGGAACACTGTCGGGGAGAATGAGAGACCAGGCATCAAGACAAGTAAGATGGGGTCACTGGGTGGGAGACAGTGCCTGTCCCTTCAGGGTGGTAGCATCCTGGTAGATGGGAACCCATGGTGGTTCCCGAAAGTGACCACCCCAGGTAAAGCTTCTTCCCAGAAGCACTGTTTCCCAGCCATCGTGTTGATCTCAATCTCTCTCCAAAGAGCAGAATTACCATGTCACTCCGTGGGTGGTTCCAGGGCAGTGCTACCCAACCTTGGCTGCTGGTCAAAATCACCCGGGGAGCTTTAAAAATAGGAGTGCTGGGCTCTACCCAGGAGAGGACAACGTAATGGGTCTTGGGTGGGACTCAGGCACTGGCATTTTTAAGAGCTCCCCAAATGATGCCAATGGGCAACCAGGAGCCAGAGAAGTCAGGGTTTCCAGCCAGACCTCGTTTTTGTCGGGCAGCCTCAGAGGCTCTTCCGGACTAGAGGATGACTCTTCCCTCAAACCAAAGGAATTCAAGGGCCCAGGAAGGAGGTCCACGGCCTGCACAGATGTGGGAAGAGTTTGGCATGGGCCTTTCTGGAAATTCTTTTTATCCTCCCTGTTCCCCCATCATTTTCTCGAGGCAAAAATAAATACCGACATCCCCGCTTGTGTCAAAGTGACGGGTGTGTACGCCCTCCGTGTGAAAAGTTATGCCCTGAAGCTGAGTCATACAACCAAACAAAACCTCGCTGTCAGTGAGTGTATGTGTCCAATATTTCAAGCAAAACTGTTTAAAGCTATTTTTGTAACGTGACGCTAAGTGGATAATGGAAGACTATGGCGAGGCCCGGGGAATGAATGCATTTTTGTTTGCAGTTTGAAAATCAATAGCAGACTTGGAAATCCGATGTGCACTCATGCACGAGACAATCCATGTCATTGAAGTGAGGCCAGTCCACAGCCTTGTGAGGGAGGCCAGCAGCCCAGGGAGCAGGACAGACCCTCCAGCTGCAGCAGGCCCACTCCTGCTTTGGGAAGAGTAGTTGGCCCTCACTGCCAATCCTGGCAAACAACTAATTCCACACGAATGCTGCATGGATCTAAGCACTTTCTGAATCTAGATCTGTGCATGGAGGCACTGAGTTCAGACAGAACATTCAGTTCACTAGGAATGAAGGTCTTGCCCATATCTACCTGGAGACTGGGAGCCTCCTCACCCAGCCTCTGCAGGCCCCAACAAACGTTCTCATGAGAAAGAAAGATGTCATCTCACATGTGCTGTCTTATGAGAAAATGGCAACATCAAGGCAAACAAGCATTCATGTGGGAAGTTCTCAAATTCTCTGGCCTGAATTGTTGATTCTTCCAAGTTGAGGGGACCCTACCCTGGGTCCACATCTGCCTTTTAGTGGCTGCATGAGTCCACTTGGGTTGGGTGTGGAATTCCACACGGAAGTCAGCTTTCTGCGAGGAATTCCCATTAGCTTTATCAGATTCTCCCAGGAACCCTTCAGCCCAAAAGCTGGAGGCTGACCCACCCTCCTACTCTGGCCTACCCAGTCTGTCCAGCTTCCAGAAGCTCCCAAGTCATTGTGCTCTTCTGGCTTTTAAACATATATTCTTATTATAGAAGTGATGCATTCTCCTTACAGAAAGAGGAGAAAGTCAAGGTAACACTATGACATCTAGCCTTCCAGACCTCTGATGCTAAAACTCAATTATGACGGTGCTGCCTCCAGCCCCACAACTCTCAGCATGCCGGGAAAAAGTGCAGATTCTTAAGTCCTCTCTGAAGTCCTTGCACTTGACCCTAATGGCAATGGAAGCAGGAAACCTTTATTGAGCCACTACGACAATCCAGCATTATCTCAGTAGATGCTATTATGATCCTATTTCACAGATGAAGAAAATGAGGCTCAGAGAAGTTAAGTCACTTTGCCCGTCATGCCCAGCCTCAATCTACATTTTCTTGGTCACCCCTGTCTCTCCCTGCCAGGTCCTCTCATGCCCTGAACTTTTTGCACACACTCTTCTTCGCCTCCCATGGATGCTGTCCCAACATTTTCCTAGTGCAACACTTACTCTTCAGGGTCCAGAGCAAATGCCACCTCTTGGGTTATATCTCCCTGGTTACCACCAGGCCATTCCTCGTACCTAGACTGGGGGACATGTGCTTGATCTTGAACTCACTTGAACACCGCTTCTGCTCCATAGACTCTGCCCTTCTAGAGTGTAGGGCCATGGGTGCCCATGGCCCAGGTCCACACCCCTCACCCAGCACTGGGAATCTAATTGCTGCTCAATAAAATCCCATGATAACCAACTGAGTATTCCCGAAGTGGCTCTCTGATATCATCTAGATATGACCTCTCACCTGCCCATAAAATGAAATGAAATCCATAGGACAAAATTTGACCATGAATTTATTCTCATTCTGCATCCAGCCTTTTGAGTGATAATAATAATAATAGCCCATATTTACCGACTCTTGTTTTGGCTGGGTGTCCCCCAAAGCAAACCTACAGACAAGGGATTTAGGGACCTGGGCCCAAGTGAATTACTTTGGAGGTAAATTTAGAAAGTACCAGGAGGGGAATGGGGAAATGAGGCCCAGAGGTGAGAAAGCCAACCATGAATGGGTGGTAGCAGGGTGACTGGACTCTGGTCTGTTGGGATCCTTTATAGAGGCCTGTGGAAGATGCCTCAGAATTATCTTCCCAAGAAACACACGCAGGGGTGTTTCCCATCTACTCCATCCCTCCTCGGGGGGCTGCTCTGAGGACATTGATTCCCTGCACAGCCCAAGGATGCTCTTTCAGCCTAGAAAGTTCTCTGGTGGAGAGAGGCAAGTGCTGAAAGAAGGAAGCTATGAGTGGGCTCAGGAATGATCCACCAAAGTTTCTGGCCTCTGGGGAGGCTGAGGGGGAATCTGGCCACTCCAGGTTTGCCACAAATGTTGTTGTCTGTGCCAGGAACACTGCCAGGGACTTTGCACTCATCTCCTGTTCTGATTTTACCTTAACCCTCCCAAGAGGCGGTGTCTATTGCCCACTAGTCTTATCACCATTTTAAATAGGAGAAACTGAGATTCAGGGAAGTGAAGGAGTTTGCCGGTGGTCATTCTGAGCAGCTGGAAAGAGAGACCTTGAAACCCATTTATCTGTCTGATTCCAAATCCCAGACCCTAACCGCGGTGTGGGGGCTTCCAGAAAAGCAAGCCCGAGGAAAGGGTCTGGATGCCACCCCATGGGGGCCATGTCGGGAAGGTGGTAGCCGCAGAGGAAAAGCTGAGTCACTGCACCTGAAATTCTGCTGATCGGACCCATCCGCACACTTTTAGGAAAAACAAGCCACTCTCTTTGATCAATGTCCAGGGCCATGATGGGCTCAGGTTCAAAAACAACACATCCCTCAAGTGTGGAAGCCCTTTGGGTTCTGGGAAAGTGGGAGAATGGATTTGTTCTTCCTGAAGTTTATTCAAGGTTTCCTCCTCACTGGGTTGCCCAAGCCTCCTTGGGAGAGGCAGCGTGGCAGCAGACCCCTCAACCATGCCAACACGGCAGGGCTCAGGGCAAGGATGGATGGCGCCAGCCCCGTCAGCACATGGCAGGATGCAGACCTTTCAGGAGATACCTTGAGGAAGCGCGGAGTCCAGAGGAAGGCCTCAGTTTCCCTGCAGGTGCACCCTTTGGGTGGCCACGGGCCGAGAGCTGTTCTAACCATGTGTGTGTGTTCCGCAGCTTCCAGCAGCGCCAGCACTGTGAAATACCCAATCAAACAAGTCCAGCCGAGTTTAGGACGTACCCTCATTATCACAGTAAACATCAGCATTGTATTCAGCCAAGAAAAGAACGACCTATGGGATTCTTTCTTTCCATAGTCACTTAAACTCTTCCAAATTTTTAAATACTTCCTGAAATTTTTCCTAGATCTTGTTATCACATACCTGTGCAACCAAAGTTTCACATCGATAGTGACTTCAAGATTTTGAAGAGGGACGTTCACATGTCAGCCAAGAATTGCACATAGCTATTTCCAGCATAAAACCTGACTTCCTTTAAAAAAGCTATGTTTGGGGAGGTGGTGGGTAAAAGGAGTGACTTCTAACAAGCATGCTTTTTCGGGGGCGATGATGAAAATGTTCTAAAATTGATTATTGTGATAGTTGCATAAATCTGTGAGGACACTAAAATCACTGAATTGGAAACTTTCCATGGCTGAATTCTACGGTAGATTAATTACACCTCAATAAGACTGTTATGAAAAAGAAAGTTACGTTCACAGAAGCATGCTAAAGCTTCTCATTAACATTTTTGAAATGATTCATTTGGGCACTGCCTATTCAAATATAAAGTCATTTATTATTTATTTCATGTAAATGAAAATAGAATTAGCATCCTATTTTCCTGTAATTATTTTATAGAAAGGAAACAGGGACGCCCCCAAATCCTCTGCTTACCCCACCACCGTGCATACAGATATGGTTATCGTGTATGTGTCACCCTGCGGGAATGATGGGAATGTCCTGAAATAAAGTCCTTTGGTCCTCTCTAAAGGACAGCCAAGGAGATGGAAAGATCAGATGACAATGAAAATATTCACAGCCAGCCTGGCTGGGGCCTGGGCAGTCAGAACAAACACCCCTGGAGGCATTGGGCCCCAGCAGGTGCCCTCGGGTGAGTAAGGGCTGCAGGTTAAACTGCTCAGGTTGGGGAAGCAAACTCCTCCCTCACCTGACCCCCACCTCCCCAGACAAGCTGCTGCCTTCAGCTGCTTCCCTGTCTCTCTCCCTTTTCTGCTCCAAGGGGGGATTTTTTTTTAACTTTTATTTTAGGCTCAGGGGTACATGAGCAGGTTTGTTATATAGGTAAATTGCATGTCGCAGGGGTTTGGTGTGCAGACTGTTTCCCCACCCAGGTGATAAACATAGCATCCAGTAGTTTTTGGAGTCTCACCCCCTTCCCCCACACCATCAGGTGGGGGTCTGCAGCGCAGCTCAACTGCCGTGCCGGGGAAAGCATTGCAGACCCCCTCCAGGCCTCATCATCTCCATCCTGCTGTGAGCAGCTAGGCTCCTAGCTTCTCCTGCCGAGTCCCCACATGCTGATGCTGCCGACAGTGTGTGCACCCTCCCGCTCCACCTGTTGGTCCAAACCAACCCCATGTTCCCTCCTCCTGGTGTCCTTGGCCACCTCAGGATGAGGGAAGGGGCCAGGGGATTCTCTGCGTGGTCACTCCGCAGACCTCGCCATCCAACACCCTCTGGCCTCCCAGAACTGCTCTGCTGGCCAGTGTGGCTAACGGGTGCTCCAAGGGCCATGCTCAGAACCACTGTCTTTGTCCTCAAGAGGATGGTGAAGGGTGAACACTTTCCCTTGAACATTTTCTTTGAAGACAACCTGTTGACGAGTTTACGGAGCGGCAAGTCGCAGCTATGGGAGGAGCTCTGGGGTCCACCAGGCCCAACCCGTCCTCTGCCTGCCACTTATGGACCCCTTCAACGAGACAGGCACTGAGCTACCCAGCCACAGGTTTCTCTCATCTCCTCACAGCTGCCCTACGAGAGGGTCTTGTTATCCTCATATGGGGAAACTGAGGCACGGGGGGAGAACTAGCTCACAGAACCAACTCCCGAGTGACGGAGGCAGGCTGAGAACCCTGCTGCCCGCTGCTAACCCATACTGAGCGTCCCGGGCCAGGACCCTCATCGTACACTTGCACACCCAGAGATACATCAAGCCACGGGCGTCCCCACCTGCACAAAGGTCAGTGCGTAGGGCTCAGATGGCAGAGACGGCTGTGAAGCCACAGCCCCTTCACCCACCTTCTCACCCTGCAACCGTGATGAGTTGCTGCACTCTGTGTGTCTCATTTTCCTCATCTGTACCCTGAAGATATTAGTACCTGCCATGCCATATTGTGTTACAAAAATAAGCTTATGTGTGAAACATATGATGTATTTTAAAAACTTAGATTATGTGTCCAACACCATGACATGCTGCTATGACAGCTACTGTTATTAGTGCCGTTCTTGCCCCTGCCCTGCCACTAGATAAGGTCCTTGTGGCCAGGCCAGGAAGGATCCAGGGAAGCCCAGGAGCTCTGAAGCTCCTGCCCTTCACAGGAATTGAGCCCACTGAGCCACTCCTCCTCCTCCTGTTCCTGCTCCCACTCCCCGAGCTTCCACGGACAAATCCTGCCAGGAAAGGCTCTGCCCTGAGCACCTCCGCCCCCACCAACGCGACACATCTTCATGACACCAGTCCTTCTACGAGTTTCCACATGTGCACCCAGGTGTACTTACGTACCCAGACATCTCTATCACCTGTGTGCATGCGTTATTCTCTGAGCTAAATTCCGGGACCAGCACTGGAGGGCGGTGAGCATATGCAGGTGAAAGGAGGAGGCTGGCCTAGGAAATTTCCATCAATTCCCAATGGAATCCTCTCTTTGAGCCCCCTAGGACTGACCATTCAGTGCTATCACCTGGAGGAAGAGATGTGGAGGGAAGACACCACCTTCTCCAGAAACACATGAGATGGACAAGCTCTCTCAGTGCCGGGTAGTTTCACGCACATTGCGTGTGTGCTGACTCAATCTCCCAAAAGGTTTACCTCAAAGGATGGAATCCAAAGACAGTTATTTCCATTTTCATCTCCATTTTACAGATGGGGAAACTGACAGCCATGGGGGAGACACCTTCCAAAGGTCAGGACAGTGCAGAGGGGGCAAAGCTGGCATGGAGAGCCCGCAGGCTGCTGCGGAGGCCCTGCATTCAGCCGTGACATCACACTGCCTCTCTGACTTTTCTTTGCCAAAAGAAAGAATCCCAGGACCCAGAGAGGACCTTGGAGGTTCTCCAAGCAATTCCCTCCTCTCAGTTTCCCCATCTCCAAGTGGTTTGAGAACAGAGGCACGAGGGGCTTAAGGGAAGTTTCTGAATCTACAAGGCAATCAGAGACCTTCTTTAACCAGGTACGCCTAGCTCCTGCCCTTTGGGTCAACAACCTCTCTGATACTCTTAGAAACACAGCAGGAAGAAAAGTTCACGCAAGAAAGCAAGCCCATTTTTTCACTTTTTTGTGAGGAGAAAGATTTCATATAGGACGTTGCACAGTGAGTGCATCCACCATAGACGCACACGCATGCCCTCTCCCCGTCCAGGGAAGCAAGCAGCCAGCTCTAATGATAATACATTTCCTGAGAACTTTCCACTCGCTCTGAAGCACTTCTAATTGTGTCTGGAGCCTTTCCTTCCTACCCCACAGGATGAGCTGGGACATGCCGCTCGCGAGTTTTCTCTCTTACACTGGCCTGTAGCTGTGCCAGGAGCCTTGGAGCCGAGTTGAGGGGGATTCCCAGCTCCCCACATCCCACCATCTCTCTGGGCTGCATTTTATCACCTGCAAAGTGGTGAGAGAGCAATACCTACTTCCACGTGCAGGTGTTCCTGGAAGGATTCAGTGGATGGTGACTGCGGGTCATCCAGCTGCCACTGGTCCATGAGTACCAGCTGTTCTCATGGTGGTTCTGAAAGGGGGAGACAGAGGCAAATTGGTTCGTTTCTTCTTTGTTGTGAAGCCACGATTATCTTTTAAGGCACTCTGAGGATTAACAGCAACTACCTTCTCTTTCCTGAAGCCAAATACTTCTTCAAGAACACCTGGGGGTCTGGGCCAGCCTGTCCCCAGCTGGTTTCACAAGTCAGCAGGTGTCCCCAACCACCTCCTGGGGTTTCATGAACTAAGCCCACTTTAACCTACACACATTGTGATATCCTATTATATTACATAAAATGCTTGCATTGCATAATATTTATATGTTATAAAATATACATACCTAATATAGAATATGCTAGATATTATATAATGTTTATAATATATGATATAACATAAGGAGGTGATGCCGTGATCAGGTACAACAGACGATCACACAGAAAGAACTTGAGGAAAAGGAGACCCCCCTGGCCTTGTGCTCGAGCCTTGGGCATCAGAGGCCTTGAGTTATCATCTAGCCCTACCAGTTAAACCTTGCCCCACCGAGCCTCAGTTTCCAGATCTGTCACATGAGAAACAAGGCCCTCATCATCACATATTGCAGGTTCAATGGGCATAGTTACCACACCAGTGGTGCGTCCGGAGGGCACGCACAGCGGAAGGCATTGTTTGCCCTGGCTCATCTAAGTCCTCGGTAACTCCAGGAAGGAGTTATTCTATCAGTCCTTGATGTACAGGTGGGGAGCTAAGGCTGGGAGAGGTGGAATCTCCTATCCAAAGTCACGGGACTGTGGAGGGAAGGTTCTGAATCTTGAGTTCCCAAAGCCCATGTCCCCTATGTCTGTGTGCCCTGCCTTACAAAGTCAGGGCTGTAAGGCTCTTTATCTGACCTTCCAGTCCAGCAAGAACCAGCTCACAACACTCAGCCATGTTGCTGTGTCTTCTCCTCCCCACCCACTTCCACCTTCCACCTGAAATGATTTCCCAGTCACACTCTGAAAAGGAGTAGATGTGGGTTACAAGGTACCTCTCATCATTCCAGATATCAGTTCCTCATCATTCCCTGGGCCTCCCAAGAGGGATATCTGTGCTCTCTGCTCTCATGTCCTGCTGGGCCTCAGAATCTGGCAGCCCTTGTAGCTTAGAAGAGATAGTAAAAGACTCTGCTCTTTAGCAAATCTTATTTCACTGCACTAGAACCGTAAGTCCCATGACCCAGTCCTCTTCATCTTAGTGGCCACAGTATCCCCAGGATCCAGCACTGTGCCTGGCATGAAGCCAGGAGGTACTAAACATATATGCAGGCTTCAGCATCAGACAGACCTGCAGTAACTGTGCCTGACCACTTACTAATGGTGTGGCCCAGGCAGGTTACTTCACTCCTCCAAGCCTCGGTTTTTTTATCTGTAAAATGAGGACAATTTAACAGCATAGCATCTGGCTCACTGGGTGTCTGAGAGACTTAAATAGAATGTATAGGGGACTTAGCACAGCGCTCAATGAATGATAGCTATCATGATCACCATAACCATGACAATCATCACCATCATGATCTCCAACACCATCACCATCACACATCATCAGCATCACCATCACCACCATCATCATCACCATCATCAACATCATTATCATCATCACCACCATCACCACCATCATCACCATCACTATCATCATCATTATCACCACCACTATTACCACCATCAGCATCATCATCACCATCACCAACACCACCATCATCATTACATCACCACCATCACCATCATCACCATCACCATCATCGCCATCATTATCATTACATTATCACCATAACCATCATTATCATCACATCATCACCACCATCACCATCACCATCATCTTCACCGTCATCACCACTATCACCATCATCACCATCACCATCATCGCCATCATTATCATCACATCATCACCACCATCTTCACCATCATCATCACCACTATCATCATCACTATCAACATCACCATCATCACCATCACCATCATCGCCATCATTATCATCACATCATCACCACCATCAACAACATCATCATCATCACCACCATCACCATCACCACCATCTTGACCGTCATCATCACCACTATCATCATCACTATCAACATCACCATCATCATCACCACCATCATTACCATCACCATCATTATCATCACCATCACTATCATCACCACTTTCTCTGTAGACACTTCGCTGAGACTTACCCTCATGTCAGCCACTGAGGACTCAGTTGAGAGCTAGTCAAGAACCAACCTAAAGTGCTTTGGTAACATAGGTCTCCTCAGCATCAGCAGGGAGTGTTTGACTTAGCTGACTCACTCCAATAATAGCACGGCAAAGGCAGGAAGGCCCAGAGCACACCCACTGTGCTCTGATCCCTGGGGGTTCTGGCACGTAATGTGGAGCAGGTGGGTGGATTTCAGCAACACTACCCTCCCCCATCTCTACAAAGGAGATTCCCAGCTTGGCGGTCCAGTCAGGGTGTGGTGAGAATGACTCACTCTGTGGCCTTCTTTAAGATCCTCCTCAGGAAGTGAAGAAGTCACTTTGGAGGCTCTCACTCACAAATAAAACATTTTCTTCCCACTCGTGAGATCAGCGTGTACTCAACCAGGATCAGAAGCCATGCCAACAGGCTGTGCCAGGGTGTCAGGAACGTTTAGATTCCCGAATGAGGAAACGAGAAGCAGGGATATGCGCACATTTCCAATGGCCCATGGCCATTGCTGAATGTCTCCACTGTGGTAACAGCTAACGGTTTTCTAATCCCCAAAGAATGTATGTGATGGAGGAGATCCCCTCAACTCACTTCCTTCCCCCGAGAAGCCACCTTCAGCATGGAGCTTATGTCATTCTTGGCCGATGATGTGGCAAGCTTTTATGAGTGATTCCTTCCCAAGAAAATGGTTGTTATACTGGTTTCTTTGACAAGGGCCCCAGGCCAGCTGTGCCAAGTGCCATACTGAGAGTTGAGCAACATTTGCTGGTGTACTCAGACCTTGGTCTGATCTCTGTTGACCCGTTTTCTGACATATGTGATGGCTGATGTTTCTTGAAGGTATGATCTGGACCAAGCCCTTGGGTGATGGCTTCGTAGGTGGTATTAGGTTTGCTCTCCTTAACAACCCGATAACTTAACATTTTTCAATATCCCATTTGTGGATGAGAAAGCAAGATCAAGAAAGGTCATATAATTTATATGAAGTAATTCAACTAAAAAATAGGAGGGTAGGCTTCAGGGCCAGGAAATCTCTTCCCCAGACCCCTATCATTAACCTTCATTATAGTTGATCTCTGCTGGTCACTGGGCTATCACTTCCACCCCTCCCCTGCTTTGTATCATGGGGAACTACATTTCCCAGGTTCCTGTGTGCTCTGACTTCTGGGCAGTTTCAACCAATGGGAGGCACTGGTAGAGGACTTCTGAGAAAAGTATTTCTCCTCTCCCTCTCCCCCTCTGCCCACTTCCTTTCTGGCTCCAGCTCCTGTGGGAATGCCCTTCCCTCCATGGTCCCTATTTCCACTGGACAGGTTGTCAAGGGTCCAGCTTTCACCAGGTGACCCTAGATCCTGGGTTCCATGACACCATCTCCTCCTTTGTCACTCCAGCCCAAGGAGTGACTGGTTGCTGTGGCTGATCCCTGAGATGCCTCAACACCTGCAGCTTGGCAGCTACCCTAGGCCCTCACCTGTAAAACCAGCCCCCTATATTAAATCCCTCCATGTAAAATACCTGGAGTGACTTCTGTTTGCAGAGTGCACATGAGCTGATGGATCCTCAGCCTTGGTGGCAGTTGTGAAGAGGAGGAGTGGTAGGGAATGGGGAAATACGGTGAGTGCAAACTCTGTCTCCCTGTCATCACACCCCATGCCTAACAGACATTATCGCATTTCACTCTCACAATCAGACTTTTAAAGCAGGGGATGTCATTAGCTCCATTTTACATAGGAGGGTCCTCCAGCTTCATTAGGGTAAATAACTTGCTCATCTAAAAGAGAACAGAGACGGGAGTCAGCCCTTGTTCTGCCGGGGTGCCAAAGGGTAGGGAGCTCTGGGCCCACCCCGACTGCTGCCCCCACTCCCCCGCCTGCCCAGCTCTCACTTGCTGCACACAGGAGGCCATGCTTGATGTGAGCTCCTGCACCCGACAGGGGCCAGCCCTGTGTGGGCCTGTGGAAAGCCCCACTCCGTGCTGCCTTCTACCCCTTAGGATTCTGACCTAAGCTCCTGGGCCTCCTGTGGCCACAGGGCATGGCCTGAGCCGGACACCCTCAGCTGAGAGCGGCTGTGGCAGGCCCAGATTTACGGCTTTGTTATTCCTGTGTTTTGGAGATTTTACAGCCCCGTGCTCCCTCGAGAACCCTGTGCTTTCTCTAGGACATATCAGTCAGACGGCGGAGGAAATATCCCAAATGCTGGGAACATCCTGTGTCACGGTGTCTCCCGGGCCCAGGTACCCACGACCTTTTGTTTGCAGCCTGAGGGAGGAGGAGACTGATAAAGTGCGGGGGCTGGGGGGAGGGCCGGCGGCCCCTCTGGTGCCCTGGTTTGTTCTGGTTTGTTCTCCAAGGCGACACACGTCCCAAGCTTCCTGACCAAAACAGTCATCGCCGTGGGCCTCTGGTGCGGAGCCAGTGCTCACGCTGCAGTGAGCGCCTCTTCATTCGCCTCCCGTCCGTTTGGGGCAGATAGCTGACTCTGCAAGGAGCCCCCACACTGGCCAGTGGGGTCCAGCGGCGTTTTGCCTGCGTGGGATACAAGGCCCTATTGTCCTGTGCCACCCCTCCCCCACGCCCACTGCCTCCCCAGAACCCTCCAGGCTGCAGCTCCTGTGTGAGATCGGGCCCCAGTCCTGCGGGGACTGGATGGGTGGGGGTGGGGAAGGGGCCTGGAAAGCAGGAGCAAAAAAAAAAAAAAAAAAAAAAGCAAGCAGCGGCCAGTAGGAGAGAGTTGGAGCCTATTAAAAAATACACATATATTCATAAAATAAATAATAAACCAAACCTATAAAAGTCTGGAATGGGCCGGTTGCACTGGCTCCCGCCTGTAATCCCAGCACTTTGGAGGCCAAGGTGGGCGGATCACCTGAGGTCGGGAGTTTGAGACCAGCCTGACAAACGTGGAGAAACCCCGTCTCTACTAAAAATACAAAAAAATTAGCCAGGTGTGGTGGCTCATGCCTGTAATCCCACCTACTCAGGAGTCTGAGGCAGGAGAATCGCTTGAACCCGGGAGGCGGAGGTTGCGGTGAGCTGAGATCACACCATTGCACTCCAGCCTGGGCAACAAGAGCGAAACTCTGTCTCAAAAAAAAAAAAAAAAAAAGTGTAGAATGATACATACTAAATTGTTGAGGGTGATCTTCCCTGATGGGTGAGATCAGCTTTTCTTCTTCAGGTCATTATTCCACACTATCCAAAAAAGTTTAAACAACCATCTATCACTTTTTTGTAAGAAAAAATATAAAGTTGCTTGAACTTGAAATGTGTAGCTCAAGCCAATGAAGCCGGGAGCAAAAAAAAAAGATATTAAGGAAAATTAAGTGCATAAACTGCCCATCTTGTCCCTTGACGGTTGCTGTGACACCAGTTCTAGATTATTCCTCATCCTACTGGGAGGGAGGAGTGGACCTTATGTAGCCCCTAGGGCAGTGTCCCCCTTTGCAGTCACAACACTCGTGGAGGGGATAGGGATCAGAGGACCCAGGAAGGTGCCAGAGGCCCCACAGCTGGGAGGGGCAGAGACGAGACCAAGGTCAGCGCAGTACCCACAGGAAGGGCAGAGGCAGGTACTCTCAGGACGCCCCAGCACCAGGCCTCCTGGGAAGGGGGGCAGCCCCGGGTCCAGGCACTCACCCCACCAGCTCTGTGATCACATGCTCGGCCCCATGGTGGGCCATGGATAGACAGGGGCAGAGGCACTAGCGCCCCCAGCTTAGCCCCTGGCCTCCAAAGGAAAGGGCACCAGCAGTTGCCTCTGAAACATGGCCCTGGTGTCCTACCCTGAGAAACAAATGTGATCTGACCTCCAGCTCACCCCCGTCTCCCCTCTGACCCACCCCAAATCCAGGCCCTGAGTCCTCCGCCCAGGCAGCTGCGAGGCGGGGCGTGTGCTTTTAAGTACAGCTTTCCCCCGGTTTAGGCTGCTGCTAAAAATACACTGTTATTGACAGGCGACATGTGGAGAGCTCTTTCTGGTGTTGGAAAAACACAGTGGAGCCGTTCATAATGCTGGTGTTAAGGGGCAGAAGAAATGCCCCCTTGGTGACAGACATCCCCATGTCCAGGCTCCAGTGCAACCTGGGACTCTGAGCCGGCACATGACATCCATGAGGATAAGCTCCGTGCAAGCCAGGACTTCCCCCGCACAGGACTCTCCCCTGGAGCAGCCACAGCAAAGCACCTAGAACATGTGGCTGTAACAGCAAGTGGGTTTCCAGATCCCGGATCTCCTCCACCTGCTTCATCTGATTTGAATCACCCAACAGCACTGTACACAGGGGATTACACGCCATTCCCATTTCAGGGAGTGAAACTGAAGCAATGCTCTTCTGTAGCTCAGAGGCTTTGCAAATGCTGTTCCTCCTGCTCAGATTACTTTTCAATGTGACCATCATAAAGTGGGCCAGAGTGAAGCATGTAAAGCACTTAGAAGCCCTGAGCCACCGTTTAAGAAGCCTGGCTGCCCTGAAGCCACCGCCGGGAGAGAGAAGCCTGAGACGCCCCGGCACCCCGCAGCCCAGCCATTTGAGACATTCCAGCCCAGATGCCCGGAGAAAAAGGCTTTCAGATGAGCCCAGGCCCAGCCACCATCTCATGCAGCTGGTGAGAGATCCTGATTGAGACCCACAATGCTGACCCCAGGCAAGACCTGGATTGGGGAGCCACTGTTTGGGGGTATTTTGTTACACAGCAATAGCTGAGCCCCCCTTGCACTCTAGGGCCCTTGAGGAGAGGGTGACCAAAGCTGACAAATTGCCGTAAAGAGACCATGCCCCAGCTGAGCCGCCCTCAGCAAGAGCCTTGTGGGGACTATGACTTCTGGTTTCAGCAGCATTTCAGGAAACGCCGGTGACAAGGCTTTGGGAAGGGTGATGACAGCGAGGGCAGGGATGCTTGACTCTCCAGACAGTGACGATTCAGGCGGGAAACAGCAGCTACTTTGCTACAGGGATCCACGAAAGTGTCCAAGGAGGAGACGAGGCCGTGGCTGAGTGCACAGTGGGCACCCGGTGGAGGGGGGTTCACGTGCATTGTCACTTCTGCTCTCCCACCGCCCTGGGAGTCAGGCACGATTAGAACTCCATCTCTGGAGAGGAGGCTGGGAGATGTAGAATAACTCATCCAGGACACAGCCTGTAACTCCTGGAGCTTGGATTTGAACAAGGTTGGTCATTCTGCTTTCCTTATCGATAACAAAATGGATGGGAAGAAGGTGGGGGGAGGGGCCACACTATTGGACCTCTGCCCCCAAAGGGTTCAATAGAGCTGTGCAAATTTAACATCCAGACACTCTGTCAAAGATGCCGGGGAAACTCTCCTAGGGGAGTTAGTGATGTGAAGTTCAATGGACGTAAGGGCTCTTACCCTCAGAGGGCAGGTCAGCCAGGCCTGGGTTTGACCCCTGCTCTTCCCTCGCCAACCGTACACCTCAGGCAAGCTAGCTCTTGTAATAACGTGTCCTCACATGGAAAACTGGCACAGTCCACATTCCAGAGGGTGGGGGTCCCATCGGACAATATGGATCTACCGAAGCCAGCATGGGATGGAAACTTCCTGAATAGCAGCTGCTTGGACCAATGTGATCATGTCATATCATGATCATGTCACGTCACCCGAGGACTGCACTCCTGGGCTCCCCTCCACGGCAGGATGGGAAGCCAGGTGTGAAAGTGCTACCTAGGAACACTGGGAAGCTCCCTGGGTGACCTGGGCTCCACCTGACCTGGCCGTGGTCCCCTTCCCTCCCCTCCGGAGGGAACGAGGGGCTTCCCTAACCAACAATGTCAGCCCCTTCCTCTTCTTTCTTGGCTTCTCCATGACCAAGGCCAATGTCAGAAGATCTTCCCAGGACCTGTCAGCCACAGAGTGCGATTGTGAAAAGGGGGTCTGTCTATGCTGGGTGCGGAACCCTGGTCCTGTCTGTCTATGCTGGGTGCGGAACCCTGGTCCTGTCTGTCTATGCTGGGTGCGGAACCCTGGTCCTGTCTGTCTATGCTGGGTGCGGAACCCTGGTCCTGTCTGTCTATGCTGGGTGCGGAACCCTGGTCCTGTCTGTCTATGCTGGGTGCGGAACCCTGGTCCTGTCTGTCTATGCTGGGTGCGGAACCCTGGTCCTGTCTGTCTATGCTGGGTGCGGAACCCTGGTCCTGTCTGTCTATGCTGGGTGCGGAACCCTGGTCCTGTCTGTCTATGCTGGGTGCGGAACCCTGGTCCTGTCTGTCTATGCTGGGTGCGGAACCCTGGTCCTGTCTGTCTATGCTGGGTGTGGAACCCTGGTCTTGTCTGTCTATACTGCGTGCGGAACCCTGGTCCGAGGATGCCCACCCCTCACCGGCTGCCCTGATAAACAGCCGCATCTGGAGATGAGGGGTGACAGGAAAACCTTTCCTCCACTGTGGCAGGCAGAAGAGCCTTTCCCAGCCGGGAGTGAGGCATCTGGAAACACTCAGAGACCCCATCTCCATTGTAAACACAGACAAAGCTAGAATACAGGCACATTGATAAGAAAATATAAGATGGGGCATGTCAGTCCCACACAATCCCAACGGTCAGACACAATAACTTTTTATTTTTTTATTTGAGGCAAGGTTTCACTCTGTCGCCCAGGCTGGAGTGCAGTGGCACAATCAAAGCTCACTGCAGCCTCAACCTCCTGGGCTCAAGCGATCCTTCTGCCTCAGCCTCCCGAATAGCTGGGACTACAGGCAGACAACACCACGCCTGGCTAATTTTTTTTTTATTTTTTGTAGAGATGGGGTCTTGCTATGTTGCCCAGGCTGGTCGTGGACTCCTGGGCTCCAGTGATCCTCCTGCCTCTGCCTTCCAAAGTGCTGGGATTATAGGCGTGAGCCACTCCACCTAGTCAACAATTTTTTTTAACATGTTGGTGTCTTGCCAGATGTTTGAGGTGACGAACACCTTTGAAACTTTTATGGAAGTATAATATACATAGGGAAAAGCACACGCATCATAGATGTACAGTTGGATGGCTTTTGCCAGTGCAATATCTGTGTGCTGGTGTACGTGCAATGCTGAGTTACGGACCAGGAGGCCGGAGGGGCGTGTTCCATCCACACTGCATTCCACTAACACAGCTTCATTCTCTAGCCCTGTCCTTCCCTCCACCTCCCCTCCTCACCAACTCTTGCTCCTCCTGACACCAGCCCAGTTTTGAGAGCTTCGGGGAGCTCCGACTCACCTCCCCTGTGGGGTCAAACCCCCACAAAGAGCTCACAGAGCATCTCGGGCCTCTCCCTCAGGCAGTTGTAATTTTCCACTGATGTATGTGTTTGTCTCCCCCAGCTGGATGGGGACCCCCCAAGGGCAAGACCACCAGGCCTGCTATGCCCTCACAGTTCCCCGCCCCTAGCCTTGGTTCCAGCTCTAAAACTTGAATTCTCCTTCCAAGAGAGCTACCATGGCATTCCTGAGACTCCCAGGGCCTCGGGAACCCACCACCCCACCTCTGAGGTGCCCACAGTCTCCAAGAGAAAACGGGAGCTGCTCCCCGAGTCCAAGCTCCTGATCAAGACTCCACAAAGGCGATGCCGAGCAGGAAGATTTATTAGCCCCTCGGCTCTGCTAAAAGCATTCTGTCAAAGAATTTGAAAAACGCATCTCAGATTCAGTGTTGGGAGACAGCTATTCCCTCTGAGCAGGGGAGGATGTGAAACCCATCAGTCCCTGGTGTGGCTTTCCAGGCCAGCCAGGGGATCAGATCCTGACGGACGGGGCGGCCTCAGAGGCCAGGCGCCGCGTCCTCCTGGAGAGGGGCCCCGCTGGAGCCTGGAAGGAGCGGGAGCTGGGCAGGCTGTGAAGGGGAAGGGGAAGATGGATGGGGCTGGGGGGAGCTGCTGACAGAGCGCCTGGAGGGGAATGAAGCTGGAAAAGATCCGCGCTGGGACGCAGCCCTCGGAAACCCCGGCGGGCTCAGCTTTGGCTTCACCGGGAGCCTTGGAGAAGAGGAAACAGAAGGCTGTCAGGGAGCAGCTTCCCGGACCACCCATCAGGGAACAGGGAGGACTGTACTCCTGGAAGCCCAGGCTAGACAGGCAGGGGTCCCAGCCCATTCTGGGTAGGTGGGGGCCTTTCCAATCCAGCTCTGTTTACCGCATCCCCACCCCTTACCCAGCCCCAAATCTGCTGGGATGGCCACTCGGTGTCCAGAATGTGATTTGAAACATGCGCATTCGTAAGGAGGTAGTGCAGGACCCTGCCTGCCATCCGCTGATGCCCAGGAGCCTTTGCACCCCCAGTCCTTCAGCCACGGACTCCTTCCCCAGGTCTTACCTTGGAAACCTCATCGTATTTTAGGCCAGAGGGCCCTGCATCAGACAAAGCCTCCTGGTCACACACTCTAGAGTATGTGGCATCTCACCCACGGTCATGCACACACAGGCACATGTACACCTGTGCATGCACATGCTTGAATGCACACATGTGTACACATATTTACTCTCCACAATACAGCAAGGGGATTGGAGACCAGGCTCTGGAGGCAGACTGACTTATTCAGCTCCTGCCTCTGCCCTGTGACCTTGGGGACATGATTTAACCACTCTGTGCCTTGGTTTCTTCATAAGTGAAATGGTGGCCGATGACACTGCCCCCTTCCTAAGGCTACTTGCAAGGCGGGGCTGTTAGAGAGGGTAACACATGTGCAGGAGTTAGCCTGACAGAATTAGGACACAGAGGGAGAGGTGTCCCTGTCACCACATCACAGCACTCAACAGGACGGGAAGTGATCTTAGCTATTCACTGGTTCGCTCACCTCTCCTCTGTCTCCCTCCCCCAGCGCTTCGTGGAGCACAAAGAAGACTGGTAGGATGGACAGTGGATGAACGACGTTCTCAGTCTGTCCCCGGGATCCGGGTCATGCACAGACCTCACACTCCACATGCAGAGTAACAAAGCAAAGCCTCCTTTGTAAGAGAGTGAGAGTACAATGAGTTCATGCTTGGAAGGAAGCACCAGGCAGGTCCCTGCACACAGTGGGCCCCTTAAGCAGGAGCTGAGTTCAGTGTCTCCTCTGCTGCTCACATCATCCCTGCAATGCGGGCTTCCTAAGCCCTCCTTTTCTCTAGGCTGCCATTTACTGAACCACACTCTGTGCCAAGCAAGATGCTAAAGGCTTTCTACGCACTTCTTCCTGAGCTCTCACAACAATCCTATTGACAGGTGCTCCAACGATCTCCTTTTTGCTAAAGAGTTAACCGAGGCTTAGTGAGATTGGGTGGCATCCTTGGTCCCCAGAGAGCATGTGGTCCTGATTTGAACCCAGCAACGATCCCAAGCTCGCTTGGCTCTGACCTCACTTCCGCACACCACACTCGTGGAAGCTTTTATTGTACCCCTCATAAGACGGAGAAACCGAGGCTCTGGGAGGGCAAATGGCGTGGCCAAGCACCCCAGGCCAACCCTGGTGGGCAGCTTGTACTCGACTTGAATCCTCCTGTCTGAAATATGCGTTCCACTCTTCCCCACAGGACCCAATGCAGCAGTTCCGGAAGGAGGAATTCTGGCCCCCATTTGCCATAGTTGGAAAGCAGATTCATGTTGCATTCCCTTTGCCAATTTGCTTGCAGCGGGTTGATGAGGAGCAGCTCCCAGCTTGTCCCAGCCTTCATGTGGTAGGGGCTTCCAGCAACTCCCCCGACAGCAAGGTCCTCACAGCGCCCCAACACTGTGGGGCTGTCCCAGCACTGAGGCGATTAGCAGAATGATAGCAGCCAGCTGCTCGCTCCGTCTGCGAGACAGACCAGAGCTGCTTGAGTGACACACTTGCAAGCTTCGCCCACGTTCCTCTCCCGGAATCACCGGGGCGGCCAAACCCCAGGAATCTGCCTGCTTGAAGGAATCAAATCCACCGTTTCACTGCCCACGCTCAGGACCCGGAGGGTCTCTTGAAATAAGGTTCATGAGGCGGCCTCTGGATTTGATTACAAGGAAATCTGTTCCCCATCTCAACCCCTCAACTCTCTCTGCCCTCGACTGCAGGAATGTGACGCCGGCTGATTTCTCAGCAACTCCCGCGTTTCTTGCAGACACTGGACCTGGAGCCAACTTTCTACCTGGCTTGTGCGATTCATAAATTACAGTGCAATCAAAAGACACATTAAGAAACTGCTGGAGGTTTCAATGAGTGAGCATATCAGTTTCCCAGGACAACAAACTGCCACACACTGGGGGGCTTACAACAGCAGAAACTTACTCTCTCACGTTCTGGAGGCCACAAGTCCCAAATCCAGACATCGGCAGGGCCGTGCTTCCTGCGGTGGCTCTAAGGGAGGGCCCTTCCTGCCTCTTTTGACTCCTGGTGGCCCCCAGGTATTCCATGGCTTGTGGCTGCATCGCTCCAATCTCCGCCTCCGTCTTCACGTGGCCTCTTCTCGCTGTGTGCTTCTTGTCTGTGTGTCTCCTATAAGAACACATGTCATTGGGTTTACGGCCCAGCCAGGTAATCCAGGGTGATCTCACCTTGAGCTCCTTAACTTCACCACGTCTGCACAGGTGCTCTTTCCGAATGAGGTCAGCTTCACAGACTCTAGGGATGACTTGGATTTATTTGTTGGAGGGCCACCCCTGGACCGTATACAGTGAGCTTTATTCTTCCTTCTGAGGACATGAAGAAAGGGCCCTTGCCTCCTGGCCCGTCCCTGGAGAAGAAGAACTGACCTGGGCAGGGGGCAAGGAGGTGGAGAGGAGCTCCACCCTCAGCTGTGCCATGCCCTTAGGAAGCCTTGATCTCAGTCCCCACCTGCCCTGATCTCAGAGCTGGGACTTCATTAGGAACCCCATCTGACCAACGCCCAGCCTTCTCTGAGTTTACATGCCAGAGGAGGAGCTGGACACTAAATGAACACAACAAAAGATGGATAGATAAATACGTCACATGGTGACAAATGCCGTGAAAGAAAATGCAGCAGGGTCAGGGATAGAGAATGATGGGTCAAGGCCTCCTCCTGGGCTGGGGATGAGGGCAGAAGGAGACCATGGGCGCCAAGCCACTCACTTGGAGCCCGGGATCAACCAAACCCCGGAGCCCAGGATCAACCAAACCCTGGGTGCACAGGAGACACTGACACCATTGACTCCCAGAAGAGACTGACTTCTAGTCCTCATTCTGCTACTAACCAGCCCCAAGACAGGGCAAGTTGCCTCCCTTTTCTAACTCTCAAACTTCTCCTCCCTAAAGCAGGATTGGTGTCACAAATGAGTTGATGTACCTAGAAGGCTCGGCACACACCCGGGGACCAGCCCCCAGCAAACAGTGGTGACTGTCACTTCCGTCCCTGAGTTCCAATGTCCTCCAAGGTACCTCGTTCCCTCCAGCTCTAGCCTTCTATTCTCCACCCCCGACCTGGCTCCTCCATGTCTCCAACCACTGACCAAGGACCCCTGATTATTCCTTCCATGTTCAGCGGTGCTGGGTGGGTGGATGCAGAGGTAGCTGGGCTGATGCTGTGGCTGTGTGACCAGCTGCAAACCAGGAGAGGCTCCCGGAACACCCGCTGCCTTGGTGGGGTGCCGGGCTTTGATAGGCTGCCAGGAGCGATAGCCAGGCCTGTTTGCTTTGCCTTATCGGAGTGTTTTTCACCAGCATTGCCCCATCCCCTCTGTTCCCTCATGGAGGTTATCAGCCGCACATCCGCTGCAGGGGTGAAGCCCCACGGGTAACCTTTCCCACGCCTGCCTCTCTGTGCCCAAGCCCCTTCCTAACACCAGGTCCCTGCTCTTCTAGAGCGTCTCCCCAGAAAGGGTGAGCTTGGAAAGAAGACTCCCACTCCCTTAGAATTGGCTCTTTCCAAAGTACTCCAGAACTCATCACTTCCAAGAAAAACCCTGGGGATGCAGACGCTGGAGGTGGGAGGCCTAGATGTTCTCTGCTACCAAGAGGCCAGCACGTGAAAACCCACTGTGGCATCCGCTTTCTGAGGCTGCCATAACAAAGAACCACAGGCTTGGGGGCTTCAACAACAGGAATGTATTCTCACGTTTCTGTAGGACCCAGGTCCAAGAACAGGGTGTCAGCAGGGCAGGCTCCCCGTGGGCTGTGAGGGGACTCTGTCCCAGGCCTCTCGGGGCGTCGGGTGTGTCATGGGTTCTTTGGCCTCCTTTGACTTGTAGATGCATGGCCCAATCTCTGCCTCCATCTCTGCGAAGGCTTCTCCCGGGGTGTGTATACCTCTACCCACGTGCCCTTTGTAAGGACACAGCCATATCAGATTAATGACCTCATCTTAACTTGACTACATCTGCAAAGATCCTATTTTCAAATAAGGTTACATTCACAAGTACTGGCATTAAAACTTCTATGCCTTTTAAAGGGACACAATTGAACCAATAACTTTTAAATACTACATCCAAGCCCTGCCCCACCCCAGATCAGCTACAGCAGCATCTCTAAGGGAAGCCAGGTGGGTCTAGGGTGGATCCAACTGAACCACTGCCCCCGTCCAACAGACACAGGGAAACTAAGGCCCCCAAAGTAGACATGAGATGCCTAGTGGCACAGGTGCCTTGGGGCTGAGGCCTCCTCCCTCCTGGTTCGTGCCGCATCCTCAGCAGCAGGCCAGGGGCGAGGACTGTGCTCGAATCTGCAGGGAGGAGGATGAGCTCCCACCGCCGAGCCCCAGAGCTGACCTTGGTTTACGAGTTTCCTGAGTCAGTGTCTGCATCCGTGTGCTTTCAGCTTCACAACCCATATGGCACATGGGCGGTGTCGCCCCATTCTCTCCAGGTGGAAACTAAGATTCAGAGAGGCAGATGCACTTGCTCAAGGAAGCACAGCTAGCTAGGGGCTGCAGGGCGATGGGAAGGAAGGATTCAAACCCAGGCCCATCCAGCCCCACAGCCTGAACCACTTCCCCAAACAGTGCTGCCCAGGAAACCCAAGCCCAGCTGTGCTTCTCTGCCATAAATGGTAAGGAACGCATTTCGCAGGATGACTGAAATCCTTCTGTGACCACTTCTAGAATGGCTGGGCTCAGAGTGAGGCTGACCCATGGTCTGCTCCCACCTCTGCCACTTACCAGCTGTGTGGCCTGGGGCAAGTCACTTTACCTCTCTGTGCCTCAGTTTCCTCATCTCTATAATAGGCTGGAAAATAGTTTCTACCAGTGAGGATGCTGGCGGATTGCATGGTCCCTGGGGAAATGCTGGAGAGGACTGTTACCTCCAGGGCAGTGTGTGGCTCTGGCAGGGACTGGGTGCAGCTGTCCCTCAGCTGCTCACCACTAATTTATGTTTAAGATGAGGCCCCATCCCCATCCCCTCTCGCCCCCACCCCCGCCACGACCACATGACATCTTACTCCCAAGGCTTGTCAGGGCCACTAGTATGGTGATAAATCTCCCGCCGGCCCCTGCCTGCCCTCCCTCTAGCCGCTCCACAGAGACCAAGTTGTTATAAATGTGTCCGGCCTCGTGAAACCGAACCCTGCCATGCCCCGCAACGGTGGCGGCATCTTAGCCGCCATTGCCTTATCTGATTGGAAACCAGTCCCTGCATTCCCCTTCCTGGGGCTCCGGGGGAGGGTCTTGCTGCTGATTCTAATCTGGGGAACGCCCCCAGGACAGGCAGGGCTCCACAGCAGGGCCAGGTGTGAGCTGCAGCAGGCCACAGGCCTGGCAAAATTGGAGGCAAAGAGGTGAGGAGCCACAACCAACCCCAGCCCCAGCCCGTGCTCGGGATCTGTCGTGCCACGTGTTTTGGGCAGTGATGACCTTCTTGTCTTGTTCGCTTGTAAAAGGAACTTATTTGCTTATATAACAGAACTGCCACCCTCGTGTCATTTGGGAGTTTCAGGTAGGGTTTCCTCCAGAGTTCAAACAGTGTCTCCAGAAACGGACTTTTCTCTCTACTCCTGGACGCTGTCCCCTGGGTTGGGGCTCCCACGTCTGGCCTTGTGTAGCCAGCAGGTGCTTCCAGCCGCCCCTGGCACCGCACGGCTCCCGATGTCAGTGCCGCACGAAAGAGTGAATGTGCTCGTCCCAGCACCCCCAGCCAAAGCCCAGAGACACCCTCGCATTGATCTGGCCTGTACCTGTACTCTTGCTTGGCCGGGGGAAAGGCTTTTGCCAGACTTAGATGCTTCTAAAGTATCTGAAATTTTACCAGCCCCAGCATTTTAGGATTCGAAGGGCCCACATGTAAAGTAAATATGAGCTCAAGGGTTTGGGGTGTTGGAAGAAAAGGAGGAAGACTTCAGGGCACTCAGGAAAGCCAGGGACAGCATCTCTGATTGATTGAGCCTGAATACTGGCCAGGAACCACACTTCAAAGGCACTGGGTCACAAACCCAAACAGCAAGGACATTAATGACCCAATCCACAGGTGAGGAAACCAGGGGGTGAAGAAGGCATCTGCCCAGCTACAGTGTGTTATCTTGGTCTGAGAGCAGAACCACCAGAAGCAAAGAACACCCTGGAACTGGAGGTCCAGGACACGCTGGAGACGCGGGCAGGAGCAGCAGGTGTCACGGGCTGTGCACGTCTCCTGCAGCTGCTCAAACAAATGACCACAACCTGGGAGGCTTAAAACCACAAAAGCTTACTCCCTCGCAGAAAGCCGAAGTCCGGCTGAAGTCTGAAGTCCAAAATGAAGCCTAGAAAGTCCGAAATGAAGGTGTCTGCAGGGCTGTGCTCCCTCCAGAAGCTTGGGGAGAGGACCCTTCCTTCCTCCTCCAGCTTCCACTGGCCCAGGTGTTCCTCGGCTTGTGGCTGCAATGCTCCTGTCTCTGCCTCTGTCTTCACATGGCCTCCTCCTGGTGTGTCTGGGTCTCACATCTTTCTCTGCCTCTTTTATAAAAGCACTCATGACTGTGCAGTCCAGGATGCTGTCATCTTAAGATCCTTGATGTAATCACATCAGCAAAGTCCCTTTACTCAATCAGGTCACATTCACAGGCTTCAAGGATTTGATGTGGATATTTTAGGACAGACCATTTTTCAGCCTACCACACATGCACACACACAGTGAAAATAAAAATGCTTTGCAACTGGTGTGGATCACAAAAGTAGCTGCTAGTGCTGAGGACAGAAACTTGCATTAGAGTTTGGCCCTCTGGTGTATGAACTTTCTGCACAGAAAACTGTATTGAAGGAAAGACACTAGGCCGCCATGATGGAATGCTTCCCACAGGCTGGTTGTCATCTGCTTTGCGGCTCTTACCTGCTTTCCAAGGTGGACTCTATGCACCCACTTTACTGATGCAGAAACGAAGACTCAGAGAGTCATTGTTTGCCCAAAGGCAGAGTGGGGATTACTACGTTGAATGCCATCGGACTCCAGAACCTGCGTCCTTCACAGTACATCATGCTGTTCCTCTTGCTTGAAAACCCATCACTGTGAACTAATGTGAAAACCCATCACTGGAATATGATCTAATACTCATGCCGTGCACCAGCGCACCCGAGCACTCACGGCCTGCCAGCTCATGGTTAGCACTTCTGTGCGTTCACAGATTCAACAAACATTAAAGACATGCTCCGTAGAGCCAGGCATTGTGGCAGTGTGGAGAAGGGGGGACATTTTTCTCTACCCTGGAGGAACTTAGAATCTGATAGTAAAATATGACTGCTGTAACCCATGCAACCCCGTAAAAATCTTACAAAGTCGCTATGATAAGATTGCTGTGCCAGTGATGAGGACACTGGGGTTCAGAGAAGCCCTCGGCTTGGGAACAGCACAGCCGGGACTTGCCAATATGACTAGGTCCAGAGCATATTACTCCTCTCCCTACCTTGTCCTCTTTCAATGATTGGTGGCTGTGTTTTGTTTAAAGAGTGTGAATTACAGGAAAAAAACAAAAGGCAAAATGATGCTCTCCTACTCACTAGCTATGTGAAGTTGGGAAAGTTAACCTCTCTGATTCTCCTTTTCCTTTGCAGTAGACAAAAGGTACATCTTCTAGGAAGCCACTGCAAATAATACAAAAACCGACCTTGAAATGGCCTGTGAAACGTAGAGAATTAATTAGGTTCCATAACTGAACAGTCGGCAGTAGAGCAACTTCAGGTACAACCTGACCCCAGGCTGAAGCAGCATCAGCACAAATGGATTCTTCTCTCTTTGTTTCTTAGTCTTTCTATTTTGGGCCCCTGCTCAAAACTCATCTAGACTCACGTGGCGGCCAGCATCTCCCAGGGCCACATCTGCCTACATGCTAGTCCAGCAGGAAGGAGAAAGTGTTCGGTCTCAAGGCACCCAGGAGGTATGGCTGGGCTGTCTCTGGTCAGCCACCCACATTTGAGCCAAGCAGGCTGTCCAGGGAAGGGCTGAGGGGCTGAGCCTTGGGTCATGGGCTCCTAAGTCCCATCCAAAAAATCTGGATGTTATCCAAAGAAGGAGGATGAATGCCGGGGAGGGACACAGCAAACATCCACTATGCGGGGCTCAACGGCTCTGCGCCCTAGGTGCACCTTAAAACCACATGGGGAGCTTTGTGAATGTATCAAGCCTCCGAGGTCCTGTGCAAGACCAGGTAAATCAGAACTACGGGGGGGGGGGGGCCCAGGTGTTGGTACGTTTTAATCACTTCCCTATTGATTCTGTTGCGCAGCAAGATTGAGAACACCTGCTCACATCCTCAATTGAGTTTTATTTCATTTTATTTTATTTTATTATTTCATTTCTGTTTTTGTGTTTTGTTTTGTTTTTGAGACAGAGTCTAACTCTGCCTCCCAGGCTGGAGTACAGTGGCTCAATGATGTCTCACTGAAGCCTCAACTTGCAGGGCCTAAACCATCCCCCTGCCTCAGTGCCCCCAAGTAGCTGGGACTACAGGTGCGCGCCACCACACCCAGCCTGAGTTTTATTTTAAATGAAAGGTTTCTTAGCCTAAGCTGCCATAAAAGAAAAATACCAGAGACTGTGGCTTCAACAACTGACATTGATCTCACAGTTCTGGAAGCTGGAAGTCCATGGTCTGGGTACCACATGGTCAGGTACTGGTGAGGGCCCTGTTCCTGGCATGAGCCCCCGCTTTAAATACCATTCCACTGCGGGGAGGACTTCAGCATATGAATTTGGCGGAGACACGATTCAGTCCAGAGAAATGGGCTGGTACCATATTATTAATAGAAACCCATGAATGTGCTAGGAGGAAAAGGGAAGCATCTCACACTATCTAAGACGGGGATCTAGAACATTCTGCCATTTAATAAAACACAACCCACAATAAGGATGATAAAGGGGCCACGGGCATGGTGCCTAAACATGCCTAACAATGCCTTCACCACTCAACAGACTGTCACAGACATCCACCAAGGCACCCACCCCACAACTGACCCCCTTGCAAATAGCTTTTCCACTCGGTATTAACAGAGGAGATGACCAGACACAGTGAATTAGTTGGAGCCTCAGATGCCCCAGTTGGAGTCACCATTTGTGAAGTCGCCGTCTGGTGACTGACGGGCAGACGCGAGGTCCGATCCATCACGAGGGCTGGCTCAGGAAAGACACTTGCGTGGGAGAGCTAAAACAGATGTCAGGGCAGGGCTTCCCAGTGGAGCTCCTCCCAAGCCCCAGGGGCCCTGCCACACAGCGGCGCCTGGCCCTGGAGCACAGGGCAGGCTCCCAGGTTCTCTGAGACAGCCTCGCATTCCAGGGGCTCCTTTCCTCAGGGCCGGTGGTCAAATACCTAATGACATAAATAGTGTAGCATCCAGATGGTCATCACAAATACATTCCAAATTTTGCAGAGAAACGAAGAATTTTTTCACCATCAGTGTATGTGAGGTCATTTATTACAGGGGCAAAACATGTTTCATCCTCCAGCAGCCCTTAGCTTCTTCTCTTTTAAGCTACAAAGACTCTCAGCCAAAACATCAGAAAGAATTGGCAGGGTCTGTTTACCTAGTTTTAAGAAATCTAACATCTTTTCAATGGGGTCCACCCCAACTTGATGACAATCAAAGAAAACTATGAGTCTTCTAGGAAAAGGATCAGCCCCATTGAATATCCCTTGATGGTGGGTGGGTGACATGTGCGTGTCCTACTGAAACTCGAGCACCTCCACAAAGATTTCGCACTGAGGACACTGCATGGTCCTCGCTCAGCCTGTGACTTCAGACTTGGGACATACAACCTCTGTCTACCCTACAACCTCATGTCACAGAATTGTAGAATGTCCAAGCTGGAAAAGAACCTGAGAGAAGGGGTTTTCCAGTGTCCACCCCAAGCCTGGATGCTGTGGCATCACCTGGAGGACCCATACTCTGACTGACGCCTGATCCAACCCCACCCCATCCCTAGCTCCAAGGCATCCTGGCTTAGGAGCTCTGGAGTGGTGGGGTCCAGGCATTTGTATTTCCCAATGACTTCTAGGTGATGAGGATGTACATCCAGGTGGCTGCCCTGAGCCTGGCCTCCAGCCTGCATGAAGGCCTGCAGCTCATCCGGAGCCACAGGGCAGGACAAGGCCTCTGGGCCTTCGGCAGGCCCTCAGCACCACCCTCCCTCAAAGCTTGGCCAAAACAATTGCAGTGGGTTGAATGGTGCCCCCAAAAGATATGTTCAAGCCCTGGAATCTGCATGGGACCTCATTTGGAAACAGGATCTTGCAAGATGTAATTAGGTTAAGGATCTTGAGATGAGATCATCCTGGATTAGGGTGGGCCCTAAATCCAGTTGCACATTGTTATTAGAGAAGTAGAAACTGTCACAGACACACAGAGGAGACAGGCACGTGATGATGGAGGCAGAGATGGGATTGATGCAGCCACAAGCCAAGGAATGCCGAGAGCCACTAAGAACTGGAAAAGGTAGGAAGGAACTTCCCATAGAGCCTCTGGAGGGAGTGCAGCCCCGTGCACAGCTTGATTTCAGACTTGCGGTCTCCAGAAGTGTGAGAGAATAAATGTGTTTGTTTTGAGCCTCTCGTTTTGTGGTCATTGGCTACGACAGCCCCAGGACACTGACACAACCACCTGCAGGGCCTCCCCCAAGGTCTGCCACCTACTTCCAAGAAAGGGGAAGTTTCAACACTGCTGAGTGAAGCTGCGGCAGGGGCTGCCTCTACCTGCAACGTCTGTATCACAAGTCCTTCCTCCAAACACATCAAATCCGGCATTCCTCAGAAGCAGAGACTGTGGAAGGAAGTGGTATCTGACTGACCCAAGGCCTGGGGGGGCTTGCCCAGAGAGGGTCTCTTTGGGCAAATAGGAAAGATTTTACTCAATTGCAGGTCTCCTGGCATCCACCTTCCCATCTCCCACAGAAGCCCCGTCTGCCTGGCCTAGACACTGAGCCTATGCCAGGGCTCACTTCCCCTGGGGCTAGTGCTGGCCAGGAGGAGAGCAAGCATGACTCTGGAATCATTCCATCCAGATGGATGAGACCACACTGCCTCCTCCTGCCAGGCATCTCTTCCCAGCACCATATGCCTCTGCTGAGGATTCCACACTCCACACAGACTCACCACTTTCACCCAGGGGCAAAGTCTCTGAGATCTGGGCCCCGAATCCCATTTGACAGTCACAGACCCGAGTCTACAGTCTTCGTCTCCATCAGGAAGCAGAAGCAACGTGGCCCTGTGGCTAAGCACGTGCTTCTGAGTTCCCCCTGCCTGGGCTGGGATGCAACATCTGCTGCAGACAAGAGCGTGAGCTTTGGGGAGGTGTTTAACTCCTAGGAGCTACATTTGCTCATCTGCAGAAGGAAAGAATCATCGCATTTACCCCCGTGAATGCTGTCAGGGTTAACTGCCATTATGCTTAGCACGGGAGAAGTGCGTGGCAAATGTGATCGTCACTATGAACTTCATTCTGGCTCTGGTCTTCCACAGCCATGTCCCAGCTGTTTGGCAGCCTCTGGGCCATTTGGACTGAGGACAAAAGGCCTTTGGAAGCTTAGCGGAAGCAGGAAGCAGGAAGTGGGCTGAGAGGAGAGGCCCAGAGCGGGTTCTGAGCCTGTGCCCTCACTGGAGGGGTTTGGCCCATCCACTGAGCAGGCAGCATGATGTGGCCAAACCCAAGCTGCCGAGGCAGGAACATCTGGTGCAACATCTGCCTCTAAAGACAGCAGGGAGCCAGGAAGAGGTAAGAGGCCACGGAGCTTTGCTGCATGCCAGGTCCCGCTTGTGCGGCCCCATTGCTCCTCCATGTATTCATGTCCCTGCCTTTGGAGAATCTTCAGTAGCTTGCTACTGCCCTCAAAGTCAACCCCAGCCCCTGAGCTGTATTTCAGAGAACTCTGCTCTGCTGACCTCACCAGCTACCCCCAGCCCCATGCTAACCCATCCGCACCTCACAATCCACAGTCCAACCAGGCCCACCTGCTCTCAACCCAGGTCCAGGTCTGGCCATACATCTCCCTGAGGCCTCTGTAGACTCTTCTGCACCAGCCCGTCTTTGACTTAGCCTCCAGGTCTTGGCTAAGGTGCCCCTGCCAAAGGAGGCCTTCCCATTCCCTCTCTGTGTTTCTATAGCTCCAACCTTCATCTCCTTGGCAGCTGCAGGGCTCAGTTCAGTGCCTGGTACACAATAGGTACTCAGAGAATCAATGGAGTAGGTGGATTTTATTAGATTCAGCAGCAAACATTTTTTAGCACCTCCCGTGAGCCAGGCTGGTCTAAGCCCTGCGATTTAGAGGACAGCAGAAAAGATAGAAGTCCCTGACCTCTCATTATGGTGAAGAAGGCAATTAGTACAGAAGTAAAAAAAAAAAAAAATGTTTTAAAGCCTGATAAGTGCCAAGAAGAAAACAGAAAACTGGGAGGCGACATATGAAATGTTGAGGCCTGGAGAGCTGAAAATTCTAGAGTGAACAAAAAGGCCTTGCTAAGGTGCCCATGAGTATAAACCTCAGCTTGGTTGGGAGTGAGTCATGTGGCTAGGTGGAAGGCGGAGTGGATGGATAAATGGATGAGTGGATAGATGGATGGATGCATGAGTGGAGGTATGGGTGGGTGGATTAATGGATGGGGGAGAGATGGATGCAGGGATGGAGGGAGGGAGGGGTGGATGGATGGATGGGTAGATGAATGGATGGATGGATGGATGGGCAAAAGGATGCGTGAGTGGATGGATGGATGGATGGATGGGCAAATGGATGGGTAAGTGGGTGGGTGGGTGGGTGGGTGGGTGGGTGGATGGATGGATGGATGGATAGATGAATGGGTGGGTGGATGCATGAGTGGATGGATGGATAGATAAATGGATGGATGAATGGGGATGATGGGTGGGTGGGCGCGTGGGTGGGTGGGTGTGTGGATGGATGGATGGATGGATGGATGGATGGATGGATGAATGGATGGATGGGTGGGTGGATGGATGAAAGCAAAGACAGATGGAAGATTAGATGGATAGATGATGAATGGATGGATGATGGCTAGGTAAATGAGTGAGTGAAGAATGAATAAATCAATGAATGAATGAACAGCCCTATGATATATACAATCTTTTTTCTCCATTATTATCATGGCTGTTGTTCTTTTTTTCTCTCCTCTTGCTATTTGTATTTCATCTGTCCTTTAAGGTCAATTCTGGGTGCCTCATCCAGTGACACTAGACTGCATCTGTCTGTCCTTTCTGTCAATGCCGAGAACCCTTAGAGGTTGTGCCCCTAGTTCAGATGGACTCAACACTAGCATCCCTGGTGTGGGATGAAGCAAGGGAGCTTCAAGATTCATTCATGAAGATATCTGCAAAACTAATTTTCTGCAGTGAATTCCATTTTGTCTGGTGTATTTGTTATCAGTTTAAATATTCCTTCTTTCGTAAGGAAGAGGAGAGGTGACTTCAGGATATTAAAACATAAGGACATCGAAAACACATTTAAAAGATCAGTTAATGCAGCATTCTGTTTGGAGAAAGATCATAATTATAGACCAACTGCAACATAAGCAGGCTGGAAGAGTCCACACTCTCTGCAATGTGTCTTTCTCTTTAGCCCTCATTCTTGGTTTTCTTAATTTTCTATAATGCACAGGATGAATTTTAAAGTACAAGAAAAGACATTTATTTTAAGAAAATGCAGAAACTTTAAAGCAACATATGTAAGGGAAAGGTGTTAATTTTTGTTGACTTTTTTTGTTGTTGTTTTTAAGCATAAGAATGACTTGACTCTAAATTTTTTAGAATGGGGATGGGACACTTCTCCGACAGAGAAGCAGCAGAAGGGTGGAGAACCAGACCTGATCCCAAACAGGCAGGTGCCTCTAGGTGTTTGGAGAGAATCCTACAGATTCACTTCAGGGCTACAGGAAACTAAGTGAAGCCATCAGCAACTGGGAAGACCATCATACCACCCAGCATGATAGGGTCCCAGCCTATCAGCATTCTAGGCACAAGCAGGCTGGACTTTACGTGTGAGCCCAAAGCTTCCTCCTGCTCTTACAGTCAGGGGTTTAAGGACAGGTTGGTTGTCTTGGAAACCCAGCCTGCCATCCTCACTTCAGAGCAGCATCAGCACAGACACTTAAAAAGCTAGAGCAGAGAATAGCTTTCTGGAAGGGTTCCTAAGGTGGCTACAAGTTCCCATCCCATTTAGAAGCAAAGCCTAATTTCCCTCCCCTTGAGTGTGGGTTGGCCAGAGAGACTTGCTTGGCCAGCAGGAGGCTGCAGGCTCTGAGGCTAGTCCTAAGGCTTGAGGCTTCCCCACAGGCCTCACCAAACGCTTATTAAATCCCTTGGCTGCCATTAACAAGTCCAGCTGGCAGCTGGAGAGACATTGAGACTATTTGGAGGCGGAGGCCAGCTGAGGCCAGGACTCCCGACTTGTGAGAGATACTGCCCCAGACTCTCCAACCCAGCCCAGCCATCAGCTTGACATCACTGAGTGATCCCAGTTGACCCCACACATAGCTGAAGAGTCAGCCAGCTGAGCCCGGCCCCAACTGCTGACAGAGCTTCTGGTGCAGCCCAGACACAGGATACAGAAAGTCAACTTGGTACAGGTTTGGCTCCTTTGATGAGTGTTTTCCTAGCTGCACTTTGGGAGAAAAGAAGGCAGAGCACCCCCATGTGCGGGCACACCCACAGAGCAGTGTCTGCAAACCTGCTTTGGCACAGCACACAAGGTAAGAACGTTTTTCACAGATCTAAATTATTGCAATAAAATCAAAACAGGAATTTTATTTCATGACGTGTGTAGAGTACATGAAATTTAAATTTCAGCATGCAGAATACATTTTTGTCTGCACACAGCCAGGCTCGCTTGTTGTCTATGGCTGCTTAAAACAGCAGAATTGAATAGTCCCAACAGAGACCCTATGACTCCACAGCTGAAAATATTTGCTATTGGGCTGTTTACAGCGAAAGGGTGCTGACCCCTGCTCTGGAGACAAGTCATTTTGCTGGGGATAAGGCAGGGAGTGGTTGTTCTAAACACAGTGAAATTGGTAGATTGTCAAGATGCTTCAAATGTCCCCAGTTAGATGCATACGTTTTTAAAATTTGTCTATAAGATCTGTCCTTTAGATTTATTATAATTGTAAACAACTCCTTTTTAATTTTTTTGTTTTTAACAGATGTATTGAGATATAATTAAACAGCATAAAATGTACTCATTTGAAGCATACAATTCAATGAATGTTAGTATACTTACAGAGTTGCACAGCCAGTGCCACGGTCTATTTTTAGAACATTTCCATCACAATAAAATAAACTTCATGCCCGTTAGCAGTCACACTGCCCACCCCACTCTCAGCCCTGGTCAACCACTGATCTTCGCTTCCTTTGAGAGTACAATTATGCATTTCTGACACATCTTAAAGAACCTTGTGTCCTAAGTGGGCTTTCCAATTCTCAGCAAGTGATGCTTGGCACCTCTATTCCCACCAATGTCCTTAGCGTATCTGGTTTGTATACACTCAGAACACCATTTCCTAAACTGTGTTCCATGACCCACCAACCCCATAGAGCAGAGATTGCTAGTTTTCCTCTAAAGTCTGTTTCCTCTGCTGTGGTCAGTGTTAGAGCCCTTGACTTTAGCTGGGCACATGACTGTCCAGAAAAAACTACATCCCCCAGCATCCTTTGCAGCTGGGTGTGTCATGTGATTGGATTCTGGCCAATGGGAAGTGATGGGTCCAACTCCTGGGAAATATCCTTAAAAGGCAAGGGCTGTGGGGTGTAAATGGACAGGAGGCCAAGAAAGCTGGCTTGGTCCCACCACCCTTAGCCCTTTCCTGCTGGCGGGAGCACAAATGTGGTGATGATGAGTCATCATCATCACCCACATCAACAAGGCTAACACCGGGGAGATGCAGGAGCCTAGGTCTGTGAGTCACCAGGTAGAGAAGACCCCATCAGCCCTGGACCACTGGCATCCAGATGCTTCTGTGAGAAAGAGAGAACTGTCTGTCTGGTTCAAGCCACTGTTAACCTGAGTCTTTGTCAAGATGCCAGACTTGTATCCTAACTAATACACTCCACAAACAGAACGGAAAACAGAATCCCCTGCTTGAATTAGTAAATGCTGCCTGTGATATCCACCACATGTCAATGTGGGTTAGTTTATTAAAGGTTCTGAAAAGCTCTGCAGCAAAGAAAGCCGTTAAAGTCCATGTGAGCCCATACAGTCCCCAAATGTCCATGGCTTTTTTATTTTTGCTTCTTACCTCCTCACAACCCATACAAAACACTTTGGTAACTTCCAATCTGAAATGATAGAGATATTGCACATAAGCAAAAAAGAGAGGGAGAGAATAATCTTTGGACTGATTTTTCATTCAGGGCAAGAGACTGATCTGCTCTGATCCCTGGGGGATCACATGCCCAGTGTCCTACAGGGAATGGTGGGTTGCAGTCACATGCCCCACCCCAGAGTAATAGGGTTTGCAAGAAATACAGTGTTCATCTACAGCTCTTACAGGAACAATCTTCCCAAGTACATACAAAGAAAAGGGATGACAAATGTTTTCTTGCTTCCCATAGTTCAGGAACTTTTCCTTAATTATAAGCAAAGTTTTCTTTATGTGGGGATTTGACTAGAATATTAGAAGGTGTCCCTGCATTCAGCTTTGCAGTGTGTGGTTTATCTGCAGTTATCTCCTTGCATTAAGTTGCCCAGGGTCACACAGCTACTAAGTTGCTCAGCCTAGATTTGATCACGGGTGTGCTAAAAATATTTTTTTTCTCCTACAAAAGGACTGTGTCCTCAGAGACTGACCCCCTTCGTGAGAGGAAGGTGTGACTTTAAGACACAGATCAAGGCTTTCAGAGCAGGAGTGACCCGGGCCTCACCTTTAACTGGGGCCAACGTGTCTGTCCCAGGGTAGCGAGGTGGTTGAAAGTTCACTGTCTGCATCTGGAATCAGACTTCCTGTGCTCAAACCCAACTCCTCAACTTCTGAGAGTGGACTTGGGCAAATCATTTCACCCGTCTGAGCCTCAGGCTCCTCATTTGTAAAAACCCAGTAATAATCTGAATCGCATCTCAGGGAGGCCGGGAACATTGAAGGCAACACGCTCTAGTGAAGCAGGGCATCCGTGTGCTCTGTGGCCTGGCACCTCCACCCCTACCTGCACCCCCACTGACCTGAAGGTGGGTGTCCACCGAAACCGGTGTCAGAATGCCTAGACAGCATCGTGTATTGGCACCCAGACTGGAAATGACCCCACGCCCATCCCTGGGGCACCCAGACCGGAAACCACCCCGCGCCCATCCCCAGGACATGAAGGGGCCAGCTGTGTGCAGCTGTACAATGAGAGACCCCACAGTGGGAACGAATGAGATGCTGCTACACACAGCAATGCAGAGGATGCTTGCAGCAGTGCGAGTAGGCACGGCCCAGCCCGAGCACCAGCTGTGAGAGCCTCCCACAGACTGCTTGAGGGCAGAGCTCACCTTGGCCCTGGTGTTAGAAGTTAGAGGATGGTCAGCTGGGACGCGGACGTGGTCAGCCCAGAATGGTGGGGGTCGGTCAGCCCAGGAAGGGGGAGGTGGTCAGCCCAGGATGAGAGGGGGAGGTCAGCTGGGGATCAGGGGCGGTGGGGGATCAGCCAGCGATGGGGGTGGTCATCCCAGTACTGAAGAGGAGGCCAGCCCGGGATGGTGGGGGAGGTCAGGTGGAGATGAGGGACGCCATCAGCCCGGGATTGGGGGTGCAGTCAGCCCATGATTTGGGGGGGGTGGTTCAGCCTGAGATGAGGAGTGGTCAGCCAGGGATAGGGGGAGATCTAAGGGCTGGTCACAATCTCTTTCTTGCTGTGTTTACTATGGAAACAAATAAGGATGTAGATATAGGTATAGATGTAGAGAGATATAGATGTAGGAAGACATTACAGATACAGATGCAGTTAGAGGTAGATATAGATATGTATATTAGCTATGGATATAGATATTGATAGACATTATAGATATAGATCTTGATGATAGACATTATATAGATATAGATGATAGACATAGATACAGACATAAACAGGCAGACATTATAAGTATAGATATAGATGTAGGTATAGACAGCTGTAGCTACAGATGTAGATGTAGACAGCTGTAGATATAGACATGGACATAGGTGTAGACAGCTGCACATGCAGATGTCAGTGTAGACAGATGTAGATATAGACATTGATATAGATATAGACAGATACAGATATGGACATGGGTGCAGACAGATGTAGACATAGGTGCCGATGTATAGATACAGATGTAGACGGCTGTAGGTGTAGAAGAACTCAGTAGAAGTTTCCCTGTAAAGTCCTCACTCAATTCAGTGCCTGTTTCCAAGAAAGCCAGGTCCCTCCCACCGTGTATTCTTTCTTTGGGGCAATGCTAACACACACACTTTGTATAAAGCAGTATCTCTTATGCAAGTGTGAGTGCTGTACTCTGTCTCCCTGAGTCTCCAGCATTGGAGTCTGTTCTCACCGTCCCCATCCTCTCCAGGCTGGGAACCCAGCAGTCAACACAAGCGGGATCCACCAGCTTCCCTGGGTGGCTTAAGCAAGCAGCTTTCATCTTGCACGCGACCCAGGGCGAGGCAGGAAGGCCCTGGAGGAGCGTGGCACAGGAGGATCCCACGCTGAGATGAGCAGGCAAGGCATGCACGGGGCTGGGCCTCATGGCCTGAGGCAGACCCCTCTCAAAGCCCAGGGGAGCCCGAGGCACGGAAAGCCCAGGCCTTCAGGATCTGCTCCAGCAAGAAGGTTGGAGAGGGAGGCCTGGCAGGCAGGCAAGGCCCTGAAGCATGAGGCAGCTTCTGAAAGCATGAGGCTGTGACTGTAACCATGCAGCAGCCAGGGAGCTGGAGGCCCAGATGTGGGATGTGAGATGAGGGCTGGGCTGGGCAAGACTGTGGAGCCCAGGTGAGCAGCACAGCCATCCTGGGCTTCCCTTAACACGAGGGCTGGGATTGAGCAAGGGATGGGCGGGCTGCTTAGGGACCAGAAGTGCCCTGGGTTATAGGGTCAAGGGGCCCAGGCTATCCCCCCAGGCCCCGCCCCACCCTTCTCATGGCTCTTTGTAGGATCTCTGGGGCTCCACCGAGTGCTGTGCAAAGCTCTGGGAAAGAGGACCACTGGGGTGGTGCATCCTAATCTGAGGTGCCAACTTGGCTGGGTCATGGTACCCAGATACTTCGTCAAACACATCTAGATGTTGCTGTGCCAACTTGGCTGGGTCATGGTACCCAGATACTTAGTCAAACACATCTAGATGTTGCTGTGAAGTTATTGTTTTAGATAAGACGAACATTTAAATCAGTAGGCTTTCAGAAAAGCAAGTTACCCTCCACCATCTGGGCGGGCTTGACCCAATCAGTTGAAGGTCTTAAGAGAAAAGGACCGACCTCCTCCAAGGAAGAGAGAATTCTGCCAGCAGACAGCTTTCAGAGCCCACGTACAATAGCAACTCTTCCCCAATTCACCAGCCTGCTGGCCTATCTCGAAGATTTTGGACTTGGTAACCTCCACAATCACATCAGCCAATTCCTTTACATAAATGAATAAATAAATTTATATTTACATATAGATTTGTATATATCCTATAGAGTGTGAACCCCATATATCCAAGACAGGTCTCAGTTAATTTAGAAAGTTTATTTTGCCCACGTTGAGGACGCGCATCCATGACACAGCCTCAGGAGGTCCTGACGACATGTACCCAAGGTGGTCGGGGCACAGCCTGGTTTTATACATTTTAGGGAGACATGAGACATCAATCAATATATGTAAGATACATATTGGTTTGGTCCGGAAAGGCAGTGGGAGGGGGCTTCCAGGTCATAGGTGGATGAGAGACAAATGGTTGCATTCTACTGAGTTTCTGATCAGCCTTTCCAAAGGAAGCAGTCAGATATGTATTTATGTCAGTGAGAAAAGGGGTGACTTTTAATAAAATGAGGGGCAAGTTTGCCCAAAGCAGTTCCCAGCTTGACTTTCCCTTTTAGCTTGGTGATTTTGGGGACCCAAGATTTTTCCTTTCACAAGAGATAGATAAAAATAACAGAGTAAGATAGAGATTTATATAAAGTGGGGGGGAGAAAGAGAAACTAATGGATGACAGATGGTGGCTGATGGATAGTTAGATAGATGATAGATAGATAGATAGATAGATAGATAGATAGATAGATAGATGATATAGATGATGGATGGGTAGGTAGAAAAAAAAGGATGGATAGATTGATTTACAGGTAATTGGATGGATGATAGATAGATGAATAGATTGATGGATGGGTGGGTAGACGGTTGGATAGAGAGATAGATAACGCATTATGAATAGATAGGTAGGAAGAGAGAGAGAGAGAGAGAGAGAGATAGATAGATATGGTTGGAAAGATTGATGGGTAGTTTGATTGATGGATGGAGAGATAGATGGATAGATTAATGGATGGATGACAGATGGATAGACGGATGGATAGATGGATAAATAGATGACAGATAGAGGGACAGATAGAAGATAGATCATAGACGAATAGATTGATAGATGGATGATGGATAGATAGGTGGATACATGGATAGATATATATATAGAAGACTGATGGATAGAAGATAGATGATAGATGGGTAGATAGAAGATAGAAAGATACATGGATAGATGGATGTGGAGAGAGAGAGAGAGAGAGATAGTGATCCTCCTATTGGTTCCGTTTCTCTGGGGAGCCATGACTGACACTGTTGTGAAAGCTTCAGGGCATTTGTTGGAGCTGCGGAAAGAGGCAGAAGAGAAGCTTTATAGCAAGAAGACAACAGTGGGCTTGGGGTGGCTGCAGGGCTGAAACCCCTTGCAAGGTCAGACAAGACCTAAGGGGGTGTGCACCTCGCTGTGACCTCCTGCTACTGGGCAGCAGCTGGCGGCTCACTGTCTAAAGTGACCACTTGCCTGCCGCTGGGTCTGAGGACCTGACAGTGCCGGGCACACAGCAGGTGCTCAGTAAGTGTGTTGGCAAGTGGATGACGGTCGCCCTCAGGTCTGAGTCTCCAGGGTGGACCATGCTGTGCTTCCCACGGCTCCCGCACACTTCTGGGCACACACTGTTACTCAGTGAGTTTTGGTTTTGTGCCCTTTTCTTAGTTTAGGGTTCATCTGGGTAATTCATTTCTTTGAAATGCATTATAAATATACATATTCATGACAGCAGGGGATTTAACATTATTTATTAATATTATTTAATTTTAGAAGGATTACATGAAAAGCTCTAATATTGTTCCTGACACATGGACATGATGTATTTATTTAATTATTTATTTATTTTTTAGACAGAGTTTCGCTCTGTCACTCAGGCTGGAGTGCAATGGTATGATCTCACCTGACTGCAACCTCTGCCTCCCAGATTCAAGTGATTCTCCTGCCTCAACCCCCCAAGTAGCTGTGATTATAGGCACCCATCACCAAGCCCAGCTAATTTTTGCATTTTTAGTAGAGACGGGGTTTTGCATGTTGACCAGGCTGGTCTTGAACTCCTTACCTCAAGTGATCCACCCGCCTTGGTGTCCCAAAATGCTGGGATTACAGGCATGAGCCACTGCTCCTGGCTTAATCTTTTAAACGTGTTTTCCTTAGAAGTTTCATGGAATGAAATGTCAAATAGCCAAGCAGTAAAGAGAGCCCCTCAAATAAGTTGTTTAAAATCTCTGTACCCGCTAGAAGCAGCAGTGTGGATGGACCGCTCATTCGGCTGAGAAAGAAGAGCGCATTCCATACAGCCCCGCTACATCCAAGTCAAGAAACCGTGAGGCTGGTGGCGGGGCGCAGTGGCTCACGCCTGTAATCCCAGCACTTTGGGAGGTTGAGGCCGGTGGATCACGAGGTCAGGAGATTGAGACCATCCTGGCTAACACGGTGAAACCCTGTCTCTACTAAAAATACAAAAAAAATTAGCTGGGCGTGGTGGCAGGCGCCTGTAGTCCCAGCTACTCGGGAGGCTGAAGCAGGAGAATGGCTTGAACCCAGGAGGCGGAGCTTGCAGTGAGCCAAGATTGCACCACTGCACTCTAGCCTGGGCAACAGAGCAAGACGAAAGAAAGGAAAGAAAGAAAGAAAAGAAAGGAAAGAAAGGAAAGAAAGAGAGAAGGAAGGAAGGAAGGAAGGAAGGAAGGAAAGAAAGAAAGAAAGAAAGAAAGAAAGAAAGAAAGAAAGAAAGAAAGAAAGAAAGAAAAGAAAGAAAAGAAAAGAAAAGAAAAGAAAAGAAAAGAAAAGAAAAGAAAAGAAAAGAAAAGAAAAGAAAAGAAAAGAAAAGAAGGAAGGAAGGAGAGGCTGATCTATAGTGGCAGAATCAGATGGAAGCACCCCCGTGGAAGGGGCAGCGTCCACTGGGGAAGCGCCCTGCATGCACTGGCCTGGGTGACAGCTGCATGCAGGTGGGGGATGCTGGAAAAGCCCCTGCGTGGCACCCTGGGGTGAGTGCTCCCCACTGCATGTGACTCAGTAAAAATTAAAGACCAGGCTTATCCTAAAATGGATATTAGATAACAAAGAATTGAAACGATTTTAATATTCTTTTTTCTTTGGAGACAGAGTCTCGCTCTGCCACCCAGGCTGGAGTGCAGTGGTGTGATCATGGCTCACTGCAGCCTCCACCTCCCCGGTTCACGCCATTCTCCTGTCTCAGCCTCCCGAGTAGCTGTGATTACAGGCGCCCACTGCCATGCCCGGCTAATTTTTGTATTTTTAGTAAACACTGGGTTTAACCATGTTGGCCAGGCTGGTTTCGGACTCCTGGCCTCACCGGATCTACCTACCTCAGCCTCCCAAAGTTCTGGAATTACGGGCATGAGCCACTGCACCCAGCCAATTTTAATAATTTTTAATGGGAAAGGCATCTCCACAATTCTGAAGTCTAAATGATTTAAAAGGTCTAGATTCAGAAACTTTGTCCCCTTCTGTCCCCTACCTCCTGGCTTCCTCAGGCGAAGCTGTGCACACAGCTCCCAGCCCGGTCAACATGCAGCCCCCCTCTCCTTCTCAAGCAAATACTTGTGGCGCACTCAGCTACTCTTCATTACTGTGCTTTTCCACTCAGAAGCCTGGTCTGGGAGCCTCCACATCAGTACACAGAGTGCTTCTGCAGCCTTTGATGGACATGAGTTTGCACCAGAGCAGCTGCAGAGGTGAGACGTGGGTTCTCCGTGTCACCCTCCATCTGCATCACATCTGGGTGAGACCTGTGTCTTTCCTCTTCTGTGTTACATACACGTTTCTCGCAACTTAAAATTTGGAACTAATATGTGTGGCAGCCTGTACACAAGCACAGGTCAGGACTGGACTTCTCAAGAGTTTGTTGAGGCCCAGCGTGGTGGCTCACTCCTGCAATCCCAGCACTTTGGGTGGCCAAGGCGGAAGGATTGCTTGAGCTCAGGAGTTCAAGACCAGCCTGGGCAACATGGTGAAATCCCACCTCTACAAAAAAATCACAAAAATGAGCCGGGCATGGTGACATGCACCTATAGTCCTAGCTACTCAGAAGGCTGAGGTGGGAGGATCACCTGAGCATGGGGAGGTCGGGGCTGCAGTGAGCCACGATCACACCAGTGCATGCCAGCCTGGGCAACAGAGTGAGACCTCATCTCAAAAAAAAAAAAAAAAAGAGTTTGTTGAGGCTGAGGTAGAGGCTGGGGTAAACTTAAGGGTAAAGCCTGGGGGTAAAATTTGGGGGGTAGAACCTAGAGGAGAGGCTAAGAGTGGAGGCTAGGGGAGGGAAGCAGGGGTGGAGGCTGGGGGTGAAGGCTGGGGGGAGGCTGAGAGTGAAGGCTGGAAGAGATTGGAGGTAGAGGCTGGGGTGGAGGCTGGGAGGAGACTGAGAGTGGAGGCTTGGAGTGAAGGCTGGGGAGTTTGGAGGTGGAGGCTAAGGGTAGAGGCTGGAGGTAGAACTTGAGGGGTGGAAGCTGAGGGTGGAGGCTGGGAGTTGAGGTGAGGTTGAGGGCTATGGACTCAGATCTGTGTTTGATTGCAACCCTGCCTTCATCAAGGGGCTCACCTCCTCTCACTTAACAGATTCCTCATCTATAAAATTGTACTGATAATACTCAGCTTTCGGATGTTACGCAAATCAAACAAGATAACATATATCATTATCCACTGAAGCCTGAGGGTTCCTCCTGGAACCCTCACCTCAAACGCAGAATATGAACAAGCACGGGTTAATGGACTGGTGTGCACAGACTTGAGGAGTCTACGTTTCCATGACCTTACCAACAACAAGAAACAGGAATTCCGAGGGGCTTGCTATGCACCTACCATTATCAATTCCACTTATAAACATTCTGCTTTTTATCCTCCATTGGTTGGGGAAATTGAGGCACAGAGATAGTGAGTAATTTGCTGCAGGTCAGGGAGCAAGTGAGGGCAGAGCCAGGGTCTGAGCGGGACAGTCTGGCTCCAAGCTGTGCCCTGGGCCCTGGGTCGTCCGGCGTGGATGCACACCCAGGGAACTTGATCATAAAAGCCAGTCGTGAATTATCTGGCGACAGACCGATGGGGGTATCATTGGGATGCAGAATCCATCTCTTTTACAACTGTCCTGACGTGTTTATAGATCCATGCATCTGATGGGGGCAGGGGAAGGCGGCCTAGAGTCCTCTGGGCCACCCCTAGCTCTGTGCAGGGCTGAGTCCAGCCACTGCCAGAAAATGAGGAAAAACCATCCATGTTGAACGATTTTCATGAAAGCAGGTTCCAGAGCTGATCTTTGGCACATGGGCCACCCCTGACCTTGGCTGCCTTTAAAATATGGCCCAGAAAGCAAAGCAGAAAGTGGCTAGAAAGGAAAAGTCTCCATCTCAAATCTCCTATCGCTCAGACTCCCCTGAACTTGGGTCCCACACCCACGTTGCCACTTCTGGTGGGCTGTCTTCCCAGAGCACACAAATTGTCAGCTAGGAGCACTCTGGGGAAGCCCCCGACCTGTAAAAGCCACTGGGATGTTCACCCCACCCAGCGTTCCCTCCAGAGCCATCCAGCGCCTGGGCCTGCCCTGAAAAGCAGGAAAGAGGAGGAGAAATGGAAGTGGGGAACAGCATTTCTAAGACCCCCAGGCTGCGCCCTGCTGGGCCACGGACCTGTCTGTCTCTGCTGACGATGCCCAGGCTGGATGACTATTTATAGAAGTGGAGGAATGTCCGATGACCGCATCTGGAAGCGATCAAGGGAGGGCTGAGCAGCCGTCAGAGCCTGGCACCCACTGGATGACACCCCAGTGGGCCGTCATCAAGAGTGGCTGAAAAACCAGGGTGTAGCCACCTCCCTCCAAGGGCCTCCAGGGCAACTGTCACTGCTTTGAAAGGACATTCTGTGCTGGTTGGAGGGACGGTTCCACTGGGTGAAGAGGCAATTACCTGCCACAATTATGCAAGCTTCTAATCACGGCATGGTGGCTAATTACTTACAAATTGCTCAGGCAGTAAATCCCCAGGCAGAAAGGCCCCCTGCCCTTGGAATGTGGGCTGGTTCCTGAGAAAAGGGGCGGCTTGCTGCGGGTGGCCCAGCCTTGCCCTTGCCCCAAAGGCTTTCTGAACAGCCTCTGGAAACACTGAGAATGTGGCAGACAACAGGCCTGTAGGAGACTGGCCACAGCATCGCACTTGCTTCGTCAAGGCGTGGGGGCACTGGGCCTCCAAGCTCTGCCTCCTGTTCTCAGTGTGAGGCCCTGGACTTCCCGGCACAGGCAGTTTTTCCATGCACGCCTCTTCTTGCTCTTCTTGTAGCAAGAAGACAACAGTGGGCCTGGGGTGGCTGCAGGGCTGAAACCCCTTGCAGGGTTGGACAAGACCTAAGGGGGTGTGTCACCTCGCTGTGACCTCCTGCTACTGGGCAGCAGCTGGCTGCTCACTGTCCAAAGTGACCACTTGCCTGCCGCTGGGTCCAAGGACCTGACAGTACCTGGCACACAGCAGGTGCTCAGTAGGTGTGTTGGCGAGTGGATGACGGTCGCCCTCAGGTCTGAGTCTCCAGGGCGGACCACGCTGTGCTTCCCACGGCTCCCGCACACTTCTGGGCACACGTTGTCACTCAGTGTGTTTTGGCTTTGGGCCCTTTTCTTAGTTTAGGTTTCATCTGGGTAATTCATTTCTTTGAAATGCATTATAAATATACATGTTCATGACAGCAGGGGATTTAACATTATTTATTAATATTATTTAATATTGAAAGGATCCCGTGAAAAACTCTAACATTGTTTTTGACACATGGACGGGTGGGTGTGCCCTTTCCAGCCCTGAAGAGGTGGTCAGGTCCACAAGCTGGGGGTCACGCACCAGAGCTCCAGGCAGCCTACAGGAGATGCAGTTCCCACCTGAGACCACCAGGCCAGAATCTGCAGCTTCGCAGGAGCCCCGGTGCCTTGTGGAGACAGCTCCCTAGACCCTCTTCTGTGGCCATGGTCCTAATTTTCAGAAGATGACTGTTCATTAAAAAACAAGAATACCCTGGTGTGGTGTCTCCACACACTGGATTATTTACATTCATTGAGGATAAGGGAACTGACTCCTAGCCTGGGAGCTCCAGGAGGGAGAACCTGGGTGTTGACCGCTATATCCTGGGTCCTAGAACTATGCCTGGTACACGGTAGCAGCTCAACAAATACCGGATGACTGTGTGCACTGACCAATGCCCACTTCTTTTAAGGGTCAATATCAAATTTCGGAATAATCCCACTTTTGTTTCTAAAACATGTAAGTGTGCTATTGGCTGTGTGTGTGCTCAGAGGGAAAGGTCTGACTTCCTATGAGCATAGGCCACTCTGGGAATGTTTCTTAAATCTTGTTTTCTTTCCATCGCTTACCAACACAATGTTGAACCACGAGAGTAGAGTACTCCCAACAGGCCACTCCCAGATCAGGTGCCCTCTGAAAAGAAGGTGACGTTTGCTGCTGTCAGAATCCAGGAGCCAGGTGGGCTGCTCGCACGGAGGCTGAATCTGTGGGCTCTGTCTTCTAGAGATCCGTGGGCTTGAACTTTTGAACTTGGTCTTTGCTGAGAAAGATGCCTGTTCCCGGGTCAGGGCCCTGGAGACTGCACACCCCTCTCCCCATGCTGGCCATTGCTGCAGCGAGCTCTGCCCTCACCAGCCTCGAGCTGTCCCCAGAGAAGCTGTGCCCCGAAGCCTGGGCAATACCTCGGCTGGGTCTGGATGCAGCCCGGATTCCGGTGTCTGGAGCAGGGCCTTCCTCACTGGCCCCTACTCTGCGCAGCCTCTACTTATCCTGCTGCCCCACAATAGCTCCTGGCACCCACTGAGCACCCACTGTGTGCCAGGCACCTGTTTGCAGGACTCAGCTCCCTAGAATTTGCCTAACAGGTCTATGATGCGGCTACCATTCTTACACCCAATTTACAGATGGGAAAACAGAGAAACCCCATGAGGGAAGGGGCATCCTTTGCCACAGCACCCTGCCCTTGAGCTTCAGTACCCTCATCTGAAAAACAAGAATGAGAGCTGCCCCGCCTCTCTCCTGGCCAGCTGTGACCGGGGTCTGGTGTCTGCTGCTTGGACCCTTAGGGCCTTGACAAGGTGAAGCCGGGTAGTTCATAATCGCCGTCAAGTCATCGAGTGAGATGCTGTATTTCACAATGCTTTCTTTTTCTTTAAGACGGAGTCTTGCTCTGTCGCCCAGGCTGGAGTGCAGTGGTGCAATATCGGCTCACTGCAACCTCCACATCCCAGGTTCAAGCGATTCTCCTGCCTCAGCCTCCTGAGTAGCTCCTTCCCAGCCTCAGCGTGCACCAACACGCCTGGCTAAATTTTTTTTTGTATTTTTAGTAGAGACAGGGTTTCACCATGTTGGCCAGGCGGATCTCAAACTCTTGACCTCAAGTGATCTGCTCATCTCGGCCTCCCAAAGTTCTAGGATTACAGGTGTGAGCCACTGCGCCCGGCCTCACCGTGCTTTCTGAGGTGCCAGATGTTCTAGGGCCACACTTTCTGATAATTATTCCACACTCATGCTCCAAGACCTTCCGGTATTAACCCATTCAGTCTTCACCGCAACCAGATGACAGGGGGCATGCTCTTATCCCCACTGGACAGCAAAGAACACTGAGGGAGAGAGGGATTAAGTAACTCACTCAAGGTCACATAGTAAAGGACACGGGAATTTGCATAGCAAGTCTATGAAGCAGGTATTATTTTTCTGCCCACTTTACAGATGGGAAAACTGAAGAGTCCAGGAGGGAACACTCTCTCCCGCATTCACGGGCTGCCTGACACCACAGCTTATAATAGCAGGCGCTATCTCCACTGCTAGAGAAACGTGTGTGTGTGTGTGTTGTGGGGGGGAGGGGGAGGGGGAGGAGGGGGAGGGGGAGGAGGGGGAGGGGGAGGGGAGGGGAGGGGAGGGGGAGGGGAGGGGAGGGGAGGGGGAGGGGAGGGGAGGAGGATGAGGAGGAGGAGGAGGACCCTGCTGTTCGAGTCGCATCTTTAGAGCTGCGTGAAGTACCCAGTTCCCGGCCCCAGCCCCCTCCTCTGAACGCCTACAGATGTCATTACCTGTGAAGTTCCCTGCGCTAAATCTTGCCCTGTCTCCTGTGTGTGCCGTGTCCCTGTGCTTGAAACCCAGCTCCCAGAGAAGCCCCCAGGAAGGGCGGAGCCTTTTCTCCTCATATTTGGCCCCCTCCTGCCCACCCCAGGCCTTGCGCATTGTGTCGGCAGCTGACACCCCCAAGCATCTCCATTTCAGGGGTCAGACGACAAGAAGCCTTCCCTCTGGTACCCCAGGGGCATATGCAGGCTGAGGGCATACGCAGGCTGAGGGCACATACGCAGGCTGAGGGCATACGCAGGCTGAGGGCATACGCAGGCTGAGGGCAAACGCAGGCTGAGGGCATACGCAGGCTGAGGGCACATAGGCAGGCTGAGGGCACATACGCAGGCTGAGGGCGGGGTCCCAGAACCCAGTGGCTTTTAAGTTTCACTCTGGCCTAATCACCATTTAACCAGTCCAAACTTCAGTTTTCTCCCCTCCTCTGGGAAACGGGAATAAAGCATTACAGAACAATGCATGTACAGAGTTGAACAGGATCTCCCCAAAATTCACAGCCTCCTCAAACCTCAGAATGGGGCCTTCTTTGGAAACAGGGTCTCTGCAGGTGTGAGCTAGGATGAGGTCATAGAGGACTAGGGTGGGCGCTAAACCCAATGACTTGTGTCCTTACAAGAGGAGAGAGACACAGAGACACACAGAGGAGAGGCCGGTGAAGACAGTCAGGGATTGGAGCCATGCGGCCACAAGCCAAGGCGTGCCTGGAGCCACCAGAAGCTGCAAGAGTCAGGAAAGACCCTCCCCTGGAGCCTTTAGCCCCTGCCCACACTGAGAAGTCTGGCCCCAGAACCAAGAGAGAAAGTGCTTCTGCTGTTGTGCGCCCTCAGGCCCTGGTTGTTAGGACAGCCGAGGAACCCGCGACCGTGCCCGGAGACCTGCGTGTGGAGGGCTGCTGCTGGTACCCGCTCACAGGCTGTCACCCTCAGGGAGCTTCCATCCCCCCAGGGTGCCCCCTCTGCCTCCAGGCACCTGTCACTGCACAAGAGGACCACAGACAAAAGTGAAAGGAACAGGGGCACAGTGGCTTGGGGCCGTCTTCTCATCCACCCAGGCCTGCACCACAGTTGCCCTGTGCACCTTTGTCCCCTGCACTGGCCACAGCTCCCCAGCAGCCCTGGCTCTGGCAGTCCAGGGAGAAGCTCTAAGACAAAGTGTCCCCAGCAAAGAGCAGGGACACACAGAGCAGAGACATGCACGCTGCACCGGCCGTTGTGTCGCCCCGTTGTTTGGAGAGCAGGACCTTGTTCACCCCTGGAGCCCAGATACAGATGTGTAGGGTCTGGGGCTGGCCCTAATTAACTTAGGGAGGCCACGTACACTTGACCGAACTGCGGAGGTCATCGGCAAACCCGAGTTGCCCCTGTGCTATTTTTAGCCTTGAGGGCCACGTGGTGAGACCCAGCTTTGCCACGGCTGGGACGGTGGGGGAAGGGGGCTCAGCAAAAGAGGGTGAGGGGAAGGAATGACAGAGTGCAAGAGGCTCCACCAGAAGAGGCCTGTGCCAGCCCACAAGGCCTGGGCCTTCGCTATGGCATCTCCACACATGGGATCCAGATGCTTGCACTATTGCTGTGGGGTGGGGTCAGCGCTGGCACCAGCTAAGAGTTAGAGAAACTGAGGCCCAGAGTGGCAAAATGTGTGAGGCGCCCAGGGAAGGAGAACGTTTGCCCTCCAGAGCCCCTCGCTGTAGGAGGATCACGTCTGAGGGGATTTGAGAGCTCCGGTGCCTTGCAGAGTGGAAAAGTCCTCAGGGTGAGAAGATTCTGGGAAGCCCGTACCGCCGGGAAGAGCGGGAGTTTCCACACAGGGCAGGTGGTGGAGGGGTTAGAGGTGCCCTGAGTGCACATCCCACTCCATTACTTCCGGCTGTGAACCCGTGGACAAGTGGCTTGGCAGGCGGTGGCTTCCTACCTCAGCTGTGAAGTGGGGTAAAATGCTATGACACAGGTGATGTGCGTGACGCACCATCCAGAGTGCTGCTGCTGCTCTGCGGGGCTCCTGTGACACCCCGACCTCCCCTGCCCCCCGGCACTGGGGGCAGGTCTTGATAGAGGCAGAGCTGCGCTGTGTAACTGGTGGCCTCGCAAAGATGTCCCAAGAGAGGGCGGCCCCCAGGTTGGCTGTAGGGTGAGCCCGAGGAGGAAGGGGAGGCGGAGGTGAGGGCAGGCGTGGTCGGTTCTGAGGCTGCAGAATCCCACGCTACAGCGTCACAGCCTTGGCAGGTCGTGAGCACAGGGAGACGGGAGTTTCGCACAGCTCTGATTACAGGGAGATAGGGTTTTCCGATGGCTTCCAACAGCCCCCTTTGTGGGATTAGTATTTATTACGCCCCAAATTAGCTGGCAAGAGGGCCGGCTTCTGTGGAGACATTTAGCAGAGCCTTGAAGCGTAATGTTCCTTTTATTGCTCCATAAACACAGCCCTCGCTCTCTCCCTCCTCTCCCTGTGGCTCAGCCCTCAGTCCTGTCTCTTTAAGCCCTTTAAACCTTTAAGCAGAGACTAATTGGTCAGAGTAACAACAAATCCCTTTCAACTCTGTTCTTCCAGAGCCCTGGCCTGAAGGTATCAGAGGTGGCAAGACCTAGAAAAGCTCCAATAGGAGTCAGGCTGCCTTCTGCAGGCAGAACCGCTTGCGTGCTCTATGAAACACTGGATCGCTTGATGCCCTGGCTGAGAAAGAGCTTCACTGTAGAGTAAGGGGGAGAAAGCCATTACACAGCGTATTGTCACTGCTGCATGTATATTGTACACTGAACACTTTTTAGGGGAGCCATTTTATCCTTATCTCTGCGAATGACACCTGGAGCTGTGCAGTGCACAACCTGTGCAACCTCACATGGCACCCCATTTTTACAGATATGAGGTAAAATAAAAATGCAAAGGTACACATACAATGTTAGAAGTGGCATATTAATGGTGATTTTTGTTTTCTTCTCTGAGCTTTCCCTGCATTTTCCAATGGTTTTTCTATAGTGAAGAGGCTTGCAAAACACGCCAGGCCCAGTTGCAAGTGCCTAGTATGTATTCACTCTGCTAAGATACACAACAATTCTATAAGGTAGGCAGCAGTAGAATCCCCACCTCAGAGATGAGAACTCTGAGGTGCCAAGACATCATGAAACTTGTCCAAGGAGCTACCAGGAGACCCAGCTGGCCACCACCAGCTCTGCATTTTCAATCACCAATGTTCACGTGCCTCCCAGTTGCAAAGAATCCTTCCTTCATAAATTTGTTCTGGTTCTATATTGTCTTGAATGTACTCACTAGAAGAGATAAATACCTGTTTGGCATTTGTATGAGTCTGTTTTCACACTGCTATGAATAACTCCCTGAGACTGGGTCATTTATGAAGAAAAGGGGTTTACACAATGCACAGTTCTGCAGGCTTAACAGGAAGCATGGCTGGGAGGCCTCAGGAAACTTAAAATTGTAGTGGAAGGCAAAGAGAAAGCAAGCACATCTTACCACGGCACAGCAGGAGAGAGAGAGCATGAAGCGGGAGGTGCCACACACTTTTAAGCTATCAGATCTCACGTGAACTCACTATCGTGAGAATTCCCTCACTATCACTAGAACAGCCTGGGGGAAATCCACCCCATGATCCAATCACCTCCCACCAGGTCTGTCGCCGGACACGTGGGCATTACAATTCAACCTGAGGTTTGGGTGGGGACACAGTCAAACCACATCAGCATTTATTAACTGAGGCTTGAGATGAGGCTACAGAGAAAGGAAGTCACACTAACTCTGTTCCTTCTGAGAAAATGGTGAAGGAACCTTTCATCTGCCTACTTTGGGAAGGGGGTTCACCACGCACATCTCCCAGGGGATGGCTCTTGTGAAGGTGAGGGGGCTGCTGCAGCCTCAGAAACTGAGTGGCGAAAATTTCAGGCATTGAGCCAAAAGTGTGGGAGAAATTTTTTTTTTAATCAGAATCTCACCCTTTCACTCCCAAATGAAGTAAAATGTTTATTTTCAATGACCCAGCCAAATTCCACTTCTAGTGCCTCAATGGGCACCCTCTATCCTGACCCTGACACTTGCTGTTCTCTCACTCTAACCCTTTGCTCCTCACCACACTGTTCTCTGGCAGGTTTTCTCCCTATCAGTCAATTACACTCTAGCAAGAATTTCAGATGATGCCCAGCCTTTTCCAGGGACCTAACTCTTTATGGAACAATTAAATTCTTGAGACTCACCACACTGTTCCCTGGCAAGTTTTTTCCCCTATCAGTCATTTACACTCTTGCAAGAATTTTAGAAGATGCCCTGCCTTTCCCAGGGACCTAACTCTTTATTGAACAGTTAAATCCTTGAGAAATCTCAGTGGGTAAGCAAGGAGGCTCTTGAATGGGAATACGGCATTTTTCTAATGACCTAGAAATCAACTGGTTAGGCATCGCTGAAAAAAATTAGGAAAATCATGATATCCTAAATTTTAGGAACATAAAAAACATTGGAGATAATTTAATGAAGCCCATTACTTTAGATACAAGAAAAAAAATGAGACACGGGAAGAAAAGTATTTTATGCAAGACACACGGCGAGTCAGTCTATGACCAAAATGATGGGTCTGGCTCAAACTTAATCTTCCAGCCCTGGCTTCACAAGAAAGGGGAATACAGGCATTTGAGGAAGAAACCCATGCTCCCAGATTGACTCAAGCCCTAAGATGTGAAAACACCAAGAGATTCGCTATAGATATCGGATGTGAAGAATCACAGGGTGCATCCACCTAACTCCCCTGCTTTATAGATGGGAAAGCTGAGGTGCAGAGAGAGTGAATCACACCAGCCGTCATTTACTGCACACTTGTTAGTCACCAGGCACCGTGCTCACTGTAAACATACTTGCAATTAGTCTGCATTACAACCTCCTAACGTGGGGAGAGATTTGGGGAATGCAGGGTTAAAGAAATGTAAACAGGTTTTGCTATTGATTTTGACTGCAGGACTTTTTAGAGCTTTAAATATGCTTGTGCTTATGTGCACCGCGAATCTCTAAGAAACAGGTAGAGGAGGCTGGATTTCCCCAAGTGATGGGGCAAGGGAAGATCTTTTCATGGAGCATCACCTGGGACACATTCTGGTTGTAGATTTGAACCACATATATCATTGCAAGACAACATTTGTTCAAATGCCCAATGAATGGTTCAGGCTGCAAGTGCTCTGAATTCCAAAGACAGGAGTGCTCACCTTGCATTTATCCACCATTGAGTAAGTGTGTTGAGGGCTCCTTCTAGTGCAGGGCATGAAGGTTTTGCCAGAGTGGGGTGTGCACGCAACGGAAAGGGAAATGGGTATGCTAGACATTGCCAATGAGCACAAACGCAAGGTTCCCTCTGCCCTGGCCACAAGGAAGACTGTGCTTTTCAGCTCTCCCGTCACTAGAGAGAGTCTCCCATGAGTGGCTCGGGGTGGGCTGTCAGCACGGTAACGTACCTGGACCATCCCCAGACTCAGCCATAAAAGAGCGTGCAGGACTGTCTTACTCTCAAGTTTGTGTGCTTTCTCCCCTCTCTGGCAAGTGTGAAAGTGTCATGTTGGGAAGACAGAGCAATGGGAGGGAATCAGCCTGGACCACTGAGTCACCATGCCGAGGACAGTTGCCCTGGGGGGCTGCCTGAAACTGCAGTGGGCTTGGCATGAGTGAGAGTTGGATTTCTGTTGTGTTACCTACTGCGATTTGGGGGCTGTTAGGGCAGCATAGCATAGCATAGCCTCACTGCTACAGAAAGACTTGGCTAAGTGGTGAATCACACATGAGTCTTCCCTTGCAGAGCTCATGGTTTAGTAGGGCAGATGAGATCTATGTGTAAAAAACTGTAACAGAGGCTGGGTGGTGGGCCTCAGGGCTTGCCCGATTTCAGAGCCAGCCCTGGAGAAGTTGTACCAATCGAGCAAAGACTTGAAAGAGAGCATGACCCAGGAGAGTGAATGTCATTCCAGCTGGAAGGAACAGCATGAGCAAAGATCCAGAGGCCAGAAATTAAGGGGCGTGATGAGTTTGTCAGAGTTGAGGATGTGGGAAGAGAAATGGGAGAAAATAAGGTTAGAAAACACCACTGGCCCCAAGATCATGAAGGGCCTCACATTTCAGATAAAGGAGTTTGGATGCATTTCTACATACTAGAGTTTCTCCAGGAAACCTGAGTCTCGTAATACACACCTAGAAGGTAAGAGCTTCATAATGAAGACATTTAGAAAAAGCTACACCCCCTGCTTCCTTCTTAATATGTTGTTAACAGAGTCAAGGCTCTGAGAAGTCCTGCAGTAAGGAATCCAACTAGATTTGCTTAATGCAGCATTTCTCAGCCCTGTTGGAGCAGGAGCTCTTTTTTGACATACTTGGGGAAACATTGATGAGCAGAAGGATTTATAAGCGGGAAGATGGCAGGACCAGGCCTGCGAGGAGGGGAGATTCATCAGCAGCAAGGAGACAGACAGGACAGCCGCTGCCAGCTCACATCCACCCCCTACCCCTGACCACCCACCTCAGCTGGCCTCGCCGCAGCCAGGCAGACCAGTCCATGCAGGCTCCAGCCCCTCCGTGCTGGCTCATTGTGCCACAAGCACAGGCCGCTGGTCTCCAGTCCGTCCCAGAACTTCTCCAGTGCCGTGAGGCTGAGGAAGCCCCTCAGGCCTTCCACATCACCGCAGGGAAGTGGGGAGTCAGCGCTTGACCCATGAAGGGACGAGATCCATAGATAAGTACTCCTTTTGGGCAGACAATTCTAGGAGGTGTTCTGTGCACGTCTTAGGAGGTCACGGTGGGACTGCACCCCGTGCCCCAGCAGTGACGTCAATCGCACAGCCTGCTCCTCCTGACTTGCCCCTGAACCCATGCGCCCTGGACAACCTCCCAAGGAACCCACCACTGCTCCACGGGCAAGTTGCCGGCTGCCTTTGGGGGAGCCCAAGATAAGAGGGGGGGTGGATTAGAAGGATGGTAGGGGAATGAAAGCCACGTGTGGGAGAAAAGACAATCATGAAAGCTCGTCTAGACCCAGGAAGGAAACCTAAGTGTCCAGACGAACACCGCTCCACAGAGAAGTGGCAGCAGAGCAGCGGACGGCAGAAACCACGCCTCGCCAAGCTCCCACGGGGCCAGAATCTACCCCACAATTCAGCTTCATCTTAATCTTCTAAGCCTCCCTGCAAAGACTTTTATTACTTCTTTGATTTTACAAATTTGGAAACTAAGGCTCAGAGAAGTGTGGTTTTACCTCTGAAACAGGCAACTTCCCACCCACCCAAAATGTGTGATGGAGAAAGAACCGACAGGATTGGGCAACTGTTGGATGTTGAGCAAGAGGGAGAGAAGAGTTGACTCGGAGGTTGGTATACTCCAAGAAGGCTTCCCGGAGGAAGTGGACAATTCAGAACACAGGACCCTTTATCCAAATCAAATACAAATAGGGAACACTATTATTAAGTATTATCTCCTATCTCTGTAAAAAGCCTTGTGGCCAGGGGGTGTTCTGGAAATGCTAGTTAATTTCTGGTTAAATATTGGATCCCTGGGAGTTCTTTAAAGGCTCGTTTACCCAGCCTGGAAGTTAAGTTAAGCCTGTAACTTAAACGCATTGTCAAAATCAGGAAACATTTACCCCCCAGTCCAGACCACAGCTGAGTCATTGGCCAGGAGAAGTTCAGTCTGTGTGCAGAGAGCTGGAGATTATCTCATCTTCCAGGCACTTGTAGACGTCCAATCTGGACAAATCATGTCCCACTCCCAAGAATCTGCAAGAAATGGTCTGATGTGTCTCCCACAGAACAGCCGATGATAACTCATTGTCACTCGAGCCAGTGGGCAGATAATGACCCAGCCGACAGGGTCCAGCCTGCTGCTCCGCCCCAGCAGACATGCTCCAACAATGGCTTCATCGTCCTTCCCACCGGGACTGTGTAGATGAGGGAGGTGCCTCCCGCGGTGCAGGCTGTGAGCTCTGAGCAGTCTCGCTGGACGCTGGACCGGTGCCCTGGGCTGCTCCTCCCTGCAGCCCCACGAGCCCAGGTAGGGATCACCAGAGGTCGTTTCACTCCCAAGTGGAGTGATAAGTCAGTCCTTCTACAGGAAGATTTCTCACAAAGTGCCCTACTGCACTGTCAAAGGGTAAAAAGGAGAAAAATAATAATAAAGCCAGAGGCAAGGGCTCCAGGCAAGAGCAAGATGACAATATTTGTACAGCGGGGTTTGGAGAGGAGCCCCCGTAAGAGCTCAGCGTCTGAGAGAGCCAGTCCTTTGAACTGTCCCACCCTTTGTTATGACAAGAGACTTGATAAGCCCACCCAGCACACAGACCCTCAGAATCCAGGCATATGGACTCCATTAATCTGCCCTTGCACCTTTTAAGTACTTTGCAGCTCCTGCCGCCCACAAAATCCAAGCAGAGTGAGAGTCGCAGGGTTAATTTTCTTAAATGGATTTTAGTCAGGCAAGCCCCGGATTTCTTTGGAGTGCAGAAGTTGACAGCTCACTGCTGGCCCCAATCTGTCCTTGGGGTAATGACGTCTGCCGCCCCTCAGCATGGGGACCAGATGCGGTCAAGGTGGTGGAAGCAGCAAGCAATGGAAAAGCCCAGCCAGCTTAGGCAACTCAGCACGGGGGAAGGCAAGGCGGTGGCTGGGGGACCGCGCCCTGGGTTGCATCCCCGGGTACCACTGGCCGGCTGTGTGCAATGTCAGACACACACCTTAGATCCTGTGCCCGTTTCCCCTTCTGAAAGCAGAAGCCACCATCGCTCCTCTGCCCTGCTGTGAGGAAGATCGTGAGTTACAATGTGTAAAGCGATGATAACAGTTCATGCCATGTAACAAGCGCTCAACCAAGATGTGCCGACTGGCTGAGGGAATGAGAAACAACAGCAACCTTCAAAGCAAGAATGAGCATCAAGACAGCACGCGCCACTGTGCTGAGAGCTTTAGATATGGTCTTTCCAGCCTTCCCAACCATCCCTCTTGAGATTCTAGGGGCTAGAAATGCAGATGCCTCCACCAGACTCCAACACTGCTTTCACATTGAGGTGAACATCCAAACCCAAACTCCTGCCAACAGGGCTGGGGAAGCTTCCGGGGATGCCGGGTGGGGAAAGGTTTTCCCCCTTCATGAAGGGAGGCTCCTGTAGAGGAATGGCTCTCCTGCCTGGAGGGCTCTGGCGGGGGATGAAGCCTGGGGTTATGGCCACAACCGTATTACATTCACTAGAAGCTGGAAACGACTGGGCGTGGGTGGCAGCGAGAGGGACAAGTATTGAAGTCCCAGGCCACATCTGCGATGGCTGGGCTAGCCTACCTTGCAGCTCCTTGTTTTCCAAAAGGACGTGATTCTGCCCCATTTCACCCAGGCAGCCAACACTTGGGACTATGGAGAGGGCCATGGGGGAGGCGAGTGCCAGCCAGGCAAGGATAGTACAGAGACCCACAGGTCACTCACTCATTCACTCCTCAAGTAATGCCTATCAAGCACTTTCTACATACCAGATTCCTTCCAGGGGGAAGGGGACTTTTTCTGAGGGGTGCAGCTTCTCAAGCTGGTATTTAGGTGACTGGCCATGTGCACAGACTTGAGGCCACATGGGGCCCCGGTACCGTTCATCTGCACCATAACTAAATGAAGTAGGGCCGGCATTGAGAAAAGTGGGATTTGAGACATTTAAACAGGTTTTCCCATTTGTTTTCACCACAGGACTTGTCAGAGCCTGGAATGTGCCTGTGTGCATGGAGACTCTCCTGGGTGGGTGGCCAAGAGCACGGCACTGGGGCTCTCCGGCCTCTGTGCTCTCATCTTTACAGTGGGGATGGAAGGAGTAGCCACCTCCTAAGTCTTAGAGGTTGAGCAATCAGTGAGATAAGCCTCTGAACCATTTGACACAGTGGTGGCACGTGATCAGTGTCAACCCCGAGAGCCGTGCTGATGTCCGCTCCTCCTCTCCTCCCTGAGCACCTCTGCTCCGTGGAGAAAACACCTGCACCAGATCACAGAGGCAACCACCGTTTCGGTCAGAAAGACAGTGAGCTCCCTGTGGGTCACTCGCTCTGTAGCCTCGTGCTTATCTGTCCTTAGATCCCCACCAGTCAGCTGCTCTAGGCTAATCTCTAGACATCTGAGGCCAGCCCACTCGGGGGGCCAGCTGAGCCCCCTCTCGCCATGAGTGGGTGAACCCTCTAATGAATACCCCTCCACAGTGCCGTGCCCGCCTCTGCCTCCCCGGGACACAGCCCTCTCCCTCCTGGCCTTCAAGGGGCGGCTTCGGTGCACACACTCCTTATTTGTCCTCTTTTTATCTGCTTGGCCACATTCATTTAGAAAAAAAAATGATCTCAGCTCTCAAGACATGCTGTAAGGAGGATAGTCCCTGGCCACGCTCTGCAGTGAACTTCACAGAACACACTTCCCTTGACCACTAAGGCGACTGAAGCCACTCTCCAAGAGCCAGAGACACCAGACCGGCTCCCACCCTGCGAGTGGACTGATGAGCCCCTGAGGGAGGTCACTGTCCTTCCTCCTGGAGGGAGCCAGCAGTGTATGGGGAAGCAAATGGCTCTGTATTTGGTATGAAATGACCGACCTGGACCTCAGTAGTTGCTTTTGAATTCTGCTTCATACACCTCTCTTAAGATTTTTTTTTCTTGTGTTAATAAAATAGCACCGGTATGGGCCAGATGCGGTGGCTTACACCTGTAATCCCAGACTTTGGGAGGCTGAGGTAGGTGAAACTCAGGAGTTCGAGACCAGCCTGGGAAACATGGCAAAACCCCATCTCTACCAAAAATACAAAAAATTAGCCAGGCATGGTGGCACATACTTATAGTCCCAGCTACTAAGGAGGCTGAGGTAGGAGGATGGCTTGAACCCAGGAGGCGGAGGTTGCAGTGAGTAGAGATCACGCCACTGCACTCCAGCCTGGATGACAGAGTGAGACCCTGTCTCAGGGGGGAAAAAAAAAAAAAGCATGGTGGAAGAAGGGAAGAAAGTTACCCGGTTTCCCCAGAGAAATTATTATTTGACAAAAAACGTTTAACACTTAGCAATCTTGGAGTTTCTTTAACTTAATTTATAAATGAGACCCCTGGGTTGAATATTTGAGGTCTGCATGTGACAAGTGCCCAGACGAATTTTATCCAGTTCTTGGTGGCGTGGAAAAAGTATTAACGGGCAAGAGGAACCCAGCTGCGATCACCAAGGCGTTTGGATCTCGCCCATCACGGCTGAAGTGAGGCCTCGCCTTGGAAGCTGGAGTTGGGTGTCCTGGTCTGGAAGCTTTGGATTTCCAGAGAGGCTCTCAGGCACCCCGACCGCCCCTGCATGGCGCTGCCCAACCAGCAAGGATAGCTGCTGCCCAAGGAGTCCCAGGGCCCAGGGACGGCCTCCTGCCCCATTCCTGCCCGAGGAGGTGGCTTGGGGTGGTTGCTGCTGCCTTAGCCGTGTTGTCATCACTGCTGCTGTATGGTGGGGGTGTGGTGTTGTGTGCGTGTTGTCATTGTTGTGGCCATTTTGCAGTGTTGTTCCCACTGTGTTGTGTGATTGTGGCTGCTATGTTGCTGTTGTGCTTTTCTTGATCATGATGCGTTGCTGGCATTCTCGCTGTGGCCGAGTTGTCCTGACGTTTGTGTTGCTGTGTGGTTGTTGATGATGATGCACTGTCATTGCTGCTGTGTTGCTCTGTTGTTGCTGTGTTCTTGCTGTCCTTGTCACGCTGTTGTGGTGTTGTGGCTGTGCTGTTGCTGGGGTTGGTGTTGCTGTCACGGTGGTGCTGTGTGTGTCATGTTATTGGTGCTGTTGTCATCACTGCTGTGTTGTGGTTTTTAATGTTGATGTATCTTTGGTGATGTGATGTTGTCATCATTGGTGCTGAGTTGTTGTTTCATTGTTGTGTTGTCGTTCCTGTGTTGTTGTTCCTGCTGTGTCATTGTTGCTGCCCTGCTGTCGTAACTGTCACTGTGCTGTCATGATTGTCACCGTGCTGTCGTGATTCTGTGTTGTCATGATTGTGGCTGTGCTGTTGCGTTTGTCACTGTGTTGTCCTGATTCTCAGTGTGTTGTGATTGTCACTGCACTGTCGTGATTCTGTGTTGTCATGATTGTCGCTGTGCTGTTGCGTTTGTCACTGTGTTGTTGTGATTCTGTGTTGTGATTGTCACTGCACTGTCGTCATTCTGTGTTGTCATGATTGTCGCTGTGCTGTTGCATTTGTCACTGTGTTGTCGTGATTCTCAGTGTGTTGTGATTGTCACTGCGCTGTCGTGATTCTCACTGTGCTGTCATGGTTGTCACTGCACTGTTGTGATTCTGTGTTGTCATGATTGTCGCTGTGCTGTACCTGTAACCTGGAGTCCTCTTTGCCACATTCAGTAGCATCCAGGCATCACTGCTTTCTCTCTCTCTCGCTCTCTCTCTCTCTCGCACGCGCTCTCTCTCTCTCTTTTTCTCTCCTTCTCCCCACTTTCTGTCCCTTTCCCCTTCTTCCTTCTTCCTTCATTCCCTCCGTGTTCCCATCCTGTTCTCTATCACCATCTCTGTGTCTGTACTCATCACACTCATTCTTGGTTTGAACAATCCTCAGCCAGAGGGAGACCAGAGGCTGAGTCAGGAGGATGCCTGTGAGCCTATTTTTAGGGGAAAAGGCCAACACGTGATTTACCAGGAATTTGAGCCAGGACACAGTCAGGCAGGCAGGTGATGGCGTTAGCAGCAGACAGTGAACCCCCATCTGGACCAAAAGGTGCCCAGATGGCTATAGTTTAATTGTGTTTCTGTGCTGCTATTTAATTCATCTTAAACATGGGCATAGGGGAAGAGACTTCAGGACCAGTGAAATGCAAAGTGAAAAGTAATCAGGAGGATCTGGGCCACCCTTTGGCATCTGCAGTGAGTTTAAGAGAAGGTCATGAATACACCAGCTTGCCAGAGGCCTTAGATGCTTCCCTGATGTTCCCAGGCTTTGGTTTCTTCATGCACAAGATAAGAGTGTAATAAGATAATCAGGTCCTCAACCACCAACCGTCTCTACATTCTCTGATTTCACCTTCAACAGGGTGTAAGAATAGCTCACATGTATTAAGGGGTGACTTTGCACCTGGCATGGTTAGGTTATGTGAACTGACTCATAAAATTTTTCCAACAGGCCTGTGAGGCAGGTAGCAGCATCACCAACATCCTCTCTGTAAAGACAAGGTGACTGAAACACAGAGAGGTTAATATTTAACTTTCCCGAGATCACACAGTGGGTAAATAATGGAGCCAGGATGCAAACCCACCAGTCTGGCTGCAGAGCTCCCTCATCCATGACTATCCAGTTTTGGAGGGTGAGAGTGGGAGTGGCTGGACACTTCACAGCAAAATTCAGATGGGAAAAGGATAAGCCACTGGCTGCAGAGACTGAATTCCCACACCTATTGGAGGTGTGACTGCAAATTCTCAGGGGTGTGCCATCAGGCAAGAAAAGGAAATAAAATACCTTACTGGAAAGGAAGAAGTAAAATTACCATATTCTCAGATGACATGACCTTATACAGAGAGAGTCTTAAGGACTATACACTGTACACAACTATTAGAATTAATACACAAGGTCACAGGATGTAAGATCAATGTACAAAACTCAGTTGTGTCTCTGTACTCTAGCAATGAACAATCAAAAGATGAAGCTAAGAATACAATTCCACTCACAATCACATCAAAAAGAATAAAATACTTAGAAATAAAGTACAAGTCTTGGCTGATGAAAATTATAAAACTTCACAGAGGAAAATCAAGGATCTAAATAAATGGAGGGACATCCCATGTTCATGGATTGGAAGGTTCATGATTGTTAAAATGTACATTCTCCCCAAATCGATCTATAGATTCAGTGTGATTCCTATCAAAATTCCAGCAAGCTCTGTTTACAGAAACTGACAAGCAGACTCTAAAATTTATGTAAAGATGCAAAACACCTAGAGTAAACAAAAACATTTTTGAATAGAAAGAAACTTTCATACCCTGGGCTTTCATATCCTGATTTTTAAATGTGCAAAGAAGCTATGGTTTCATGACTCTGTGATGCTGGCATTAGAAGAGACATACATCAACAGAATGAACAGGGAGATCAGAAATCAACCCTTATATTGGTAGTCAAATGATTGTATACAAAAGTTCCAAGACAATTAATTGAAAAAAGAATAGTCTGTCTATAAACGAAGCTGGGAAAATTGGATACCCATATGCAAAAAGATCACTTTAGGCCCTTGTCTTACCCCACACACAAAAATTAACTCAAAATGGGTAATAAACTTAAATGTAAGGGCTAAAACAACAAAGCTGTTAGAAAAAAAACAGAAGAAAATCTTTGAGACCTCGGGTTAAGCAAAGATTTCTTAGCCATTACATCAGAAGCACAATCCATAAGATAAAAAAAAAATTAACAAATTGGACCTCAACAACATTTAAAACTTTGGATTTTCAAAATACAATACTAAGAAAATGAAAAGACAAGCAACAGCTGAGAATAAAACATTTGCAAAACACATATCCAATAAAGGACCCAGAATATATAACAAAGAACACTACAACTCTATGACAAACAAATCCAATCAAAACAAGACAATGGATAGGAACAAGCATTTCAGCAAAGAAGATATACAAATGGCTAATACATATATGAAATAGGTGCTGAACATCATTAGCCATTAGGGAAATGCAATTTAAAACCTCAGTGAGATACCACTTTATACCCACTGAACTGACTATCATAAATAACACAGACAATAACAAGTGCTGGAGAGGATGTGGAGAAATGGGAACCCTCCTGTGATGCTGGTTATATTATCCATTCTCATGCTGCTAATAAAGACATACCCAAGACTGGGTAATCTATAACTGGGTAATGTATAAAGGAAAGAGGTTTAATGGACTCACAGTTCTACACAGTTGGGGAGGCTTCATAATCATGGCAGAAGACAAGGAAAAGTAAAGGGATGTCTTACATGGCAGCAGACAAGAGAGCTTGTGCAGGGGAACTCCCCTTTATAAAACCATTGGATCTCCTGAGACTTATTCACTATCATGAGAACAACATGGGAAAAACACACCCCCATGATTCAATTACCTCCCACCGGGTCCTTCCCACAACATGTGAGGATTATTACAATTCACAGTGAGATTTGGGTGGGGACACAGAGCCAAACTCTATCACTGGCGGGAGTGCAAAATGGTGCAGTCACTTTGGAAAGCAGTTTGGAAGTTTCTCAAAAAATTAAACAAACTACTCTACAAATCAGCAATTCTATTCCTAGGTATCTACTCAAGATAAATGAAAACCTATGTGTTAAAACCTAGAAAACACAAAGACTCACTACAAATGTTCATGGCAGCATTATTCAAAGTGGCCAAAAATGAAACAACCCAAGTGTTCATCAGCTGGTGAGTAGATAAAGAAACGTGGCCTCTCCATGCAGTGGGATGTATTCAGTCATAAAAAGGAACAAAGGATCTTATGGGAGGATTTGCTTCCCCATTCCTGCTCATCTGCACACCAAGATTCTCGGCTTCCACCCTGGGTAGCCACTTAACCCCAACCCTGCCACACCTCTGCCAAGATGCCATTAAACTCCCCTCAAGGACCCCATTTAACTGTGACATCCACTCCTACCAGGTCTCCATCCTTCCTCCCTCTGTTCTCCCCAGTGTGCCCTCCAGGGCCCCCATGACCAGCCCTCCCATCCTGGCATCACCTTCACTAACCACTTAGAGCAAAGGGAGTCCAGGAGACTCCACTGGAAACACTGCTGTCTGTTATTTCCTGAACTGTGGGCTGTGACTCCCTGTGTCCTCTGGAGAAAAGATTGCCATGTGTATATTTCTCATTTTCCATGACACTTCTGCTCTGTGTGTTGCAATCATGGTGGGTGGTGAGGTTGAAACAAAATCTGTGGCTTGGCTGTGAGAGAAGAATGGGAGCTCCTCTGTGGACAGAAGCAGCTGCTTGACTGGCAGGGGAGGTGCAGGGTGAAGACGGTCAGGAAAGAGAGAAAAAGGGCAGGGAAAACCCAGAATGGCACCAATGGGTGTAGCTTCCACTGCTCTTGACCAGTGGGGACAAATTGGACTGCTCTGGGCTGCACATTTTAGAGCAAGTGATGCAGGCTGGTAAACTGAGGCAGCCTTGGCCCTGGGTCTGGCTGAGAGGCCCCAGGAAGACTGGAATGACCAAGTCCATGAGCCAGGTTGGGAAGTCAGAGTCCCCAGTGCCCTGCCCTTCTCCCCCTGCCAGGGATAGGTTCAAGTAACTGGGCCAACCAGGGCCCCTCCCTCATGTTTCACCTGAAGCTGGGAGAGAAAAGAAGAGCCCCACAGTGATAAGCTGGGGAGAACAAAGTTGAAGTACTCACACTCCCTGATTTTAAAAACTTACTGCAAATACCTGGGGAGGCCATGCTGCCCTCCAGGGCAGAAAACTCGCCTCCCTGAGAGAGGTGGAAATGAGCTTGTGGCACTCATTCATACAAATAACCAGGAAGCACCTCCTAAGTGTCAGGGACTGTTCTCTGCCTGGAGCCACAGCAGTGAGCCAGGGGATGAGTCAAGTCCCTGCTCTTACGGAGTTTATATTCAGTTTGGAGACAAACGATATTTTAAAATAAAATAATAAATAACATAAATATCTGGCATGTCATTCAGTGGAAGTGCTAAAGAGAGAAACAAAGGAGAGAGGGGGTGGGGGGCATGGGGTGGAGTTGAGGGAGTCACCAATGAGGGGGCTCTTGTGAGGCCTTTCTCTTTCATCATTGCAAGAAGGTGCTGGAGGGGATTGAACAAAGAAGTGGCAGGGTCTGGCTTAAATTATTTTTATACTGAGATGAAATTCACAAAATTAACTCTTTTTTTTTTTTTTTGAGACGGAGTCTCACTCTGTCACCCAGGCTGGAGTGCAGTGGCGTGATCTCGGCTCACTGCAAGCTCCGCCTCCCGGGTTCACGCCATTCTCCTGCCTCAGCCTCCCAAGTAGCTGGGGCTACAGGCACCCACCACCACGCCCGGCTAATTTTTTGTATTTTTAGTAGAGATGGGGTTTCACCGTGTTAGCCAGGATGGTCTCGGCCACCCGCGTTGGTCTCCCAAAGGGCTGGGATTACAGGCGTGAGCCACCGCGCCCGGCCGACAAAATTAACTCTTAAAGGGAACAACTTGTTGGCATTCAGTACATTCACCATGTTGTGTGACCACCCCTATTTATTCCAAAACATTTCTATCACCCCAAAAGGAGACCCCACACCCATTAGCAGTCACTCCCATTCACCCCTTCCCACAGCCTTTGGAAGTCACCAATTTGCTCTCTGTTTCTATGGATTCGCCAGTGTTGCACACTTCATTTGAATGGGTCATTCAACATGCAGTCTCTTGTGACCAGCTTACTTCATGCAGCATCGTGTTTTTCACGCCCATCCACATTGCAGCATGGGTCAGTGCTTCACTGCTTTTTGTGGTGGAGTCATGTTCCATTGCATGGATATTTTAACAATCCTTTTTATAGAGGTGGAAAAGCTGATCCTAAAATTCATATACAATTCTGAGATACCCCAAATAACCACATTTTTTCTTAAAGAACAAAGTTGAAGGACTCACACTCCCTGATTTTTAAAACTTACTACAAATTTTGGAAACCCCAATCAATCACTGTAGTACTGGCATAGAAAAGAAATATAAAACAATGGAATAGAACCCAGTCCAGAAATAAACTCATACTTCTATGGTCACTTTATTTGACAAGGTGCCAAGACCATTCTATAGGGGGGAAAAATGTCTCCTCAATAAATGATTGAGAAAACTGGGTATCCACATGCCAAATAATGAAGCTGGACCCCTACCTCACACCATATATAAAAATTAACTCAAAATGGATCAAAGGCCCAAATGTAAGAGTTAAAACTACAAAACCCTTAGAGGAAAATACAGGAGTAAATCTTTATGATTGACTTAAACTTCAAAAGAATCAGCCTGGCTGATGTGCTGGGTTGAATCCCAGAGGTTCCTTTCTCCATCCCTGTTCGAGACCCTCAGGAACCTCACAAACTTGACCTCTCACCTTCAGGCATGACCCAGAAAGTGGCCCCAGTTGGACACAAAGAGGAAACAATGGATGAAGAGAGGGCCCCATGGCCTCCATGAGCACCCACATGACAGTGCGCCAGTACTATTCAAACTACACACAATGCCCACATGACATAAACCAGGATCATTCACACTGCATATGAGGTCCATGTGACATCATTTTGGATGCTCCTTTTAAAACAAAGGACTTTGTTCTCTTGTGTCTTCATCCTCAGACAGGAAGAAGCACTTTGATCTGGGGATGACACTCCCCAAGGCCTTCAGCAGGGTGACTTCTGTTGGGAGGAGGGAAGTCTCTGCTCTCTGAGCCTGCTCCTCTGGCACCATAGACAATAAGCCTTTGACCAGCAGGATCCAAGGAACTGGACCTTGCCACGGGCCGCCAGCAGATGCTCCAGTGAAGGACAGGCTCAGGGTGGGTGGGGGAGGAGAGCCAGGGCAAGCCTTCACCTGCCCGCACTTGGGAATCTGCAGCAAGCCAGGCCAGGAAGCACCCCATACTTCCTCTGCATCTGTCAACAGCACATTGGGCTGACCCTGAGCCACTCAAAGACAAATGCACCGTGAGCTTGGGCCAGTGAGATCATCATGTTTTGGGATGAGGCTATCACACAGCAGAAGCCCCTTAATCAAACAAATACTCTGGTAAAATGGACAGAGCTGAATTTGAAACCATGGATCAAAGGTAAACAGATCAACAGACAAGCAGGGTCGGGATTCAGTTTGCACAAACAGAGAGTCAGAACAGTCAAAGCTGAAGGTGCCCCACAAGCTGGCTGGAAGACCCACCCTGTTAAACAGAGAGGGACCTGGGGCCCTGCTGCCCCATGAGTGAGTGGTGATGGTGTCCAGAGAGCCCAACCACGTGAGCCTCCCAGGAACCTGTCACCACCTGCCACCGCTAGGAACTCTTCCTCCACCAAATGCTTCCCTGATGGCCTACAGGTGTCCCCTGGGCACCCACAAGTGAGGCCAGTGTGGCTGGGAGTTGCCACTGCTCACAGGAGGCCATGCTTTGGGGAACAGAGACCCCTGGGGTCCTGCAGGGAGGTAGGAAAGGACCCCTCCCTGTCACATCATAACCTGTGAGAGATACACAGAGCTGCAAGGCTGGGCTCCAATTGCGCAGTGGTTTTTCTGCGAAGTCACTTGTTCTGTGCTAGCCCACGGACCTCCTTGACCTCAGTGTGCGAGCACTGAGATGCGCTCTTGTGACAGCCCCACCTGACCTCAGAAGAGCCAGGGCCCAGCATCTGCAGTGACAGAGACCCCAGTGCTGAAGGCTCTCCTTCAGGTCCCCCTCCAAGGGCAGCTGTGGCCCTGAGACTGGACCGACACCCTCAGCCATGGCCACATACTGTGAGCTCAGGGGAAATCCCTCAATGCACCAGAGCCATGGTGGCCCCAGCTGCTGGGCAGCTCTGTGCTGGAACATCCAATCTCATCATGATCATGACCACTCATCAGCCCAGGTCCCTGTGGAAGCAGGTGGCACAGGCAAGCCGGGGGAAATGAGGAAAGGGGTTGCAATCAGGCCCACGGCCCATATCTGGCTGCCATCCATTTCCGTAGAGCCTAGGAGCTAAGATGAGCTTTATTTGTTTAAAGTTGTAAAAAATAAAACCAAAAGTAAATACATGGGAATGTATATATGTGGCTCACATTTGGGGACCCCAGAAAAGGGTATAATAAATAGCTGGGAGGGGGAAGTTACTGTGGTTGCTGGAACTCAGGAGGTGGCAGCAGTGGGAGGGGACCGGCCAGGATGAGCTGCAGCCTGGGATGGGCACCCAGCCAGATCATGGGACCCCTCTCCTGTGTGGGGAGCTGGGGGGTCACACCCTGACTTTGCTCCCCACTCTTCCATGTCACGCCAGGGGGCCCCACTAGCCAACCCACCCAGAAGTGGGGGTCAGGATCTCAGGACAGAGAGCAAGTGGGGGTAAAGTGGGGCCCTCTGCAGAGTGGGGCGCCAATCCTGATTTTAGTTAGGAGGAACAGGAGCCTCAGAGGTGAGTAGACCTGCCCAAGACTACCCAGCTCCTGCGTGCCTGCACAGAGACAAGGACTCAGCTCTGTTCTCCCCTACCTCAAGCCCACAGGTCCACCCAGGCTTGGCCGAGGCCCTAGCAAGCCCTGGAGCTGGCTCTGCCACTCACCCTAGAGATCCTCCAGCCCATGCTCCAGCTCAGATTCCGCACTCACTAAGCAACCTTCTGAGTAGAATTCCAGCTCACACAGAGCTTTCCCACAGGGAGGAATGTGCTGGCCAAGCTGACGAACATCCAGCCTACTGGACACTTGGGGGCTAACTATAAAGGAGTAATTTGACCCAGAAAGGGACTGCACTGACCAGCTGACACTGACATCTGCCCCCACTGCTGCTCCTTCCTCGCTGCACTCAAGCACACTGGCATTTGGGTTTGCCTCTGTCTCTCGTGAATTAGGTTACTGTGAGTCAGTCCTCCAGAGCCTGAGCACTTCTAGGGCACAGACCAGATCACATTTCTGGGCCTACAAGGCCAGGAGTGAGGTGCTGGGCTGGGCTGCAGGAACCTCAGCCAAGCCCTGCTTCCCTGGGGCCCAACTGGGCCTAGCTGGTCTCTGCTGGGGAGCCCTCAGTCAAATCTCTGTCAAACCACAACAGTGACAAGTTTACAACACTCAACCAGAAACCTCTGCAGGGCTGAGACCCAAGTTTGCATCCACTGCTGCATGGATGCTCACACACCAGAAAATCAGCTGTGTTACAGAAAGCACCAGCATCTCCACTTCCCAATGCGAAAGAAAGGGAACCCTGTGTTTAAAAATTAGGAACAAAAAGAACTGGGCCATCGTCAATGGATGCTGCTACAAGTCTTTTGTACACACAGTCCAAAGGCAGAAGTGAGTTGCCTCCGCTCTTGAATGTCTGCAGGATGTCTGGGCCTCAGGCTGGAAGCAGCCCCACGCACGTGGCAGGCACATCCCAGAGCCCACCGCACTGTGACCACGAGGTCTGAAGAGCCCCTGTGGGCACAGCGGTGGGCTGCGGGCTCGGGGGCCTCACAGGCTGGCTGTGTCCTGGTACCAACTCATGCTTTGAGTCTCACATCCTCTTCTCTAAAACAGGTAAAGCAGGGTGGCCGGAAGGCTTAAATGAAACAATGTTTGAAAACCACTGAGGTGGGTGGCTCCTGATTTCCCATGAGGACAGGCAAGGGTGGTAACCAGTACTAGGAAGAGGAACAGCCACCTTTCAAGATGAAATCTCGGCAAGTCATCGTTGATGAACAAGAAAGAATTAGATTGCTGGTGGCTGGGGGCTGGGACCTTTCATCAAGGTGCTTCAAGTTGCATCCCTTTTCTCCTAGTGAGCCTTGGGTGGGCTGGAAGGGGCAGGAGACTGACACTGTACAGACCCACAAATGGGCACCAGGAGACCACAGTGGGCAGACTTGGTGCTGCAGAAGGGAAAGCTGGCCCACCACCTCTAGGGTGTGTTCTGGGGTGTTCCAAGCTGGGCCGGCAGTGACTTTGGTGGGCCACACTGAATCACAAGTCCCCCAGCATTCAGAGTCTAGGTCGCCCCCTCCCACACTGACTCTGGGCTTGGCCCTGTGATTTGCTCTGGCTGATGGAGCATTGGCCAATGTGATGTAAGCAAAGGCTTCCTGAGCTTGCAAATTGGGTGTGGCCTCTTGGAACCCAGCAGCCATGATGTGAGGAAGCACAAGTGCTCCTGCTAGAGTGAGGACCCCAGAAGGGGCACTGGGGATTGACATGGGAGGGAGGAGCCGGGTGGCACATCAAGGAGCTCCCAGCTGAATGCAGCCAGCAAAAGGCCCTGGAGACACAGGGTGAGCTGAGCCACCCCGCCAGCCCAGAAAATCACAGAAATACAAAATCACTATTACTCAAAGCCACTAAATGTGGGGATTGTTTGTCAGGAAGCAATAGGCAACTGAAACACATTCCCAGCATCGCCTGTAACAGCCCATGATTTAGCCTCTGCAGCTCACTCTATTTGCACCAACATTATGACAACCTGTTGCAGATGCCAACAGCCTCCTTCTGATCTAATTCCTTTGGAAAGGAATGCCGGAAGCCAGGATATCCTAAACTGTAGCCACCTTCTGGACAGGCAAGAATGAAAAACCAACCCCATCATTCATCACTGTTTGTGCCAGTTTAAGTTCAGTGGCCCCTGTTGTCACTTCTTGTCTTCTGTGTCCTCCATCATCGGGTGCAGATCTGTGGCTGAGCTGCTCAGCCTGCAAGCTGTGATGTCAGGACCTGGTAGGTCTGTGGTGGCCAGCCCAAAGTCAACAACCCACACAAGTGGCCCTTTGACCTGCAGAGCTGTGGAAGCCACTCCCTGGTGGCATTCATCTATTTAAAGATGCCAGTATCGTGATCCTGTTTTCTGGGGCCCTTTTCTGCTGACAAGGCTCGCACTGGGAGCCAGCATCATTTAGGGGATGGAGCAGACCCTGGTTAGGTCTATAGCCAGGGAATAGTCCCCTGGTAAAGGGGGGATGACTGTAATTCCTTGGGTGTCTGGTATATACCAGGAACTGTGTTGGGACATTTACAGGCAGAATGGTACTTTTTAAAAAAGTCCCAGGCCGGGCATGGTGGCTCACACCTGTAATCCCAGCACTTTGGGAGGCTGAGGCGGGTGGATCACAAGGTCAGGAGATCGAGACCATCCTGGCTAACCTGGTGAAACCCCATCTCTGCTAAAAATACAAAAAAATTAGCCAGGCATGGTGGCGGGCACCTGTGGTCCCAGCTACTCAGGAGGCTGAGGCAGGAGAATACCATGAACCCAGGAGGCAGAGCTTGCAGTGAGCCGAGATCGCACCACTACACTCCAGCCTGGGCGACAGAGCGAGACTCCGTCTAAAATAAAATAAAATAATAAAATAAAATAAAATAAAATGTCCCACCCAAAGGGGATCTTTGAGGCAGTGAACCTACCTTGGCAGTGTAAGGGTGGATACAGGACACCGTGCACCTGACAAAGCCCCTAGAACTACACCACAGAGAGTGAACCTGGTGTAAACTGTGGGTCTCAGTAACAGCATGTCAATATCAGTTCATCCCTTGTCACAAATGTACATCACTCATACAGGATATTAAAAACAGGGGAGCCTAGGAGGGGAGATGGAGTGAATGAGAAATCTGTGCTATCTTCACAATTCTCTGTAAACCTAGAACTGCTCTGTAAAATAAAACCTATTATTTTTTAAAGTTACAGGAAAAGAAAAAGAGAAAGAGGGAAAGAGAGAAGGAGAGAAAGAGTTTGAGCCACCTTTCTCCTCTTGGGATAGCCAGGCAGCAGGCAGGCCCAACTTATCTGACTCTGGGATGCCAGAACAGGAAACGGGAGGAATTCAAGAATCAGGAGGAAGTCTAGAATCACAGTGGAACGTGCCTGACTCTGTCACTCACTGGATGCCCTTGAACAAGGTGCATAGCATCCGCAGGCTCCGGATCCATCACATATAAAATGAGGATAATAACAGGACCTTGGGGACAAAGGTGGTGAGGGTGGTGAGGGAAGGATTTGTACCTCCCCTCCCTAAGTCCTGGTAAAGTTTGCCTAGAAATGAATGAACAGAGCAAGTAGAATGTGGTCATGCTTTTGGCATTTCACAAATCGGAAGATAGTGGCTCTGAGCACAGGTGAAGTAAGAAATTCCCTAACATCTCTGCTCTGTGCCCCCATGAGCTGGCAATCAGAAGTGTGTGTCTCCCACCTAGGGCTGCTGAGCAGGTAACAGGGACAATGTGCATCCCGGGGTGTGACATAGTGTGGCACACAGCCCACACAGTCAAAGACCAGGAGCTGCTGGAGAGAGGTAAAGGAAGGGCCTCTACCAGCCCTCAGTGAAGCCGAGACGTGTCTAGATCAGGGCTTGGCACCATCAAACTTCACCTTTTTCCTGTCTTATGGTCGTGCGATGACATCTATTTTGGATGTGATTTGCACATCCACATGTGTGAACACACCAGAGCACCTTGTTGGCAACATGTTGGAGTGTGTTACTCGTCATTGGGTTACCCTCTTTAGGAAGAGTCTGAACTCATGGTTCCAGGGCAGGAATTCTTCGCAGGTGTTTGTCATTATAGATACGTTTCTCAGCATTCCTCACACCCCCCTAATCAAAAACAGTTGAAAAATCAAGAAAATGAGAAAATGTGTCCTAATTCTCCTGCAAGAAGTAAGCCTAACAGTCAACATACAGACGTTACAAGTTTGAAGGAACCCAACAAAGTCCTCAAAAGTGACCCCAGGAAATGCTGGCCCTCGGAGACGATGGTGCAGGTCCACATCTCTGGGAACCAGGTGGAGTGTGGAGGAGGGAGGGGACCATCAAGTCAGTGCCTCCAACCTGCTGATCTCACTGCAGTTGTCATGTTGGAACCGTGAGGTCAGGGTCTGCCACGAATAGCGAGTGATTCTTGCAAATAAAATTAATATGAGTAACTTTATACCCATAGAATACTCTATACAAAACCTGTGAGAGGTGTTCCAAGAAATAACAAGTTACCGAAGCAAAGTAAGTCCTTAAATTGGCCATTTCAATACATGATTCTGTGTGGGGCTGTCAACACTTCCAGAAGATCTGAATGTGGCGTGCTTTTGGAGTAGGAATAGGCACTCCAGGGCACACAGATCTTTATAAAGATCTAAGAAGAAATGCAAACCGAAGAAGGAATGAATATTACTATAGAATCCACCAAGCAAAATCAGAGACTGATCTTCAATCGCAGTTAGTAAAACCCAATTTCAATGGCAAACCATCAAAAGAGCCAGGAGACAAAATATTGTCTTCTGTTAACTGTTAAGAAGGAAACCGTTAAAAAAGAAATAAGCTGGAAACCATCATTCTCAGCAAACTATCACAAGGACAGAAAACCATACACCGCATGTTCTCACTCATAGGTGGGAACTGAACAATGAGATCACTTGGACACAGGGTGGGGAACATCACACACCAGGGCCTGTCGTGGGGTTGGGAGGCTGGGGGAGGGATAGCATTAGGAGAATTACCTAATGTAAATGACTAGTTAATGGGTGCAGCAAACCAACACGGCACATGTATACCTATGTAACAAACCTGCACGTTGTGCACATGTACCCTAGAACTTAAAGTATAATAAAAAAAGAAAAAAAGAAAGAAACATAGATGAAGCAACAGGTACCTAACACGCAGTCGCAGATGTTTTGGGATGCATGCTCAGCAATCCAACCAACGTTAACAGCAAAATAAATGTTTCTACGTCTAGATTCATGTTATGAAGCAAAGATCAAGACCTTCAGACAGGCCTAAAACATTAGTACACTGTTTTCTAAAATTTCACCATAAGATTGGTAACTACACTAAATATCTGTGGTACTTTAATTTTTTAATGATTTTTGAGGTTTATTTTGTTAATGTGTCTTTCTTTTAATATTTTCTGTTATCACATGTCCGAATAAGGTACAGATTAATGTGAAATGCTACCAAATGACATAATATTGTCAAAAGATAATGATATAAAACATTAAGCCAAGTATTTATCATTATGTCTTTTTTTAATATAAAACACTCTGGAACTTTTGATTTAATTGTATCACAGAAAAATTATTTACCGTTTACTATTAGGATCTCTCATTCTTATTTAAATCACATGAAGTGTTCTGGAAGATGTAAAATAACTTATGATTTCAGGAATTACTGTGATTTCCCAGGAATATTGTTCCCAAACCCTAAAGACGAGTATCAGTTGGGAATTCAGGACTGCCAGCCTCAACTGAGTAGCAGGAGCCAATAGGGGTCCGCGAACGAGACAGGATGAGAGCACGGAGCAAGAGGGCTGGAGACAGCTTGGAGGAGACACACGCTGGAGACCGCAGCCAAGGCCAGCAGACAAGGCCTTGGGTTAGCATGAGTGAGCGGGATTGAAAAGAACCAAGACAGGGCAGACATTTGGGCTCGGAAGATCCACGTTATTCCTCAACCCTGCCCTTGACTGCAAGTTCACAGACACAATGATGCAATTATGGGCAGCCAGAGGGTGAGCCCACACGCTGCCCTCCAGCTGATGAGGCAGGGATCCGTCTGGCTGGACCCCACGGAACACGCAGGTGGCCTCCGCTCCTCCAGACAGACAGGGGCACTCCCCCCGCTGCTGCCCCACACACGCAGGCTGCGGCGGGCCCGGTGGGAAGTGGGTGGGCTGGCTCTCTGCACCTCGGTCCAATTTGGCCCGGGTCGGGCGGCAGCCTCCCAAGCCGCGTCTGCAGAGGCCTCAGCAGGCTGGAAGTGCGGCCCTGCATAAACACGCACTGTTTTTCTTTGAGGCTTAGGCGCGCTTATCCCTGTCATAAATTGTCACCTACTTACACTGAGGGGTCGCAGCCCTCGTTTCCAGGGAGGTCTCCGGCCCTCCCAGCTCAGGGCAGCCAGGGATCCTCGTTAGCTCTTGGGGAACGAAAGAGTGACTCTCACATGGGATCCACAGAAAACGTGAGGTCCTGGCCAGCTGGCTCCATGGGATCACTCACTCATTCATTCACTCTCACTCATTGATTTCCTCACTCACTCATTCACTCACTCCCTCACCCACTCACTCCCTCACCCACTCATTTACTCACTTTCACTCATTCCTTCATGCACTCACTCATTCACTCGCTCACTCATTCCCTCACTCACTCATCCCCTCACTCACTCATCCCCTCACTCACTCATTCCCTCACTCACTCATTCCCTCATTCATTCCCTCATTCACTCACTCATTCATTCCCTCATTCACTCCCTCATTTCCTCATTTGCTCATTCATTCACTCATTCATTCGCTCGCTTATTTACTCACTCTCATTGGCTTATTCATTCCCTCACTCATTCATTCACTCTTTCATTCATTCCCTCACTCATTCACTCATTCATTCCCTCATTAGCTCACTTTCTCATTCACTCATTCATTCCCTCACTCACTCACTCATTTACTCACTCATTCCCTCACTCACTGATTCCCTCACCCACTCATTCCCTCACCCACTCACTCATTCACTCCCTCACTCACTCACCCACCCAGTCATTCACTCACTCATTCCCTCATTCATTCCCTCACTCACTCATTCACTAATTTACTCACCCCTTCAGTCACTCACCCCCATTCATTCACTTTCACTAATTCCCTCACTCATTTCTTATTCACTCATTCACTCACTGACTCATTCATTCACTCACTCTTTCACTCACTTATTCATATACTCTTTCACTCACTCACTGAGTCACTAATTCCCTCACTCCTTTACTCATTCACTCACTCCTTCACCCATTTATTCAGTTGCTCACTCATTCACTCACTCCTTCACTAATTCACTCACTCCTTCACTCAGTCATTCACTCATTTACTCACTCATTCAGCAAACACAAAGCACTTCTTGTGTGTCAGGGCTAGTGCTGAAAGTTTTGGGTGTGCAAGGGACACAGAGGTGCAGGTAGATGCTGAAAAATGCAGTCCTCTCCTAGAGACACACATTGAAATATTTACAGATACAATGATAGAGGGCTTAGGACCAGCTTCGACATTAAGCAAGAGAGGGGGAAGTAGCTGGGAATGTGTGAGGGGCAGAACTGGCCATGGCAGAGGGGTGGGAACACAATCTTCATTACCTCGTTCTGTTGACCTTTGAGAAATTTCATTTGAAACTATGGTACCACCTAACAGCAACAATAGGGCCATACAATGATGAGTGAAGGGCCTGTGTTCTCACTACCTGCCTCAAAGCCCAGCTCTGCCATTTACTAAGGGATCTGAAACCAGGCAACTGTCAACCTCTCTGTACCTCAGTCTCCTGATCTGTGAGATGGGGACAATAGCACCTGTCCCAGAGACAGAGCTGTGGGAATTAAATGAGTTCTTCTCTGTGAAACAGTGAGTGCTCAGGACAGACAGCACTTGCTGACTCTCCCTATTGGTGCAATTCTGTCTATTTCCTAGATGATGATGCTGAGGGTCAGAGTGGTAGAGAGACTGACTCAGGGCCACACGGCTAAGGAAATTGCAGAACCAGAATTGGAATTCCATGCAGGCAGCTCCAAAGTGTGCTCCAACGTAGGATTGGGCAGGGACAACGCAGCAGGATCAGAACTCTGGCCTGTTTGGATGAGCATAGCGGTGGCAGGAGTGTCTCACCCAGGCCCCACCAGGTGCAAAGGCCTCTTTCCTGAGGCATACTGACACCTTTTCCTCCACATGATGGTTGCCTAAGGAGGACCCAGCACACAGCCCAGACTCCATAGGCCCTCAGCAGTGTGGGGGGCATGGTTTGGGTAGCCTCAGGCCTAAGGTCAGGGCTGAATGTCAGTGGCAGGCCTCCAGGAACTGGTTTTGTCACCTTCACTCTGCTTCACCATCCAACCACAACACACAGGTGCGTTCCTATTGTTCCTTAGGGTCCTCACATGGACAGCACCTCCTCCAGGGAACTCTCCCCAACCTCAAAAAGTTAAACATACAGCTGGGCGCAGTGGCTCACGCCTGTAATCCTAGCACTTTGGGAGGCCAAGGCAGGTGGATTACGAGGTCAGGAAATCAAGACCATCCTGGCTAACACAGTGAAACCCCGTCTCTACTAAAAATACAAAAAAAAAAAAAAATTAGCCGGGCACGGTGGCAGGCACCTGTAGTCCCAGCTACTCGGGAGGCTGAGGCAGGAGAATGGAGTGAACCCAGGAGGTGCAGCTTGCAGTAAGCCGAGATTGCACCACTGCACTCCAACCTGGGTGACAGAGCAAGATGCCATCTCTAAAAAAAAAAAAAAAAAGAAAAGAAAAGAAAGAAAGTTAAACAAAGATTTAGCACACAACTCAGCAATTCTACTCCCATGTAAATACCCAAGAGAAATAAAAACAGGGACTCAAGCAAAAACGTGTGCATGAATATTCACAGTGGCATTATTCATAATAACCAAAAAGGTAGAAACAGCCCAAATGTCCACCAATGGATGCTGAATAAGCAAATTGTAGTCTATCCATGTAGTGGAATACTATACAACCATGAAAAAGAATCAAGTACTGATTCATGCTAGAACATGAACGAACCTCGAAAATATGCTAAATGAAAGATGCCAGTCACAAAAGGCTGCATATGATTCTGCTTTCTGAAATGTTCAGAATAGACAAATTCTACAGAGACAGAAAGACGATTAATAGTGGCCAGGGGCTGGGGGGAAGGTGGATGGGGAGTGGCTGCCTAACGGGAACAGAGTTTCCTTTTGGGGTGATGAAAATGTTTGGTGACTAGATAGACATGGTGGTTGTGCAACATTGTGAACTTACTAAACGCCACTGAATTGTTCACTTTGAAATGGTTAATTCTATGTTATGTGAATTTCACCTCAATAGAAAAAAAAAAGAGGCAGACTGAAGTTCAGGACAATTCAAAGTCCTGGAAAGTCAATTATTCCATTCCTAACGTTATTATATAAATGGTGAGGCTGGCGATAGGAGGGAAGGTGGTGGAGGCAGCTGCGCTGGCCAGGAACGCAGGGTGCGGCTCAAAACGTTCATGGTTTAGAGTAACAGGAAGCCTGAGCACCACCATAAATCAGGATTTTCTGACTGGGTTTCTTGTACCGAGCAGAACTGAGTGTATTGAATATCCCAAGCATGTGTGGGGCTCTCGCCTGCCCAAATGCCAGTCCCTGCCAGTGGGGAGGCTTCTAATTTGATGCTGGCCTCAAACTGAAAATCGCTCAATGAAAAAATTAGGTTTCAACATTTTAACAAAAGTCAAGCTGGAACCGACGTTAAACATGAGCCGGAGGATTTCGGTAACTGCAAGGAAAACACAGACGGACAAGTTTCTTGCATGGCTGGGGCAATTGAAGGGATATTTCCTGTTCTGGGGCCAACAGTGGAGCTCAGAGTTGCAGCTGCAAGTGACGAGTGTCTGCCCGGCTCATGCCAGCATGTGAAGCCGAGGCATTGCCCACCCCCATCCCTTTGTCACGGGCACATCCAGTTTCTCCTCTGCCAGATTCCGTGGATACAGAGGTGATGGCACACAGAGGCTGGACCCCAATGTTTCTGGATCCTGCTCACCTAGAAGAAGACATGTGTGGCTAATGCAAACCCCCCAGAGCTTCTTTCCCAAAGCTCTAGGCATACAAAGCTGGAATGGGCTTTGGAGAGGGTTCTGCCTTTGCCCGTGAGCGAGACTTTTCATCAGCCTTTTAGGTGATGCAAAAGTCATTGCGATTTTTGCCATTAACTGCAGTGGCTTGTACCAACCTAATAAGAAGCTGTGAGTCACCAGCCTGACCTCAGGGATGCCCAGGAAACAGGAAATAATCCCACACACAAACGCTCTTGACAGAGAGAGTAAGAAATCTACTCTATCAAGCACAACGCCCTCTCCTGCTTCTCATGTGTAAAGGTTCCTGATCTTTCTGAGCTGCTGTTTTCTCATTTGTGTGCAGGGGTACCCAGATCACCCATCCGGTGGGCTCTGCCTTTGCAAAACCTAGGCTACCTCATCTGCTGTGAGAATTCAGCTGGCTTCTGCACCCTGGCCCTTCTGCCTGGAGCTCTCCTCCCAGCCTCCTCTCCTGGGCCAGTGCCGCCATCCTGAGTCTCACCTTGAACCTGAATCTCTTGGGGCTGCCTTGCCTAACTCCCAGACTGAGATAAAGCCCTCATTATACCCTCACCTCCCGTCCTCTGCCAGAGACCAAACGCTCCCTGGATTATTTATAGATGGGCCCACCTGAACAATCCAAGGTAATCGCCTGCGTCAGCTCTTTCACTCAATCATATCTTGCGAAGTCTTTTTTTTTTTTTTTGCCATGTAAGGTAAGACATTCAGGTGCCAGGGATTAGGATATGGACTGTTTGGGAGACTGTTATTCTGTCTACCCCAGGCGGGAAATCAACTGTCACATCTTCATACAAAACAAACACAATTTATGTGGGCGCCGTAGAACTGACAGCTTGGTGGGAGAGAAAGATAATAAAACAATTGAATGCATAACTCTTGGAGGTGGCTAACCTTTCTATCTCAATAATGACAAAAAAATTATTTATGGATCTCCGACTATATACGAGGCATGTTGTTAAAACTTATAGACATGACCACAATTCATCCCAACAATAACGTTAGAGGGTGTGCATTATTCCCATTTCACAGAAGTGAAAACTGAGCCTTGGGAGCGTTCCATGATTGCCTGTGGGTTTACACTCATGTTGACTCCACCATGCTGCAGACAGAGGCCCCTGAGTTTACCGTGTGTTCACCTGCCCTGCACGCCAGAATGAAGATCTAGAGATGGTACAAGAAGTGTCTGCACACGTCCTAATAGGCCAGGAGAGGAGGAGGGGAGCTCATTCCTTCCCCTTGCTGGCAGCTCCTTTCCCAAACACACTTGCAGGGAGGCAACTGCCGGAAGATGCCTTTGCACTTGCCTCACCTGGCCCACCCCACACTCCTCTCCTTGCCACTCGGCCAAACAAGTGCAAGTGAAGAGTGATGCCGACCAGTTGTTGAGCATATATAGGCCACCTGGATCACCCAACCAGGAAATCAAAACTGCAGCCATGCCGGTCACGGTGGCTCACGCCTGTAATCCCAACACTTTGGGAGGCCGATGCGGGCGGATCACGAGGTCAGAAGATCAAGACCATCCTGGCTAATACAGTGAAACCCCGTCTCTACTAAAAATATAAAAAATTAGCCAGGTGTGGTGACGGGAGCCTGTAGTCCCAGCTACTCGGGAGGTTGAGGCAGGAGAATGGCGTGAACCCAGGAGGCGGAGCTTGCAGTGAGCCGAGATCGTGCCATTGCACTCCAGCTTGGGTGACAGAGCGAGACTCCATCTCAAAAATAAAATAAAAATAAAAAAAATAAAAACTGCATCCAGACAGGCATGGTGGCTCACAGCTGTAATCGCAGCACTTTGGGAGGCTGAGGCAAGCAGATCACTGGAAGCCAGGAGTTCAAGACCAGCCTGACCAACATGGTGAAACCTCATCTCTACTAAAAACACAAAACTTAGCCAGGCATGATGGCATGCACTGGTAGTTCCAGCCAATCGGGAGGCTGAGACGGGAGAAGTACTTGAAGTAGGGAGGCGGAGTTTGCAGTGAGCTGAGATCATACCACTCCCCTCCAGCCTGGGCGACAGAGCAAAACTCTGTCTCAAAAAAACAAACAAACAAACAAAAAGACCCCTGCAGCCAGTGGAATTGAGAATCTGCAGCATCGATCGACAGCCTCAGTTCCTCCCTGGGAAAAGGAGTTCTCTTTGGCTGTAAACTGGTCTCTAACTGTTGTGACTCTGAGATGTCATTTTCATCTCTGCACTGAGTCCTGTTTTATTGCCCATGTGTGCTGTACAGACATCCGATTTATTCACTGTCCACTCTCCAGGTGTCTCGGTGATCCAGAACTCATTTAAGAAGGAGGCATGGAAAGTCTTTGAGTGCCCGAACACACAACAAACCTGCATAGTAAAACACATGGGCTTTATTTATGCCTCCAACACTCATTCTGTGTTTATTTACTCTTTGTTTAAACACAATTCTAACAAACTTGGTTATTTTGTACAGACACATTAGAATGATCAGATTAGAAAGGAACAGAGAAAAGGAAAATCAGATATAGTAGATTAATTAATTAATGAGTGTACGTGTGGGTGTTTTTTATATATACAGTTATATTGTTTTATGTATAGTTATATATATTATATTGCTACCTAGTTATATATATAGTTATATATAGTTATATATAATGTTATATATAGTTATATATTTTATGTATAGTTTTATATGTTATATTGTTATATATAGTTATATATTATATTTTATATATATATAAAATATTAAAGGCAATGGGGAAAAAATAAAGACATGCATATGGCAGTCAGGAGACATTTAACTGAGAGCCAGAAGTCCTCCATACGTCAGCTGTCCCTGAGGGCACCGTGGCCCTCCCACAGCAAGAGACGTGCCATGTAATGATCAAGTGTTCAAGTGTTTCCATTCCCCTTCGTAAAGTCTAAGACAAAAACTCACACCTGGACCAGGCTGACTTTCCTGGTGTAAAGCAGGAAGATGTGATGAAAACTAGAGCCAGGAATGTCAACTCTCACTTTAGTCTGGGATGCTTGTGTGGTCAGTTTGGCCCACAGAACCCCAAAAGAAATTACACTGAGGGCTACATCCTGACCCCTTTCCCCAGTCCCCAGGGTCACGGGGAAGAAACTTCTCTCCCACACACCAAGCCCCAGGCCGGGGCCCTGGGAAACCTCCCATGTCCTCGTCCCACCTGCCCCATGTGGTTGTCACTGTTTCTCCCATGTTAGAGATGACAGAACCAAGACTCAGACAAGGGAAACACATCCAATCCAAAGGCACAGAAATGATGGTGGAGATGCAAGTGCTGCATCCCAGGTCTAGCTGACTCGAAAGCCCATGGGCTTTTTTCCAGTGTTTCTTTCTGCACTTGACCAAAATTGGGAGACTCCTGGTGATGGCAAGCTGACTGTCTCCTGCGGCGTTTCATTGCGTCTGTCAAGTTTCATTTCAGGGGATAGGGATGCAGCAGCACAGATTCGAACCTCCCCAAATCTCCACATAAAAACAGACAGAACAATGAGAAGGCAAAACTAAACCCTCAGACAACCTCTACAGCAAATGAGGTGACAAGCTGTCCCCAAACTACAAATACAATCAGGTGGCGGAGGGCACCAAATACAAGTACCTGTGTGTCACCAGCATCTGTGTAGGGCACAGCAAGGGAAGCTCCAGGGCTCTGGCAGGCTGGAGATCAGGGAACAGCAAAGTAGCCAACAGATGCTCAAAGGCAAACATGACAAACCACAGGACAGTGGCAGAAGCTGAGAGGAGTTTCTAACTAAAAGCAGGTGATGTCAAGAAGTCTAGTCTAGGGTAGGCTGACGTCCATAGATTCTCCAGAATGAATGTCCAGGGCTTCCTTCCAGGGCAGGGCCCTTGCTGACAGCAGATTCAACACTGAGACAAGAGGGATGACAGAGACAAAGGAAGAGTGGGACCAGATAACAGGGAGGGACGGGGAAGGAGCCAGGAAATATCAGCACACCAGCTACCAAAGCATTAACACTATATGAGAACAAACAGAGAAGCAAAGAAAGGAGCTCCCTGACTTAGGTCAGCTACCAGAGGTAGTTTCCCAAAACTGGAGGCCAATCACGTTAAAAAAAAGAGGGGAGAAAAAATTATTGAGTTTAACTAGGATACAAATTTACTACAAGCAGAATGAAAATAAGGAACAGAATAAGAAGCCTGTGGCCAAATGTGACCCACAGTCTGTTTCATAGGGCCCATGAGCTGAGAGTGTTTTTCACACTTTTTTTTTTCCCCGAGATGAAGTCTCACTCTGTCACCCAGGCTGGAGTGCAGTGGCATGATCTCGGCTCCCTGCAACCTCTGCCTCCCGGGAGCAATTCCCCTGCCTCAGCCTCCTGAGTAGCTGGGATTACAGGCACACGCTACCACACCCAGCTAATTTTTTGTATTTTTAGTAGAGACGGGGTTTCACCATGTTGGTCAAGCTGGTCTCGAACTCCTGACCTCATGATCCGCCCGCCTCAGCCTCCCAAAGTTCTGCGATTACATTGTTTAAAAGAAAAAGAAAAATATGTGACAGAGATTTTCTGCAAATCACAGGCCTAAAATATTTGCTGTCTGGTCCTTTATTGAAAATCTTGGCTGACCCTTGCTATAAATAACAAAAGCATGCCAGACAGAAGCAAACTTTAATTTTTTTTAAAAAAGGAACTGTAATGACCGACTTCAAAATGAGCTAAAAGATATTGATGAAATGACTAAAGTCATGAAAGAACAACATCCGTTGGAATCAGGAAATCTCACGAAGGAGGTGATGGGAGTCCAGGAGGGAAAAGAGTCACTTCATGAATGGAGACTAGAGACACATGGGGAAAATAATCATAATTGATACATTAGAGGTAAACAGAGGAAGCTTTTAAAAATCCTTTTTGGTAAGGATTTGAAAAAAATTTCAAAGTTAGGCAAAGAAAAGCCAACATACGGATAAGGAGCCCCTGAGGAAGAAAGCCAGAGAGAGAGAAGCAAGCAAGTGGTAAACCCCTAACTCGAGAAAATTTCCCTAAAATTAAAAACATTTGAAATTATATATTAAAAGAGCATACTGTATACCTGATAATATCAATCCAAATGACTAGTAAAGAAAAAAAACCCTGGACTTTGAAGGTAAATAAATAACTCTTTGCCCAACTAGGCAAAAAGAGGATGACTTGCAAAGGAAAAAAAAACAAAATTAATCTTCACACTTTTTGACAGCAGTACATTGTGCCAGAAGAAAATGGAGCAATGTATTTGCAATATTCAAATAAAGAAAATCTAAGCCAACGATTTTGTATTCACTAAAGCTAATCTTAAAGAATAAAGAGGCTGGGCGCAGTGGCTCACACCTGTACTTCCAGCACTTTGGGAGGCCAAGGCAGGAGGATCACTTGAGCTCAGGAATTCAAGACTAGCCTGGGCAACAGGGCAAAACCCCGTCTCTACAAAAAATACAAAAATTAGCCAGGTGTGGTGGCATGTGCCGTGTAGTCCCAGCTATTCGGGAGGCTGAGGCAAGAGAATTGCTTGAGCCTGAGAGGTGGAGGTTGCAGTGAGCCAAGATGGCTCCATTATACTCCAGCCTGAGCAATGACAGTGAAACACTACAGAAAAGAAAGAAAGAAAGAAAGAAAGAGAGAGAGAGAGAGAGAGAGAGAGAGAGAGAAAGAAAGAAAGAAAGACAGAGAGAGAAAGAAAGAAAGAAAAAGAGAGAAAAGAAAAAGAAAAGAAAAAGAGAAGAAAAAAACAGATTACAGATAAACTATAATCAGTGTGCAAGAACGCAGGGAATATTGTTCCCATGATCTCTTAATGGGCAGCTGCTAGAGAATGGGCTTCAGATGGTAAAATAGTGGAAGTGACATTCTCCAAGGGCTGGTGCTGAGCAGTAAATATAGAATTGCAGCCATGCACTGCAGAATGACATTTTGGTCAACAATGAACTGCATATGTGATGGTGGTCCCATAAGATTGTAGTGGAGATAAAAAAAAAAATCCTATCGCCTGACTGCCATAGCACACAACGTGTTACTCACATGTTCGTGGTGGTGCTTTTACAATAAAGATATAAAGAAAAGATTTTTGTACAGTTGCACAATGTGTTTGTGTTTTAAGATATGTATTACAGAAGAGTCAAAATGTTTTTCAAAACCTAAAAAGTTTATAAAGTAAAAACATTACAGTAAGATTATTGAAGAAAGCAAAAATTTTAATAAATGTAGTCTAGCCTAAGTGTACAGTGTTTATGATGTCTATAGGAGTGTGTAGTAATGTCCTAGGTCTTCACACTCACTCACCACAAATTCACCCAGACAAACTTCCAATCCAGTGAGCTCCATTCACAGATAAGTGCCCTATAGAGGCATGCCATTTTTATCTTTTGTATTACATTTTTACTGTACCCTATTTTTAAATAGGTTTGAATACACAAATCCTTACCACTGTGTTACAGTTGCCTACAGTATTCAGTACAGTCTCATGCTGCCCAAGTCTGAAGCCTAGGGGTGCGCAAGGCTCCGCCATCTAGCCTGGGGGTGCGGCGGGCTCCACCATCTAGCCTGGGTGTGCGGCGGGCTCCACCATCTAGCCTGGGTGTGCGGTGGGCTCTGCCATCTAGGTTTTTGTGCATGTACTCTGTGATGTTCTCACAACGATGAAATCGCCTAATGACAGATTTCTGAGAATGTATCCCTGTTGTTAAACCAAGTGTCGCTATAATTGTATAACCTTATTAGATGAGGGTTAAAAGGGGTAATGGCTATAAGCTCTGACAAGGTAGATAGAATACAGCCAATAAGAAAAGGGGAAGAGAGAGGGCTAGCTCATGCAGAGCAAAAAGTTAAACCATTTTTAGGTCTTCTAATTGGTGGTGGTAATATTAATATTGTTATTTTGAGATCATTGTATGTGTAAAGTTAGCTAAAGCATATTAGCAATTATGGAATATTACAATGATATCAACTCTTATATCCATGATAACCAGAATTTTCAACGTGGAAGAAAGAATATATAAAAGAGATTAAGAAAAACTCTGTAGTCCTGAATTGGAAATAGAACGATCCATATGAACACAAGAAGCATTTATTTAGGAAATACCTAGAAACAAAGACTAACTTAGTAACAATCCCTAACACCCAGACTGTGGTTTAAAATATCATTTCTCATTAAACACACCAGGGCTTCGTGGAGAAATGGCCGATCCCAGATCTGGAGAAGAAGTGTTCCAGATGAGTGTGAAGTAACAGACACACCACTCAGAAATAAGGCACCAAGCGCTGCTGGGATCCCATTAGAAAGACCCAGAGACACCCTGAGGTTCCCTGCTGGTCAGTATAAGACAACCTGAGCTTCAGTAAGGATATGAACTGCAGTGGGTGGAAATTCATTCAATATATTTAAATCTACATGTTCATGATAATTCAAAACAAACAAAACCCTACTGGGTCACCTTTTGAGAATGAGAACGAATCCATTTATAATATTCAGAATTTAGTAAATTCTGGGTAAAAGGAAAGAGTCAATTATTTATCTTCCCTTTCATATGTGAACTGTACAAATGATCACAGGAGTGCATCTCTACGTCAACTTACTTCCACTCATAAAATGAAAACGCAATGAGAGAATTAGAATATCACGATCCTGCAGCTCTCAATTAATGGAAGTAATTAATGGAAAAACATTAAGCATCGATGGCTGTTAACAGCAAAACAGAGTGAAAAACAAGGAAAGAACCTAGAAAGGAAAAAAAAATCAGAACTCTTTTCAGTAGGCAGGAAACACACAAATTCTGGAAAAGCTCACAATAATAATAGTATTTCCAGCAGACACTCAGGTGTGTGAAAACAAACCTGTACAGGTCTAAATGATATACTAACATTTCAATGAGGCAAATTAACTCGTCTCATGCCTTGTAAACAGAACTTTTCAATAACCAAAAAGGAAATAAAAACTCTAAATTCATCTCAAAATCTCATTTTCATGATGGTCACCCATCGAGTGTGGACTGCAAAGTTGTATTTAAGGCATTTTATGGCCAGGGCAATTCCATTGTCTTTCACACCTATTTTTGTTTTTGATCGTTGAGGCAACTAATATTGATTTTCAGGAAACAAATCTACAACAGTTATACCAGCTTTTGTGCTAACTGCAAAGTGAGTGTATCCCGGTTCAGCCTTTCCAAGCAGTGAGGGACACACTTGTGTTACTCAGCCTGAGCTCCTGACATCTGTGGGTTCGCAAGAGAATTAATTCTGCAGGAAAAGGCCCCTGCCCTAATTAGATTTTACTTGGCTTATTAGTAAATCTCATTCACTAACTTAATGAGAAACAAAAGTCATGTGATAAAAAAGTCACAAGCAATAAAATCTTAACTAAATTTATACATCAGAGGGCTTGAAATTTTCCCTCCGTATCAGCAAAACTGAACTCCACAGTGGAAACAGGAATTGCTATAAATGGCCTCAGACCTAAGCATGGGGACCTTTTTTATATTCAGGATGTAGCTTATTCCAGAGACAGCACACACAATGTAGACATTTGAAGTGCTAGAAATGTGTCCAAATCTTTACTAGTTGGGAGCAGTAATAATAACCCAGATTTATTGCATACGATGTATGTGCCAAGCTATCATAACAGCTTTAAACACATTAACTCCTTTAACCTTATAGGGAAGGTTATTATTATGCCCATTTTACTAATGGTAAAACTGAGGCCCAAAAGGTAAGTGGACTTACCTGAGAGGGACTTATTCTCAGGGAATAATCGGCAGCGATGGGGTCCAACCTCTAAGCCAAGGCTAGAATCTCAGCACAAACATGACCCCCAACACTAAAAAAGTAGGGGAGCCTGGCTGGGTGCACTGGCTTACAACTGTAATCCCAGCACTTTGGGAGGCTGAGGCAGGTGGATCACTTGAGGTCAGGAGTTTGAGACCAGCCTGGCCAACATGATAAAATCCTGTCTCTTCAAAAGGTACAAAATTAGCCGAGCATGGTGGCGCATACCTGTAGTCCCAGCTATTCGCGAGGCTGAGGTAGGAGAATCCCTTGAACCCCAGAGACGGAGGTTGCAGTGAGCCGACATCGTGCCACCGTACCACCGTACTCCAGCCTGGTGACAGAGTGAGACTCTGATTCAAAAAAAAAAAAAGAGGGGAGCCTGAATTACAGAATAATTCCAAAAGAGGATTGCCATGGAGGAGGAGACAGTGCTTCCCCCAGATGGGCGCTGGGACCCCAGCGACACCACCTGCATCTGAAAGACAAAGGCATTTTCAGCCGCCTCCTTCTGATGAGTTTTATCACAGTATTTCATTCTGAATTTCAGTTACCATCAGAGACTGAGGCCTTCAGGCTCCTCAAAAGAGAACATGGACATTAACATTGAGGTGCCTTTGTTCAATATGGAATTCCATGACTTGGCAGGACATTTTCATGCGGCAAGTTCACCTTATCCAGTGCGACCCCATCAGCTGCTGCGGTGAGTAGAGGAAAAAAAATGTTTACAATTAGCACGGCCATTGTCTAGATGGAAATTGGTCCTTGTGATAAACGGGCTTAAATATCATTTGCAGTACACTTGCTAAGACCTGGTCTCACTCCATCATCCCAAGAGCTCTGAGAGGTGGCATCATTATGGTCTCCTGTCCTGGTGGGACAAGCCCGAGGTGGAAGGACATGCCCACACGCAGGCGAGGGCCCTGCGGGGAATCCACACTCAGTGTTACACACACACACAGAGCTCTGTCCGCCAAGTTGTTCAGCAAAAGCCCTCCCAGGTTATCTCAGCTAACCAGAGAGAAAAGGGCTCCCGTGGTCGTCTGCTGCTGTTCCCCAGCCATGGGGTGGACATCTGCTTCTTGCATCCCTCACCTCGACATCCTCTTCCCCAAGGGGCAGTGATGGCTTCTCCAAGGCAGGAGGGCCCTGAAGTGCGGACCCCAGCTCCCAGCTGCAGGTCGGGCATGGGGTCCACGTTGGACCCATTGGATCACTTCTTCCCAGAGGTCAGCACGGGCGTGGCAATCTGTGGAGCCAGCACAGCGATGGCCCTGCCTGTGCAGTCCCTGGACTCAGGTGCCTAAGGCCTGATGCCGGCCAGGCTCCTACTCCCGGGAGGCAGAAGGGTTAGCTCTTCCTTTGAATCTGCTGGGTCCCAGTATCCTTCCACAGAATAATTGTTAGTTCTTGCTTCTTCGTGTGAAATGGAGAATTAATTGGGACTCCTAGCTGCAAGTACCAGAAACCCATCTCAAACCAGCTTAGCCAAAAAGGCCATTGTTGGCTCCCACAACCAGAAAATCTATGGGGGTGGGTCTGGCCTCAGGTGCACTTGGGTCCAGGGACCTAAGAGAAGCCTTGCAGAATCTGCCTCTTTCTCTCTCTCTCCACTCCAGCTGTCTTGATTTCGTTCTCAAGTCAAAATGAACCTTGGAAGCGCAGGTCTTCATGGACCATAAGAGTTGGGGGTCCCAGCGAAGGGGGTACAGCTTTCCCCATGGCCCTGGGGAGAGGCTGGGGGGGACAGCTTGGCCTGGATGGTCCCACATCTGCCTGGGGACCTGTTACCATGGATGCGGAAACTCTGGGTATCCAGACCTGGGACACACACTGTCCATGGCCCCAGGAGCAGGGCCAGCCTTCCCAGAGCCACACAGATCACTGTGGAACCAAGAGTTGACTCTCTCAAGGAAGGGAACCTAACAAATGAACCCCCTCTAAAAAAGAAGGTTACTCCAGTTATAACTAAAGGGTCCTATCTGAGACCAGTCACACTGACTGCCGCAGTCTAAGTGGTGGAGATTCTGAGATAAGTCAGAGCTCAAGGAAGATGGAGTCGTCACAGAGCTTCCAGAAAAGATGGTCCTTGGAACTTGGATAGCTTGAACGGGAAAGGAGCCGTCTGGGTTCCTGGGGTCTGGAGAAGCCCCACCTCCCGGGTCTGGGGGTGCCTAGTTGGCCTGTGGTAGAAGACACCACCCAGACCATCCAGAAGGAACACTGCGTCCAGGTTGTGGTCACCCTTTAAGTGGCAAGTAGAGAATCCCACAGAAAACCAAGAGCCGAAGTCCACTCCCTAAAGCAGAGCCTCCCTAGGGAAGGGTGGGTTTCCACATCCTTTGGCAGAGAGAAGACATCAGAGCAAAACCCAATGCCCCGGCTGGGATTGAAGGGCCTGCAGATAACAGAATCACAAGGAGAGGGGCTGGATGCCGAATGACAGCTCCGCCCTCGCTGCTATTTGTCCTCCAGAACCCCAGCTGAGAACCCTGGTGCTACCACCCTCCCCAGCATCTCTGTCCACAGACATTTCATTTCTCTCCTGTCAAACCATAGGCAGAGAAGGCCACCCCTTGAGAGGACTCAGCTGACAGCTGCAAAACAAGGCTGACTACGGGGCCGGAAGCTCATCTGTGGCCAGCAGGGAGGCTGGGCCCCATCCTGGCCTCTACACCCACACAGTGGCCCTTCCACGCCCCTCTCCTCCACCCTGATCACCACCTGTGGCTCCCCATGGAAAAGGTCCATCCATCGGCATCAGGCAGACTTGCTCAGCACCTCTGGGGGCTCCATCTCAGCCTCTTGGAGGAAGCACCAATAGGTCGAGGCTCCAGGCCCCCCATCACCTCTCCACTCTCATCCTCCACCACTCACCTGACTCCAGCCACATCGGCCACCCACTGCCCCTAAGCAGACGCCTCACCCAAGTGCCCTGGGCCCTCCACTCTTGCCCACCAGGTTCTGCTGAGGCTCCCTCCAGGGCCACACCTGGGACATGTGTGAATCGGGAGCTAATGCCCCCAAAGGCATCCTCCTTTGCCTTCCCCAAAGGCAAGTGGCCCAGCTTTCTCGCCCTCTGGAGCACAGCACTGAGGTGGTTCAGTATAGACCCAAAGACCCCCAGAAAGATGAGCCCCAACTGCCCGAGCAATGCGCTGCCCCTTTGTGCAGGCTTTCTTGGTCCCTCCCCTTCCTGGTCTCCCCACCCCACACCCAGCAGAGCTTCCCAGAATCACCTCCCGGAGGAGAAGGTTTGGGTCCTTGTCTCAGGCTCTGCTTCAGGAAGCTCCAGATGGGTGAGGATTTCTGCCTATTTTCTCCCACTGAACCTCCAGTACACCTGCAGGCACCCTTAAAATGTAATTAAGAAGATGACTCTATTAAAATGCTTCGGCCTTATCCTCTGAGAATCGATGCTATTATTCAAAGTGGATGGGCCAATTTGCATGTCAGGAAGCTTGAAGGATGGTGAGGGAAAAAAAATGACTTCCCAAGGGCACATGGTCAGTAGCTGGTGAAGACCAAGGACTCCACCTCCTGTCCCCAGACCATCAGTGGAGGTGTTTCCATCAGGCTAAGAGGGGAAAACTGGAGTAAAAAGTGAGAGGTGACCTACAGGGGAGGTAGAGAGGTGTTTCCATCAAGCTAAGAGGGGAAGAGTGGAGTAAAAAGTGAGAGGTGACCCAGAGGGGAGGTAGACGCTTGTGTTTACAAGTGTAGTGGTTAAACCACTGTGGTTAGAGTTGCCTAAGAAACATTTTTAAAACGTAAATGTCACCAGGAGTGGTGGCTCACACCTGTAATCCCAGCACTTTGGGAGGCTGAGGTGGGTGGATCACCTGAGGTCAGGAGTTTGAGACCAGCCTGACCAATATGGTGAAACCTCATCTCTACTAAAAATACAGAAAATTAGCTAGGCGTGGTGGCAGGCGCCTGTAATCCCAGCTACTCAGGTGGCTGAGCCAGGAGAATCGCTTGAACCCAGGAGGTGGATGTTGCAGTGAGCCGAGATGGTGCCATTGCACTCCAGCCTGGGCAACAAGAGCGAAACTGTCTCAAAAAATAATAATAAAATGCAAGTGCCTGGGCCCCACTGCCCAGAGATTCTGTCTTAGTCCATTCAGGTTGCTGTAGCAAAATGCCTTAGACTGGGCCATTTATAAACAAAAGAAATGTATTGCTCACAGTTCTGGAGGCTGTGAAGTCCAAGATCAAGCTGCTGGCACATTCAAGGTCTATTCCTCACAGACAGCGCCTTCTACACATCCTCACAGGAAAAAGAGGCAAACAAACTCCCTCAGGCCTCTTTTTTTTTTTTTTTTTTTTTTTGAGACAGAGTCTCACCCAGGCTGGAGTGCAGTGGCACACTCTCAGCTCACTACAACCTTCACCTCCCAGGTTCAAACAATTCTCATGCCTCAGCCTCCTGAATAGCTGGGATTACAGGTGCATGCCACCACAGCTGGCTAATTTGTTTTCGTATTTTTAATGCAGACAGGGTTTCCCCATGTTGCCCAGGCTGGTCTTGAAGTCCTGGCCTCGAGCAGTCCTCCCACCTTGGTGTCCCAAAGTGCTGGGATTACAGGCATGAGCCACTGCACCCAGCCTCCCTCAGGCCTCTTTTATAAGGGCACTAATCCCATTCTTGAGGGCTCTGCCTCCATGACCACATCACCTCTTAAAAGCTCCTTCTTAATACAATTGCATTGGAGATTAGGTCTCAACATGAATTTAATGGGGGGCACAAACATTCAGACCATAGCAGATTCTGACTTAATGAGTCTGGGGGGACCCAGACATCTGTATTTTTAAAAGTTCTTCTGATGTTTCTAATATGTAACCACAGTTGGGGAACATTAGATGAAAAAAATGATCTTGCAGATTTTGCTCCCTAATACCCAAGTAGGTTATCTTTTTCTTCCTCATTGCATTGGTTGGGATGTTTCATTTTAAAAGGAAAAAACTCAATCCAACCGGCATATACCAAAGAAGGGGATAGTGATGAGGACTCAGGGTGTCTGTGGAAGTCCAGGATGAGGCTGCAGCAGGAACTGGAAGGCCGTTGCCCACCCCACATTACTGCTTCTGCATCCAGCCCTCTCTCTGCCTTCTCTGCTTCTCCATCCACAGAGCCAAGAGGGGCAGTCTTCAGGATGCCCGTGTGCACATCTCCCCATGAAGACATCAGCCCAGACTGGGTCCCACAGGAGTCTCTGATCCTACTAGTGGGGGTGGGGTGACCTCTGGGACCAGTTAACTGAGGTCAAAAGGGTGGACCCTAATATGGTTTGGTGTCTGTGTCCCTGCCTAAACTTCGCATCAAATGTAATCCTCATTGTTGGAGGTGGGGCCTGCGCGGAGGTGATTGGATCATGGGGGTGGTTTCTCTGGAATAATTTAGCACCATCCCCCTAGTGCTGTTCTCATGATAGAGTTCTCACGAGATCTGGTCGTTTAAAAGCGTGTGGGGCCCTCCCCTGTCTCTCTTCCTCCTGCTCCAGCCATGTAAGACGTATTTGCTTCCCCTTCGCCTTCCGCCATGATTGTAAGTTTCCTGAGGCCTCCCCAGAAGCCAAGCAGATGCCAGCATCATGCTTCCTATACAAACTTCCTATACAAGAGCCAATTAAACCTCTTTTCTTTATAAGTTACCCAGCCTCAGGCATTATTATTATTATTTTTTTTTTGAGACCGAGTTTTGCTCTTGTCGCCCAGGCTGGAGTTCAATGGTGCAATCTCGGCTCATTGCAACCTCCATCTCCCAAGTTCAAGCGATTCTCCTGCCTCAGCCTCCCAGGTAGCTGGGATTACAGGCACCCATCACCATGCCTGGCTAATTTCTTGTATTTTTAGTAGAGATGGGGTTTCGCCATGTTGGGCAGGCTGGTCTCCAACTCCTGACCTCAAGTGATCTGCTGCCCTCGGCCTCCCAAAGTGCTGGGATTACAGGTGTGAACCACCACACCCAGCCCAGGCATTTCTTTATAGCAGTTCAAGAACAGACTAATACAGACTTTTGTGGTACAAATACAGCCTCCCAGGTACGGGTGAGTGGTGTTAAAGAGCTGCTTGCGGTCTACCTCATCCCTCTCCCACCAGCTCACGCCCCCACAATACTGTTTTTCTTCCAATTGTCATAATATTTTGCTGTATCCATTTACCATTAACCATACACTAGACAGCCTTTCCTTTTCTCCTTTTAATAAACTCACTTTTTAAACTTGAATGTGGCCATTTTGTAGGCAGTGGCACCTGTGAAGTCGAGGGTTGCAATATGTTCGAAATGTTTCAATAACGCATATTTGCATATGCCAGGCCATATTAGAACTGGAGGCAGGAGGGAAAACATCAATAATATGGACGCTACCTTTGTTCAAAATATCGGTATTTTGTTCATCGGGAATATTTTTGCATTTTGATTTTTTTACATTGCATTAAATTATTATGTATCTCAATGATTATGGGGGTTTTTAATGTCCTCTTAAATTTTCACCCAAGGGAAGCATCTTACCTGCCCTACTTCAGTTCCAGTCCTGCAGAATTATTTAAGTGAAAGTTTGAAACAATCATGCCCGTGTCACCTGAGACCTCTTGAGTCCCACACTTTGGAAACACTCACTTCACCTGCCTAAAATAGAATCAGTGAAGCAGAGGACGCCTTTCATGTCTGCTGGTGCAAATCCCTCTCTCCCAGGTGAGGAAACTGAGGCCCAGCGAGGTCGAGTGACAGGCCCCAGCCCCACAGCCGTTTGAGGACAACTTCACATCGGAGCCCAGTTCAGTCCGAACACTTTGCCTGCACCTGATTCTTCTGTCGCTTCATTAATCTTATGAATAAGGGAAGAAAAAAGTAAGGGCTATGGCCTCAGCTTTCCATAACTTTGCTTTATTTCTGGAGTGAGCAATCCAGCCCCGGCCGAAGGAATCATAAATCCCTCTGGGAAAGAGCCCTGGAACTCCTGAGCCCACGCCAGGGCGGCCCCGGGGGGCACAGGGCTGGCCAGGGAGAGATCGCCCTGCATGCCACTTCCACCCCCCGAGCCAGGACCCGACATTTTTAGGCAGTGACATCAGAGCGGAGTGAACAGAGACCACCCTTGAAAGGAAAAACAAGTCACAAAAAGGCAGGCGGGGGATGGTAACAGGGACCGGGCGGGCCCTCTCCTTTGCCTTGGCGAACACGATAAATTCAAGAGTAAAAATAATCTCGAGTTACATAAGGGAGTTGCATTTTAATCCCATCACTGGGTGCCAGCCCTGAGGCCAACAGTAAACGTGTCATCCCCTGTGAGCCCCACAGCAGCCCATGGGGGGAAGGTGCTATTTTATTCCCATTTTACACAAAAGAAGACCAAGGCTCAGAGAGGTTAAGCGGCTTCTCTGCAGTCTCTCACTCAATAGAACATGGCCAAGATTCAAACCCAGCAGACGCCGGGTCGGAAGCAGCAGACGCCCTTATGAGCAGGCGGCAATGACTCTCATGGAGGAAGCCCCCTCCTCTGCTGGAAGGAGGCCCCCAGCCATCTGTGACAGAAGTCATGTTCCCCAAATCCCCGACTCTGAGAGCCACAACATTCCAAATCCTCCATTGCTCCAAGGGGTAATCCCCCTCCCTCCCGCATGGACCTCCCGACTCCCGTCCCCCAACCAGCAGGCTACCAGACCCTTCCTTTCCAGATTCTCTCTTTTACCAGGTCAGCCGAAATCCCCAGGTGGCTGGGTCTGAGCCCCAAGCTTGCACCCCTCATGCCAGAAAGAAGTTGGCCCCTGAGCGGATGAAACTCAAGCTGGCCCTATCCACCCACGTGTGAGATTCCTGCAGAATTATGTGCATTTTTTGGTGGGGAGAGTGGAGCTTAAATATTTCTGATGAGACTGAACTGGAGCTGCCTGGAACCATTCTCTGAATTGGATCATCTACCCAGATGCACAACCTCACCACTTATCTACTAACCGTCAACAAGGAACTCACATCACGGCTTGGCCAAGAAGCACACCACTCTGAGAATGTACACAGTATCCTTCCAGAAGCGGGGGAGGAAGCTGCCGTCCCACCCAGAAGCCTATTCCCTGCTCCGACCAGGTGGAAAATCTGCTCAACTCAAAAGGTCAAACCTAGTTTAATTTTATACCCTTTTGTTAAGAATATGCCCTTAAAAAAACCAAAAAAAAAACAAAATAAAAACACTTCACATGTTTCTTTCCAACTTTTCAAAAGTTAATTCATGTGGAAGAAAAAAAAAGATTAGGATAAAATTTCAAATATTAAATTCAAATGCAGGATTAATGACTTTTATTTCTAAGCCCAAGAGGTTGTCTGGAATTTAGGGCATTTTTGGAGTAGTCGACACCAGACATAACCAGATGCGGTTGTATTTTGGACCTAGTCAGCACAAATTTAGCACCTTGAAAGACTATATCCACGTCTGCCTTAATACAAACAGTTCCCTTTCTTGAAACTCTCTGTCCAAAATGAATTCAAAGCCATCAGCTTAAAGACAAAGACTGAACACTTTTTAAATATAAGTGACGGTAGCTGACAAATGCGAGGCCTGACTCACACCTCCTTCCCACGTTAACCCTTTCTCTGCTTTCACCCTCCTCAAATATACACACACAGGCCCCAAGGACAGCACGAAAATTACTAATTTGAAAGAAGGAAAAATCAGGCTCTCCATAACGCATGGTCTCTCCAGAGTCACTAAGTACTGTAACAAAACATGCCTCAAGTTCTGCCGATCCCAAGAAGTACTGAAAAAAAATCACATATGCGAACCCTATCTGGGCAATTTTTCCAGCCCAGTGTGGTTTGGATCATTTAGGAGAAATTCCGAATAGGAGTCTGGATGATTTATCCAAGTCCTCGGATGAGCATACTCAAAGAGCGTCCCCTCATGCTATGGCATCGGCAGGAATAGGACGATGGGCATGGGACAGTGGGACGATGCCCCAGGGCTGTGATTCCAGGCCCTGGCTGAATGAACTGTCCTGTGGGACATCAGCAACACTTGGCAAAGAACTTCATGGTCCAATACGCTTGGAAAGCACAAGGTACTCTAAGACAGGGCTGGCCAACCATCCCAGGGCCATATTGGACCCTCCACGTGTTTTTATAAAGTTTTATTGGAACGCAGCCATGCCCATTTGCTTATAGACTGTCCATGGCAGCTGCCTGCCACAACAGCTGAGTGTGTCCTTGCGACAGCCCAGATGACCCACGAAGCCAAAAGCTTTACTAGCTGGCCCTTTAGAGATAGAGCAGAGCAGGGGTCAGCAAACTCTAAGACCTTAGAGATTCACAAATTAGAGAGTCAGCACGTTAAACACTCCGAGAGATCCTGCCACAGGGAACTCTAGTCCACTTGGTCTAGCATAATATTCTCAACTACATTTAATTTAAAAAAAACGTTTCCCTCTCTAAGACATGTATTAATTCCTCTCATAGGATGCCCTTCCTAGGACACATTTTGGGAGATACTGGTGTGTGTGTGTGCACATGTGTGCTTGTATGTGCAGGGAAGAAATACGTGTGAGAACAGTCACCACAAGGAAAACACCCTGTGTCCATTTTCGGACACCTCCGGCCTGACACAGCAGGCACAAGAACGTCATTCATGTGGTTACTTAACCAGCTCTTGAGACACGTAAGAATACCGCATCCACACAACCAAATTAAAAGGTTCCGTTTGTTCAGGAGAGAAATTGTTTTATTGCCAATAATTGATTATTTCTAATATGGAAAACTCCATCTTGCTAAAACAGAGGATAAGGGATAGATCCATAAAATAAGATACAAGTCGCCAGGCGCAGTGGCTCAGGCCTGCAATCCCAGCACTTTGGGAGGCCAAGGTGGGTGGATCATGAGGTCAGGAGATCAAGACCATCCTGGCTAACACAGTGAAACCCCATCTCTACTAAAAAAAAATACAAAAAATTAGCCAGGCGTGGTGGCGGGCGCCTGTAGTCCCAGCTACTTGGGAGGCTGAGGCAAGAGAATGGCGTGAACCCGGGAGGCAGAGTGAGCCAAGATCGCACCACTGCAGTCCAGCCTGGGCGACAGAACGAGATTCCATCTCAAAAAAAAAAAAAGATAGAAGGGACCACCCTGCAGAAGAAGAAAGAACACAAATAGGGGCTGAACTGGATTCTCTCAAGGATCCTGTGTTGCACCCTAACCCCCAGTCCCTCAGAACACGACTGTCTTTGGAGACAGGGCCTTTGAAGAGATGATTAGAGTAAAATAGGTCATCAGGGTGGGCCCCAATTCAATAGAACCGGTGTGTCCTCATAAGAGGAGAAAATTAGGAGGACACAGACACGGAGGGAAGACCCCGTGAGGACCCAGGGAGAAGACGGCTGTCTGCGAGCCAAGGAGGGGGCCTTGGAGGAACCAACCTTGTAGGCATCTTGACCTCAGACTTGCAGCCTCCGGAGCTGGGCATTTCTGCTGTCTGAGCCTCCCAGTCTGTGGGACTTTATGGCAGCCCCACACACAATTATAGCTAATAAGGCTTCTTAACAGAGTACCTGTGGAAAATGTCTGATAATGTACAGCTACATTTTATGAAAAAGGCTTCCATTCAGCCTACAGTTATATCTGAGTTCAAGATCAAAACACTTACCAGCTGTGTGAGTTTGGAGACGCGACTCACTCTCCGATTCTATGCCTCAAAATGGAAACACCGGCACCTGCTTCACCTGAGTCTTCCTCACAGGTTGCTGGTGAAGACTGAGGGAATAGAAGTAAAACCAAGTGGCACAGAGGGGCCATCGATGAGCAGCCTTCCTCATGATTACCGTATTTCTTCTATCCTAAGGCAACATCAATTGTGATTCACCATCAATTGGCTAAGAGATTTTAAGGAGCAAAGAGATGCCAGCCTATATGTGCTCATCAGTGACAAAATGCATTCTGATTAGAGAAACACACAGATGGGAGGGAAATGAAATATTTTTCCAGGCATTGAGAGAGTGTGATATTCCTCTTGGTTTTATATTTAGAGAGGCACACACCTCATCGCGACGTGGAAATGGTGATACCAGATCCTGGTGCGGGGCTCTGTAGCACGGACTGGGAATGCCAGGGCATTCCTCCAGGGCATGAGTGAAACAAACAAGGCTTGGTGAGAACCTGTACAAGGTCATACCCCACCCATGGGTGGAGGAAGGGCTTCAGCCCAGACCTCCCGATAGCCCCTCCTGAGCTACCTCTACACCCACAAACGACAGGGGACATATGGGGTGGGTTGTTTGTTTTTTGAGACAGAGTTTCACTCTTGTTTCCCAGGCTGGAGTGCAATGGCATGATCTCAGCTCACTGCAACCTCTGCCTCCCGGGTTCAAGCCATTCTCCTGCCTCAGCCTCCTTAGTAGCTGGGATTACAGGCACCTGCCACCATGACCAGCTAACTTTTTGTATTTTAAGTAGAGAGAGGGTTTCACCATGTTGGCCAGGCTGGTCTCCAGCTCCTGACCTCAGGTGATCCACCTGCCTCAGCCTCCCAAACTGCTGGGATTACACGTGTGAGCCACCATGCCCGGCTCAGGGTACATATGTTTTAACCCATAGAGTGACCAAATTAGTAGCAGAACAAGGAACTTTATGGATGGATTTTACTATATGAACTCCTCAGTGATTCCAAATTCAAGAATTCTTGTCATTTTTATGACATGTCTTGTTTTTCTCTGAGCCTGCAAGGTCAGTGAGGACAGTCAGGTCAAATGAAGGTGGCCCATGGATTTCACCAATCCAGGAGCACTATAAGGGAATAAATGGAAATCAGACCAGGCCCAGTAGGTTGTGTTACTGGGGCGATATTGAGCGGTGTTACAAAGGGAAGTTCATGTACCACAGGTGGGCCCATTTACAGCTTGAACTTCAAGCAGGAGTAACTTTTTCCACCAAAAGAGTTTAAAACTCTTCTCCAACTCCCAAGGAAAACAAAATAATTTTGATCCTATAGAGGCAATGCAGACCCTACTGGGAACCAGCACAGAGACCACCAGGCAGCCACTTTCCTTACGCAGGAGAGCTGACTACCAGCTCCACACAGAGCATTTGAGAGGAAGAAAAAGCTTTCCAGGGAATCCATTCATACATCATATTCTTCAGGTTAGTGCTTTGAGAGGCTCATAAAAAAATGCAAAGGGGCTAGGCGCAGTGGCTCACTCTTGCAATCCCAGAACTTTGGGAGGCCAAGGTGGGCAGTTCACCTTAGGTCAGGAGTTCAAGACCAGCCTGGCCAACATGGTGAAACACTGGCTCTACTAAAAATACAAAAATTAGCTGGGCATGGTGGCTCACACCTGTAATCCCAGCTACTCAGGAGGTTGGGGCAGGAGAATCACTTGAACCCGGGAGGTGGAAGTTGCAGTGAGCCAAAATCGTGCCACTGCACTCCAGCCTGGGTGACAGAGCAAGACTCCATCTAAGGAAGGAAGGAAGGGAGGGAGGGAGGGAGGGAAAGAAAAAGAGAAAGGAAAAGAAAAGAGAAGAAAAAGTAAAGGACTAACTTGATATAGGCTTCAGGGTTTTGAAACAAGACCTACCAGGGAAGCTGAGAGCAGCAGGGAACACACAGCAAGGGGAACAGTGCCCAGACTTCTATGCCCCGTGCTTGTTAAACCCTATTTCCAGGTACTCAGCAGGGAAGCAGAAAGTTGACATCAGAACCCACTGACAATGAGTAATGGATATGTCTTTTTCAGAGTGTGCACTCAGCTATCCTCAATTATTCCTCTTAAGAAAATCCTGAGTTAAGGATCATTCTAGGAATTTTTATAAAAAGAGGACCCTGGAGTGGGAAGACTCTCTAGGACTAACCAAACCACCATGCCCTGGGCTCAGCTTCCCTTGGAGACTCAGGTCACACTCAGGTGGCTTTGGGGAACCTGGGCTGGGCTGGTCCTTGCTGCCCCTCCTTGGCTTTGCTGCTTATGTTTGGTTTGGGCCAATATTAAATTCAGTTTGCATTCAGGGAGGATCTGCCAGGTCAGCTAGTGGGTTGATGATCTGGGGCAAGATGAGGAGGAATGAACCCAGGCTGAGCTCAAAGAAATACCAAATTGCATAACAAAGATGAGGGCTGGGAGCCCTGATATATCACTGAAACAAGGGCAGTGCTGGCACAGAACAGGGATCCATGAAAATGTGTTGAACAGAACAGATGATTGTCTAGACAGTCAGATGCAAATCCAGAATTGCCATCTCAGGGGCCTTCTAGAGGATATTTTTTGTTTGTTAATTTAGGCTTCTTTTGCTTCAATCTAGAGGCTAGACTTGGGGGTTTTATTATCTCATCAGTTGATCCAGAAGCCCTTGGAGAAGCTGCCACTCTCCCATCAGAGCACCAGCCTCCAATAATAAGACCTACGGCACGTTATGGGCATGGTAAAGGTTAGCGGACCCTGGAGCAAGGCTGACCACGTGAGGTTCTAGCTCTGGACATGCACCAGCTCTGTGACTGTGGCCAAGTCACTCCACCTGCCTGACCCTTGTGTTCCTTCTGTGTAAAGAGCAGTGGGGGGGGCAACGACAGCACCTCCTCAACTGCCGCAAAGATTTAGACTATCATCGGCGTTAGCAGGCACAGAACATGTGTGATGTGTTTTGTTACTATTATTCATTGGAGCTGCTGGGAACCTTTACTCAGATGCTCCACACACAGTGTCTGGCACAGAACAGGCACTCGGAGAGGGAGTGCTATTATGTTCATTACAGGTGCATTGTGGCCCTTGCTATTTGGACGGATTTGCTGAGTTTGGACAGTGTATAGATAGGGATATGGGTACAATGACCATTTTTTCAGCATTCTTATTATCAGGAATTCCTCCATGAAGGCGGAACCCAGCCTGGCTTTCCGGAGCAGCATCCCTTGGATAGCAAAGAACAAGCCACTCTTCTAGACAAACCAGTGAGGTACCAGGTACCCAGACACACACTTATCTCAGGCTCTCTCCTGTCCTGAGTACAAGAGGAAGAGCCTGGCCAATTCTGTCCCCTGCAACTCAGCCAGCAGGGCCGGGGCAGCTAACCCATTTGAATGATGATCTCCAGGACCCAGGAGGCTGAACAGGCTCTCAGGACAGGGGCATCAGCCTGGCCTCCACAAAGCCACATTCCCACAGGCACTGCTGGGAGCAGGGCCAGTGAGATGGGCCAGGGGCTGAGGGGCCAGGCCAGGTCTGCGCAGGAAGTCCGCGGGGTATCCGTGTGCTCACCCCCCGTCAGGGTCACAGGAGCTGGGATCAGCTGGTGTGCTGGAGCCATGGGTCCTCAATCTGTCATGACACCCCAGGAAAAAATACAGCTCAAATACTGTTTTTTCATCCCTTTTATTATCCTAACGAGACTTAACCTGGAAGCATCATTGGCACCAAATGGCAGGCTGCAGTTAGCAGCGTGTACAGGGACGCAGCCGTGCGGCAGGCTCTGCGTGGATATGGGAGCGGTCACTGCAGAGCCAGAGGTCAGCAAGGCCCAGGCCTTGGCAGCGTGGGACAACCGGGACTGGCATAAAGGAGGCCAAGGGGCAGCATCCTCCCTGACAGCTTTATGGCCTGGCACCCAATCCTATAAAAACTGCCAGAGTAATGAGGTCCAGAGGCCTCCCTAGCACATGATGTCACCGTGGTGGGCGGGGCTGCCCACCTTGGAACCCAGAACCTGGAAATCAGCTGTTTCCAGCTGCATGGGGCTGTCACCCTCAGGCCGGTCCTCAGGCTGGAGCCTAGGGTGCCTGTGAAACCCACACGCTTCTTTCCCACACTAAGCCATTCACAGCCACCACCTACCCTCCACCATGAGGGAATGATGTCTCTGGATATTGCCCTGCTTGGGATATTGGATTAAAGGGCAAAGGCTCCTGGGAGTGACAGTTGAGTGTCACTGGCCGTTGACACCTTGGTGTTTGGGGAGTCCTGCCACTTTCCGGTATCACCTGGGCCAGGACATAAATATTAAAAGGGCTTGGCCACCAGGGCTCTCTTCCCCACATGCAGGGCTGGCTTCTCAAGTGTACAGAGGAGCTTGCCCTCGGTCTAACCCTCTGCTGTTGCCAACGTGAGATTCTTCATGACTTTCTGGGCTGCCCCCACCCCCAGTGATGCAGCCGGTCCCACCCACGGCCCGCAGGACCTGCCTGGCTCGTCACCAACTCCTCCCGCATGCCCTGCTTCCAGACAGTCTCTTATGGAATGCTCAAACAACCCCAGGATGTGGGGAACGGTGTGGAGGCCCGTTGTGTAAGCGTGGAAGCCAGGATGCGTGAGTAGCATGTAATTCCCTAAGATCACACCCCTGGCAAGCAGCAGCCCCGCACGGGCACCCAGGTAGCCTCTCCAACCCCAGCCCTGGTTCCTCCCCCACATCCTGCTTTCCCACATGTTGGAGAGGCCTCAGGGAAGAGCTGGGGCAGCCAGGCTTGCTGGGCAAGGCCTCGTTGGGGAAGGGGAAGGCCCAGATCATTATTCCAGAAGAGAAATTCCAGGTGAGGCCCCAGTGGAGAGCATTAGAGGGGCAGGAGGCTACGGTAGAGAGGGGTGCTGTGACGTCCCATGGCTCTGTGAGCACCGGGTGGGTTCCTGAGGACCCTCCTAATTCCACTTATCCTTCCTGAAGACATAGCCGAGGAGGGTTGGGTCCCATGGCATCACACAGGCATCCGAGAGCCTCTGACGTCAGAAGAGGGAGCTCTCACATGAATGAAGAAGCAGGGAGAGGCCTGGCGCAGTAGCTCATGCCTATAATCCCAGCACTCTGGGAGTCGGAGGTGGGCGGATCACTTGAGGTCAGGAGTCCGAGACCAGCCTGGCCAACATGGTAAAACCCCGACTCTACTAAAAAAACAAAAACAAAAATTAGCCAGACATGGTGGTGTGTGCCTGTAATCCCAGCTACTCAGAGGCAGGAGAATTGCTTAAACCCGGGAGGAGGAGGTTGCAGTGAGCTGAGATCATGCCACTGCACTCCAGCCTGGGTGACAGAGTGAGACTCTGTCTCAAAAAAAAAAAAAAAAAAAAAAAGCAGCAGCAGGAGCTCTCAGGACCACAGAAATGGGGTCTGCTCCTCCCCAGTCAGTGTGAGCACCATGATGGGGTGAGCCCCTCCGAAGTCCACCCAGCCTGCACACGGTGGCATCAGAAACGGCCAAGAAGCCCTAAGAAAGTGGGTCTTGGGCAGGAACAGGCAGAGCCATAAACAAAAAGCAAAGGGAACCCAGGAGGGGGCGTCCAGAGAAGCGAAAGCCCCAGGAAAACACCTAACAGGCATCTTGTCAGGACACATGCAGAGGACAGATGCTGGCACCAGCCTTGGTGAAGACGCTGTGTTGGGAAGCAGCAGAAATCTCAGCTAAAATTGGTTCAGGCCAAAAGGAGATGCACCAACCCACCATCTGGATGCCCCAGGACAGGCCACATTAGGGACGGTGACGGAGGCTCATCAACACCTCGGGACTCTGGGTCTTCCCATCTCTCTGCTCTGCCTGGGGCACTTCAGCCTCCTGCTCCGCCTGGCAGCAAGCCGGCTGTGTACTTGCTGCCTCCATCCAGACAGGCAGAGGCCAGGGACAGAAGGGAGACCATGTACCCAGGATTCCTCCATGCAAGAAAGAAACCTTTCCCCAGAAAGCCCCCATCTCCCCTGGGACCTGGGAGGCTGAGCTGGCTCCAGGGCTGGAGGAATCACACCCGGGCTCCCTGGGTGCCATGTCCCACACGCAGCAGCAGGCAGAATGGCCCCTAAGACAGGCGAGGTGTGAGCGGAGCATTCACAGCCTCCCCATGAGCCTCTCCAACCCACGAGCTTCCCCAACCCACGAGCTTCTCCAAACCACGAGCTTCCCCAACCCACCAGCTTCTCCAAACCACACCATTCCTCACATCGACATGAACTCTGTAAAAAGACCAGGGCCATGAACGTGCCTCTGAGCCCTGGTGCTGTCACAGACGGGCCCTGTGACTGGTTAGTCCCACAAACCTCGCCCGGGCTTCCCATGGCTTTTTGGAAAAATATCACAGTTCATATTGTGACCTAGAAGGTTATCAGACGAGAGCATTTGCCCAGCATAACTGAAGCCAGACTGGGCTGAACTAAGTGATAAAACAACCTCAGAGCATGTTGTTTGGCACCAGGGAGTAGGGTTGGAGCCCAGATCATGCCAAGAGCTGGTGCAGCGGAGATTCCTGCCCACCGCCTCCAGCCCCAGCATCCAAGTGCACTGCGTTACAGCCAGGATTCAGCTGCACCCACAGGCACCACGGGAGCAGCGGCTCCAACAAAGTGCTCGTGGAATTTGTTTTTTTCACTTAAGGGTCTGAGCTGTGCTCTCTGAAATCACCAGGATTTTCCTCTCTTGTTAATGGTTGTGTCCACCCACACAATAGCGATTCGGTACCGTGTCTCCACCCAGCTACTGCAAGAAGGCTTCTCTTACTTCAAGACACACGCAGCCTGTTACACGCACATCAGCCGTCAAAAAAGCCTGGGAAAAGCATTCTGTGTTCTGTAGCTTGCCTAGTTAAACACTCTCACTGTGGAAGGGAGGGGGAAACGAGGGTGGAAAACAATCAGCCGTGTCAGCCTCCCTCTCCACGTGCTGGCTACAGAGGGCTTCCTTCTGTTCCTCTGAAGGGGAACAAGCTCTTCACAGAGGCTGTTCCCTCTGCCAGGACACTTCCTCTCCTATCTCCTAGCTAACTCCTTCACTGCCCTCAGACCCCAGCTCAGTCACTCGGCCACCCCACCTGGCCACCTCAGAATTTTTTTATAATCCCTTCCTGTGATCGTTTGACTGACGGCTGCCTCCCTCGAAAGATGTTATGTGTCCCAAGGTGGAATGTCAGCTCGTTTCCTGTTAGGTGCCAGCACCTACTCCAGGGCTGACCCCTCTGGCTGAAGAGCTGAGTAAATGAATCACCCTCCTGAGTCTCCAGGTCCCCTGCACGTGGACACGACTCAGAGCCGTCACAAGAAAGCAAATGAAGATCTTAGGCCAGGTGCAGTGGCTCATGCTTGTAATCCTAGCACTTTGGGAGGCCAAGGCAGGTGGATCTCTAGGGCCCAGGAGTTCGAGACCAGCCTGGGCAACCCCGTTTCTACTAAAAATACAAAAAATTAGCTGGGCCTGGTGGTGTGTGCCTATAATCCCAGCTACTCGGGAGGCTGAGACAGGAGAATCACTTGAATCCAGGAGATAGAGATTGAAGTGAGCAGAGATCATACCACTGCACCCCAGCCTGGGTGACAGAGAGAGAGAGAGACTGTCTCAAAAAACAAACAAAGGAAATGAAGATCGTACCAGGGGCTGACACCAGAGATGCCTGACTAAGTGGCAGGCACCATCCCCTGTTTTAATTTGCTTAATCCTCCCAGCAGCCTTTTTTTTTCTAAGGCAGGTTTTGCTCTTATTCCCATTTCACACAAGAAGAGACGGGGCAGAACTGAGTCAGCTGAGGAGGCAGGCTGGGGCTGAACGCAGCTCTGGAGCTGGCACACTTGGGGTTCCGGCAGTTCCCTTTCTGCACTTTCTGGCCAGAGAATGGGGAAACCTGGGCCGTCTCCACGGGCCACAGACCTGCTGAAGGAGCTCACAGTGCAGAGGGTCCAGGGTCCCTCCTGTTCTTGTCCCCAGGCCTCTGCTGGGAGCCCCTCCCAGTTGGACCCGAACTGTGGTTCACGTAAGGAAGCCATGTGTTCCTGCCCGCCCAACCCCCCAGAAGTGCTTTCTGCACAAGGTCCCCGAGGCCCCACAAGCCCAGAGATCCATGATTCCATGCAGTCAGTGCCTCCAGGCTCAGGGCCTCTGGAATATGGCCGTGTGGCCGGTCCCCTGCAATGGCTCCTGGAGACCCACAGCCAGGTGACACGTGGCTGTCCGCTCCTGAACCACAAGCCAGAACACAGGCAGGTGTGTGCTCTGAGAGGTGAGGATGGGGCCTAGGCCTGGAGCAGCCTGCAGAGGATGTCAAGGAAATGCTAAAACATGCCCCAGAGAAAAATCTGCCTGAAGTAACTCAGTGAACTTCTATATTATCCTTTTTTTTTTTTTTTTTACCAAAAAGCCCCCACCCAAAACTACGTTGTTATAACGAAAGGGATATGCATTCATTCATGCAGGAAGAGGAGAAGAATACACCAAGTACAAACGAACAGGGTTATCCACATCCTGCCGCCAGCACTCACAGGCAGGGAACCTCCCGGTTCTCGGTGTCAAGCCTCCTTCCTGGAGGAGAAACCCACGCTGGTGTCATCACAGGTTCAGTGCGCCTCCCTCTGCGACCTCCACAGGAACAGACGGGGCTGCTTTCGCCATCCCTCCCACAGGGACGGGGTGTGCATGGTGCGGGGAGATGGTGCCGAATACCTTGCACAAACGACACCTGTTCCTCGACGCTGAAGTTTCCTGAGGCCTCCCCTGTGTCGGATGCCGCGGGTCCCCAGGGAACACGGCGTGGACTCAGGCTTGGCTTCTGTCTCCCATCTCCTACCCATCTCCCCAGCTTCTCATCATCCAGGGTACGCACAGGAGACAGTTGTCTTGTTTGTAACAAACATTTTTCCAGCACTCTCCACATGCTAGGCCTTGCTCTAAGCACTTTACAAAGGCTAACTTGGTGAATCACAACCTTACAAGGTAGGTACTCTTACCACATTTTACAGATGAGGAAATTGAAGCCCAAAGAGACCAAGCCACTTGCCCAAGGTCACACAGCAAATGAGTAGCAAAGACTGGATTCAAACCCAGCCATTTGGGCTCCAGAGCCCGTGCTAATGGTCTCAGAAACAAAAGCTGCCCCGCCATGAGTGTGAGGGACACAGTGAACCCACTTTGCCAGGGGAAATGGAGACGGCAGCTGCCGCATGGGACGGAAGGCACTGCTAACGTACTTTGTTTTTTAAGGCCAGCCAGACGAATGAGGTACAAGGCAGTAGCTATGCACCTGGCTATACCTGAGAATCGCCTGGGGTGCCCTGAAAACTGCTGCCCAGAATTTGATTCCCTTAGTGTGGGCTGGAGCCCAGGAGTCAGTGCCTGTTAAGGCTTCCCAGGCCACTGCACTGTGAAGCCAGGTTTGAGAACACCTGCTGTGTCCACAAATTCCAGCTACATGACCCTGGACTACTTGCTTGACCTCCCCAGGCCTCAGTTTCCCCATCTGTGAAATGGGAATGCTACCGCTTTGGTGTGAGAAGCTGTGTATCACACGCACACCTCGCTGGGGCCTGGTACAGCCCGTGAACCACGTCGTTGTCAGCCCTTACTCTAAAGCACACGTGGCTCTTTGCATGCAGGCAGAGCTGGGTGAATTGATTTTCCCGGGCTGCCATAACCACGTCGTGAGACCAGGCAGCTCAAACCACAAATATGCATTTTCTTATCGTTCTCAAGGCTGAACATCTAGGATCGGGTGCCAGCAGGGCTGGTTCCTCCCGAGGCTTCCCTCCCTGGCTTGTAGGCAGCCATCTTCTCCCTGTGTTCTCATATGGTCATCCCTCTGTATGTGTCTGTGTCCTCATCCCCTGTTCTATGGGGACACCAGTCATTGGATTAGGGCCCAATGACTCACTTTAAGTTAAGCACCTCTTTAAAGACCCTATCTCCAAACATGGTGACATTCTGAGGGCCCGGGGCTAGAGCTTCCACACAGGAATTTATCAGGAACAAAATTCAGCCTATAATGAGTAAACAGAGACAGTACCTGTTGTGAAGTGCGTCCATGGGTGGACTGCTGAGAACGCGGATTCTCACCCTCAGCGTATTCCCTCAGCCAAGCACAGCGAGGTAAGGCCATTTATAGTTAGCTGGCTTTTGACAATCGCAAAGCCAGTGCCCCTCATCTGGGCTTCACCTCCAAGCCTGCGCGTCCCTCTCCCCTCCTGGCTGCGCGAGGGTTAATCGGAAGGTCTCTGGAGTTGGGGGGACTTACTGCCCCAGACCTTTACCATCTCACCCTGACTGCAGGGCTCACATTTCTCACTTAATTACTTGCCCTGCAATCAGAAGAGATAGCCCGTTTCTGTGTTGAGTTGGCTGCAGCTGTGAACTGTTTATTTACTTTTCCTCAGCCCGGGAATGGCTGTAATTTAAAGGTTCAGATCTCAGCTACCCTGCCTGGTGCAAACCCTGCTTAAACACTTCCATATTGCTGGGGTGGAATGTTGCTGGAAGCTGCCCCCGCTGCCCACCTCCCTTCCCTGGACAGGAGAGCTGAGAAGGCAGGTGTTCCTGGTTATCAAGCCTGCCCATCCAAGGAACTGGGCAGAGAACCTGCAAGCCACAAACAGCGGCTAGGACTGTGAGCTGCTAGGATCGGGACTGCCCCAAGCCACCCTCCTGCAGAAAAAAAAGTGGTCCCTGCCACAGTTCAAGCCCCAGCTCTCACTAATTCCTGTGCCAAATGGTGTAATTACCACTTAAGTTGTCAAATGGCAACCAGATGGCCTTACCTTTCACACCGGCAGCTTAATAAGCTTTTAGGCATGACCTCTGCTGCTTGTCCTCCACCTGCACAGGCCCCGATTTGTGAAATCCGAGCCCACAATTAGATCTGATAATGAGAGCTGAGGTGCGCCCAGCCTTGAACTCCGCAAGCTCGCTGCAAGGGGTGCCCAGCAAGTCACCCCATGCCACTGACAAATGGCATGCGTCCCACCCCAAACACAGGGGCCCCTGCACACAGGCCCCCTGGGGCCTGCCTAGGGAGATCACAGGCCCAGAGGCCCTGAGACCCAAGTGCATTTGGGGGGCCAGACAGTTCTGCAAGCTCAAAGTGTGCTGTTTCTGGAAACAGCAAGCTAGAGGCTCAGACCCCATCATGTCCCCCTACGGCTTTGTCCGCGGCCTGCCTGCCCCAGGGCAGCCCCCCGGGAGGCACTGTTTCTCCATCAGCACAAACAGGGGGGCACCCCACATGGGGATCAACCTGCTGCCAAAAACCCGTATGTGACTGTCTGTCAATTCACCCCTTTGAGTTTCCGTGAGCTGGAGTTACTATAGTGAGGCTTTCAGCACACGGCAGAGTGGTCTCGCACTGCAATGGATCACAGTCCAGTGTCTGTTTTGAAAATCACATTGTTCTTTCCAGGGATGGGGACAAACCCCTCCAATAGTTATGGAAGTCACATGTACCAGGAACCATTTCCAGCACTTCACACATACTCACTTTTTAATCCTCACAATAACCTAAGCACTGTTTTTCTCCCCCATTTATAGAAAACTGTGGCACAGAGAGGTTAACTAACTTACCCAAAGTCACACAGCTGGCCAGTAGTGGGAATGGGATTTGAAACTAAGTGAGGAAGCAGACACTCTGAATGTATACAACCAAGATTCCATTGGATTTTTGAAAACAATTTGATAAAAACTTTATTAATACACAGTAGACATGTTGTACCTACTAAGCCAAGCTTAAAGGTTTGTGTAAGGGCTTGGAAAAGTCCAAATATTTTAAGAAGAGCCCAGGCACTGATACTTCTCATGCTCTGACAAACCTGTGAAAATGGGCAGGTACAAAAGAGCAGCGCATCAGAAGCTTCCTCTGCCCTGGGTTGGAGCAGAAGGAAACCAAGGAGAGACGAACACTGAGCACCTGGCCGGGGACGGAAGTTTCCATGGAAGCCTCTCGTCCCCAATCTTTGCCAAGAGGATTCTAGTAACAGCAGCTCCCAGAGCAGAGAGTGATGGGGAGGCCAAGACCCCAGAGAGAAACTGACAAATATCCTTATTCCGACTCTGCGTTACATTTGACTCTTTTTAGAGGTCAGTATTCCCTTCTCCCGACCTGCACAGGGACCTTGGGTTTTAGGGTGTCTCATCTCGTGTTGTCATTGAAAACTTGCCCTTAAGATTGTGTCCCATTCTTGCTAACGTGCAAATGACTGATACTGAGGAAGAGGAGACTGCACTTCATGTTACCACCTTCAGATCCATTTGGCTTTTCAAACAAGAGGCTCGGAGAAGACCTATATTAGTCTGTTTTCATGCTGCTGATAAAGACATACCCGAGACTGGGTCATTTACAAAGAAAAAGAGGTCTAATGGCTCACAGTTCCACGTGGCTGGGGAGGTTTCACAATCATGGCAAAAAGTGAAAAGAGTGTCTTACATGGTGGCAGACAAGAGAGAATCAGAGAACCAAGCAAAAGGGGTTTCCCCTTATAAAGCCATCAGATCTCATGAGACTTATTCAGTACCATGAGAACAGTATGGGGGGAAACCACCCCCATGATTCAATTATCTCCCACCTGGTCCCTCCCACAACACAAGGGAATTATGGGAGCTACGATTCAAGGTGAGATTTGGGTGAGGACACAGCAAAACTGTATCAAGACCCAAGATCAACATGATGATCCAATATTATCATTTTTACCAAAATAAGAGTGTGGGGGAAGAGGGAGCAATGGCTTTCGACAATAAATCTGTATATAATCAGGAATATGGAACAAATGGGCCCAGACTTTTCACGTAAAGAAATGCCCAAACGCTGGTGCTCGGGCAGGTTTTGGTCTATGGCCCACACTCCTGAAAGGGGATCCTCCTCTGTTAGAAATTCTTTGACAGGAAATATAGAAGAACAAGGCCTTCAATTACACACGTGGTGCCCTCCTCAGCGAGTGACCAATTTATCTACGCATGAACTAGGGCTTCCCAGGGACAATTCCAGGTCTCAGAAGCTACCTGCATTGAGACACCCACATAAAGCCAGCCTGTCTTGAGACCCTCCCACCCACCCAGCGTTCATTCATTGGTAGGTCAGAGGCAGACCCATCCTGCCGTCCACCGACCCCTTCCTAAGCCACCGTCAGTCCCCACTGCAGCGCATGCCTGAGTTTTGACAGTGGCCATTCTCTTTGGTGGAAACGTGTCTGTCCCTTGGCCACCTGGATGGTTCCTGCTCATAACTAAAGACGTCATCACTTCTGTCCCAGTTATGTCCGTGCTGACTTCACGGGTCCCAGTGTCCCCACCCTTTGAGGTCGGGAGCTGTGATGCTCATCTCCCCCGAGTACTGGGCAGGCACTTGGCCCGCACGGGGGATGCCTGGCCACACAACCAGTCATTAGTTTCCTTCCTTTCTCGTTCTCCCCAGAGTGTGAGCTCCTGAGCAGGGGCTGAGTATATTCATCTCCCTGTCCCCATTGCCCAGGCTGGGCAGGCGCCATCTGTGTTTGAATAAATGAATCATTCTAGTTCCATCCCTCAATAAGCCTTTATCTGCAGACCTCCCTTGGAGATCCTGAGCCCTACTGGTCCGTAAATTAATATGAGGCCACATTTGTTACCCCGAAGAAGACATGCAAATGAAATGACTTACCTAACATCTTGCTCCAGCAAAACCAGACAGAATGTCAAGCTGGTGACATTCAAAAGTTTTGGAAGCCCACAGGGGCCTTTTGGAAGAGAAGGTCAGCATGGAAAGGGGATGGTGATGTGCCTTAGGGGAAATCAGGCAAGTGACAGTGATGTGACTTCAGGTGATCAGGCAGCAGGAGCCTTGCAATGCGCAGGCCTTCTCCTAACCCTTTTCTCTGCACAGGTTCCACATGGCCCAATGAGGTAAGCGCTGTTACTGTGTCCACTTCACAGACAAGGAAGCTGAGCATCAGGGCCATTCAGCAACATGACCAAGACCCCACAGTGGTGGAGCCTGAATTCAACAGGAACAGAACGACCTAATGCACAGAAGCAGCCATGTCTCAGGTGGAGGGGAGGAAGGAGCTCAGGGGTTGGGTCATGGAGGATGGGCTTGACTTGGGTTTCCAAAGTCAGTCCCCTTCTGTGTGTGTGTGTGTACATGTGTGTTGGTGCATGTTCTGTGCATGTGAATGAATGTGTACAGTGTGTGTACATGCATGTCATGTAATGTGTGTGTGTGCAGGGGAATTGTGTGTTGGTGAGCACATGTGTGTATGTGTGTTCCTGTTGCAGAAAAACACCTCTCAGAAATACAGCATGAGGCCGTTCATGCAGCCCCCACTCTTCCCATTTCATTGCACCCTTGCTTGGCAAAACACAAGCCAATCGGCATAAACCAGCTCTGCGCACGCGCCTCCTGCTTGGGATCAACAGAAACCTTGGGAGGAGAGAATATTCAGAGGCTGCCTATGACCAAGTAGAAAGTTCATCAAAGACAACGACCCCGAGACTCTGAGGAGCTCTGCTAGGTTCCCTTCCAAACTGACTCTCAGAAAGCAGAGTAGGGAGCTAAACCAGAGCATGAGTGGGTGGACCGGTTCCCCGCCTGATCTAAGAGCTTGCTGATGTCTGCAGTGGACCAAGGCTACCGCTCAGGTCCCTCCTCCAAAGCCCTGTCCTGCTGCCGTGTCTATAGTGGCTCAGATCTCTCCACATGTCTGCCAGGGGGTCTTCTGCTAGTGAGGAATTCTGCCATGCCTGCTCCAGTTCTCCTACGTGTAAACAAAGGGATAACTCTACCAACACCGATGTTCGCTAGCGACCAAGCAGAGCACTTCCTATGCCTCACCTCCCTGAATCCTCCTAAGGACTGATGGAGTAAGAGTCACAACATCCTCATTTTACACACTAGGAAACTGAGGGGCAGAAGGCAGATGATGTGCTTGGCTCAGAGCCTGATGAGGAGCTAGCATCTCCTGCACGAGAGCTGGCGGGATGGCCTGCGTTTGCAGCTCTTGCAGGCATCGTCTCTGTGGTCCAGCCTGATGCTAACTCAGCAGATGCTGCCAGAAGGGGCCTGCTCATCCCATCTGACAGCAGTGTCTCCAATGGCCTCGCAGGGTCCTTCCTTGCCACTGTATCCTGAGAAGACTCAACCCCCTCTCTTGCCCCAATGCCTTCAGCTCTGAGAACCCCACAGTTACTCAGTGATCTCCTTAAGGGCTCCTGGATACAGAGGACAGCACAGAAATGGAGTCCCTTCTATTGCTGTCAATGTTTAAAATTTTCCAATGGAAATTGTGTTCACGCCTAAAACGAGGCCACCAAGTGTGCTCAAAACATTCAAGGTCTCTACTTTTAACTCCAACCCTATTAGCTCAGTTTGTTCTGTCTGGTTTTTGTGATTATCAGAAACCTTGCCAGGAGATTTCTGTCTTTGAATATCATCTGGACAATAAGCATTAATCCTTTCCTGAACACCCAATGGATGCTTGGCTGTGTGCAGAGCACTCTGGGATTTCTCCCAACAATCACAGAAGGAAGATAACATCAGACCCAGTCAACAGAAGAGGAGACTGTGGTCTGAGAAGCTCCAAGAGGCGCAGTGACCGGGGATTGCAGTGAAGTTGGAACTTAGCCTGTTTCCAGAGCCTGGGCCAAACTGCCAGGCCAGTATTTTCCCAAATTTGCCACATCAGAAGAATTACTGGGGGCCTGGTGTAAATTAAGAATCATGGGTCCTACCCCAGTTCGAATGTGCCTCGCCGAACCCCAGGACCTGAGAATCTGCATTTTAAACAAATATCACTGGAGGTAAGATTGAGACGCCCTGCCCACACTCCATCGTATAATTAGGTTAATTACCTGTTTCCATCCACTCACCACTGGGTCGGAGCACCTTTCAGAAGTTGGTATGGATGGGATGAGGGCAGAACCCGGGCCTGCACAGCGCCTCCGAGGGCCATGTGGGGCACTGCGCCCCCCCTCCCCCCGCCCCCAGCCCTCCCCAGCTGGGAACCACCCACTGCCCCTGCACAAAGAATGGGCGGAAACAGGAGTTCACCCCGTGCCATTTCTCACTGGCCGTCGGCTGGGCTGGACCTACAGGGGCGATCATGGACTCAGAGCAGCTGAAAGGCCAGGGACACGGGAGCAGGAGGTGGCAGGATCCCTGGTGCGGTGCCGAGGGGCCTGGGAAACAAAACACAGCCCCCCCAAGGCTGGCGGGGGACGGCCGGAGCAATCGCCTGCTGAAATCTGCAAGCTCATCACAGCGCTTGGAAAGCTCACCGGGGACGCGCAGCACAGGACACATCCTGCTCTGCAGAGATAAGAGGCAGTTCCCAGGTTCTCACCGCCAGCATCCCCCCGGGGAGCACACTGCTGGCGGCAAGCTTGGAGGACATGAGAAAGATGCCCAAAACAAACAGGCTGGCAGGGAAGCACCCGCCCGCCAGCAGGGGAGCTGCGCAGGCCCCTTCACCCTTCACCCACCTTGGGACAGGACCTTGTTGGGGAGGGGGCCCAGGGCCAGGGCAGGGGGATCCACACTGACCGGGGACCCTGGTTGCTGATTTTGCTCGTCCCTGAAATCACTCCTCAGGCTGACTTTAGCTCCACCCTAACACATACTGGTTGCGGAGGCCTGGAAGAGTGGCCGCTTGTCTCTGTGCCTCAGTTTCCCCACCTGCAAAAAGGTGCTGCAGATGGAAACTACCCCTCTGCATTCTTCCAGGCCTTGCTGTGATCATGTGGGTTTGGTTAACGGCTGGCGGCTGAGGACCCTGAGATGCTCTGAACTCTTCTGTATGATCCCATCTCACCTCACAGAGGCCTGCAAGCCTCACACCCTTACCAGTACCATTTACCCCATGAGGAAACTGATGTATGCCAGGTTATGAAGCGTTTTCGAGCTAGGGAGAGCTTAACTTATGCACACATTCTCTCTAGTTCTCAAGTCAAAAAGGTGCTAGAACCCAGGTCAGCCCATTCCAAAGCCCATGGCCTCCCGCACAATTCCAGGGGTACATATTAAAGTTCTGTTTTAGAACTCCCAGAGCGCCTATAAACTATATTCCACTAGAAAGCCATAAAGAAACACTTTGGAAGCCACCACTTCCTATTACGGGTGGCCTGTCCTCAAGGATTTGCTGAAATTAAGGATCTGGGAGGAGGCTGCACAGATTCCACAGATGTGCCTCCTTGAGTCACTGGCACACAACTTCTCCCTTGCTGCCTCCTGCCTATTGTATACCTTGCCAACATCCCTTGCAGCTAGATGTGACCATGTGACCCATGGGATACAAACAGAGTCTGTTGGGACACTTCTGGGAAACCTTTTGTTTTCTTAATCAAAAGGCACAGTGCTAGTAACCTTCTCCTCTCTTCCTTCTGTGAATACAGATCTGATGTCTGGAGATCTAGCAGCCATGTTGAGGCCATGACAGAACAGACAATAGCAACGTGGTAGACATCATATTAGCTCCCCAAAAGATGTCCACATCCTAAACTCCAGAACCAGGACACTGGAGTTGCAGATGGAAGTAGGTTGCTAATCAGCTGACCTTAAAATAAAGAGATAGTCCTGGATTATCTGAGTGAGTCCAGTGTAAGCACAGGCTCCATAAAAGTGGAAAATAGAGGTGGAAGAGGAAGTCATAGAAGAAACGGATGCAGAGGGTGGAGGGATAGATGGGACCCTGCTGTCTTTGAAGACGAAGGAATGGGCCATGAGCCAAAGAATGAGGCAGCCTCTGGAAGCTGGAGAAGGCAAGGACTCGGCATGACATTCATGGAAACATTTTCCCAGGAAACACACTCAGGGACCCCTGATCTTACTGTCCCTTCCTTTGCCAGAAAAGGTTCCAGAGACATCCCAAATTCATCTTCAGACCCTGGCATCATCAGAGGGGTCTCCCCAGAAGGAACCAGCCCTTCCTACACCTTGATTTTAGCCCGGTGAGACCAGCATTGAACTTCTACACTACAGAGCCCTAAGATGATAAAAGTATGTGTGTTTTAAGCCACTGAGTTGATGGGCATTTGTTACAGCAGCCACGGGACACCACTACAAGCAGGAAGAAGGTGCCATCTCTGCCGCTGGTGAATAGCTGAGTAGATGCCCGAGGCTGCCTTCCTCCGACATCCTTACTGCATGATAAGGACAAGCCTGCCCTTGTTTAAGCCATCTTAAGTTGGGTTATTGTGACTTGAAGCCTAGTGCATTCCTACTTGGCATCTGTGTCACCTGACGGGGACTTTACTTCAAAGTTCTTTTTTGAAGAATTTTTTTTTTTTTTATGGGAGAGAAACCACATTAGCAGCTAAATGAGTTGAACCCCCTAGGATGGTGCTGAGGTCTGAAGATGAATTTTGGAACCTTTTCTGGCAAAGAAAGGGAAAATAAGATCAGGGTTTCCTAAGAAAATATTTTCCTTCCATATAATGCCCTAACGGCCTTCAACATTCTAAGAAGAAAAATGGATTGTTAATTCAATGTTTACTGAATCATAAAGTAGACCTAAGACCAGAAAAAAAAAAAATAGAAAAAGCTAATTGCAATAAACAAGAGAGTGGGTTTGTGTAGGCATCAGGGCTGCTCTATGGCAGATCAGGTGTCCGGGATAACAGGTGTGTTTATAGTCTGCCATGTCCTAGACTGGGTGAAATTGTTCTCCAATTGAAATGGTTACATAGGATAAGTGTCCCTGGGCTCTGCCTTCACAGCAGGCCCTTTATCTTCAATATGACTTCATCAGTGCACAGTCCATTTTCAGGAACGTGACTTTACTGTGTTGTTATTTCTAAGCTGGTTCCTGCCGACCAATTTTAGTCCTTACTTTACAACGGAGTTTCCAGGAATGGGTTCTAGTGAGGTGTTGGGACTGCCTTTGCGCATTCATGGATGGATAAGTTAATCAAGGAGTTAGGAAGGCAAGGTCATTTGTCAAGGGCCCACCTCCTACCTGTCAGACAGGACTTGGCCTCAGAAGCTCTGTGGGCATTTCATCCTGCTGCTCAGTGTGCTCTGATGCCCAGCTCTGCAGAAGAGAGAAGGGCCAGCCAGGAGCCTGGCAAGTGAGCAGTGCTTAGTAACTACTCGTTGTGCTCAGTAACTACTCATCATTGCAATGCTTTTCTCTCTCATGCTCACAGCACCCCTATGAGGGAGATCTGGGGAATTTTCCCCTACTGCAGACCGGGAATCCAAGGCTGAGAGGTTACAGGACTCAGACTGAGAAAGGGGCGCATTTTCCCACTGCCTTGTTGGTGCCTCCTGACAGGGAGGCATGAGGGCTGTGGCCGCCACGGCAGATACTGGCCTTGGCATCCACAGCCCTCATGCTGTCCCTGCAGGCCGGGCGCCATGTGACCACACTCCTCTCTCAGACCCCACAAGAGCCCCATGGGGGGCTGTGTGCTGCCCACTCTCAGGATGAGGAAGCCATGACCTGAGAGAAACTTAGCGTCTTGCCCCCGATGCTGCGATGCTTGGGGATGGGTGTAAACACAGGCGGCTGCCGGCACATCTGGGCTCTCCTTGTGACCTGTCAGGCCCGCCCGCTGCAATAGAGCCTCCTCTGTCCCCTCGGGGCTTAGAGAGGTGAGGCAAACGCTTTCAGCCAGAAGCAGTGAGAAGGGTTCCCTCCAGGGCCAGCAGTCTGAGCTCAGATAACTGACTTGCAAAAAATCCCTGACCAACCGGGAGCCTGAGAGGTGTGGGCCGGGTAGGGCGGGAGGAGGGGGAGGAAGCCCTGGGTACCCCAAGGCGCAACATGGCAGGGCCACACTGGAGGATGAGATCAGGCCTCCCAGGCCCCCACCTGCGATGACTCCCCCGCATCGCCCATCGCGGCTGGGATTCTGGAGCCAGGCAGGGGTTCTGTGGTCTGAGTCCCTCTGCCTGTGTGACTCTGGGAAAATCACCAGACCTTCCTGAGCCTGGATTTCCTTCCGTGTGGAAAGATAATCATCAACGACCCCCGCCTATTTCAAGGAGACTCTTGGCCCAAAAATCCTGATTCCTCTAATTCCTCCTGATTTTTCTAAGTCGTGAACACATTAATTTATTGTCTTTCTAATGAGGCAGTGAGTGAAATATTCCGAATATTAAACAAGAAATACCTTTTCGGAAGGGTTTTTGTGAAGCCCTTTAATGGAGGGAGCATGGAGCCACCGTCAGACCTGATCTTCACGGATTTCGGGGCCCTCTGCTGGTTGCCTACACATCCACCCCCTCCCTAAACCTTCCTTGTTGTCACGATTCTCGTTTCATTTGGCTTCAAAATGACCTCCAACAACAACAACAAAATGCAATTTCCCAGACTCCTTTGCAGCGGAGAGTGGTCACATGACCCCATTCAGCCCAATGAGACGGGAGCCAGCGGGCCCAGAGAGGGCGTCCCTTCCAGGGACACTGCATTTCGGATTTGTGCTTTATCCTCCTCCTAGACGGGCTGAGAGTCCACAGGTGCGGCATTCACCTTGTCTCCTGAGGCCACAGGCATGGCGGCCAGGAGAGGAGGAGGGGGCTTCCCGCCCCGCATGGCCCCAGGCCGTCTCCATGGCAACAACCTCCCAGGCCCAAGGGTTCCGCAGCCTCCGCCAATCTGAGATGATTGACAGCAATGCCATCCAATTACAACATTTCCTCTCTCCTTGGGGACACCGAAAAGCAGACCACCCGGGCATACTAAGGTCAAGATGTCGTTGATCGGTGTCTTTGTTTTATTGTATTACTTGTTTTATTTACCTATTTACTTTCTTGGTAAAACCAGCCTGCCGGCTTGCTCAGGACATGAACTATGACGTCCCTGGAGATGGTCTCTTGGGAGAGGAGCCCCCCCAGGCCAGCGAATCCCGCTCACCTGGGGATTAACGAGCAGGCCCAGCCATTTCCCAGGGCCACCGGTGCTCCCTGATCTCAGTGTCTCCGTCTGTAAAATGGGTATAACCAGAGCCAGCCTGTGTGGCCCTGGGGAAAGCGGCACTGAGGGCAGACCAGGTGTCCAGCAGGGTCCTGCCCCGACTCCCACGCCCCCCTCGCCGGCCCCCTCGCCGCGGTCTTGCACTCTCCACTCCCCGTGCCTGCAAAGCCTCTGCCCCGTCCCTACACCAGGCTAATCCTTTGCACCTCAGCTCAGAGGCCCCGTCTCCAAAGCCTTCCCTGAAACTTCCTCCTTGAGACACCCACCATCCCCACCAAGCCTGCCACACCCAGGCCTGCTATCGCCCGTGCAGTGTCGTCCTTCTGATAAGCTGTGGAGGGGTAAGGGGCGCCCTGGTCTCTTGTTCATAGCCTTAAACCTAGCGCCACTCAAGTGCTGGGCACACAGCAGGTGCTCAATAAATACTCCTTGCTGATTGAACGGCAACCAGCTGCAAGAGTGAATGCATGGATGCCGCTCGTGGGCCTGGGTTTGGAGATCTTAGAAACAAAGCTTCGTTTTGCCACACTCATGCCTTCTTCTATCACACTCATGCCTTCTTCTACCACAATGTCACACCCTTACATCTTGTATCCCTAGGGAAATGTGGCCAGGGGCGTTTTACCAAGTTGGTCTGGGATGACGTGAGTTAACCCTCACACTCCACAGTCAGAGAGATGGGTAACCCAGGTGACCCAGCGCTAAGTGACAAATACGCTCTCGGATAGAACAGCCCAGAAAGGGCAAGAGGGAGAGTTGCAACACTCAGATAATTACCCTTCAGCGACGCAGTGCACTTAAGTGGTGAAAGGAGATTCACTGGTTGGAAAAACACTCCAGGGCGAAGGGCCAGCGTGTGCAAAAGCACCGAAGCATGGGCGAGCGCGGGCATTCCCGCCAGCCACCAGTGGGCCACGCATCCCAACATGTGAGTGCCGCAAGGATACAAGTGCCTAATGTGAACCTCCAAGTGGACAATCATTCAGTACTGACTTTGGGCCTGGCCCCCTTTCCTCATGCAAGCCTTCCAGGCAGGAACTAAGAGTGAGCCATCCTCTACAGAAGAGAAAAGCAAGACACAGCAAGCTGAGACACTTACCAGGGTCACCCAGTTGGTTGGAGTCAGAGATGTGTTACCGGCAGCAGCTCCTCTGCCCGCTTACGTCTGGGCTTTGGGGGCTGGCCCAGAGATAGTCATAATGCAGCCCTTTATTCAGCACTTGCTATGGGCCAAGTCCTTCATTCACAAGCTCAAGTCTTCCCAACCCAGAAAGAAAGATGGTTAGTTCCATTTCATGTAGGAGGAAACTGTCGAGGCTCAGAAAATTTAAGGAATTTACCGGTCATCAGTAAACGAGAGTAAAGGCCTATGTGAACCCAAATCTGCCCTCCTCTGAAACTCTCGCTGCAGACATCGCACCCCACTGTTTTTCAATTTCATCTTCTTATTTATTCATTCAACCAATATTTATTTACCAAAGCACTATGAGGCCCAGTTAAGAATGTGTGGTCCTCGATCTGACAGCCTGGATTCAAATCCCTGTTGCCCCACAACTCTCCACACTAGCTGTGTGGCCTTGCAAATTTCACTCAACCTCTCAGGGACTCAGTTTCCTTGATTGTCAAATGGGAGTAATGACATTTCCTACCTCATTGACTTGTTGGGAGGTAGCATTGAGTTATCCCATGCCGTACCTGCTCCCTTGTAAACTCTGGATAACTACCGAGCTTTATTATAAGTGCATCTCATGGATCACTCAAGGCACTGGGAATATAGCAATCACAACATAGATTCTAGTCATGGGAGATGGTCACCTAACAAATTAAAAACTAAGGCATTTGTTAAAGGACTGAATGACCAAGATTAGAGTTCCAAGAAAAAGTATGGTGCTCTGGGGTGGTCAGGAGAGCCTCTGTCACTGAGTAGCAGTGTGGCCCTGTCCAAGCTCCTGGCCTGGCTAGGCCTCATGCCCATGTCTGCATGGCAAGTGCCTGGAACCGGATGGTCATGGCAGCTTTTGCTCTGTGAAAGCCCAACTGCTCCCCTGGACTGCTCCCATGTTTTCTGTCTCCGCCGAGCAAGCCTCTTTCAAAGCCCTAGAGAGAGACCTGGGTCCCCAGCACCCTCTCCTGGAGGAGATCTGGACTGGAATGTTTGGGACGCCTCCCATTCAAATGCTCAAGTCTCCAAACCGCTCGGGAGGCGTTGCACAAGAGACAGGCAGGGGTTTCAGTTTCTGGCACTTGTTTGCTCAAAGGATCTCAGCCTTCTTCTTCCTGACATGCAGCTTAAACATGTGAGCTGACCCTTAAATGAAACCCCCACAGTTTTCCATCTCCTTCCAAGAGAATTTCACGGGGTGCAGGGAGAACGGGGAGGAGGTGAAACGTGGTGTATCCTGCAGGATTCACTCCCCCACTGACGGGACTAAAGGGTGAGCGTTAAACACTGGATGCCAAGTGTGTCTGCTGGTTTGTTTGGGTGTGTTTTTCTCTTCTCTTTTGCCTCTTAACTAAAACAACACCCAAAAGCACTCTGATTGCATTCAGCTGTTAAGAGGGAAGTAACTACATCTCCCCACCTTCGTTTGCAGAGATCAAAATAACATTCTCAAAAAACGAAAAGTGGGAAGTTTACAAACACAGGACCCAGAATCTGAAAGAGTTCACAATTACTCCAAGTCAGTGATATGTGCAGATGGACACACTTGCTGGCAATGCAAACCTCTGAGCTGTTTCTGTAAACCCACATGCAAAGACCGTGCCTGATTCACTTTCTACCCTTACACACACACACACACACGCACACACACACACGCACACACACACACACACAAGTCAGACGGAGCAATAATCTCTGCATCAGCTGAAGTCTTGTCAGCTTAGTTGTCAAATTAAAACATAAAAATATTTTAGGCTGAAATTGGTCAAACAGGCATGTTGAGTTCAGTTTTTAAATCTTGCCCCAAATCAGTTTACTCTGACATATGAAGTCTAAATATGCCTTTCCTTCCTTGCTAGTTTCTGAAGCCTGAAATATTTTCAACTAAATGAGAAAATCTTTGCTGTTGAATGGCCTATTAGAGCTGTCACAAATGTGATTTCTGGAAATAAACAAGATTATAAGAAGGCTGGCTGGTGCAGAAACGTAAGTCAACACTAATAGGTGGTGTAATTAAATAATCCCTTAAGCCAAGATGCCAAATGACACAATTTTTTGGTGTTAATTCTAGTATGATCACCTCCGTGTGACTGTACAAATCTGAATGACTGTCTCACCAGAGGCACTAATTCTATTTTCTTCAGTTCATACCTATCGAATAGCTCTCTCTGTTCTGCTAAGGAAGCAAAGTAAAGTACTTGGGACGTAGAAGTTCATATTTTCTCCATATCATTTTACAAAGGTTCACTGATGCAAACGTGGTTCAATAAACAATGTTTATTTTTTATGGGTTAGTATCTTGCTCAAGAAAATTAGAACTAAGTTTCAGGAAGATTTATTTACATTTTGACTATTGTTCACTGGCCACTGCCACTCAATACTTAAATGACTTTCTCCCCAAAGGGCAAAATCTTTAAAGCAGAACAGAATTTATTTAAACAGCTGGTTTTTTGCACAATCATTTTATTAATACATAGACGAGTTATGAATAGTGAGTGACTTGCACAATTTTTAAATTCATACAACTATAAAACTAACATGTCATTCAATTAAATTTTTAAAGAACTGTACAAGATTAATTACTACCAGGCTCGATGAAGTCATTGTCCTAAGCTACATTTACATATTTCTAAGTCTTTAAGTAGTATTTCAAACTGGAGGCAAATGAATACTCCTTCATTTTTTTTTCCAGAATAAAGGATAACATCATTCTTAGGAAAAGGAATAAATCTTTTTGTTGCTGTTGTTGAATGCCAGTTTGTTTACAATACTTGTCAACATGCACACTACTTTTTAAATTAAACAAAGATATGGCAAATCATTACTTAAAACAAAGAGAAATCATGTCATCCCATGAAGAGTCTAAACATTGAAATTATTCAAAATTGTTTTAAAATTATTTTCATTTTAATATCAAATATGTTGAAGAGTGATAAGCACCATCCTTAGTTGAGATTCTCTCTAGCAAGAGATGGGGATAGAAAAATGTTTGTTTTTAAAATAAACTAGAAACTTTTCTGAGTGGGGAAGAGGAGAAGATTACCCTGGAATCACTCAAGGGAGGTGGAGGTTTAACGCGTCTAAGAAGCTGGTTTACCATTTTAGCAGGTGCTGATGTAATGAAATACAATGTCCAGGGTGCGTATTCACGCCACCACTGCATGAAAAGGAAAACGCTTTTTTGAGAAGGCGAGACTACCATTATCTATACCTGCCTGGTTTCATTTGACCATTTTTACGCACAGAACATTTCATATAACATAAAATGTACGTTCTTCATGATTACTCTAGGAGAAGGGTGAGGATCTTTTATTTTTTTAAACATGGGCAACTGATAAAATATTGAAATAGCTACTACGTTATTCCATTTTTATCTCAAACATTTCCAGGAAGTATTTCTTTAAACTCTAGCTGGGCACTATCTCAGACTGTTTGAGGAGGGTGAGCTATTTGTTAATTAACATTTGGCTTAAATACTATAAATGCTCTTTGATAGATTAGCACATTTCAGGAGAGGCCTCAACAAGTTTTTCTTCTTGGGTTTAGAGCCCGATGGATACACCCTGGGAGAAGCGACGGGGTGGCCCCTGTGACTTCGGGCTGCGACGCGGTGTCGTCCCCACCCCCACCCCCCTCACTCTAGAAGTAACAGCGCCATCTACTGGACAGCGGACAAACCTCCCCACCCAGGGACGGGCTTCTCTGTTTAAGGCCATCCAAACTAGAAAGCTTAAAAATGCGTTTAAGAGGTAGAATACCATAGTTTACGGAACAGAAGAACAAGAACAAAACTCTCTAATCAAAATCACAGGGACCCGGAAATATTGGTCTATAGCAATTTGGTTTTTGGGGGTTTTTTTGTTGTTGTTTCGGGGGCGGGGAGGGAGTTGGTTTTGGTTTTTTGTTTTTGTTTTTGTTTTTGTTTTGAGACGGTCTCACTCTGTCATTCAGGCTGGAGTGCAGTAGTGCGATCTCCACTCAATGCAGTCTGGACCTTCTGGGCTCAAGCGACCCTCCTGCCTCAGCCTCCCGAGCAGCTGGGAACACAGGCGCACACCACCACGCCCGGCTAATTTTTCAATTTTTTATAGAGACAGGGCATTGCTATGTTTCCCAGGCTGGTCTCAAACTCCTGAGCTCAAGCGATCCTCCCGCCTCGGCCTCTCAAAGTGCTGGGATTACAGGCAGGAGCCACCACGCCTGGCCTATAGCAATTTTGAAAACTGGCTCAAGCCCATTCCTCTATCCCCTGACATAACCCCCCAAAGAGAAGACTTTTTAAAAAGGTAAGAAAACTGTTTTTTTTTTTTTTTCATTTTTAAGAGTTTTATATTAGCTATAAATTTCTGGAGTAAGATTTGGTTCCACCTAGTCAGCTCCCACATTTTTCTCCCCATCATCCTTGGGGCTAAGGTATAGGAGAGCTGGGTAGAGACATACACACACTCACACACACGCACACACACACACGCACACACACGTGCGCGCGTGCACACACGCACACAGACACACACGTGCGCACACACACGCACCCAGACACACGCGTGCGCACATACACGCACACACATGCACCCAGACACGCACACACGCGCACACAGACACGCACACGCGCACACACACACAGAAACACTCCTTGGGATGGAGCTCTTTAATCCTCCTGGACCCTGAACGCTTTGGTGAACACAAGCGTACAAAACTAGGATAACCCAAATATTATTCTAAATTCTTTTTTTCAGTCGCTTAAGCAAAACAACTTTCATTTTTGAAGTTTATGTAATTTTTCCTTATAAATATCATCACATTCCACGATACATCTGTCCGATGTCGATTTCTGGACTTTCTTACGCAAATAACCATCCTGCCTTCCTGCTCCTTTTCCCTCCTAACTGACCATTAGATTTGCCTTGAAATTCCATATTAATTGCTTTATCCTGGAAATGAAAGGCAGGGTATTCTTTTCACAGAGAACTCCACAGTTTCATAATTGCCTACACTACTTGGACTAGTTTCGTGGAAAGGAAGGGAGTCAACTGTGGCCTAGCACATTAACATATGCTTTCTTTGCAGTCCTCTCAATAATTTGACAAGACGTGCAGAAGATTTTAAAAAGGCAACTTATATTAACAAATAAAAATTACAATTAAATTTACCGAGTATTACAATTCACCCATTTTAAGAGAGAAATTTTTTTAACTGAATCTGATTTTTCTTTATTACACATCATTTAAAAAAATGTGTCCTAGGACCCTAAAATCAGGCTTGCTATTGTGTTACAGACACACTTTACTTCATTTCGCGTGTGTGTGCATGTGTGTACCAAAGTATTTAAATTTCGTAAGTTAATTTCTCACTCAATAGAGTTGGAAAGATCTGGACATTATAAAGGCAAACTCATTTTCTGCTGGAATGAAATGAGAAAATGAAAATTTTAAAAATTCATTTTATTAGGTAAATTTAGTAGGGACTCACTGGGAGCCTCTGAAATAAACCAGCCCGCTTCTGCTTACTTTCTCCGTCTTTCAGAGTCTTAAAATGAAAATCAAAGTCACTCCCCCTCCCCTTCTTATCCGATGTTTGCGTAGAAATTGTAGAGTTTCTTTTCCTAAAAGTGGAGAATGGTGCTGAGAGCCGAGGGGGTGAGTTCAGACAAGAAGCCCTGGAGAAAGGGAACTCCGCGCTGAAGGCAGGGAAGGCGGCGAGATGGAGGAAGGGGTCAGAGGCGCCGGGCAAGACCGAGGGGCACTCACAGTTCCCGAGTCCGCTTCTGTCTCCTGGTCCTGATTCCAAAAGGAAATGTGACTCTTTTGTGCAGAACCAGAAATGAACATCCAGGAAGTCGGCAAAATCACTAACGAAACAACCAATGGAGGAAAAACAACATTAAAATTCCAAATTTGGGGGTTTTTTTCCATAATGGAACAGAAAATGAATTGAAGGGAGGGGAGGGGAAGAGGACAGTTTTCAGTATATTTTAATTTTTTCCTGTGACCTGAGCTGGGCCCCAGGTTAATCCAAGTTTGAATCTGGAATCTTTGCTCTCCTACATCTACATCCTATAAAGGGTCACTTGACTGCAATAAATTCAGGCTGATCGCAAACCCCAAACTTCGCTGTATGAACAGTCCAAGCTCCTGCCGACGATCTGAGATGAGTTTTCCTATGAAAATATACTTTAGAACTCAGCGACCCCCACCCTAACGAAGGCCTTCAATGACAGGAAATGTTTGCCATTTTAAGCACTTTTTATTTGCATTTGCTCTGAAGCTGAGGGAGTTAGAGGAGAAACGTACATTTAATGTTGGTTGTGAAATTAAGATGGATGGAGGAAGTGTGGACGCCTGTGTGTTTCGACGACCCAGACCGGACATCCTGGGTCCTGAAATTAGCCTCAGCAACAAGGGTAACTTTGCTCTGAATTCCCACAAAAGCAAGAAAGAGATTGCCTGTTGCAGTAGGGCCGTATTTTACATTCTCTTGTGTTGTTGATAAATTGGAAGAGAAATGCTTCCTCTTTTCAACCGGTTAGACTTATGAAAAATGGCATCTTGCAATGTTTGTGGGGTGGAGATGTGTTTGTGCGAGGGTTTTCTCTCTGGGATCAAAAGAGGAAAAAAGATTTTTTTTCCCCAAAATCACCTAAACACTGGAGCTCCGAAACACGCAGCATGTGTATAAAATTGTCCTTCGGAAATCCATCTTGAATTTTTTTTTTCAAATTCCTCTCTTTGATCAAAAGCCGGCAAAGAATTACATTTTTCTCCATTCTGTTGCATTTCACATGGACTAACACAGGGTGAGTCTAAACAAACACGCGGCCTGGCCATGAATGCTTCTTTCAGTTCAAGTAGCTTGAGGTGGGCTGGATGCATTTAGGGGGGTGAGGGGAGAGGATGACAGTTGGGGGGATTCGTTAGAAGGAGGGGAGGAAGGCTACAAACTTTAGGGGAAGCTAAGACAGAAATAAACCCGTGATGAAAAAAAAACGTAAAACTGCCTCCCCGCACGGAGCCTGCACCGCGCAGCTTCACTGTTGAAATTCTTCTGCCCGAAAGATAAATGGCCTACTTTATTCAAGAGTGTCAAGTAGGGAAAACAAAACAAAACAAAAGCCCTTCAAAGTATATTTTCAGAAGATAATCTACTAAGAGGGGTGTGCGGGGGAGAAGGGCCGGCTCCGGGTAGGACATTCTGAACAAGGACCCCTGAGAACCTAGAGCTTTAATGGAGACAACCAAGAAAAGCCAGGGCTGGGCTGAGGCTCTTCAAGGGACAGGAAACCGGCCGACTCCATCCAAGCCCCCATGGAAATGGCTGCTCAGGGCCCCCCACGTGCAGCGTCTAAGCCACCAACAACACAGGGCCTCCCTGGCACCCCGGACGGTGTGCGAAGCTGGGGTGCAGATCCCGGGCCGTGGGCATCTTGAGCCACCACTGAGAGTGATGCCCTTTGTGTGGCATCTTCTCCAGTTGGAGGAAGGAGATGCCAGCCGGGCCAGTGACTCAGAAGAGGTGCCCTGTCATCTCTGCAGCCAGCCGGCATCTCCACGCAGGCCTTAGCGTGTGAAGGTGAGGGGACCTTCACCTCTACCAAGGCAGAGAACAGTCCCCGTGACCCCAGAGACTGCACTAGAATCCCCCTCGCCCACAAGTGCAAGGACCCCGTAGCAGAGGGGCAGTGATCCCTGCTATGCCCCCCACAGCCTGGGAGCCACCACCCTGCCTGTTCATGTCCTAGGGACCCAAAGAACTTCCCCCAAACCCAGCCAATTGTATGGACAGTCTTTTGCCTGGCGTGGGGGCCAAGTGGACAATACCACACGGAGGACGGTGCTGAAAATTTCAAAGGAGAACCGTCTGAGGCGGCTTTGGCATTTCTCCTTTTGCTGCATGCAGAATGCGCAGAGCCCTCCATGCTCAAGGCAGGCGCCAAGCGGGGCAAGGTAACGTTCCCTGGAGCCGCAGGCCTGGGGTGTGATTTATTAGCGGTGGCACAGGCCCGGGTGGAGTGCAAGGGAAAGGCAAGGCGTTTTCTAGATGTTTAAGGTGGAGGAGAGGGACCAGGACACTTGTTACAAACGCTGACAAGGCCAGCTGCCACGTGGACATTCGGGGACCCAATAACCTAGCGGCCGTCTCCACCGAGCCACCTCTCCCCCGCCCACCTCTCCGGGTCCTAGGCCACTGCGCCAATGAATATTCCCCGGGCTCTTGGCTGCTCACATTCTAGTTTTCAACCGTGTTGTGGCTGACACAACCCCACGCCTGGGGCTAGCAGGGAGCTGACAGCTTGGTGAAGGTGAGAGAGCGAGAGAGAGGGTGTACCCGTGGGGGAAGAGAAAACAAGAATGTTCTAGAAGGGAGACAGAGCCCAGTTCCTTGACCCAGAAGGCAGGCGCCATACACTTTTCTCTTTCACTGGTCTTTCCCTAAAATGCCGAAAAAATAAACCAAGGACGACATAAATGTACGTGCAGAAAGAGTTTAGAGACTTCATGCGTACGCACACCCGACTGCGTTTTATTTTTACTTTATTTATTTGAAACACCAGGCCGTGTCTTCCTCCTAGAGGCCCTTTTTCTGACTGTGTTACCCCTGCTCCCACGGAGCTTCCCTCTTTAATGTAAACGAAGGCATTTCCCAGAGCCTTTTGCTGGAATGTTCTAAAATGCAGCATCGACACATTTCTATTTCGTTTTATTGCAGACTTTATTTAACGGCTCTGAGTGTGTGGGGTGTGTGGAGCCCGGGCCAGGGAGGAGGGTCCGGCTGCGGAGGAGCTCCCTGACGGTGCTGTCGGCCTCAAATAAATCCCAAAAAGTGACGGTCGAGCTGGCGAGAGAATTTGGGAAACCAACAGACAAAATATACAGCACAGCCCGTGGGCCTCCCCTTTACGAGCCACGGAGAGCTTCTGGGCTGGAGGGCCGGGGCCTGCGAGGCCACTCATTAGCGCTTGATGAATTGGACATGGGGCCGATGGCCCTCCTGGGGCAGCCAAATGCTCGAAAACCAAGTTTTATTAACCTAATAAAATGAGAGGGAAAAAAGTCAGGAAAATTTCAGCTGGAAGAATAAATGCAGGAGAGCGCAGGCAGTGAACCGTCTTTGAGTATATTCAGAATTATATGGGAGGTCAGGAGCAGCTCCCAAGAAGACCCTGCGTGCGCCGCTCATGTCTGATTTTGGCAGATCAGCTAGCAAATGCGACAACAGCCCACAGGGATGTGTTACAAATTAGTGCGTTTTCATCTTATTTAACACCAAAGCTTGGGAATGCGAGAGGAAAGTGGCCAAGGCCTGTCTTCCCCGCACCTTGGAGCACAAAAGGGATCCTGCCCCAGCCGTCCGAGGTCGGGGAGGGGAATGTGTCAGCCCCCAGGAATCTCATCCAGCGCCTGCCTTTCAGAAAGTGAAGGATCATGAATTAGAGCAAATAAATCAAGCGCACACAGGCATGAGAGGGTTTCTTTTACACACAAATACCTTCTGGACCCTACACTTTGGAACCAACCAGGGCCTGTGAGCGTCTATTTTAGGACACTGGCTAGTGGGAGCTGCGGCCGCATAGCTCCCGGAGCCGTGAGTGGCCGTGTCCCGCAGGCCACTGCTGTGTGGACATAAGAACCCGCTTTGTCCGCGGGACTTTACGAGGCCACCCGCTTACTCCCCTTGGACCCCCAGAAAGCAAGAGAGCAATTTATGATCTCTGGATCCCCGGGCAAAGGCGGCTGGAGGCCTGTGTGTGCAGTGTCCTTGCACACGAAGGGAGGACAGCCCAGTGCCAGACGCGTCGGTGAGAGCACGCGCAGGAGACGGGCTCTGCCTTCAGTCTGGTTCCTGCGTAGGTGCCCACCAGCCTCAGTGCTGGCGCCGCTGCACGGTCACGGATGTGGCAATGCACCCACAGAATCAACAAGCCCCGGCACCCACAACCGCTGCCTCCTGAGTCCAGCAGAGAAAGGAAAGTCTAGCCCGACCCAATGGGCCAGCACACACCTCCCCACAGGCCGTCCCTTCGTGTACATATGTACATATATGCACTCATATGTTCTATAGACGTCCCCATGTTGTGCTCTGCTCCCTTCCTGAGCCGTGTTCTATCCTCTGGGTGCAGTGCCTCTGCCGCAGCCATGTTTCAGGTCCTTGCCGAGCACTGATGTGAATAAGTCGGTCCTCACTTGTGTATTCATCAGGCATGCAACTCCTGGGCTTTTTATGCAGCTCTGGAAGTTGGGACTGTTCCTTTTTTTTTTTTTTTTAAGTTGCTTTAAAATGTCACCACTACAGGGGATTTTTAGAGTGACAAAACTATTTGTATGATACTCTAGGGCTGGATATTTTTCTTTACATTTTCTTTACATTTGTCCAAACCCATAGAATATTCAACACCAAGAGTCAACCCTGATGCAGACTGTGGACTTTAGTTAATAATAATGTATCCATTTTGGCTTATGGGTTGTAACAAATATAACACGCCAATGCAAGACAAGAATAATAGGGGCGTGGAGAGGATTAGAGGGGAACTCTATTTCTGCTCAGTTTTTCTGTAAATATGAAACCACTCTAAAAAATAAAGTCTAGTAATTTTAAAAATTCACTGCTAAAATGATAGGATTTTTTTTCTTCACCTGTTCTCTTCCAGTTTGGTATTTCCTGGGAAAAGACTTTCAGAAAGTAGCAACGTTCAAAACAAAACAAAAAACTCGCACCAATGCGCAGCTATTCCTGCCTCCCACCTGACGCCACTCCGTGCAGGGTCCCATCTCGGAGGACATTTTCCGAGACTGATCTCAGCAAAGACAGGGGTGTTTGGAGCGTCTGCTGCAGTGACAATGAAAGCCAAGTTGTTTAAACTGTATTCTCATTTATTTTTATTTGTTACGCTAACGTCCCATGACGCTGAGTGCAGTGACAAGATCACTTTAAATAAACTGAAATTCTGCTTTCCTTTCGCAGTTGACGCGAACCAATTTACAGTCCAGTGTAAGCCTGTCAACTGGGATTAAAGGATAATACTACCCCGTCCTCGGAGGCCGGAGAGAAGGGTTGAGTCTGCCCACCCACAGTCTGCAAACCTGCCACAGGTTTACAGAGGAGGTCTCCTTTGGGAGGGGACTCCGGGGTGATGGTTTACCTGGGAGTTCCTAGCTCAACATGTGCCTCCCCGTCAGGCTTTGGCAGGAGATGGTCCCCCCTGCCGGGTTTGGCAGGAGATGGGCCCTGTCCCTGGTTAGAGAGAGAGGGAGAGAAAGAGAGAGAGACAAAGAAGAGAGAGACAGAGATGGAGGGATAGAGAGAGATAGGCAGAGATAGAGAGACAGAGATAGAGGGATAGAGAGAGATAGGCAGAGATAGAGAAACAGAGGGAGGGAGAGAGAGACAGATAGAGATGGGGAGGGAGAGAGAGGGACACAGCAGTGCATATAAACCAGGAGCAGTGCCACCCTGGTATCCTCCCTGGGGAGAGACATCTGCAGACACCATCATTCCACTGTGGATGCGGGCATGGCCGCTGGGCTGACCCTGGGACCATGCTCCATACCAAGCGTCAGCCCAGCCCTCTTGCAGTTTCCTCCATTTCTGCAGCCAAGGGGATGCCACCGGGTGGTGGTGGGACAAACTCAGGCGCCCTCCTCCGGCTCCTCTAGGTGGAGGTTGGAGGACGGGGGTAGTCCCATGACTTCAGAAGCTGTGCACACAGGGAGAGGCTGGGAGGATGTTGCTGTGGCCAGCGCCAGCCCTGCATGGCGCAACCCCTGTGCGATGGGATTCCTCTCTGCACTGGAACCCAGGCCAGTTGCAGCTTGGCGGAGCAGATCCTGGCCCCTCCACAATGGGGGGATGCATTTCCAGCCAGCTCCCATTTCACAGAAGGCCAAAAAAGGAGGGACACTGGGGAACTCCTTGCACTGGGATTTGGAATCTCAGGCCCCTGTGAACAGAAGCCCGATTCCTGCCCTTCTGGGCTCAGAGAACTTCAGCCGTTTCTGAACCTCTGATCCTTGCTTACTCCCCTCATGGGCAAAATTTCACCTACTTCCCAGGCTGTGAGGATTAGAGGTCATCAATGCTATCTAGCATGAAATACACACTCAAAATGTTAAAGGTGGGTGTTGTTAATATTCCGTGAGGCTGTTGACCATCTCTTGGGGGTGGGGGCGGTCAGGCACCAGAAGAGGCACAGTGAGAGTGCTGGAAATGCCTGACACATTGGGATCCTCCCATTCACAATCCTTCCTCGTTATTTTCTAGTCTGAGCCACAGACGTTTATATGGCACTTCTTAACTGGTGGTGGCATTTAAAAATAAACTTCAGCTAGTTCTAACCATAAACAAGAAAAAATTGTCAGAGTTGATGTTTATATGGTGCTTCCAACCAGCCAGTCTAAGTACCTAGCACATGTTAACACCTATAACCCTCACCACACTGCACCAAGTCCCCTAGAAGGCAGAGGCTGTTTCATTCCCATTTTACAGGTCAGAGAACCAAGTCAAGGGAGGAGAAGTGATTTGTCAACTGCTGTTTAGCTCATAAGTGGCAGCGCTGGGATTTTTTCTTTTTTTTCTTTTTTTTCTTTTTTTCTGACAGAGTTTCACTCTTGTCACCCAGGCTGGTGCAGTGATACGATCTCGGCTCACTGCAACCTCCGCCTCCCAGGTTCAAGCAATTCTCCCATCTCAGCCTCCCGAGTAGCTGGGATTACAGGCACATGCCACTATGCCCAGTTAATATTTTTTGTATTTTTAGTAGAGACAGGGTTTCACTATGTTGGCCAGCCTGGTCTCCAACTCCTGACCTCAAGCAATCCACCCACCTCGGCCTCCCAAAGTGCTGGGAGAGCTGGGATTTTAACCCCACCACCTGGTCCTGGGTCTGGGCACCTGGCCACTACGCCATGACTGCCTCTCGTAAGCGGAGGTGACTTGAGGGGCCGCCTCTTGCTAAGGCTGGTTATGAAAACCCAAGAGCTAAGAAAAACACGTTCCACTCCATTCATTTCTTCACCAAAACTGTTTTAGGAAACAGGAATCAGAAAGGAAGCCTAAGGGGAAAATGCTGGATTCAGAGGAGACTTGACTGGAAAACAGGCTTGGCTGAGCCCACAGTCACGGGAGGGCTGTTTTCCTACCTGGACACCAGGATGCCGTCGGACGAAATATGCTGACTCAGGATCCCACTTGCCTTTCCAGATGTCACCTGGCAGCGGATCTCTCCTGAGAGCCTGGAAAGACTCCAGGGGTTACAGCCCCTACCTATGGCCCTTCTATAGGAGAATGGACAGTTTCCAAAGTCACTGTGACAGGGACTTGTGCAACATAAAATGAGGTTAAGCCCAGAGGCTTTAGAGCTAAAAACACCTGGTTTTGGTAGCTGAGTTCTTGCTTTTGAGCAGACTGTCTGAGCTAGAGGAGCCTTGGCATTTCCATTGGCAGAATGGGGACCCTCATATCTAATTCATGGGAGGCTTGTACGATAACACGCAAAAGCCTCGTCCAGTGTCAGGCAGAGAAGAGACACTCAATGAAGATGTCGGCCCCTGGTGAATGTTCTCGCAGCTCCTGCTACACTCTTCCAGACTGGGAACTCCATTAGATCAAGAAGCAACTCATCCCATTTTTTAAACTATTGAAAAAAAAAAAAAAAAACAGGCAGGGCATGGTGGCTCACGCCTGTAATCCCAGCACTTTGGGAGGCCAACGCAGGCAGATCACGAGGTCAGGAGTTCAAGAAAAGCCTGGCCAACATAATGAAACCCAATCTCTACTAAAAATACAAAAATTAGCTGGGCATGGTGGAATGTGAATCCCAACTACTCTGGAGGCTGAGGCAGGAGTATCGCTTGAACCTGGGAGGCAGAGGTTGCAGTGAGCCAAGATTATGCCACTGCACTCCAGCCTGGGTGACAGAGTGAGATTCCTTCTCAAAATAAATAAATAAATAAAAATTAAAAATAAAATAAAATATACATTTCTTACTTTAGAGTGGGAAAGGGCTTTCAAAGTATAAAACCAAAGAAGCAACGAAAGATAAATAGATCGTATACTTGGAAACATCTGCATACAATTTATAACACCTATTTGACAAAAAGTCAGAAAACAAAATTAAAATACAAACGAACAAGTGAGAAAAATCTGCAACTTAAATAACATATAAAGCACCGTCCTTCATCTGTAAATAATGCTTACAAATCCCCGAGAAAAAATGTACAATGGGACATGAAGGGACATGCCCTATAAACACGTCTTTAAAAACACCATCCTGGCTAGTAATCAAAGAAGTGCAAATTGAAACAAATACTAGATTGCCACTTTTTGCCTTAAATTGATGAGATGAGGGTTTTAAAAAATATTTCATGACAGCGAAGTTGTTTTAAATTCAAACAGCCTTTCTGGTAAGAAATTCAATAACATATCTTGTAAGTTTTACAAGTGATCGCACACTTTGATTCATTTTCTACATTCTCCTGTGGAGATTCATGCAAGAGTTATTGTCTTTACTGGGCAATTTTTGCAGCAAGAAAAAACGGGAAGCAACTGCAATGTAGCAGCTGTGTGAGGATAAGTCTTACAGAAGGAGCAGGACTGAAACGTAAAAAAAGAAATTATGATAAATCTGTGGAGAGTATTATGCAGCCATTAAAAAATCAAGTAATTTGAAGAGTATTTTTAAAATATCAAATATTCATATTCCATGAGGTGAAAAAAAGTGTTACAAAAGACTACCTAGAATGAAATGTCTGATTTTGTAAAATGCACAGAAACAAAAGACTAAGTAGTTATTACCAAAATCATAACAATAGTTATCTGATTGGAGAAGTTCAAGTTTATTTTATTACTATTATTTATTTACCTTTCCATTTTCTACATTTTCTACAATGTCCATGTATTAATTTTATAATATAAAATTTTATATTTTTAATATGTAGACCTTTTGTCTTTGTAATTCTGGGAATTAATGTATAGAAATAATATTAAACAGTTTTAAAATTATATTATACCTATATTATAAATAATACTTATAAATATTACATACGAATATCAACCAATATAAAAGAAAGGTTTGTACACAAAACATGTCCATTATAGCATTATTTATAATAAAAGCAAAAAGTGGGCCTGGCAGAAATGACAGCCTAAGAGTCAAAGAACGTGGGGGACTGGCTAAATAAATCCTTACATAACTATAAAACACCTCACATGGTGCTTCTGGGATCACAGAGCGCAGCCTGAATTGTAATATCAGCTTGTACCATCAATGGGGAAATGTGTATAGAAAATACCTACTGTATATAGTACGTGCAGCATTTTATAAAATAGCCCAATGCTTAGACAAACACTGGAAAGAAACACACCAAAACATCTAACTCCGTTTCAGTAAAAAGACTTCTGAGAACCCCTTTTTTTCAATTCATAATATGATTAGGTAACTACCTTGATAATACATAGAGGAAATTTGGAAAAAAGAAAGAAATATAAATAAGAGGAAAATAAATACCTTTTTCTCCTGAATGACGCTCATTTTCCACATACCTGGTGACTACTGCAGCCCACCTTATCGTGTTAGAAGAGTTTCAGGCGACCTCCCAACCTTGTTTAGGCCAGCGTCCAGCCCTTCAGGAATACCCCACTCCTGCCTCGTCCCTCTGCTACTGCAAGGACCAGGAGTTTCAGGCATCAGCAGATGGCCCAAGAGGCCCTTTGGGGAGACAGCCCTGAGCCTGAAGCTAGTTTTAGCTTTGCCTGACTGCCTCCCACCATCAGGGATCCGCTCACCCTTCCCTTACGTGGAACATGTGTGGTGCTTTACACACCTTCTTCTTTTCTTATTTTTTTTTTTCATCTACAGACAGTGATGTAACGGGTGTATTTGTGCACAGAAGTAACCTAGCATTCCGGATGAGTACACAGGAGACAAACTCATTTAAACTGCACGCCCCAGCGACGTGCTGGGTCCGGACCCAGCGGGTGGGCCCCAGAGTCTCTTTGTTGTTCCGCTTTGTTTTCAGCAGCTCAGGTTATGATGATGAGACCCAGCCAGCTCTGGCAGACAGTGCGGATGTGTGGATGACCCGCCTCACTCACGGTGGGTCCCTTTCTGTCACGCTTCAGTGTCCCGGTTTCAGCCACCGGGCTAAAAACAACCACAGTAACAAACAAAAGCAAAATAACAACAACGAGAAAACTTAAACAGCATTGAAAGGGAATTTACTAACGGAAAACCCAAAGCCCAGACAGAGATGGCGAGACCTAAGGAGACCCCAGTCCACATGGCTGAGAGACCTAAGGAGACCCCAGTCCACATGGCTGAGAGACCTAAGGAGACCCCAGTCCACATGGCTGAGAGACCTAAGGAGACCCCAGTCCACATGGCTGAGAGACCTAAGGAGACCCCAGTCCACATGGCTGAGAGACCTGAGGAGACCCCAGTCCACATGGCTGCAGAGCAAGTCGGAAAGCACCCGTCACTGGCTGAGCGTGGACACTGCCTCATGCAGCTGGGGCCAGTGGCCAGCGGTGACTAGTATTGTCATAGAAGGCCAGGGGACAAGCTCTGACCCTCAGAGGGTGTGAGGAGACGGAAGGAGAATGCCGGGGCCTCGCCCCCAGCAGAAAGAAGGGGGCCCCACAATGACAAAATTACATTTTCTTCTTGCCTAACAAATCCTTTTCCTTCCTCCAAATTGTCAAATTAATGTGATTTTAGTGTGTCCAAATTAATGTGACCAACCATAAAACCACTTCTCCATACCACTACTTGGATTCTTCTCCTCTCTCTTTATAGGGATAAGTATTTTTTGTCCCCCTCCCTGCCCCCATTTTAATATTTTTGTTGGTTGGTTTCTCTGCTACCCCTTCCTCCAGCCCCACCGGCGGAAGGTGAGCAGGGTTTATCTGCTGTGAATTCTTCCACACCTTCCTATGTTCACCCCAACCCATCTATAGCTTGTGTTTTTCTTCTTTTCAAAACTACTCAATGGGCCAGGCATGGTAACTCAAGCATGAAATCCCAGCACTTTGGGAGGCTAAGGCAGGAGGATGACTTGAGCTCAGGCGTTCAAGACCAGCCTGGGTGACAAAGCAAAACCCCATTTCTACAAAAAGAAAAATTTTAAAAATTAGCAGGGTGTGGTGGCACACACCTGTAGTCCCAGCTACTAGCGAGGCTGAGGTGGGAGGATGGCTTGGGCCCAGGAGGTCAAGGCTGCAGTGAGTGAGATTGTGCCACTGCACTCCAGCCTGAGTGACAGAGCCAGACCCCAACTCAAAAATTCAAAAAAACTCAACAACTTGCCATTTTACGCAATTACACACGTGTGCAACGCCAACACATAAAGCGCTAACACGCTCACACTGCCAGCAGCATACTGCTCAGCATTGAGGCTACTGAGCCACCATCTGTCCTACCATTCCCCGTCACTCTAAAGACTGGCTGATGGCCGCTCTCGCCCCTGCTCATCAGGTGGTCAGTGCCTCCTCCGGTGTCATTACTCCCTGACGCTCTAAGTTAGATGCCTCCACATCAGACTGCAGGGTCAAATTTTATGCGTGTTTCAAATTTCCAAAACAATGGTCAGATTTTCCTCTCTCGCAAACTTACGGCAATTTAGAGAGCCACACGCAACTTACCAGCAGCTGCTTTCCCACACACACCCCCAGCCTTAGGTGTTATCGATCTTTTATTTTCCCCATCTGAATTCTCTCCAGATTCCTATCTCCGTCGCATCTCAGCCGGAAGGAAACATCTATTTCCCCCTCCATTGGCACTGGCTCCAGTTCCCTTCCCAGCTGTGTGCGGAGGATCCTGGTGGCTGAATCGGGGCTACAGGATAAGGCATGACGCCACCTGTGCAAGTGCTGGTTTGTCTGTTTCCCCACACACCTCATTCCTCAGAGGATTTGAAGTGGTTGCACTGATCTTCCTGGGTTCTCCTCGGAGGAGGCCCTTTCATCTGCCCCTGAATCCAAGCAGCAATCCATGACTTCACACTCCCCGCCCAAGGAGACGGGCCTGAGGGCCGGGAGGGCACCGAGTCCGGGAAGTGAGTCATCTTCCCAGCCAGAGTACCCACCGTGCCCATGGCGCCTGTGCTCTGTGCAGGGCCTCTGCCCGCTGTCGGCCCATAGTGACCCACTCAGGCCTCACAATGATCCCACGAGTAGCTGCTGCTGCTGCCCCTCATACAGAGGAGGCCACTGAGTCACAGGTACATCACTTGCCCAAGGCCACGAGCTGACAAGCTGGCCTGAGAGGATTCAAGCCAGGGAGACCGGCCCCAGAGGCCCTGTGCTTAGCTGCCTGCCAAGGCCCAGGAGCTCCCCCTAGAGGCTGGTGTGACCTAGCAAGACGCCCACAGCACCTGCTCCATTTGCCCTTGACCTAAACATGGCCTTTGTCACTTCCACCTGCAGTTGCAGGCAATGGGAATAAAAGGGGAAAATACACACACACACACACACACACACACACACACAAACACACACATACACATGTATATACATACATGCACACATGGGGGAATGGGAACACATGCGTGTAAGCATATGTAGAGGGGAGATAATTATACCAAAAGTCAGTATTTCCCAAACCAAATTTTCCCTCCCCAAGATATGAATGTTCCAGAAAATGTCATGCCTTACCCCAACTAAAATGTTCCACGGTTAGTTATCTGGAGGAAGCAGAATCTGCCAAATGTAACTAACCAGCCATCTCCCGGGGCTTTGCAACAGGTCAGAGGCTCTGGGCACCTGCTGCGGGGGGACACCCTGCTGTGGGGGGACACCCTGCTGTGGGGGGACACCCTGCTGTGGGGGGAGACACCCTGCTGTGGGGGGACACCCTGCTGTGGGGGGACACCCTGCTGTGGGGGGAGACACCCTGCTGCGGGGAGACACCCTGCTGTGGGGGGACACCCTGCTGTGGGGGGAGACACCCTGCTGCGGGGAGACACCCTGCTGCGGGGGGACACCCTGCTGTGGGGGACACCCTGCTGTGGGGGGGACACTCTGCTGTGGGGGGGACACCCTGCTGCGGAGGGACACACTGCTGTGGGGGACACCCTGCTGTGGGGAGACACCCTGCTGTGGGGAGACACCCTGCTGTGGAGGGACACCCTGCTGCGGGGGGACACCTGCTGCGGGGGGACACCCTGCTGTGGGGGGACACCCTGCTGTGGGGGACACCCTGCTGCGGGGGGACACCCTGCTGTGGAGGGACACCCTGCTGTGGGGGACGCCCTGCTGTGGAGGGACACCCTGCTGTGGGGGGACACCCTGCTGTGGGGGGACACCGTGCTGCGGGGGGACACCCTGCTGTGGGGGGAGCTGTTTCACTGCACTCAAGTCAGCACTTCCCAAACCTATTTGGTTTCCAGCTTTCTGCAAGTGTTCACGCATCCATCTCTTTATTCAACAAGATGTCGTGTATCTGCGTCTGCTACGCAGACCCATCTCCCACCCTCCTAGAACTCTGTCCAGTGGCAGAAAGAAATGTTAATAAAATCACCAAGTGCAGGGAAAGTGATGACTGTAATACGTTTTAGGGTCAACCAAGTGAGCTGTGTTACAAAGCCTGAAAGTCAGGGCCGACCTCATCTAAGAAGGTGAAGAAGACCTCCCTGCTGAGGAAGTGCAAAATTATGTTGAAGGGGCAAACTGAAGCAGGAGATGTTCATTATTCAAACCAGGAAGAGCTTTGGGAGTAGAGAGCCTCACAGGCGCTAAGGCGTCATGAGGGAGGGAATATGGCGGACTCAACAGAAAGAACCCAACAGAAAGCAATAGAAAGAACCCAACAGTCACGCCTGTAATCCCAGCATTTTGGGAGGCCGAAGCGGGTGGATCACCTGAGGTCAGGAGTTCAAGACCAGCCTGGACAACATGGTGAAACCCCGTCTCTACTAAAAATAAAAAAATTTGCCGGCCGGGTGGTGGGCACCTGTGATCCCAGCTACTTGGGAGGCTGAGGCTGGAGAATCAATTGAACCCATGAGGCGGAGGTTCCAGTGAGCCAAGATCACGCCATTGCACTCCACTCTGGGCAACAAGAGCAAAACTCCATCTCAGAAAAAAAAAAAAGAAAGAAAGAGAGAAAAGAAAACAGAAAAGAAAAGAAAAAAGAAAAGAACGCAACAGAAAGCCAAGGCAATGGGAACAAGCTGGGGCAAGTGCCTGGAGGTGCTGCTGGAAAGGCAGACAGGGCAGAGAGCACCTGGACTCTTCCAAAACATATTAGCATCATGGTAAAGCCCTCAGCCCAAGTCCCCCAGAACATAGCCGTAGTCAACCAATTTGAGATTGATTACTAGCTTCCTGCAACAAGGGAGATTATACACACACAAGTGCCATCTGCCTCTCCCTTCACCCAGCTTGAGTTTCGCTTGTAGCACTGATCCTTGCCTAGAATTCTATGGTGTTTGGCTTTTTGTTGGTTTATGTTTGCCTGCTCACTGGGTACAAGCTCCAAGATGGTAGAGATCTTGTCCATGTGTTGACCATATCTCCAGCGTCTGGCACAAAGTAAGTGCTCAATGAACATTTTCAAAGTGAATGAATGGTGGTGGGAATGAACATAGGAGTGACATTTTCTGAGGTAGGGCACATGGAAAGAGACCAGGTAAAGGGATAAAATGATCCCTTTATATGTATGTAAAATATATGTATATAAAATATATTTATATGTATATAAAATTTGTATTGAGCTCTGAGATCTGAGTTACCTTTGAGCCATACTCAATTTACAGCTCAGGATGTGGACTGAAGCTCAGAGGAGAGGTGGAGGGTAGATAGAAAGAGTTGTATCTGTCTTCTGGGTGAAGGCAACAGTTAAAGGTGTGGTTATGAACAAGTTCACTTAGGGAGAAAGTATCGGGTAGGAAGTAGAGCAGGCCTACATATGAATTTTGAAGAATGCAAACATTTCATGGCCAAATAGAGGAGATAAGCCTGCAAAAAAAAAAATAGAGCAGAGGCACCCCAGACTGTTAGGTGGAAAATAGGGGATGCAGCACCAGGAAAGCCAGGAAAGAAGGGGTGCTGGGGGGTGGCATGGAGATCAGTGTCAAAGGCTGTGAGCAGTCTGAAGTTAGGTCTGAAAAATGCCTATTGGATAGAGTGATAGCAAGGTCATTGGTAATTTTGGAAAAAGCTATTTGATTAGAATAATGGAAGTGAGAGCCAGATTATAATTGATTGAAAAGTCAGTAGAAGGTTAGAAAATGAAGGTAGCAAATGTAGACAACATTCCTGGGAAATGTAGCTTCAAAGGTGAGGGGAGTGATCAGGTGGTACTTAGAGGACGACTTTTTTTTTTTTTTTTTTGCTTAATGTCAGAGAATTGGTCATATTTATACACCTTTTTTGAAAAATTTTTAATACAAATTGAATATGTCTTACCCAAAATGCTTGAGACCAGTATTTCAGGTTTTGAAATTTTTTTCAGATTTTGGAATATACACAGAAATACATATCAGTTGAGCATCCCTAATCAGAAAATCCAAAATTCAAAATGTTCCAATCAGCATTTCCTTTGAGCATCATGTTGGCATTCAAAAAGTTTGGGATTTGGGGTTTTCTCATTACGGATGTTCAAATCTATAATTAGTTACCCTGGGGTTTGCAATATACACCTTTATTTGATCACAATCTACTTCCAAATAATACCATATGATTCACACATAGCATATAACTCCATACTCCCAGTTCCTCCCTTATGTTTGTTTTTGCTCTTATTCTACATTTTACTTTTATGTGCAATTTTAAACACACCATACATTGCAACTCTTTTAACTTTCAACTGTCTAGTAATTTTACAGCAATTAAACATACAAAAAATAAACTTCCTATTGATCTTCATTTTTACCAAGTCCATGACTATTCATTTCTGTATGTAGATCTAAGATTCTGACTGGTTTCATTTACCTTCTTCCTGATGCACTCTCTTTAACGTCTTGTAATAAATTCTCCCCTTCTTTGTTTTTCTGAGAAAAAAAATCTTTATTTCTCTTTCGTTTTTGAAAGATATTTTCACTGGGAAAAGAATTTTGGGTTGCCAGATTTTTCTTTGTGTTTTCTTTTAGCATTTTAATGATATAATTCCATTGTCTTATAGCTTGCATAGTTTCTGTGGACAAGTCTTCTGTAATTCTTACCTTTGCTGTTCTCTATGAGAAATGTCCTTTATCTCTGGCCACTTTTAATATTTTCTCTTTATCTTCAGTTTTCAGCAGTTTAAAGATTTTATATCTAGGATTCTACATGAAAAATATTCGTGTTTATTCTCGTTAGTATTCTGTGGGATTTTTGGTTCTGTAATGTGATGTCTTTCATTATGTTTGATAAGTTTTGGCCATTAGCTTATTAAATATTTTTCTTCCCTCTTTCCTCTCCCCTTTATCTATTTTTCTATCTCTGTGTGTGTGTCTTTCCCTAGCTCTCTCTATGGCTCTATCTCTATGTCTCCATCTCTCTCTCTCTCTCTCTTTCTCTCTTCCTTCTAGGATTCTGAGTTTTGCTTATGAGACTGTTTAATATTGTCCCATAGCTCTTGGGTGCTCTGTTCCATTGGTGGTGGTTGCTGCTGTTCACACCTCTTATTTCTCATGTGTTTCAGTGAGGATGGTGTACTTAGTCTTAAGCACACTGATTCTTTTCTTGGCTATGCCAAGGCTTACTTCATCTCTGCTACCATTTTTTTAAAGAGTAGCTGGGACTACAGGCATGCAACACCCCACCCAGCTAATTGTTTTTTCTTTTTGTATTTTTAGTAGAGACAGGGTTTCACCATGTTGGCAATGCTGGTCTTGAACTTCCTGGCCTCAAGTGATCCGCCTGCCTCGACCTCCCGAAGTGCTGGGATTACAAGCATGGGCCACCACACCCAGCCAGCATTTCCAATTGACTCTTCATTACAGTTTGTATGTCTCTGCTTTAATTCCCTATCAATTAACACATTTTCCACCTTTTCCAATAGATCCTTTTAACATATGAATCATTTTAAACTCCCTGTCTGATAGTGCCAACATCTGGGTTGTATCTAAGTTTGGTTCTGTTGATCTCTTTGTCTTTTGACAGTGAGTCGCTTTCCTTGCCTTGTTGTGTGTCTTATCATTTTTGGTTGAAAGCTATATACCATGTTTAGGACAGTCAATACTTTGGTAAATAAAATTTATGTCTGAAAATGGGCATGCCTCCTTTTTTCTAGGCTTTGAGCATAGATTTCTGTTCTGTTGTTATTATAATTACCCTCAGGGAACTGCTGGTTTCCAGTTATTTTAGTGTTACTTGGTGCTTAGGATGGGAACTGGGTTGCAAGGGGGTGCTTCTCAGTTTTGCTGTTCCACTTTGGCTTTAGGTTTTGCTTGTGAGCCTGCCTCACAGAAGGAGTCTCTCTCTATGCTTTTGTCTCTCTGCACAGAAGACTGCTGATCATTGTTAGCAGTGCCTGCTAGACTGGTGCTTGCGATGAGGGTAGGGGGTCTTTGCTGGGCTGGTTCCGCCTCAGTCTTTAGTAAACCTTAAGCCCCTGGGTCTCAGAGGCGGGACTTTCTCTGTGATATTGCCTATCACAGCAGTGGAGGAGGATCTCTAATGGTCTGGGCCCATGGTGGTTTCCTGCTCTGTCTCCCAAAATGTTGTTAGCCTATTTCCTTCCCCTAACCATAATGAGTTTCTAGGATTGCTGGCCCTACCCCCAGGCTTTTATTTCCTTGAGAAGAATCTGGGCAGAGCCTTGTGCCTGCTCTGATATGGTGGCTGCTCTCTACCCCAGGGCTTACCATGAGAGAGATGTCTTCAGCCTCCACCCTTCTCCTGAACACCTGGTGAGGTTGTGAGGTTTACAAGTAGGTGTGAACTCCCCTTGTTCCTATGGCTCTCAGGGGTTCTATATCTTATACTAGCCCCAAGCCAACATTTAGCAATCCATTAAAAATTTCAGCTAAAATATTCTTACCCACTAGTATGGTGGCCCTGTCTTCTTCCTGTGTTTTGTGGTAGGTAGCCTGGTGCTCGAGTCCCACCTCTTTTTGGAGGCACTCATCTTTCTTTGAGATTTCAGAATACTTGTTTTCCTTGTGACCTCTGCTCTGATAGGTTCAAGAAAACGTGTGATTCTAGTAAGTTTTTTAACTTTTACTTTTTGTTAGGGTATGCACGGCTCTCTTTCCAGTTTTCTATCCCTGAGTGGAAGCCAAAAGGAATGTATCACATTTAAAATGATGAGAAGGATCTAGTTAAGAGGATATTTCAAGAGAAAAGGAAATATTTGGTCATTAAGGTTCCTGAGAAGATGAGGGAAGATAAAATGCACAGTCCAGTGGGAAGATGGGCAATAAATGTGAGGAAGGACAATTCTTCCTTGTAGAAGAAGTGAAGAGCAAGAAGAGCAAGAAGGAGTGTTGCCATATGTAGAATTTGTATCATTATTAGTCAAGTTTTTTCTGGAATAATCAGTATAACAAACAATTACACAATCTCAGTGGCTTATACTAATAGACATGTATTTCTCCATCATAGTTCTGTGGCTTGGCTCAGCAGGGCTTTGTCTGGGGTCTGCTCCATGTCCCTGATCCAGGCGGAAGAGAAGCAGATACTTGGGCACGCTCTTCTCACAATGAATGGCAGGAGCAAAAAAGCTGGAGCAAGAACTCAAAATGACTCCTAAAGCCTGTTCTTAAAACAGTACCTTGTCACTTCTGCCATATTCCTTTGGTCAAAGCAGGTCACATGGTCAAGGCCAAAGTTATTGGACAGGGAAGTATGCTCTATGGGAAGCATGGGGAAGGGAGTGTGAACATGTATGGGACAATAATCAATCTACTAGAACATCTTTGGGAGCACAAGTTGAGGAAATTCTTTTTTTTTTTTTTTTTGAGATGGTGTCTTGCTCTGTCACCCAGGCTGGAGGGCAGTGGTGCAATCTCAGCTCACTGCAAGCTCCACCTCCTGGGTTCATGCCATTCTCCTGCCTCAGCCTCCCAAGTAGTTGGGAGTACAGGCGTCTGCCACCACGCCCAGCTAATTTTTTGTATTTTTAGTAGAGACGGAGTTTCACCAGGTTAGCCAGGATGGTCTCGATCTCCTGACCTCGTGATCCATCCGCCTCGGCCTCTCGAAGTGCTGGGATTACAGGCGTGAGCCACCACACCCGGCCAAGTTGAGGAAATTCTTATCTGATGGCCTCTATTTCTTCTATGGAGTAGGAGACAAATCCAACTTCTGCAAATGAAGAAAGGGGCCAGTAAAATTTTGAGAGTAAAAAATGTTTGAAATAATGTAGAAATACAAGAGGTCTTCTTATGTGTTATGAAAAAAACTATAAATTTCAAATTTGTTTGCACAAAAATAAACTCATGTTAACTGGTTATAACATATCTAAACAGGATCTAGCTTGAGGCACTAGGAAGGGACAAGACATCAGTTTAAAAGGAGCTTCTATTAGAGCAACATAAATTCTGCTAAAATTGAAGCCACAACAAACATCACATTTATGGTGAGCTTGGATGGAAGAAGGGTGAAATCACTGATGCTTTACAAGATGTTCATGGGGACAATGCCCCAAAGAAATCAGCAGTTTACAGATAATTAATTCATTTTAAGAAGAAATGAGACAGTGCTGAGGATGAAGCCCACAGCATCAGACCATCCACATCAATTTTCAAGGAAAAAATCTATCTTGTTCATGCCCTTATTGAAGGGTACCAGTGATTAACAGCAGAAACAATAGCCAACACCATAGACATCTCAACTGGGCCAGCTTACACAATTCTGACTGAAAACTTAAGATGAACAAACTTTTCACTTGGTGGATGCCAAAACCATTGTGCTTAGACCAGCTGCTGAGAAGAGCAGAGCTTTTAATGGAAATTTTTAACAAGAGTGATCAAGATTCTAAAGCATTTTCTTCAAGGAATTATAACAGGAAATAAAGCATTGCTTCACCAGTACCATCCTGAAGACAAAGCACAATCAAAGCAATGGCTACCAAGAGGTGGAAGCGGTCCAGTCGCAACAAAAGGAGACTTGTCAAGAGCAAAGGTCATAACAACAATTTTTGGAGATGTTCAAGGCATTTTGCTTGCTGACTTTCTGGAAGGCCAAAGAATTATAACATCTGCTTGTTATGGAAGTTGCTTAAGAAAGTTAGCCAAAGCTCTAGCAGAAAAATGCCTGTGAAATCCTTTGGTGGTGGAGTGAGTCCTTCCCCACCACAGCAATGCTCCTGCTCATTCCTCTCATCAAACAAGGGCAATTTTGTGAGAATGTCAGTGAGACATCATCAGGCGTCCACCTTACAGTCCTGAGTTGGCTTGTCTGGACTTCTTTTTGTTTCCTAATCTTGAAAAATCTTTAAAGGGCACCCATTTTTCTCTAGTTAATAATATTTAAAAGGCTACATTGATGTGTTTAAATTTCCAGGAGCTTCAGTTCCTTAGGGATGGACTAAATGGCTGGTGTCATCACTGACAAAAGTGTCTTGACCTTGGTGAAGCTTGTGTTGAGAAATAAAGTTTATATTTTTTATTTGTATCTTTTAATTCCATTTTTCCACAAACTTTTTGAAGTCACCTCATAATCATATCCTGTGTCACCTCGTAGTTATATCCTACAAAGCACAAGCTTCAGGTAGGTTTGCTCTCCAGCAAACTCTTCAGCAACAGAGAAGTTTCCCAAGCAAAGTACTCCTGGCCAATATAGATCCAGCTCCAACTTGGACTCACATTCATGCATGAGTCCTTTTCCCATGCAGCATCCCCTTCTCTCCCCAGGAGAGGGATGGAGAATGAACTGGGAACACATTTTCATCACAGTTTCCCTGTTTGGTTTTAGAAATATCAAGACTTGATGAAATTGCATTTCCACAATTAGCTGTTGGAGTGGGAGACACCTACCCTATCCGATCACCAAGGTAATTTTTTCCTGTGTTAGAACAGAGAGGAACCTGGCTGGAGTCCACTCGGGGTGAGTGCAAGCTGGAAAATCCAGGTGGCTGAGGATTATATCCAGAGTTGCTTCTGACATGCCCCAATTTGGGTTTTGCTATAACATTCCGAAGGACATTTCAGAGTATATTCGTTATAGTCAAATGCACGCTGGTGTTTGCTCAATTTGCTTCCTTTACATTTTAGGTCCCATGGTATCCAAGAGAAATTCAATGCCAGCATTCAATTCCTTTCATGTAAATCATCAAATTTCCAGGCTGGACAGAGATCTGTTCAAGTCCTCTCCTTGACCCAGATCCATGCTACCTTCAAAGAGAATTTCACCCCAGTCCAAATTCCAAAGGATAAGATTCAGCCAAGGGCCCTGGAGCCTTGCTGGGTTCTATGGGTTTGGAATTTGGATGAGGGTGCTGAGTCCACTTCCAGGGGGACTGAACCACTCTTCCTCTTCATACCAATGCAAACACCCTTTTGGCCACTGGCTCAGTCACCCTTTGATTTGGATAAAAAGGAAAAGTCCTGATTTCCCAGAAGGGAGCAGGTGGTCCCAGAGCATCCAAGCCCAAGGAAAAGGACTCATGCATGAATTTAAGTCCAAATTGGAGCCAGATTTACAGTGGCCAGGAGCACTCTGCTTGGCACGGACATCCACAGAGGCTGTGGATATCCGTGTGTCTCAGCAATGACTGACCTCACAGGCCCACCATGGAAGGGTCAGGCCAGAGAGAAGTGACTGAGCCACAGACTGTGCAGCCAGCTATTGCGATCAGAAAGAAAGAGCTTATATGTGCATGCAAGCCTGTGTACAACTCTGTACCAGGAAATGGCTTTTTAGTGGGCTAGCACATGCAGCCTCAGACATGACCTTCATTTGACTCTGGGGCGTCTGATTTAGCTCAGCTATAATGAAGGCTCCTGTGGCCAACACAGACCAAAACACAAGAGACTGCATCCAACACTGGATAGTCAAATTCCCCTGGCATATTTCCTCTGGCTCCCTGGGCTGGGAAGGAAAGAATCAGGAGTTCACCATTTTTCCCCATCCACCAACAACACCATCACCCAAAGCCTGCCCCTGGGCATCAGCAATTCTGCCTCTAACTGCTGAAAGTCAGCCAAGGGATCATCCCAAAATTCACATATCCAGATAATCATGACTAGACTGTTTCCCAGGGCTACTATGCTGCTAGAGTGAGGAAGCATACAACTCCCTAAATGTGAAATTCAATTGGCTACAGTAAAAGTCAATCACAAGGTATGCAATACCCACAGACCCCAGGCAACCCTGTTCCTAATCCTGCAGTCACTGAGGCCATGATTTACTGGGTTAATTTTGGGCTCCTGAATAGAGCGCCGCCAATTCATAGGAGGCACCCATCAGGGTGTTTACTTGGGAAAAAGAAAGAATTAATCAGTTGATGACAGGAGGAAAGAAGGAAAAGTTAAAAGACAGACATTCACGAGTCATGCCTAACTGAGGTTAGGAGAAACAGAAACTCTGAGTGGGTAGAATCCAGGAGCTAAGAGGAGGTAGATGTGCACCTTCGCATCAACAGAAACCAGGAGATGAAAACAGAGCGTAATCTCCGTACCTTCTGCTCAATGTTGCCGTAAACCTAAAACAACCCTAAAACATTAAGTCTATTTGAAAACAAACAGGGAAGGTAGAGTGGAGAAAATAGAAGGGGTTGACCTTCCCAGTCACTGAGGAAATGGTGGGATTAGAGCCCTCAGGAGGCAGAGTGGAGTTCTGAGACCCAAACCCAAGAGACTGAGCTGAATCACCATGGAGTGGAGATCTCAAGCCAGCTGAAGGGTGCAAGGAGATGTTGTCCCTCAGGCGCCCAAGGGTGCTCTCACCTTCTTCATTGGGTGTTCTCACCTGCTTCGTTGGGCGACGTAAACCCCAAATGAAACCCTAAGCCCCAAACCAACTGAAAGGACACCCCCTCTTGGCCAAGAGGACCCCATAGCAACCTGAAAAACTAAATTCCAGGCCAGGCACAGTGGCTCACATCTGTAATCCTAGCACTTTGGGAGGCCAAGGAGGGCAGATTGCTACAGGAAAGGGGTCCCGATCCAGACCTCAGGAGAGGGTTCTTGGATCTCACTCAGTTCTTGGATTCAGGGCTTGTCCATCGAGTAAAGTGAAAGCAAGTTCATCAGGAAAGTAAAGGAATAAAAGAATGGCTACTCCATAGACAGAGCAGCCCCAAGGGTGGCTGGTTGCCTATTTTTATGGTTATCTCTTGATGATATACTCCACAATAGGTGAATTATTCCTGCCTCCCCTTTTTAGACCATGTATGGTAACCATCTGACATTACCACGGCATCTGTAAACTGTCATGACACTGGTGGGATGCAGCAGTGAGAATGATCAGAGTTCCATCCTTGGTCACCATCTTGGTTTTGGTGGGTTTTAGCCAGCTCTTTTACTGCAACCTGTTTTTATCAGCAAGGTCTTTATGACCTGTATTTTGTGCTGATCTCCTATCTCACCTTGTGACTTGGAATGCCTTAACTGTTTGGGAATGCAGCCCAGTAGGTCTCAGCCTCATTTTAGCTAGCTTCTATTCAAGATGGAGTTGCTCTGGTTAACATGCTTCTGACAGGATCACTTGAGGTCAGGAGTTCAAGACCAGCCTGGCCAACATGGTGAAGCTCTGTCTCTACAAAAAATACAAAAATTAGCTGGGAGTGGTGCTGCACACCTGTCATCCCAGCTGCTCAGGGGGGCTGATGCGGGAGAATTGCTTGAACCTGCCAGTCGGAGGGTGCAGTGAGCTGAGATCACACCACTGCACTCTAGCCTGGGGGACAGAATAAAACTGTCTCAAAAAAAAAAAAGAAAAAAAAAACTGGAATCCAGGCCCTAACAGGAAGGGAAGTTGGATACACTTTGTTACACACCTCCCTTTTGGAGTTTAGGCACAACTGACCAGCATTAACATTAAAATAGAGATCATGAGACAGACAAAACATATTCTTTGTGGCAATAAGATATCAAATCCCAACATGATTCTAGTATAGCATCACATAACAGCAGAGCCTGAAGGAAATCAAAATATTTTGCCCCAAAATATATTTCCTTGACATATTTTATAATGGTCTTGCAACACAGTTATTTGTAGGGAAATTTTTGCATCTGTAGAGAATCTTCATTAATGCAGCCAGATCTTTATTGGATTTAAGAGAGATTAAGTAAAAGTCTAACACCTTTAGCATCTATTCTCTCTGAAGACTGCTACCCAGGAGGCATCATCTACATAACAAGAACCTTGGTCTCCACAACACCCCTTATCTGAACTTTCTACTGACTTTAAGTCTTTAGACAAAGCTTAACTCTTTCAACCAATTTTTAATCAGAAAATCTTTGAATCTACCTATGACCTATAAGCCTCCCTGCTTTGCGATGTTCTACCTTTCTGGGCCAAACCAATATATACATTACACATACTGATTTATGTCTTTGCCTGTAACTTCTGTCTCCCTAAAATGTATAAAATTAAGCTGTAACCTGACCGCTTTGGGTACACTTTCTCAGGACCTACTGAGACCATCCTTCAGGCCATCGCCACTCATATTGGCTCAAAATAAACCCCTTTTCGTATTTTACAAAGTTGGCTTAAAAAAAAAAATTGAGACAGGGTCTTACTCCCATTGCCCAGGCTGAAGTGCAGTGGCATAATCTCAGCTTACTATGGCCTCAACCTCTCGGGCTCAAGCAATCCTCCTCCCTCAACCAGTCTCCTGAGTAGCTGGGACTTCAGGCGTGCACCACCACACCCAGCTTTTGTTTGTTTGTTTGTTTGTTTTGTATTTTTTGTAGAGATAGGATCTCTCTATGTTGTTCAGGCTGGGTTCAAGCAATCCACCTGCCTCGGCCTCCAAAAGTGTGGGGATGATAGGTGTGAGCCACTGCACCTGGCCTGCTTTTTCTTTTTTCCTGTCAACAGCCATGAGGCCACTTGCAACCAGTGCCACATGTCCAGCCAAGTAGAAATGTGGGATCATTCCACACTTCGATGTTTAGCATATCTTTACAGGAGCACCTGCCTGGACAACAGTTCTGGTAGCAGTACTCTCTCCAAGAGAGGAACTCAGCGAGTTAGGATGGGGGCTAGATCCACCTCCTGGCTCCTTTTTCCTTCCTTTCTGTAAATCTTCCTCCCACACATCAAGCAATTCCTACTGACCCGAAAGATGAGGGAAGCTGATAATTAACTGGCTCTAAGGGGCATTGCCTAAGAGGAGACACATAGAGAGGATCAGCCTCTGAAAGGGGGGCTTCAGACAGGATGACAGTCTGCACATGGGTGCATTTTAAAGCAAGGAACCATTCACAACTGCCATAAGCCTAACTAGTCCTCCTACAAAGTTAATTCAGCAAGGCAACTCCTTCAGGCCTTGGGACCAAGTTGGATCCCAAGAATGAAAAGTGAAGATGTGTGTGGAAAATGGGAAAAGAGCCCATGCTGCTTCTGGTCAGATGGGGTGGGCAGTTCCCTAGGCAAAGGATGAATTTAGATGGAGTTAGCATGAGGCTGGTTTTCTTGGTGCTGGGCCCTGATGTCCAATCCTCACAGCCTTCTGAAACGAACATACATCCATCCTCATTTTGAAGAGGAGGAAACTAAGACTCAGTTATGGGATTTGCTGAAAGTTTAACAACTAGCGGTGAGTGGTTGAGTTGGGATTCAAATCTGAATAATTTCAGGATCACAATGTTCTCCCACCTAAGAGCTATAACCATTTAGAATCAGCAAATTTTTATTAAAATTCTGGAAGAACGGTAAGTAACAAGCTCAATGTACCGCGGTGGATTTTAAGAATATAAGAACTTAGGGGGAGTTGAACTCATTGGTAAGCCATTTCTGAATTTTCCAAGGCAAGTTTCTTTTTCACAAGGCTAATTCCTTTCCTCAAATTTTTCATCAAGATATTTTTCATCCAGCCCTCCTCTTTCAGGAATAGATCACCAATTGGGTGTACATTGGTACAACTTATCTGTAGAGCATATTAGTAATGTGTATAAAGAACCTCAGAAAGGTTCGTACCATTTGATTGCCTGACCTCATAATTTACCATCCAAATAAGGACATTTTCAAAGATAAAAGGGAGCACTATGACTAATTATACCAGGACAACAGAAGAAAACAGAAACTATCGCAGGCAAACCTGTGGTAGAGACAGCCTACTTTAGACCAAGTAGGCTAACACCCAGGACCCACTCTTAAAAAATCTATTTATCCATCCATCACTCATTCACTCATAAATATTAATTAAGCACCTACTATATGTCAAAGTCAACACTTATGTTCAAGGACCATCATTACTGCATTGATTTTTAAGAGCAAATAAACTCTTATTTGTAAACAAATAAAACCCACATGGTCAACAGCAGATACGGTTATAACAGAAATAGTTATATTCTGGGGGATCCAGATGATGGAAGACTATGCAGGCCTTAAAAAACAAATTTTCTCCTAATGAATTAATGTGAAATATAAACAAAATATTAAAAGTATGAGACAACCATATATTTGTCATGATCCCAATTTTATAAGAATATGTAAATATGTACATTTATGCATTAACATAGACTAAAATGGCACACAGCACATCAAAGAGGCAACGGTAGATCTCTCTGGATGACACCACTACGAGCGACCTTCTATTTTTTTCTGTGTATCTTTCTTTCTGAGTTTGGCATGAGAAACAGGACACTGAGTGTCTCTGGGAGCATCAAGAGAGCTGCTTGATGCAATGCAAGGAGCAGACTCTCCAACTCAGTCAGCCTTGAGTCTAAATTCTGACCCCCTCATCTTTGAGCTATGTGACCTTGAGCAAGTGCCTTTGCCCCTCTGTACCTCTGTTCCCTAACGCACAGAACGGGAACAGTCATGGTGCCTCCTCAGCAGTCTGCTCGGAGGACTGTGGAGCAGCACTGGCCACGCCTCTCTCCCACCTGCCCTCATCCTAGTGCCGCCATCTTGGTCACATACTTTCTCAGATCCAGGCTTTTCATTTCATGGGAGAAGACGCCAAAGCTGAGGGAGTTGACATCCACAGTTCCTTCAGCATGAGAACTACAAGACCTTTTGGTAATTCCAAAAATGATGTCTTCTTGCCAACAATGTTGGGCTATGGGAGCCCTAATCCTGGGCCCTGCAGGCATTTTTTCTCTTCAGCAGCAGCAATGTCTTAACAGGTGGACTGGACTTCTGGTTCAAATCCCAGATCTTCGAGGGACTCTCTTTGTGCCCCAAGGTGGATTATTTTACCTCTCTGTGCCTACGATGTAAAATGGAGACAAAATAAAACCTACCTTCTGGGGTAGTTGTGTGGATTTAAAGACTTAACATAACACAAAAACACTAAGAACCACACCTGGCGTCTAGTAAGTGTTCAATCAATACTTGCTGTCTGTGATCAGTGCTTCCTCTGTTTATCTTGGGTGTCTCCAACAACCTCTTCTGAAAACTAAACAACCCAGCTGTCCACAGGATGCCTGCAGCAAGCAGATCTACACCATGCTTTTGTGAATCAAAAATGCCCCTTTGCGGCCAGGTGCGGTGGCTCACGCCTGTAATCCCAGCACTTTGGGAGGCTGAGGCGGGTGGATCACGAGGTCAGGAGCTCGAGACCAGCCTGACCAACATGGTGAAACCCTGTCTCTACTAAAAATACCAAAATTAGCCGGGGATGGTGGCGCGCCTGTAATCCCAGCTACTCAGAAGGCTGAGGCAGTAGAATCGCTTGAACCCAGGAGGCAGAGGTTGCAGTGAGCCGAGATCGCGCCACTGCACTCCAGCCTGAGCAACAGGGGGAGACTCTGTCTCAAAAAAAAAAGAAAAAAAATTGTATTTGGTAAAATACACATAACTTAACCACTAATGATATTTAGTACATTAATAATTTTATGCAAACATCACCACTACCTAGTTCCAGAAGATTTTATCACCCCAAAAGGAATCCTCGTACCCAATTCATTGATGACTCCCCATTCCCTTCTGCCCAGCCAGCCACTAATCTGCTTTCTGTCTATGGAGTTGCCTATTCTGGACACTTTATAGACATAAAATCATCCAACTTGTGACCTTGCTTCTGGCTTTTTCCACTCAGCATCATGTTTTCAAGCTTCATCCCAGTTGTAGCATGTGTCAGAGCTTCATTCCCTCTTAGTGGCTAAGTGATATTCCACTGGGTGGATGGACCACATTTGTTTATCCATTGATAGATGCGTGGGTTGTGTCTGCCTTTTGCCCACTGTGAGTGATGCTGCTGTGGACATTCATGTGCACGCTGTTGTTTGAACACCTGTGCTTGGTTCTCTCAGGTACATATCCAGGAGGGGAATCTCTGGGTCCTAGAACTCTTGAGTTTCACTTACTATGGAGCTGCCTGGCTGTTTTCCTTGGCCCTACACTGTGTCTCACTCCCATCAGCAGTGTAGGTGGCTCCAATTCCTCCACATCCAGGGTGTCTCTTGGCCATCTTTTCAACTTCAAGTGGGCCTTTGTCAACAGCAGACCCCTGTCAGCCTCCTGTCCACCCCCAGCCCCTGCAGGTCTCCCACACTCATGGCAAATGGCAGGGCATTGCCTGAAAGAGCCACAGGAAGGTGAGCGCCGTCTTGGGGTGGTGCTCTCTTCTGGCCTGAAGGGCGCTGTCAGTGTGGAATAAAATGGCAAATCCCATAGCCCAAGGGAGCAGCCAACACAGAAGGGACATGGACGTATTGACAAGCATCCCTGGGAACACATTTGCTTCTGATCGGGGTGCTCTGGGCAGTGCCCTGTTTGTCTGCACTTGTGATTGCTGGCACATTCTTCTCCTCTCTGATGTCCAAGCACGCACTCTGCCTGCATACCAACCCTGCTTGGAAATGGTGGGTTTGATTGACCTCAGCACGGGGCTGTCCTAAACTGCAGCAGCTCGGTTTTACGGTAAAATGCATGAGATGTAACAGTGTCTTCCTCAGAGGCCCCCATGTCAGAAGTGAGTTCTGCAACTCAGGTTTGTGCTGGGGACAGACTGTTCCATGGGATGAAGACCTTGGAGCAGCCGCAGCAGCCGCAGGGAGGTTGTTAGCCATGCAGCCCCCCAGGTCCCACCCAGACCCCGGATGCAGCAGCAGGGCACACCCTTTCCCCAAATACCCTGGGAGCTGGCTTCCCAGGGCGTCCCGCAGTGCCGGCCCATGCAGCAGGCCTCTCCATTGAAGAGGGTCTGGCAGGGAGACCCGGGATGGTTGGTGTAGCTGAGCAGAAGGCTTTTGAGGCTGATCCCACCCTCCAGGTCTATCTCACTGGAAGCCTGCTTCTTCCTACGGCATCTCCAAGTGAGCAGCCAGTCCTGGAAGCCAGCGTACCACAACGTGTCTTGTCCTGGGATTACAACTCCTGGCTGGCTTGGTTGGTCTCAGGGCCAGACGTTGTTGCAGGCAGGGCCATTATTCATGGGTGTTCGTGGCAGAGGATATCGTGTTCAGGCTTCATTTCAAGGCCCAGGGCGCAGGTTTTATTTTGCCCTGGGGCTGCCTGGCTGTCTAAGGTTGCTGGTGGTGGCCGGTATTCTCCGCCTCTCACCAGGACCCTCTTGGAAACTAATCAGACGTCTCAGGGGGCTGCTCATTCTGCCCAAGAAATAACAATTACGCACTCAGCAGGAACAATGGGCGCTTGGAAAAACTCTTAACTGCAAGGTGGCAAGGAGCAAACAGAACTCACCAGTAAACCTCACCAGAAGCATGGAAGAAACGAAAGAAAAGAATGCACTGCAGAGTGGTTGTGAAGCTGCAGGAGCTCTTGGTGAAGGAGGAAGTCAGCCTGTGTTTTTGTGCACCCTGTTTATGAGAGGAACCTGCACAAGAGCTTGTTTGTAGGCCCCTGGAGGAAACTTGCCGAAACTCACGGGTTTTTTGTTTGTTTGTTTCCCCCAGCTAATTTTCATATGTGCTTTATGAGTGGAAAATATGAAAATGGTTCATTTGCTGGTGGGGATAGCACCCTTGAACGTGAAAGCCGGGAGACTCCCAAGAGATTTACTCATCCCATTTTCCCCAACCAGAGACTGAGTAGGGCTGTGCCCACTCCACACCTGCAAATCACATCTATGCTTATTTCCCGGGTATTTCATTTATCTTTTTAAAAGATTTTATTTTGGAAAATGTCAAACCTACAGGAAAGTTTTAAGTGAACAAACGTATGCCTTTCCCATACAGCCACCCAGTAACAGTTTGCTGGAATAGTGCTGTTACCAGAAAGGGGTCCCGATCCAGACCCCAAGAGAGGGTTCTTGGATCTCACACAAGAAAGAACTTGAGGTGAATCCATACAGTAAAGTGAAAGCAAGTTTATTAAGAAAGTAAAGGAATGAAGAATGGCCACTCCATAGGCAAAGCACCCCGAGGGCTGCTGGTTGCCCATTTTTATAGTTATTTCTTGATGATATATTAAACAAGGGGTGGATTATTCAGGCCTCCCCTTTTTAGACCATACAGGGTAACTTCCTGACATTGCCAGGACATTTGTAAACTGTCATGGAGCTGGTGGGAGTGTAGCAGTGAGGACGACCAGAGGTCACTCTCATCACCATCTTGGTGGGTTTCGGCTGGCTTCTTTATTGCCGCCTGTTTTATCAGCAAGGTCTTTATGACCTGTAACTTTATCCTGTGTCTAAGAATGCCTTAACCTCCTGGGAATGCAGCCCAGTAGGTCTCAGCCTTATTTTACCCAGCTCCTACTCAAGATGGAGTTGCTTTGGTTCCAACACCCGACAGTGCTCTCTTCTCTCTCTCTCTCTCCTCTCTACACACACACACACACACACACACACACACACACACACACACACACACAAAATTATATTATTGCTGGACAATTTTTGAGTAATTTTAGACACAAGTACCCCTATCAAATGTGTACTTCAATATATATCTCCTAAAAACAGTGGCATTCTCTGAAAGAACTACAACTGTGAAGTTTAGGAACATTATCACTAATAATCTGCTATGCTTTCATACACAGTTCATATTCAATTTTCCCCAGCCGTCTCAACTGTCCTTCACAGCAACATTTTCCAGTGGGGGAGAATGTGCTGCCTTTAATCGTCTCATCGCTTTAATCTCCTTTAATCTGAGACATTCCTCAGTCCTTTGCTGTTCCTCACATCACTGGCATTTTTGGAGTCACTTACTTTATAAAGTTTCCCTAATTTGGGTTATTCTGCTGTTTCCTTGTGATGAGACTCTGGCTATGATTTGCAGCAGGAACACCCCAGAAGTGGAGGCGTTCCCTTCTCAGTGCCCCATATCAGAGGCACACGATGCCATTTGTTCCATTAACAGTGATATGGATTTTGATCACTTAGCTATGGTGTGGGGTCCCCCACGGTTCTTATCTTTCCTTAGTAATTCATCATTAATCTGTAGGGACATACACAGAGAGGTGTAACTGCCCGGTTCCCAATACATTTTCACCCATGGTTTTAGCATCCATCTACATTTCTATCTATCTGCATCAACTTAGTGTTTTCTCCAAATACACTCATTTTTTGCTTAATTATCTTAAATGGTAATGACATACCCCACTATAAATGAATCGCTAGTATCATTTTTTCCTAAAAAGAAGATAAGCATACAAATAAATATAATGAAAAATATTAGCTATAATTGCCTTCTCATGACTCTGAGCTGAGGCTTGCTCTCTATTAAACATGAGAAATTTTCATGCCTTTGAGAGTGGTTATGGCTTCACCAGCACCTTGCAGGGACCTTCTCCATGTTACCTTTGTAACTAACCCCTGAAAATGGGCGCTTCGGAGCCCCAGTGGGTAAATGTGAGGACTGAGAACTCTGCCCTCCAATCCCAAAGACGCCACTGAGGGACATTTCCCTCAGTGAATAGCGATGCCCAATCGTGCAGCGGCAAGAGGGGTTATTCAGCAGGAACACCCAGGAGGGAGTTTGTGAGAATGGGTTTGTGCCAAACTCCCTGCTTAAGTTCCATCAACTTCAAAATCCCTTTTTCTTCCAAATTGGGCAACCCTGAGACACAGCTTCATAATCCAATCCGTTCTTGCTGCATAACATATGTTAGGAGGCCTTGATTCCAGCTGATGCCAGCTACAGGGCAAACACACCGAACTTCTGTAGCCCGTGCCAGCTTCAGTTTGGATGAAAGCTGGGCTTGATTTTCATTTTTATCAACTATTTTACTCCTCAGCATAACCTAGACCCTGTAACTTGTCTATTTTCCATCTTCAGTGGCTTCATGTGCATAAACATGATAACCCCGGGGTCTGGGGCGTGAGACAGCTGCTGTGTTTTGCTCCCAAGACAGTCTGAGGGGAAGACCTGGAAACTCCCACACACTCCAGGGCAGGGCCAGGGCATAGGCAGGCAGTGGGTACCAGCCCCACGGCATAGGCAGGCGGTGGGTACCAGCCCACGGCATAGGCAGGCAGGAGGTACCAGCCCCACTCTGCCTTTTGCTCACCCTGTGTGCTTGGTAGATATTTGTTGAATTTTATACTTCAAAGTAATTGAAATTTACATAAGTATCTACAATCTTCTATCTGCAATAACAATCCTTAAAACAGTTCTTAAAATTTTGAGATCATTATAGATTCACATGCAGTTGTAACAAATAATATAGAGAGGTCCCATGTACCCTTCACCCAGTTCACCCCAATGGTAACATCTCACAAAACTATATAGCACAATGTCACACCCAGGATATTGATTCTCGCGTGTGTGTCGGGGGGGGGCGGGGGCGGTGTATGCGCGTGCATGAGCTATTTTCAGTGAGGAGAAACTCACATAACATAAAATTAACCATTTTAAAGTGAACAATTCAGCCTGGGCGTGGTGGCTCACACCTGTAATCCCAGCACTTTGGGAGGCTGAGGTGTGTGGATGACCTCAGGTCAAGGAGTTCGAGACCAGCCGATGCAACATGACAAAACCCTGTCTCTACTAAAAATACAAAAATTAGCCAGGCATGGTGGTACACACCTGTAATCCCAGCTACTCGGGAGGCTGAGGCAGGAGAATCAGTTGAACCCAGGAGGCAGAGGTTGCAATGAGCCCAGATCACACCACTGCTCTCCAGCCTGGGTGACAGAGTAAGACTCTGTCTAAAATAATAACAATCATAATAATTATAAGGAAGTGAACAATTCAATGTCACTTTGTTCATTCACATTGTTGTACAACCCCCCTCTCTGTCTAGTTCTAAAGCATTTGAATCACCTCAAGAAGAAACCACCATTAAGCAAAAGCTTCCTATTTCCTCCCCCATTGGCAACCAGCAGCCTATGTTCTGTCTCTGTAGATTTGCCCATTCTAAACATTCCCTTTAAATAGAACCAGGCGGTGGGTGACTACGTGCATCTGGCTGCTTTCGCTCAGCATGATGTGTGTGAGGCTCATCCCTGTTGCAGCAAGTGTCTCTGCTTCATTCCTTTTCATGGCAGAATAATATTCCATCATGCACACAGATGCAACGACACTCTGACTTTTGTTGCATACTTTTCTCTCAGTCGGGTTAGTCCTGGGATCTACACCAGTGACAGCTGCATGACCTTGGGCCAATAACTTCCCTGGAGAGAGTCCAGCATTATTTCACCCCACAGATGCTTATTCAGCACCTGCCATGTGTCAGGTGCTAATCTTGGGGCTGAGAATACAGCAGGTGCACTGATACAGTCCTGGACCTGTAGGGCTTGCCAACTAGTGGGGGCAGGGGAGATCAGGAAAAACAAACAATATTGGTGATGTCACCTCATGGTGTGGTTTTTAAAATCAGAGCAGGGCTGGAGACTGCAGAGCACAGGGGGTGCCGCTTTGCATGGGCAGGGAGGGCCACAGTCCTAAAGCGCCCAGAGCAAATATCCCGAGGAAGGGAGAAAGTTCCAAGACACCTGGGAGAAAGGCATCCAGGCAGAGGGAATGGCACGTGCAAAAGGCCAGGGAGGGGACTCGCACGCTGGGTGTGAGGAAGGAGCCCAGAGTGGCTGGAGTTGGGCTGGGGGCTCTAGACGGGAAGTCCTAGGAGGTAAAAGTAGGATAGGGGAGCCCAGATCATGGCCAGGGTCTGTGTGTCCCGCTGTGTAGTAAAGACCAAGCCATTCGGAGGGAGAGAGACCTGGATTCCAGAAGAAGACAGACCTGGGTTCTAGGTGGAGACAGGTCTAGATTCCAACCCCAGCTCCATATTTGAGCTGGGTTCCGAAGCATGAGTAGGAACCAGTCAGGTGCGTGCTCCGGGCAGAAGGAACGACCTGTGCAAAGGCCTGGGTGTGGATTGCTCAGGAAAATTGCAAGTGATTCCATGTGGCCGGTATTCAGAGTTACATGCTGAGGGCATTCATAAATTAAGCAGGACCCAGATTAGAAAGGGCCTTGGTTAGGCTGAGTCCCCATCCCACATGGTAACAAGCATTTCAAATATGTTATTAACTGGAAAGAAGGGACAAACTCAAGAAATCCTCAAAGCATTACCTCCCTGTAGTGTCTGGAGGAAAAACTGCCATCATAAAGCTAATGGGGGAGCTCAACCCCTCCCTCACACCCAAAGGAGGAGGGCTGACAGCTTGTAAAAGCCCCAGCACAAAGGATTAATGGGCCAAGGAGTGACCTCTGCTACTGAAGCCTTTTGTTTTCCTGATGGTCACTGCCCCCTCCCTCCAGGGCTACAAACAGCATTTGCTGGGAGCTTTTCATGTCCTCACACCTGTTTTTTGCATTTGCTCTTCCAGCGCTGCTCCCCAACCTTCTCTCCAGCACAGCGCAGTGAGAGCGGGTCCCCTTCCCTTCAGCTGCCAGTCATGGATCCGTGCCATGGGAAGCACAGCAGGAGAAGGAGGTAGCTTGGGTAGTAAAGCTCTCACCTTTTCCTAGTGCCGTGTTCTTTACCATTTGCGGGCACCTGAATAATGGCCCCTAAGAGGTCTATGTCCTAAGCACTGGCCCCAGGCAAGAAAGCACACTGGGAGGTGGGTAGGAAAGACAACTGGAGAAGCCTGAACCTACTCGTAGATTTTTAAGAGCAAAACATGTGCAGCTGTGGGTGCTTGAAAAATTAGTAGAAATCCATTCCTTGCAACATGGCCCATGTTGAATAAACACAATGCCAGGAAAGGAATCCACCCCACACAGACTCCAGAGCACGTCTGCAGCCCACCTCCCCAACCCCCATTCTCTCTGAGATGACCCCTGGCTGCCACTGAATGCTGCACACTGCAAAGGAAGAAGCCAGTTTGAGAACCACCGTTCTAGAACACAGTGACGATTGCATTTGAGAGCCTAAAGGGGTGCATTGTGGAGGACAAGCAGGACGGCAAGAAGGGTGAATTCCAATTCCAGCATGCAGAGAGCGCTCACACTAGAGCACAGTGAAGGGAGCCCAGAGACATGGTGTGTTCTAATCACAGAGACATTAGTGAACTTTCCTTTCCGAGTTCATGTGTATTTATTCTTTCAGATTTATTTAGCGCTTAGAAGGAAAAGCGTTTATTAAGGAGATACCCATCATGTGGCAACCTCTTACAATGTCCTCGATTTCACTTCATGGTCGCAGCAGTGTGCTAGGTGGGTGTTGTTAAGGGAAGGATTAGCCCCATGTCACACTTAGATGAGGACTCTCAGGCTTGTAGAGCTAAAAGCCAAGTTACTCAACCATTAGGTGGTGGAGCCGAGACTCAGCCTAGCGTTTCTGACCCTGCAGGGCTCACACACCATGACGGGGGGCAGCCGGGGCTGCAAGACCCACTGACGGGCAGAGGTGGCCCAGCAGGAAGAGGGGAGCCCTGCAGTGCAGCGGTCCATATTTATTAGTGACTGGGGTCTTGTTTTTGTTTACTCATTTGTGAATGCGCCTCCCCTCCTAGTAAACAAGCCTCTGCAGAGGTGGTGATTTTTCCTACACAAGTGTACACAGAGCATTTTGTATGCATCATATGCCTCAGCAAAGCTCTGCCAGGGAGAGCCACAGGCCTTGGGGGTGGCTCCAGACATCCCCCTTCCTCACCCGCTCCAGAGCCGCGGGAGTCCTCTGGGGTTCAGCCTAGCGTTACCTCCACCTTAACAGTCAGAACAGATTGCACAGTCTCTGCTGACCTGGCCCACATCCACCAAAATGGCTGGGCTCTCAGGCACTTTGCACATGCCTGTACTTGGGGCAGGGGGTGTTTAAGGTAGATCTGGCAGATGCGCCAACACTTGCCCTCACCACTTCCCTTGGGGCTCAAGCAGGGAGCATGGCATACAGTGAATGCAACTCCACCCTGGTAGCTGGTGCCACGAACTTTCAAGTCAGATAGACTTGAATTCAAGTCTCAGCTCTGCCACTCACTAGCTGTGTGACCTTAGACAAGTTATCTATCCTCTCGGAGCCTTTCAGTGTTACAGGAGCAACCACAAAGGTTTCCTAGACAGATTAAGTGGAATAAGACATGGAAAAAGGTTTGGGAGAGTAACTAAGACATAGTAAGTCCTCAATCAATGGCAACTACTATGACAGCTGTCATAACCATAGCGAGAGAAAGTTGCACTGAAAAGGAACTGTTATGCTTCAGTCATAATTGTATATACATACACATTGTACCTATATATTCATACGTACATTGTATCATTAAATCCAAGCTATACATTGTATATATGTTCAGATATACATTGTATCACTGAAACCCCCAGCTACCTAGGACCTAGGAAGTAGTTTTCACATATATATACATTGTATACCTATTTCATATGTACATTGTATCACTGAACCCCCAGCTACCCTACGATCTAGGAAGTAGTTTTCATATATATACATTGTATAGCTATCTCATTTGTACATTGTATTACTGAACACCCTCCCTTCCCCCCAGCTATTGTATGAGCTAGGAAGTGCATTTTCCTAGATCCCATCTTATAGATAAGGAAATGGAGGCTCAGAGAGCTTAAGCAATTTCCACAAAGTGAAATACTGGGACTCAAATACAGAAGCATCTTCAAAAGCCCTGCTCTCTCCCACCCCCACCCCCACTCCCATAGCTGACCACCTTCACTCCATCCTCCAGACACCCCCACCCCACCTCTAGAAGAGGCAGTCAGGGCACCTAAAATATGGCCCCCATCCAATCAGCCATCAGCAAAAGGCACTGGGAAACTGTCAGCTGTTATTAACTTTTGAAGGGATCCTGGGGCCTTTTCAAATTCTTCTGAAAGATATGGACTCTCAGCCCAGAAACGCTCACTCAAAGTTGCATTACATTCTGTAGAAACCCATCCACATGTCCCTGGGGCCCTTCAAGTCATGACGTTCCATTTCATTCCACATAAAGCAAACACACAAAAATCCATTGGATTGAAATCTCATGGTGACTCATTCATTCATTCAACAAATCCGAAGGAGAAAAAACTGTATTTGAAAGAAACTTTGTGAACTCTGCAGAATTAGCAGCACCACTAGTCTCCTAGGCCAGTGAGTTAGAAAACAAAGAAGAAAGGAAAGTGGATTGAGAAGGCGGCATTGGTAGATGGAGTGGTTATAATCAATGTCAGTTCCTCCAACTGGAGTACTGACTAATTGGAAAAGGAATTAAAATTTAGGTACAATTCCTGGAAACCCTTAAAAACAAGATATTTGCTGATAAAGTAGAATGAACAGGCCAACTTTTGATTATTTGCACTCATGGAAAGGGACGGGGTGTGACCCCCAGATCACTGAAGGACCATATTTGGCCTTGAGATCCTACTCAAATGAAAGTAATATAGCCAGTATACTGGCAAATGGTTTTTTCCTTCTGTTTTCCTTTTGTTTTTGAGCGTAACAAAAGTTAACAAATCCACAAAGCATTGGAAGCTTCTTCCTGTTTCCTTAGGCAAAATCCCAAGCAGGGAGTGGGTGCCTGTCACAAGTGGCCCTTAGAAGTCATTGTCTATTAATGAGTTTTTGTTTCTCCTATTAAACAAAGAATCCCTTCCCTCCACGGCATTCTGAGAATGTTTACAATCATTGTGTTGATGGCGTCCCATGGCATTTAGGACAAAACTCAAAGTCCTTCTCCTGGGCTGCCAGGCGTTCCAATAGTTCTCTTAGTGAGGGCCAATTGAACTATCAACCAAGACTCAAAAGCAAGGTACATATGTTATTTGTTTTCTAAATCTACCAAATAATTTATTTTCCCCCAAACCATTACTTAAAAACAAATCGCCAGGCAGGGCACGATGGCTCACATCTGTAATCCCAGCACTTTGGGAGGCCGAGGTGGGCAGATCACTTGAAGTCAGGAGTTCGAGACCAGCCTGACCAACGTGGTGAAACCCTGTCTCTACTAAAATACAAAAATTAGCTGGATGTGGTGGCGTGCGCCTGTAATCCCAACTACTCAGCAGGCTGAAGCAGGAGCATCGCTGGAACCTGTGGGTGGAGTCTACAGTGAGCTGAAATGGCACCACTGCACTCCAGCCTAGGTGACAGAGCAAGACGCTCTCTCAAAAAAGAAAAAAAAAATTGGCAATGTAGTTTATGCTTTATGTTTTGTCTTCCTTCATTTTTAAAATTTATTTTAAAAAATAACACACAATACAATTGTATGCCCTTTTCTGTTTGTTTGTTTGTTTGTTTTGGTGTCCAGTTTTCACTCATACACAAATTTGTGTGAGCAGCCTCATAGTCAGAATACAGAATAGTTTCATCACCAAAAAACCTTTCCCATCCTGAAGCTGTGTAGTCACGCCCCACCCCTGACCACCACTAACATTTCCTCCATCCCAGTACTGTTGCCTTTTTCAGAATCTCATGTAAATGGAATAATGGAGGATGCAGTCTTTTGAGATAGCTTTCTTTCAAGCAATCTAGCGTATCTGAAATTCAGCCATGTTGTGTGTATCAGTAGTTCATCCCTTTTCATTGGCAAGTGGTCCCCCACTAGACGGATGTGCCTACCCATATCTTCATCCATTTACCCCTGAAGAACTTGCAGCTGATTCCACCTTCTGGTACTTATGAATACGCTACTGTGAACATCCACGGATCCTTTTTTCTTTTTCTTTTTTTTTTGAGATGGAGTCTCGCCCTGTCGCCCAGGCTGGAGTGCAGTGGCACAATCTCGGCTCACTGTAAGCCCCACCTCCTGGGTTCACGCCATTCTCCTGCCTCAGCCTCCCGAGTAGCTGGGACTACAGGCACCCGGCTAATTTTTTGTATTTTTAGTAGAGATGGGGTTTCACCGTGTTAGCCAGGATGGTCTCAATCTCCTGACCTCGTGATCTGCCCGCCTCGGCCTCCCAAAGTGCTGGGATTACAGGCATCAGCCACCGTGCCCGGCCTTTTTTTTTTTTTTTCTTTAGAGATGAGTGTCTCAGTTGCCCAGGCAAGAGTGCAGTGGTGCAATCACAGCTCACTGCCTCCTGGAGTTTCTGGGCTCAACTGATTCTCCTGCCTCCACCTTCCAAGTAGCTGAAATTACATGCACACGCTGCCATGCCTGGCTAATTTTTAAAATTTTTTTGTAGAGATAGGATCTTGCCATCTTGCCCAGACTGGTCTTGAACTCCTTGAAGAATGGCCTAACCATTTGCCAAAGCAGCTACAGCATTTTATATTCCCACCACCAATATGTGAGGATTTCGATTTTTCTGTAACTTCACCAACACCTGTTTTTGTTTGACTTTTTTCTTACAGCCATCTTAGTGGATATAAAATGCTATCTTATTGTTTTGAGTTGCATTTTCCTAATATTTAACGCTGTAGAGCATCTTTTCATGTGCTTATTGGCCCCCTCTATATCTGCTTCGAAAAAATGTCTATTTGGGCCCTTTGTCCACATTTTAATTAGGTTATTTGTCTGTATATTATCTTTGTATTTGCCTTTATATATTTGCCAAATATATCTTTATATATTCTGTATACTAGGCTCTTATCAGACATATACACCAAAAATATTTTCTCCCATTCTATGGATTCTCTTCTAACTTTCTTGATTATGTTCTTTGAAGCATATTTTTTAAAATTTTTGATTAAGAATAATTTATCAGTTGGGGATGGTGTGCTTATTTTTATGTCTTTTTTTTTAAACATGACTTAATTCAAGGTTGTAAAGATTTTCACCGATGTTTTTTCTAGCATTTTTATAGTTTCAGCTCTTGTATTTCAGTCTTTTATCCATTTGAGTTTATTTTTTATGTGGTGTAGGGTAGCAGTCCAACTTTGTTCTTTTGCATGTGGGTATGCAGTTGTCCCAGCACCATTTGTTGAAAAGACTATTCTTTCCCCATTGTTAAAAAGCAAGTGCCCATAAATGTATTTCATTCCATGGAATTCATTAAATGCATTCTATCTGTTCTATTGACCCATATGCCTCCCCTCATGCCAGTGCCACACAGTCTTGATTCCTGTAGCTTTGTAGCAGGGTTTGAATTAGAATGGTGAATCTTCTAACTTTGATCTTCTTTTACAAGACTTTTTTCTTTTTCTTTTTCCTTTTCTGAGAGAGTGTCTCACTCTATCGCCCAGACTGGATCACAGTGGCACAATCTCAGCTCACTGCAACCTCTGCCTACCAGGCTCAAGCAATTCTCCTGCCTTAGCCTCCCAAGTAGGTAGGATTACAGGCACGCACCTCTATCACCTGGCTAATTTTTGTATTTTTAATGGAGATGGGCTTTCTCCATGTTGGCCAGGCTGGTCTTGAACTCCTGACCTCAAGTGATCCACCTTCCTCGGCCTCCCAAGGTGCTTGGATTACAGGCGTGAGTCACCACACGCGGCCACAAGACTTTTTTGACTATTCTGGGTGACTTGCATTTCTATATGATTTTAGAATCACCATATCAATCTCTACAAAACACCCAGCTGGGATTTTGACAGTAATTACATTTAATCTGCACCAATTTGAGGGTATTGCAGTCATAACAATATTAAGTCTTTCAACCCATGAACACAGGACGTGTTTCCATTTCTTTAGATATTTTTTAATATCTTTCAACAATGTTTTGGAGTTTTCAGAGTAGACATTTTACATTTCTTTAGCAAACTTTATTCTTAAGTATTTTATTCTTTTTGATGCGATTGTCAGTGGAATAATTTTCTTAGTTTCATTTTCAGGTTGCTCATAGCTAGTGTATAAAAGTATAATTGATTTCTATATGTTGATATCATCTTATTATGGCTGAGCTCAAGATCAAGGGAAGTTGGGTTCCTGAATCACCATCTGGAAAAATGCCTGCCAAACAAATACAGTCAAGCATCACAAGAGCAAGAAGTAAACTCATCTTGTGTTAGGCACTGTGATTCGGGTTTACCTGCATAGCAGCTGCCATCCCCTTAACTAATACAATGTCCAACGTAAATGCCACTTCCTTTCTTGATCACTCTCTCCCTAAATTAGGAGCCCTCCCTTGATTCTCTTTCTTCTTATTTGTTTTCTTCTTAGGCTTATTAAAACTTGTAATTCTTTAGCAACTGTGTCATTCCTATAATGTCTTCCCATAAAGGCAGAGACGATGTCAACCTCCTTCATCACCCTATCGCCTTCTTTATACAGCATCTAAACATTAGGCAGGTGTGCGGTAAATGCTTATTGAGTACATGAACACATATTTTTCTCTTGTGGCTTGGCTTCTGCTGCCACACTTTGAGCTCTTCCTTAGTGCTACGCAATGGCTCAGGGCTTCATGTGCGTCGCATCTTACTGAACCCTCTTGGCAGCCTTCTGAGAGAGCTATTAGTGTTCCCACCCCACAATCCGGGAATGGGGGCACCAGAGAAGTGAGATCACCTCCCTGCTGGTACTTAGCTATTATAATAAGCGATAGAGTCAGAATTTAAACAAAAAATTGAATGCATTCTTCCACAACACATCCTCTCAATCACTCTGCAATTAAACTTCTTGGCCATTTCCATAAGAAGATCCACTTCTGTGGACAGCCCTTTAGCTACTCCAAGTCTATCCAGGCAATGAGTGAAGATCTGAGAGTTTGGGGTCCTCATAGGTGCTGAGGTCCCAGCTAGAGACCATCCAGTGGAAAATATGGTGGCTGGAGAGTAGAGGGGTTGCCTGAGCACAATGGGGAACTTTTCTCTCTTTGCTTCCCCTTTGAATCTCTTGGTTTAGCTTACATATGAGGAAACTGAGGCTCAAAGAGGCTAAATAACATACCATAGGTCACACAGCTAGTGCATGGCACAGCTTGGGCTAGAACCCAGGTCTAATTTAACTTCCCTCTCCTGTCCCCACGATCCTGCATAAACAGGTGTGTCTGGATTGGATGTGTCACTTAGAGGTAGAGGAACAGCCACACTCAGAACGTCCTCAGAGGATTTGCTGGCTGCCAGTCTGGAATATGCCGTTTGCAAATATATTTTTAAAGTTTTGCACAAGATCAGAATATGAAATACTCATATATAAATATCTCCCTCTCTGCTCTGTTTCCAATGCCACATTCACCCTGATTTATGGAAGCATTTCCTTGCAATAAGATATGCTGGAAAGTTTGAGTTTGGCTCAAGTAGAAGTGGAGTATGTTAATTTCAAGGCAAATTAATTAAAATGCAATTCAAGCTCTTTGGAAATAACACAGAAACAGTCTTCAATGCTTGGTGTTCATCCAGACAGAAACAGGCCCTTGTGCCTTTGGCCAGCATGGAGACAACCTCACTTTGTCTCATTTTCATCTTAGACTTTTGATTTCATCCTTCAAGGAGCTCAGCTCTGAATATCATCTAGCAATTTTGTCATTAGTATTCCGGTCTTTTCACCTTTTCAATATTAAACATAGAGACTACTGAGTCAGGTGGCATTTTAATCAGGGTCCCAGCAAGAATCAGATGGTATATATTAAAAGAAGGTAATCAGAGGAAAGTTTAACACAGGGAATTCCAAAGGTGTAGGCAGAATTTAAGGAAGCCAACAAGGGATAGTGCAGAACCCCCAGGTAGTATCACAGTGGGTGTTACCACCTGCAGATCTACAGGAGGATGGCCAGGGTGACAGGTGCTAGAACCCAGAGAAGGAAGCTACAGAATGAGGGTCATGTGACAAGAGCTATGGCCTTGGGCAGAGGTGCTAGGCAGAAATAAGGCTGAGGGAACAATGCCCCGATCTCATTTCTGCCACCCTCTGATCCTCTGCCATGCCTCCCACTGGCCAAACCCAAGCAGAAAGTGGGAAGTTGGGAAACCACCAATGCAGCCTGTGCAAGGCAGCCTCCTGGGGCACAGGACAGGGTGAGAAGGTGGAAACTGGATCCAAAGGGCCCACAGAGGACATCCAACACAGGTGGCCTCATCTTTGTCGCTTTCTAGATGTGTATCCTCAACACAGGACTTAACCTCTGTGACTCAGTCTTCTCTTCTGGCAAATGAAGATCACAATGGCCCTGACACTAGAAACTTTGCTGTGAGGATGGACAGAGCAGCCCTTCAGCCATTCATGGTTGCTGTCAATATACCCCCCTGGTCATTCATAGGACTCCATGGGTTGGGAGCATCAAAGTCTTAGTTATTGAAAAAGAGCTCACGTCTTGGTCCCTTCTTCCCATGTCCACGTGAAAACACCTTGAGATCTCAAAACCACATACTCCACACACCACGGGATGATAAAAACAACAACAATGACATAAATAATATAACTACCCACAATTATTACAGGGGATAAATGAGCTGATGATGCATATTTAGCACTTGGAACAGCATGTGAACCAAAGTAAATGTGGTAGACTGAAAAACATGGCCCTGAGTTTTCACAGCCTTAGAAATGAGATGTTGCATCTCCTCCCAGGAAGTTACAGGTAAATTCTATTTTCCCACCCCCTGCATCTGAGCTGGTTTTTGGCTGCTTTAACCAAATAGAAAGTAGCACAAGTGATGGTGCAACAGACTTGAATCCAGGCCTCAAAAGGCCTTGTTCCCTCTCTCTAGAACTCTGCACCTACAAGTGGGCAGCCCAGCCAGCTTGCTGCAGGAGAGGCCATGCAAAGCACAGGTCAGCTGTCCATGCTCAGGCCTCTCCCACCCAGACCAACTAGCCCCACGCAATCCAGAAGACAACCACAGATGCCAGAAGAACCACCCAGCTAGTCCCAGCACAAACTGCTGTAAAATTACGAATTAAACAAAGGTATTGTTTTAAACTGCTCTGTTTCTGAGCTGTTTGTTATGCAGTAAAAGCTAATTTATACAGGAAGTATTCAATAATTGCTAGCAGTTATTATTATTGCTGTGATTTTATTAGTAGCAGAATTAATCAGGCTGCTTGGACCCTGAGTCATCCATTCCCCCACAAATATTTGTACAGCTCTTCAGAGCCATGGACTTTCCCTGTATCATCTCATTCAATCTTCATAACAACCCTTCTAGGTAGGATTGTGATTCCCATGCTACAGCTGGAGGAACTGGGCTTCAGCAAGGAGACTTGATGCTGGTCCAGGAGGTAGAAGAGTCAGACAGGCCAAAGTCTAAGGCTGTCATCGCTGGGTCTCTTGGGATGGTCATTTTTACATTGCCTGGATTTTCTCTAAAATGTGACACTATATGAATATCAATTGATTTTAATGACCTTGTTACAGGATAACCCTGTTACAGGATAACCCTGTTACAGGATGGATAGTTGTATCCGCCCAATGGGTTCACCTTGCCTACTGCCTAGATAGAGCCAGTTTATCAAGACAAGGGAATTGCAGTAGAGAAAGAGTAATTCACACAGAGCCGGCACTGCGGGAGACCGGAGTTTTATTATTACTCAAGTCAGTTTTCCTCAGAAGTTGAGGATCAGAGTTCTTAAAGATAATTTGGTGGGTAGGGGCTTGGGAAGTGGGGAGTGCTGATTGGTCAGGTTGGAGATGGAATCATAGGGGGTCAAAGTGGGGTTTAATTGCTGTCTTTTGTTCCTGGATAGGATCACAGATCTGGGTGAGCCACATTACAGGTCTGGGTGGTGTCAGCTTATCCATCGAGCCCAGGGTCTGCAAAATATCTCAAGCCCTGGTCTCTGGTTTTAAAATAGTGATGATATCCTCAGGAGCAATCTGGGGAGGTTCAGACTCTTAGAGCCAGAGGCTACATGATCCCTAAACCATAACTTCTAATCTTGTAGCTAATTTGTTAGTCCTACAAAGGCAGACTGGGCCCCAGGCAAAACGGGGTGGTTTTTAAGAAAGGGCTATTATCAATTTTGTTTCAGAGTCAAACCATAAACTGAATTCCTTCCCAAGGTTAGTTCAGCCTATGCCCAGGAATGAACAAGGAATAGCTTAAAGGTTAGAAGCAAGATGGAGTTGGTTAGGTCTGATCTCTTTCACTGTCATATTTCCTCAGTTATAATGTTTGCAAAGGTGGTTTTGTTACAGGAAAGGGGTCCCAATCCAGACCCCAAGAGAAGGTTCTTGGATATCCCACAAAAAAGAATTCAGGGTGAGTCTGTAAAGTGAAAGCAAGTTTATTAAGAAAGTAAAGAAATAAAAGAATGGCTACTCCATAGACAGAGCAGCCCGAGGGCTGTTTGTTGCCCATTTTTATGGTTATTTCTTGATGATATGCTAAATAAGGGGTGGATGATTCGCACCTCCCCTTTTTAGACCATATATGGTAACTTCCTGACATTGCCATGGCATTTGTAAACTGTCATGGTGCCGGTGGGAGTATAGCAATGAGGACAACCAGAGGTCATTCTCGGTGCCATCTTGGTTTTGGTGGGTTTTAGCCGTCTTCTTTACTGCAACCTGTTTTATCAGTAAGGTCTTTATGACTTGTGTCTTGTGCCAACCTCCTATGCCATCCTATGACTTAGAATATCTTCACCACCTGGGAATGCAGCCCAGTAGGTCTCAGCCTCACTTTACACAGCCCCTATTCAAGATGGAGTTGCTCTGGTTCACACGCTTCTGACAGTTTCATAGTGAGAAGACAGTCCATATTATTTTCCTCCTACCCTTTGTTCAACTATCCAAATCAAACCTGTGCCAGTCTGGACTCTTCTCGTGACCTATTCATGACTACCCTGGCTTCAGGAGCAGAAGAACCCAAAGGTGCAAATGGCATCATAGGCCTCATCCTTCTCCTCTCTTGAGGCTCTTTCTGTGTTGGTGGCATCCCCATACTCCTGGCTGCTGCCTGATGATCTGCCCTGGTTGATGACCTGGGTCATGCACCCATCCCCAAGCTAACCCCTGTGTTCGTGGGATGAACGATGGTTATTCACAGGTCTTGGGAAAAGCATTCAACCCTGGATATGGAAGGGGCAAGGCCAGCCCAGCCCAATTGCAAGGAAGGAAAGTGGGGAGGAGTGTCTCCCCTGAGAAAGTCATGATGTCATGACCCAAATAAGGGGTGGCTGTGGGATCCAGACACAGACAGCAGCTGTGACTTTTGTACTTGCCCCAACCAAAGAGGGCTCTGAAACTCCCAGCGGGGTAATAAACCTTGCACTCTAGTCACACCGAGTCCTGGCAACTTCTGGGTTAGAAGACTTTATACATCAAAAGGGCCAGCTTCTAAATGTACTTATGTAAATCACAATCTGTTTTGTCACCTTTCTCCCAGAAAATGACTGTGGGTCCTTCAGTAAGTCACACAATGTCTTCGAGTTTAGTTTCCTCATCCATAAATTGAGGCTATTAATATTTATGCTTGAGAGAGACCATAGATATAAAATGTCCTAGGCAAATGTCGTGGCTAAATTTTAACTTTCATTGCTGCTTTATTTAATGCAGCTTTTCATAAGAAGGAGTTGAAAAGAGATGACATTTTTCTTATTTACTTATATTACTAAACAGGCAGCCTACTCATGCGTCTGTCTGTCTGGTGACGGCATCCACTTACTGGCCACTTCTCAGACTGTTTCCTGTCTTTGGGAGTTGGTATTTCTTGGAAACACAGTTTGATTGCTGGAAAGAGTCATAAGCAGGTGTCTTTGGTTCATTTCTATAGATGGAAAGTAGTTCCAGGATCAAATAGAAAAATGCCAAGTGAAGGAATCAAAATATTTTCCCCAAAATATATTTCTTTGACATATTTTAAAATGGCTGCTACGGGGCCAACAGACAGAGGTGGCCCTGCAAAGCTGTCTTTTGCAGGGAAAAATTGCATCTGCAAAGAATCTCCATTAATGTAGCCAGGCCTTCCCCTTCTAGGCCTTTCTCAGATCTAGGAGAGATGAACTGAAAGTCTGGCACCTTTAAGTTTCTGAAAAGAGACATTTATCATCTATTCTCTCTAAAGGCTGCTGCCTAAGAGGCTTCATCTACATAACACGTCCCCCTTTGCAGCCAAGCCTCTTCTTCTTTTCTCCCTCTCATAACCTGTCTTGCCACTGAAACCTAGTTCTCCACCATAACCTGGTTTGGGCCATGCTCTCCGCCCTCATTCTTCCTATAACCCCAAGATGATAGATAAGCATCTATACCTTGCTGGGGAGTTGGGTCTTCATTTTGAAGCCTCCTGTGTATATACACATTAAATAATTACATAATTGCATGCCTTTTCTCCTACTAATCAATCTGCCTCATGTCAGTGATTTTTCAGCAAAACTTTAGAGGCTAAGGCTCTTGGCCACACAGGTCAAATGTCAGCCCCATGGGTAACCAGAAAACTCCAAGGCAAAGGATTAACTTGTTCATAAAAAATCAAATCAACAGGCTAGGCACAGTGGCTCATGTCTGTAATCCCAGAACTTCGGGAGGCCAAGGCAGGTGGATCATTTGAGGTCAGGAGTTCGAGACCAGCCTGGCCAACATGGTGAAACCCCGTCTCTACTAAAATACAAAAATTAGCCAGGCACGGTGGCCGGTGCCTGTAATCTCAGCTACTCAGGAGGCTGAGGCAGGACAATCTCTCGAACCCAGGAAGCACAGGTTGCAGTGAGCCACGATCGCACCTCTGCACTCTAGCCTGAGTGCAAGAGCAAGACTCCCTCTCAAAATAAATAAATAAATAAATAATCAACATAATGCATAATTTGAATAGGTTCCAATGCCCTTGTCAAGAGGAGGGGTAGGGGTCCATTCAGATGGCTGTGGGGAGCTAGAATTTTATTTCTGGTTTACTTTCCAGACTGTTCTGAGCCCTTCCTGTGCCCACTCATCAGATTCTTCCACAACCCTGGGAGGTAAGTGTTGCTACTATCCCATCTTAAAGATGAAGAGACTGAGAGCCAGGCGCCCAGGTGTTACAGGAAAGGGGTCTCAATCCAGACCCCAAGACAGGGTTCCTGGATCTCATTCAAGAAAGAATTCAGGGTGAGTCCATAAAGTGAGAGCAAGTTTTGTTAAGAAGTAAAGGAATGGCCAGGCACAGTGGCTCATGCCTGTAATCCCAGCACTTTGGCAGGCCGAGGCGGGCAGATCACGAGGTCAGGAGATCAAGACCATCCTGGCCAACAGGGTGAAACCCCGTCTCTACTAAAAATACAAAAACAATTAGCCGGGCTTGGTGGCACACGCCTGTAGTCCCAACTACTCGGGAGGCTGAGGCATGGGAATAGCTTGAACCCAGGAGGCGGAGGTTGCAGTGAGCCGAGATCACGCCACTGCACTCCAGCCTGGTGACAGAGCAAGACTCCGTCTCAAAAAAACAAATAAATAAAAGAAGTGAAGGAATAAAAGAATGGCTACTGCCTAGACTCCAATAAACCCTTGGGGCTGCTGGTTGCCCATTTTTATGGTTTTTTTCTTGATGATATGTTAAAGAAGGGATGGATTATTCCTGCCTCCACTTTTTAGACCATGTAGGATAACTTCTTGATGTTGCCATGACATTTGTAAGTTGTCACGGTGAAGATGATCAGAGGTCACTTTCGTGGCCATCTTAGTTTTGATGGCTTTGGGCCGGCTTCTTTACTGCAACCTGTTTTATCGGCCAGAAGCAACCTGTATCTTGTGCCGACCTCCTATAAGTTAGAATGCCTTAACCATCTGGGAATGAAGCCCAGCAGGTTTTAGCCTTATTTTACTCCATCTTAAACAGCCCCTATTTAAGATGGAGTTGCTCTGGTTCACATGCCTCTGACACAAGGAAGTAACCAAGTGAGAATGGAACGTGTGGGGAAAGAAAAAAGACACAAAAATAAGTCGAGGGAGAGGAAAGCAAGAAAACAAATTGCATCTAGGGTTTCTACAAAGTTTCTTTCCATGTTTTCTTGTTTCTCTTTTAAAGGATGAAGGCACAGTCAGGAAAGGTAGATATTTCCGCTGTCAAAGGGAACTGCTTTATATGTTTTAGCTCTCTTTAGTTACATGGTTAAAGAAATTTGGATTCTTATGCAGCAAACTTTTCTTCTCTTTGAAGAAGCTGTTGTGAAGTCATCTTGGGATCTGAAAATTGCCACTGTTTTTTATATGATGGTGGCTTTAGGTTTCCTTTTTTTTTTTTTTTCCACAGGGCAATGAGATACAATGAACACTGGGTGCCCCTCCCAGCCAACAATCTCATTAAAATTCATTCTCTCCTGTCCTCTTTTTACTGTTTATTTTATAAACAGAGACACAGTGTCTGAAAACTCCAGTAGCTCAAAGACACACTTTTCTGGTGAAACCTAACTACTCTCCACTTTTATATCTGAAACCGAAGCAAATCTTCCTTCAAAGTATTTCCATCTGAATGAATCCACTTTCCAGAGAAGGTGGGAATCTCACCCAGTCATCCAAAGTCCATAAACCTACACCTCTCTCCCAAAGCCCCACAAGAGACAGGTGTCCCTCTGAGGAAGTTAAAATGCTGAAATCCATGAATAAGTGAGGGTGTCAGGGAATAAGCCAGCTATTCTATTTGCCATGAATGCGAAGTGAACTCACACCCCTCAAATAAAATGTGGGAGCATTTAAAGACCATTGCTTTAAAAATCAATGGATAAGCAAAGACTTCTTAAACCGGACACAAAAAGCACTAACCAAAAAGGAAACAATTGATAAGTTGGGCTTCATCGGAATTTAAAAGTTTTGTTCATCAAAATATACAATTTTTAAAAGTAAAACAGTAAACCACCGATGGGAGGAGATATCTGAAACACATCGAATCTGAACAGGAGGTTGGAAGAGGAGAGCGCACATTTTGTAAATGAGAGAGACCAGTTACCTATAGCGTATCTCTCTCTTTGGCTTTTCATGGTGTCAGCTCTGTCCCAAACCTGGCTTTCTTCAAAGCCACCGGTGGCTGCCAACAATCTACGGGACTCCAAGCTCCTCTGCTCATCCCCAGAGAGAAGAAGCAACCCGCTTCACACACCACCAAAAAAAGCCTTGTGCTGAGTTCTGATTGGACGAATGTAGAGCATGTGCCAACCTCTCCGCCAATTGGAAGGCCAGAGGAATGCCTTATCCAATGAGCTCAGGCCTGGCTCACTCTGGACAAAAGATAGCAGAACAAGAATGTTTTCAAGTTGTATGTATTTCACCTGAAACTATTTTATTACTTAAAAAAACTGAGCATGTTTAAAACAAAATATTGCCATTGCAGTTACTGATTTATATGCCAGTGAGATATATGTATGTATGTATGTATGAGATATATATGTGTGTGTGTGTGTGTGTGTGTGTGTATGGTATGTCTATATATCAGTGTACATATATTAGCATGTATATATTTTAGCATGTATATTAGCATATTGGCATGTGTAATATATATGTTATATGTATATATCAGCATATATATACAAATATACACCCATACAGATATATACACATATATACATATATACAGGTTTGTATATATGCATAAATATACAGATACTCATATATTTTTGTTAAATTTTCACGGGTTTTATACATGTGAAATTGTTCATCTTAGTAAATTTTTTGTTTAATTGGTTTTATTGTTTTAATTTATTCAGTCTACCCAGCGATCAAAGAAAAGCCGCCTCCAAATTCTACTTTGGGACTTATATATATTCTGTACCTACCCTCCATCCAGTCATCTATTGTAAACAATTTATATAAACTGATAAGAATCTGTGAAAGAGATCTTTGTCATATTTGTTTTCCCTGTTCTATTAACTGGCCATTCTTTTGGGTTGAGGTTTAAAATGTTTACCTTGTCAAACCTGCCTTTCTTTCCTCTGTGGTGTGTGCCTGCGTCTGCATGAGCAAGTGTATGAGTGTGCCTGTGTTGTCTGTGTGTGTACGTGTGTGTATATGTCTCTGCGTGTGCATACATGCCTGTTTCTTCCAACCAGATCTCAAGCATAATGCAGACACTCTTTTTTTTTTTTTTTTCAGACGGAATCTTGCTCTGCTGCCCAGGCTGGAGTGCAATGGCACGATCTCAGCTCACTGCAACCTCCGCCTCCTGGGTTCAAGCAATTCTCCTGCCACAGCCTCCCAACCAGCTGGGATTACAGGCACCCACGACCACGCCCGGCTAATTTTTGTATTTTTAGTAGAGATGGGGTTTCACCATGTTGGCCAGGCTGGTTTCAAACTCCTGACCTCGTGATCCGCCCACCTTGACCTCCCAAAGTGCTGAGACTACAGGCATGAGCCACCGCGCCCAGCCAAGCAGACACTTTTCTAATATATTTTCTGTTCATTGTACAAATTAATTCTTAATGAATGTAGAAATTATTTTAATCTATAATGTGATATGGGTTACTACATTGATTTTCTTACACACAGCAAACCAATCCTCCCAATGCTATTCAGAAAAAACAAAAAAAATTCTTCCTCAAAATCATGTCCTGCTTTCTTTGTCCTATCATATCCAGGAAAAGGCAGGACTGTTAGACATGAAAACCTGATAAGGACCCTATTATCTGAAAGAATTTAATAAAACACCTAGGGAAGCAAACCCCTCTTCTTTAGTATTCTTCTTCAGAATATTCTTTCACAGTAGGATATTCTATTATCTATTTAGACTGTATTTTCTATATATACTATTTATATCTATTATCTCTTTAGAATATCTAAATCAAGTATATTTGTTACCTATTTAGAATATATGCATTTCATTTGGAAGAATAAATTTCAAGAATATTAAGTGGAGCCATGTGATATCACCAATGTTTATCCTAATCTTTGACCTACAAAAATGGAAATTTCATGAGGTCTAATCTAATATCTGTGGGGGTTGGTTTTAAGACAACATTTAACAAATACATTAATTTTTGAAAATATGACCATAAGCAGATTAATCAATTATTATTTTTAATCTCCATAATTGTATAGTGTACTTCATGTAACTACTTACATTCCTTGTTAAGTTTATATTCTTGACTACTTCTCATTTTGTGTTGTGATTCTGAACAAAACTTTTAAATATATTTTAATGTATGTTTTTATAAATTATTGGTGGTATGTACCAATATTATTTCAGGGTATATTTATTTTGTTCTGAACTCAGAACAATTAGAATAAGGTAACTTAGTTGATTTCTTTGGACTGATCTAAGTTTATGAGAGTCTCAACTTCATTTAAATTTTTTTTTCTTTTTTTTTTTTTTCCGATGGAGTCTCTCTCTGTTGCCCAGGTTGGAGTGCAGTGGCACCATCTCAGATCACTGCAACCTCCGCCTCCTGGGCTCAAGTGATTCTCCTACCTCAGCCCCTTCAGTGGCTGGGATTACAGGCATGGGCCACCACGCCTGGCTAATTTTCGTATTTTTAGTAGAGACAGAGTTTCACCATATTGGCCAGGCTGGTCTTGAACTCCTGACCTCACGTAATCTGCCCTCCTCAGCCTCCCAAAGTGCTGGGATTACAGGAGTGAGCCACTGTGTCTGGCCTAAATTCATTTTTCATTACAAATTTTCAAAATTCATCATTTATTTTGGGCAGGTGCAATATTAAATAATAATGGGAGTGTGTGTGATGTCTAAAGTGATTTCATTTTGTGACTACTGCGGTGCTCAGCTGAACACAACTCCTGATTTGGAAGACAGCCTTCTCGTTCCTGCTGCTGAGGATTCTTCTTTACCAGTTTTAATAGGAATGAGTGTTTATTTGAACATCTCTTGAGGTAATCTGATTATCCATCAATTATGTAAATAAGCATTCTAAAATTGAGCCATCCCCAAGTTACACACACTCTGGTGATAGTGAATTGTTATTATTTCGGTACTTATAATTCTGCAAAAATAAGTCAAAATGTTGCATTGTGAGTCCTCGTCCTAGGTAAATTGGACTGCAGTTTCTGTTGTAGCGTCACACAGCTGATGCCGCTAGCTTGTGTTTCCTCAGAACACCTCGTCCTGTGCACGCTGACAGTTCTCTACCACGAGCACATGCAATCCTCTGCCAGAACTGCTGGCAAAGGTGCATGGGAGGGCACGCAGGGGCAGGTGGGGACTGCTGGGTTGGTCAGGGCTCCAGGACAGCCTGCAACCGAGGAAGAATAGAGGGAGGGGTGGGAGAGTACCACGACCACGCAGCTTCCTCAGCCCCCAGGTGGAAAACTTTCTACGCCATCCCCCCAGCGGCCCCCAGCAGGTTTGAGCCCCAGTTGCCCATAATAACCTGCTCACGGACATGCCCGGAACTGGCTTTTGGCCCTTTCCTGCTTCTCGTTCCCAGCTTCCTATCAGCACTTCCTGTGGGGCCCTTCCGGATAAAGCCCTTACATCAAAATCCTTGTCTCAGGGTCCGCTCTTGTGAGGACCTGAAGTAAGACACTTCATTTCAAAATAGATGGGTGTCTAAAGAACACAGCTCTGGAATCAGACAGACCTAAGATAAATGCGAATTCTTCCAATGCTGGCTGTGTGATCTCAAACAAGGCACCCACACTTTAGTTTTTTCATCTGTAAAATAGGGATAATACTGGAACCAACTTATAAAATTCTTACAAGGACATAGTAAGCTAATGCCCACGTCATTTTTCAAAATTCTTGGCATACAGCAAAGCACTTAAAATGCTCAATGTTACTGTCATTACCATCATTAAATTTCAGAATCAAGTTACATTCCTTCTACAACTTAAAAAATCAAACTTTTTTTTTTTTCCTGAGACAGAGTCTCGCTCTGGAGTGCTGGAGTGCAGTGGTGCGATCTCGGCTCACTGCAACCTCCACCTCCCAGGTTCAAGCGATTCTCCCGCCTCAGCCTCCCGAGTAGCTGGGATTACAGGCGCACACCACCACAACTGACTAATTTTTTTATTTTTAGTAGAGATGGGGTTTCACCATGTTGGTCTGGCTGGTCTCAAACTCCTGACCACGTGATCCTCCCGCCTCAGCCTCCCAAAGTGCTGAGATTACAGGTGTGAGCCACCGCGCCAGGCCAAAAAATCAAACTTAAAAAATATATATGGTCACTCTTTTGTTCTTTGAGTGTTAAATTCATCAGTGTTTCCGTTTAAAACCAATAACAATTTGGGGAGGTAGTTCTTGGGAACTCTGATTGTACCAATAAGAGAAAAAATGCTGAAACAATGGTTGAAAAGATCCCATTTCATGTCTCTGTTGTTACAGAGACCCACACTGTGGAAGATACTTACAAGACTGGGTTATATTTCTGGAAGAGCAAATTCATCTCTTGTCTCTCCAGAAGACTGACTTATTCCCCCACATTTATCCCAGAGAAGAAAATGACTCAGTATTTCATTCAAGCTAAATTTGAGCAGAACTAAGTTCCTTTTCAGGAACCCTCCCCAGCTTCTCTGATGAGCACTTGTCATGTTTGGAGGTTAGTCAGCTTGTCCTGCCTCCTTTGTTTATTGGCATAAGGGAAAGCCTATAAACCTACTGAATATTTTTTTCCTTTTTTATGTCTTTCATGTGTTATTTTCCGATCAAAAACGTGATTTGTCCATTTAGAAACTGCCCACCTGCAGCAAAGAAAAACTTAGAACACTGGACATCTTTGATGCAGCCCCAGATAAATGGTAGGCGGCCTGCCTGGGAGTGGGGAACGGGTGTCTTGTTTGAAAAATGGAACCGCCGTGTTGCTTGAAAAAGAGGTTTCCTCTTTTTTCTTTTCCTATTTTTTATAGTTGTGCTAGGATTTCTTGGAGAGGAGGTATCCTGGGAGTATACAGCAGCCTTGTCTCCAAGGAAAGACATTCAGGAAGCACTGAGAGGTTAGTTGTTAAGGGTCTGGGCTCAGATTTAGGCTCCTCCAGCTCAGAAATGACAGAGCCATGTGACCTTGGACATGTTACTCTCCCTCTCCATGCCATGGTTTTCTCCTCTGCACAGTAGAGGAAGGAACAGACGCTGGCTCACAGAGCCATGGAGATGTTTAAGTGAGGTACTGCTCGTGAACCGCCCCCAGGCTTGGCCTCAAGAAGCTGTAACTGCTGTGACCTTTTAGGTTACACCAATCAATGCTTTGGGACAGTGAGACCGTCACTCTCTGGCTTAGTGGTAACATGAATTTATACTACACGTTTTGGCTGTTGCATGAGTTCTTTCTCTCTGCAATAATGTGGAGTGTCTATCAGTTAGTAGGCATTCTGGTTCAAGGATGAAGGATAGCTTAGATGATAAAACGTAAGCGTCGTATCGGAATTTTAAAAGCCAGTAAATAGGTGGTTCTGGGGTTGGCTTGGCACCACAATTGTGCCATCCTTACCCAGGTCCTTTCTGTCTTTCTGCTCTGCTGTTCTCAACTATTCTCCCCTGGATTATCACCTCATGGTCCCAAGGTGGCTGCTGCACCACCAGCCACCTCAACTATTTTCAATGGCAGGAAGTGGAGCAGGGCTGGGATAGCAAAAAAGGACCTATTTGCATGAGCCCCCATATGGCTTCCTTTCCTTTATACAGGAAGAAAGTTCTTCCCCGAAAGCTGCTGCTGACTCCCCCTTGAGTTATTGACCAGAACAGGGTCACTAGGCACCCTGGCTGTGAGGAAGCCTGAGAATGCACGTATCTGGCTCACCCCATCTTTGCAGCTGGAGAAAGGCGTTGACCAGGGCTTTGGTGTTGGTAACCAACAGTTTCTGTCCCAGGGTGTTGGACCATAATGAAAAATTGGGGCTCTCTAGCCCCACACATGGAATGAACTGAGAGTTGGGAGAAGTGAGGCACGACCAGGCTTCCTGATTTCCCCACCAGGGTCTGGCCTTCCTGCCAACTTCAGACACAAGTCTGAGCAAGCACCTCCCCTCTCAGCCTCCCCTGCACAATGAGAGGCTTAGAGCAACCTCCTAAAGAAACAACAAAAGGGCCAGGTCACTGCTATTTTTAACAACATAAGAAAACAGAATTAAGGTTGTTGGGGAGTGAATTATTGATTTATCACATTAATTACTGAAAGAGTGAGTGTGGGAAGACTTTCAAGAAGGAGGGATTCACTGGGAGCTGGGTGGGTGGGGCGTGGGGGGATAAAGAATGCTCTTGATCCTAAAGGGCTCTGAGCTGTGTTGGAGGCTGGGCTGGTCTGAGACCTTCAAGGGAGGTGGGAATGCCTAGCACGAAGGGACCAGGACAAGGGTGGAGGGGAGAAAACCCAGTGTTTATCTGGAGGTCCATAAAGAGACAGCTCTTACCTAAAGCAATGTTTCCACCCCATGTTCTGCCAAACACTGGTCCCCCAGGATGCTATATGAAGGACAGGGTTGCATGATCCTTTACATTAGGAAACACCATATGTTCTAGCCCAAAGCAGCCAATAAAAATGCAATGTGAGCCACATAAATAATTTTAAATGTTATAGTAGACGTGTTAAAAATGTAAGAAGAGGCCAGGCAGGGTGGCTCACACCTGTAATCCCAGCACTTTGGGAGGCCGAGGCGGGCAGATCACAAGGTCAAGAGATCGAGACCATCCTGGCCAACATGGTGAAACCCTGTCTCCACTAAAAATACAAAAATCAGCTGGGTGTGGTGTCGGGCGCCTGTAATCCTAGCTACTCAGGAGGCTGAGGCAGGAGAATCACTTGAACCTGGGAGGCGGAGGTTGCAGCGAGCCGAGATCACGCCACTGCACTCCAGCCTGACAACAGAGCCAGACTCCTTCTCAAAAAAAAAAACAAAACAAAAAGTAAGAAGAAACCAAGGAGATTTATTTGTTTAGCCCAACGTACCTTCAATATTGTCATTTCATTATGTAATCAATATAAATAAGATTTTTTCACTCTTTCATACTACAGCTTCAAAATCCAGCATGTACTCACACCTAAGGGACATCTCAGTTCAGATCAGCCCAACACTGGAAGCTGTGGCCCTAACTCCTTGTGGAGGTAGACAAGCAACAGCCCCTCTATTTCATCTTTTTTCTTTCTTTTTTCCCGGCACTTTTTGCTCAAGAAGCTAGTGTTGCAGAGAGCTGGGGTAGGGCCTCCCAGCAAGCATGCAGCTTCCCGGGCAGAGAGAGCAGACTGGTACCTCAGAGGGGCTGAAGCCAGGCATCTGTGATCTTAGCTTAGGCCAGCCTGCTGCCAGGGTGGAATTTCTTTGAAGTCTTCTGTTTTATCCTAAAAACTTATGGAGATTTTACATCTTACTCCAAAGAATATCCATGTTTGTTTGAGTATTGGAAATGTTTTGGATTACTTGGCGTCTAGGAAAAATCAAAGCTTAGCGTGTTTACGTTGTGGCTCCCCCTGCCCGTTCCATCTCCCCTCGGGGCTGTGCGCCTCCCAATTTAAGATGCACAGGATTACCTGGTCTCCACGCTTCCTTCCAGCTCTGGGTGCCCATGACTTTTTAAAGAAATTAAACCAAATGGTCCATTTGCATTTAGGCAATCCATGAGCCTATGTGGAGTTTTGTTTGTTTATTTCTATGTTTGTTATGGGATTCCCCAGCCTTAACCATTCTAACGTGGGATAACCCCCACCCCATTAACCATTCTAATGTGGGATAACTCACTAGCTAGGAGCCTTAGACAGCAGATCTTCCAACCGCTCCCTTTTCACAGCCAGTAACTCTTCCCATTGTGCTGAAAACAACCTATAGCTCTGACTAAAACTCCCCAGAAATACCCCCAGATGTGTCCCTAGAAAATCCTTCCTCCTGGAAAAGGCATGGTTCTCACTGAAATTACTTTTGAACAACCAATACTTAGACAGAGATCCCCAATATGATTATAATGTCTAATCTTCTTTAGAGGCAACATATTACCACTAATTAACGTGGTAAATGTTATACTTATTGTAAAATTTTTCATATAAATAAACATTTTAATTAATAAATACAAATATACTTATATTCATTATATAATTTGTTCTATATAACGATTACATAAAATAAATAAATAAAAATATCATATATAAAACGTGTCACCTAAATAAATAAAATATAAAATTCTACAGATATATATGATTGATATGGGAGCTTTATGATAAATATAATTGTGTAATATATATCTGTTTATAAATGAACAAATATATTATAAATTATATTTTAAATTATTTTAAAGATTATTATCAATAAGAGTGCCACTAAGTATCTTCAGCTTAAAGGGTCCAGGAGGTCTGAGATGCACACAGAGGCTCCTAGGCAGCATGCGGTGGTTTGAGTCCCAGGAGGAGGCTTCTGAAGACTGCAGTGGACCTGAACATCCCCCAGAGACACTGGACGCTTCTGAGGCAGGCAGTAGCTTTGGTGGCCATTTGCATTTTCTAAAGAGGGCTACCACAACATATCCTAGGCTGCATGCTGTTTTTAGGATGTGACCCTGATGCTCCCCGAGTCAAGTGGTGAGGAACCCGTGCCCAGGTTCAAGAGGAAGTCTGTGACTGTCTCAACCAGTAAGGTACAGCAGAAATGACTGCCAACACTAGACCATAGAAATGCCACCAGTGTCCACCCTGTGTGCTTAGAACTCTGCCTCCATGGTGGCAGGAAGCCCAAGCAGCCACGAGGCAGACCGCGTGCAAAGGTTCCAGATGAGAGACCCTAATGAAGGTTCCAGTTAACAAGCAGCCTCAACACCAGACATATGAGTAAACACACTTTCAGCAAATTCCAGAACCCCACCATCAACTCACCTCTAAGCCTGGAGCCCCCGCAGCTAACACCACACAAGACAGAGATAAGCTATGCCTGCAGATCCCTGCCCAAAGTACGGTTCACCAGCAGAAAATGAATGAATGTTGTTGTTCCCATCCCCTAAGTCTGAGTGGTTTGTGACTCAGTGGTAAATGACAAGGTCGCAGCATCCGCAGCAGCCCTGGGAGCCTGGCGAGTGTGAGTCCCAGCCAGGCCTGCCAGCCTTGCTGCGTGATCTCAGGCTGCTTGGCCCCATAAGCCCCTGGTTCCCTGTCGGTTAGACAGCCAGGATGCAAACTTCCATGCACCTTACAGAGTTGTCATGAAGGTGGAATGAGACGCCATGGGGATGTTTCATTTCACCAGCATCGCTACTGTCGCTAGTCAGCACGTGGGGCAAAACCCATTGAAAGCCAATTAAATCACGCCCCAAACCAAGCCCTGGGACCTTCCCAGCAAGCCAGAGCAGCTGGTTCTCACTATCACGTGGGGATAGACCGTTCCTTCCTTGCATAAGCACAAGCAGTGGCCGGAAAAGGCGCAAGAAAAATGCACCTCTCCAGGGGTGAGACCCTCACCTCCTTGAGAAAGATGCTCACTAGGAGGGCTGAGCTCACCAGGACCCACTGAGAGAGCAGCAGCTTCTCACATGCACACCACACACTCACGCAACACACAACACATACACAACACACGCATGCAACACACCACATACACAACACACACAACACACAAACCCAGCACACATCACATACACAACACACATGCACACAACACACCACATACACAACACACACTCACACCACACACACAACACGCACACCACACAAACACAGCACACACCACATACACAACACACACGTGCAACACACATCACATACACAACACATACACACAACATGCGCAACACAACACACGCACACATGCAGCGCACACATAACACACACAACACACTCGTGCATGCAACATACACACATGCCACACACAGCACATACACAACACACACACAAGGCACTCATGCAACACACACCACATATACAACACACATTCACATAGGCAACACACATGCCACACACACATGCAGCATATACTCTCACATGCAACATACATACCACACACACCACATACACAACACACGCATGCAGCACACACACTCATATAACACACACCACATACACAACACTCACACATGCAGCACACACGCATGCAATGCACACACCACAATGACACACACCACACACACAAGCACACCACACACATCACATACACATGCAACACACCACACACATACATGCACAGCACACACAACATGCCACACATACATACCACACACTCGCACACATGACACAATACACACAACACACTGCATATACAACACACATTCACACACAGAACACACACTCCACACAGTCACATACACAACACGCACACCGCACTCACCCCCATGCCACCCATGCAGTGCTGAGCGTGTGCAGTTGAATTTGCGTATGCTGAGGTGCCATGCATCTGCGTGGCATCAGTAAGCGCAGCCCGTGTTCAGCAAAGCCTCCCGTGCTGAGGCGAGGCAAGCCATGGCTGTGTGCACCACGCGGCGGCTACAGAAACTTTCGTGAGTCTCACTGCCCCGTCTGGCCCGGGATCTCACAGGGCTGCTAATGACATACAACATAAGCACTGATTTAACGTTCTAAAAGCTAACAGATTCTGAATTCTGAAACGGATCTGGCCTCCAGGGTCTCCGATAAGGTATTCAGATAAGGTGCCTGTGGGACAGAGTGTCCCAATTTCGGACAATTGAAAACACTAAGGCCAGCTAACAAACCATCAAGGCCGAGCTGTGGTTTCACGTGATTATCTCACCATTCCCCTCGCACCCCGAGGCCGGCAAGCCGTGCAGTGGAGAAGCCGTGCAGCCTCCGGCCGTGCACTGCTGGCTGCCTGCTTAGGGTCAGCAGGGTGATGGCCTTGCAGGGGCCAAATGCACCTCCAGCCTTGGCACGGTCGTGTTTCCCAGTGCCAGTGTGCCCTCCCTCGCTGCCGCCGGTATCAGGCTCTGCATTAAACACCAGATTAGAGCTGTTTGTCACAGGATTTACAGGGATTTTCCCCAATGGCGAGAGATCCTGCCTTTCCCCAGGACATAGAATACAGCTGTCAGGGGCTCCCTCCAGCCATATGCGCACAGCTGAGGCTTAGGTGGGGTTCAGAGAGGATGGGAGCAGGGAAGGCTCGAAACCTCGTCGGAATAAGGCAGCTGCCCCTCTGCCAAGGAGGAGGAGCCAGGCCCCCCATCCAGACATATATCCTGCACTTTGAAACCCTGGAGAACCTGGCCACTTTGCTGCTGAAGCGCTGTGCCCTGGGCAGACATTACCAAGAGCTCAGAGCGCAGGTCTCCATCACATGCATCCGGTTTGAATCCCAGCCCTGCTCCCAACTCTGGGACTTGGAACCAGGCATGAAAACTTTTTGAGCCTCAGTTTTCTTGTCTATGAGGTGGGATGTTGATAATTGCATGCATGTCCTGGAACTGTTTTGATGCTGAGACACATATAACAAACTCAGTCACCAAAAGACTTTGCATAAGAAAGCTCGTAGCACCTTTATCCAGAGCACCCAGAAAATGAAAACAGTCCACATGTGCATCAACCGGTGGGGGCACAGTGACCTGGACACGTTCACAGAATGGAATTCTGCCCAGCAAAGGAAAAGAGCAAGCCCCTGCCACCCCCCAGACATACAGAGGGACCACCCAGACGTCGCAAGTGAAAGAAGCCCACACGAAATGGATCATGCTGTTAAGAGTCCGTGGATATAAAGCTGAGGATGAAAGTTAGCTGCGAGACGCCACTGGCTGAGAGGGAGGAGCAGGGAGCCCAAGGGCGCTGGGAGTGGGCTGTGTTGCCACCTGGGCATGGTCATGCCAGGACACATGTGGGATAACTCACTGAGCCACATTTAACGTGAGTGCTGAGCTACTCCTCAAGAAAAAAGAAAGTGCTGGCAGGTAGTGAGGACTCGGAAGATGGGAGCTTCTAACGTGCCTGCCCCTGGTCCTTGTAGGTGGCCCTCTGTGCTGGCCTGCCAGTCTTTAACCAGCAAACAGACAAGCGCCTGTGAAGGCCCTAGTGATTTTATGCCCCTGGGGATTTGTCGCTTTTCTCTTAAGTCGGGATTTTTCTGTTTGATTCCATTGTGCCTCTCTGGTTTCGTTATTTTTTTCTTTTGGGAGAAAAAGCAAAGTTGGGGAGTGGGAGGGCAGTGCAGAGAGGAGAGCGGGAGAATTGGGCTGGGGCCAAAGTAACCAGCCGCTTTCCAAGACAAGCCTGTCAGCCTCGCTCCCTGGAATTTCCTCTGCGTGTGCTCGTGGGCTCAATTTTTCCACAAAGTCCCACGTTCCGGCAGGGGGCCCAGCAGCCTCCCCAAAGGCCGCTCCGTCGTGGTCAAGGACTGGCTAAGTGGCTGCCTCCCGTTGCGAGACCCCCGGAAGAACCGGGAAATGGTCCTCAGACACGGTGGACTGCGGCTTTAATTTGTCCTGGGAATGGGTAGATCCGAGCTCAGCTCAGAGTGAGGCCTGGAACCTTCCCTCCCTTCAGGCCAAAACGCCTCCCCATGGATTCTTTAAACACCACTGTGTTTATCTAGAAGGCCGGCAGGCAGAGGCTCTGCTGAGGCTGACGTTTTGAGTGAACTTGCTTCTCACCTCCCAAGCAGGGGGCTCTCTCTCCCTTCTCCAGAGGTGGGCTTGGCAGGGGGAAGGCGAGAGCCTGGGGGGACCCTGGACTTGCTGCACGGGCGGCCCCAGCCCCAGCTCACTGGCCATCCGGGGAGGGGCACAGCCATCAGGACGCGGCCAGCGGGGACCAGGCTCACTAGGATGCGGGTGGAAGCCCTGGGCCTCCTCTGCTCCAGCCTGGCTGTGCAGCCCAGCCTTGAAACATCCCGTCACAGCATGCTGTAAGCAGGGCATCCAGACCCTTTCCTGCCACTCCGTTAGTGCTGAGCCTGGTGATCATAGCCAGACCTCCAGACCACCAGGTCAGGCCAGGTCCCCCACCCCATCACACCTGCATCCCCACCACTGGGCAGCTGCGAGGGCTCCACCTGGCCAGCTGAGCGTTGACGGCTGAATCCTAATGTTACCAACAGGAGACCAGGTGATGTGTGCCTCCTTCACCCAAATGGAAGCTCCCCACAGCCCTCCCAGCCTCTGCTTCTCAAGGGCTCCTGGAAACCCCTTCCTTCCTGTTCTGGGGCTCCAGGGCAGGAGGTTGCACAGACTAACTCTTACCGCTCAACTCTGGGTGCGTTGCCGTCATTGGACCATGTGAGACCCTTCCCCGGGGAGGCTTCACAAAGGCCCCTCTCTCCCCGGCCCTGCTCCCAGCCCTGACGGGCAGTATCTTATCCTGCCTCACAAGTTTCCACAGATGTAAAGGTGTTCTTGTGCTATGTTGTGCATATGGATTGCTTAAAACATCTTACTGAGGATAATATTCATACCGAAAAGTACTGGACTCAAAGAGTTGTCACCAACGGAACACAGCCAGAAAATCAGCACCTGGATTGGAAGACCAAGTCTACCCAGCTTCTGAGAACCGCACTGGGGCCCCTTCCACACCCTGCTTCACCAAACAAAGAGAGCTTTTTATTTAGCATTTCTTGCCCTGTTTTCCCACTAAGCATCTTGTGGGTCCCGCTGGGGGGCTCTGTGCATATCAGACCTGTAGTTTCCAATTTGGGTGAAGATGCATCTTGTTCCATAACTTGCCTCCCTGGCCCTTCCCATTCACCACTCCCCCAAGGGGTCACACACACAGCACTCCCACACCGCACCACATCCTCACCCGTGTCCCCTTACGAACATGGGGAGGACGTCTTAAAATGTATACAGGGAAAGGGTGCACCTATAGTTCCAGGTACTTGGGAAACTGAGGCAGGAGGACCACTTGAGCCTGGGAGTTCGAGGCTCTACGTCACTATGATCTCGCCTGTGAATAGCCACTGCACACCAGCCTGGGAAACAAAGCGGGATCCCATCTGTTTAAAAATATATATGTAAATGTGCACAGGGAGCAAAATTGCTGCTGGGTATATTAACTTCCCATTGGTGCTGCAACAAATTATCACTGACTTAGTGGCTTAAAACAACACAAATTTAGTACCACCACATTTATTCCGAAGGTCAGAATTCCAAAATGAGATTTCTTGCTGGGCAAAAATCAGGGGGTCAGCAGGGCTGGCTCCTTCCAGAGGCCCCAGGAGAGAAGCTGTCCTCTTGCCTTCTGTAGCTCCTGGAGGCCGCCCACATGTCTTGGCTTGTGGCCCCATCATTCCAACCTCTGTTTCTATTCTCCCCTCTCCTTTCATGCAAAGTCTCCTGCCCGGTTCTCATAAGGACCCTTGTGATGACACTGGGACCACCCTGATGATCCCGGATACTCTTCCCAACTCAAACTCCTTAACTTAATCACATCTGCAAAGCACCTTCTGCCACGTGGAGTAACATGTTCATAGATTCTGGGCATTAGTGGGTGTCTTTGGGGTAGAGCTGGGAACACTATAGTGCCAACCACATTAGCTGTGCATTGGCCTCATCAGAACCAGCTTGAGATTCAAAAGGTTTGCTCCAGTTCATACTCCAGCCAGCAGAGCATCAAAGTTCCTATTTCCCCACGTCTCCACTTCCTTCCATTCAGCCAAAGTGCCTTCCCTCCATATCCAAGACCAGGGCCTCCTCCTTCCTGACTCTGACTTGGAGGACAATTCCCTGTGAGACAAAGGGCCCTCCAAAGACACATCTCTTAAAACATGATAAAACAGAACATCCGGTGCCGGTGCAGGTGTGATGAAAACGGCAGCCTCACACCCAACCCACGAGAACAGAAAGCAAATTGGCAACAAGTTCCCAGAGCCCTGACAATACTCAGATTTTTGATTCTATAATTTGTTCTGGCTGACTCTCCTAAAAACATCACAGGGGAGATGCTGGGTAAATAGCCCTTCAGCTGAATTGAGCAGGACCTGGAGGCAGCACATGGGGTGGAAGAAGGGGAGAGTTAGAGGTGAGCTCTCGGCATGACTCACACGCCCTTAGGGAAAATAGCCTGTAAGAGCCTGCAGGAAAGCTAGCAAGTCCCCGGCTGAGGAGGGGCATTCCTTCCTGTCTGGTGTGTGGCCGCCCTGTCCTCCCCACTCACCCCCATCAGAACCTGCACCCCCCAGCTCCCCTCTTCCTGCCTTGTGTAAGGGTCACTGGTCACTGCTGCTACTTTCCAGCAGAGCAAATCAGAAACACTGCCAGAGGGAGAGGGAGAGAGGAACAGGAGCCAGAGAACAAGACAGAGCGCAAAAGAAAGAGAACCAGCTCCACGGCGATTTAAAAGAAAAAGACCCGCGCTGAAGGCAGGGAGCTCAGGCCTTCCTAGAGCTAGGTGGGCAGTGCCATCCAAGTGGTATGCCTCAAGTCAGGGTGGGAACCATGTAAGCCTCAGTTCTCACTTCTCCCCAGTCTTCACCTCTCTACTTTTTGCAAGAGGTTGTTGACCACATGCCCTGGGCAGCTTCAAGACTGGTGGCTCGCGCCTGTCATCCCAGCACTCTGGGAGGCCGAGGCGGGCGGATCACATGAGGCCAGGAGATTGAGACCAGCCTAGCCAACATGGTGAAACCTCATCTCTACCAAAAATACAAAAAAATAGCCAGGCGTGGTGGCATGCACCTGTAATCCCAGCTACTCAGGAGGCTGAGGCACGAGAATCACTTGAACCCGGGAGGCAGAGGTTGCAGTGAGCTGAGATTGTGCCACGGCACTCCAGCCTGGGCAACAGAGTGAGACTCCACCTCAAAAGAAAAAAATAAAAAAGACTTGCACATATGGAGTCACCCTGAATAGTCCAGTGCCCAGGCCTGGCACCACTGACCAGGGCAGCATACAGATTCTCCTCTGCTTACAATGGGGTCACATCCCGATACACCCATCATACATAAAAACTATCGTAAGTTGGTTTAGAATATTTTCAATTTACAACAGGTTCATCCAGATATAACCCCATCATGAGTCCAGAAGCATGCAGAATGCCTGTTGCCCCTCACTCCATCGTGGGATGGGGACTGTCTGTGTCTTGTTTGAGGTCTCATGAGATTGGGTCTCCAGAGTCCAAATGACTTTAGAGTCATTCAGATTGTTCATAAAGACAGGAGCCTGGCAAAAAACACCTGCCTGGAGCCCCCTGTGCCCTGGGGGCAGCCCATCATCTTTATTGTTAAATGCTAATACTTATAACCAATAACAAATAGTCTCAGTCTATCCTGAACTTAATAGCAGTAAAGCCACCCCCACCTTCAAAAGGTGAGGAGGTTTGAAACCAACTCTGTGTAGCCAAGCAGGGGTGGCCCCATCAATGTCCCGCAGGGTCCCCTCCTGAGGAGGTGGAGACGCGAGCATTGTCCTCTTGGCCTCCCTTCCACCCAACCTGTCGTCCTGAACGCTTCTCAAAAAGATGCGCAGTTGCTACTATATCTTTCTCTCTCCCTCTCTCTCCCTCTCTCTCCCTCTCTCTCTAGTTCTCTCTCTGTGTCTTTTTCTCTCTCTGTGTGTCTCCCTCTCTCTCACTCTCTCTCTCCGTCTCTGTTGAAAACACCCACCTGGAGCTTCCAAGCCTGGCAAATACCACAGAAGGTCTACACTGGGAGCACCCATGGTGACAGGCTAGCTCATGGTGTGCCAGGCTCCGAGGGTGGAAGGTCTACACTGGGAGCACCCGTGGTGACAGGCTAGCTTGCAGCCTGCCAGGCACTGAGGGCTCTACACATTCACCCTGAGAGTTAGGGAGCTGACTGTGCCCAGTTCACAGATGAAGAAACTGAGGCACAGAGGGCCCACAGATGGGACATGGCAAACGCAGGCTCCAACCGAGGTCAGGCTGCAGAGGCTGTACTTGGAGCCAGTGCGCTGTGCAGAGAGCTGCAGAGAGAGGAGGCAAGAAGACAGTGAAGCAGGAGGTGCAGGGAGCGGGTGAGCAAACAAATCGTGTGGAAATTGTGAGAACGCGTGAACTCGGGAGAAAACAGCCCAGATCATCCCTTCACACTCACTTTGCGTTAGAGCCATCCAGAAGGTTATTAAGGGTCATCCTCCACATGCAGCCCTGCAGGTCCTGCCTGAGCAAGCCAGGTGGGGGCTGGATAACTCCTGGGGGACCCAGCCGTGCAGTCGGGGCTAGGAACTACTAGACTAAATCGTCTCCACATTTGTCCCCTCTCCAGCATTCTAGCTCCTGAGGAGACGGTGCCCTTGCTGTCTCCTTAATGAAGTGCAAGCACAGCTTCTTGTGCCCATTTGTATATTCTACACAGGAAGCCGAGATGCAGAGGGAAGAGTGACAAGGCCAAGGTCACACCGTGACCTTCACTGGTGAAGCCAGGAACAGGTGCAGGCTCCTGCCTTGCTCTCTTTCCTCCGACCTCCAGCTCCAGCCTGACCCACCTGGGTTTTTCCCCTCTGCATGCAGAGACAGCAGCCTCCTTTACAGATACAGATGTCAAGACAGATGAACAGGTAAGAGGGAAAAGGCTCCACGCTGGGGGTGGCTTGTGTCCCCCTGGGTCAGTCCAGCCTGACAAGGGGCCTTATCATTGAAGCCATGTCAGTCTACACCAGCCCCAGCAGCCGGCTACATTTCTTGGACACCTTTCCAGGAAGACTTGCCAGCGGTGCCCGTGCAGGGCCCACCTGGGACACGCTGGCCCCGTCCAGCAATCTGTTTCTAATTCCCTGATGCAGGGCGATTTCTCCTCCTCCCTCGCTGCCGCAGGCTTCACATGCCTCAAGGATTACACGCTGAGTGAACTCTGTCCGCGAAGCCAAGGCAGCAGGGAGTGAGGACAACGCGTTCCATTGTTCCCCACCCGCCTTCTCAATGCCCTGATTGGCAAGAAAATGTCTCTGAGAGACGGATGGAAAGAAAACATTCCCGGGCTGAGGCCTCCCATCGGGCTGATCAGCCACCATCACTGGGAGCCGCTGGACAGATCTGTTACCAAACAAAGCTCCCTTCTCCCTCCTTGGTCCCAGCTCCCAGGGAAATTAACCTCAAAATTGGGGGTGAGCCTTAGGGGACTGTTCACCCTGACTTCCGGGGCAGGCTACACTGCAAATACTCCCTCTGTCATCATGAATCAATATAATTGCTGCCATGACCGTTTATGGAGCATGTCCTATGTAGCAAGCATGGTGCCAACCTCTGCACACAACAATCACGACAATGGAGAACACACAAGAGGCCCTGGCGATGCACCAGGCTCCGTGGCATGTGCCTTCCATCTCATTTAATCCTAACGACACAACTTTGACAGCGGTACTGTTGTCGGTCCCATTCTTTGCAGATGGGAAGACTGAGGCTCACAGAAGGGAAGGGAGCCCAGAGCTCACTGTGCTTAGCTAGTAACAGAGGAAGAAACTGAACCTGGGTCTGTCAGACTCCACAGCCCACCCTCCCAGCCACTTGCGGAAACTAAAAGGTCCTCCCCATCCTGCAGTGGAGATGCCTCTGTGTGTCACCCCTCACCGTCATCCCTAGTTTTAGCCAAGAACAGATAGACAGAAGCAAAGTGCTTGGCCTGGGCTAAAGTGGGGGCCTTGGCCGTGATGGGCAGGGGGCCGGGGCATCCACTGTGTGATTGACCCTGGCCACCTGCCCTGACGGCCGGGCATCCGGGCTGGAGCAGGGTCCACCTGGATGAGTCCTGGGGCCGTCAAAACAAAGGACCACAGCCAGAGATCAAAACGACAGAAAGTTATTCTCTCACAGTTCTAGGGGCCCAGTCCAAAATCACGGTGTGGGCAGGGTCGCGCTCCCGCTAGGGGAGGATTTTTCCTGCCTCTCCTGGCTCCAGGTGGCTGCCCAAATCCTGGGTTTGCAGCTGCATTGCTCCTACCTCTGCCTCCTCAACACACGGCTTCCCTGTGTGTGTCTGTGTGCCTGAATTCCCTTTTCCTATAAGGACACAATCATTAGACTCAGGCCCACCCTAATCCAATGAGACCTCATCACATCTGAAAGGCCCCTCTTTCCAAATAAGGTCATCGTCTTAGGTTCTGCATGGACATGAGTTTGGGGGGACACAATTTGCCCCAGCACACCCAGCAGCCATCTGTCCTTTGCCTCGGCCAGCCTTCACAGACAGCCCACCCTGTGCCGGGGTGTGTTTCAGATGCCAGTGACACAGCCCATTAAGAAGAGTTTCAGAAGCCCAAAGAAGGAAGAGAGCACTTGTGTTTGGGGATGGTCAGGGACAGCTGTGTGGTGAAGGTGACAATTGAACTGGGCCATGGAGAGGGAGCAGGAATGTGCCACAGAGGTGGGCGAGGGCGGGAGGCAGTCAGGCCCCTCCAGGGTCAACAGCATACGGGTGCACACTGGGGTCATGTGTCTTCACTTCAACAGTTGGTTTTTCAAAAAGCCCCTTCTCTTGTCGCTGTCTATACCACCTGGCCAGCTAGTGACAAGCTCAGCAGGAAGTTCAAGGGTGCGCTGGACCTCCTCTCCCGCTGACCACAGGCCCTTAGCACATGACCGTACACCTGTGGAGGTGACGAGTGGTCATCCCCTTCAGGGGCTGGAGGAGGGAAGGAAGCCGGGAAGGAGCCCACGTCAGCTCCAAGTTGCTCCTGAGCTTCTTCACCATTTCCCAAGCCACAAACCTTGGTTCCCCGCCTGCCGTGTCCATGCACTGTGCAGACAAGCACTTCCCAACATCCACCAGCAACTCCCAGGCCATGAGTTCCACCCGCGGGCTCCCTGGTCCCCCAGCGATGCCATGGAAATCCTTGTGAAACTGGATTTCAGCTGGTTGCCCTTCATCTATTCTTCTTATGTGAACAAAACCACTCAGATTCGAATGTCTCCAGGCACCCACGCGACTTGTCAAGCTCACAGAGGCAGAGAGAGTAATGGAAGCCCTAATATAAACACCAGCCTCCCTCCAAGCAACCCCCCTCTCTCTATTCTCTAGGACACAGGCTGTGAATCTTGCCTCCCCAGGACTTGGTTTTAGGGGAAGACAGACTCTTGCAAATTGTTTGGAAAGCTGTGAGTGAATGGGGGACAGAGGGGAGACACTTCCTCAGAAGCCAGGTTCATGTTGTCCCCATGAGTGGAGTTCTTGGTGCTGGGACAATGGTTGAGTGTCTCCTGCACTCTCCTAAGCCTTAACATATATAAACCTATTAATCATCACAGCACCCCTTTAGGAGAGGGATTCTTATTATTCCACTCTACAGAAAAGGACAATGATGTCCAGAGAATTTAAGTACTTTGTCCACAGTTACAGAGTCTAGCAAGTCACAGACCGGGCTTCAAACCCAGAAAGCTGGCCTGGTCCTTCACTTCATGTCACTTCATATCTCTGCTTCTTCTCTCTGCTTCCACCAACTGCCAGGCTAGAGGCTTCATGGTGACAGGGAATGAAGAGCACTTCAAATTCTGGCATTGAGAAGAAAAACAGGATGTGGGAAGAACCTGGCTTTCTGTCGTTGCTTTTACTTATAGAAGCACAAAAGCTTGTGTCAAGAGCATTCACTCCAGACATAGGGACCATGCCCCTCCTAGTCCACTAATCACAATGGCAACCATTACTGCTTTAGTTGAAATCCAGCTGGCTCAAGAACACAGGGGACAGGAAGGTGCCCGGACCTTGACCCAGGAGACCTCCCTGTGAGCCCTGCCCTAGGTTCTGCCGTAGCCACTCCCAAGGCTCAGCTCCTCCCAGATTCTCTAACAGGCACCCATCTGCTGGAGACCCATAAGAAAAAGGTAGCCCAGTCCAGGAAGAGGGCACTGTGGTACCACTCTGGGGCCAGCCATATTGGGTTGTTCTAGAACATTCTGAGATGCATACACCAACAAGTCATGGGTGAACAACTGCTCTGGGTCTCCTGCAGTGGCCAGCACTGTGCTGAATCTGCATGCTTCAAGAGTATGTCGGTGACCTGGATCAATGACATCACAGCCCAGAAAGTGTACCTGGGTATGAACGCCGGGTCACACTGGACACTTCCCCTTCTACAGAGAGTGAGGAGAAGCCATTGGCATGAGGGTGACCCATGGAGGAGTTGGGGGTGGGGCAGGAATAGAACTGAAATTGGTGAAGGAAATGGGATTTCAAGTCAGGGAAGAGACAAGGGGGGACGAGATATCAGTTTGGGGGAAGAGCAAAGCCAAAAATAAAGATGTTAAGGCTGGGCGCAGTGGCTCACACCTGTAATCCCAGCACTTTGGGAAGCCGAGGCAGGTGGATCATGAGGTCAGGAGTTCAAGACCAGCCTGACCAAGAAGGTGAAATCTTGTCTCTACTAAAAAAAAAGATTAGCTGGATGTGGTGGTGGGCATCTGTAATCCCAGCTACTTAGGAGGCTGAGGCAGAGAATTGCTTGAACCCAGGAGGCAGAGGTTGCAGGGAGCTGAGATCACGCCACTGCACTCCAACCTGGGCAACAGAGCAAGACTCCATCTCAAAAAAAAAAAAAAAAAAAGATGTTAAAAGGTTTAAAGACCAAAGCTAGGCCAAGCCTGGTGGCTCATGCCTATAATCCCAGCACTTTGGGAGGCTGAGGCACGTGGATCACCTGAGGTCAGGAGTTCGAGACCAGCCTGGCTAACATGGCGAAACCATGTCTCTACTAAAAATACAAAAATTAGCCAGGTGTGGTGGCGCACACCTGTAGTCTCAGCTACTTGGGAGGCTGAGGCAGGAGAAGTGCTTGAACCCGAGAGAAGGAGGTTGCAGTGAGCTGAGATCACACCACTGCACTCCAGCCTGGGCGACAGAGCGAGGCTCCTTCCTTCATTCTCAGCATTGAAAGCTCTTCTTGTGTAACTGGCCCCAGACTACCTTTCCAGCTTCAAAATAATGTTGTGCATAGCTCCCTATAGGAGCACAGGCAGTGATACCAGGGAGAACTCTCCTTTCCAGGATGCCAAGAGCTCGCCGTTCATTCTCCCCACTCTGTGCCCTTGTCAGACCTCACTCATCAATCCCAGGCCTCTAGAAAGTCTTTGCCAGCTGATGAGAGTTTGTGCCTGAAACAAAACCATTTTCTATACCTGCTTCACCCAGGAGATTTTTCCCCTTCTATATTTGCTCTTTGGTTGTTTATGGTCATAATTTCCCACCCTTTGGGCCACCAAATAGTTCCATGGCCTCTGCAGCAGTCTCCAGGCTGCCCTCCAGGCATTGGGGTAACACTTCCATGGTCAGGTTGTCTTTTTTTCTGAGTTATGCAGTTGGAACCTTGGACGCAAGTTGTCTTTGGTGGTTTTCAACCTTGGGATTTTGGACCAAATGCTGCCTTCTCTGTGACCCATTTCTTTCCATCAAAAGGTGTGTGTAAGTCTTGCTGAAAAACTTAATCCAGGACTGCTCTGTATTGAATCCATCCCCCAAAAAGCATGCGTTGCAAACTTAATCCCCAATGCAACAGTGTTGGGAGGTGGGGCCTAATGGGAGGGGTTTAGGTCATCAGGGCCCCACCCCCATGGAAGGATTAATGACAATTACAAAAGGGCCTGAGTCTATGAGTTGGCCGCATTGCTGTCTCTGGCTCTCTTACACTTCTGCTGTGGGATGACACTGCAAGAAGTTCCTCACCAGATGCTACTCCTCGATCTTGGACTTCCCAACCTCCAGAACCATGAGCCAAATAAATTTCTGTTCATTATACATTTCCCAGCCTGTGGCATTCTGTTATAGCAGCATAAAATAAGACAAGGACATCACTGTCTAGAGGCTGGAATGGTGCTTTGGGCCAGGACCAGCAGTCCTGGAGCTGCCAAGTCTCCCAAAGGAGACCTTCCTGAAGTCTTCTCCATCAGAGTCATTTTGGTGCTATCTCCAAAACAGCATCATTAAAATGTAAAAATGCTACCCAGGAAAGGGAACCTCTGAGTCTTCTCACACCTGCCTGGTCAAAGCTTCTTTAGTTTTATGTAACATAAAACCGACTTGAGCTAGCTTAAGCTAAGAACGATTTTTTGAAAATAAAATAAGATTAATAAAGAAGCTGAATTATTATAAGAAAAGACGGTGGGGCCTCAGCACACCCTGTGCAGCCACACAGGACATTGCCTCAGAGAGCCTCGGGCTTGGCTTAACACTCAGCCATTGCCATCTGGAAATTCTTAACAACTTGACCTTTGACCAGCTCAACCCTGCTGGGAACCTCAGGAGATGGTATAGAACACTTCTCAGCATATCCCACCCAAAAGGTGAGGAATTGGGGGTATTTATCTTCCAACTCCCATCCATGGCTGCTGAGGACCGCCTAGCACCCCTGGTCTGCCCATGTGTGGGCTAAGAGGAGCTATCAGGTGGGGACAGGAACTGCCAATTGGGACATTTTTGGTACTTACACAACGTCACTAGCATGCACTGTGTCTTAGTCCAAAATATCTGAGACTGGGTAATTTATAAGAAGCAGAACTTACCCTGCTCTGGAGGCTGGGATGTCCAAGATCAAGGCCCTGACAGGCTTCATGTCAGGTGAGGGCCTGGACCCTGCTTCCACGGTGGCGCCTTGTTGCCGTGCCCTTCAGAGGGGAGGAGTACTGCGTCCTTAACTGACAGAGGAGACTGAAGGGCAAAGGATGTGGCTATTTCTCCAGAGCCTTTTATAAGGCACAGATCCCATTAATAAGGGAGGGGCCACCATGGCCTAATCACCTTCTAAAGTCCCCACCTCCAAATACCATCATATGGGGTCTTAGTTTCCAACACAGGAATCTAGGGAGATAGAAACATTCAGACCATCACACGCTGAGCGTGAGGGTGCCCAGGGCACAGGCAGGGCAGTGGCAACCTCAGGCACAGTCAATCGCAGGAAGTAGGGAATGGATAACTAGGTGGCTCTTATGTAGAATGGTATCATTGAGAACGGCGCACCCAGCTGCCACCTTCCAATTCTAGGCAGGGTTTGATGCTGAGACAAGCTAAGAATCTCAGAAACTCAGGGCCGCACCCTCCCACTCCACCGATGTGTGAACACATAGAACATAGCATTTCAATTATGCCACGCCCGGTCTCAAAATTCAGAATTAAATGCAAACTCACCCCCATTTCCAAGCACAAGGCCGGGTGCTTTGTGATCTGGGCCCCTGACCCCGACCTCTAACTCTGACCCCTGTCCACCTCCCCCAGGACCCCCATGCCCTGCACTCCAGCTGCACGAGCCTTTTCTCACCCAAGCCCATTCCCACCTTTGGGTCCATCTAGCACCTTTGTCCTCTGCCTGCAGCGTCTCCTTCTCCCCGTCACGTCTGGATCGTTGTCATCTTCAGAGGGCAGCTCAGATGTCACCTGCTCGAAGGAGCCTCCACAGACCACACTGGCTCCCCTCACGTTAAGTTCCAGCGAGGCACCCTGTTTCCACAAAAGCACACGTCACAATCGATCATTCAGTTTTTACTTATTTCCTTTCTAATCCCCTGTCTCTACACTCATGTCAAATCCCATGAGGGTAGGGACTGTGTTTTGCCCACCACTGCATCCCCAGAGCCTAGCACGGCTCCCTGAGGCTCAATGTTTGGAAAATGAATGAATGCATTTCACTTCCTGAAGTTTTCCATGTTTAAAGGGAACCTCCAGAAGGCACCACTAAAACAGAAAACATTTCAGGCGAAATGGCTGTAACATGTGGCAGCTAGCCCCCAGACATCCACGAGCTTGGGGGTTTAATGCTGCCCCAAGAATGGCCCCACCCGAACCCCTGGAACCTGTGACTATGTTACCTTCTGTGGCAGAGGGGAATTCAGGTAGCAGATGGAATGGAGGTTGCCAATCTGCTGACCTTAAAATAGGGAGAGTCCCCTGGGTTATCCAGGTGGGTCAAATGCAATCACAAGGTCCTTAACATGGAAGAAGGAGGCTGAATAGAGAATCAGAGAACGATGTGATGACAGAGGCTGAGGTCAGAAAGATACAATGTTGCTTCAAGATGAAGGAGGGGCCATGAGCCAAGGAATGCAGGCGGCCTTTAGAAGCTGGAAAAGGTAAGGAAGGGATTCTCCCCTGGAGCCTCCAGAGGAACTAGCCCTGCCCACACCTTGATTCTAGCCTAGTGAGACGCAGGTCGGACTTCTAGCTTCCAAAACTTGTGTTGTTTTCAGCCACTAAATTTGCAGGACTTTGTTACCACAGCGATGGGGAGCATGCACTGTTAACAGGCTTTCTCTAAGCAGATACTAACTCACTTGATTCTCGCAGCAGCCCTGCGCAGGGGTACCAGTGCTATTCTTATTTTATGGATGAAGAAACGGAGGCATGGAGAGGTTAAGTTGCTGCCCAGGTTCCACTGCTAATGAGGGCAAAGCTGGGGCCATAAGCCAGGTGGTGGGCTCTGGAGTCCATGCTGGTGCCAACCGTACGACGATGGCCGCCAGGGGCTCTGCAGGGATTGAATGAGGTCACGGGGGAGGCATGTGCCACGTGGCAAACCATGTGGCCTGTAGGATTGACTTCATCCTGCTTAAAGGGCCACCGACTTTCCTCTTCCGGAGTGATACCGCACGGCTTTCCGTCGCTGTCCTTGGCTCGGGGGACATTGGTAAGCAGATGACTTACTGGGCAGTCACGCTGTCGCAGAAACGACGTGGGCTTGGGACCGGTGACAGAAGGCCTGGGTCAGAACTTCCACGTTCCCCACGACTGCGGGACCTTGCCAAGCCCAGTGTGTGAGTGCCCCGCAGATCACCTCAACGCACGCCTGCCTCTCGTCACTCAGAAGTGCCTGCAGCTGCACCATCTTCTTCCTCCTGAGCCCTGATCCACTGCCCTGTGAACTTCCAGAGCCAACGTGGTTCCTGTTCGCCCCTGTCCAGCAAAGAAGGGGGAGTCGCCTCCTGAAAGTGGGGGAGCTTTGGTCTTCCTTGCCCTGCCCCGCGTTCAAGTGATACACAACATGTGGATGTTGAGATGGATTTTCTCCTCAAATGATCCCTCCAGGAGGGCAGGCTGAGCGCTGTGAAAAGCAGCTGTGTACTCATCTAAGGAGAGGGCCGGCAGCCATGGAAAACAGCCCTGCCCGGCTCCCTGCGCGACACAGACAGCCCCTCAGCCTCACTTCCTGCTGCCTCTCTCCCCGGGACCCTGGCGCCGGTTGCGTTCGGCTCTGAAAAACAAGAAAGGATTTCGGTGAGAAGCAGGAGGCAGTTGAGCTCTGCAAAGGGGCTCTGGGTTTTTTAAAAATTAAAAATTAAAAATAAATTATCAGCGACTTCAGGGAAAAAAGCATTTCTCTCCAATCCAGGCGCTGTTAACATTCTGGGGATCTCAGATCCCTCTGGAAGTCTTACAAAGCCAATAAGCTCTTCTCAGAATGTTTTCAAATGTATAAAATTTGTGAAATTACAAAAGAAACAATTACATTGAAATAGTTATCAAAATATTTTAAATTGTGATATAGTCAGATGTGTGCTTTTTTAGAAACATGGATCTCACAGAGAGTCTAATAACGTCCTTACCTCGAAGTAGCACTTGAGCTCAAATTACAGTTTGGAAAAGCAGCCATGGCTATATATGATGAGAAAATATCTGTGATTTTGTTGGTGACAAAATGACAGATTCTGTTAACGTGATTGGCTTGTTGCCTATGTCCATCATGGAAGGAAAAGCTAAATTTCAGTTGGGCCTTAGAGAAGATAAAGATGCGATCATTTTCCCTCCAGTTTCACCAGTCCCCTGAATTATCCCATGGATATGTTGGTTAGGATTCCAGGGATAATCCGAACACTCCTGACTGCCATTTGAGTCTTGCTCAGTGACTTAACAAGAGAAATCCCTCAGCAATAAACCTGCAATAAAATTCAGGCGAGCACACGAAGTCTATGAGATTCTAAATTTTCTGTTTTAAAAAAGGCACCCTCAGAGAAGGGGAAAAGCTGGAAACAAATTTGGTTGTTATTTCTAAGTACAGTAGTCAGAGGAGTTCTTTTTTTCCTTTTTTGTTCATCATCTATATGTCATTTTTATTATTAAACTGGTAGCATAAAAAGGGGGCCTTCCATAGATAGTGATGACTATAAGCAGAAAGCTTTCATTTTAACATTCTACAAGAGTACTGTTTGGATGATCTACAATGGATGCATATTACATTTTAAATTAAAAGCTAATACAGGCTGCATACTGTGGCTCACGCCTATAATCCCAACACTTTGGGAGGCTGAGGTGGGCAGAAAGCTTGGGCCCAGGAGTTCAAGACCAGCCTGGCCAACATGGTGAAACCCCATCTCTACTAAAAATACAAAAATTAGCCACTGTGGCACGCGCCTGTAGTCCCAGCTACTTGGGAGGCTGAGATGGGAGAAATGCTTGAGCCCGGGAGGCAGAGGCTGCAGTGAGCCGAGATTGCACCACTGCACTCTAGCCTGGGTGACAGAGCCAGACTCTGACTCAAAAAAAAAAAAAAGCTAATACATAACCATTGAGTTGTATACTTTAAGTGAGTGAATTGTATGGTCCACAAATTGTATCTCAAAAAAGCAAATGAAAATGTTTAATTAATAAGATTTGGACACTGAACTTGGACATGTGATTACCTTGGACAAATTGTTAATTAATTAAAAGCTAATCATTCAAACTATAAAAAGAAAAATTATGAGTCATTTGGGAAATGCAAACATTGTTTGCATATGGGATGATATTGAGTAACTATTGTTACATATTCTAGGTGTAATAATAATATTATGGTTATGTTAACAGGAAAGGTCCTAAGTGTACAGAGCTTCTGTGCTATTACTTACAAATGCATGTGAGTCTATAATTAGCTAAACATAAAAAGTTGCATTAAAAAAAGAGAGAGCTCCTTATCTTTTAGAGATACATATTGAAATAGCTAGACGTGAAAATATAGATCATGAATTTGTTTCAAAATAGTGCTACTTGGGGTTGTCAGGGTAGAAGTATAGAAATAAGATCGGTGAGAGGATCTCTGTTAACATTGGGTGGTGGGTACACAAAACTTTGTTATACTTTTGTATACACTTGAAATTTTCCATAATCAAACTTCTTTTCTTAAAGATTAGAGACCGTGTCTTGCTATATTGCCCAGGCTGGTCTCAAACTCCAGGTCTCAAGCGATCCTTCCACCTCAGCCTCCCAAAGTGCTGGGATTAAAGGTGTGAGCCACCATGCCCCGCCCAAACATTTGTAAATGCTCACCATTTTGAAAAATGAATTGGAGAAGCAGTAATAAGGAAAATTGCAGAAGGTAATCAGGTTTCTAGAAAAATTAAGTTTTGTGTTTTGAAAACTCAAGAAAGAAAGAATCCCTGTATTTGCCACTGTTCTCCTTTTGTTTTATAAGTTGAGGGAGTTTTAATAAATAAACTTATCGTCGTTACTCCCCACCTAACACAAACCAGCACCAAAGGGGAAGAAAGCCTGCCCAATGTTCAACTGTAAGGCAGCTCGGCTTTCAGAATGCCCCCTGGGGGGTGCAAAGGAGTCCTGGAATCCAGACGCAGCCTGGGGCCCCAGGCCTGCCTCAGCCACGGGCAATCCCTTCCCCACTCCAAGCCTCAGTTTCCCCACTGTCGGACTGAGGAGTTTTGCACTGCACAAGCCTCTAGGCTTCTTTCCAGCTGGTGCACTCTGTGATCATCGGAGATGTGTTTACTTGGGCCCTAGCTGAGCAGGGCCCAGGCCCAGAGCCTGCAGGCCGCCCTCCATCACGCAGGCTCTGACACATCCCAGGGAAGTTACAAGTCCCCGCTGCTTCCAAAACCATGGCGCTCCACGCCCCACTGCAGCCCAGCATGCGAGGCCGGGCGGAGGTTTCCATATGAATGCCTCTCAGGTTGCCCAGGGCTGGCCTGAGGGTGTTTACAGGGACCTGACAGTTGAGGGGAGAGGGTGTGAGCAGCATCGGGCCCCTCTCAGACCTGGCCGGTGGGCGTCCCCCATCCTTTCGGCCTCACTCTGCCCTGCCTGCCCGCACCTCCCAGAGCCCTGGCTCATCTGCTCCTGGGTCTGTGCCAGCTGTTCCTGGGAAGTGACCTGGGAGGCTGCAGACTCATGGGACCTGGCAGTGGCCAAGAACAACAAGGGCTTCATGGGGGCAGCTGGCAGACGATGAGGCACAGGCAAGGCGTGGGCCCCGTGGGGTGCCCTTGACCCTCTTACATGGGCCAAATTCACACCCAAGCCCTGCAGGCTCTGAGACGGCGTGGCTCGCCTTCTCGCTACATTCAGGAATCTGGCTCATTCTGCGTTTTTGGGCTCTGGACATCCTGGCCCCAAACCACCACTGCATCCTGACCTGGAAACCTCCCCTAGAAGCATCCTCCTTAGGAACAGACATTCTCCAGCATGGTTCCACAGAAACACGACCTCTGGGATATCTGCAGGCACTACACTACCAAGGGCCTACAGTGCAATGAGTCTGGGAAACGCCGAGTAAAACAAAATGACACGTGTCTTCCCGCAGGCCTTCTCAGAGCATTTACTGCGCCAGCGTGCGTTGTGAATTTCAACCACTGAGAGGGGCACGTGGGATGTAGCATTGCCTCTGCTGATCTGACCCCTGAACTTGGTTATTAATCAGCATCTCATGGACTGATGGTCTATGTACTTCAGGAAATACAACTTCAGACAGTAATCCTCTCCGCTGGTGTCAGCATGTAACAATCAGAGGCTGTGGGGAGGTTTTCAGTGCCATTCTGTCATTCCATTTGGAGTTTGCGGGGTTTTTTTAGTCAATCCCATCCACCCTGGCGCTGTATTTTGGCAACTGACCTTTTCAACCTAAATGCAGGACTTATGTTGTCTGTACTGATCTGCTTGGATTCCTGTCCCAGTGACTCTGACAGTCATGGCTGGGGCCACATCTGTTCTTAAGAGTGAGTGTTTTCTGGCCTCCAAACGTTCAACCACTTGAGAAAATTTTACAGAGCCCCTCATGTATGCGAGACCCGGCAGGGAATTGTCAGGCCGATAGGGGATGCTCAGAGGATGTCCCACCCACCGAAGCACAGCAGGTCCCTCTCACTCTGCTTACGCCCTGTGACTATCCCAGCCTATGGGACCTCAACAGTAACTTTGGAAATAACCAGAAGATGTTTCACTAAAGCAAGGAGTTTGATCCCACAAGTCTAAGATCAGGGCCAGCAAATAGAAAGGCAGGGGTGAGGAGCTGCTCACGTTCTCAGTTTCAATCACAGGCAGGGGTGAGGAGCCACTGGCATTAGCTCCTGTCACAGGCAGGGGTGAGGAGCTGCTCACATTCTCAGTTTCAATCACAGGCAGGGGTGAGGAGCCACTGGCATTAGCTCCAGTCACGGGCAGGGGTGAGGAGCTGCTCACTTTATCAGTTTCAATCACAGGCAGGGGTGAGGAGCCACTGGCATTAGCTCCAGTCACGGGCAGGGGTGAGGAGCTGCTCACTTTATCAGTTTCAATCACAGGCAGGGGTGAGGAGCCACTGGCATTAGCTCCAGTCACGGGCAGGGGTGAGGAGCTGCTCACTTTATCAGTTTCAATCACAGGCAGGGGTGAGGAGCCACTGGCATTAGCTCCAATCACAGGCAGGGGTGAGGTGCTGCTTACATCCTCATTTTCAATCACAGGCAGGGGTGAGGAGCTACTGGCATTAGCTCCCGTCACGGGCAGGGGTGAGGTGCTGCTCACATTATCAGTTTCAATCATGGGCAGAGGTGAGGCACTGCTTGCATTCTCAGCTCTAGTCACCATCCCCTCCCAGTGTTGACATACAGCGGTGACAATCTGACCCCAAAGCCATTTTGTCCGTTTGGGGTGGGACAGCTACTCCCAGGGCGGCCTCCTCGGGTCCCCTGGAGAACTTCACCCTACCCTCACACTTCCTCACTGCGCCGATGACTCATTGCCATGTAACAAATGACACCACAGCCAATGGCTGCTGCAACAGCGGTTTTAGGAGAGCTCCTGAATTCGTGAGTCATCAGCTTGGGCAGGCCCCAGAGGGTGACGCTTCCTTCTTCGGGCCCTCAAGGGATGGACAGTAAAAGGTTAAGCTGACCCACAGAAGGTCTGACCTTTGCCCTCGGCTCCTGGGGTGTCACCTCTAGGCCCTTGGAGAGTCCTCCCTGGTGTATCTTTGTTTACCTGGGGCCTTGGCCACCCTGGACAGTCTATGCTAATGATGAGATTCATGGTGGGGCCTTGGACCACGTGGCGTCAGCTCGACCTGCAGAGGGGCTGGAGGTTAAGGTCAGTCACATGGTGTCAGCCGTGCCCACGTGACCAAGCCCCAACAAAGACTCTGGACACCAAGGCTGGGGGAGCGTCCCTGGTTGGTAATGCTCTGTGTGTGCCATCACACGCTGTTGTCATGAGGAGTTAATGCTGGCCACGACTCCATGGAGAGGGACAGCTGGAAGCCCTGTGCAGGAAACCCTGCTGGACCTGCACGACGTGTCCCTCTCCTTGACTGATTTATTTTTATTTTATTTTTTGAGACAGGGTCTCACTCTATCTCCCAGGCTGGAATAGAGTGGTGCAGTCACAACTTACTGCAGCCTTGACCTCCCAGGCTCAAGCAATCCTCCCACCTCAGCCTCCCAAGTAGCATGCCACCATGCCTGGCTAATTTTTTTACTTTTTTTTGTAAAGACAGGCTCTCACTATGTTGCCCAGGCTGATCTCAAGCAATCCTCCTGCCTCAGCCTCCCAAAGTGCTGGGACTGCAGGCATAGCCACCACGCCCAGCACTCTTGGCCAATTTAAATCTCATCCTGTAATAAATTGTAACTATGAGTAGGGCCATGTTTGGCTTTGATTTCTGTGAGCCCTTCTAGCAAATTATCAAACCTAAGGGTGGACTTGGGGACCCAAAAACTTTGTAGTTGGTATCAGAAGTGAGTGTGGTCTGGGAGACTTCAGCTGGTGGGTGCCTAGGCCTGGAGGGTCCAAGGTGGCTTTGTTCACATGTCTGGAGTCTGGACAGGTTAGCTGGAAGGCTGGGCTCATCTGGGATTTCAGCCAGAACACCTACATGTGGCCCCTTTGGAAGACACTATCAGACTAACTGGACTTCTTACACAGAGGCTGACTTCACTCTGAATAGGTGTCCAAAGGGGAGCCTTCCCAGAGGCAGAAGTGGAAGGGGCCTGTCTCTTGAGGCCTGGCTTAGAATCTGGACAGCGTCACTCTGCCACATTCTGTTGGCCCAGCAGTCACGGAGCCCATCCAGACCTCAGGGGAGAAGTGGGAAGAACTCGTAACCCTCCTTTCCCTGCCACACTCACTCCTCTTGCCCTGGGGTTTGCCAAGTCCTCTCATTTCCCACCTGGGCTTTCTCCCCGCTTTCACTGACATGGACTTGGGACAGCCCCCGCCCCATCCATGGTGTTATGCCAGGCCCCAAGCCTCAGATCATGGAAAGAGACATGTTCACCTGGACCCTGTGAATGTGGCCTTATTTGGAAAAAGAGTCTTTGCAGATGTAATTCTGTTAAGGATTTTGAGATTAGGTCATGCTTTATTATCCAGGGAGGCCTGAAACTCGATTGCCAGTGTCCTTTTAGGAGACAGGAGAGCAGAGACAGGTAGTTGCAGAGGATGGGTGGCAGGAAGACAGAGCTAAGAGTAAAGTGATGCATCTCCAAGCCAAGGAAGTCCTAGGATGGCCAGCAACACCAGAGGCTATAGAGACAACAGATTCTCCTTCTGAGCTCACAAGAGGGCACCAACCCTGACGACACCTGGATTGTAGGTTTCTGGCCTCCAAAACTTGGAGAGAAGAGTGCCTGTTTAAAGCCACCCTGCTTGTGGTCATTTGTTATCGTTTCTTATGGCAGCGCTAGAGCACTCACAGGCCTTCTGCAGCACGCTTGGCTCTACCGTCTGAAGCCATCTACCAGGAGCCTGGGATCCCTTCCTGAGTCTTTGAATCAACTTCCACGCCTAATAAGGGCTCTGCCCAGGCCCTCTTGCCCTTCTCCGATGGTTTTACACTGTGGGGATACACTATGAAGAGCCAACATGTTGAAAACCCAACTCCCCATCGGGATTTGAGTCCTAAGTCCTTATCTCTTGCTAAGGAATGAACCCTAAGTCCATGAGAGGGTGGGAGGAGACAGAGATCTTGGAAGCCAGAGTTGCTTCATGAGCAGACCAAGGCCTATGGCAAACTCTCTCTAGAAGAAGCAAGTGTAAAACTGGACAAAATTGTTACAAACAACCATGTCAGCGTTCTGGAAATTAACCAAAGGCAGACAACAAACTGAGAAGCATCTATGCTTGAAAAACAGCTTCAGGCTGGGCATGGTGGCTCACGCCTGTAATCCCAGCACTTTGGGAGGACCAGGCAGGTAGATCACCTGAAGTCAGGAGTTCGAGACCAGCCTGGCCAACATGGTGAAACCCCATCTATACTAAAAATACAAAAATTAGCCAGGCATGGTAGTGGGCGCCTGTAATCTCAGCCACTCGGGAGGCTGAGAAAGGAGAATCGCTTGAACCCGGGAGGCGGAGGTTTTGGTGAGCTGAGATCACGCCATTGCACATCATCCTGGGCAACAAGAGTGAAACTCCATCTCAAAAAGAAAAAGCAAAAGAAAAACAGCTTCAGCTTTGGGTAAGAACACTGGGAGTTGCTGCCTTCTTACCTGGATCCTCTCCCATCTCCCCACCCTTCTTGATCAGCAGAAAATACAGCTTTGCCAGCATGGAGTTGGCTTTGAAAACCAGTGCCTGGGCCACCAGATGGAGCAGATTCAGAGGTCGGGGGATAAAAATCCAAGGCTTGGTCAGCTAACCCCTGTTAGCTGAAAACAGGCAGAGAACGCTCACAGCTTTGGTGGCCAGAGGCGGAGGCCTCAGCTGGGCTGAGCAGCAAAGCAGTCAGAGGTCCATGAGAGAGGCATAGAAGATCGATAACAGATTGCCCCTGGTCCCCGGTTGTCTAGAAAACTGCTTCTGCCCAGGGGAAACCAAGGAGCCCACTGGGAAGTGAAAGCAAAGGAAGATCTGAAAATTGGGGGGCTTTAAACACACTCCCCAACTGTATGAGTCCATTCTCACTCTGCTATAAAGAACTGCCCAAGCCTGGCTAATTTAGAAAGGAAAGAGGTCTAATTGATTCACAATTCAGCACGGCTGGGGAGGCCTCAGGAAACTTATAATCATGGTGGAAGGTGAAGGGGAAGGAAGACATCTTCTTCACAAGACGGCAGGAAGGAGAAGGAACCCCATGATGCAGTTACCTCCACCTGATCTCTCCCTTGACACGTGGGGATTATGGGGATTACAATTCAAGATGAGATTTGGCGCAGGGACACAGCCAAACCATATCACCAACCTGTGGACAGATCTACTGCAGATAATGTAAGCCTTCACGCTCAAGGTGTTTGAGCACAACATCAACCAAGTCATTGACTGAACACTAAGTTATGCAGAGACAAAGGAAAACACCAGGAAGCCAGGCTAAAAAATAAAAAATAAGAATCAAGCAAGACTGAGCAGAGACATAAGTGGCTGCACATTACAGGGAGACATGAACTTTGCAGTTTGAGTCCAGGAACATTACTTAAGAAAAAAAAAAAGAAGAAAAAACAAAACAACTCTCAGAGATATGATTCATGAGCCAGGCACAGTGACTCACACCTATAATTCCAGCACTTTGGGAGGCCTAGGTGGACAGATCACTTGAGGTCAGGAGTTCGAGACCAGACTGGCCAACATGGTGAAACCCTATCTCTACTAAAAATACAAAAAAATTAGCCAGGCATGGTGGTACACACCTGTAGTCCCAGCTACTCAAAGGCTGAGACAAGAGAATTGCTTGAACCTGGGAGGCAAAGGCTGCAGTGAGCTGAGATCATGCCACTGCACTCCAGCCTGGGCAATAGAGCAAAACTCCATCTCAAGGGGGGAAAAAAAAAAAGAAATATGATTTAGGACTCAGATTTGCTGGAATACATTACTTTAAATGCCTAGCACTATGGAAAGGCCCCTGTGGCAAGAAACTGAGGGCTTTTGCCCACAGCCATGTGAGGGAGCCACCTTGGAAGCAGAGCTGCCAGTCCCGGTCAAGCCTTCAGATGAGACTGCGGCCCAACTGCCATCTTGTATTATAGCCTCATGAGAGACCACAGCCACCCAGTTGAGCTGCTCCTGAGTTCCCAACCTTCAGAAACTGTGTAAGATCCTAAATGTTTATTGTTGTCTTAAGCAGCTAAATTTAAGAAAAAAATTTGTTTTACAGCAGCAGATAATTATACATGTGGCTTCTTCAATGGTGGGGGAGGGAGCAGGAAGGGCTCTGTTTTCCCTTTGGTGCAGGAGCTATGGAAACTCTGTAGAAAATTTAAATTAGTTCCACAAACATGAGTTAGGCTCCTGGGCCCACAGAAGCAGTTTGTCAGTGAACATAATATTCTAAACATTTAAAAAAAAAAAAAGTCACCCATTCTCAACGCACTTGCTCCTACGAGATTTGTTTTTTTCCTTTCTGCATAGAACAATAACGTCAGGATCCCTGAAATTCTCTTCCTATGGATGGGAACAGTGGGCTCTGGGTGTAAAGTGAGCTCAGCATTTATTCTTGTTCATCAGTGAAATGAGCACAGCCCAGCCCTGAGAGGATTCCATGCTTGGGTGGCAACAAGAAAATCAAATAAAACTGCACATATTCCAGGAGGAGCTGCCATTGAAAACGTGGTGCTAATTGGCTCCCTTGAGGGATCTTCCCAGGGGTGAACAGGGAAGAAGGGCGAGAGAATGTGGGCTCCACAAGGCAAACATTGAGAACATTCAACACCGTGAGGAGCCGAGAGCGATCCAAGCAGGGCGGTGGATGAATTAAGCTCAAGGCTGGGCAAGGAGGGGCTGCTGCCGGCAAGACTGGTGTGAGCACCACGGGAGGCCACCAGCACGGCGCCGTGCTCCAGAGGAGAACGTCGAGGCCAGAGCTCCATGCCCCATACTCCATCCCCCGTCTGACCATGAAACCCAAGGGACATTTGTTCCAGATATCAGAGGGCAGTCTTACCACAGGGACAGGGGATGAGCACCACCCTGCGTCTGATTTGTGGCAGTCATGAGGGTCACCATTGTCACCATCACCATCATCAGCCACGCACCCGCTGCAATCCTACAAGGCAGGCACTATTATTCTCCCCTCTTTACTAATGAGGAAACTGAGGGTCAGAGATGGTGATTCACTTGCCTAAGGTAACACATCTTATAGGTCTGTTCAAGACAGTCTCCAAGCCCAGATCTGTTTGACTCCAAACCCCATGTCTTAGCTACTATCATATACCTTGCATAGCATTAGTGAATAATATGCCATTAACAATTCCTTTTGTAATATTTCAATAGTACCACTGCCCAAAATTCTAAGGCATAGTTCTTAGTTGTTGGGTGTCATGTTACAATCCATTTAAAAGTCTTTAGGAAAATAGAAAGTACTGGAGACTTCAGGGCTGCAAGGAAGAGACTATAGGGGAGAGTTCTGTTTTCTTTCTTTCATTCTTTTTTTTTTTTTTTTTTTTTTTGTTAACATTACCTAATTCCACTTAAGGGGAACAGTTTGATTTGAAAGCGAAAGGAGCAGACAGAGACCACAACTTGTCGAGGATAATTTTTTTATGGTTCCCCTCCAAAGTAGTAGTTCATTCCGTGGTTCTTACTTGATGTCTTTCATCTTAAGTAGATTTTTTTGAATAGGTAAGACGTTTACATGACTCAAAATGCAAAAGGAACCAGAGCATCCAGTAGAAACCCCCTGCCCACCATTTCCCGGTCACCCAGCTAGTTCCTCCGTGTCTCCTTCCAGAAACGTTTTTGGTAAATTCCTTTTCACCAGATTGCAGCAGGTCATCTACTCTTCTACAGGCTGATTTGTTCACATCACAACATACCTTAAATGAGTAAAGTGCATATGCTGTTGCTAGCACCCAGTAGGTGATACGGGTTGGATGGGTGTCTCCTCCAAATCTTGGGTTGAAATGTGAATCCCAGTGTTGGAAGTGGAGCCTGGTGGGAGGCGTTAGATCACGGGGGCAAGATCCATCATGAATGGCCCCTTGGTCATGAGTGGGTTCTCACTCAGTGAGTTCACACGAGATCTAGTTGTTTAAAAGAGTCTGGGGCAGGGCACGGTGGCTCACGCCTGTAATCCCAGCATTTTGGGGAACCGAGGTGGGCAGATCACTTGAGATCAGGAGTTCAAGACCAGCCCGGCCAACATGGCAAAACCCCGTCTCTACTAAAAATACAAAAAAAATTAGTCAGGCATGGTAGCGCATGCCTATAATCCCAGCTACTTGGAAGGCCGAGGCAGGAGAATCGTTTGAACCCGGGAGGCAGAGGTTGCAGTGAGCCAAGATCATGCCACTGCACTCCAGCCTGGGTGACAGAGCAAGGCTCTGTCTCAAAAAAATAATAAAATAAAGTAAAAGAGTCTGGGGCCTCCTTCCTTCTCCCTCTTGCTCCCACTCTCGACATGTGATATGCCAGCTCCCTGTTCACCTTCCGCCATGATTGAAACCTTCCTGAGGCCTCACCAGAAGATGAACAGATGCCGGCACCATGCTTCCTGTACAGCCTGCAGAACTGTGAGCTGATGAAACCTCTTTTCTTTATAAATTACCCAGCTTTTCTTTACAGATTTCCAGGGGGAAAGTGCCGTGCCATGCCGTGCGTGAGCCAGGTGGATCGGCTTTGTTTCTCCAGCTCCCACTCCTTGGCGCATATTCTCTCCTCTGGGCCCTCGGTGACCCCGCTTTTCTGCACACATTCCCTGTGGCTGCCGTCACAAACCACTGACTCTGCATCTTAACATAACGCACTTGTCCTCCCACCCTTCTAGAGACCAGAAGTCCAAAACGAGCCTCACTGGGCTAAATCAAGGCATGGGCAGGGCTGGCTCCTTCTACGGGCTCCAGGGAGAATCCCTTTCCGCATCTCTCTGGCCTTGTAGCACCCGCCACACTCCTTGGCTCGTGGCCACCTCACTCCAGTCCCTGCTCAGCGGTGCGTGGCCTCTACTCTTCCGTTTAGAATCTCCCTCTCCCTCCCTCTAATAAGAATGCTTGTGGTTTCATTTAGGGTCCACCTAGAAAAATCTCTTCCCCTCAAGAACCCTAAGCACCTCGCCAAGGCCCTCTTGTCCTGGAAATAGCATGCACAGTGTGGGGGCTGGGACCTCTCTGGGGGCCCTCTCGCACTCTCCTTCACCCTGAGCTTCAGCAAGCTCTTCCAGAGAAAGGAGCTCATCAAGTCACTCTCACTGGGCTTAAATAAAACCCCTAGGCTGGGATCTGTGCTGTCATTAAGAGGCTCCAACTTTTGGTCCTTGGAGAAGACTGAAGTTTGGTCAAGGTGCAGTTTGGCCGTTTACAGTGGAGCAGAGACTGTGCCTGTCTCAGCCACACCAGGGAGGTGACTGCTTGTCATCAACCCTAGGTAAGCTGTTGTGGGACAGACTCTGTCTCTTGAAGGAAAGCCTCTGGGCAATTTGGAACCCAGGCCTTCCAAAACCCCAAGCATGCCCTGGGTCATTCCGCGGGCTCTCCCGGCACAGCCCTTGCTTTCTAAAGGCGGGAAACTGGGCCTCAGAAAATCTCAGCCCTTTGCCCTCCTGGATCTCCCTTGGGAGCCTTGAGGGTGGAAGGCAGAGGGGGCGAAGGAGAGGTTTCCACGGCCTGGTGGAGCCTGAGACCCTGAAAATGAAAGGGACCAGGACCCCTTTCCAGGAGGAAGCCCAGGTTATTTAGGGCCCTTCATCGCCCTCACGCAGCCCTGCTCCTGCAGTGCCCAGTGGGAAGGCGCCGCTCTCACCAAGCAGGGGCCACCAGGACACAGGTTGAGTGGGGAGGACAAGGTACCCCCCAGACCCCACTGGGGATGTCTGTTCCTTGTCAGTGCAACACGGAGGGATCAGACCCTCTAGGGAACCAGCCCTGGGGTGAACCACAGCGACCTCTTTGGTCAGGGCCACCGGAGAGGATGGCAGGGCCTGACCTGGCACCTGGGGGCTCTGCATGGGAAGCTGTCTCTCCCAGACTCCAGGGTCCCAGTCTCCTGGGGGACCAGGGGTCAGGAGGCCACCTCTGGGAGCCTGCCTCAATTTACCTTTCCAGTCTATGTCCTTTATTGGGATATCCAGGAGCAATTGTTCAGGCACTTCAAGCCCAAATTCTACTTGAACCTGAATTCTGTTTGAATTCAGGTGCTACTTGAGACGCAAGGTTGGGGCCTGGAGCTGCCCTCCCTGGGGAGGGGCAGAGTGTGGCTAGCCCTGCGGGAATTGTTTTCCCGAGACTGGAGTGTGACTGGCTGATGGGTGTGGACAGTCATTTGGGAATTTACCTCCAACCCTCCACTTTGCCTTGGGTTTGTAGACAGGGTGAGCCGTCAAGAATGTAACTTGGCATAGACCCCGAAGCTGGGGCAGAGGACAATGGATGCTTCCAGCATCATGGCTGCCCTCCCGTCCATGGCACAGAACACATTTCTCCTCAGAGGTCGCTTCTGGTCTCATCCTCGGGTGGTAGCACTCACAGCATTATAACCACGTCTCTCCAGCCATCCAGGGAAAACGCCAAAGATGTTACACGATATGGCAGTTTTCCAGGTGGGAAAATCAACCAACCGCCTTAGAAAACAATCGTACCTCTGAGCCTCGGGGTCTGAATTCCCATCATGGAAAGTCGAGCAAGACTCAATTCATGAAGTTTTGGTCTCCCAAGTGCCCAGTCCCTCGAGATGCTTAAAGTGCTGTCACCATGTCCTCAGCTTCCTGAGACGTTATCTGCTGACACCGCTGGGCAGGATACGCAATTGACAGAAGAGCGTGGGCAGCAACTCCAAGGATGGACTCTCATGTGTCTCTGCTTGAAATACAAGCAAAAAAAGGGATAAATGTCTACAAAATCCATTTCAGAAAACTCAGGGAGAGCATCGCCAAGTTTTATGAGAGAAAGTGGCTCATCTCAGGCTCATATTTCACCAAGAATAGAACTTAAACCTAATCAAAATAGGAATTCAGATTCAATTTATGGCCAGGCACAGGGACTCACCCCTGTAATCCCAGTGCTTTGGGAGGTTGAGGTGGGAGAATTGCTTGAGCTCCAGAGTTCCAGACTGCCCTGGCCAACAAAGTCAGACTCCACCTCTGCCAAAAATTTTTAAAAATTAGCCAGGTGTGGTGGTGTGTGCCTGTAATCCCAGCTACTTGGGAGGCTGAGGTGGGAGGATCACTTGAGCCAGGAGTTCAAGGCTGCAGTGAGCTATAATCACACCACTGCACTCCAGCCACCATGACAGAGGGAGACCATGTCTGTGAAAAAAAAAAAAATTAATTTATTTCTAGGGCTTAAGTAACGAGACGTCTTGAGACCAGGAAGAAAATGCTTCTCTAGATTCTTATATTAGGGAAACAAGAGCATTCAGGATTTGGCATACGGGAATGCTCAGAAAAAAATAAAAATAAAACAAAAGGCAGGCTGTTCAGAAAGACCAATAAAATAGACAAAACTCTTGGCAAGTATAATCAATTTCTCATACAATGGAATATTATTCAGCCTTAAAAAGAAAGGAGCCCCTGATGGTGGATGAACCTTGAGGACATTGTGCTCTTTAAAATAAGCCAAAAGGGCAAAAGGCCTGTAATCCTAGTGCTTTGAGAGGATGAGGCAGGAGAATCCTTGAGCCCCGGAGTTCCAGACCACCCTAGCCAAGATAGTAAGACTCCATCTCTGCCAAACCAACCCAAATGCCCATCAATGATAGACCGGATAAAGAAAATGTGACACATATACACCATGGAATACTATGCAGCCATAAAAAATAATTAGTTCATGTCCTTTGCAGGGACATGGATGAAGCTGGAAACCATCATCCTCAGCAAACTATCACAAGAACAGAAAACCAAACACTACGTGTTCTCACTCATAATTGGGAGTTGAACGATGAGAACACATGGACACAGGGAGGGAAACATCACACACTGGGGCCTGTCGGGGAGTCAGGGGGCAAGAGGAAGGAGGGCATTAGGACAAATAGCTAATGCATGCGGGGCTTAAAACCTAGAATGACGGGTTGACAGGTGCAGCAAACCACCATGGCACATGTATACCTATGTAACAAACCTGCGCATTCAGCACATGCATCCCAGAACTTAAAGAAAAATTCAAAAATATTAATAATATCTTAGCCGGGTGTGTTGGTGCACACCTGTAGTCCCAGCTATATGTAAGTTCCACTTATATGAAGAACCTAGAGTCATTAAAATCACAGAAACAAAAAGAAGCACGGTGGGTGCCCGGGGTCAGTGGGAGGGAGGATGGAAAATGGCGAGTTAATGTAGGGGACAGCGTTACCGTCTGGGAGGTGAGAAGGCTACGGAGATGGGTGGTGTTGATGGCTGCACAGCGTTACCGTCTGGGAGGTGAGAAGGCTACGGAGATGGGTGGTGTTGATGGCTGCACAGCGTTACCGTCTGGGAGGTGAGAAGGCTACGGAGATGGGTGGTGTTGATGGCTGCACAGCGTTACTGTCTGGGAGGTGAGAAGGATACGGAGATGGGTGGTGTTGATGGCTGCACAGCGTTACTGTCTGGGAGGTGAGAAGGCTACGGAGATGGGTGGTGTTGATGGCTGCACAGAGTTACCGTCTGGGAGGTGAGAAGGCTACGGAGATGGGTGGTGTTGATGGCTGCACAGCGTTACCGTCTGGGAGGTGAGAAGGCTACGGAGATGGGTAGTGTTGATGGCTGCACAGAGTTACCGTCTGGGAGGTGAGAAGGCTACGGAGATGGGTGGTGTTGATGGCTGCACAGCGTTACCGTCTGGGAGGTGAGAAGGCTACGGAGATGGGTGGTGTTGATGGCTGCACAGCGTTACCGTCTGGGAGGTGAGAAGGCTACGGAGATGGGTGGTGTTGATGGCTGCACAGCGTTACCGTCTGGGAGGTGAGAAGGCTACGGAGATGGGTGGTGTTGATGGCTGCACAGCGTTACCGTCTGGGAGGTGAGAAGGCTACGGAGATGGGTGGTGTTGATGGCTGCACAGCGTTACCGTCTGGGAGGTGAGAAGGATACGGAGATGGGTGGTGTTGATGGCTGCACAGCGTTACCGTCGGGGAGGTGAGAAGGCTACGGAGATGGGTGGTGTTGATGGCTGCACAGCGTTACCGTCTGGGAGGTGAGAAGGCTACGGAGATGGGTGGTGTTGATGGCTGCACAGCATTACCGTCTGGGAGGTGAGAAGGCTACGGAGATGGGTGGTGTTGATGGCTGCACAGAGTTACCGTCTGGGAGGTGAGAAGGCTACGGAGATGGGTGGTGTTGATGGCTGCACAGCGTTACCGTCTGGGAGGTGAGAAGGCTACGGAGATGGGTGGTGTTGATGGCTGCACAGCGTTACTGTCTGGGAGGTGAGAAGGCTACGGAGATGGGTGGTGTTGATGGCTGCACAGCGTTACCGTCTGGGAGGTGAGAAGGCTACGGAGATGGGTGGTGTTGATGGTTGCACAGCGTTACCGTCTGGGAGGTGAGAAGGATACGGAGATGGGTGGTGTTGATGGTTGCACAGCGTTACCGTCTGGGAGGTGAGAAGGCTACGGAGATGGGTGGTGTTGATGGCTGCACAGCGTTACCGTCTGGGAGGTGAGAAGGCTACGGAGATGGGTGGTGTTGATGGCTGCACAGCGTTACTGTCTGGGAGGTGAGAAGGCTACGGAGATGGGTGGTGTTGATGGCTGCACAGCGTTACCGTCTGGGAGGTGAGAAGGCTACGGAGATGGGTGGTGTTGATGGTTGCACAGCGTTACCGTCTGGGAGGTGAGAAGGCTACGGAGATGGGTGGTGTTGATGGTTGCACAGCGTTACCGTCTGGGAGGTGAGAAGGATACGGAGATGGGTGGTGTTGATGGCTGCACAGCGTTACCGTCTGGGAGGTGAGAAGGCTACGGAGATGGGTGGTGTTGATGGCTGCACAGCGTTACTGTCTGGGAGGTGAGAAGGATACGGAGATGGGTGGTGTTGATGGTTGCACAGCGTTACCGTCTGGGAGGTGAGAAGGATACGGAGATGGGTGGTGTTGATGGTTGCACAGCGTTACCGTCTGGGAGGTGAGAAGGCTACGGAGATGGGTGGTGTTGATGGCTGCACAGCGTTACCGTCTGGGAGGTGAGAAGGCTACGGAGATGGGTGGTGTTGATGGCTGCACAGAGTTACCGTCTGGGAGGTGAGAAGGCTACGGAGATGGGTGGTGTTGATGGCTGCACAGCGTTACCGTCTGGGAGGTGAGAAGGCTACGGAGATGGGTGGTGTTGATGGCTGCACAGCGTTACCGTCTGGGAGGTGAGAAGGCTACGGAGATGGGTGGTGTTGATGGCTGCACAGCGTTACCGTCTGGGAGGTGAGAAGGCTACGGAGATGGGTGGTGTTGATGGCTGCACAGCGTTACCGTCTGGGAGGTGAGAAGGCTACGGAGATGGGTGGTGTTGATGGCTGCACAGCGTTACCGTCTGGGAGGTGAGAAGGCTACGGAGATGGGTGGTGTTGATGGTTGCACAGCGTTACCGTCTGGGAGGTGAGAAGGCTACGGAGATGGGTGGTGTTGATGGCTGCACAGCGTTACTGTCTGGGAGGTGAGAAGGCTACGGAGATGGGTGGTGTTGATGGCTGCACAGCGTTACTGTCTGGGAGGTGAGAAGGCTACGGAGATGGGTGGTGTTGATGGCTGCACAGCGTTACTGTCTGGGAGGTGAGAAGGCTACGGAGATGGGTGGTGTTGATGGCTGCACAGCAATGTGAATGTGCTTCATGTCTTTGAACTAAACTCTTAAAAACAGTTACAACAGTCAATTGTATGTTATGCATATTTTACCACAATGTTTTTTAAAAGACTGTTTTGGGCAGAGGAACCTCCAGGACCTCTCCTCAAGCGCACCAGAAACCAACCAGGGCCAGGAACCAGCAGGCAGTGAGCCCAGACATGCAGCACAGTGGGCAGAGGCTGCTTCTGGAACCAGACACCTGGGCCCACAGCTCACCTCTGCCACCAACCAGCTGGGTGACCTCGGGCAGGTTCCTCTGTCTCTCTGAGTCTCAGATCACCCCGTGTATAAAACCAAAACCACAGTGAGCTATCACCCCACCCCAGTTAGAAAGGCTACTATCAAAAAGACAAAAGATCACAGATGCTGGGGAGGATGTGGGGAAAGGAGGAGGCAAGTACACTGTGGGTGGGAATGCAAATTAGTACAGCCATGACAGAGCACAGCGTGGAGGCTCCTCAAAGCCCCCACACAGAGCTGCCATAGGACCCAGCAATTCCACTGCTGGACATATGCCCAATGTAAGTGAAACTGGCCTATGGAAGAGATACCTGCACTCCCATGTTTATTGCAGCACCATTCACAATAGCCAAGATCTGGAATCAACCCAAGTGTCCATCAACAAATGAATGGATAAAGAAAATCTGGCTATGCACACAATGGAATACTATTCAGCCACAAAAGAGAATGCAATCCAGGCCAGGCATGGTGGCTCATGCCCATAATCCTAGCACTTTGGGAGGCTGAGGCAGGCAGATGACTTGAGCCCAGGAGTTCAAGAGACCAGCCTGGCCAGCATGGTGAAACCCCATCTCTACAAAAAATACAAAAATTAGCTGGACGTGGTGGCGCAGGCCTATGATTCAGGTACTGGGGAGGCTGAGGCAGGAGAATTTCTTGAACCCGGGAGGCAGAGGTTGCAGTGAGCCAAGATCCGGCCACTGCACTCCAGCCTGGGCGATAGAGTGAGAGCCTGTCTAAAAAACAAAAACAAAAACAAAAAAACGGATCCTGTCATTTGTGGCAACACGGATGAACCTGGAGGACACAGGCACAGAAAGATACACTCGAGGTGACGCATGACATCACTCATATGCAGAATCCAAAAAGCAGATGTTACAGAAGCGTAGAATAGTGGTTACCAGAGGCTAGGGAGGGGAGGGGGGCCTGGGGATGGAGAAAGTGTAGTTAATGGGTACCGGGTCAATTAGACATGAGGAATCAGTTCTGGTGTGCTAATGGGAAGAAGGGTGATTATAGGTAACAATACTGTTTAGTATATTTCAAAATAGTTAGAAGACAGAATTTTAAGCATTCTTACCACAAAGAAACTATGAATGTTTGAGATGATGGCAGTGCTAAATACTGTGATTGGATCATTATACAATGTATCTATTTATCAAAGCATCTCATTGTTCCCCATAAATATGTACAATTATTATGTGTCAACATAAAAACACAGGAAAAGCTATAGTAACCAAAACAGCATGGCCCTGGCACAAAAACAGACACATAGACCAATGGAACTGATTAGGGAACCCAGAAACAAATCCACACACCTACAGTGAACTCATTTTTGACAAAGGTGCCAAGAACATACACTGGGGAAGGGACAGTCTCTTCAATAAATAGTTCTAGAAAACTGGCTATGCATATGCAGAAGAGTGAAACTAGACCCCTAGCTCTCGCCACATACAAACATCAAATCAAAATGGATTAAACACTTAAATTGAAGACCTCAAACTATGAAACTACTATAAGAAAACATTGGGGGAAATCTCCAGGACATTGGTCTGGGCAAAAATGCATTGAGCAATACCCCACAAGCACAAGCAACCAAAGCAAAAATGGACAAATGGGATCACCTCAAGTTAAAAAGCTTCTGCCAGCAAAGGAAACAATCAACAAAGTGATGAGACAACCCACAGAATGGGAGGAAATATTTTCAAACTACTCCTCTGACAAGGGATTAATAACCAGAATGTATAAGGAGCTCAATCAACTCTACAGGAAAAAAATCTTATCATCCGATCAAAAAATGGGCAAAAGATATGAGCACACATTTCTCAAAAGAAGACATACAAATGGCAAACAGGCATCTGAAAAGGAGCTCAACATCCCTGATCATCAGAGAAGTGCCAATCAAAACGACAATGAGATGTCATCTCACCCCCATTAAAGTGGCTTTTATCCAAAAGACGGGTAATAATGAATGCTGGTGAGGATGTGGAGAAAAGGGAACCCTGGTACACTGTTGAGGGGAATGTAAGTTAGAACAACCACTATGGAAAACACTTTGGAGGTTCCTCAAAACACTAAAACTCGAGCTACCATATGACCCAGCCATCCCTTTGCTGGCTAGATACCCAATATATTGAAGAGATATCCACACCCCCATGTTTATTGCAGCACTGTTCATAACACCCAAGATGTGGAAGCAACCTAAGTGTCCACCAACAGGTTAATGGATAAATAAAATGTGGTGTGTACACACAACGGAGTATTATTCAGCCATAAAAAAGAACAAGAGCTGGCCAGGTGTGGTGGCTCCCGCCTGTAATCCCAGCATTTTGGGAGGCCGAGGTGGGAGAATCACCAGGTCAGGAGTTCAAGACTAGCTTGGCCAACATGGTGAAACCCGGTCTCCACTAAAAATACAAAAAAAAAAATTAGCCGGGCGTAGTGGCAGACACCTGTAATCCCAGCTACTCGGGAGGCTGAGGCAGGAGAATCACTTGAAACCGGAAGGTGGAGGTTGCAGTGAGCCCAGATCACACCACTGCACTCCAGCCTGGGCAACAAGAGCGAAACCCTGTCTCAAAAAAAAAAGAAAAAGAAAAGAACAAGATTCTGTCATATACAACAACATGGATGGAACTAGAGGTCATCATGTTAAGTGAAATAAGCCAGGCACAGAAAGACAAACATCGCATGTTCTCATTTATTTTTGGTACCTAAAAATCAAAACAATTGAACTCATGGACATACAGAGTAGAAGGATGGCTACCAGAGGCTGGGAGGGGAGTGGGAGGCAGCTGGGTCAGCAGGGCAATGGTCTCGTGGGAGTACAAAAAAATAGTTAGACTGATTAAGACCTACTATTTGATAGTATATCAGGGTGACTATAGTCAATAATAACCTAATTGTACATTTTAAAATAACTGAGAGGCCAGGCATGGTGGCTCACACTTGTAATCCCAGTACTTTGGGAGGCTGAGGCAGGCGGAACACTTGAGGCCAGGAGTTTGAGACCAGCCTAGCCAAAATGGTGATACCTCGACTCTACTAAAAACACAAAAATTAGCTGCGCATAGTGGTGCATGCTTGTAATCCCAGCTACTCAGGAGGCTGAGGCAGGGGGATCACTTGGACCTGGGAGGCGGAGGTTACATTGAGCCGAGATCGCACCATTGCACTCCAGCCTGGGCAACAGAGAGACTCCATCTCAAAAAATAATAATAAAAGAAAAGAAAAGAACTAAGAGTATATTTGAATTGTTCGTAACACAAAGTATAAAAGTTTGAGAGGACGGACACCCCATTCTCCATGATGTGATTACAATGCACTGCATGCCTGTACCAAAACATCTCACGTACCCCACAAGTACATATACCTACTATGTACCCACAAAAAATACAACAATAAAAATAAAAAATAAAAAGTAAAAAAGAGGATAAAACTACCCACTTCATAGGATAAATTGTTCCCTCCAGATTTATAAGTTGGCTGTCACACGGAGAAGGAGAAGGAGACAGGAGCCATTTTTTTTTTTTTAGATGAGGGTCTTGCTGTTTTGCCCAGGCTGGGCTTGAACTCGGCGATCCTCCCCACTCAGCCTCCCAGGCAGCTGGGACTACAGGTGCACACACTGCACACACACCCCCACCTCTGCCCCTGTCCCTCTTATTAATGGACTCCTCCTGCCGCTGTCCCTCTTCTTAATGGACTCCTCTCCTTTCTTGACCTCAGGCTCACCATGGCTACATTTCTGTGTTTGCTCCCGTTCCTCGCAGCCTGTTGATATGAGCTCAGAGCTTCTCTTTTGCTGAAGCAGCTGAAAGAGCCACGTTTCCCTTGACTCTCAAGATTGGCAAACAAAGCCAGTCTGGCCTCGGGAGCCGCTCAGAGCCGGTCATGAGCAGGAAGGACTCTTCCAGAAGCATTCCGCCGCCACCCTGGCTGCTGAGCACAGCAAATCCCTTGGCGACACAGGGTCACTCTCATTCCCGCTCACCACAGACTCTAGGAACACACAGATCCGTGTGGCGGCAGAGGCCCTTCTGGGGTGTTGTCTGCCAGTCCCACGCAAACCCCACGGCCCCAGGGGCACTCGGCAGAGCTGCCCAGCCAGACGCCCTCTCTGGGATTGCTTGTCATGCCTGCAGGGAGCTCTTCCCTCTTTCCGGCTTGTCCTGGACCTTCTGCTGCTCAGGTGCTGGAATGCAGAAGGAACAGAGCTTGACCCGTGGCCCAGATCACACCGCAAAGTCCCTAGGGATATGTCCAGCAGAGCCGCGACGTCGGGCCCAGGAGATGGGGCTCTGGGAGGAAGAGAGACCTATGACACTGTCTTTCTTGCCTCTGAACCCACTCACTTACCTCCCCGTCTCTGAGGGAATGACAGCTCTCATTACACTGAGGCTACCCTGGCGTCTGGCCCCGGAGGCCCCATGCTTCTCCCCTCTCTGGGCTGAGCCTAAATTGTAGGTTGGGTAAGTAACTGTCATGGGGGCCTGCCCCAAAGCTGGCCAGTCTCGGCAGCATCGCGTTGCCCTCAGCTAAATCCACCGCCCCAGAGGGAGGGAGTGTGGAGAAGAGTCTTAGGAGAAAGAGCTGACTCAAATCGCCAACAGGCCCACGTGGCCATCAGCTGACAGACAGGTACATCTGCCTGGGGCAATATTATTCATCAATAAAGAGAAATACAGTTCTGACGCACACCACAACACGGCCGAGCCTCGAAACCCTCGAAACCCTCATGCTGAGTGAAAGAAGCCAGACACAAAAGGCCACCTATTGTCTGAGCCCATTTCTAGGAAACGTCCAGAACAGGCAAACCACAGAGACAGGAGTGGATTCGTGGTTACCAGGGGCCGGGGGAGAGGGAAAGGGAAATAGAGGGGGTGAAAACAGGGTTTCTTCTTGAGGTGATGAAAATGTTCCAAAATTGACTGTGGTGACAGTTACACAACTGCGTGAATACAAAAACCACTGAGTTGTACACTTTAAATGGGTAAATTATATAGTGTGTGAATTATTTCCCAATAAAGCTGGAAAGGAAAGAAGGGAAGGAAGGGAGGAAAGAAAAGAGAGAGAGAGAGAGAAAGGAACGAAGAAAGGAACAAAGGAAAGAGCAGAGACAAAACCCAACATCACCATTTCCTAGCTGTGTGACCTAGAGGCAGGTGACTAGCCTCTCTGTGCCCTAATTTTTTCACCTTAAAAGAACGGTCATGGCCGGGGGCGGTGGCTCATGCCTGTAATCTCAGCACCTTGGGAGGCCAAGGCAGGCGGATCACCTGAGGTCAGGAGTTTGAGGCCACCCTGGCCAACGTGGCGAAACCCCATCTCTACTAAAAATACAAAAATTCGCTGGGTGTGGTGGTGGGCACCTGTAATCCCAGCTACTGGGGAGGCTGAGGCAGGAGAATCCCTGGAACCTGGGAGGTGGAGGTTGCAGTGAGCCGAGATCATGCCACTGCACTCCAGCCCTGGCAACAGAGTGAGACTCGGTCTAAAAATGATACCAACTGTTTGTCTTCCTAAGGATCAATTAGGCCATGCACGTGAACACTTAACACAGTGCCTAGGGGTCGATACACAATCCCCCTTTCTTCACACCGCAAGCAGAGAGCAGCGAGAGAGATGAGTGCAGGGACAGGGAGATGGAGATGGACGGATCACGTTTATTACTGATAAAGCTAATTGGGGGACATACCTCTAGGTCAGCTGGTTGATGAGTAGCTAACACTTCTCCCCAAATTACACAGACCTCCCCACAGTCCAGCAGAGCAGCAAAACCACAGCCTCCTCTGTGGGGTCTGTCCCTGTACGACCTGTGGTACGGAGGATTGGGAAAGCGCGCCTCCCTCAACACCAGCTCCATGGATGGGGCCAACTGCAGGGAAGAGCTTTCCAAGGCAGAGAGAATAGGAATGCTGCCCCAGTGCGGAGACTTCCACCTCGGAACACAAGGAGTGGGAACCTATTTTCACTCCAACAACAGCTGATCGTCGGGTTTATGATTATTATAAATGATGAATAATGCAGTCAGTGCCTGGCAGGCAGTAGGCGTGCGGAAGCTTTTTATGAATGTGTTAACACGGTCACACATTTATACATGTGTGTGCATTCGGGGAAAAAAGTGAAAGTGTAGCCACCTGAACATAAGAGCAGTGCAGAAGAATTGGGAATGGTGAAATTCCAGAAGGTCGTGCAGAAGAATTGGGAATGGTGAAATTCCGGAAGGTCGTGCAGAAGAATTGGGAATGGTAAAATTCCAGAAGGTCGTGCAGAAGAATTGGGAATGGTGAAATTCTGGAAGGTCATGCAGAAGAATTGGGAATGGTGAAATTCCGGAAGGTCGTGCAGAAGAATTGGGCATGATGAAATTCCGGAAGGTCGTGCAGAAGAATTGGGCATGATGAAATTCCGGAAGGTCGTGCAGAAGAATTGGGAATGGTAAAATTCCAGAAGGTCGTGCAGAAGAATTGGGCATGATGAAATTCCGGAAGGTCGTGCAGAAGAATTGGGAATGGTGAAATTCCGGAAGGTCGTGCAGAAGAATTGGGAATGGTAAAATTCCGGAAGGTCGTGCAGAAGAATTGGGAATGGTGAAATTCCGGAAGGTCGTGCAGAAGAATTGGGAATGGTAAAATTCCGGAAGGTCGTGCAGAAGAATTGGGAATGGTGAAATTCTGGAACGTCTGCCTTTTCCTTTTTTCGCTTCTCTGTGTTTTTCAGTTTTGCCTAATGAGCATATTTTTTTTGTTGTTGTTATTTTTAAGAAATGTTTCCTTGTAGGTTTCGAAGATGTGAAAATACTCTTTACCCTCAAAATGATTTTTTAAAAATCTATTTAGGAGCAAGATACTTTGCAGGGCAAACCATTAGAAAACAGACTCGCACGTGGTTTAGACAAAGTGCACTACGGAAGCGCAGAGAAGGTGAGTCCTGGGGCAGGGTCACTTCTCAGAGCAGGCCTGTTGGGCCTGGCCACCCAAGCACCACACCTCAAGGGCTCTGTCTTGGTCAGACAACCTTCATGCCCACACTTTCCAAGGCCTGTAATGAATCTCAAAGCCAGGCTTCCAACATCTTTGACTGTGATGGCATATTCTGACTTCCAATAGCACTTTTCCATTGGATATCCAAGTGTCCAAAGTAGATGTTTCCAGCTCTTTCGAGACTTTTCTTGGTCTTCTTGTGTAGTTATATGATTTCTTCTACAATATCAGTGGTCAAGATTATTGCTTAATACTGGATGTCATGGCAACTACTGCAGGGGCTGGAAGCCTGGAAACTACATTTCCCAGGATCCCTTGCCATCCAGATGGTTCTAGATTAGACTTCGTCATTGAGAGCCTCCCATACAAGATTTGGGAAGTGGGAGAAAGGCTGAAGCCTGGCTGGCATGGTGGCTCACACCTATACTCCCAGCACTTTGGGAGGCCAAGGAAGAAGGATAGCTTGAGCCCAGGATCAGAGGCCAGCCTGAGGCAACATAGTGAGACCTCCTCTCTCTCTAAAAAAAAGAAAAGAAAGGCTGAAGCCATTGCTCCCTGGCACTGCACTGGCAGATGGACTTGTGAGCTTTGGCAGCCTGGGCGTCCCGCCAGCCACCCACCTCAGTGCTGCAGGCAGCTGGTACCATCCGCAGCAGTTCCTGTGGTCCTGCAGTACCCTGGTTTGTCAAACTTTCATGTTACCCTTGAGCACGAGTGACAGCTTTCCCTGGTCCTTACTCCTCTAGCTCGTCAACAGTCTTGAAAGCCCCTGGGTGGGGTGCGATGGCTCACACCAGTAATCCCAGCACTTTGGGAGGTTGAGGCAGGCAGAACACGAGGTCAGGAGTTTGAGACCATCCTGACTAAACATGGTGAAACCCCGTCTCTACTAAAAATACAAAAATTAGCCAGGCGTGGTGGCGTGCGCTTGTAATCTCAGCTACTCAGGAGTCTGAGGCAGGAGAATCACTTGAACCCGGGAGGCGGAGGTTGCAATGAGCCGAGATCACACCACTGCACTCCAGCCTGGGCAACAGAGTGAGACTCTGTCTCAAAAAAAAAAAAAAGAAAGAAAGAAAAAGAAAAAAACCCTGATGCCCTGTATTAAATCCCCTCTTCTTCTGCATGATGCAAGAACTTTTCTGTTAGATTCATAGATAACAGAAGCTCCCACTGACCAGCACCTCCACCTTCCAGAACAGTGCTAAACATTTCACTGGCATTTTGTCACAGTATGAGATAGCTATGACCATTATCATTTCTAATTTTGCTGTGTCCAAGTTCAGGGGGAAAATAAGAGGCACATCTGGAATTTAAATTCAGATCTATCTTCCTCCCAGGCCAGCACTCTTCTTAACACTTCATTGAAACGCTCCCACTTTCTCCTGGTGAGACCTCTGCCAGTGTTGTCTGTGCACCGCAGCTTTTTAATGTGCAAACCCAGAAAACGTGGATGCCCCTAGAAGATTCCCTGGAGACACATCATTAGATGCAAGGTAGGGTTCCAGAAGACCTGGAGAAAGATTACTCATCTTTCATTTGTTTTGTTTTGAGACAGAGTCTCACTCTGTCACCCAGGCTGGAGTGCAGTGATCCAATCATGGCTCACTGCAGCCTCAACCTCCCCAGGCTGAGGTGACACCCCATTTCCACCTCCTGAGTAGCTGGGACCATAGACATGTCCCACCACCATGTCTGGTTAATTTTTGCTTTTTTTTTTTTTTTTCTTTTTGGTAGAGATGAAGTTTTGCCGTGTTGCCCAAGCAGGTCTTGAATTCCTGGGCTCAAGTGATTCACCCACCACAGCCTCCCAGAGTGCTGGGATTACAAGTGTGAGCCACTGTGCCTGGTCTCTTCACTTGTTTAATCGCCATCTCCTTCCTTCTCTCCTGATCTAAAGAAAGGCCAGTTGACTAAGTGCAGTGTCCAGTCTCGCTGGTTTTTAAGATAAACCCAGAGGGTAGACATTGTCTACTGACATAGACACTTATTTCCAAGGAAGCTTGAGAATACTAGAATAGGGAATTCCTGGCTGATTTTTAAGACTTTAATCCCAAGTGGGCAATTCTCAGGGTCCCTTGGGACTCTAATGCCATCTCTACAAGGAGAAAACACTGACAGGCTTGTCGATTTCAAGAGGATGTTGGTGACATTGGCAGCCTGAAGTGCAGCACAAGCTGCATTTGGAATCCAGTTCAGGGGAGAGGCCAAAGGCCCCTGAACCCACTAGGGCATCCGCTTGTCCTTTTCTCCTCTGATTCTTCAACCTCTTCCACTTCGGGAAGGAAGCAACCGATTCAAGAAATGAGACTAAAGTCATTTGGGGTTTAGGATTATTATTTTTGAATTTGGTGGAAAATGTGTATATATTTACTTTGGGTCCATTCGAGCTTTGAAACCTTAATGTCTAAATTGCCAGGATTACACAAATTCCCTTTCAAAATCATTGTCACTTAAAATAAAAAGTCTGTCCCGTGGCTTGGAACTGTCTCCCCACTCTGTAAACTGATATCAACACTTCGCCCTTGAGGCTTTTCTTTCCTAATCTAAGCAGATGTGCCCGTTATGTTCCTCTGACTTTGGAGACGCCCAGGAGAGACCTGCTTCCCTTTCACCATGAGAGCTTCTGCCCACGGTGTGTCACAGCCTGACCAGCTCTGGATCCCGTCTTCATGGAAATGGTTCAGGGAACGCTGGAACTGCATGATTTATGATGCTAAACATTTCCCCTCCGTAAAAAAAAATAAATAAATAAGTAAATTGTGGTACAGTAAGGTTTGCAGCGCCAAGCAGGTGGTTTTGAGCAGGGAGGATTCACATCCCAGGGCCAGCCGGGGAGGGTGCCAAGTGGCCCTGGTTTCAAATGTCTTCAGAGTTTTCCAAAGTGAGAACAGAGCAAAGTTTTGAAAGTTCCCTGAAGAGTCCAAAATACTGGCTGATCACATCCTAACTGGAGGCTCTCTAAGCCAACAACAGCCTGCACATGGGGTGCCCAGAGCCATAAACAGTCCGCGTTGGGCCACGCCAGCAAGGGGTGGGGTCAGTATGCAGAGTTTGGGCTCCCCAGCTGCACCCCACATCAGCCGGAGCAGCTCCGCAGCGGTCTGTTTAGTTCTTCACTGGGTTTAGTCGGAGAAAGTTATCTGGACAAAGAAAAAGTTTAAAACCTTATATCTTCTGCAACATTCTCTTTTTTTTTTTTTTTTTTTTTTTTTTTGAGATGGAGTCTTGCTCTGTAACCCAGGCTGGAGTGCAGTGGCGCCATCTCGGCCCACTGCAACCTCCACCTCCCGGGTCCCGGTTCAAGCAATTCTCCTGCCTCAGCCTCCTGAGTAGCTGGGATTACAGGCGCCCATGATCACTCCCGGCTAGTGTTTGTACTTTAAGTAGAGATGGAGTTTCACCATGTTGGCCAGGCTGGTCTTGAACTCCTGATCTTGTTATCTGCCCACCTCTGCCTCCCAAAGTGCTGGGATTACAGGTGTAAGCCACCGCGCCCAGCCCCATTCTCAGTTTTGAGATGAATAAAATAAGATTTAGAGAGAAGAAATGACTCACCTTAGGTGAAAGCATTAAACTCACAGGTCCTCAGGCCTGGAATGAAAATATTACTTGTTCTATGTTATGATGCCTACAGCAGACCCAGCAGGTCAGTCACCAGGTTTTTTCCTCTTCTCCTCAACACACAATGAGACAACTTTCCAGCTGTGGTTAGGTGTGGTCACATGACCGGATTCTATCCCATAAGGATACCCTCTGTTAGCTCTTCCCTTGTCTGTGGGACACATCAGTGGATGCAGTGAAAGATGAGGAGGCTACAGGAAGAAGCTGAGTCCCTGAATGACTGTGTGGAGCAGACACCCAGGAGAGCCACCCAACTGAGAAGCAAGAACACTGGAGGGCAGCAAGAGTGAGAAATAAACTTACGAATTAAGCCATTGCAATGTTGGTTGTTTACTATAGTAGTTGGCCTACCATGGCTAATTCAATACTGTTTAAGAAAAACAGCCACTATTTTATGTGTTTCATTTTGGCTTTCTGCTGACCCAGAATCCATCTCTCTTTTGTTGACCACTCTTCTATTTTCCTCCTCCCTCATTAGTGAATCCTACTGTCAGTCAAGGTGCTCCACCCTCCATAAGCCTGGGGGTGGGCAAAAGATCCAAACTAAGCCTATCAGGCTGTGTCCTGGGACTTTGGATCCTGAGTAGCGTGAATGAAGAAGAGAAATGGTCGCAGCTGATTCATCTCATTAATGGATCCTGTTCCCTGGTTCCCAAGTCATAACAGCATTCCAGTTCCAGTCTTTCCCAGGACCTGATTGTTAAGCTTTTCTTCTGTGTTCCCACCTTATTCCTCCAAGTAACTACCCTTTGTTCGCTCCCCACTTTTTTTCCTCATGTTGGCCAAGCCCATTTCTATTTCTTACACACACACACACACACACACACACACACACACACACACACTATAAAGATGAAATAATATCAAGACTGCCGACCATGGGGTGACGTCATATCATACTTAACAGTGTCAGCAAATAGCACCTTATTTAAACCTTACACTGACCCTACCAAGTAAATAACATCTTAAAGTGGTTAAGACTGTCACGTGCCCAAGACCACACAGCTCCTAGGTGGGCAGCTGGGATCAGATTTAGAAGGTCTGGGTTCAATACCAGTATTCTTTCTTCTATAATGGTTGCCTTTACAGGATGGGAATTATTTTATTACTAAAAAATAATGCATGCATATTATTTTTTTTAAAGACCCTGTTTCCCTTATCACCAAAACCACTTGTAATACTTACCTGAGGCCAGGTGCAGTGGCTCACACCTGTAATCCCAGCACTTTGGGAGGCCAAGGCGGACAGATCACTTGAGGTTAGGAGTTTGAGTCCAGCCTGGCCAACATGGTGAAACCCTGTCTCTATTAAAACAAAAAACACAAAAATTATCCAGCCATGATGGCGCACACCTGTAATGCCAGCTACTCGGGAGGCTGAGGCGAGAGAATCGCTTGAACCCGGGAGGCAGAGGTTGCAGTGAGCTGAGAGCACACCTTTTCACTCCAGCCTGGGCAATAGATTGAGACTTCATCTCAAGAAAGAAAAAAAAAAAACTTACCTGAGTATTACTGCAGAATTTGTCTATATGTATACCAGCATCAAGATTCTTTTTTAAAAAAATCTAGATAAATGGGCCTAAATGCAGTCTTTATTCTGCCTCATTCTTCCAAACCTTGTACCTTAGAGATCATGCTGCCTGTGCACACAGAGACCGCCCTTGATTTCTAATGGCTACCTATTCTTGCATTACAGGTATGTGCCCTGATTTATTTATAATCATCTACTAACAGACATTTCCTTTGTTCCCAGTAGTTTCAGCAACTCTTTTCTTTTCTTTTCTTTTCTTTTCTTTTCTTTTTTGAGACAGAGTCTCGCTCCATCGCCCAGGCTGGAGAGCAGTGGCGTGATCTCTGCTCACTGCAAGCTCTGCCTCCCAGGTTCACGCCATTCTCCTGCCTCGGCCTCCCAAGTAGCTGGGACTACAGGCGCCCAACACCACGCCTGGCTAAGATTTTTTTTTTTTTTTTTCGGATTTTTAGTAGAGACGGGGTTTCACCATGTTAGCTAGGATGGTCTCAATCTCTCAATCTCCTGACCTTGTGATCCACCTGCCTCGGCCTCCCAAAGTGCTGGGATTACAGGCGTGAGCCACCACGCCCGGCCAGCATCTCAGTGTTCAATTCACTTCATATATTCATTCATTAAATTTTACATGAAATATATTCATTTGAATATTTCAAATTAAATAACCGTTGCAATATGCCTGTGCCTTTGGTACATTTGTAAGTTAATTAGCACCATGGATTCCTAGAGGTAAAACTGCCAGATGAAGAGGTGCATGAATTTTAAATTTTGAAACATGATCGACTTGTTCCCCTCAGAGCCTACCCAGTTCACACTTTACTCAAACACATCTGGAGGAAGTTTACGCTGCATCAACATGGGAGATGGCATCATGGGCAATTGTTGATTCGGGATTGCTGGCTTCTACAGCCCGGGCACGGGATCCCTGCCATTTGCCCACGAAATGCCAAGATTGCAGCATTTGACCTTTTAGACAATAGCCAAAAGGCATTTTCTCTCAATCAATAAAACACATGAACCCAAGTAAACAAGGTCCCCCCCTCCCATCGGGAAAGGGAGGGTTTGGTGCATCCTCCACCAGCTCCTCATGGCAGAGAGTTCTCAGCTGAACACACAGGAGCTTCAGAGCGCTTTGCTGGTTTGGATTACTAGAAAAATGATGTGAGACTGTAAATAGGCCGTGTGGCTACATGAGCTGGCCACGTGATGCTTTTACTGGCTTCACAAGCAATGAATGTCGACATCAATTTAATTATTTGCTGCTTCCCTGCCTGCCATCTTCCCGCAGAGGAAGGGCTATCACAGAGTGTCCTCACCTGGGCTGCAGCCCTCCGAGGGCCCTAAGTGTTGCAAGAGATGCTATCCTCAGACAGAGGGTCTGAATGCTGAACTTCCAGCCGGAGAAAGAGGTAGTAGGGGTAACTCGCTGTTCCCTTGGTTACCAACCCCCCCACCCACCACTATGAACCTGCCTCAGAATTCAAAGCACATTACACTAAAGTGACTGGGTGGACCCAGCACATATAGCTGCTTTCTCGTTTTCATCTTATAATGATTCTGGGCAATGGCCATCTTTGACCTCCCTGAGCCCCATATTTCCCATCTGTCAAAGGACTTGGCACCCAGGGGTCAGTAGGGGAGCCAGGAGCTAGAATGGGGTGCCCTGAGTGCAAGGGCAGCTGTCACATGACTCTCAGCAGCCTCAGACTCAAAGTCTTGAAAACAGGCTGCAAGTTCCTCAGCAAGATGCCCTTTGATGGTGCTCTGATCTCATCTCCTGCTACAGCTGTGCCCCTGAGACACTCTCAGCCATACTGGCCTCCTTGCAGCCCATGGGATTTTCCAGGTGTGTTCCTACCCCAGGGCCTTTGCACTGTATGCTCACCCAGTGGCACTCTTACCCCACGTTTCCACATGGCTCCCTGTCTAACTTCTTTAAATATTTTTCTCAAATGCCACCTTCTCCGAGAAGCCTTTGGGCCAACCATCCTATTTAAAGTTGTAAGGCCACCCTCACCTCCCACCCTCCACCGCAAACTCTCTCTCTCACTTCCATGCATTCTTTTTGGCTCCATGTCACCAGCAGACAAACATCACATTTACTTTTTAAAGATTATTACCTATCTACCTATCCCCTAGAAAGTAACCTCCATGGAGGGAGGATTTGTTTCTATAGTCCTGTTTTAGTTTGCTTTTCATCTTCTCTACTGTATCCCCAGAGCCTAGAGCAGTGCCTGGCTCTGAGACGGTGCCAGGGAACCGTTGGAAGGTGAGTGAACCAAGACAACATGATGTGGCTGAGACACTGTGATGCATTCATCGACCCTGGTCCCCTTCCTGGACACACAGGAAAATGGCATTTCTCAGCCTCTTTTGTAGCTAGGTGGGTGCCGTGAGACTGATTTCTGACCAATGGGGTGCTAGTGGAAGTGTTCGAGGCCCCTGCCAGGCCCAGTGTAGGAAACATCCTGCAGGACCCCCTAGTCTCTCTTTCACTTTGTCAGTCACTATGGAGGCTGCATGGTGGGGGATGGGGGGCCATGGATGAAAACAGTCTGGATCCCTGAGTCTCAACATGGAGGCAGCAACCTGGAGAGCCACTCACCTGAACTGGGCTTTGTACAAGACAGAAGTGAACCTTTATGGCATGAAGCTGTTGAGATTTCAGGACGTATTTGTTACTGCAGCAAAAATTAACATAGATGGAAAAATACTGGACTACAACTCAGGAAGCCCCAGTGATAAATACAGTCACTACAAAATAGCATATTTGTTCCTTAAAATCACTGCACTATGTGCAAGACTGCACATCAAAGTCACAGGGCTTATGGAGAAAGTGGGATTAGGAGAACAGCAATCAGAAACTTTAACAGTGACACGTCACATTACAAATGATAGGAATCTAATTAAATTGGTACCAATAGTTACACAATACATAAAGACCACAACAGATACAACGTTTCACCTTGAAAAAGGCAAAGTTTGCTGGGGAAGGGGGTTCAGGAAGGGCTGCAGTTTTTGAGTTATTATGAGTGGCTGAAGGAGAGTTGTATGAAATAGAAAGCTGTAACTCCGATGAGGATAGGTGTGGCCCTAACACTTGAGGTGCACTGGATGGCCAGTAGGTGTGTGTATGCATGTGTATGTGTGTGTTCATGCATGTGTGTGTGTGCAAGTGTGTGTGCATGTGTGTATGTGTGCATGTTCATTCATATGTGTACGTGTGTGTTCATGTATGAGCATGTGTGTGCATGCATTGTGTGCATGTGTGCATATGTGTGCATGTTTGTGCACGTGTGTGCGTGCACTGTGCATGTGTAAGTGTGCGTGTTTGTGCACGTGTGTGCACTGTGTGCGTGTGTGCATATGTGTGCATGTTTGTGCATGTGTGTCTGTCCATCTGTGTGCATGTGCATACGTTTACATGTCTGTGTGGATGCGTGTGTGTGTGTGTTCATGCGTGTGTGTCTGCGTGTCCTGTGTGTTCCTATGTGGCCTGGCTCAGCTGAGTGCAGTCATCTGTGTCCACCCAGTGTTTCTCGCCAACAAAATCATGTATAAGCCAGCTGAAATCCACATGATGTTCAAATTGTTCCCTAAAATATCAATCATATTGGAACAAATTCATGTTTTTAGATAAGCATCCTAGCAGAACTGACTGTGATAGGGAGATTGTGGAATTCCTAAACTCTCAAACTCAAGGAGGGCCCAGATTCACATTTGTAGCCAGCACCAGGAACTGCACAGCTGATGGTCTGCAAAGCCTCCCCAGGGAAGATGGCACTGGAGAACATGGGGACCACGTCTGTCCCCATCACCACCTTAGCTCTGCACCTGGCCAGTGAGAACACCCAACAAATAGCCATGGAATGGGGGAAAAGAAGGATGTGTACTTTGATTCAGACCATGTTTGTTGAATGAATGGAATGAGTGGATCCAATAACACGGCATTGTCTACCATCTTACACGAGGACACTGACGCTTAGGAATTCAGAATAGGTCTCAATCCTAGGCCTGTCGGTTCCAAGAGCTGGGTTTTGAACACCTACACAGCAGGGCCACTCTGAATTCTGAGCAAATTCTACATCAACCTGCAGGGTCTTTGAACCAGGGACTTCATCCTTCTACCCTCAGATTCCTCACAGAAAGTCATGCCAGCGCTAGACCTCTGGTCAACACTGCACCCTCTGGCCAAACCTGGCCACTGCCTGTTGCGCTGAATTTCACTGGAACTCAGTCACAGCCATTCCTTTACATATCCACCATTCCTGCTTTCATGTTCCCGAGGCAGTCAAGTAGTTATGCAGACACCAGGACAGACACCAGCAAAGCCTGCAACATTCACTCCCTGGCCCTTTACAGAAAGACTGTCCCAGGCCGGGCACAGTGGCTCACACCTGTAATCCCAGCACTTTGGGATGCCAAGGCAGGCAGATCACCCGAGGTCAGGAGTTCGAGACCAGCCTGGCCAACATGGTGAAACCCCATCTCTACAAACACAAAAGTTAGCCGGGCATAATGGCGGGTGCCTGTAATCCCAGCTACTCGGGAGGCTGAGATGGGAGAATTGCTTGAACCCAGGAGGCGGAGGTTGCAGTGAGCTGAGGTCATGCCAGTGTACTCCAGCCTGAGCTATAGAGCAAGACTCCATCTCAAAAAAAAAAAAAAAAAAAAGACTTTGCCAACCCCTGCACTACACAGCCTCTGGGATCTGCTGGGAGTTGCCATTTTCCACACCTTCACCTGTGGAGAAGAAACCCCTAGTTCTGACCTTCTCCTACGTGAGCAGGGTGGGAGGTGTGGGCACACACCCACATGCACACACACACACACACTCACACACACTGAGGTCAGACATTATCTGAGTGAATCACTGAGCATGCATTCAGCTCTCCCTGCCGCCCCAGGCACTGTGCCCATATCTGGGGGCAACCATTCTCCCAGCCCACCCTCCAGGGCCCCCTTGTCGGCCCACGCCCTCCATGGGCTGAGAAGTGCAGAGGCGAAACCCTCCCTTTCCCCTTCCTCTTGGGACGCCTCGATAGCCTGTCTGTCTGGGCCGCCGTGGGCTGGAGGGAAGGCCACGGGTGTGACCTACTGAGTCAAGTGCAGGCTGCCCAGACTAAACATCCTTAATTAAGCTCCACAAAGGTTAAATGGCAATTACACTGCCTGAGGAGGGCTGCGTTCAACAGAGTGGCCCTTTTACCCTCAGGACCATAGGGAATGCCCCTCAAGAAAGGAGCCCCTCTTCCCCAACGGGGGTTGCTGAGAACTGCCCACCCCTCCCCCCACAGGTGGAAACTCGGGTTTGCTGTGGTGGGTCCCATCCATGACTTCCTGGTAAAGGGTCGAGTCCCCGGTACATGGAGTGTCGCCAGCACTAATCCTCAGGGTGGCATTCACTAACCTTTCAGGCCACATGCCTTGAGGGTCTAAGGATTGAGTGTGACACCATGAACTCAGCCTTCTCTTCCTGGCACCCCCTCGGGATCCTTTCAGCTCTTCCTTCAGAATAGATGCTGAAGCCGGGCACTTCACATGGCCCCCAACACTGTCTCTCCCCTCCCAGGGCAGCAGCCTGGTCCCCAACACACCGGGGGGTCCCTTGTGCTATAGGGCAGCCCCCGCCCTCCATGCTCAGCACCCTGAAGCAACCCATCTCCGGGGGCCACAGCACAGTCGCAAGGTCCTTCACCCGGCCCCATCCCCTGCCTCCACCTGGAAGTGCCTGTCCCCATGGCCTCCTTACTGGCCCAGCCCCGCCCACCTCCTGGCCTTTGCAGTCCTGCTTCCTCTGCCTGGGCTGCTCTTCCCTGAGACAACAGCGCAGCTCCATCTCTCACTTGCTCCAGGTCACAAACCGTCATCCCAGAGCTTTCCTAAACCCACTTCCCTAAACCGTGGCACCCACCCTACCGCCCTCTTCAGCCTGGCCCTCCTTGAATGTCCTATTTTCTACTTAAGCTGAGGAAAAAAATGAAATTCAAAGGTGGGGAAGTGTCTTTTTTTTTTTTTTTTTTTTTTTTTGAGATGGAGTCTCCCTCTGTTGCCCAGGCTGGAGTACAGTGGCGCAATCTCTGCTGACTGCAACCTCTGCCTCCCAGATTCAACCGATTCTCCTGCCTCAGCCTCCTGAGTAGCTGGGATTACAGGTGCGTGCCACCATGCCCAGCTAATTGTTTTTGTATTTTTAGTAGACAGGGTTTCACCATGTTGGTCAGGCTGGTCTCGAACTCCTGACCTCGTGATCCGCCGCCTCAGCCTCCCAAAGTGCTGGGATGACAGGTGTGAGCCACCTCGCCCGGCAGGGGAAGATTTTTGAACATTGAAAGAGCATAAAATTCCAAATAAAGGCAAGTCCATTAAAAATAATAATAATAAGCTCTTGATCCTACTTTTGTGAGTACGATTTTTTGGAATCAGGCGTATGCCAGAATGGGTGGACACCAGTGGGATTCTCCTGGTCTGTGTTCCTCCCAGGCAGAGGTGAGATGAGGCCTTGGGAGGAAGTGGCTGGGGAGGCTGGTGGCCCCAGCAAGCACGAGGAGGAGCAAGGAGACTGAGGCAGAGAAAAGAGGCCAGCCTGTGGGGTGCATTAAAGGCAGGCCCAGGGGCACACCAGACATCAGACCTACTGGGGGCCTCTGAGGGGCGTGTGGAACATGCTCCCGAATCACCCACTGCCTTCCCTGGAAACCTACAGAGCTGCAGGGACCTGGGCAACCCAGGGATGCAGGACAGGCATGGGCAGCATCCAGCCCCAGTCAGGACACTTTTGTGGTGAATACTTCCACTTCTTGATAATCATTCTCAAAGACACATTTTGTTTGCAGAAGCAGGTGATTTTATTTTATTTACTTATTTATTTATGTTTTTATTTTTTTGAGGCCGAGTGTCGCCTGCTGCCCAAGATGGAGTATAGTGGCAGGATCTTGGCTCACTGCAACTTCCACCTCCTGGGTTCAAGTGATTCTCCTGCCTCAGCCTCCTGAGTAGCTGGGATTACAGGCACCCACCACCATGGCCAACTAATTTTTGTATTTTTAGTAGAGACAGCGTTTCACCATGTTGTCCAGGCTGGTCTCAAACTCCTGGGCTCAAGTGATCTGCCACCTCGGCCTCCCAAAGTGCTGGGATTACAGGTGTGAGCCATCCCACCAGGCCAGAAAAAGGTGATTTTAAAGACTCTTAACCAACTTTGACAACTATTTTACTTTATTTATTTATATTTATTTTGAGACCGGGTCTCACTCTGTCGCCCAGGCTGGAGTGCAGTGGCGCAATCATGGTGCACTGCAGCCTTGACCTCCCAGTTTCAAGCCATCCTCCCATCTCAGCCTCCAGAGTAACTACATGTATGCACCACCACGCCTGGTTACTTTTGTGTTTCTTGTAGAGATGAGGTTTCAGCATGTTGCCCAGGCTTGTCTCGAACTCCTCGGCTTAAGCAATCTACCTGCCATGGCTTCCCAAAGTGCCTGTAGTCCCAGCTTCTCGGGAGGCTGAGGCAGGAGAATCGCTTGAACCCGTGAGGCAGAGGTTTCAGTGAGCCGAGATCGCGCCACTTCACTCCAGCCTGGGTGACAGAGTGAGACACGGTCTCAAAAATAAATGAATAAATAAATAATCACCTGCCTCTGCTGGGATTACAGGCGTGAGCCACCATGCCCAGCCAACTTGTTTTAAATGTATAAAAACTGAGAGTTTTAAAGACACTCTCTGTGCTTCATCTTTCATCACAGACAAAAGTGATGTTAAAGGGACTGGGGCTGATATGAATAGACTTCGAATTCAGTTGAATATTTCTGGATCAGATATTTCAAAAGAAAGACAGGGTCTTTTCTAGAAATGTCATGTAGGTAGAAGCATCGCATACGTGCCCTTTCACACCTGGCTTCTTCCACTTAGCATGCTTCTGAGGCTTGGTTGTGTTGTTACATGTATCGGTAATTCATTCTTTTTCATTATTGAGTTGAATTCCATTGAACACCGAAAAAAGTGACTTTTAGAGTGTGTACATCACACCTCAATAAAGCTGGTTAGAAATCAATGAGGATAAAGCTCTTCTTTGCAGGCACATGAGCATCCCTGATCCGGGCAGCCTGCCGTGAGCTGAGCGCCCCCAAAGACCACCATGACCTCATGAGAACAGGAGAACCCAAAGCCCGTGAAGACAGACACTCAGAGGACTCCCACCAGCCAGCTTGGGTGCACTGTCAGACCCCAGGCTGCTGGCAGCCGAGGCAGGCCTGGGCTTCAGGTTTCCCCACCGCCTCCCCCATTGGAGGGGGTGACACCTGGCACTTTCATGGCAAGACTGGGCACCACAGCATGAGGCACAGCCACCCCAGCCTAGAGAAGACCAGGCTCCTGGGGGCCTGCAAGTCCTGTAGGGTCTGCTCTGCCACCCACCCCAGCCTTCACCTTCCATGTTTCCCTGCTCACCCTGGTCCTGCTCCAGGATCACGCCAAGCTCTGCTCACCACGGGGCCCTTGTCCCTGCCATCTCTCTGCCTGCTGCCCCCCCACTGACTTCTTTGGCCAATCCTACCACCGTGGCCACCTGCTCAGGAAAGTCCTGCCTCACCTGCAGGCCGGGTCAGCCATGCTCACAGATCTGAGCTGGGTCATGGAAGGTCCCTGCGGGACGGTGTCCAATGTCTGCCCACTGGACAGAAAGCCCTCGAGGGTAAAGAACAGGCCTGCCCTGCTCACGGCAGTGCCGTCAGCTTAGGGGGCTAAGCAGCCTGGCCCAGATCTGACCATTAAGAGCCACACTCTGAGCTACAAAACTACGCTGCCAAGTGAGGAAATCGGGGATGAAACAACCCATCTCCATCGGACCTTACTCTCCACGGTCCTCAGTGGTCCCCTCTGGGCAGAGAGAGGACGAGGCTCCACTTCACACTGGGCCCGCCTGCGTTTTCCCACAAGGAGCAGAGATGGCGTGTGCAGAGTGAAGACGGATCATGAATGAAGGAAGGAACTGCGCACAGATCCTCCCCCCATGACTGCGGCGGCCCTCGAGGCCCCTTAGGGGTTCAAGGCCCCCATGTGGGGAACACCCAGTTAGATGCCCTCAAAGACCCTGGCCCCTCCAACAGCTGGCGACCTTTCACCCGGCTGACCAGAGGGAAGACCACCAGGGAAGTGGAGGATTGCCAGCGAGGGTCAGGCCCCAGGGGGACAATGGCATTTCCAGGAGGGGGATTCTGGGGGGTCTCGGGCAGGAAGGGAGGGAGAGGCGGGCAGGAAGGGCTGGGAGGCTGGACAGAGGAGAGCAAGGGGACGAGGGGCACAGGGGGTGCAGCTATTGGGGGTTGCAGGGAGGAGGCTGGGTCGGAAGGGGCCATCCATGCAGCCCTAAAGTCCCCGAAGCTTTCTTCTGTCTCCCGTGTCCTTTATTTGAGGCAAGAAACAAGGGGAGGGAGAAGGCAAGAAAAGAAAAGAAAGAAACGAAGATGACAGAGATAGGGAAGGGAACAGAAAGATGCAGGCACAGGACAGGGACAGAGACAGAGAGGCAGAGGCAGAGGCGAAAGCACACAGAGGCTGAAAGGATCCTCTCAGAGCTAGGAGGAGCCATAGGGACATCTGCCCATAGAGCCGCCGAGGCCATCACAGAAACCTTCAGACGGGCCCTAAACGCAGAGACCCTGGAAACGTTCAGAATAAGCACCGGTCGGTCAGTCGGGGCCAGAGTTATCAGGAACAGCACAACCAAACCAGGCACAGAGAGCCCCTCCACTCTCCCTCCCTCCCCATCCGTCTCCCACTTTCCCTCTGTAGCTCTCTCCCTCTCCCTCCTCTCTTCCTCTCTCTCCCCGCTCCGTCTCTCTCCCTCTCTCCCTTTCTCCCTCCTCTCTCTGCCTCCCTCTCTCCCTTTCTCCCTCCTTCTCTCTGCCTCCTTCTCTCTCCCCGTCTCTCTGTCCCTCTCTCTCTCCCTCCATCTCTCTCTCCCTCCTTCCCTCTCTCTCTCCCTCCTTCCCTGTCTCTCTCCCTCCTTCCCTCTCTCTCCCTCTCCCTCTCACTCTCCGTCTCTCTCCTTCCATCTCTCTCCCTCTCCCTCTCTCTCTCCCTCTTCCTTTCTTCTCTTATGAATCTCTTTTTCTACCTCTCTCCGCTCTCCCTCTCTCCCCTCCTCTCTTTCTCCCTCTTTATCTCTCCCTTTGTCTCCCTTTCTCTCTCTCCCCATCTCTCCCCCCTCTCCCTCTCTCTCTCCCTCTGTCTCTCCCTCTGTCTCTGTGTGTCTCTCCCTTTCCCTCCCTCTCCCTCTTCCTCCCCACCCCCACCCCCCTTCCCCCCATTGGTCTCCTGGGTGAGGAGGGGGGCTGATGGAACGCTGTTTCAGGCGAGAGGGTTCCGAGGGCGGAAGGAGGGCACCCACAGCAGGTTCGATGGCAGAGGCCTCTACTCGTTAGGCCTCCCTGGGCCTCACAGCACAGCCCTAATTACGGTTTCATGTGTCATGCTATTTTGATTCATGTTTCCTGTCTGGAAAACAGACTGGAGTGTTGGGCCCTGGGCCAGGACAGGGGCCGGGAGGGCAGGGGCAGGAACCTGCCCGGTCACTGACCAGAGCCCACTGCAGGAAACGGGAACTTTCCAGGGAGGCAGAACTACAGTCCCTGCCCCACCCCCACAAACAGCCTGAATGCACACAGGGAGGGGGACACTGCTGACCTCTGGCTTGGAGCTGAGTTCAAATCCTGCCTTGCTCAGCCACCCCTTCCAGCTGTGCAGCCTCAGCCCCTCATCCTCCCTGCTGGCCTTGCTGGTCTCATCTGTAAATGGGAAGGCACAGCATTGCCGTGGGTGCACGTGCAAAGTCCCTAAGGAAGCCTGGCACATGCGTGGTTTGTTTTGTTGTCACCCGTATTCTAGTTGTCACTTTAGGGCAGGCGTGAGGCTGGAAAGCGGGAGGAGGAGGCATGGCAGGTGCACAGAGTGTCGGCTCAGTGCCCACTGTTCTCGTCTGTAAATGGCTTTGCACCAACACCTACATCATGGAGTCCTCGGGCAGAGTCAATGGGTCCATCCATGTGCAGGGCTCAGAAGAGCGCCTGGCACAGAACAGGTGCCACCAATGTGAGCTCCTGCCATCATCGCCACAGCCCTCACCTCCATCACCATCGGAGGCCTGTGAAGCTCTGTCTTGGCCCCCACGGAGTTTCCAGAGCCTCCAGGGCGGACATCACATGCGTGCCATGGGCACCTGCAGCAAGAGGCCACGGAGGTCTCCCCACCAACACGAGTCCTTTCTCAGAGAGTCCCCAAGATTGCGGCACAGCAGCGGGAAGACAGCCCCACCCCTCCCTTCCCAAAGAAGCCAAGAGCATCCAAGCCAGGATAAGCCCTCGGAGAACATGGGTGGGGGCCACAGCCATCTTCCTCTGATCAGTAACAGACAAGCCCTGAGCTCCTTCACATGCCAGACAGATTCAGGGGGCAAAGACAGGCAGCTCCTGCCCCCAAGGGCTCACCATCTACCTGAGGGTGCTGTGCCAACAGCACAAGGTCATACCGGGTGTATTACTCATGGCCAAGGAATGGGACAAAGGCTGCACCCCTGCAACACAGAGACCAGGAGGAAGGCAAATGCACTGGGGGCTGTGCCCACAGCTGGGAAGCAGGACAGTAAATCAGCGCTGGCAATAATTTGAAGAAGAATCACATGTGTGATGTTAAGTGAAGCAACCAAGGTGCAAGATTGTAGATATAGACACACATATATGGACATGCACACGTGTGTACATGCGCATACATAAACATGCATGTACGTGCACATATAGTACACGCTTGTGTACATATTCATATACATGCACCTATATATACAAACATGCATGTAAATGTGCTTGTGTGTGCATGCACACATACCTGACCACACACATATACATGCGCACATATGCATATATACACACAGTACACCCATATATGCATACATACAGACATATACATATGCACACATACATGCACACACAGATGCAGACACCTACATACACAGACACATATATGTGTATTCATATATGTAATCACAGATACACAGATACACAGGGTGTAAGAAAGGGAAGAAAAGAATCTGCTTGTATGAAACAGCCAAGTGTCTATCAACAGATGAATGGATAAACAAAGTTCGGCAGATTCAGACCACACAATATTATTTGCCATAACAAGGAAGGAAGGAGGCCGGGTGTGGTGGCTCACACCTGTAATCCCAGCATTTTGGGAGACCGAGGTGGGCGCATCACCTGAGGCCGGGAGTTTGAGACCAGCCTGGTCAACATGATGAAACCTCTTCTCTACTAAAAACACAAAATTACCCGGGTGTGGTGGCTACCTGGGAGGCTGAGGCAGGAGAATTGCTTAAACCGCGGAGGTGGAGGTTGCAGTGAGCTGAGATGGCACCACTGCACTCCAGCTTGGGCGACAAGAGAGAAACTCCATCTCAGAATAAAAAAAAAAAAAGGAAGGAAGGGCTGACACACATTACAACCTGGAGGAGCCCTGAAAACACGACGCAGAGTGCAAGAGCCAGTCACAAAGGCCATGCAGTGCAGCTTCCATTCCTATGGAATATCCATCAAAGGCAAATCCGTAGAGACAGGAAGCAGCTTGGCGTTTGCAGGGGGCCAGGGATTCACTGTCAATGGGCAGGGGGGATGTTACTCGGTCGGGGTTAAGGATGCTCTCAAGCTGATTTGGGGTGATGGGTGCACCACTTGGTAAAATTACTAAAAATCTTTGAGTTGCACACCTGAAATGAGTGAACTTTTTTTTTTTTTTGAGACGGAGTCTCACTCTGTTGCCCAGGCTGGAGTGCAATGGTGCGATCTTGGCTCACTGCAACCTCCGCCTCCCGGGTTCAAGTGATTCTCCTGCCTCAGCTTCCCGAGTAGCTGGGATTACAGGCACCCGCCACCATGCCCGGCTAATTTTTGTATTTTTATTAGAGACAGGGTTTCACCATGCTGGCCAGGCTGGTCTCGAACTCCCAACCTCAGGCAATCCACCCGCCTTGGCCTCCCAAAGTGCTGGGATTACAGGCATGAGCCACCGCGCCCAGCCTGAAATGAGTGAATTTTATGATGAGTAAAATATCCCGCAATCAAGTTGTTCTTAAAGAGACTCTGCTTCCTCCCCACATGTGCTGCGTGGGCTCAGGAAGGGCCCCAGAGAAGCAGATCCCACTGAGGCTGCTGCCCTGTGGAGGGGGCGGGGTCCGGGTGGATCTATGGGAACTGAAGCGGAGCGTCTCAGGAGCCCATCCCGGCTTGACTTTCAAACTATGGGAATATTTGCCCATTCAGATTCACCAATTGTAGATAAGAACGAAATAATGTCCATCTGAGGGGGGATCACATCCTACACCTGGCCATCCCAGAACCCAGGACAGAGCGACGCTCCCCCAGTGCTAACCCAGGAGTGGACCCCAGTTCTCCTGAGCCCTTCCAGTGCATATCATGGTGAGACCGGGTGGTGAAGCAAGGGGAACTCGTTGGTGCTTTATCTTCCCTTGCTCTAGGAGGGTAAGGACCACTGCCTTCAGTGGCTGCCCTCCGATTCGCTGAGAGCCTCTAGGCACAGCAGTTGCAGCCACGAGCCTGGGTGGGAGGGCTTGAAACATCTTCACTCACTGAGCCCTCCTCATCACCATCCCCATGTTAAAGAAGAAAAACCTGAAGTGGTGGAGCAGAGATCCAAACCAAACACCAACAACCTGCCCGATGATTTACAGTTCCAGGTGCCTCTGAAGGGAGCCCAGGGCTTTCTGGGCCTGTAGAGATCGAAGGCACCAGGTAACTCCTGACTTAGGCCTCCTGCCCCACACTCTGCTCCCAGCACAGAAGTGGCCGCAGGCCCTTTACTCGTCTGCCCCTCTGGAGGAGCCAGAGAGAAACTGGGAGGCGCAGTGAGAAGCCCCTCTGCCCCAGTTCACCAGTGCCTCCCAGTCTAAACAAAACCACAGCCCTAGAAGTCCCCAGCCCCTTTAATTAGACTCCCACTGTTCTGCCCAGGAGGACCTGAGACTTAACTGTACAGTGTGTTAACCTCCTTGGCTATTCTTGAGCCAACAGTTTGGGAATATTTCACTAGAAAAAAACAATAGCCTTACAGTCCAAGGGTGGGAGTCAGACACAAAGAAGAAACGGATTCTTTTTTTTATTATTGGGATAAAATTCAGATACTATAAAAGTCACCCTTTTAAAGTATGCAATTCAGTGGTTTCTAGTATATTTACAAAATTGTGCAACCATCAGCACTATCAGATTCCAGGACATTTCCATCCCCCCAAAAGAAACCCCATGCCCATTAGCAGTCACTCCCTATTCCCTCTCCTCCCGGCCCCTGCTTTCTGCTGTCTTTGTGGATTTGCCTCTTTTGGAAAATTCACATACATGGACTCATGCAGTATATGGCTGACATTGTTTGGACATTTGTCCCCACCCATATCTCATGTTGAATTGTAATCCCCAGTATTAGAGATGGGGCCTGGTGGAAGGTAACCGGATCATGGGGGTGGATTTCTCATGAATGGTTTAGCACCATCCCCTCAGTGCAGGTCTCAAGATAGTGAGTGAGTTCTCGTGAGATCTGGCCATTTAAAAATGTGGCACCTGGCTCTCTCTCTTGCTCCTGCTCCAGACATGTGACGTGCCTGCTCCCCCTTCACCTGCCACCGTGATTGTAAGTTTCCTGAGGCCTCCCCAGAAGCCAAGCAGATGCCAGCACCACACTTACGGTACAGCCTGCAGAACTGTGAGCCAATTCAACCTCTTTTCTTTATAAATTACCCAGTCTCAGGTATTTCTTTACAGCAATCCAAGGATAGTCTAATACAGTGGTCTTTCGTGACTGGCTTCTTCCACTTAGCCTGATGTTTTCAAAGTTCATCGATGTTGTAGCACTTCATTCCTTTCCACGTCTGAGTATTAGTCCACTGTGTGGATAGGCCACATTCTCTTGACTCATCGGTTGCTGGAGTGGTGGGCTTCAGCTGAGCCTTGGGGTGGGGGTGGGAAGGTTCTAGGAAGGAGGCGGCAGGCAAAACTCCAAGGTGGGTACAGGCGTGGCCCCCAGACCACGGGAGACTGTATGAGGGAGGGCTCTCAGGCCGCCAACACTGAGCGCCCTCTGCCAGCTGCATCACCTGGTGTCCATCCATGATGACAGCTGCTTGGCCATAACACCCGCCCAACAGAGCACTGAGACACAGGGCAGGTCCAGGTAAACTCGCCTAAGTGTGTCCACTTGTCGCCGAGGTGTCCACTTGAAGGGACACCCAGAGCACTCATGAGCATTTTCTCTCGAATATCTACAAGAATATTCTGCGTAGTAAAAATCCAACCCAAAGATCAGCCCAATGCCGAAAAGTAACCCCTGGAAACGACCTTTCATGCACTCATGCACTCCAATCTTTATCGTCATGTGCTACACGTTGAAGATGCAGCAGTGGGCAAGAGACTGCAGCCCCTGCTGTTACAGGGTTCACAATCTGATGGGGGAGCCAGATGTTAGACAAATAAAAACTCATGCTGCAAACCACAATGGGAGCTGCCAAAGAAGTGACAGGAGGTAAAGACAGAAAGCACTGAGGAAGGGGAGGACCTGCCTTGGATTGGATGGTCAGGAAAGGGGGATTTAGGCCAAAACATGGGGGATGAAAATGAGTCGACCACGGAAAGGGCCAGGGGTGTTCCAGGCAGAAGGAATATGTGTGTGTGGAGGTGTTGGGAGGGGGTCTCAGATGGGAAAGAGTTACACTGAGACACTGATGGGCAAGGCAGGGGAAGCGCAAATGAAGTGAAAGCCAGAGGCGCCAACGTGGGGCATTTTCCCATGGAGATCTGAAGCGGGAGGGGCCGTGGGTGCAGGAAAGGTGGGGAGTGGGGTCCAGGGTCCCTGGAGTTGGATAATTCCCTTTCTAACATGTAAATCTCTTTATTTGAATTACTATTCATAAAATGAAACGACATACCTGTCAAAAATATAACTTGAGCCCGGGAGGGTGTAGTGGATCCCACCTGTAATCCCAGCATTTTGGGGGGCTGGGGTGGGTAGCCTGATTGAGCCCAGGAGTTTGAGCCTGGGAAATATGGTAAAACCCTGTCTCTACAAAAAGAAAATACAAATATTAGCTAAGTGTGGTGGTGTGTGCCTGTAGTCCCAGCTATTCGGGAGGCTGAGGCGGGAGGATTGTTTGAGCCTGGGAGGCTGAGGCTGCAGTGAGCCATAATTGCACCCCTGCACTCCAGTGTGAGGGACAGAGTGAGACCCTGTCTCAAATATGTGTGTGTGTGTGTGTGTGTGTGTAAAAAATTTGAGCCAATGCTGGGAATAAAACCTTATATGATAAAGGCTGGAGAGCAATGCAACTTGGATAATAATGTTAATATTAAATAATGATGTGAAGCATTATATTTGTTAGTAACATACAAAATGAACTGCCCAAGCGCAAAAGGACTTCCAGGGTGCACTATTTATCCCCATGGCTCCCTGCATGGGGCTAGCTTGGAAATGCCATTCGTGCACTGTTGACTACATTCATCCATCCATCGCTTCCTTCATTCAACAAGCCCATGAAGCCACAGGGACAAATTCACGGGTAAATATAGCAATGATATAACTAAGTGCTGGCTGGACCGGCCTGAACAAGCCGTTGGATTTAAGGAATCTGCAGAGCACAATGACTGGATGAGTTTTGGAATCGGGCAGACCTGGATTCAAACTTCATCAAATGCTCCCTGTGCAATGAACCAGCTGCCTGCTCTCCCCAGGCTCCCACTAATGGGTCCATAAAAACCTACCCCACAAGGGGGCTCCCATTGTTAAAGCAGCCAGTTCCAGAAAGCAGCTGGCACAATCCCTGGCACGCTGTAAGAACAGGCCGTGGCCACTATTGTTGCTGTAAAATAAAGATAATTTTGCTTAAAAAAGAACAAGAGCAAATAGACCAAAATGTTAACAAAATGTACCCCTAAGTGTTAGAATCACATGATTTTTACCTTCTTAAAGATAATGTTCTGAATTGCCCACATTTTCTACTATCAACATGTAATTTTTACGGAATGCGAAGGAGCGAGTTGACAGCTTTTTAGATGGAATCCATTGCATCTGACAGTCCTGACCCCGCTGCTTGGCCGGAAAGCGCGCAGCAAAGGACCGCAGGAGTCAGCCTCGGCTCCTCCCAGGCCCCAGGGAAAGCAGCTCACAATGCTGCCAACACCCAAAGTGAGGACTCTTTCTTTCCATGACTCCTCAAATCCCGCGCTAGTGAGCCGCGGGGGGTCTGCTGGGGCAGCTTGAAGGTCAAGACCAAAATCCCACCTAGAGAGAAAGTCCGGCTGTGGTTGGCACCTGGCGGCCCACCTAGGAGGGACAGTGGACCTGGAGGCCACAGAGCCGAGGCCCACCGTCCTGACCAGCCAGGAGGCATGGGCACCCGCCTCTCACCACGGGGCTCCCTCCGTGTTGAAAATGTCCCCAGCACACAGGGACGCCCAGGGCGACCTCCCAGGAGGGCCAGGGTCGAGGACGCTGTGCGATGATCCAAGGGCAGAGCGCTGTTTCCGTGTGTTTTATGAGCCTCGCAATCCCTCCTCCCCTCTAAGCCGGTGCAAAGATCCTTATTTAAACCATAAATTGAATTAAAACTCATATTTAATATGCAGTTATGGTGCGGTTAATGGTTATGGGCCAGGCTGTTGCCTTCCTATTGCTTACAATGTTGTCCTTTACGTTGGCCAAAACCAGGCTGCTCGAATGACCCAGCGGACGCCAAGTTATTAACAATTATTACCTTTTACAGTCATTTTTGGCCCTGGCATGCTTTTTTGGTGGTCTCATAATTTCAAAACAGAGACCTTTGAAATCTTACCCCGAGACCAAACGGGCCTGCGGACGGCACTTCCTCTCTCCCCGCCGAGTCCGGCCATTTCCCATTGTGAGCTGTTCTTCCGCCCACACACCCCCAGCAGGAGTTCCAGCCTATGCCACAGGCTGGCTTCCCGGAGGATGGAGCCCTCCCGGACACAGGGGCCCCTTCTCAGGGGCACACAGGACAGCCTGAGCCACACCGTTAGTGGGGGTGGACGACCTCAGGGGACTGGCCTTCCCAAGGTGACCCAGGCCGAGAGCCGAGGGCACACCATGGCCCTGTCACAAAACCACAGCCCTGTCGCCCTACACCAGCCACGACCCTCACGGAGCTTTCCTCAGCCTTGCACATCTGGTCACGACTGTTAGCCACATTATACCTCATGCACGTGTGATCTGGACACAGGGTAGAGTTCACACGTGTGTGCATGTGTGTGCATGTGTGTGGGTGTGTGTACATGTGTGCATGTGTGTGGAGGGGTGTATGTGTATGTACATGTGTGTGTGTGTGTGGGTGTGTGTACCTGTGTCTATGTGGGGGGTGTATGCGTACATGTATGTGTGTGGGGGTGTATTGTATGTGGGTGTATGTGTGTACATGTGTGTACATGTGTGGGTGTATGCATGTGTACGTGTGGATGTGGTGTGTGTACATGTGTGCATGTGGTGTGTACATGTGTGTGTGTGTGGGTGTGGTGTACGCACATGTACGTATGCATGTGGGTGTAGGTGTAATGTGTGTGTGGGTGTACGTGTGTGTACATGTGTGAGTGTGGATGTATGTGTGTACATGTGTGTGGGTGTGTACGTGTGCGTGTGTATGTATGCATGTGTGTATTGTGTACATGTGTGCGTGTGTGGGTGTATGTGTACATGTGTGCATGTGGGAATGGGTGTGTGTACATGTGTGCGTGTGTGGGTGGGTGTGTACATGTGCGTGTGGGTGTACATGTGTGCGTGTGGGTGTATGTGTGTGCATGTGTGGGCATGGGTGTATGTGTGTACATGTGTGGGTGTGGGTGTGTACATGTGTGCATGTGGGTGTGGGTGTATGTGTATACATGTGTGCATGTGGGGGTGTATTGTGTGTACATGTGCACGTGTGTGGGTGTGTACATATGTGCGTGTGTGTAGGTGTGTGTACATGTGTGTGGGGGGGCTGTATGTGTGTACGTGTGGGTGTGGGTGTATGTGTACGTGTGTGGGTGTGTTGTGTGTACATGTGTGGGTGTGTGTATGTGTGTGGGTGTGTGTGTACGTGTGGGTGTATTGTGTACATATGTGCATGTGTTGGTGTACATGTGTGCGTGTGTGGGGGTGTGTGCGTGTGTGCATGTGTGCATGTGTGTATTGTGTATGTGTGGGTGTATGTGTACATGTGTGCATGTGTGGGTATACATGTGGGGGGTGTGGGGGTGTGTATACGTGTGTGTGAGGGGGTGTCGGTGTATGTGTGTGTACATGTGTGCGTGGGGGGTGTGGGTGTATGTGTACGTGTGTGTAGGTGTGTGTACATGTGTGCATATGTGTGCACGTGTGAGTATGGGGGTGTGGATGTGTGTACGTGTGTGTGTGGGTGTGTCTGTACATGTGTGCCTGTGGGTGTGTGTACATGTGTGCCTGTGGGTGGGTGTGTCCATGTGTGCATGTGGGGGAGTGTATGTGTGTACATGTGTGCATGTGTGTGGGTGTACGTGTGCATGTGTGCATGTGTAGACAGGACAGAGAGCTCATCATATGACCTCCAAGTTCTCAAAGCAACTTTTATTAAATACATCTTCCTTAATGGATTCTGTGTGCTTTAAATATGTACAAATATGTATATTTATTATACATATTTATATGTATATAACTTTTAGATATATAATATATACATATTTGTAAGGTATTACATAAATAAATATTATACAAAAACTCCAATGGGAAAAAAAAAGTCCACATCATTCTTCCTTTTGGGTCCCACATCCTCCAAAATTGAATGGTTAGTTCTGAATTTTGAACCGAGGAGTGTGGGCAGGAGGCACCAGCTTCCCTAAGCAGAAAGCAGGCAGTAAATCACGAGGACGGGGTCTGAATGTTGTTGTTTACACCCCCTCAATATCTCAGTGGGAAAACTATAGGTGTTTAGAAGCCCAAGGGCATGTCCCAACCCAGTGGGACCGGACATTGCTTCTCATTCCTGGCCTCACAGCTCTGCCCACATGTGAGGTCCACAGTGAGCCGCTCACCAGCACCCACATTAGTGGCAGGCACCCATCAAAACACCTCAGTCTGTCAAGGGATGAGCCAAATGTCCACAGCAGCATGATTCCTAATAGCCTCACAGTGGAACAAGCCCCATGTCCAGCTGATGAACAGATAAATAAAACGAGGTCTCTCCACACAGTGGAATATGATTCAGACACGAAAGGAAATGAAGTTCTGGCACAGGCCGCATCGTGGATGAACCTTGAAGCCATGATGCTGAGTGAAAGAAGCCAGTCACCAAAAGCCGCATCGTGTGTGAGTCCATTTCTCTAAACATCCAGGACAGGTTAATCCACAAGCACAGAAAGCAGAGAGGTGGCTGCCCAGTCTGGGGAGAGCGGCAAGTGGGAAGCGACTGCTCACCAGGTGCAGAGATTCTCTTTGTGATGATGAAAATGCCTGGGAATTACACAGTGGTGCTGATGGTACAACTCTGTGAATAAGCTAAAAACTGCTGAATTACACACTTTAGATGGGTACACTGTATGCTAGGTGAATTTTATTTCAATAAGGCTTTTTAAAAAAATAGTTGGCTGCCGCACCCCAAGTATCTCGAGCCCCTGCTGAAGGCCCCGCAATTCCAGTGCCTGGGTGGCCCCGAGGTTGGCTGAGGTTTCCTGGGTGGCCATTACTCTACCACAGGCACATCAGATTCCTCGAGAGACAACCCAAAGTACAAGGGGTTTCTGCAGAATGACACCAGCTGGGTATTAATTTCTTAGGGTTCCTCAGGAGAATCACCTCTGCTTGGATTCTGCTCCACAGTGCAGTTGCTCCTCTGCAATGCAACTTGTTTTCTTTGGTTCCAGACTGGCCACCCCATGAAGCTGTAGGCCTTTAGGAAAAAGCTGGAAGCTGCGGTTGAGCTCTAACACAGCAGTGAGGATGCAGGCTTTGGAGCTGTGTTTGGAAAGTAGGTGTGTGTATGGCTTTAACTCTGTGTTTTTAAGGGTTAGTGAGACCTTTTCATCTGCATTAGCCCAGTACCTGAATGGCTGTACTGAGAAAAGCCAGCTTCATTCTACAGAAGATAGCCTAAAAGAAGGAGCTGTGGCCAATTAAAATGGACACAAAGTCTTTGCTCCTCCTCCCTTTGAGAGGCAGAGTCTAATTCTTCTCCTCTTGAATCTAGGCCATCCTAGATTGGCCTAGTTGGTTGGCCAATGAACTGTGGCAGTGATGAGTTGGGATATCCAAGGACTGATCCTAGGCAGGCTTCCATCTTCAGTATTTTCTGTGAAAACACTGAAGGAAACTTGAGCTGATATGTAAGAAGTTCACCCACTCTGAGACCACCCTGCAGAGGCCATCTGTAGGTGACAGCAGCTGAGCCAGTCTTCCAGCTCTCTTTGCCAAGGTGCCAGACATGAGACTAAGGCAGCCTTGGGACCCTCAGAATAATAACCCATCTGTCAGCTGAATATCACCAAGTGACTTCCAACCATGCGACAGAGAGCAGAAGAATCACCCAGCTGAGCCCTCTCCAATTCCTGACCCACAAAATCAAGATACAGAATTAAATGTTTTACTCCTAATTCCCGCTACCCAAATTCCTGTCACCGTGTTACCTTGCATTGGAAATTCTCAGTGTGGGTGATACTGCTGCCTAGAGGGTGTTTTGGAAACTACGGGCATTATTGGTTGAAATATTGCTGGAGTGTTACTGGCATTTACAGAAGGAGGTGCAGCAAGGGCCACGTGGCATCCTGCAATGGGCAAGACAGCCTCATTCAACCAAGAATTTGACCCACACCCTGTGCAACTTGTGACATTCACAGAGATGAACGTTCATTGAGTAATTATCTGAGCCTGGGACATAGCTCTTTTTACATACAGATGCAAAGCATTTTTTAATAATTTTAACATACTCTGAATATTTCAAATATGTAACTACCACATAAATCAAAGGAAGACTACAACTTGCTTGGTTCATAACCTCATTAAAAATTGTTCAGAAAATTACAATGAAAGTTGGCAAGCCCTTGTGGTATCTGAGTCACCCACATGCACTCAGAGGAGCTGCTTCTGAAGCTACCACTCTCTTGGCAAGTCTGCGAGTCCATATGCAAATATACTTATTTAATCCCTATCTTAAAATCTTAAATATCAATAGACAGGCCTGACAATATGCCATCGAGTAGTATCTTCTTTAAAGTCCAAATTCACTCATGATAGGTAGAAGCAGCTGACCACTTGGTTAAGACTTCTAGCATAGGTGTCCGTGAGCCCTTACATATTAAAATACCTATTTTAAATAGATAAGATCCTTTTATTTCTTTTTCATATGAGTTAAAGCATTGTTTTTGAAATTCCATCTGTAGGTACATGATGTTATATGAATTCCATTTCAGAATAAAAAGGAACTGTTATAAAATAGTTTCATTCGAAGGGATCCTTGGGCTGGGCACAGTGGCTCACACCTGTAATCCCTGCGCTTTGGGAGGCCGAGGCAGGTGAATCACGAGGTCAGGAGATCGAGACCATCCTGGCTAACATGGTGAAACCCTGTCTCTACTAAAAATACAAAAAAATTAGCCAGGCATGGTGGCGGTCGCCTGTAGTCCCAGCTACTCGCGAGGCTGAGGCAGAAGAATGGCGTGAACCCAGGAGGCGGAGCTTGCAGTGAGCTGAGATAGCGCCACTGCACTCTGGCCTGGGTGACAGAATGAGACTCCATCTCAAGAAAAAAGAAGGGATCCTTGGGTTTGACAAGGTTGAAAACCATGGTGCTACATGGGCTTGGGTCCCTGGTGCCATCCAGGGAAGGGTGGAAGTTTCTTGAAAAAATTATAAGGCCCTGTAGACACTGTAATCCTGTATGCACAGGGTAAAATCAATTGACAAAATATGTCTTTGACTTGCCCGGAGCACACTTTGGCTGTCATCCTTACTGCCTAACTGCTGTGTGACCCAGAGCAAATCAGGCCCCTCTCTGAGCTCTGGCTTACTTGTCTGTACTAAGAACACCTTCCAGGGGACTCAAAATCCCTAACAAAAGGCAATCATGCTCTTTCCTTGGGGAACTCCCGGAAGATGGTATTTTGGCCCCTGTTGATGACAGGTCCTTCCATACAAAAGCCAGGGTGAGAAAAGGTCTGGGCACTGGGAAGGAAAAGAGAAAGCTTCCATCTTCATCCTTAGAATCAAAAAGCACCATTTCCCATTCACCCATGTTAAAGAAGGAAAAGAAGAAAAAAAAAAATTCCACAGCACATGAATGCCTCAGAAGACACATTGCAAGGCCGCTTCTGGAGAGAAAAAGTGGGGGGATAAATCGGGCTTTTCAGCCTGCGAATAAAAAGTGTCCTTTAGCAGGCGATAATTATATACAGGAAGGCAATTAAAGTTTTAATAATTTAATTACCTTCCTGCAAACCCATCAAGGGAAAATGTGGAGTGAAAACATTGTTGAGGGCCAGCAGCCGCGATGAGGGGATCAAAGGCTGTGAGACAGCTCAGCTCTGAAGCAGTTGACACATTAATTTTTACGGGCTGACCACCGTTATTAATAGAAGAAACTAGATGGAAGTATTTTTCCACGGTGGGGGGGACCACATCGTCATTTGATTCCTGATGTTACAGCAAACACAGTTTTGGCTTCTCCCTGGAAATGAATCTTGTTTTCTTTGACCTTCACTTGGCTTGAGGCAGGGCCAACTTCCAAGACTGAGCCTCACAGAGTGGGCTCCCCGCTCAGGGCTGCCGTTTCAGAACATCAACAAGAAACCCAGACAGGAGATCAAAGGGAGCCTGGCTGGAAACCTCGGGACAGGGCGGGCACAGCCAGGCACTGGAAGGCAAGAGCACCTTGTAGCTGCCCGCCCATTGATGGGGCCGGCCCAGGCCCCCCAGCCTCAGCCACCCTCTCACCCCATCGGGACTACGCCTAACCAAGGGCCACCTGTACTGGCATTTACGTCACATCCATCCATTACTTTGTCATTGTTGTTTTATTGTAAAATGCACATAACATAAAATTCACCATTTTAACCCCAGTAAAGTCCACAATTCATTGGTATTAAGCACAGTCACAGTGTTGTGCAGCCATCACCTCTATCTGGTTCCAGAGCTTTTCATCACCCCAAAAGGAAACTTCGTCTCCATGAGCAGTCACTCCCCACGCCCCTTCCCTAGCCCCTGGCAACCACTCATCCACTTTTTGTCTCTAGGACCTCCCTCTTCTGGGCATTTCATATCAGTGGGATTGTATCATATGTGACCCTTTGTGACTGATTTATTTCAGTCATTACTTTTCAAACTGATATAAGTGCACATATATATAAATATATACACATACATACACACACACACACACACACACACATATATAGAGAGAGAGAGAGAGATGGAGTCTCAATCTGTCACCCAGGCTGGAGTGCAGTGGCACAGTCACGGCTCACTGCAGCCCAACCTCCCAGGCTCAACCAATCCTCCCACTTCAGCCTCCCAAGTGGCTGGGACCACAGGCGGGTGCCAGCATGCCCAGCTAAATTTTTTTATTTTTTGTAGTGAAGGGGTCTCACTAGTATATGTTGCCGAGGCTAGTCTCAAACTCCTGGGCTCAAGAAATCCTCCTGCCTTGGCCTTCCAACCTAAATGCCACCAGGCCCAGCCTAAATGCATCTTAAAAGGAAACTTCATGTTACCATCAACAATAGAAGCCATCTATCACTTACCATAAATAGAAATCAACTGTAAAAAATTAATACACTGAAAACAAGTTCTCATCACCCATTGCTCACTTCAGGGAACATTTGTTGAGCTCTTCCAATGCCCCAGTCACTGAGTTCATCATTGCCACAGGAAGCTGGGACTCAGCCCTGCTGGGAGCTTCCGAGGAACTTTTCGAGCCGTACCTGAGTTGTCCTCTAAAGCAGCCATCCCCGGTCTTTTTGGCACCAGGGATCGGTTTCATGGAAGACAGTTTTTCCATGGATGGTTGGGGGAGATGGTTTCAGGATGAAACTGTTCCACCTTACACCACCAGGCATTAGATTCTTGAAGGAACACACACCCTAGATCCGTGCATGTGCAGTTCACTGTAGGGTTTGCACTCCTATGAGAAGCTAATGCCGCTGCTTATCTGACAGGAGGCCGAGCTCAGGCAGTAATTTTAGCTTGCCTGCTGCTCACCTCCTGCTGTGCGGCCTGGTTCCTAATAGGTCATGGACCAGTATTGTCCTCGGCCTGGGGGGACTGGGGACCCCTGCTCTAAAGGACAGCAGGCAGGGATGGACTCCCATCCCCTAATGGGTCTAGGGATACCTCCTGGGGAATTCACCTTCCCCACCCTTCTGGCTGCAGCTTGGAGATTACTGAGGCCTGCAGGGTCCTAGGAAGGGATGCAGTTGGCATACATGGGAACTGTCCACAGAAATAAGAAGTGGGCTGGCAGGATGTAGCAGAAAGCACTCACACGGTCTGCAACATGGAAATCATTTTATGTCACTTCGTAAATTTCTGATTCATTCCATTTTACAGCCACCTAATATATCATTGTGTGACTAAACCAACAACGATTTAATGTATTTTTTATTGATAGATCCTTGGGGTGCTTCTATCTTTTTGCTATCGCCAACAATGCTGAAATTGAAATAGTTACAATCATTCCATCTGTGTATGAGTATAATCTTAATATAAATATCTAGAACTGAAATTGGGGGTCAAAGGATAAGTGACTGTACATCACAATAGGTATTTCCAAAGTGTTTTCTTTAGAGATGCTGTCAGCTTATCCTCTCACCAACAATTTATGAAAATGCCCATTTCTGCATCACCAATATGGTGAGTTATTCGATTTTGGCCAGTCTGATAGGTGAGAAATGCATATACTTCACTGTGGCTTTAATTTGCATTTGAGATTTGTGTTTAATTTGCATATTCCAATCTCCATTTTGCAGATGAGAAAACAGACTCAGAGAGGTTAAGGAACTTGTCCACGGTCACAGCCAGCAAGCGCAAAGCCAGGCTCTGTGTCCTGGGCTTGTCCCTCTCCATTCCTGCTGGATATCACAGCACATGATGTATCCTGTCACTTGTGGATGTGGCTCACGCCACAAATGGAGTGGAACCTCCTGGCTGGGAGGCTCTATCGCACTTGGTGCCTGGCTCAAGGTGTAGAAAATGAACACCCCCAACACATTTCTGGTGACATTGCTGGATTGGATTTTCATACCCGCAAAGCCACAGTGCAGCCTGAGATCAAGGACGCCACAAAAGGAAAGAGAAACCCCACAGGACAAAACGGCCAGAGTCATTGTCACAGAGAGACCTTCATGACCTCATGGCTTCTGTTGACTTCCCTGAACCCCCCTTTTCAGCAGGGTGGTCATGGCTAGGCTGAGAGATGATTCATGCCAGTGCCTCAGGGGCATCTCCAGAACAGGGAATAGCTGGAGATGAGGAGAGTCAGGACCCGGATAGAAAGACCTGGGAAAAACCACACACTCTGGGCGGGTGGGTTTCATATCCCACAGGTTCCGGCAAAAGCAAGACTGAATTTTTTTCAGGGTGTTGTGTATTTAATAGTGTTTTGCGAGTGCTTATAAAGCCCCAACTAACAAAGGATTCAGAAGACATTCTGAGCAGACTTTCCACAGCCCTAGGATGATGGAAAGGGCAGAGGCAACCAGGTATGCACGGTGCATGTGAGGGACTCAGAGCACACCCTTCCCCACCATGTGCTTTGCAGCACCTTGCAAAGATCAGCCTTGTGGTTCCACTTTAATGAGAAAATGGGGTTTCAGAATGGCAATGTGGCCTGCTTAAGGTCCTATGATCGGAATGGCAGATCCTGGGGTGGCTCTAAATAAATTTAGTGTTCAACAAGTACTTCTCAAAGGCCCCCTTTCTGCCGGTCATGCTGCTAGGACCAATGCTGCAGCTGTAAGAGACAAGTGGATGGGGAACACGAGTGGGTGGGGCTGGCTGTCCCCCTTGTCCCCCTCAGTGCTCTCTCAGGGGCCTCCCCGGCCACTTCCCAGCACCCCTCTCCAGGGCTGGAGGGTCCACAAGGGCTTGCTACTCCGAGCACTGGCCAGGTCCTGAACCCCATTCCTGCTAGAGCCTCGTTTTGCCCCCTCTCCAGCTGCAGAGAGCATCTCACATGTCCTGGAATGCAGCTCCACACTCCATGCTGGGTAGCAGGGGGCTCAGAGGCTGCCAAGACCTCCTCGGCAGTCCTGCTCCCTCGCAGACCTGGCCTCACAGAGCGAGGTCGCACCTGCAGCCATGAGGCCGGGCGCTGGGCCTGACAGCCTTCTGGGCTCAGCAGGTGCAGGGTGTGGGCCTGCAGCCTGAATTCCAAGAGTTTGGACACAGTGAATCCTGAGCTTGGACACAGTGAGTCAGCCTCTGCCCTGACCCCAAGCCTGCTGGGCAGGTCTACGCCCAGTCCAACCAGGCGTGGAAGGAGAGACCCCACAGCACTACGTCTGGGCCCCTACATGATCTCGTGGCTCCTGCATGATCACAAAAATAACCTAGAATGTCTGAGCTTGGCTTCAGCCATCCTCTTTATAGCCTGTAAGGGAGGCTGCCATTCAAATCTGCCTCTGTGAGGCATAGGCAGGGGAGAGTAGCCAGGAAGAGCCCCATTCTTCCTCAGAGCCCTGCCAACAAGACAGAGGAGCCAAGAGAGCCACCAGCATGAGGTGGACCATTAGCTGAGCAAAATCCACTGAGTCCGGGGGCTCCTTATCAGCCAAGCACCTCTCTTCCCCTTCCTCCAACCCACAACCCTTCCTTTGTGGAACGGCCCCTCCTCCCTTGTGGTGGGGGGTTGCCAATCATAGGAGTTCACCCTCTGGCCATTATGATTGGCCAAAGAATAGCATGTGACTCAAGCTAGACCAATCATGTTATTCCCTGGGATTTTTCTATATGGATCTAGGGGGAAAAAAACTCCTGTGGGATAGCTGTCCTGAGAGAAGGGAACCAATACACAAAAACCGAAAGGGAAGACAGAGACAGGGTCCTGATACGGCTGCAGTCTCCAGCTCTGGGCGCCTCTAAGCCACCTCCCCACCTGCCCTTCCCATGAGCTGAGGCAGTGCCCTGCTTCCCTTATGCTGTCTTGAAGAAATTCTGACCATGTGCATTTCTTGAGCACTTACAAGATGTCAAGCACTGTCCTGGGTGGTGCACATGGATTAATGCATTCGACCCCGCAAAAGCCCTCCTGTGAGGAAACACTATTTATGTCCCCATTTTATAGCTGATGAAACAAAGCATGCAGAGTTTGCATTCATCAGGGTTCTCCAGAGAAACAGAAGCAGTATATACGTATTATAAGGATTGGCTCATGCCACGATGGAGGCTGGGGAGTCCCGCAATCTGCTGTCTGCAGGCTGGAGGTCCAGGAAAGCCTGGTGGTGGTGCTGTAGTTGGAAGTCGGTCCAGTTGTAGTTGGTCCAGGTGGTGTGGTGGGAAGGCTGAGAGCTGGAGAGCCAAGGGCATAGATTCCAGTCCAGATCTGAAGATCTGAGAACCAGGAGTGCTGAGGCAGGAGATGGATGTCCTGGTTCAAGCAGCCAGGCAGACAGCAAACCCCACTCTCCCCTGCCTTTTTGTTCTATTCAGGCCCTCAACGGATTGAATGGCACCCACCTACACTGGGGAGGGCCACCTGCTTTCCTCAGTCCACCAATTCAAATGTTGGCCTCTTCCAGTAATCCCCTCACAGACACATCTGGAAATCATGTTTAAGCAGCTACCTGGGCATACTTTCACCCAGTCAAGTTGACATTAAATTAATCAGCACAAAGGTGAACAGCTCACACCAGGGCACAAAGCTCACAAGAACAAGTAGGCAGGCCAGGTGCAGTGGCTCACACCTATAATCCCAGCACTTTGGAAAGCCAAGGCAGACAGATCACTTGAGGCCAGGAGTTTGAGACCAGCCTGACCAACATGGTGAAACCCTGTCTCTACTAGAAATATAAAAAGTAGCCAGGAGTGGTGGCACATGCCTGTAATCCCAATTGCTTCAGAGGCTGAGGCATGAGAATCACCTGAACCTGGGAGACAAAGGTTGCAGTTACCCAAGATTGTGCCACTGCACTCCAGCTTGGGAGACAAAGTGAGACTGTCTCAAAAAAAAAAAAAAGAAAGAAAGAAAAGAAAAAGAAGAAAACGAACCAGTGAGCAGAGCCAGGGTTTGAAGCCAGGCATCTCTGCTGCCTTGTGTTCTGCACTTCAGGAGAGCCTCGAAGGTGGGAGCCACTACTGCCAACCCACAGCCAGAGCCACCTCTTCCTGAGCCTGGATGTAAAGTGTGGCCACATGACCTGCTCTGGCCAAGCAAATGGGAATGGAAGTGACACGTGCCCCCTGGGCAGAAGCATCCTGTGGCTGGAACCTCTGCTCTTTAGCTCTCCCTTGCCCAGCCCAGAGGAAGTGCGTGCTGACATGGAGGTGCCTCTAGATCAAAGCCACCTGGACGCTGAGCACATTTATAGGCGGTAGCTGTCCTGGGGAGCATTTGTTGACTATATCTCTGTGATATAGTCACAGATATATATATATCTGCCCACAGTTGACTATATCTCTGTGAGAAATCAGCATTGGCTGCACTGTGACCCTGACACGTGGGACTGTTTCTCACTGCCACAGAGCCCAGCCCATTCTGACCAACGAAGCTGTTTGTGTGACTTGCAAATGAAGAGTCTTGCCTGAGCCCCACGGGCCAGCATGAACTCTCATTGCTTTTCAATCAACTGAATGCCTCATCCTGTTTGCTTTTGCCGATTACATTGGTCTAGTAAGACAGGCTTCCTCCTGGCCAGTCAGGGTGCTTGGCTGCGTCTGTACTGCAGGACCCATAGGAGAGCATCCCCAGGGTTTTACCTCTCCCAGCCCATTGGCAACAGATGCAGTGACAGTGATGCCTGGAGACAAAGCCTGGATCACAGGCTCAATCTCTGACAGATCGCAGCCCTTCAGGAAGCCCATGGACTGTTCAGTGGGTGCTATTTCTGCTTGAAAATTACTTCTCAAAACCTTGCAATAAAAATGACCAAAGATGACCACGGGGCAGTGCAGGGGGCACCTTGAAACTGACGAGATAAAATACAGGGGTATTTGACCATGTGGGACCCGCAAACACCACAGAGTATCTAATAATTTCAACAAGCGATAGTCTCTAAAAACAACAACAGCACCACCCAGGCTGGGTGTGGGGGCTCACACCTGTAGTCCCATTGGGCGGCTGAGGCAGGAGAATCACTTGAGCCCAGGACGTCAAGGCTGCAGTGAGCAGTGATTGCACCACTGCATGCCAGCCTAAGCAAGAGAGCAAGACCTGCTTCAAAACCAAATGACAACAACAACAACAAAACACCCACACCAACAACAACAAAACACCCACAACAACAAAAAAACCCACACCAACAAAAAAACACACACAACAAAACACCCACACCACCACCAACAGAACACCCACACCACCAACAAAAAAACCCACAACAAAAAAACACCCACACCACCAACAACAAAACACACACAACAACAAAACACCCACACCACCACCAACAGAACACCCACACCACCAACAAAAAAACCCACAACAAAAAAACACCCACAACAACAACAAAATACCCACAACCACCAAAAAACACCCACAACAAAAACACCCACAACAAAAAAACTGACAACAAAAACATCCACAACAACAAAAAACACCCACAAAAAAAAACACCCACAAGAACAAAAGAACACCCACAACAATAAAAAACCAACAACAACAAAAAACACCCACAAAAAAAAAAACCCACGAGAACAACAAAAGAACACCCACAACAACAAAAAAACCCACAACAACAAAAAAACCCACCACAACAAAAAAACCCACAACAACAACAACAAAAACACCCAGAACAACAACAACAACAAAACACCCACACCATTTTGGTTGCATCGTGAGGGAGTCTCAGGCACTAGGTCTCGCCCTCAGACTCCCACTGTTGAATGTTCTTTCTTGGGCTCATTTTCAGTAATAAACAGTCTCAGAGCTCCAGAGCAGCCCGCCCAGCCTTCCCAGCATCAACATGCATCTTCCTAAACAACGCTGCTGGTCAGTAGTAAGATACTTACTAAGTGCACACTACGTATTGGGCACTGTGCTCAGCCTCAGGGACCCGTCAGCGAATGGAGACCCAGTCCTCAACTCCCAGTCTCATGAGGGAACAGACACAAAAGGCACATCTGCAAATGGCCAGGACAGGCCTTGGGTAGCCCTGCTCAGGACCGGAACTGTGGCCCTCGGGCGCACTGCCCAGGCGGGGGTCCTTGAGCCAGAATGATCAGCCAAAGAGAAGTTTGAGCTGCAACTTAAATGAGAAAGGCAGTGTTGAGGATGCACTTACCACAGCCAGAGCTGAGACAGAGAGGAAGACTCGGAGGGGACACTAGAGCCATCTGTGATTGAGGGGCAGTCTCATCCACTCTACATCCCCTCCATCCCCCAGTGCTGGGTCTGGGCTAGGACAGACATGGAGGAAGGCCATCAGGTGTGGCCACTAAGAGTTCAGGTGCTGGGTCAGACACACACAAGCGCTACTCTGACCTGCCACCTCTCCACGCAGTGTTCTCAGCCAAGAAACCTCCCCTAACCACAGTCTCCTCACCTGTAAAGTGGAGAGAATGATCACATTTGCCCCTAGATCTTTGCTCTCCTGAGCATTTACCCCAGAGAAGTTCAAACTGAGGTTCACGCAAAATCTGTAAACAAATGTTCATACCAACTCTGCTTGTAATAGCCGAGAGGTAGAACAAGCCCAGTTGCCCTTCAACAGGTGAAGGCATGAACTGTGGTTCATCTGTACTGTGGGGTGCTACTGGGCAAGAAAAAGGAACAAAAGAAAAAAGAAGGAGCTAATGACACACAGGACAACTTGGGAGGACCTCCAGGAAACTATGATAAATGAAAAAAGACAACCTCAAAAGGTTACTCTATGATTCCATCTATGTAACATTTTTGAAATGTTACATAAAACATTTAATAACATTTAAAGTGTTACATAACATTTTAGAAATAGAACACAGATACTTGGTTGCCAGGGGTCAGGGAGAGGGGTGGGAGATGGGATGGGAGGAAGGTGGGTTGTTCCCCTCTGTGTCCATGTGCATTCAATGTTTAGCCCCTACTTATAAGTAAGAATATGCAGTATTTGGTTTTCTGTTCCCGCATTGATTTGCTTAGGATAGTGGCCTCCAGCTCCATCCATATTGCTGCAAAGGACATGATCTCGTTCTTTTTTTTATGGCTGTGTCCTATTCCATGGTGTGTATGTACCACATTTTCTTTATCCAGTCTACCATTCACGGGCATTTAGGTTGATTCTGTCTCTTTGCTATGGACTACACCCATTTTAAGGAGGTGGAGACTGAAGCCACACAGCTCATAAGCAGCAGTGTCCAGCTGGACCTGAGCTCTCCAATTCCAAAGCCTGTACATTTTTCAGGAGCCTCATGAGGCTGAGCCACGTCACACTGGCAGCCCACACTCTGGAATGAGTCAGTCCCCAGGGAGCAGAACAGCATCCATCTTAACTGTTTGTGGAGGTGAGGCCAGATGAATTTCTCATGCTACTTTTTTTTTTCTTTTTCTTTTTTCTCTTTTTTTTTTTTTTTTTTTGAGACAAAGTCTTGCTCTGTTGCCATCTCGGCTCCCTGCAACCTCTGCCTCCTGGGTTGCAATGATTCTTCTTTCTCAGCCTCCCAAGTAGCTGGGATTACAGGCTCATGTCACCACATCCAACTAATTTTTGTTTTTTTGGTAGAGATGCGGTTTCACCATGTTGGCCAGGCTGGTCTCAAACTCCTGACCTCATGATCCACCCGTCTCGGCCTCCCAAAGTGCTGGGATTATAGGCGTGAGCCACCGGTCCCGGCTCTCATGCTACTTTTAAAAGCTCCTGGCCCCTCAAAACTCATCAGAACCACCCTACCACCCACCTCTGACCTCCAAGCTCCTGCCCCTGCCTGTGTTCTGGTCCCTCACACCCTGTTGCTGGCACTGCCATACCCCTAGTGACTTTTATTCTCCAAGCACACTCAGTTTCATCTAAAACCATGGAGTGTAACAGGCACTCCACTCTGTGTTTTATCCTTGCTTCCTTCTTTGGGGAAACTGCCCCTCCCAGCTCCAGCCTTGGGGCACCCACACACCTCAGCACATGATTGGCCCAAAGGGTGGGCATGTGATCTAGGCCAGTCCAATGAGAGTCAGCCCTGGGATTTTCCATCATAGAACAGGACAGACATTCTCTGTCCCTTCCTTGTTTTTACGCAGTAAGTTGGTTAAGATTTTCCTGGATTTTTTTGTATGCTGAGTAATTTTGATTTGTATCCTGGAATTTGGGAGAAATATGAGGAAAATGCTGCAAGGATGAGACCTCAGAGTGTTCCCTGGCCATAGGCACCCCACCTTATGAAGAAAGCCTCAATGCAACGGAGGGAACAGAATGACAATTCAGAGAGAGGTGGAGACCTGTGATGGAGGGGAGAGATGAGGACATGATAGCATTTGCGTTTCCAGATTTCCTGTTTCCAGAAAACACAGGACCAGCCATTCCTTTGTTTTCCCCGGTTCAGTTAAGTGAGTAAATGAACATTGTTTTACTTAAGCTTTGAATTTAGCAGGCTTCCACTTGCAGCCATAACTGTCCCAACTAAAACAGTGAAGAAGCCATCAGAAGGGCCTGGGATGGACGATGAGGTGGAGTCAACACTCTCCACCCTCTTCTCCACTAAATGCAGCTGGGATGTCCGACAAGAATGCATGGAGTAGCTGTGTGAGAACTCTGAACTGTAGACCCAGCAGGGAGACTAGAAAAAAAAATTCAGTTTCACTGAACTAGAGGTGAGTCTCATTTCCCCCAGTATCCCCAGCCTAGACTCAAAGTGACCTGAAAATGAACATGGGTACCAGGGTCAGAGAAAGAGCGCTTCAAGAGAGGGAAGGGAGACAATTAGGGAAATCTCATTTTTCTTTTTATTTTCTTCTGTTGCACCCCAGTTCTCCAACAATTCCGTGGCTTTACTAATGACAGTGACTACTGCATGGCCCATGGGCCCCTGAAACTCACAGTGGGCAGAACCTTCCTCTCTGATAAGAAAAATCTGTGTTTCCAGGAGATCAGAGTGGACCCCAGGTGTTTTCTATCTCTCTCTCTCGCTCTCGCTCTCGCTCTCGCTCTCTCTCTCTGTACTCCCACCTCCTAGTCCCGGACTTGGCCACAGTTATGAGAAGTATGTGGCAAAACAGAATAACTGACAGCTCAGCTTTCTGACTGGACAACCCCAAAAGGAAGCCCCAGGGAGCCTGAAAAATGCCAGGGAGATTGCAGAGAGGGCAGAGATCAGGAAAGAGAGAGTTTAAAGTTGTTCATGAATCCTGGGCTCACCCTTAAAGTGCACAGGCACGCATTTGACCCTACACAGCAGACCCAAGACATTGAGAACGGAACTCGAGGATAAACCATCGCCAGGCCCAGGCCTGGCCACTGGGTGGTGCACGCACAGGACAGCTCTGAAGAGCACTGCCCTGCTTTGACGACTGAGTGGCCACTGGGAGCACAGCTCGCAGAGGCTGCTCGGAACTGTTGCCTGAATCCAACCACCTTGATTGACCAACAAAACCAAACTATCAGCATCCTCCATGGCATTTAAACAAGACCTAGAGCCTCCTAATATAGGATGCAAAATTCCAGGATACAGAACAAAATTACTCAGTATGAAAATACACGAAAATCTTAACTTGTACAAGTAAGGATAAGGAACAAATCCCAACAGCAAGATGACACCGGTGTTACAATGATCAGAAAAAGCCAGGCATGGTGGCTCCCGCCTGTAATCCCAGCACTTTGGGAGGCCGAGGTGTGCAGATCACTTGAGGTCAGGAGTATGAGACCAGCCTGGCCAATATGGTGAAACTCTCTCTCTACTAGAAATACAAAAATTAGACAGACATGGTGGCAGGCACCTGTAATCCCAGCTACTCGGGAGGCTGAGGCAGGAGAATAGTTTGAACCCAGGAGGCGGAGGTTGCAGTGAGCCGAGATCACACCACTGCACTCCAGCCTGGGCAACAGAGTGAGACTCCGTCTCGAAAAAACAAAAACAAAAATAAACTAATAAAATAATAATAATAAGAAGAAGAAGGATCAGAAAAGACTTCAAAGCAGTTATTATAGAAATACTCCAAGAAGCAAGAGCAAACACTGGTAAAGCAAATGGAAAGATAGAAAGTGTAAGTAAAGAAAGAGAAGATATACAGAAAAACCAAACTGAACTGTTAGAACTAAACAATATGATAATCAAAATTTTAAAAGTCACCGGATGGGCTCAATAACAAAATCAAGATAACAGAGCAATGAGTCATTAAATGTGAGGATAAATTAATAGAAATCGTCCAACCTGAATAACAAAGGGAAAAAGAAGCAAAACTTTAAAACCAGAAAAAAAACAAATGAACAGAGACTGAAGCACCTGTACCAGATGCCTGACGTCCACATCACAGGAATTCTAGATGGAGAAAAAAGAGAATGCAGGGTAGAAAAACATCAGAGGAAAGAAATGTCTCAAATTTGTCAAAAAGCAAAACCTCCAAATTCAAAAAGTTCAGTGAATCCCATAAAAGGGTATACTGAAAGGAACCCATGCCTAGACACATCAGAGTCAAAATGCTGAAAGCAAAGACCAAGAAACAATCCTGAAAGCAGCCAAAGAAAAACAATGTAACAGGAAAATAATGAAGCAAAAATTGATAGGACCAAAAGAAGAAACAGACAAATGATCAATTGTAGTTGGAGACTTCAATCTTATTCTCTAGGTAATTGAGAGAACAAATAGGAAGTAAGCAAAGATAAAAATGAGCAGAATGGCCCCATCAAGCAACTGGATGTCATTTACATTTACACCACACCAGCAACAGCAAAAAAGGAAGAAAAAGAAAAACCTTCTCTTTGAGTACACATAGAACATTCACAAAGGCTGGGCATGGTAGCCCACACCTGTAATTCCAATACTTTTTTTCTTTTGAGACAAAGGAGATAAGGTCTTGTTCTGTCACTCAGGCTGGAGTGCAGTGGCGCAATCTCGGCTCACTGCAGCCTCGACCTCTGGGCTGAAGCAATCAAGCAATCCTCCTGCCTCAGCCTCCCAAGTAGCTGGGACTACAAGCACACACCAACACATTTGGCTAGTTTTTAAATGTTTTGTAGAGATAGGGGCCTCAGGATTACAGGTGTGAATTACCACACCCAGCCTAATCTCAGTACTTTAGGAGGCCAAAGCAGGAGGATCACTTGAGGCCAGGAGTTTGAGACCAGCCTGGGCAATATAGTGAGATCCTGTCTCTACAAAAAATTTAAAAGTTAGCCAGGTGTGGTAGTGCTTGCTTGTGGTCCCAGCTACTCCGGGGGCTGAAGCAGGAGGGTAGCTTAAGCCCAGGAGATTGAGGCTGCAGTGAGCTATGATTGCACCACTGCACTCCAGCCTGGGCAACAGAGCAAGACCTTATCTCTAAAAAACAAACAAACAAACAAACAAAATTACAAAGCTGTTTTTCTGGTTCATAACACAAAACCTCAACTAATTTAAAAAAATTAAAGTAATTTAAGAGAATTACAATTGTAATAATACAAAGTATGGTCTCTGATAATAATGAAATTAAAACAGAAGTCAGTTACAGCAAAATAACAAAAAAAATTCCAAAACCTTGGAAACTAAACAAAACACTTCTAAATTATTCATGGGTCAAACAGAAACTCTGGAGGGAAGTTAGAAAATATTTTTAATTGAATGAGGGTGAAACTACAAGATATAAAATTTGTGGAATTCAGCTAAAGCAAGTGCTGGCAGACAAATTTGTATCATCAAATGCTTACATTAGAAAAGAAGAAAGGACTTAGCCTGATCATCTGAGCTTCTACCTTTAGAAATTATAAATAGCAGAAATTATAAATAGCAGAGCAAAATCAGCCAGTCGAGCCGAAGGAAATCAATAAGAAAAGCAGAAACCGATGAGATTGAAAAGAGAAAAATAATACAGAAAAATCAATGAAACAAAAAGCTGACTCAAAATAATTAATAAAATTCTAGCAAGAGTGGCAAGGAAAAATAGAAGTATATATTATCAGTATTAGAAATTCAAGAAAGTATTCAATGAGACCCTCAGACACTAAAGGGGTAATAAGGGAATACTACTGTGCTAGTCCATTCTTGCATTGCTATGAAAGAAATATGTGAGACTGGGTAATTTATAAAGAAAAGAGGTTTAGGCCAGGTGCAGTGGCTCACACCTGTAATCCCAACACTTTGGGAGGCTGAGACGGGAGGCTTGCCTGAGCTCAAGAGTTCAAGACCAGCCTGGCCAACACGGTGAAACCCCGTCTCTATTAAAAATACAAAAATTAGCCAGGTATGGTGGCGGGCACCTGTAGTCCCAGCTACTCAGGAGGCTGAGGCAGGAGAATCACTTGAGCCGGGGAAGCGGAGGTTGCAGTGAGCCGAGCTTGCACCGCTGCACTCTAGCCTGGGTGACAGAGCAAGACTCTGTCTAAAAAAAAAAAAAAAAAAAAAAAAAAGTTGCCCAGGAAAGAGGTAGGGGGAGAGTGAGAGAGAAGACAAAAGGGCACCAGGACACTTTGGAGGTGATGGCATGTTCACTGTCTGAACTGCTGTGATGGCTTCATAGGTGACTACATATGTCAAAGCACCAAACTGTATGATCTAAATATGTGCAGTTCATTATATGTCCATTATATGCAAAGACGTTTTTAAAAACTCAACAGGAAGAAAAATAACCCAATTCAAAATGGACAAGAGACTTTAACAGCTGCTTCATCAAGGAAGATACATGGATGATGAGTAAGAAAATAAGAAGTCTCCCTCATTAGACGTCAGGGAATTGCAAATTAAGACCATGATGACACCCCATCACACACTCACTAAAACAGTTAAAACGAAAAATGCAACAATGCCAAGTGCCAGTGAAGAAAGGAAGAAACAGGAACAGTCATATGCTGCTCACAGTGTAAAATGGTGCAGCCACATTAGAAAAGTTTGGCAGTTTTTTTTAAAGTTAAATATATACCTACCATAGGACCCGGCAATCTCGCTCCGAGGTATTTACCCAAGAGAAATAAAGACAAATGTTCACACACAAACCTGCACACAAATGTTTGTAGCAGCTTTATTCGAAATCACCCCACACTGGAAGGAACCCAAATGTCCTTCAACTGGTGAATGGATAAACAGAATGTCGTACGTCCAAACAATGAAATATTACTCAGAAAGAGAAGAAGGATGAATCAGTGTGAATTACACACAATGACCTGGCTGGATCAGAGGCCTTACGCTGAGTGGAAGAAGTGAGGCTCAAAAGGTTCCATACCCTTAGGGTTCCATTCATAAGGCATTCTGGAAAAGACAAAATTCTTGTGATGAAGAACTGATTAGTGGGCGCCAAGAGTGAGTGATGAGGGGAGGGTGGAACTTCAGAGGGATGGCCCGAGGGAGTTTTTGGAGTGATGAAACCGCTTTGTGTCCTGACTGTGATGAGGGCTGCACAAATCTACACATGTGTTAACATGTACAACAAAAAGAAAGTCAATGTTCCTGTCATTTTTAAAACAAACAAAACAAAGTAAGCAGAAGAGAGTGATTAGCATCACAGCTCCCCGGCCCCCCGGCCCTCACCCTAAACCCAGTGCTGATGAACAGAAATGTCCCCCGAACCATGGGACTCAGGCCCAGCAGAGTGTAAAATGACTGCTGCACTGGCTGATGTCTGGGGAAAGGGGAGAGCTCCTGCCCTTGCAAACTGGAGAAAATTCGCATATTGGCTGGAAGTTGCATAACTATAATTCTCTTGCTCAGACAATTGGATCCTGAACCTCCAAATGAGGTAATAATTATACAGCCTGAGGAATCTGAACAGCATGAATGAGAAACGCCAGCAAAAGCCAGCAGAGGAGAAGTTCTACCGGGACTGGGAAACGTGAGCCTGACCAGAGGTCTTGCGGCTGCTTTGTTTCTGAAGACTGCAAGTTCTCGGCCAGGGCACTGTTGAACCCTGCGGTGGTGGGGGTAGGGGTGCATGTCTCCTGCAAAGGGCAGACATTGTGGATAAAATTCCCCACGTTGTTTCTACCAGGCACCTCTGCCATCACCAGATGGTTCTTGACCCTGCAGAGCTGCCACACTCGTGGCAGGACAGTTTGCCCTCCTGGGCTCAGGGCCTAGATGCAGCAGCTCCTCCAGTCACTATGACAACCAAAACCATCCTGTGCATTTCCAAACAGCCCTTGGGTGGTACCACCCCCAATTAGTGACTGCTCAAGAGGTCAGGAAAAGAGAGTGACGCTTAAGTCAGAAGAACTGCTTCCTCCACCCTGATGTGGAAGGGCGTCACGAAAGTCCCGGGGGACACTGTAAATGTACTAAATCCACCAAATTGAATGCTTTAAAATGGCTAATTTTGTACACTTATATGAATGTCGCCTCAATTTTTAAAATACCTCCTCAGCAATTACATTTAGGAAACACCAACAAGGACAGAGAAAGACACAAACCAGGGGTCCCATCCTGCATGCTAGAAGAATGCATAAGCCCTGCAGGAACTTACATCCCCCGGCAAAAAGGGAAGGAGAAAGGGTACAGAAAAAAAATTGACCCCCACCCAAAAAAGACACAGAATTTTAAACCAGATATGACTGAAGTCCTTGGAACAGAAAGATTTGGTCTCACAGCTCTGAGTGAAAATGGAACCTCAAGAGTTCACTTTAATTATTTACAAGTAAGGAAAAACACATTTGTGCACACCTGACTTAGAAACTGTGAGTCAAGGTGAAAGGCTCAGAGCAGATTGAATTTTGTTATAGGGATATAAAGAAATGTGACATTTCTTGTCAGTTAGAATGGTGATCATTAAAAAGTCAGGAAACAACAGATGCTGGAGAGGATGTGGAGAAATAGGAACGCTTTTACACTGTTGGTGGGAGTGTAAATTAGTTCAACCATTGTGGAAGACAGTGTGGCGATTCCTCAAGGATCTAGAACTAGAAATACCATTTGACCCAGCCATCCCATTACTGGGTATATACCCAAAGGATTATAAATCTATAAAGATATATGCACACGTATGTTTATTGCAGCACTGTTCACAATAGCAAAGACTTGGAACCAACCCAAATGCCCATCAGTGATAGACTGGATAAAGAAAATGTGGCACGTATATACCATGGACTACTACGCAGCCATAAAACAGGATGAGTTCATGTCCTTTGCAGGGACATGAATGAAGCTGGAAATCATCATTCTCAGCAAACTAACACAAGAGCAGAAAAGGAAGCACTGCATGTTCTCACTCATAAGTGGGAGCTGAACAATGAGAACACATGGACATCGCAGGGCAGGACTCATCACACACCGGGGCCTGTCGGGGGGTTGGGGCTTGGGGGAGGGATAGCATTAGGAGAAATACCTAATGTAGGTGATGGGTTTATGGGTGCAGCAAACCACCGTGGCACATGTCTACCTATGTAACAAACCTGCACATTCTGCACATGTACCCCAGAACTTAAAGTATAATAAAATAAAATAAAATAAAATAAAATAAAATAAAATAAAATAAAATAAAATAAAATTGTGAGTCAATATCTGTACTGCAAGCCTGGTTTCATTTCCACTGTATGAACAAGTCTTGGGAAAGCTAAACCACTTGTCCAGGAGTTACAGTTAATACCTCATACATGAACCTGGGCAACCTAATCCCAGAGCCCCAGCTCATACTCACTCCTTCTACCACCTCCCAAGTGAAGAGAGTTCACCTGAGCAAAGGAGCAGAGAATTAAAATACATGTATGTTTGCAGAAATACGCAAAACTTGCATCATGGAGATGATGATAGTGATTATGGTGATGGTGGTGACAGTGATGATGGTGATGATGATGACGGTATGATCATGGTGATGGTGATGATGGTGGTGACGGTGATGACAATGGTGATGGTGATGATGGTGGTGTCACTGATGGTGATGATGGTGGTGATGATAGTGATGGTGATGATGATGGTGGTGATGGTGATGGTGCTGATGGTGGTGATGATAGTGATGGTGATGATGATGGTGGTAATGGTGATGGTGGTGATGGTGATGGTAATGATGGTGGCATCAGTAATGGTGGTGATGATAGTGATGGTGATGATAATGATGATGGTGATGATGATGGTGATAATAGTGATGATGGCAATGGTGATGATGGTGATGATGGTGGTCATGTTAATGATGGTGATGATGGTAATGGTGGTGATGGTGGTCATGTTAATGATGGTGATGATGGTAATGGTGGTGATGGTGATAATGGTGATGGTGATGGTGGTGATGATGCTGGTGATGATGGTGATGGTGATAATGGTGATGGTGATGGTGATGATGATGGTGGTGATGATGGTGATGGTGATAATGGTGGTGATGGTGATTATGATGGTGATGGTGATGATGATGGTGATGGTGGTGATGGTGTTGATAATGGTGATGTTGGTGATGATGGTGGTGATGTTAGTGATGGTGATGTGGATGATGGTGATGGTGGTGGTGGTGATGATGGTGATGGTGATAATGGTGGTGATGGTGATGATGATGGTGCTGATGGTGATGGTGGTGATGGCAATGATGGTGACTATTTCGGTCTTCTCAGTCTGTCACAACAAAATACCATAGACAGGGTGGCTTAAAAAACAGAAATTTATTTCTCACAGTTCTTGAGGCTGGGAAGTTCAAGATCACAGTGCCAACATGGTTAGGTTCTGGTGAAGGCTGTCTTCCTGACTTGTAGATGGCTACATCTCCCTGTGTCTTCACATGGCGAGGAGAAAGAAAAAGAGAGAGGGAGAGAGAAGGAGAGGTGGGGGGGAGGGAGGTGCAGAGACAGAGAGAGAGAGACAGCACACGTACACTCTGGTGTTTCTTCCTATACTGACATTAAACCCATCATAGAGGCTCCACCCTCATGACCTCATCTAAACTTAATTACCTGTCAAAGGCCCCATCTCCAAATGCCATCACGTTGGACGTTAGGGCTTCAACATGCAAATTTGGGGTGGGGGCACATTCAGTCCATAATAGTGATGATGATGATGATGATGATGATGATTATAGAGACGGTGACAATATGCATGGGACAGGGTGGCCTTAATGATTTATTCAGGAAAAGTATTAAAAATGCTTTGTACAATTCTTGGCACTAAGCCCTCAGTGAATGCCAGCTATGATGACTGTTGTTTTCGCAATAAGATTCTGGTTTTAAATCTGACTAAGCAATTTTATGTATATTTATAAGCATCTCTCAATAAGTGACCTGTATTAACTGAGACCCTTTAGTTTGTAAACAGCTCATTTATGCCAATTGGGGAAATTAACTGCTTCTCTTAACTAGAAGGTCTAGCTTCCATTAACATAGACTAAGAGGCTCAAACAATGTCTCCAAATCTTGGTCTCTCTCTGTCCCTTGATGGTTTTCTCTGAGCCAGTGTCGTTTTAAGTAGGCTCTCCCTGGGGGTGGTAAGGAGCTTCTGGAATCCTCAAGTTCAAATCCTCACAGTTCAGCAATCCCAGGACAAAGAGAATTTCTCTTTCTCGGGGCTACAGCAAAAGATTCCTCAAGGGCTCTCAGTCGAGTCATTTGGGATAAATAACATCTCTGGACCAATCGCAATGGTCAGAAAGGGTGGAGTATTCTGGAACTCCTGGCCTCAAGGGAACTTCCAGCCTTGGCTTCCTAAAATGCTAGGATTACAGGTGTGAGCCACCGCACCCAGCCTAGGATGGAGTGATCTCATGGCTGATACTGGGTCACATGCCCACCCCAAACTAGGTTGACTGAAAGTGGAGGGAACATGATTCTTTGAAGGGAAACTCAGGTGCTAGTAACAGAAAAGATGAGTGCTGACAGAGCACAATCAACAGCTGAGCACTGCATGTTCATGGCTTGGACAAGCCTGCTCAATAGGAAAACATCTATTTACCTGTCGACTGTTTGCCATACACCAAGCAAGGGTGTTGTGCTCTTCAGCCTATCCCCTGCAGAAGACCCAAGTAGAACTGAAGAAACTGGGCTTCTTACCCAGCCCCTAAGAGAGAGGCTTAGGCCACCACAGCCTTGGATGAGAGAAGACATCCCCTTCCTTGGTTCTTCCATTACAGCAATGAACTCACAATGAAGGGGAGGAACTGCCCAGTTGGGCAGCGCGATGGGAAGGAGCCCACCCACGACTGTGGATGTTTAACCAAAGCCTTCCTGTAGGACAGCAGGAAAGACTGGGTGGCCTGAGGGCAAGGTATGCTGGGTGGGTCTCCTTACTCAGAAAGGCCAGCGCCAGCAAACCACCGGGTCAAAGTTTGTCCCCTGAGAGCCCTTGGTTTGAGTTCATTCTTCTCAAGTGATATCATGAGGCATCTTTCTTCTGGAGGAGGAAAGAAAGTATTTCCCCCAGGAATGCACAATCAAAAGGTTGTTTCTGAGATTGGGCAGATCGTAGGAGCTGCAGAATTGAAAGTGGAGTGTGAATGAATGTGTGTGAGTGTGTTGTAGAAGAAGAAAGAATTAAGTGTGGACTTTTAGCATGAAATACTGTTCTTGACATCAGTTTCATTCATTTATGTAGTGTATAAATTGTATGCTTACTCAGTAATCCATAGACTCAGCACATTGGATTATTAATCTACCTTACTTTGAGTGTATTTGTGAGAATGTGTATGTATGTGAGTGTGAGAGAGTGTGTGTGTATGTATGTGTGTGTGATATTATATGAGTAGGGAGAGGGAGAGTGTAGGGAGACTTCATGTCATCCTAGAAACGAATCCTCTAAAACTAATTATGGTAATAGCTAGTATTCATTGAGCATGTCCTATGCGCTAGGCACTGAGTGAGTGCTCTCCAGATCTTGTCTCCTTTGATCTCAGGGCAGCCAGATGAAGTGAGGGATGGACTATTGTTGTTATTTATTTCAGACGACAGTACTGCTGCTCAGAAAAGGTGACCAAAGTGGCCAACATTGCAATCTGGACCTGGGACTCAAACCCAAATCTGTCTGATTCCTAAACTGCAATCTTCCCACCAGATTCTGCGGCCTCCCACTACCTGAAAAATGGTTTTTCTCTGTCTCCTCACCTAGGAATGGAAATATCACTGAAACTAAAGAAAACGACCCTCCAGTCCAGTGGGTGCAAACTGGGGACTTCAGCTGGATTCACCCCTCACGTGGCTTCTGTTTGGCCACCACCTTGTTTGGCAAGAATTTGGATTTAATTATCCTCGGGCAGCTTGTCATAGTCTCAGCATTCCACATTTCCACGTACCCCCAAATTCCAATCAGGTATGTTATCTGCCTGGCTACGAAAGGTGTTAGAGTTCATGACCAAATGCTAGTCCTAATTGTCAGGTGGCTCTTTGTAAAAGTGAACTGTAACTTCTGCCCTCCTTGATATAGCTCTACTTTCTGTACATAGATGTTGTCTTTCCCATTATGATGAGGATCATCGTGGTGGTGGTGATAGTGTGACAATGGCAAAACGATGATGATTTTGGTGATGGTGGTGAAAATGATCATGATTATGATGATAGTAGGGTGGGTGATGATGATGGTGACATTAATGACGGTGAGGAGAAGGAGGATGGGGGAATGGTGATGGTAAGGAGGATGATGGTGATAATGGTGACAGTGATGATGGTAAATGATGATAAGGATGGGAGCTCCAGTGGTGCAGTTGGTTCTGCACGCAGTACTTATTTGATGATAAGGATGGTAGCAATAACAGTAAGGATTATGGTAAAGATGGTGATAATGATGGCGAGGATGTCAGTGATGGTGATGGTGATGATGATGGTGAAGGTGACGGTGGCGATAGTGAAAATGATGATGGTGCTGATGGTGATGTGGTGATGATAGTGATGGTGAGGTGATGATGATGGTGATGGTGCTAATAAGGATTATTGTGGTGATGGTGATGTTGTGTCAGGGCTTAATCACGGAAGTGGAAGCACTGAGAAATATAGAACAAGGGACTTGTTATACGTACTCAATGTCACTCATTCATGGGAACTGGTTAAACTCCCAAGATTTCCATGGAAGGCTGTGGGCTGTGGCTGGTGCTAGGCCTGAAGTCAGCAGGGCAGACAGTCGAGAGGATGGATGTGAAATGAGGGAGAGCAGAGACAAGTTGGCCCCACATCTGCTTCTCACAGCCTCCCATTTTGCTGATCCAGGTCTCCCACATGAAAAGCTGGTGCCTTTCATCATGAAGCTGCTCTCACCCCATTCCTAGATTCTGAAACCTGAAGTGGGAAATCCAGGTTGCTGGAGAAGCCACAAACCACACCAGCCAGGTGTGCCACCCCACACCAGCCAGGTGAGAGAGAAGATCGGTGACAATGTGTGTAAGCTGCAACAACACTTTCCCTGTAGCCACCTTTGGGGCATAAAGAAGGGTCTCCTGTAGCCCCCACTGACCTGGATCCACAGACACAAAAATCTGGGAAATGTAGTTCCAGCTGGCGTAACAGTGATGGCAACAGAAATAACAATAACGAAAGACATGCATTTACGATCTATACCAAGCGCCTCCCATGTATCATTTCATTTAACTCCAGTTTCATCCACATAGCTCTGATGGGCTTGTGCGGTTTTCAACTCCATTTTACAAAGCAGTGGTTAAGTGACTTGCCCCGGTTCCCTCAGCTGGAGAATGTCTGAGCTGGGATTCCGCCCTGCACACATCTCCACTGTGTAACCTGAAGCTGCCAGCATACGCTCATCATGTCTGACCCAAAGCAAAGACAACTCTTGGTTATGGCTTTATGTCAGTATAAAGACATGTTTTGGAATTTTAAAACAATTCATGGGCCCTTCTTTATCACCTTCACAGAGCTCTCAAGGTCCTAGGGTACAGTATGGGTTGTGTTGATCTGAATAAAATTGTTCAGCCATGAAGGTGTACCACTGAGGTCCTCAGCTGCAGGGAATGTGGTCAGTTAGCCGTCTGCCCCTTTTGGGGGCCTGTGCCAGCTTCAGAGAGCCACTTAGCCCAAGCCACACCCTTCCTGGGGCAGCCACATCTCATGTCTAAAAGGTGGGAGTGTAAGCACCTTGGCATTTTGTCCAAGGCAGATGCTCTGATGGACAGATAGTCCTTGCTCCAGGCATCCCACCAGACTGGCCAGCGTTCTATCAGATTACGTCAAAGTCTGACTTCTCCCTCTGTCCAATCCTGTTTGTTCTGCCTTCCTTTCACGGGTATTGATCCAAAGAAAAACTTGTACCCCAAACTGTCTTAGAATCGATTCCCAGAGAGCCCAACCTGTGACAGATACGGTGAAGAATTTTGTCCTTTTTCCCCTCAGTTATACAGTCTCAAGGTGTGTGGATCATGGGTACATTTGTTAGACATCCTCCCATACCCACCTCTGATACCCTCAGTTCTCTGAGTCAGGGCTGTGGGTTGACGATGGAGACGGAAAGGAAGAAGGAAGAAAGGAGGGAAGGAAAGAGGGAAAAAAAAGAGGAGGGAAGAGGAAGGGAGAGAGGGAAAGAAAAGGGAAGAAGCCAGCACCTTCCCAGACCCCACAGTTCCCTCCTGACTGAACACACTACAGGCAATCAGTGTATCACTCCTTTTCCCAACTGAAAAGAAAAATGTCTTAAAGACCAGAAGAAGATCAGGAACACGGAGGTCTTTAATGCTGAGCCTGGCACCCAGGCCCTGTGTGGCAGCAGCAGCTGCTCTTGCCCCATCGTGAGGGATTTTCTAGGCTTATTTCCATTGTTTGATGAAAGCACGTCAGGCCATAACTCTTACGTGTACACAACCTCACTCTTCAACCCATACCTTTGTGCAGGTGTTAGGAGAGAGCTCAACCTCCGTCTTAGGGCCTGACTTCTGGTTTGCTGCTGGGTCAACAAATCCCACTTTGCTTGGTAACAAGGAGACCTGCATCCCTCCCACCGGGTTCATCTTTCCATTGACAGTTCAGCAGAAAAGGCCTTTGGGTTTGACAGCCACCCTCTGAGCTCTCCGCAGCAGGAGGAAAACGTCAGAGAGCCCTTGAGGCCCTGTTTCCTCACCAGAAGGAAGGTGGCTGACACAGCCATGATCACTCCCAATCTGGAGGCTCAGACTAGAGTGGCCCCAAATCCTTGGGGACAAGGCCAGAAAGTGGATGTGGCCACACAGACAGGTAAGGGTCACCTGAGAGGTGAGGTGCGGTCTCGAAGGTGCTGCACCACACACCCAAATTCCAAGGACAGAGACATCCACATGGATGTCCCACAGATAATCAGGAGGCCTCATGCCCTCTCCCCGGCAGGGGTGACAGCTCCTCCGACTTGCCTCTCAGCTCACAGAGGTTGAAATTTACCAAGGACATGCATGGCACACGGGCGTGTACACACACTCGTCTGACTCACACCTCATCCTCCCTTTCCCTTTAGCTGGGGAAGGAGGTGGAAAGGTGACGTTCAAGACTGGAGGGTAATTTGCCCAAGAATGCAGCGAGCAAACATCTTAAAACACCACGGAGAGCCTCTGAAAACTGATTAGAACCATTTGTGTGGCCAACAAGAATGAGGGCCGCCGAGAACTGGAAGCCGGGGACAATATCTGCTCTGTTCTGGCGCATAGCAGATGCCAGCGCGGCTTCTGACTTTATAGCTTTTTCTTGGCCTGTGCAGATGAAGGAGGCTGATTGAAACCGGGCCGGCGCTGGATGGGGAACAGCCTCCCCGAATGTGGCACAGGACCTTGCAGCCAGGCTGTCCTCCTCGCCGACTCTGGCTCCGCTGGCCACGCACGACAGGCGGGCGGATCTCTCACTCTCTCGGGCTCGACGCCGGGACCCCAGGCCAGGCTGAGAAGCAGAGCCTCGCGGCATCTGTCAGCCCCCAGGGAGCTCACACGGGCCCCAGAAACGGGAGAAAGACACGTGGGTCTCCCACAGCCCCTCCCGCAGCGGGGCTTTGGGAGGGGCCGTCCAGGCCGGGGCTGAGCTGCGCGCACTCGCTGTGTGGTCTGTCCTGAGCCCCAGAATTTTCGCCCGTCCACTTCACCGGCGGTGACTCAGGCTTGGGTAAGAAAACACCCGGTTTCCCAGCAGACTGGGACCGAGAGTCCCGGAACCCAGGCGCGGTGTCCCTGGTGCCCACTGAGGGGCTGGCATTTAAGGCGCCTGCCGGCCCCTCGTCCTTTCCTGGGGCCTTTCGGAGAATCCGCGCAGCGCCCGCTTCCCTGCCAGGGGGTGAGGCCCACGGGAGGGAGCTGGAATGCGGACTGGAAAATGAAAATGCCCTGTTAATGAGCAGCCAGCAAACACGGGAAACGCCAGAGTTTCCAGGAAGGGGCTTTGGAGAGCGGGCGCTCGGGCCCTGGGCCTCAGTGGCCGTGTGCAGAAAATGAGGGCCGATCCCGGTGGCTGGAGCCGGCCCAGGCCACCCAAGGTGTGAGTGGCACAGCTGAGCTCGGACCCCTGACCCCAATTCAGGGCTCCTTCCGCTAGGGCGAGCCCACCACCCGCGCAGAGCCCCTGACAGCTTCCCCAAGCCAGGCGGCGGCCCTAGGGAGGTTGCTCTGCTCCCCTAAGGAGAGGGCTCCAGGCAGGCACCATCTCACCTGCTTTTCACTCAACCACCTGAGGCGGAGCTGACCCTCCAGCATGGATCCCACCGCAGACCAGAGCACAGATCTGATCCCAACACGGACCTGACCCCCAGCACGGACCTGACCCCCAGCACGGACCTGACCCCCAGCACGGACCTGACACCCAACACGGACCTGACCCCCAACACGGACCTGACCCCCAGCACGGACCTGACCCCCAACACGGACCTGATCCCCAACACGGACCTGACCCCCAACACGGACCTGACCCCCAACACGGACCTGACCCCCAGCACGGACCTGACCCCCAGGTGTGGACCTAACCCCCAGCACGGACCTGACCCCCAGCACGGACCTGACCCCAGGGCGCGGACCTGACCCCCAGCACGGACCTGACCCCCAGCATGGACCTGACCCCAGGGCGTGGACCTGACCCCCAGCACGGACCTGACCCCCAGCACGGACCTGATCCCCGAGCTCGGACCTGACCCCCAGCACGGACCTGACCCCCAGCATGGACCTGACCCCAGGGCGCGGACCTGACCCCCAGCACGGACCTGACCCCCAGCACGGACCTGACCCCAGGGCACGGACCTGACCCCCAGCACGGACCTGACCCCAGGGCACGGACCTGACCCCCAGCACGGACCTGATCCCCGAGCTCGGACCTGACCCCCGAGCTCGGACCTGACCCCCAGCACGGACCTGACCCCAGGGCGTGGACCTGACCCCCAAGCACGGACCTGACCCCCAGCACGGACCTGATTCCCGAGCTCGGACCTGACCCCCAGCACGGACCTGACCCCCAGCACGGACCTGACCCCAGGGCGTGGACCTGACCCCCAGCACGGACCTGACCCCCAGCACGGACCTGATCCCCGAGCTTGGACCTGACCCCCAGCACGGACGTGACCCCCAGCACGGACCTGACCCCAGGGCACGGACCTGAACCCCAGCACAGACCTGACCCCCAGCACGGACCTGAGCCCCAGGTGTGGACCTAACCCCCAGCACGAACCTGACGCCAGGGCGCGGACCTGACCCCCAGCACGGATCTGACCCCCAGCACAGACCTGACCCCCAGCACGGACATGACCCCCAGCACGGACCTGACCCCAGGGTGCAGACCTGACCCCCAGCAAGAGTCTGACCCCAGATCACGGACCTGCCCCACCCCTGGGCGCAGACCTGACCCCCAAGCGGATCTGACCCCCAGCACAGACCTGACCCCCGAGCTCGGACCTGACCCCAAGCTTAGATGTGACCTGAGCTCGGATCCGACCCCGTCAGAGTGCAGATCTGACACCCGGTAGGGATCTGACTCCTGAGCACGTCCAATTAAGGCTCTGAAAGCTGTGTGGCCCCTTCCTTCCTCCCACAGTGTGTTACGTGTTGTGTTTCATGCTCAAGGAAGGCTGTGTATGTGTGTCCGTGTGAGAGAGACAGAGGTAAAGTATGTGTGAGAGCGTGCATGAATGTGTGTATGAGAGTGTGAGAGTGAGGGTGTGAAATTGAGAATCAATGTGTGTGTGAAAGTGTGACAGGGAGTGTGCAAGCGTATGAGCGTGACTCTGGACGAATGCATGCATGCAGACATGTTTTGAGGCTGAATGTGTTTTGAGTGTGTGTGAGTGCATATGTATGTGAGAATATGTGAGTGCATGAGTGCATATGTGTGTTTGTGTGACTGCATGTGTGTGTGAATGTGAGATTGTGCGTGTGAATGTGAGTTTGTGCATGTGTGTGTGAATTCGTGTGAGTGCATGTGAGTGTATGTGTGAAGACTGCATAAGTGTGAGTGCATGTGTGTGAATTTGTGTGCACGTGTGTGTGTATGAGTGCATGTGTGTATGTGTAAATGTGAGTATATGTGTACATGAAGAATGCATAAATGTGAGTGCAGGTGTGTATGTGTGAAGACTGCATAAGTGTGAGTCAGTGCATGTGTGTGTGAGAGGGTGTGTGAGAGCGTGTGTGTGTGATATTTACTGAGCCCCACACCCACTCCTGTCCCAGACGGCCACACGCCCCTGTGCTGGGCACTAACAATACAGAGGCCACCAGGTTGTAACTCCCACCCCAAAGAAGCGACGATCCAGCCGAGGACGCTGAACGCACCTCTAGAATGCAGTGCAATAGGGCACAGACCCATAGTTCCTCGAGAACCGGGACAGAATGTCCTCTCCCTCCCGAAGCTCAGTGCTGAGCACATGACTGATGCTAACATGCATGGTTGGTGGTTGGTGGCTTGTTGTTGGTGGCTGGTTGTTGATGAGCTGATTGGTTGGTTGGGTAGTTGGTTGGGTGGGTGGATCGTTGTTCATTAGTTGGTTGGTTACTGATGTTAGTTGGCTGGCAGAAAACAAAAACCAGATAAGCCAGCATGGTACCCTAAACAGAACATGGACTTTGGGGTCACAGAACATGAATCCCACTCCTAACTCTGCCTTTTCCAAGCTCTGTGGTCATGAGAAAGCCCCTTCACACTGACATTTCCATGCCATAGGTTCCTCATCTGTAAAATAGGGATAATGGTAGCTACTTTGCAGTTAACACACATACAGTGACTAGGACATTAAGGGCACTCAGCGAATCGCAGACACTGTCACTATTATTCAACGTGGAAATGAAGGATTAGATTCTCGAGTGTGTAAGACATCTTTCCTGCAACCCCCAGCGTGACATCACTCGAGATTCTGCACACCGTCTCCACGTAGGCCCATGAGAAAAAAATAGGAGTCACAACCATTGCATAATATGAGCCAGCCTATAACTTACAAAGTGCACAGAACTCCTGAAGGAATTTCAAAGCCCATGGAGCTCAAAGCCCCCTTCCTCTGGCCATTTGGGATTAATGACTAGCCCGAAACACACATATCTCATAGAGAGAAGGTCCGCCAAAAGTCACCAGCACATGACTTAGAAGCCTCCAAAACACTTTGCAGTTTGCAAAGCACTTTCACATATATTATGTCATGTGGCCCTCAGTGTACTCCTGAAAGGTAGACAGGAATCAATTAGTCTCCCCATTTACAGATGAGGAAACTGAGGCTCAGAGAAGCAAAGTTACTCAAATAAGTCACACAGCAGAGTACAAGATACAAGCTGTCTTTCCAATACTGAGACACATGGTCAATGTCTTAAAGCACAAATGGGCTGGGCATGGTGGCTCATGGGTGGGCATGGTGGCCCAGCATTTTGGGAGGCCGAGGTGGGAGGATCTCTTGAGCCCAGGAGTTCAAGACCAGCCCTGGTAACACAGCAAGACCCCATCGCTACAAAGAGAAAAAAAAAAATTAGTCAGGCATAGTGATGAGTACCTGTTATCCCAGCTACTTGGGAAGCTGAGATGGGAGGATCACCTAAGCCTGGGAGGTCGAGGCTGCAGTGAGCCATGACTGCACCATTGCACTCCTGCCTAGGTGACACAGTGAGACTCTGTCTCAAAAAAACAAACAAATAAAATAAAAAAACCCCTAACAATCTGGAAATTGTTCAGATCAACAAAAAAGCACTAAAGGATACTTGGAGATGTGGCAAGGTAGGAATTCCATTATAAAGTAATAAAAATTAAATCCCTAGTTCAACTCATAGAAAAACAGTAAACTCCAGATACATTAAATAACTAAATATGAAAGGCAAAAAAATTAAAAATGTGGAGGAAAACACAGGAAATAGCTTTATAAATTTTGAGAAAGATTTCTTAAACAAGAGGTAAAGACAATATCATAAAGGAAAAAATAATACATTTGGAGATTGAGGGTTATGAGGCTGAGTCCCAATAAAGGACTCAATAGTGGCATTTCAGCAGTAAGCAGAGAAAACATCCAGGAGTGGCTGAATTCCTTCACATCTTCCTAGAATGCAATAATATATTCTGTCAAAGTCTTCAGCCTATCAAGAAACACTTATTATCACCAACATCATCACCATCATCATAACCATTACCATAATATATCTTCACCATCATCATCACCATTGTCACCATCATCATCATCATCACTACCACCACCATCATTATCCACCATCATCCATCATCATCACCACCATCACCATCACCACCACCACCACCATCACCATCACCACCACCACCACCACCATCACCATCGCCACCACCACCACCATCATCATCCATTATCACCCTCACCATCATCATCACCACCATCACCACCACCACAACCATCATCATCCATCATCATCACCCTCGCCATCATTATCACCATCCATTATCATCATCATCATCACCACCATCATCCATCATCATCATCATAATCACCACCATCACCATCACCACCATCACCATCACTACCACCACCATTATCCACCATCATCCATCATCATCACCACCATCACCATCACCACCACCACCTCATCACCATCACTACCACCATTACCATCACCACCACCACCATCACCACCATTACCATCACCACCACCACCATCACCATCACCATTACCATCACCACCACCACCATCACCATCACCACAACCACCATCACCACCACCACCATCACCATCACCAACACCACCACCATCACCATCACCAACACCACCACCATCACCATCACCACCACCACCATCACCACCACCACCATCATCACCACCACCACCATCATCACCATCACCACCACCACCATCACCATCACCACCATCATCATCACCACCACGACCATCATTATCACCACCACCACTACCACCACCATCACCACCACCACGACCATCATCATCACCACCACTACCACCACCATCATCACCATCACCACCACCATCACCACCACCATCATCACCATCACCACCACCATCATCACCACCACCACCACCATCATCGCCACCACCATCACCACCATCACCACCACCACCATCACCACCACCACCACCATCATCATCACCACCACGACCATCATTATCACCACCACCACTACCACCACCATCATCACCACCACCACGACCATCATCACCACCACTACCACCACCATCATCACCATCACCACCACCACCACCACCATCACCATCATCACCACCACCACCATCATCATCACCACCACCATCACCACCATCACCACCACCACCACCACCATCATCACCACCACCATCACCATCACCACCACCACCACCATCGTGATCCATTATCATCACCCTCACCATCATCACTGCCATCATCACCACCTCCACCACAACCATCATCACCACCATTATCATCATCACCATCATCATCATCACCATTATCATCACCCTCACCATCATTATCACTATCAGCATCATATTTCTAGAAATAGTAGCAACTAACATGTACTGAGCACTTACCATGCACATTTAATCTTATGCACTTTGTCTACATTCACTTATTTATTTCTTACAAAAACCCTCATAGGCATAGGTAGAATCACTGTTCCCATTTGGTAGATGAGAAGCTGAGGCCCACAGAGGTTATAAGACCTACCTCTGGTCCCACCGCTGGAAAATCGCGGGTTTGACACCAGGACTGGTGCACACCCACACCCTCTGTCCTCTTTAGGTGCTGGCTTATGCCTGTCATGCTGAGTTATCTGCCAAATGACTTCAGATCTGCCACCTTAAAGTCCACCCTCTTCACATGTGGGCCCAAATACATTCATCTATACATTTCACAAAAGTTCGTTAAGACCTACTAGATCCTAGGGGTTGTTCAAGACCCCAGAGACCTGGAGTTTGATTTCACATGGCTCATTTAATTGCGTTCTGATGGCAAATACCAGGGGAAATTTCTTTTAAGTTTAGAAATGCAAACATGTATTCAATATTTTCTAAGAGGTCCATCATATAAGCATCAATGTGAGGACATTGAGCCTAATGGAAAGTGAAAGATCCATGCTGGAGAAGGTGGGAGTACATAAACCCCATCCCCACCCCAGGTTTGCTGGAGAAAACTGTTTTTGCAGGTGGAAAATGACTGCATTTCAATCAGGATCAAATTCCAAGGGCTTTGCCAGTGCCCACAAGTGCCCACATGGTGTAGAGCTCTGGCTTGGCCAACTTCCTACTCAATAACCTATTTCTACAGGTCTTTGGATATTAAAAAATATATAATACAAGATAAACTCAGCAGAAACCCAAATGAATGGATTCGTTCCCATTTTAATGTCGTTTGAGAGTGTTTTATAGCCTGCACTGTGTATCTTTCACACATCTATTTTTAAATACTGCAAACTTAATGACCACGATAAAATATATAAAACCGTTTATGAAATTCCATCTACAAAATTACAGCAAAATCTAGGAGGTAAAAATGTGCAGTCGTTGCTGTTAGACACTGATGGAGGGAGCCTGAAATGTACTAAGTCAGTCCTCTTTTGAACAAGCTGCATGAGTTAATATCTCGGTCTTCTTCCTTATGGTTGCCCCAGTTGTAAACCCATCTTCTTCATGAAATGCAGGAACTTACAAATGATCAGATACCATTGAGTGAAAGTCAATCTACAAAAATTCCAAGGACCGGCTCATGCTCTTAAAACCACACTTCTGTAAGAAAGGCCTTAGGCTACCTTTAAAAAAACCAGCTAACACCTAATGCAAGCCAGGTACTGTTCTAACTGATTTATATACAGTACTCATTTAAGACTCAGCACAGATCTGTTAGGCGGGTGCTGTCATTGTCATTCAATGTCAGATGTGGCCACTGAGGCCCAGAGAGGTTAAGCAAGTTGCCCAAAGACACACAGCAATAGGTGGCAGAGCCAGACTTTGAACCCCAGCCAACTATCTCTGCACTCTGCTGTTAACCATTATGCTCTCCTGCCTCTTGGGAATGCCTCTGTTATAATAGCAAGGCCGTACTGGACTGTAGGGACTTTGTTACCAGACATAGAGACAACATTATGGCCCCAGTTTCCCCATTAGAATACAATTCCCTCCCTCCCGATGAAGCAGGCAGTGATTCCATCCAATAATTGTGCTACAACCAGCCCATAGAGAACTTTGGTGTGAATTCAAGAAAGATTTTCCTTCTTCAATCTGTCAGAAAAATGGCCACAACATACTTTTTTTGGAACAGGTCATTTGACTACCATCTGCCAGAAAAGTGTCATAATAAGCATTTCTATCTATATCTGTGATGAGAATGGAGCCCTTGGGGTTGTGCAGTGCGCAACCTGAATAATTATACATAATGGCCCTACCTTCCATCCTCAGCCAAGTCAAAACACATGCAGTTTGGACAGTGTCTGTGCAAAACTAGATGACAAAATGACAGTTGAGCAAGGGGCTAAGAGTGTGGTCCCTGGAGTCACACCTCCTACAGTTACTGTCAGGATTCGGCAGGGTAACACAATTCAGTGTTTCTAGAAAGTGCTCGGCAAATGTCAGTTATTGCTCTCATCAGTCCATTCAAACACCCTCTTCCTCTTTCTCCCCCTCAGTGCCACCAGGCAGCATTAGAGAGGATGGACATATTAGAGAGGCTGGACATTTCTTTCCCAGGGGAGGGGGAGGATGTCTCAACCCAGCTCATCAGTTCCTAAAAGACCCTGCTCTCCGCAGAGGTTCCCATTCAAGTTTTCTTACTCATTTTATTAAAACTTCATTCAAATGTCACATCCCCTCTGCCCATTCAGGGGAATGCTGGGTTACTGGTGCATAAGATGACTTGACATCTGCACTTTGTATCTTTTACACACGTATTTTTAAATACTGCAAACATAATGACCATGATAGAATATATAAAACCCTTTATGAAACCCTTTGACACTTTTCCTCCCTATATACAGTTGGGCATATACATGATCCCACTGATCTTCCAGGCAACCCGCTGTCCTAAGTGCTCTTGTGCCCACTGCACAGATAAGAAATCTGAGGCTCAGACTGGTAAGAAGCCTTGCCCAAAGTCACACATCCTTTAAGAAGCAGAGCTGACAATTCCAACTCTGATGTGTTTGAACTTCATAGCAATCGTTCCTAACCAAAGTGGGTAATTTAGCCAAAATAAAACCATTTTGTAAACTTCATAGGTAAAGCTGACAGCAGCCAAGTCATAGCCCCTGAAACATGCAGCAGATGAAGACAGCGGCCCTCGTTGGACAAAAACCACATCTGCTTCCCTTTAAAAGAAATGACAAACAGAATAGCTGCTCACCATTCACAGCAACAGAGTCTAGAACTTAAGATGCTCCAAGCATCTTAACACCTTCTCAACTCAACGCACCAACGGAAGGGTCACCCTGTATAAAGAAAAACGTGTTCTTCCATTTAATGTTTTCCCTTTCAGTAGGACCCCATCACCCTTTTTTAAGTAACAGCTTTATTAAGATATAATCTACACCATGCTAGGCATGTTTATGGCTATTATCTCATTTAATCCATATCATCATTCCATTGCACTAATTTGAAAACCAAAGCTCAGAGAAGTAAACGTTCTCAGAGCCACACAGTTGCTCCATGGTACAGGCAGGATTTGAACCTGGATCTCCCCAAGTCCAATCCCAAAGATACTTCCACTGCTCCATGTTTCTCGTGCAGTAGATGGCAGTAGATAGCAGCTGCCCTTTATCATTTTATTATGGTATGTTTTAGAGACAGCAAGAGCCTGTACTTTTGTTTGGCTTACAGAAACTCAAATGCATGCAATGTATCACTTCACCCATGCATATCCCTGGGTTGAAAATATGCCCACATCTATGGAACACCTAAGAACAAGCATTACACAAATAAACCTTTTCCCTAAATTTCCCTGTGATTCTTGGAGCTACTGAGACAACACTCCAATATTTCTGTAATTTTTAAGCCCACAAAGGAAAGTTAGTGTATAACAAAGGCCTTGGTGGCTTTCAGCTGCATCCTAAGACTCCTCTCGTTAAATTTCTTAATAGACTGGCCTCATATCAGAGCCCAGGAGGAGATGGTCCACCTAGGAACAGGGGTTCTAATAGTTAACTCTGAAACTGGAAGCAAGCCAGTGACAAGGAGTTGAAACTAAAGAAGACAGGAGACCTCCGTAAATGTCCTTCCAGCATAGACCTGAGGTTCTGAGCAACTGTGGGTAACGCACAAACCATTATTAAAACCAATAAAATACCATTATTTTACAAATAATTAAATTCAATGCCTTGAAGCCAATTATTTATTCTATAATAAATTAAAGCTAATAACATACTATTAAAACCAAAAAAATCCTTACCTTTGGTGTAATGACAAGACAGGTGGAATACAGTCTAGAGAGACCATCCCAAGGGACAAGGTCATGAAAGGAACCTTGAACACAGCAAAAGTGGAAACCAGAGACGACAAAAAAGGTCTCCACTTAAGTTTGATGGATTAAAAGTGGAGAACTGTGTTAAGAAGGACTCTGAGGCTAGGCCGGGCGCGGTGGCTCATGCCCGTAATCCCAGCACTTTGGGAGGCCGAGGCGGGCGGCTCACGAGGTCAGGAGATCGAGACCATGCTGGCTAACACGGTGAAATACTAAAAATACAAAAAAAAATTAGTCGGGCATGGTGGCGGGTGCTTGTAGTCCCAGCTATTCGGGAGGCTGAGGCAGAAGAATCGCGTGAACCTGGGAGGCAGAGCTTGCAGTGAGCCGAGATTGCACCACTGCACTCCAGCCTGGGCAACACAGCGAGACACTGTCTAAATAAACAAATAAATAAATAAAAGAAGGACTCTGAGGCTAAATCTAAGGTCAGTGGGACAGAGTTCTGAGATCAATCAGCCATGCCTGCTGTGGTTAAAGGTTGGGGAACTTGGATTATACAGATGAGGTCAACTCTCCCACAAGAATGGCATATGATCAGCCCCCCCAGAACTGTGAGGTTATTTTCCTTATAAAAATCTCCAAAAAATGAGACCTTCAGTAACATATTCCAGGCATTAGCCATTCCCAACAGGAAATGTTCTCTAAACAGGTTTAGTTCTTGTGGACTTTCCAAGAAAAGTCCAAATTCCATCCTTCCCAACTCCAGACCTGGGACCCTAATGGAACAGGCGGTTTCCATTTTCTCAGGCCTCCGACAATTTCCAAACAGGACACAAAGATGAGCAGTCTTTAAAGAATGTTTCACGTTCATACAAAAAGGCAGACTTTCCCATCTGCCTGGAGGTTGCTTTTGGGTCACAGCCATGGGAATCGCAGAGTGCATTTGGACATTCCGATGAGCTGCCCTGACAGACCGGCTTTGCCCCAGTCAGGGAGGGGTGCCAGAGTCGCTTTGCAGAGGCCGCAGCCCCCCCAATAGCTCTGCTCCCCTCTCGGCCACCCCCAGGGCCTCCTGCTCTGCCTGGAGGTGGTGCGGCCTGAAAGGCCCACATCTGCTGCCCTGGCCCCGGAGATGTGTGTTCCCCACTGCCAAGGCCTGCGTGCCAGCCCCACGTCGCAAGCCGGATTGTGGTGGTCTGCCTGTGTTTGTTGAAATTGGGCTGGGAGAAAGGCCTCGCCGTCAAGATTCCCTGGAATGTGCACCCGAGTGCTAAGGAGACGGCTCAGTCAGCAAGCTCAGGAAATGGGGCCGAAGGCTGGGCCGGGGCCCAGATCTGGGCCATCGCGCAGGCTGCCTGGAACAGGCCGTCAGGGAGGGAGAGCCAAGGGACCGCCAGGACAGAGGTTGTTTTTGTGTTGATATCGTCCTACTCTCAGTTTGCAGCTTGGGGCTTTCATTACCTTGACCAAGTAGAAAATCAAGTCAAAAGAGTTGATTTTCCTATTTGACACCTAGGGCTTTTTCCAAAAGGAAAACTGAATGGTGCAGAATTTCTGGAGGCTGGTAGCATATTCTCTTTTGTTCCCAAAGTGCAATGTCTAAACCCCTGTCTTAAAATAACAATAGCAACACGAGTAGGAATGAAAGACGTTCCCATTACTTGAGCAGCTACTATACAGAGAGACTGCCCTGCAGGTGATATTCAAAATACTCAATAACCACACACAGTAGCAGATCAGAACTTACTGGAACTGGTCTCAGCAGCCCTCTCCCCGGCTATGCCAGGCGTTACCCCCTTAATTGCTGGATTATGAGGACATCTGGAGGGGAGACACTGGGGAATGGCTGCTGCAAAAGGAAGGCCCAGGGCCTCAGGGCAGAGGTTATTTTCAAACAAGTGTGGTAAAATCCAATCTTTTCGCCACAGTCATGGTAAGATGCCTTGCATCTGAGTGTCTGCCCCAGGGTAAAGCACCTGGGCAAGATGATTGCCAAACACCCCCAAATGACTCCACCCACCCTGTACACAGGAGCCCCAGGCCACCCATCGAAAGTTGAGCTTGCACCCCTGCCCCTGACCCTGGGCTGGGCCTGCTTGGCCAATGGAACGCAGAGGAAGCGACCTTTGGGTCTTCCACGGCAGGTATTAAAAGGACCTGGCAGTGTCGCTTCCTCTCTCGGAGAGTCAGGCAAGAAATCCAGGTCATCCCATTGGAGGGAACAGCCACATGGATTATCCCTAGAGAGAGAGGCCACTCCTGCCACAGCCACAGCCACCACCTCACGGCAATCTCATGAGAGACCCCAAGACAGACAGTGGAAGAACCAGCAGCCAAGCCCCACTGGCTCACAGAATCACGAGACACAATTCAAGGTTGTCGTTATAAATAAGCCTTTGTGTTTTGGGATGGCTTGTTGCCCAGCACAGAGGGCCAGACAGCACCTGACATACGTCCCCTTCTTTACCATCATATCTGTGAGGCGGACATCATGATACCCATTTTACAGACCCCAAATAATGATGTTGTCCAAAACCACACTAAATACTCGAGACCAGCCTAACCAGTACCGTGGACCCCTAAAACATCCTAATTTACAGACAAACCCACAAGCTCCCTCGGACCCTCACTGTCAGACCCTCCACTCTTTATCAGATCTTCAGAAAGCACCAGCTGTGTCTCAGGATTTCTGTGTGTGGTCTTGTCAACCTTCTCCTTCTGCCCATTAGGGCTTCTTGGACCCACGTGAGCTGGCCCCGAATTGTCAGAAGAACTGAGGAACCCACTGCTGTCGCTCAGTGTAGCCTCCGCTATCAATGCCTCCAGCCCTTGGGGAGCGTCACTCTGCTCACCCCCTGGGCCTCCTCCCAGCAAAGCTCTTCCTGCCCCCACCGTGCGCCAATTCTGGGCACATTCAGCTCCTGGGAGGCTTCTCAAGATGACACTGCCATTCCCAGACCTCCACCCAGCTCAAGTGGAAGAGTAGCCATGCAGTCAGCCGAGCCCATTCTTCACGCCTTACAGATGCACTCCACGCTCTGCAGGCTTCCTCTGAGAAACCAAGGCATTGTATAATACAGGAGCTTTATTCCTGTTGGTGCTAATGGAATTGGGGTGGGGGAAATGCTCAGTTTTTTCTGCTGCGAAGTACTTTTCCATATTTCTCTGTCTTTGTTATGAAATCTCCCCAGTGATATTAGCTAATTATTCAAAATAAAATTTCCCACTCCAGCTGAATTCCTCCCACCAGAGGGTCAAGTGTTTTTATTCCTGCTGTGCAGTGGTTAGTCACTGGCCCAGCTCTCCCCTCGGCCCTCATCAGGGTGATGGATGCCCAGCGTGAACAATGACAGGCAGGAGAGAAGGAGGGGGGCGTGCACGCCTCCATCCATCCTGTTTCTGCTGGCTCCATTCCCCTGCCTCCCTGTCCTTGCCCTTCAAGACTCTGCTCAGCTTCCCCTTCTTCCAGGAAGCCCTCAGGGAGCTCTCTCCCATCTCCATCCAACGAAGATACCTTAAGATACCGCTCATATAACCCTAACCTCCTGTCTCTAATCTAATCTTTCTAAGTTTTGTTTTCTCAGCTATTTCCTAAGCTCCAAAATCCCATACCTCGTGTTTTTCTTGTAGACAGTATCAGCGTCATCACAACTCAGCGGCTGCCCTGTGTTCAGACACTCGGCCCCGTGCTTCATGTGGGTTGCCTCATTTCATAATAGATACAACGATGTCCCCAGTCTGCAGAAGATGAGGCTCCAAAAAGGTGAGCCACAAGGTGTAGCTGGGTTGTGAGCTCAGGTAGCCCAAGTTCAGAGCCTGTGTCACTAACTATATTAGTAATTAACCTATGGCCTTGATTGAGCATCACAAATCAGAAGGAGAAAAAGTGAAAGAGCACATTTTATTGCAAATGGGCAATAAAGAAAAAGATAATGGTTTGGTGGTAATAATGAACACTGGACAAGATATACAAAGACAGGCCCTCTACTGCATTGTTTGTGGTGGTCACCACTTACACAAACATCCTAGTATTTGCTTGGATGGCATAGTACAGGTATCCTAAAATTAGCCCAGAGGTTTTACTCAATAATTCCTGCTGCGGAATAGCCCCTAAGGAAACGAGTACAATGTGGATAAAGATTTATACACAAGGCTGTTCTTGCAGTGTGACTTCCAATAGCAAATACTTGGAAACAATCTCAATGAACAGCAATAGGTATGACATGTGGAAATCTGGCTGGTGTTTACTTTCTTCTTTCCTTTTCTGTACTTTCCAAATTCCTTCAAAATGCATTACTTCTTACATGATCGGGGGAAAACTCAACCATATTTTTAAGGCTGGGCAGGGACATAGCCCACTTCATTAGCATCAGAGAGGACAATTTTATGGAGGACATTCTGGCAGCACATGTTCCAACAGAACAATTCTCCTTCTAAGACCACATTTGACACAAATCCTCACAAAAATGCACCAAGGTATATGTGCAAGGACATTCACTGAAGCACGACTTGTAATAGCAAAAGGTTCAAATCAATCTAAAAGTTTACCCAAAGGGAATGGTGAAATAAATCATGGTACATCCATACAAAGGCATACGGTGAAGTTAAAAAGAAAGAAATGCAGCTAGAACATGAAGGATTGGCCATGACATTGCTCAGAGAAAAAGCCACATTGCAGATCCATGTGTGTAGTATAATCCTATTTGTGTAAAAAAAGTATAAAGATATGTGATTGTTTATACAGACATTAGAAAGTCTAGAAGGATTTACATCAAACTCTTAGACAGTGGTTACCTGAAAGGGAAACTAACTGGAAGAATTAGACACTTTAATGTTTTACTTTGCTTTTATATTGTTTGAATCATTTCCAAGAGCGGTACTGCTTTAGGCAAGTAAACAAGTCCTTTATTTACTTTTTCTTATGGAAAAATTCAAATACATGCAACCATACAAACAGCAATGTAACAAACCCCAGTGTGCCTCTCCCCAGCTTCCAGCCTTGCCAGTGATCAACTCCTGTCCAATCCTGTTTCACCCCTACGCTATCCACCCAGATTACAGTGCCACTGTCACACTCAAACATAACAGTAGTTTCTTAATGCTATCAAATATCTAGGCAGTGTTCTAATTTCCAGTCCCTCGTAACATTATGAATTATTTTTAACAGTTCAAATCAGAATCCAAATAAAGGCCCCAAGTTATAATAGCTTGATATGACTTTTAAGTCTTTTTCTTACCTGGATTATTCATTCTCTCTCTCTCTGTGAGTTTGTGTGTGTGTGTGTGCATGTATCTGTGTGTGTGTGTATATATATGTGTGTATATATATACGTGTATATATGTGTGTGTATATATATGTGTATATATGTGTATATATATGTGTGTATATATGTGTGTGTGTATATATATATATATTTGGAGAGAGAAGTGTTAAAGAAACCAGGACATTTGTCCAACAGGGTCTCCCCATAGTCTAAGTGCAGCTGGCTGCATCATCATAGTGTCATTTAACTTGTGCTTCTGTCCTTCACGTTTCCTGAAAATTGGTGGTTGGATCAGGAGGCCCAGTTAGGTTCAGGGCTGAGGTTTTGGGCAAGGCTGCTTCATGACCCATGGTGTGCTTTGCCATCAAGAGTCTCTGGTCTCTTGTGTCATGATGCTAGCAGTGTTGATGCTCCATGCTAAGCCACTGGTTTATTCTGGAGATGTGTTAAACATCACTCCCATGCACTGTTCAGCATGAAACCAGGGTCTCCTCGCTGAGCAAAGGCTGACACAGCAGGTGCATGTGGTGCTGTAATCACCTTGGTGGCCACTCTTATCAACTTGAGTTCTTTGCTCTTAAGTCCCTTCAGCTTGATCAGACAGCCCCCAGGAGTGTGGGGTGGCACACACACAACATCGTCAGTGTGCCTCTTGCTAATCACTCGACCTGTCTGAGCCTCCATAACACAGAACAACACCCCCTCCTTGCACTTACCCTATGAAAGTGCTTTGGAAACTGAAGGCTGAAGCACAGTGGGGAAGTGTGGAAGGAAGGTCTTATTTACACAGGTGTTTCACTCCTCACACTGAGGCAACCCAGTTGAATGGATAAGCTTGCAGACCCTCAAGCAAAATGGGAGACCACCTGGGCTCTAATGGGGGCTTCCTCGCTTTCTGGTTGTATAACCCAGGGCAAGTTATTCACCCTCTCTGTGCCTCAGTTTCCCTGCTGTTAAATGGCAATAACAAGATCAGCGACGTCACAGAGGGGTAGCAAGAATTGGATTAGGTAATGTGCATAAATTGCTTAGGACAAGACCAGCACATCACGCGCTGGCTTCCATTACATGACCTTTGACGGTTTCACCTACAAATGAATCCCAGTGAGCACAAGAAGGACTAGCAACCATGCAACTTCTTGCATGGTGATTTAAGAAGTGCTTTGTTCCGGAATCAGCCATCATGGTGGTCCTGCTTCCTAGCTTTGCTGCCTTAGACAAGTTACTTCACCTCACCCAGCCTCAGCTTTTGCATGGGTAAAGTGACTAAGCCTCAGGGAGATACTGCAAAAACTGAACAACCTAAAGCATGTTATGCTAACAGCTAACATTTATGGGAGGAGGAGCACTTTGCTCCACTCTGTTCTGTGCTTCCTCTGCATTTAATGTCAAAACATCCTACGAGGACAGCTTTATTGTCACCCCACCTAAGGTTGCCAGCACTATGCCAAGGAGGCAGGACTCTACCCGCTCCACAAACCTTTATCTGCAAACTCTGGGGCCAGACGTGTTTCAGAGTTTAGAGTGTGGGGACTTTAGAAGTCAATAAGGTACACCTTAACACCTCACCAGAGCCTGGAGAAGCACCTGTAATCAAGCGCATTAATAGTTCTTCAGGAAGACATATGAACATCCCTCACTAATTGGGATAAACAAAGATCTAAATAGATTCATATCAGCTCAGGTCAAGTTTTGCCACCTAATTAGTTTGAGACAAACCTACAAAAACTGTTTTCCTGTACTGATCTTTTGAGATTTGGGCCCTGCAGATGAAAGCATGTGGACCAGCAGTGTAAGCATCAGAGAGACCACACATGGGGTGCAGGGGGCAACAGGGTGACTCACCCCATCAGGACCTGTTGACATCTGGGCTTTCTCACAAATGAGAATCCCGGGACCCCAGGTTGGGATAATCCTTTGGACTGCAGGCACGGCTGGGCAGTAATGGAGTTCAGGAAGGCTGAGGCAAGGATGGGGACAAGTTTACCACCCTTGGCCCCTTCATCCATGCCCTCATTGTCAGCTGGAGGTGCTGTGGGCTCCAGGAACCCTGAAGCTCCCTGGGGTCCAGGGAGGAGCAAGACTATGTTAGGGACATGCAGTGGCCTCTCCTGTCTTGTCACCCAGCATCTAGGCATGACCCCACCTCTTGATATAAACCACTTCTCTCTCCCTTCTCCAAGTCCGTTTTCCTGTAGGGGCCGCCATATTCGCCTGTGACTCTGCCTCCATGGATCACAGTTGATTGGTCCAGTGGACACATGACCCACATGATCCAATCTGAGTCTTCCTCTGAGATTTTTCACAGGGTTGGGAGCAGGAGCCGTCCCTCCCATCCAAGGCCGGCAGAAGCCGGCAGATGTGTGGTTCCGGTGCAGTCACTTCTGCCCCCATGTGGAAGAAGCTGTTTTGGAGACAGAACTGAGTTGGCGAGCAGAGAGAAATGGGTGTGAGAGAGACAGAGGTTTTTCAAGCTCTCTAGTTGAACTGTCACAGAGACCCAGGTCCACTCCTGCCCTCTCCGCAGTCTGGAGTTCTATCAAGCTGGAGTGGAAATAGGGTGTGAGGGAAGAAAAGGTCCTAGCAGCTGGCTGCCAGCCGCTCTCTCACTTGTAAATGAGAGCGGTGCTGGAAAGCAAGCTCCTGCTTCTGTATTTGTTCAGGCGATGGAGGGAGCACCTCCTACCCCAAACCCACCCGACACCTGTTGAGAAACACTGACCCCATTGCACAGTTTGGATTTACACGGACTCTGTGTAACACCTTGTAAAGAAAGCCACTGGTGCAGAAGATTAAAGAATGCCATTAAGTAAGTTGTTTTATTTCTTCTGAGACCGAAGGAAGGCTGAAAAAGTGCAAGGACATGTCGCTGAGTTATTTACTCTGTTTCCAGGGACTGTGCATCGCCTCCCAAAAGCACCCCAGCTGGGTCACCATGGTCGTTTATAAGGTGTGAATGTGGAGGGGGAGCCAGCGCCATCCTGGGGGGAAGCTTGGAGCAGTCACGTGGATCTAAATGGAAAGTTAGTGCCAGGAAAAGCTCCTGGGGCCGGCCTGGCGTCCTGGCCCTGGCAGGACACTGAAGGAGGTCTGCACAGCTCCATGAGTGCCCACAAGTCCCTGGGTGGAATGCCTGTCAAGACCCTGCCCATTTGGGCTGCTGTGTCCCTCTATGAAGTTCTGCAAATCCTTTTCTGGAGCTCAGGGTGAATGGAGCCCCTTTCTCTCCCAGCTGCCTAGGAGCATGGGAGAGGGGAGGGTTTCACACCGGGGCTGAAGACAGCTCGTGCTACACGTGAGGCTGTCTCGGTTTCTGGCCTCCTTCTGGCCTGCTCCCTGAGCAGCTGGCTTTAGGGAGCACAGGGGTCTTGGAAAAGCCCCCTAGGGTTGCAGGGGACAGATGCGGACTTGTAGGGGACAGATTTGGACTTGAATTGGCTTGGGCCAAGGAGAAGGCTTTGCTGTAAAGGGGACCCAGAAAGCTCACGAGACCCTCAGGCAGACAGAGGCCTTCAGGAAGTGAGGCAGGCACGGTCTGTCTGTTTGTCTGTCTGCCACCCTCTGCTTGACCACTCACCTCTGTGTCCCGTGTTCTTGGGTGTGTATCTCCTGCCTCTCTCCCACTCCAGACCCTCTTTCTGGGGTTGTGAGTACACACAGTGGAATATGAATGCCCCACGGCCCCCAAATGATGTGCCACCATTCAGGTCACCCCCAGAGAGCAGTGTCTCTGAATCCCAAATTTCTAAGTGAGAGAATTTGTTGGCCAACCTGGAGTCAAATGTCTATCCCCAGCCTGACTAATAATGGCCAAGGGGGTCACACAAAATGTCACTGTCTGCTCCTTTTCTCCCCCTAGAGCCACTGCTCATCCTGTCAGTCGACAAATACACTGAGCACCTACAACATGCCAGGCAGGGTGCTAGAGGGGGACCTGAGGCCTGGAAGGAGGAAGGAAGGAGGCCTGACCTTTGCCCTTGGGATGTTGCTATCCCAGTGAGAGGGGCAGATACAGAGGCAGTAGTCACAGATGAAATCCCAGCCTCTGGACGCCCCATGAGAGAAAGGTGCCCGACGCCAAGAACTTGTGGTGCAGATGGGGGTGGGATGACCTGGGAGTTAAAATCAAAACACTGCATAGACATTAACCAGGCAGGTGAAGGAGAAAGAGCCTCCAGGCAGAGGACAGAGCACAGACCAAGGCCCTGCCCTTGACCCTAGGCTGGGCCTGCTTGGCCAACAGAATGCGGTATACAGGGTGGGGAAGGCCAGTGGGCAGCAGCCCCTGGATGGGCAAGGCAGGTATGGGGGCAGCCGGGGAGACTGGATTGGGGCGGAGGGCTGGCAGTGCTGTGAAGACCACGGGAAGAAAGTTAGCCCTTACCGCAGCGGCCACAGGCAGCCACTGGGAGGCTGCAGAAGAGAAGCAACTCAGGCATGCAGGGGCCTCCAGGAGCCGCCGGTTTTCAGGTCCCCTGGAAGGCGAGCCCAACTGGGTCCATCGAGTTCAGCTTCACTCCCCATGCCTCCACGCTCAGTGCTCTCCACCCAGGAACTCCATTCCAGAGGATGTGAGACCTGCCTTGCCCTGTGGTCCTGCCTCTGGCTCTCCCATTTTTGGTCTGGGCAGCTGGCGCCATAGAGAGGTGTCTCATGCTTAGCCACCTCCCCTACTGGATGCTAACATCCCCTGCACTCTACAGGGAAACACGGGGCCTGACTTGGCACAGGGACCATACGCAGAGGCTGGCGAGCTCCAGGTAAACCTGTGCCGCCCCTCCCTCTGCCTGGGGAGAGATCTGCATCCTTAAGTCTTCAGAGGAAGACCACGTGAAGACGACGGCAATGACGGTACACTTGGCGGGTACTGCCACACTGCGCATCGGCAAGGACTGGCCCGGCCTCACCCCGGGCATCAGAGCTGTCATCTTGCCCATCTCAGTGACAAAGAAGCAAAGGTAGAGAGGGGAGGAGCCTTAGCACAGCCACGTGGCCAGGGGCAGTGCAGCTAGTTCTGAACTCACAACCAGCCTCCTGAGCCCCCATTTTAACCACATCAGCCTATGACCCCCCCACACACATCCCGAAAATGCAGCCCAGCTAGGTCAGGCTGTGGGTCTGTGCATTGTGCTCTGGCTCAACATCCAGTCAAGTCCAAACTTGTGGCTGTGCTCCAGAGGAGCCTGAATGACCCAGCTGTGCTCACCCTGCCCTGGCCATGGGGCCTCTCCCCCAGGTCCCCTGGGGACACCCTGTACCCCTGCCACCCTCCCGCTTAACACTTACAGAACACTCACATTTTCTACAAGTATTGGGGGAACCCTGATTCCCCAGGTGGCACAATGGAGCTCACTCTGCCTCTGCTCAGGGAAGGACCCCAACCTCAGAGCGGGGCAGCCACAGACCTGAGCCTCAGCCCCTCCCACACCTCCGGCTGCACCCGGGCAGGTGAGGGACCCCCAGGGGCTGGCCAGGCAGGTGCTGGGACTCTGGATCTAGCACTCTGAAGGAAGTGGGCGGGTGGGGGGGCTTCCAAAGGCTGTTTGAGAAGCCTGTCTCTTGGCAGGAGAGGTGGAGGCACTGGTGTCCAGTTACCCCTCCCTTGAGGGAAGCCCCTCTTCTTGGAAGGGAGGCACCTAACTTGAAAGGCACTGACAGAAACGAACATGAGTTTTGTGTGGGTAGCAATGCAAACGAACCTAGTTGGGAGAAAAAACAACCCCAGAGGTTATTGTTTCTTGTTTTTGTTTTTGTTTTGAGATGGAGTCTTGTTCTTGTTACCCAGGCTGGAATGCAGTGATGCGATCTCTGCTCATTGCAACCTCCGCCTCCCTGGTTCAAGTGATTCTCCTGCCTCGGCCTCCTGTGTAGCTGGGATTACAGGCACCCGCCACCACGCCCGGCTAATTTTTGTATTTTTAGTAGAGACAGGGTTTCACCATGTTGGCCAGGCTGGTCTTGAACTCCTGACCTCAGGTGATATGCCTGCCTCGGCCTCCCAAAGTGCTGGGATTACAGGCGTGAGCCACCGTGCCCGGCCAGAGGTTATTGTTTATTGCCCCATATAACATTAACTAGCTTTGTAGCTAATCTTATCACACAGTAATCCAAAAGCCTTTCCCGATGGAATCTATAAACCCCTGTTCCTGAATGCACCTTGCCATCTTACTGTTTCCAGTCCTGCCATCACATCATCTCCCTGACCAATGAGTTAGTCCATCAGTATCTCGCATGTTTTTATTCTCTAATTGTGTGGAGTCATGGTTTTAATTGTAATACTATACTTTAACAAATACCATCACGGATGGCTTCCTAAGGAAAATCTACATTCAGCTGGGCTGGGACAGACGGCTTAGACACCTGAGTAGGGCGGGTATGCCAGGCAGAGGCAGGACTCCAGTCTCCACCAGCAGAGCCACACCCATGCCAGTCATTCCGTTCCACTTGGCTGGTGCTGGTCGTAGTCAGCTTGAATTGCCACAACAAAATACCATGGCTTGGGTGACTTCAACAGGAATTATTTCTCATAGTTCTGGAGACCGTAAAGTCCAAGATCAAGGTGCCAGCAGATTTGGCTCCTGATGAGGGCTTTCTGCCTGACCTGCAGAAAGCTACCTTCTCCCTGTGACCTCACCAGACAGACAAAGAGTAAGTGTTGGTCTTGTCCTTGTGTTATAAGGAAACTAATCCCATGATTAGCGTATCTTATAAGGTCCCACCCTCATAATCTCATCTAAGCCTAATCGCCTCCCAAAGGCCCCAGCTCCTAATACCATCGCACTGGGGGTCAGGGTTTCAGCGCAGGATTTGGGGCTCATAACAGTGCCTGCATCTTGAATGTTACTATTAGGCAGAATAATATTGGATGGAAAGATAGATTCACAGGAATGGATAAGGTGGGTTGTTTTTTTTTTTTTGGTCTTGGTTTTGGTTTTTGTGAGACAAAGTCTCGCTCTGTCACCCAGGCTAGAGTGCAGTGGTGTGATCTCTGCTAACTGCAACCTCCACCTCCCAGGTTCAAGCAATTCTCCTGCCTCAGCCTCCCAAGTACCTGGGATTACAGGCACACACCACCATGCCTTACTAATTATTTTGTATTTTTAGTAGAGATGAAGTTTCACCATGTTGGCCAGCCTGGTCTCGAACTACTGACCTCAAGTGATCCGCCTGCCTTGGCTTCCCAAAGTGCTGGGATTGCAGGCGAGAGCACAGTGCCGGGCCTGGATAAGGTGTTTTTAAGGAAAGCGGATGAATTTGTCTGGCTTCAGTGGGAGAAACCACATAGTTGGAGATTAGGCTGGAAGAATCTGTGAGGAATAAATAAATTAAAGAACCTCTAAACAGTGGAATATTCTGTATTCCAGAATGAGTAGCTTTGTCTGTGCTGATACAGAGAAAGCTCTAAGATATATTAAATATATTTCATAACTAACAATACTCAGGATCCGTTGTTAACATTTTTTAAAAGTATTGAAAAAAATGGTACAAGTAGAATGATATTATTTATGTATTAAACTATGTAAGTACAGATGTAAACATAAATATGATTTTATACATCAGAAATTTTCTAGAGAGAAAAATGGAAAATTGCCCCAAACCTGGCCTGGGAAAGAACTGATGTCATTCACAACTTCCTTCTGGGAAGAAATGGGTGTTTCTATGAAATGCATTAAGTTGATTTTCAGATAAACTTCAAGTCAACCCTCAGTCAAGAATTAATGATTATTAACCAGTTATTCTTTTTTCTTGTGTCCAGGCTGAGATTTCAGAAGTGAGGGAGGCTTTTAGTCTTCATTTCATGTGGTTTCATAATCTTTAAGTTTTGCCATTACCAGTATTATTTTAACAAATGTATTTGAGGATCAAACACATATCACGTCCAGGTTGTGGAGAAGCTTAAATGCCATGCGAAGAATCTGAAATTATCATGCAAGGAGGAGGGGACCATGGAAGGTTTTGAGCCAGGAAATTCCTGAGCAAAAGTGTCATTTTTTACCTGGAACGAGTGACTTCCCTCCCGCCCCCCTTGCCTGCCTGTGTTCTCCTAAGCTTCTCCTAAAATGAGGTTTGGAAACTGCGGTTCTTTCAACTGAATACTCAGAATAGATTTAAACAGAAAATGACTGTGAAGAAAAATTATAAAACAGTTTGAAGTGGGCAAAAAAAGGTTATGGGATATCAATTGGGATGATTTCTCAATTAATATCAATTAATTTTATTAATTTTATTGATTCCAATAATATTCGATCAAGTATCAAAGGATTCTTCAATCAATTAATTTTATTTATTCCAATGATATCGAATCAAGTATCGGTGGATATTTCAATCAGTTAATTTTATTGATTCCAATGATATGAATTGGAATGCTGAGAATTGTCTAGCAAGCCCTGCAGGGTCCTCTGGTTCTGCAGAGCTGTGCGCTGCTGGAGCAGGCTGGTCAGCCACTCTGGACATTATAGAACACAGAGAGTAACACGCATGAGTCTCACCCCTAGGAATCCAAATTACTTCTGCCCTATGGAGATACAATTAATTCACCCTGTAGAAAACTTGGTTCCAAGCATTACATCTTCAGCCCTAGAGGCATAAACTAGGTGTGTGCCTATTCACGAATTCATTTTGGTTCTTCCTGATTTCCTCATGCCTGTGCTTCACATCCTTTGAGTCAGCTTTCATGTGTCAATCACTTATAAATGATGTATGTAAAATCTCTTAAATGTGTCCATTTGATACTTGCATAAGAGCCTTGATTTTACCTTTTGAAAGCTGTATCGTTTAGCATGGCCAAACCAGACCAGAAGAAATGAGGCAATAGCTCTGTTCCACAGTTATCGTCTATCGAGAGAGGAATTCAAGATGACCAGAATTTAGGGTCTGACTCGTTTATGATCCAGCGTGTCAGGAAGCCGGTACCGGGAAAGACAGATGTGATCTGGAAACAGTTGAGGAGTCAGTTGGGCATGGAGTGGCAGGGGACTGCTCCAGATGTGGCAGAATGGGGTGGGGTGGGGTGTGGATGGAGGAAGAGCTGGGAATGAGAGAAAATCTGATTATCAGATGCGCAAATCGCTGACAGACATGTTTCTGTAATTATAGGATTCGAAGCAGGACAGACAAAAATGAAGAGGTGAGGAGCTGGATGTGGGGAAACTTGTTATTCTTGAATCTGAACAATGAGGTGTTTTCTTGAAAGATAATCAGATAAGGAAGCAAAAGAGAGATTTGCTCTGAACTGCGCCCAAGCCCGTGATCATGCAATATTTACATTAAATTCAAAAGTGAATGAAATGACAGGTCAGCCAACAGGAGAGTAGTTTTTGCCTGTAAAGGCGCTCTTCTTACCCGGACAAATGGGCAGGCTGTGTTTTGAAAAATAATAATCCAGGACAGAATGGGGAAGGGGTGAGCTTTTGTGGAAAGATCCAGTATCTGAGGATCATTTCAGTGTTTGTGACCTCGAGAAGGAAAAGGAGGGAAGCAGTCTGGGGCCTTTTCCTGGACTTTGGACATGGGCTCTGGATATGGCGTCGGGGGCCAGTGCATGCAGGGCTGGCCGGGGGACAGACATCCACCAGAGCTGGTGGGCTCTTGGCTCTGTTTCCGCTGGACCTCCGTGAGATTGAAAGATTTTCCTAGATGGACAAGGGACTGAATCTTCTCCAGCTCTGAACCTCCTTTGAAGACATCAGAATAATGCTTCAGACTCAAACTCCCTGATTTTTCTTGTAAACAATGCAACCCAATTGGTTTAAAACTCTTATACGAGGAACAGAAGTTGTGTAGCATCGTGGTTAAACAAGGAGAGCTTGAAGTCAGGGATCACATTCTTGCAACCTCTGCCTGTTGACATTGGGTTGGCTCAACTTTCCAAACCTTTGGTCTCTCATCTGGAAAGGGAGTGAACATCTCCCAGCATCGGGGCCAGTGAGTGGGCTGTGTGCTGCCAGGCTTACCTGGAGCTCTCACTCAATGGCACTTACTCCAACACTATGGTGATCTTGATTAGTAGTAAAGGTATTAAGGCAAAACGCAAAAGTTCAATCTGATTGTTGCACCAGGATAGTAGGAGATTATTGATAATTATTTATTCAAATCTGTCTTGAATTTTATTGCTTTGCTGTCTTTTCAGTTGTAAAATAAAATAAAACTTGGATTCAACAGGAAGGGTAGGAATAATGATTTCTAGAACATTAAAATAATAGCACATAATACTTACTACACGCTGGCCATGGCTCCATTCACCTCTCACAATAAATCTACGTGGCAGGGGCTCTCATGATCCCCATTTCACAGAAGGGGAAGCCACAACCCAGAAGGACAAATGAACCTGCCAGGAGGAGACGGTGAGCAATTGGAAGAAATGCCCAAGGGTCTGGCGCCGGGAATGGAAGGTCCCTTTGGTAAAGTACACATCAGTAAACAGAGACAGGGTAGATGGAACACTACACAGATGGAGACCTCTGGGTCAGGAACAGGCCCTTCTGCACACCAGGTCTGAATGACTGCCTCTGAGCTGACTTAGACCCCCAACACTCCACAAAGATACCCAAGAGGCCTCTGGTTCCTGCACCTCCCAACTTGCCTTAAGACCAAATCTGTTCTGGTGGCCAGAAACCAACTCCCTCTCCTGTGGCACAGAAGAACTTCTAGCTTCCTTTATTAAGAAAAATTAAATGTCTTGTGAATATAGCGGTGCCCTGGCTGAGCTAGCGATGTGTCCACTGTGGACACAGTGAAAGACAGATTTCACCCTGGACAGACAGCTTGTCTCCTGCCCAGGGACAGTCCGAGCCAGCCACCAGGCAGGGGACCAATTAATTCATGAAGTCAGCTTGCGAGGCCCTCGCTAGCGAAGGCAGAAACTGTGCACATGGTTTTCCATTTATTCAGGAGGCAGCGGCAATGCCCAACAAGACAAACCAGCCGATTTGGTTGAGGTTGCCATCAATAGTGAGTGCCCCCAGGTGCTGTCCAGGCAATGCTCACAGCCTCACAGGCTCTTGCCCCACTGGGGGCTTGGGAAGAGTTCAGCAGCGTCTGGAGGTCTGTGCATGAAGACATCCCCACAAGGCTGTGTTTGGGCACAAAAACTACACTTCTGTGTTGAGCTTCGGAACGCCTGGGCTCGGCTCAGCCAAGCTAACAGAAAGACCTTTCATTAGGCTCTCAGGAGATATTTCCAAAAAAAAAAAAAAAAGGAAAGGAAAGTAGAGCCTTTCAAAGAAGAAAGTTCAGTGCTCAGCAAAAAAAATGGTTTTTTTAGAATAAAAATTTAATCAATTTTTGTGGTTTCAATAAAAGCAAAGGATTTTGTGGTTTTCCCTCAAATTTTTCACCATTTTCCATAAAAACAAAAGCCAATATTTGAAACCATTTTTCCCCCAATGAAAGTGGCAACGTTTCTGCCCAGGGACAGTTTCTTGGAGAAGTATCTTTGCAAGCTTCCAGCCCTGGGATCGCTGTGTTGGGGCCTGAGAATACATGGGGTTATTTCACCTGCAGCCAAGTGTGTGCACCTCGGATCACAGAAATGTGCTTCAGTTGGGAAATTCCACATGATGAGAAAAGATCACTTTTCTTTCAAGAGGTATAAAAAGTAGGCCATTTTACTCTCTAGGGAGCAGGACACAAAGGTCTGAAGGTGGTCGCTGCTATATGGGGGTTGTGTCGTCAGCAAGTCTGTTTGCAGAGAACAACAACAACAAAAAGCTCCCTTCTGATGCTCATTATAGACCCATGCATAGAATCGTCCTATTTGAGATCTCAAAGGAGCGTGGTTGAACTTTCTTATTTTGCAGATGAAGAAGCTGAGGCTCACAGTGGCTGCAGGGCTGACCCTAAGACACAAAGATGATCCGCAGAGCTGCCACTCAAATCTAGGCCTCTTTGCCCACAAAGTTTTTTTGTTTCCCCGTATCATGAGCCCTCTGTTAGTAAAGCTTGTTTTTATCAACTCTTAATTCCTGGAACAAACATCATCTACACTTTTGGCAGCAAATTTTAACATTTCTTGACTACCTAGGTCAAGAAATGACTACCTAGGTCAAGAAATGACTACCTAGGTCAACAACTTTCAGCCTCTTGCATTTGAACTTTAGCAAAAGATTCCAAACTGCCACAAAAATATTCCTTTCATACTGGGAGCGAGAAGGTTCCAGGAACTATTGAGGGCTCTCAATTGGTGAAGCAACCCAAGACTATCACCCTCTTCTGGATTTTTGCTTCCCTGAATTTAATGTCAAGAGCAACATTTTCCTAGTTTTTCTCTTTGCTTTGGCTGCTAGGAAGCGCAAAGCTAAATTTTGTCTTTAATTGCTATAGCTTTCCTCAGTTTGTTTTGTTTTGTTTTGTTGTTGTTTTGTTTTTTTGTTTTTGCGACAGAGTCTTGCTCTTGTCACCCAGGCTGGAGTGCAACGGCACGATCTCAGCTCACTGCAACCTCCACCTCCCAGGTTCAAGCAATTCTCCTGCCTCAGCCTCCAAAGCAGCTGGGATTACAGACGCACGCCACCATGCTGGGCTAATTTTTGTATTTTTAGTAGAGACAGGGTTTCACCATGTTAGCCAGGCTGGTCTCAAACTCCTGACCTCATGATCCACCCACCTCAGCCTCCCAAAGTGCTGGGATTACAGGCATGAGCCACCGCACCCAGCCTCCTCAGTCTAGATGTTTTAATGTAGTTTCTGTCTTTGCCACTTTACTCTCTTCTCACTTGCCTTTTATTCTGGGTTAATGCTTTTTATGCCTTGTATTTTTAAGTAAAACATTTCCATTTTTTTCTGAAAATGGATAAAGAATAAATATGAAAAATAAATACTTGTTATCTCAGATCTCAAACCAAAATAAGTGACAAAATCCCTCAATTCTAGATAGCCAAGTGCAAGGAAAACTCAAAAGTAATTACAAAAAGAACTCCCCCATGCCCACACACGTAAAAAAGCTGGCAAAAGAAATCCAATATGTTCGTTAATGGCCAGTCCTTTAGAAAATCACAAAGTTGTCATCGTAAACCTCCTGTCTTACTCTGGTGGTTAACCACCACACAAAGGCAGCAAAGCACATCTCTACTTCTTAACCTTGAGCCTGTGTACACTTTATCCCTCTGCGCTCAGGATGTCAGCACTGGAAAACCCCTGAGCACCAACTCCAGCTCCACCATTTCTCAGATGAGGAGCCTAAGCCCCAGAGAGGGCAAGCAACTTCTCGACAGCCACACAGCTTGGAAGCAGTGAAGCTGAGGGTTCTTTCTAGAGTATCATGCCCTCCTTCTTCAATGTGCCTGATTCCACCAAACCATGTGAGAGACTCAGGAATTTAAATCACTGACATGAGTAATTTTGTTTTTGTTTTTTCAGGCCAACCTAAAAGGTAAAAGGAAAAAGACTGCTTCTACTGACTGGTCCATGACAATACCCAAACTTGTGCTTTCTCTCTCTCTCTCTCTGTATGTGCGTGAGTGTGTGTGTGTGTGTGTGTGTGTGTGTAAAATCTTTATAACTAAACTATAGGAAATTGTTGCTAAAACAAGCTGTGACACCTTCAGTTAACATTTTTTATTGGATAAATGCTCAACAAGAGTCTACGCAGCACCACGGAGGTGGAGAGCAGTAAACAAAACAGAGAATTGTGGGACCCCCAGGGAGCTCACAGGTCAACCCCAGGAAGCTTACGTCTGAGGAAAAAAAACACCGTGCCCAACCGAATGTCTCCAAATAAACTCTAAACTCTGCTTGATGTGGACTGGAGAGAGAAACCCCCAGCCTCTCAATGAAACCAATTTCTTTTTTAACACAGAGAAAGGAAAGCTTGGCTTTCCATTAGCGGTTGTTTCTGTAAGGTGAATTAAAACAATGTGATCATTTAAACTTTCCCCCACGAAATATGCGGTATCAGAGGAATGTCCGTTCGCAGCTGGGAAAGCTTGGACGGGCTGCATTCGCACGCTCCACGCCCCTGGGTCTCTGCTGAATCCTGCCTTAGTGTCTGCTGAAAACTTAGCGTCAAATAAAATGGCTTCCCGGAAACCTGCGACCCACAAAGACAGGCTTGGGATCCAGAACATTAGTTTTCTGTGTGTTCGTGGAAAATGATTGATTTAAATATGCCGAGAACGTCTTAGTGGTAAAAGTGAGTGGATTTTTTTTTTTTAAGGAAAATTTTATTGGGAATATTTTTTCCCCTTAGGTGTGAAATTTGGCAGGTAACTGCATTCTCTGATGGACTGTTGAAGACTCGGTTAATTAGAAATAAGATTCAGGTCCAAGGTAAACATCTTGAGCCTGCTAAGTCTTCTTAGGATGTTTGTCTGAAATGCTTCTGAAAATAGTATAGCTTTCTATAAAGAAATCTTAACCGGTGTTCACAAGTGGAGTTGACTATGTTCTAACCCAGCCCTTACCAAATTGGTATTAGATGAGGGATTAGTCTCTGATTTTATGTGAAAATCCCAAGAGGAAAAGCAGCTCCAACCACGGCTTTCATATCCATTTTTCAGAAATAAGGCCTAAAGGCTCAGCAACTGCACCTCTTTAATCAAAGCAGTGGGAGACTGTTCAACCAGCTCCCCGGTGGCTCGGTTCCGAAAATCAGGGCAGCTAATTGCCCACTGTTTGTTGACACAATCGATCGTGCAGACAGGAGACAAACAGCAAGACATCCACAGAATTTCCGTAGGTTGAGATACTCAATGCTTATCTGTGCATCACGCAGCCGGGGCCACCTCTGCTTTGGAATGGTCTCATCGGCTCTGTCCAGTTTCCCACAGTCCTTCTCTCCATCTTCCCAGTCTGTGAGGAACACACAGTGAGGGTGGCACCCCTGGATTTGGGGGAACCATGCCTCAAGCAGCCCTAGATCCTTCTGCCCTGGACACAAAGGAAGCCGCTTAGTCTTTTCTGAGCACCCTCCCAGGGCTGGGTACCAGGAAGCACGTTCCCTCCATTTTCAGAAGGATGAGGCAAGGTGCAGGAAAGCTGAGCAAACTGCTCTCCCATCCATGACCAGGTGAAACGGGGATTGAACCCAGCAGTTTTGACTTCAGAGCCCTGCTCGCTCCACCCTCCAACAGTGGGCCCATTGTCCTCATAGAAGGAGACTCACTGAAGCATTTATTGAATAACCAAGAGTCCTAGCCGTCATGGAGGATATGAGGAAACAAAGCCCTCAGCCCTAACCTGCTTAAAACAAGCCCAGGAAAGGTGGGATGGATATGCAAGTCAACATGCAAGTAGACATTTTAGGAAAATAAAATGAAAGGAGCCATGGAGAAGAGGTTTCTAAAGAAAGTCCCTAGAAGAAAAGCATGACAGTTATTAAAGTAAGGAAGCAACAACAATTGGCAGACAACTAAAAAGAGATCACCCCCATTTCTGACTGGCAGAGGTCATGTATCAGATGTCTTTCTCTGATAATAAACATTTTCTAATCACGTAACATTTTTTAACATTCAAAATTCTCCCCCTTAGAACCCTCATACACTGTTGGTGGGAATATAAATTAGTATAGCCACTATGGAAAACAGTGTGGACATTCCTCAAACAATTAAAAATAGAACCATCATATGATGCAGGAATCCTACCACAGGGAATATATCCAAAAGAAATGAAATTGGCAATGTTGAAGAGACATCCGCAATCTCATGTCTATTGCAACACTATTCATAATAGCCAAGATACAGGATCAACCTAAGTGCTCATCATGGATGGACGGACAAAGAAAAAGTAGGGTTGTATATACATAATAGAATACTATTCAGGCTATCATTTGCAACAACATCAATAAACCTGGAGGTCATTATGTTAAGTAAAGTACAAACATAATATTGCATAGAAAGACAAGTTCTGCATGATCTCGCTTATCTGTGGAATCTGAAAAAGTTGAACTCATAGAAGTACAGAGTGGAATGGTGGTTACCAGGGGCTGCGGTTTGGGGAAAGAGATTGGGAAAATGTTGGTCAAAGATACAAAATTTCAGTTACATAGAAAGAATAAGTTCAAGGCCAGGCGCGGTGGCTCACGCCTGTAATCCCAGCACTTTGGGAGGCCGAGGCAGGCAGATCACAAAGTCAGGAGATCAAGACCACGGTGAAACCCCGTCTCTACTAAAAATACGAAAAATTAGCCCGGCCCGGTGGCAGGCGCCTGTAGTCCCAGCTACTCGGGAGGCTGAGGCAGAAGAATGGCGTGAACCCGGGAGGTGGAGCTTGCAGTGAGCCGAGATCGCGTGCCACTGCACTCCAGCCTGGGCAACAGAGTGAGACTCTGTCTCAAAAAGAAAAAAAAAAGAGAGAAAGAATAAGTTCAAGAGAGCTATTGTAAGTAACATGGTAACTATAGTTAATAACAATGTATCATATACATGAAAATTGCTACAAGAGTAGATTGTGTTCTCACCAAAAAAAAAAAAAAAAGAGTATGTGAGGTAATATATGTTACTTAGCTTGATTTAGCCATTTCGCCATGTACACAAATTTCAAAACATGTTTTCCACCACAAATATATGTAAATTGTATTTGTCGGTTTTTTGTTTTTTGGGGTTTTTTTGTTTGTTTTTTGAGACAGAGTCTCGCACTGTCGCCCAGGCTGAGTGCAATGGCGTGATCTTGGCTCACTGCCACCTCCGCCTCCCAGGTTCAAGCCATTCTCCTGCCTCAGCCTCCCACGTAGCTGGGATTAAAAGTGCCCACCACCACGTCCGGCTAATTTTTTGTATTTTTAATAGAGACAGGGTTTCACTATGTTGGCCAGGCTGGTCTCAAACACCTGACCTTGTGATCCGCCTGCCTCAGCCTCCCAAAGTGCTGGGATTACAGGCGTGAGCCACCACGCCCAGCCTATTTGTCAGTTTTTTTAATCTCCCCCGTGTAGCCCCAGCAAGCTCCTTTCTGGTGATTAAATTATCCTGTATCCTGATGGTGGTAGTGGTTACACAGATCTATACAAGAGACCAAGAGCACAGCAACACACACACACACACACATGCGTGTAAAAACCAGTGGAATCTGAACAAGGTCTGGAGTCTAGTATTGTCCCAATGTCAATTTCCTGGGGCTGCTATTTTGCAGCAGTTACATAAGACACCCCCACTGGGGAGAGCTGCAGGGAGGGCTCGGGAGATCCTTTGTACTATTTTTGTAATTTCCTATGAAGCTGTAGTCACTTCAAAAGTAAAAGTGAAAAACAAAATCCCTCCCACAATTTCATCTATTCCAATACATTTCTTGCCACTTAATTTGGGTTGCACTATTCGTAACTCGTAACACACCTAAAATTATTTTGGTAATGAGGAGGCTGAAATGTTTGGGCTTCCAGTGTGTTTTCAGAGGTTTTGTTTGGGAGAGAGGCCAGGAAATAACCCCATGCCCTTTCTGCAAATGGAGCAACTGAGGCTTTGCTGAGATTCATCCACGAGATTGGGCACTCGGAGTAAGGAGCCACGTTGACTGCACTCACCCCTGCATTGCCTGCCCCACCACTGAACCGAGCACCCGGCAGACACAATCAAATTTCAGTAAGTGAATACATCATGTACGACAGTCACCCACCATCCCACTGGTAACTCCACAGATGAGCAATGGCAAGCCAAAACTCAAGAGAGACACCAGGAAGGTTTAGACAACATGCCAGAAACTGTCCCTGAGAAAAGGGGAGCCGAGGCTTTGTGAGCAACACAAGCCGAGTCACTACAGACAAATTAGTGACCTTCTAGTTCAGCTGGCCAGGGTGGACCAGCAACTCTGTTAAACAGGAACCTGTCGGCCGGGCATGGTGGCTCACATCTGTAATCCCAGCACTCTGGGAGGCCGAGGTGGGTGGATCTCTTGAGGTCGGGAGAAAATGGAATGCTCACACACTGCTGGTGGGGCCGTATAGTTCCGCCACTGTGGAAAGAAGTGCAGCAATTTCTCAAAGAACTTAAGGCAGAACCCAGCAATCCAACCCAGCAATCCCATAATGGGGTATATACCCAAAGGAATATAAATCATTCTACAGGAAAGACATATGCACACGTGTGTTCATCACAGCATTATTCACAATAGCAAAGTCACGGAATCAATCTAAGTGTCCATCAGCAGTAGACTGAATAAAGAAAATGTGGTACATACACATCATGGAATACTGTGCAGCCATAATAAAGAACAAGATCATGTCCTTTGCAGCAACATGGATGGAGCTGGAGGCCATTATCCTAAGCAAACTAACACAGGAACAGAAAATCAAATACCACATGTTCTCACTTATAAGTAGGAGATAATTATTGAGTATGTATGGACAAAAAGAAGGGATCAATAGATACTGGGGCCTATGTGAGGGTAGAGGGTGAGAGGAGGGAGAGGATCGAAAAACTACCTCTCAGATATTATGCTTATTACCTGGGTGGTGAAATAATCTTTACAGCAAACGCGCATGACATGCAACTTGCCTATATAATGAAGCTACACATGTACCCTAAACCTAAAAGTTTTTTAAAAGTTTTTTTAAATATTTATGACATTTGTAAAACAATTGTAAATATTTTAAAAAAAAAGATGTTGCCATGGCCATATAACCCCATTTGGAGAGATCTATCCTAACAACATAGCCCAAAAGAAAGAAAAAGCAATTGTTGGCAGAAAATGATGTGGAAGAAATGGTTTTTACCATCAATGCCAACACAAAAAGGCTCACTTTCTTCAACACCTGTAAAATTAGAAAATAATGGGACTGAGCTTGGCACTAACACAGGTAGGGTCTCAGCATGGGGATTTGCACATAGTGAGCACCCCACGGATGGAATATACTCATCAGTCTGTGAGCAACTTGACAGCAAGACCCAGCTCTAGTTCATCTCTGTATTCCCACCCCTGCCAGCATGCTATCAGCACACTTCACTAAATACTCACTTAAAGGATACTTAACATATCCAGTTAGATTATATTTAATGCAATGGATAAGTCCAGATTTTACCAGTGGGATATTCAACCAAAATTAATTTTAAGTGTATACTTATGCCAAAAATATTATGAGATTGAGCCCTTAATAAGCTGGCCAATTTTAAATCCTTGGGGTTCTTGGATGTGTTTATTTATCTTCCTTCAGCCAAACACAATTAGTTGACGTGAAAGGATGAAGAACACTAGGAGTGTGTGAACACACAGAAGTGCCAAGGCCAGCAGTGAACTTGGGCAAGAGGCTGGAGGGATCATTGCAGCTGCATGGACTCAGCAGAAAAGATTCAATCGACTGAGATAACGGGGCTGAAAGGGCTCAGCCAAGTGCAGAGTGAAATAGATGGAGGTCCCCTACACACCGCTGACTCCAGGAGCTGAGAGGGGCAGGAACCAGCCAACAGGAAGACCCTGAGGGAAGCCCCTCAAGGTACACAGCAGTCTTTGGGAATCACACCCAACACTGAACCTAAAAGAGGTGAAAAAAAAAATCTGATCCACCCGAAGGCCATGTGGGATGTCTGCACCTTCCCTCTAATTTCCAAGAGGCTGCATCTTCAGAAGAGAGGAGCAAATGCTAAGAACAATTTTAAGGTCTTCAGAAGAATTAGAAAATGCAACCACCGTTATGAGAAACTGACCAATGAGAAGCTAGAATGTCATCCGAGAAAGTCCCAGCTGCCCTTTCATAAGCTTTGAGAACCTGTGAAAGGTACAGCTAAGCACGTGGGCTGCAGAGTCCAACCACCTGGCTCAACCATCCTCAGCATGGTGCCTAGAATACGTGCTCATATCCAGGTATGGATACAGCACATTCCAGGCAGGTGCTCAATCAACAGCAGTTACATGTTATTGCCAAGACACCCTTTCTCATCTCTTTGTGGGAGGCAGCAATGTCTCCAGCTGGGTCGTTGGAGAGAATGGTTCTGGGTGTGAAGGGGAATCCAGGGCTTCCACATCCTGATGGCTTCTTCATCAAATTGAAAATCAAGTGACAGAACTCTCAAAGCTGGACCATGAAATAACCAGGTGAGGAGCAGGGCCCCCCAATATTCTTTTTTTTTTTGAGACACGGTCTCGCTCTGTCACCCAGGCTGGAGCGCAGTGGTGCAATCTCAGCTCACTGCAGCTGCCACCTCCCAGGTTCAAGCAGTTCTCCCACCTCAGCCTCCCAAGTAGCTGGGACTACAAGTGTGCACCACCACGGCCAGCTAATTTGTGTATTTTTGGTAGAGACAGGGTTTCACCATGTTAGCCAGGCTGGTCTCAAACTCCTGACCTCAAGTGATTTGCCCACCTCAGCCTCCCAAAGTGCTGGGATTATAGGCATGAGCCACTGCACCCGGCCACAGCCAAACATAAGCTGAGGACAAGGGGAGGGGTATGGGGGCAAACATCTGGGGTTCCCCAGAACCTCCTTGATCAAGACAGGCATTGAAGTCCCACTCACATACCTCATAACACTCAAAGATTAACCAAGACAATAGACATAAAGAATGAAAAACTATTTTTAAGCCAAAGCCCGCCCTTAGTCAGCCTCATAGTTCAAGAGATGCCAAATTATGTATCATTCATAGATGCACAGATAAGATTGCCTGCATGGTGGCAGCCAGGCCCTCGCCACATCCTCACTGCAAAACGATGTCGTCGAAACCTGCTCTCACCCAACAGCAATGTGGGCATGTGCTCGCCAAAAAACATGTATTAGATGAGTCATGTGGAATTGCCATGTTCGTGGGTCAAAAGTAGTTGTATGCCTGCACTCCCCCATAGTCAGGTCTAACGCGATTTATAATAGCTCCGAACTAGACACTATTCAAATGCCCATCAGCAATAGAATGGATAAAAAGTCAAGGGAGAGGCTTGCCATGGAGTAGTAGACAGCAGTGAAAAGGAGCCACCTACGACCATGCCCAATGGCACCAATGAATCTCACAGATACAACGCTGAGTGAAAGAAGCCAGACACAGAAAGACGCACAAACAGGAAAAACCGTGGTGACCACCAGAGTGGACACCTCTAGTAAGAAGAAATGGGGGTGATGGGAGTGCACATGAGGCCTTCCCAGGGCTGGCCACTGACTGCCACTGAGTCTGGGACTGATTACATGGGTGGATTCATGCTGTGAAAATTTGGTGCACTGACAAGTATCATTGATGCACATATCTGCATGTATGTTTTACTTCCATAAAATGTTTTCTCAAGAGACATGGAAGAAACTTAAATGCATAAAAATGCATAAGAAAGAAGCCAGCCTGGCCAGGTGCAGTGGCTCATGCCTGTAATCCCAATACTTTGGGAGGCCGAGGGGGGCAGATCACTTGAGGTCAGGAATTCAAGACCAGCCTAGCCAACATAGCGAAACCCCATCTCTACTAAAAATACAAAAATTAGCCAGACATGGTGGTGGGCACCTGTAATCCCAGCTACTCAGGAGGCTGAAGCAGGAGAATTGCTTGAACCTGGGAAGGCGGAGGTTGCAGTGAGCCAAGATTGTACCACTGCACTCCAGCCTGGGCAACAGAGTGAGACTCCGTCTCAAAAAACAAACAAACAAACAAACAAAACGAAAGAAAGAAAGAAGCCAGCCTGAAAAGGCTGCACGCTATATGATTCCCAGCTCTAGGACATTCTGGAAAAGGCAAAACTATGGAGACAGTAAAAAGATCAGGGTTGGCAGGGTGAAAGGGAACAGGGGGAGGGATGAATAGGCAGAGCACAGAGGATGTTTAGAGCCGTGAAACTCCTCTGTGGATACTACAATGCTGGAGACTTGTCAGGATGCATGCGTCCAAACCCACAGCATGTTCAACACAGAGGGAAGCCTCGTGTAAACTATGCACTTCATTCAATAACAATGTGTCAATGCTGGCTCATCACCTGTCACACATGTACCACACTAAGGCAAGATGGTAACAATACGGGAGGCTGGAGGGGAGGCGGTGCATGGGAACTCTACTAAGGGCTTCACTTTTCTATAAATTGCAGTAAACAGTCTATTAACACAAGAAAAAAAAGAAAACAAAATCTGTGAGCTAGTTCATGATCTCAAACAAAAGCAGCATTAACAAGTGAAAAAATTATCTGAAACATTTGTAACAAATAGGCACAGGGGAAACTGGACAAATGTGTCCCTCTCTCCACCCTCTGGAAATACATCCTGGGGAGCCCTGTTTCACCGCTCCACAGCAAGGACAAGGAACCCCAATGAGCATCCAAAGCAGCCACAGTGAACCTCCCTCCTTCAGTGTCCGTCCTCTTTCCTCCTTCCTCAGTCTCGTAGATTCACTGTCTTCGTGCAGCTAGACTGGCTTTATTTCTACCTTTCTTGCTGCGTGCACGGAATGCTTTACACCAAAGGAAAATTATACGGTGCAAACATTTATTCAGAAACATGGTTTGCAGTGCTACCTCCCTGGAGTACTTGGCCAGGAATGAAAGCCGGTACACACTGCCGCTGGCGGAGGACAGGAGATGGAATCCTTTGCTCAATATAGTTCCAGCTTTTATGAGGCAGCTTTAGTGGGTATGTGTCAACTTCTCACCTGAAGCCCAGGCTGAAAAGAGCCCTGCCCTGCAAAGCCAGGCAAGTGTCGGGCCGCAAAGAAGGGGCAAGAAAGTGGGAGGCAGAGAGGGAGTCTTGGTGACCAAATGACACCCTCGGGGGCTTTCATCTCAGCTTCAAAGGGAAAGAATAAAATGAAAAGGGGGTGGGGATGGGCAGCAGTACTCATTGGGTCACAAGCAGATGGGTCACTCTTGTCCTGGACCGTAAGGCTACGGGCATGGGGATGTTGGTGCCTCAGCCACACCGTGCCAATGCTTGGAGCAGCCCTGATTCCAAAATCACGCTCCCCCTTCAACCCTGGCACTGCCTCTCCCTGCTTTATTTTCTCCATTGGTGGGCTTAATCATGTCCCCAAAGATATACCCAAGCCCTAAACCGCTGGTACCTGTGACGTGACCTTATTTGGAAGAGGGTCTTTGCAGATGTGATGAAGTGAAGACAAGATCATACTGGAGGGAGGTGGGCCCTCATCCAACGACTGCTGTCTTTGTAAGAAGAGAGGACACAGACACAGGGGGGAGAGGCCACATGGAGACGGAGCCAGGACTGGAGTGACGAAGCCACCATCCAAGGAACGCCAAGGACTGCCGGCCACACAAGAAGCCAAGAAAAGGGCACAGATCAGATTTCCCCCACAGGTTTCAGAGGGCATGTGGCACCTTGAAATGTGACTTCTGGCTTTCTGAACTGTGAAAGAATTGATTCGTGTTATTGTAAGCCCCCTGTTTCTGCAACCACGGGACATGAATCCATGCCATGGGGGTTGTTGGCTGAGGATCAGGGGTCCACAGGCACAAGGCTGGGGGCTGCTGTGGTCACTGCTGGGGCCCATGGGCCTGGCACCAGGTGGGCCTCCATAATTATGTGCTGAGTGGGTGGATTCTCAGAGGAGGTCAGTTCAACATTTTACAGGGCAAGACAGGGGGTCCTCCTGGAGCTGGATTTGGGGGCTCTTGAAACAGTGGTGAGAGGTTACCTGCTCCTCCTGGCACATCCTTCCTCACTGAGCCCCACACCGGGTTGGTGTTCTCACACCCCCTCCCCGCACCGCAAAACCACAGAGCGGCACCTTCTCCCTCGGGCAGGTAGGCAGGGAGGGCCAGCTTCTCCTTCTTTGCTTTTACACGTTCCTCTCTCTGACCCTTGCTTGTCTGGTTGATGCATTCGTGCCTGAAAGGCTCCAGACAGAGGAAGGGATGGAGGAGGCAGCAGAGAGGAAGGAGAGGACAGGGGTGTCTCTGTGCATGCGGAGCCAGATGGCAGCTGCAGCCGCTGCGTCTCAGCAGAGCCACCACCCCCAAGCTGGGCAGGGAACAACCTAAGAGGTGCCCACATTGTTAAAGGGGCCATAACAACCAGGAACCGGCCCCACTGACAGCTCCGCTCTGGACTTCTGGTCCCCAGAACTGTGAGACAATAAATTCCTCTTGTTCTAAGCCTCCAGATGTATGGCGCTTTGCTATGGCAGCCGTGAGACACACAGCCACCCTAACCTCGGCTCGGAAGAAGGACCCCTGAGATGCGCAGACACCCCAATCTCAGCTCGGAAGAAGGACCCCGCCTGAGAGGCCCAGCCCAGCTGATCAGGTGCCTCGTTTTGTTACTGCAGTGCCTCCTGGGAAGGACCCTCCTCCAGGCTGAAGCAACACAGCTCCTCATTGCAACCCTCGATTGTTCCATAAAATGCAAAGCTGGGCCCGGCGCAGTGGCTCATGCCTGTAATCTCAACAATTTGGAAAGCCAAGGCAGGAGTATCGCTTGAGGCCAGAAGTTCGAGACCAGCCTGGGCAACATAGTGAGACCCCATCTCTAAAAAAAAAAAAAAAAAATTTAATTAGGCAGGCATGGTGGCACATACCTGCAGCTCCAGCTAATCATGAGGTTATGGCAGGAGGATGGCTTGAGCCTGGAAGGCAGAGGTTGCAGTGAGCTGGGATCATGCCACTGCTCTCCAGCCTGAGTAACAGAACGAGACCCTGTCTCAGAAAAAAAAAAAAAAAAAAAAACTAATTAAAAAATAAAATGCAAAGCTGGTGATGTGTAGACATGGCCAAGTTGTAAACAAGCGGGAGGCCCAGTGGCAGTGGAGAAGCATGTGGATTCAGGTCTGGCTCAGCCTCCCCAGATGCAGGGTCTCACTGAGCTCAGGGAGCACAGGACCTTCCTCAGAGGGGTTTTGTGAAAGGTCAGCGAGCTCATGCTGATAAAAAGACGGAGTGCAGGGCCCGTCCATTGACAGTGATGCCAATAAACATCAATTCCTGTCATGATTTTTATTCTTGTTATTTTTGGAGCCTCCAAAATATTCATACTCTGCTAGGCGTGGTAGCTCACACCTGTAATCCCAGTACTTTGGGAGACTGAGGCAGGAGGATCACTTGAGGCCAGGAGGTCAAGTGAGCTGTGATTTCCACTGCACTCCAGCCTGGGACACAGAGCAAAACCATGTCTCAGAAAAAAAAAAAAAAAAAATCTAAAAATAAAAATTAAAAAATGTAGGAAAATATTCACATTCTTTGATCCAGAAATCCCACTTTGGGGAATCTATCCCTAAGAAAATAATACTAAATGCGGGGAGAAAATATGTTATACTATGCTATTTATGGCTTTATGTTATTGGTAATATTGAAAAGTTAGAAGCAGCTCAAGGTTCAATAATAGGAATGTGATTAATTAACCTAAATATCTAATTGATGAACTATCAGGCAGCCACCAAAAATAATTTAAAGATTGTGTAATACCTGGGGAAATGCTTATAATTTCAAGCAAAAAAAGAAAAATATAAAACTGTAAGTATGCATACTGAGGCACCAAAAAACAGATACTCACAAGAAAGAAAGACACCACATTTAATAGGGTTGCCTATTGAAAAGATGGAAATGCGTTTCTTTAATAAGTATGTATACTTTAGGTAGTACGTAGAAAAAAGTTTTAAGAGGGGCCAGGCGAGGTGGCTCATACTGTAATCCAGCACTTTGGGAGGCCAAGGCAGGCAAATCACCTGAGGTCAGGAGTTTGAGACCAGCACGGCCAATATGGCAAAACCCTGTCTCTACTAAAAATACAAAAATTAGCCAGGCACGGTGGCATGTGTCTGTAATCCCAGCTACGTGGGACGCTGAGGCAGGAGAATCGCTTGAACCTGGGAGGCGGAGGTTCCAATGAGCCGAGATCGTGCCACTGCACTCCAGTCTGGGCGACAGAGCGAGATCTCAAAAAAAAAAAAAAAACTGTATCAAGATAATTTGAATGTATATACTCATCCATACGGAGTACATATATGCACATTCATAAATATATACTAGATAGATAGATAGATGATAGATAATGTGAGTCTGTGTGTGTCACTCAGGATTTTATTCCCTCAAGGAAAAGTTAAAATCTTAATTTGTTTGAGAAAAAAAAAACATCCCTGAAGGTGGGCTCCAAATGATCTATGGAAACAGGTGACCAGTCTGAATACATGAATTCATGAAAATGAATTTATGAATACGTGATGTAGAGAGGAATGATTTTACACATAGCATGTTCCTGGCAAAGTGTCAGCCATACATTTCAAAATTATTTTTTAACTAATTTCAGTGATAAAAAAGAAAGAAAAAGTCATTGAGTAATTAAATTCCCTGCCTCTAAGCGTTTTCACTTAAATAGATCCATTTGCTTATTAACGGACTCCACAGAAATTCATAGGCCAAAAACATGAGGCCTGAGCTGGTAACCCTGGCCTCACACCACAAACCCCACGGCTCCCAATGCTGCTCTGGGTTCAGATTTAACTTCCACTGTGGTCCTTGGCAGGTGACTCAGGCCTGGATTTCCACTTCTTTGCAGAGAGAATTAAAAATCATTGTGGATTCTGCTGGCAGGGCTGGGACTGGTCACATAGCGCCCACCTGCTGTCCACTTTGGGCACAGAGGGCAAGGTCGGGGCTCCACACACAGCGCCCACCTGCCACTCACCCACTAAAGACCACAAGCTAGAGAATGTTCCTTTCTAAGCCTCACTTTCCTCTGCAGAAAAGTGGGAGTAACAAAGCACCCCTCTTACCTCTTATCGAAATGAACGAGACAAAATTGGGATTGGTGCGTGAGTCGGGAAGGCCAGGAAAAAGTTTAAAATTTTTTTAAAAGATGAAACAGGGGGCCAGGCATGGTGGCTCACGCCTGTAATCCCAGGACCTTGGGAGGCTGAGGCCCTAGGGGATCGAGAGTAGCCTGGGCAACATGGCGAAACCCCGTCTCTACAAAAAATACAAAAATTAGCTGGGCATGGTGGCATGTTGCTGTAGTCCCAACTACTCAGGAGGCTGAGGTTAGAGAATCCCTTGAGCCCAGGAGGTCAAGGCTACAGTGAGCTATGATTGTAGCACTGCACTCTAGCCTGGGTGACAAACTGAGATCTGTCTCCAAAAAAAAAAAAAAAAAAAAGGAAAAAACTGATAAAACTGGGACTCACAGGTCAAGGGTTCACCCCACACTGGACTCCATGCAATGGTTTTTACTTCCTCTTCCCAGTTTTTTGTTTTTTGGTCTTTTTTTTTTTCCTTTAAGAGGTGGGTTGTTGTTCCATCACCCAGGCTGGAGTGTAGTGGTGCAGTCTCCAACTCCTAGTCTCAAGGTATCCTCCCACCTCAGCTTCCTAAAGTGCTGGGATTACACATGGGAACCACCATGCCCAGCCTCCAGTTATTTTTTAATATCAGGTTGGTGCAAAAGTAAACCGTGATTACTTTTACTTTTGTACTGACCTAACAAATGACTCACCACACGGTTGAGTTTAAGTTTGTATTTTTCTTTTTGCCAAAGACTGGGTTTGAGTGAACGATCATGGCTGGTTTTATTGGCCACTTACTATATACCAAGTGTTTATCCTATCATCAGCCACCTAACCCTTTCAGGAGCCCTGTGAGTTCCTGATGTTATCTCCCTATTCAACAGATAGGGAGACTGAGGCTCAGGAAGCAGAACTAGGATTTCAATTCCGGCGGTTAGACCCTAAAGCCCCTGAGCTTAACTCCTATCCCATGCTAACGGATCTTCTGTGAAAGGTCAGGAGCCAAGATTGCACCACTGCACTCCAGCCTGAGCAACAGAGCAAGCCCTTGTCTCAAAAAAAAAAAAAAAATCCCAGCTACCATTCACAAGCTGTGTGATCTCAGGTGGGTTACTAGGCCTCTCTGTTCCTCCATCTCCTCAGCTCTCAGATAACAATAGTGCCTGCCTCACAGGCTGTTGTGACTATCATCTGAAATAACGTACGTAGAGTGTGCACAGATCCAGATGGAGATTCAGGGAAGCTAATGAACTCATTCAATGTTTCACACTCCAGGTCTGCGCACCAGCCACCAGGGACACCAGAAAATCCGAGTACAGGATCATCATGGTTGACTCAGATCAGGGGCAGCAAACGTTTTCATAAAGGACCAGATGGTAGAAATTTGTGGGCCTCCAAAATAATTGGAGGTTGGTCGTGGTAGCTAAGCCCTGCGGTCCCAGCACTTTGGGAGACCAAGGCATGAGGATCACTTGAGCCCAGGCATTCCAGGCTGCCATGAGCCGTGATCATGCCAATGCACTCCAGCCTGGGTGACAGAGCGAGACCTCATCTCAATAAATAAATAAATAAATAAATAAATAAATAAATAAATAAATAACAATAATACTTGGGAAGAGGAAGTAAAAGTTTCCATCAAAACTACTCAACCCTGGACCCCAGAGCAAACTTGAAAATTGAGTTCTCAGCCATGATGGCATGGAGGGTCAGACACACTCGTTATACCCCTCCCTCACTAGCCATGATCACGCTTTCTCCCCTAAGGGCTAAACAGAAAGCAGTCCTTACAAAAGCCTCCATCGCTGACATCAACCTACAGCCTGATGCTGCCCCTCCTTTTTGCCTGATAAGAGACCACCGACCACGGAGTGGTTCTGGCCAGTGTGTGGAGGATGCGCAGTGAGGGTTTTCCTGTCCTCCACTTCACCCTTGACGTCAGAGCGCTGCAAACTCCACCCTCAGATTACGCCAAGGCCGCCATTTTTTCTACATGGAGCCCACGAAGGAGCACGAAGCTCAATCGTGCACGTGTGTTTCTCCTTTCATAAATATTCATGACTCCTCCTATAGCTTATTGAATATGTATATTTGGCCTCCCTGCTCTACATAAATTCCTGTTCCCTTTTCCCCTCCCTTGAAGTATCTGTTTCTGCTTCCCAGCCTGTCAGACTGGCCACCCTGCAGGCTGCAACCCTTTATGAGAAATAAAGCTCTCCTTCCCAAATTAAGCAAACAAACAAACAAAAACTACTCAACCCTGTTGTTGTAATGCAAAAGCAGACACAGACAGCCCCTCAGTGAATAAGGGTGGCTGCGTTCCAATAATACTTCACTTATGAATGGGGGCTGCAGGGTCTGACAGGTCATGGTCTGTATTAGCTCATTCTCACATTACTATAAGGAACTATCTGAGACTGGGTAATTTATAAAGAAAAGAGGTTGAATTGACTCACAGTTCCACAGGCTGTACAGGGAGCATAACTGGGGAGGCCTCAGGAAACTTACAGTCATGGTGGAAGGCGAAAGGAAAGCAGGCACATCTTCACATGGCAGCAGGAGAGAGAGAGGCAAGAGGGAGGTGCTACACACTTTCAAACAACGAGATCTCATGAGAACTCACTATCACGAGAACAGCAAGGGGGAAGTCCGCCCCCATGATGCAATCACCTTCCATCAGGCCTCTCCTCCAACACTAAGGATTACAATTCGACATGGGATTCGGGTGGGGACCAAACCATACCATGGACCAGCAGTGGGGCTGGGTGCTCAGACTAAGGCACAGTTTTGGCAAAAAGGAAAAGGAGGGATGGATAGTGGGTAAAGTACTAACAGAATGTGACACAACCACCAAGCTAAATCTGTGTGCCAGGAGCTGCACAGCACAGCAGACAACCAGAGCCAGGCATTGCCCAGTGGAGGAAGAGCCCTGCCAGGGGTTCATGGTGCTCACAGGAGAGGAGGAGAGGCTGTCACGGGAAGACACCCTTTCTCCATGCTGCTCCCAGGATTCTCCACACACCCAGTTCCAGGTCTGCCTTCTGGGATGGAAACCCGGCATCTAACAACACAGGCAACCATGGCACGAAGCCTGCCCACTGGGCAGTTGGGTGTGGACGGGGCACTGAAGGATATGGCTCCTTCCACAGCTTAGGCCTCCCATGAGGGGCTTTCTCCATCACTTTATACCTGGGGCAGACTTGAGTCAAACTCACCAAGCGCCTTCCAGCCTCAGGGTCTTCGCAAATGCTATCCCTCCTACTGGCACACGCTGTTCCCCCAACCTACAACATCCTTCCCTCTGCTCTTCACCAGCCATCTCCTTCCTTCCTCAGGTTTCAGCATAAGCATGACTTTCCAGGGACAACGCCCCAGGGCGCAGACACCAATCTCGCCCTCTACTAGCTTAGGGCTCCCTTTCACAAACTCACGTGCACCTGCACCTTCCCCTTATAATTCTAACCACGTTGTGGTTCTACAGCATTTGTGCATCTCCCCTCCTGGGCTCAGGCCTATGTGAGCTGGGACCACATTGGTCTTATTCTCTGGGGTTTCCCCAGTTCCTAGCACAAAGTCTGACTCAGACATTTGTTGAAAAAATGACTAGAAAGAAAACAAAATGTGCAAGCAGAATTCTCTGATTCCAAAGATGATGTTGAAGCTCAGTAGCATTACATCAATAGGAAAAGTAATGTTTTCACCTTTTTTTCTCTTATATCTTCCTGTTTTCTTGCTTTCCAAATTAGAAACCTAGGTAAAGTGAGTTCACATAAAGGACTAATCTCTTTATTAAAAAAAAAAAGTTTTTCAGTGACTGGTGTATTTAATTAGCATCAAAAAAAATAGTTACATTATATATTTTATAAAACTACTAATCCACATGTGCGCAAATTTGCCCCTAAGGACAACTTAATATTTTTATGATATGCTTTCAATATTTCCCCATTGTTCTAAAGTCATATTTTTTGCTATTAAAATATATAATAAAGTTCTCAAGAAATAAAAAAAAACCAGGGTCACTCTAGGCAAATAAAAGTGAAATACTAAGAACATACATGACCACTTTTCTTTTTTTTCTTTGTCTTTGACAAGGAAAGGGTCTGAAATTAATTTTACCTTGTTGATTAAAAAAATACCTTGAAATGGTCATAGGCAGGCTTTACATTGAACTTGAACTTCTCATGCTGCTTCAGCTTTCTTTCCACAAAATCAAGAGGCTCAGCTGATACTACTCTGGGAAGACGCAGTGGTGTGCAGGCCAGTGTTCAACAGCCGGCTTTTAAGTCAGGGAACCCTGATTCGCAGCATTTGCCAATTGCTGTGGTGTGAATGCCACCAGCCCAGCTGATTTCACACAGACATGACATGATGTACACACTCCAGAGAGGTATCCTGCGCCAGCTCCCAGTCTGCAGGCGGAACACATCAAAGGGATGCCGTGTGAGGGGGATCTATAATCTCCTGCCCGGTTCATTGTGCATAGTAATTGTTCCATAAATGTTAGATTCTATCACTGGATGCTGACCCATTCTTTTCTTTCTTTCTTTTTTTTTTTTTTTTTGAGACAGGGACTTGCTCTCTTGCCCAGGCTGGAGTGCAGTGGCATGACCGTGGCCCACTGCAGCCTAGACCTCCTGGGGTCATGCAGTCCTCCCCACCTCAGCCTCCCAAATAGCTGGAACTACAGGTGTGCATCACCATCCCCAGCTTATTTTTGTATTTTTTTTCTAGAGATGGGTCTTGCTGTGTTGCTCAGGCTGGTCTCAAACTCCTGGGCTCAAGGGATCCTCCTGCCTCAGCCTCCCAACGTACTGGGATTACAGGTGTGTGAGCCACCGTGCCCAGTTGGTGACCTATTCTTTAGTAACTGTTCCCGTGAGGAAGAATCTGACACCCTGGTGCATTCTCACGCACTATCCCCACCAGCCTGCCAGGGCATTCCCTGAGCACTGGGCACAGGGGAAGCTGGACAACCAGTTCCGGGGCTTGGTAAAAGGGGGCCCTCAGTGGAAGGCTGAGTCCTGCTGCTTGCCCTGAGCCGGGGAAGCCCAGAATGTCTCAGAAGTGGATACAAAGGGCATCGGGCATCCCGGAACCCAGAAAGCTTCTAGGACCTGACACTGCAAACCACGTCATCAGGAGGGCAGGGCTTGGCGTCAGGTGACCTGGGATGGAAGGGATTTTTTTTCTGTCCCCACCTTGCCACGTACTGTGTGACCTTGGGTGAGTCAGCAGCTCTTCCCCTCTGAACCTCAGTTACCTCATTTGTAAAAGAGAAAGGCCCACTGCAGAACTGTGAAGGTTGTAGGAGAAAAAGTAGGGGAAGCACGTGGCTGAGATTCAAAGAATCCCAAACCACCCAGAGGCGGTGCAGGATTCAGATGGCGCTGTCCAGCCCTAGAGTCAGCACCAGCCCCGGAGTCAGCACCAGCCCCACTAAGCCACACAGACACAGGCTTCCACAGGAACTAAGGATGAGGAACACAGAAGGCGTCGTAAACACCGTGGTGCGGAAAATGGTTCGTACTGTGGCTTCAGAGCACCTGAAACACAGCTGGAACTGAGACATGCCCTCAGAATAAGTCACACACTGGATTTCAAAGGCTTCATATGAAAAAGAGAATGTAAATATCTCATTAATATTCTACTGTTGCTTACATGTGGACAGGGTAATACTTTGGATACGATGAGTTAAATAAAATATATTATTAAAATTAATTTCAGCCGGGTGCAGTGGTTCACATCTGTAATCCCAGCACTTTGGGAGGCCGAGGCTGGCAGATCACTTGAAGCCAGGAGTTTGAGACCAGCCTGAGCAACATGGGGAGACCCCGTCTCTACTAAAAATACAAAAATTAGCCAGGCATGGTGGTACGTGCCTGTAATCCCAGCTACTGAGGAGACTGAGGCAGAAGAAACACCTGAACCCAGGAGGCGGAGGTTGCAGTGAGCCAAGATTGTACCACTGCACTCCAGCCTGGGCGACAGAGTGAGGCTCCATCTCAAAATAAATAAATAAATAAATGTAATTTCACTTTCACTTTTTAGAATGTGGCTGCTGAAAAATTTAAAATCACACGTGTGGATCATATTATGTTTCTATAGGACGGTGCTGGGGTAGACAGACCATGGATTCACACCACTTGCATCATGGACTGTGTGACCCTGTGCAACTGGCCCCCCAGCTTCCTGATCGATACATGACAGCTGTTCCACACGTTCCACCACCTGGAAAAGAGCACTTCCAAACGGGCCCTTTCCCCAGGTGTGTCTGATGGAATCCTCTCCTCTGGGAACAGCTCTTCCCTTCCCTCTCATCTTGGCAAGCCCTGGGGACTCACAAAGCCTTTGTTTGCTGAAGAACTGACTGGCAGGGAGACACTAGGCAAGAAAAACAAACAGGGCCCCGTCCACATGGTTATTTAAGAGAAACAGTGACAACAAACAAGAGAAGAAAGAAGTAGTCAAGAGATATCCAAGTTGTTAATGAGGCACCCTTAGAAATCACTCCAAGCTCCAAGTGGGAGGGAGAGGAGCAAAGGAGAAACCAGGCGGAAGAAAGGGGCTATAAAGATGGGGAAGGAAATCGAGCAGGGAGAAATCAAAAGGGAGGCCAAATCTGGAGGAAGGAGCGCCCAGCTCAGATGGGAGGAGGAAAGTGGTCTCCACGTTTGGAAGTAATTATTTAAACATTTTGCACCTTTCAAAACAACAGACAGCAACTTCCAGTTCCAAATATCTTTGTGCTCCCCTGTTGCAGAGCCTATTGGCCTCTAAACTCAGCAGGCTGAGAGCAGCTTTCAGCATTAGCTCTGCCAAGCTGAAGGAAAACATCTCAGCCTGGGCTTGAAGAAAGGGGCATTCCACCGGGGTCGCTCCATGTGCCACCCCAGGCTGAGACCATGGCGAGAGAATGCAAGGATGGTTTGTCTGCTGCCACTGGGATGGAACCAGCTGGAACCCACTCACATCCTACACCAGCAAGTAGATGCACTGTGATGGATGAGGGTCAAGAACCTGCCCCCAGCCTGTGTCCTGGAGTGGGAGGGGCTTTACTGGAGCCCCAGAGTCTTCTAGGGGGAGGGAAATAAAGCCAGCTGAGCCTCACAGCAAAAGCTGCTGAGCTGTCTAGAGAAGCCTTTGTCGGGGCAGTCTATGCATACTTTGACAAGCAGAAATAGAGTCCTACATCACGTGGTGTCACGAGGGACCCCTCTGCACCATATAACACCTGGAAATGCTGTCTCCAAAGACATTGACCTATAAGGTCAGGTGAAATCCTTCATTTGACCTGCCTTTTCAAGAGAGTCTGATTAAGACCCTGCCCATGCCAAGCTAATAAAACATAGGTTCCTCTCTGCCGTGGCTCTACTCCCTCTTGTAGGCCCCATGCTGATCACCAGCTTCCAAGGGAGGGGGCAATACCAGCTGGGCCCAGGGAGTTTCCCAGAGTGCACTGCCCTGAATGCACCCCATCACCTCATCCTGGAAGGTGCCATCTCTCCCTCCTCCTGACCCTGCAGGAAAGCCTTCCCTGGCTCTCCTGCTTCCTCTGGGCTAAAAGTTCCCCTTGCTCCGCTGGCTCCAGCACAGCTATGGGTGCCCTCTGCCTTCTGCAGCATAATTAGTTATGGATTTGTTCATTTCCACAGCTGGCTGTCAGCTTCTGGGAAGACCATGAGTGCCTCGATCTAAACCATCTTGGCATTTGCATACTGCAGGTGCTGAATACAAACAGCGAGTGAATGAATCAATGAGTGAAAGAAAATTGACTAGTGGACAGTTCAGAGCCATTTTGAGCTCTTCCTGTTTAACAAGCAGCACAGGGATGAAGAGCACAGACTCCCATGCAGTGGCCTGGCTTTGAACCCACTCCCCACCACTGTGTGAACTTGGGCAAGGTACTTAACATCTCTGTGCATAATTATAGTACCCACTTCTTGAGGTAGGAGTAACCTAGTTCCTCTATTTGAAGCACTTAGAGCAGTGCCAGACACACGGTAGGTCCAGGGAAATCGAGGAGCATCAGCTCTGATCATTCTGTTTGCACAAAGAACACAAAACCAAGTGCTGCTTAAAAAATTCTGACATCAGCCGGGCGCGGTGGCTCACGCCTGTAATCCCAGCACTTTGGGAGGCTGAGGCAGGCAGATCACGAGGTCAGGAGATGAAGACCATCCTGGCTAACATGGTGAAACCCCGTCTCTACTAAAAATACAAAAAATTAGCCGGGCGTGGTGGTGGGCGCCTGTAGTCCCAGCTACTCGGGAGGCTGAGGCAGGAGAATGGCATGAACCCAGGAGGTGGAGCTTGCAGTGAGCCGAGATCGCACCACTGCACTCCAGCCTGGGCGACAAAGCAAGACTCCATCTCAAAAAAAAAAAAAAAAAATATTCTGATGTCAATCCCAACAGCCCATTTTGAGCTCACTGCCTTAACACAGAAGGCAAGGAGTTAAACCCTTCAGCCTCAGGAAAAAGGGATTAGCAGTGGTGTGTCTGTTTAGTTACTCAGCTCCCTGCCTGTCCAGAGAAAAATATCTTGAAAGATTAGATTATGTAGCTGGGACTGCAGGGCCACAGTGGAGAGAGGGGGCTGCTGTCACCTCCCAGCTAAGCCAAGTGCTGGAGGCTAATTTCCCGTAGGTGGTCTGGCCAGATTTCCTGGAGGCCAAGGGCTGGAGCAAACAGCCTTTCCTGTCCCCCCAGGGATTACAGCGTGAAAGCACTTTTTAAACCTTAAATTAAAAAACCGAAAGGCCGTGTCCATTCTGCAAACTCTGCGTATTTAATTTTTAAAACAGCAACACATCAAGTGCGCTTGAAAGTGACGGATCCCTGCCTTGGACAATTGAAAAGCATTCGCCTTCATGAAAAATAATTCAAGTGGAGTGACATGTGCCTGACAAAATGATTCAAAGGCTTTCTTTCCTCCTCTGGAACCTTCTTCACTTCTCCAGGTCAGGTATTAGGGCTGTGCTGGGCGTTGACAAGGGACATTTGGAAATCGTTCGTACTGTGGTATTATAACCTTTCAAGGTTGCCATGGCTCAGCAGCCCTCGAATAGGAAAGTGTCCTTGCTACAGGTATAAAATCAACCACGGGCATGAAGCAGAGAGATGGCGCTTTCTGTTGAAGACTGTGGTTGTCCTACGTGACCATGGGCATGTTCTTCAGACCCATGGCAACAGCCAGAGATACCCACGTGGAGCAAAGATCAAACACGGAGCAGAGAAGCTACAACCCATGATGGCTGAAATTGAAAGCTCATAGATGAAGCACCACAAAACCCCAATTCAAGACTTCGCTCTGCACTTCTGAGCTGTGTGACCCTGGGCCAGTTTCTTGACTTCTCTGAGCCTCTATTTCCTTATCTGTTCGATGATAGAAATATCCTTACCCACTTCACAGGTTTGCAGTGAAGATTCAGTGAGAGCTTGTACTTGAAGATGTTTTATAAACTGTTACACAACATTCAAATGGGAGGTGTTACTGTTCTTACCCAGAAAATGGATTTGTTTGTTCTCTTTTCATTCATGCCCAGGAATGAACCAGATATACCACTTGTCACTCACTGACTATGAGTGTAGAGAGTAAAGCTTCATAGGAAAGAAGGTCAGTCTCAGAAATCTATGGAGTAGCCCCCCACCTTCCTTTCTCTGCCATCATGATGTGTGCTTGACTCCACTTCTTGCTATGTCTTCTCACAAGACTTTCAGAATTAAGTGATTCCTGGCCAAGAAACAAAAGCAAAATCGTCCCATTCCTCAGTGGATTTGGATGAAAACTGGTAATAAAATCAGGTACAACTCCAAAAGGAGACATTGGAAAAGAACTTAGCTGGGTCTACTAGGAATTGCACATTGGATGGCACACACATTTATGCTGTCTGAAGGTCACAATCATGTTACCATATCAAGCTGAAAATGTCACCCCTATCAGGAGAGTTAGACATGTTTTATTGGGAATATGTATTTTTTTCTCTGAATCTGTTATGAACACGTTGTTTGGCTGGGTTTAGTAATAAATATGTGAGACCTCTGATTTAAAAAAAAATGAAATCTATGCAGTGATTCCCCCGGTTGAGACTCATTTAAAGTCTACCATGCATTGGTCAGGTGTAATACAGTGTTCCTTCAGAATCCTGTCCTGGCCAGGCACAGTGGCTCACGCCTGTAATCCCAGCACTTTGGGAGGCCAGGGCGGGCAAATCAGTTGAGGTCAGGAGTTCGAGACCAGCCTGGAAAACATGGCGAAACCCCGTCTCTACTGAAAATATAAAAATTAGCTGGGGGTAGTGGTGCACACCTGTAATCCCAGCTACTCAGGAAACTAAGGCACAAGAATCGCTTGAATCTGGGAGGCGGAGGTTGCAGTGAGCCAAGACCATGCCACTGCAATCCAGTTTGGGCAACAGAGTAAGACTCTGTCTCAAAAATAAATAAATAAATAAATAATTTTTAAAAAATAAAATAAAATAAAAATTCTGTCCTGAACCACTTTGAGATGCTGTCAAGTCCCCTCTTGAACAAGCCCACGCTCCATCCACTGTCCTATCAGAGCTCATGCCCTGAGCCCCTACATACCTTACCTGTCTCCCCAGGGCCAGGTACCTGACAGCTAGGGATAGCCCTATGCTTTGAAGCCCACAAAATTTTTCAAATTGGTCCACAGGAGCCCACAAAACCTGGTTAAGTATACTCCGCTGACCACATATAAGCTGCTGGCTACAGCCGCTCACTGTTACCCATCCCTGGGTGCAGCCCCCTGCATGGCCCTGCCTGGCAGCCAGCTCCCATTTGCAGCTGTAAGTAATAGTGTCCTGTCCTATCAGGGTACTGTGTCCTGCCATCAAAAAAATCTTTAAATCTTATCAAACACTCAGGTTCTCAAAGAGATGTAAACCAAGACTTCTGCTGCTTTGCTTTTTAATAATGGCAAATCAATCAGAAGTCAATTTGAGGTCCATCAAAATTCAATGTTGCCTCTGGACATTAAAGAGTACAGGGCAGACAGACATGGGGAGAAATCCTAGATATATTGTGAAATGGGAAGGAAAAACTAAGTTCCAGCATCATATGCCTGGAGCCTGTGAGCTGTGGAATGAGGGGACCATTTTTTCTTTTTTTTTTTTTTTTTTTTTTTTTTTTTTTTTGAGACGGAGTCTCGCTGTCACCCAGGCTGGAGTGCAGTGGTGCGATCTCAGCTCACTGCAGGCTCCTCCCCCCAGGTTCATGCCATTCTCCTGCCTCAGCCTCCCAAGTAGCTGGGACTATAGGTGCCCGCCACCTCGCCCAGCTGATTTTTTGTATTTTTAGTAGAGACGGGGTTTCACCATGTTAGACCACCAGGATGGTCTCGATCTCCTGACTTCATGATCCACCTGCCTCGGCCTCCCATTTTTGTTCATTATTCAATCTGCAGCTCCCAGCTTTACACCTGACACACAACAGGTGCTGGGAAATGCCATTGAACCTATTAATAGGTATGGGACTTTTCCACTGATGCGGCAACCTGTGAGAAAAGGCTTACTCTCCGTACACGTGCAGAAGTGCCCAGGAAGGAGCCATCTAAACCATTCAGGTTTCAATTATCCGGGGAGGAAAGGGGATATCACCTTTTTCTCTGAACTTCAGAATTATCTGAATGTTTAACCTTGAAGATAAATTACTGCCTGGCTTGTATAATCTATAAAGCAATCTATAAAGAAATAAAGACTCCACCCCCGCCAAAAAAAGGAGAAAGAAACACATTTGTGATTAATACCCTCTGTTGAATCACAAGAATTCAGGAGTTATTAGAAAAAGAATCATTAAGGACCCATAATTTAAAAGTAAAATTTAAAATTCCAAGAAGAAATTTGTGCAGCACTCTTCCCTTCTCCAACCTTCCAGGAGAGAGGAACTGATAAGGCAAATAAAATAAAGAATTATTATGTATTAATCAATAATGAATAATGAATCAATGAATAAGGAGCTGAAGCTAGAAATCAGAGCACTCCCAGCTTTGCCTTTGTATTGTTATCAATCAAGATCACTTTGGTTAATAATAAAAGGCTCAAAATATACAGATGGGGCGAGTCCTGGCACAGAGCCTTACAGGAATGAGAATGCAGTGGCCCACTTCTCTCTCATTCCTTCAAAGCCTGTGCACAAGAAGAATGGAGAGGTAAGAAGGAAAGTAATTTCCCTCCTCTCTACCCAAGCAAGGGGTATCCCCAAGGTACAGAGAGGAAACTCTGGCGAGCAACAAGGCTTTATTAGACCATGATAGGCTGGGTGTAGTGGCTCATGCCCGTAATCCCAGTACTTTAGGAGGCCAAGGCAGAAGGATCGCTTGAGCCCAGGAGTTCGAGACCAGCCTGGGCAACATGGCGAAATGCCATCTCTACCAAAAAATGCAAAAAGTAGCCAGGCATAGTGGCTCACACCTGTGGGACCAGCTGTTCAGGAGGCTGAGGTCGGAGGATCACTGGAAGTCAAGCAGCAAGCCGTGACTGGGTCACTGCACTCCAGCCTAGGTGATGGAGCAAGACCTGCCTCAAAATAACTAAATAAATAAGAACATTTTATTCTCAGTATTTCTTTTCATATACACACACACACACACACACGATACACACGCGCGCGCACACACACACACACACACACCAGTCAAAGAACTTTTGAAGCAGATTAACTCCAAAACCAAGGTTAGGAAGGAAATCCCCCAGGACACTACTCATGTTTGATGTTGGTTTTCTGTTTGTTTCTCTTAGAGCTCTTACAATCTCTTTCCTGAGCAATGGGTGAAACTATTTTGGGGGATCTGGCAAGGAGACCTTCCACTGGCTTTTAGTCAAAAGCTGAGCCGACAGACATTCCAGCAGCAACAGACCCAACCACCAAGACCCATTGTTGGACAAGCACCTAAGGATTTGCAAACCGGCACAGCCACGCCCCAAACCCACACTGTGCACTCCTGGGACCACGCTGCGGGTGAGCAGAGCTGCAAGTCTGCAAGGCCCCAATTTATCCGTTAACTGCCCAGTTCTCCCTGGAGACTCGCAGCTTCTGGGTGTGGGGACTGTTTCTGTTCTTGTGGGGACCTATTCCATTGTCTTGCCTTGGCACAAACACTCCGTGAGCTGGAAAACCCCCAGCTGCCTCTCAGACTGAAGCTTAGAAGCATCTTCTCCTTCTCCCATCCCGACTCTCCCACGGACGACCCCTTCCCCACATGAACCTCCTCATCCCTCTCCCTCTCCAAGTACATCCCCGTGTTGGGGCCTTTGTATCTTTGGTGAATTCTGCCATCTGGCCCAAGCCTTTGTAGGCATCCAGGAGGCTTTGGAGGGGAGGATATTTGATAAATGATAGTTGCTCTAAATGAGCTGGAACAAGACACAGACAGAGACTTCCCATGGAAAGCTGAGAAATGTTTATTCCCAGAAGACAGTGGTGACACGATGTCCAGCCACCTGTCAGCCAGTGATGCAGGGTTGGTGGCTCTGAAATGTTAGGTCTCCCAGCCCAGACACATACGGCTGTCTTCTGGTGACTGTTTCTCTCAAACTAACCACGCGGGTCCATTAGAAGCTGCCATGCTCTCAAAGGAGCCCCCGCCACATTCTGCCAGCCTCAGCTCCAGAGATGTTGCTGACCTGGGGATGCTGGTCATGGAGGAAAACCAGGCAGGAGTGGAGATGTCACAGAGTCTGGCAGTTTTGAGACCCTTCCTGCAATCTGGTTGCTCAGCCTCAGCTTCCATTCTAGGAACTACTCACTGCCTTGCCTGAATCTTGTTTCTGTCACTTAAACCCAAAGAGTTCTGTTGATTCCAGGGTTTTTATTGTGGTACAATATACATAACGTAAAATTTAGGCTGGGCATGGTGGTTCACACCTGTAATCTCAGCACTTTGGGAGGCCAAAGTGGGTAGACTGCTTAAGCCCAGGAGTTCAAGACTAGCCTGGCTCACGCCTGTAATCCCAACACTTTGAGAAGCTGAGGCGGGCAGAAGCAAGCAGATCACTTGAGGTCAGGAGTTCAAGACCAGCCTGGCCAACAAGATGAAACCCCATGTCTACAAAAAAAAAAAAAAATACAAGAAATTAGCTGGATGTGGTGATGCATGGCTATAATCCCAGCTACTTGGGAGGCTGAGGCAGGAGAATTGCTTGAACCCGGGAGGACAAGGTTACAGTGAGCCGAGATCACGCTATTGCACTCCAGCCTGGGCTATAACAGCAAAACTCCATCTCAAAAAAAACCAAAAAAAAAAAAACAACCTGGGCAACACACAGAAGCCCCATCTCTACCAAAAAAGAAAAAAAAAAAAAATAGTTGGGATGTAGTGGCGCACACTTGTTGTCCCAGCTACTTGGGAGGCTGAGGCAGGAGAATCACCTACGCCCAGAGAGGTTGAGTCTGCAGTGAGCCACACTCAGTCCAGACTGCCAGACACAGTAAGACCCTGTCTCAAAAGAAAATGTATCATTTTAACTATTTTCAAAATGTAGAATTCTGTAGCATTTAGCCCATTTATAAAGCTATGCCACCATTGCCACCCTCTAGTTATAGAACATTTTCATCACCCCAAAAGGAAGCCCATTCTCTGAGCAGCCACTTCCTGGCCCCACTCTCCCAGCCCCTGGCAACCACTCGCCTGCTTCCTGCCTCTGTGGCTTTGCCTGCTCTGGATGTTTCATTCCAATGGAGTCATACGGCATGTGGTCTTTTGTTCAAACAGTTTTAGGGCAGTCCTGGAGCAGCACTCACCACTCAGTCCGAGGTGGCTTCCCTCTCTGATAAGGTCCCCTCAGGAGTCCTGGCTGCCTAGTCCCTCAGCCTCACCAAGGGCACTTTGCTAAGGCAGGTGGGTGGAGTGGACGGCCAGGTTCCTATGAAGCCATATCAGAGTTTCAGTCCTCCCTTTTCCCTTTCATTCACTGAATACATGTAAGCATCTATTTGACACCCACTACATGCCAGGTGCCGTATGTGATTACATGAGATGAATAAGGTGCGGTCACCACCTTCCAAGATCTCAGTAACCAGGGAGGTCGGGGGGCAGGGGGCTTGGGTCTGTTTTCCCATCTCTTTGAGCCTCTGTCCTAATCTGTGCAAGGGGCCGATCCCCTGGCCTTGCAAAACTGTTATGTCATTTCCATGGGGTAACGTGCAGGGCCAGGACTAGAGTGAAGCAAGAGAGGTACCCGCCGGTGCAAAATTTAAGGAGGTGCTCACTCTCAGAGCCATGCAATGCAGGGTTGGCACCTGAGACCAGGTGTCACCTCCAGTTTTACACCTCGGTGCCTCACTGTCCTGGCCCGGGCCCTAACAATGTGTGCACACACAGCAGTGCCCAGCACAGCAGGCTGCCAACGACAGCTTCCTCCAGGCCTGGCATCTCACCACAGACTGTCCTCCTTCTCTTTGAACATAATCATCTCAGCAAGTTTATGAGACATCTCAGTCTCTTAGCTTTCCTCCTACAGATGAGCCTCAGAGAGGTTTAGGAGCTTCCCTAAAGCCACAGAGCATGTGAGGGGCCAGCCTGGAGCATGAGCCCAACTCCACCTGACCTCCAAGCAGGAGCTTGTCCTCCTAAGAATGAAAGCACTCATCCTATGTGGTGCCCCAAAGTGGGGGACCTTTCTGAGGGCTTCACCTGCATTAACGCATTCCCACCCCACCCCCGTTCCCCACCATCCAATGAGACAACTGCTAATTTCATCCCCCTTTTATACCTGCAGCCCGGGGGGTAGGGGGTCAGCCAGCTGGCTCAGGTACAAGTTCACGAGGGGAGGAGCTGGGTGGGGACCTGACGATGTGGCTGCACGGTCCCCCAACATCTTCTGCATTTGGCCCACATACAGTGCCATCCTAGTAGATATTTGGGGCTTGCCACCATTGATTTAGCCTTGGTCCATAGGAGGTCATCATGGCCCACTCAAAAGTTCACTGCCTCAGACGCCCTCTCCCAGGACCCTGCCCAAGGCAGTGACTGTGGGCGTTATAGCCTGTGTCTACTGAAGGGGGTGCGTCCACCAGGGAACTCACCTGCAGTGGCGTGTGTCCTGAATGAACATGCACACGCCACTGCCCACACACATGCACACACATGAACACGTGTGTACTGGAAAGCAACCCAAAATCCCTAGAAGACCTAGAGAGGCATGGAGAAGCACATTTCTGATTTTTGCAGACACCCAGTGGCCAGAGACCATTGTTATGCAGCTCTAGCCTGAAACCCTTGCTCCTCTCAGCCAGTGTCAGCCACAGCTCTCCGGAGAAACAGAACTAGCAGGAGGTTTAATATGTGTGTGCACGTGTGTGTAAAGAGAGAGAGACAGATTTTTAGGAATTCCTCATATAACTGTGGAGGCTGGTAAGTCTGAAATGTGTAGGGCAAGCCGGCAGGCTGGAAACCCAGGCAGGAGCTGATGCTATGGTCTTGAGGCAGAATTCCTCCCTCCCAGAAAAACCTCGGAGTTTGCTCATAAGGTCCTCCCCTGATTGGATAAGGCCCACCCACACTGTCAAGGGTAATCTGCTTCCCTTGAGGTCAGCTGATGGGAGAGGCTGACGACATCCACCAGCACCTTCTCAGCAGCACCCAGATGGGTGTCTGACTGGACCATTGGGCACGGCAGCCTGGCCACAGGACATGTGAACCCCACCGTCAGCCCATCAGGGTCTGAGCCAGGTATCAGAACCCGCCCAGGTATAAGAATCCACTCGCGTGTCAGAACCCAGGACCCAGTGATACCAGAGGATCGGAACCCGCTCAGGTTGACACACCAAGGAGTCACACCTGCTTCTCACTCCAAAGTGCTTCTCGTAGACGCGCTTTTACAGGCTTTCTTTGACATGAAATGTTACTTGGGAGACTCTCCAGCACACTGCAAAATGTAAACTGTGATCGTATGCATATGCGCCTGTATATCAGAGGACCAACATGCAATGTGTTGTTGAAAATCTTTTTGTTGGGTTGCCTCAGAAGGCCTGTCTTGCTAAACAATGGATTCTACAAAGTGACCAAGCAACAAAAAGAAACTTCGAGTTTTAAATTTCAGCTAATTCTCTCATCTACAACAAACCCTTCTTTAATAAAAATGACTGCAATGAAAAAATCCCTAAATAACAAAAAAGCCGCCTGACTCAAATCAATGAGCAATATCACTCCAGCCACATCCAATGGAATGAAATGGCACAAGATTACTGCTATGAGATCCGACCCGTAGAATTCAAATGTGCATGACCTTGTCCTTATGAAATGAATGGTGGGAGCGGAGAAGCCAGCAAAGGAGAGTTACATTCAACTCAAAACCAGGAAGTCAACTTCTCCTAAGAAAGGCCCCTTAAAATGTTCAGGAGAGTTTGTATAATCACAAATACATAGGGGAAAAAAATCGTAAATATACTTTTCATTATGGTTGAAGAAATGGAAGAGAAGTCTACTTTGCAAATGTGGGGGGAAGCCCTCTGACTCATGAAATGGGGGGGTAGGGTAAGGGAAGGAAACATTTGGGATTAAATATTGTCATTTGAGTGGCGCAGCTGATGAAAGCCAGGAAATTCTAAATGTGTGCACCGACAATCTGCCACTCCAATTTTACACTCCGGACTCCTGAACAAAAGCTACACTGTGAGGTGCCTGGGGACGGCGCTGGCGTGACTACGGAGGGAACGGGGCACAGGTTTCCTTTCAATTTAATGACTTTTCAGTGGTGAGTGTGAAAACCAAAATGTTGTTCTGCGAGGCAAGGCGGACGCTTGGCCCTGCCCCCTCCCCCAAGCACTCCAGTGAGATGATTTCGTGACTGGGGACAGTCATCTTGCCCTGCGTCACCTCGAAGCATTTAAATCCTGCTCCCACCAGCAGGATCCCTCCTGCCCTCCATATAGACGCATGGGGGCAGCCACACCATCCCTGGGTCCTGAGCCCAGACAACCCTGGCACTGTCCCCACCACAGTGAATTAACCCTGGCCATGGCTGATGCTGGCTCTCTACAGAAAGCCAAATGCCAGCGTGCAGGGAATCAGCCCAGGAGGAGACTGTGTGTGTTCAGAGTCAAAGAGCCCCTTAGAATGGCAGGCACTGTTCGCTGATGTGCATTCTGGGGGAAATGACAAGGAGACCGTAAGTCACAGCGCCCCCAGGGCTCCCTGTGTTTATTTACTGAGTTCAGCCAATAGCCTTCGAAGTGATTTAGACGGCCCTCCAGATAAAACTCTGGGAGATTCAAAAGGGGCTTTTACAAACTTAACCTTGCCTGGGCGGTGGGCGCAGGCGTGTGGGAGAAAGCACAGAGGAGGCGTCGGAAGGGGCCTGGGGCCTAAGACCACCTCCCGTGACCGCCTCTGAAGTCTAGGGGTGGTTCTTTGAACATAAGACTGAGGTGTCCGAGGGACAGAGGTACCCTAGGCCCCAGGCCCAGGAACCCAGAGCAAAAACAGCTCCACAAGTCGCCTGCCCAAGCATGAAGCTGCAGAGAGCGTCGGAGGAAAAGAAAAAACACCCAGGCCTTGAGACCAGAGGGAGAAACCATGAGGCAATGGCCGGGTGCGGCGGCTCACACCCATAATCCCAGCACTTCGGGAGGCTGAGGCCAGAGAATTGCTTGAGGCCAGCAGGTTGAGGTTGCAGCGAGCTGTGACTTCACCACTGCATTCCAGCCTGGGTAACAGAGCAAGACTCCATCGCCAAAAAATAAAAATAAAAATGAAAAGAAAGGAGCAGAAGGCCGGGCATGGTGGCTCACGCCTATAATCCCAGCACTTTGGGAGGCTGAGGCAGGCAGATCGTTTGAGGTCAGGAGTTTGAGACCAGCCTGGCCAACATGGCGAAACCCTTTCTCTACTAAAAATACAAAAATTAGCTGGGCATCGTGGCGGGCACCTGTAATCCCAGCTACTCGGGAGGCTGAGGCAGGAGAATTGCTTGAACCTGGGAGGCAGAGGTTGCAGTGAGCCAAGATCGCACCATCGCATTCCAGCCTAGGCAACAGAGAAAGACCCCATCTCAAAAAAAAAAAAAAAAAAAAAAAAAAAAGAAAGGAGCAGGAAGAGAAGAGACATAAATAGTAGATTTGCTGAATCTGAGGATTCTTTCCCTTTCTGCACTTTCAGGCTGAGATCTCTGAGCTCTGAGAAAAGCCACTTGGAACCTCGCCAGTGGCCTCCACCCTTTTTCAGAGGACAGCAAACACTGGCGCAGCCTGCACTTGTCCCTCCTTGTCAGGGATTTCTTTGCCCTGGCTTAAAGAACACCCCAGCCTGCACTAATGGGCCTAGGGCGATGCCCACACTTGCAGGGACCCACCACACACCGCCTGTCCTCCTCCTCCAGGCTGCCCCGCAGCCCTTCAGCCATGCAGGATGCTTTCCTGCCTCCACACCTCCACCTAGGCTGTTCCCTCTGTCAAATGCCCTTCCCACACGACTTCCGCCTAAGAAATCCTAATTGTCCCTTAACACTCAGCTCAAAAGTCATTTCCTCCAATGCACCTGGGACAGAAGAGACCACACTCTGCCCATGTTCCCCAGAAACTCCAGAGGGAGCAAGACACGCTTACCCCTGTGAGTCTGAGAGGCGGGGTTGGGTGTTCATCTGTGTGCACTTGGTCCCTGAACACGGCAGGTGCTCCATAAATGTCAGGCCCACTCCCCTAGACATCAAGAGGGCTGCATTCTCCAACAAAGCCCCTCTCAGTGACAAGCGTATCTCAGAACCCCCACAGTCTCTGACCATAGCAACAGGACCAACATCCCAGTCGAAGCGGGGGTGTCCCAGGCAGCAGGCGAGGACCACGCTGCATGTTCACAGGCTCAGTTATAGCCGTCGACCACGCCACGGCGCCCAACCACGCCACGGAGCCCGACCACGCCTCGACCATGCCACGGCGCCTGAACTTTTATCTCCATTTCTCAGGTGAGGACCTGAGGCTCGGGTGGCCCCGTCACTTTCCCAGGGGCATTGGGCAAGAGGCAGGGACTGTGCACAGCCCAGAGCTGCCGTCTCCGTCTCTCAGAAAAGCAGCCCTGAGTCTCAGCCCTGCCATCCTTTCCCACAGGATTTCCAGGCAGGGCTCAAAGAAGTCCCTTCCTCACTCTAAGACGGGTCCTCAAAGCTTGGATGCAGGACCTGAATAGATGCGCTCATTGATTTGATTTGATTTTTCCTTCTAGATAACTGGCTCAAATACCTATTGTTTTCCCTTGATCTTAAGGCAGCATTTTCGGGACAAGCGGGAGAGTCTCTACTTGCCTTCACCTCGGGCCATAAACCAGGGGACAGCACCACCTCCTGGCCGGCAGAGATGTGGCGCCCACTTGGTGTCCGGCTTGCAGGACCCAGCAGCCGCCTCGGACGTCCTGAGCTGCCAGCCTCTCCAGTCCCAGTTAGCAGAGGAAGTCAATAGGGCACGAGCACCTCGTGCTCGTAAGGAAAGCAGGGTGGGCTGGCCTCACTGGGCTCGGGCAGCAATGCGAGAGTGCAGGTGCTGCACCGTCAAAGGACAGGCACCACCAGCCTGGCCCATGAGCCAGAGGATGCGGGCTTCCTGCAGCTGGGAGCAAGGAGCACCTTGGAGAGGAGTCCAGGGGACCTCCAGGAGGAGGATGAGCGAGCCAAGGGAGCCCCGTCCATAAGCAAGATTGGGGGGCCACAGGGGAAGAAGTTAGAGGTGCAGGGCAGACAAAATCAGAAGCCACAGTCGCTCAGTGCCCTGGGTATGACCTGGCACCGGGACACACCTAGCCAATACGTCATAAAGAGAAACAGGAGGAGTTGTCAGCGAGGAGGCGTGTGTGCCGGCCGCGCATGACAGTGTGTGTGTGCTGGGGAAAGACACGGATGAGGCAGGCAGGGGCTGCTGCCCGGAGCTTCCAAGGGGTGGGAGAGAGAGCAGGAAGGACACGCACAAGCACACAGATGATGGGGATGCATCATTTGTTCAATTAAATTTCCAAGCGAATCTCTCCCTGGCACTTCCGATAAATACTGGTGAAGGACAAGCTAGCATCCCCCGGAGGTAGAGGTCACTTGAACCTTTCATTCATTCACTAGCCTGCTCGCTCATTCATTCAGTAAATGTGAACTGCACTTCTGTGCCAGGCCAGGTGTTGCAGTAAGCACTTTATCCGCATCATTGTGTCATTAGATTTTTTTTTTTTTTTAGGAGTCTTGCTCTGTCACCCAGGCTGCAGTGCAATGGTGCAATCTCAGCTCACTGCAACCTCCATCTCCTGCGTTCAAGCAATTTTCCTGTCTCAGCCTCCTAAGCAGCTGGGATTACAGGTGCACACCACCACACCTGGCTAATTTTTGTATTTTTAGTAGAGATGGGGTTTCACCATATTGGTCAGGCTGCTTTCGAACTCCTGACCTCAGATGATCCATCCGCCTCAGCCTCCCAAAGTGCTGGGATTACAGGCGTGAGCCACCATGCCCAGCCTGTGTTATTAGATCTTCAGCATAACCGCCATGCAATAGGAATGAGATATGAAAAATTGTGTCCCAGATAAGTTAGTTAACTTATCCAAAGTTACACAGCTTCTGAGTAGCAGAGCTGGAATTTGAGCCAAGGTTCAGCCCCAAAGCCAAGATATTAATTGTGCTAAGTTCCACGGTGGCCCTTCACGCAGAAGGTATTTACTGAGCTCCTGTCACGGGGCAGGCAGTTGAGCCAGGCTCAGGGGCTACACCAGGGACCAGAACAGAGCTGCACCTGCTCACACCAAGCAGATGGGCAGAGGTAAGTCGTGGATGCACAAACCAGCAAGAGAAGAGGCACCAAGCAGAGCTGCCTCCACCCTGGCTCACATCTCACGGCTCTGAGCCTCAGTTTTCTCATCTGGAAAACAGGGATAAAAATAAGCTGGTGTGAAAATTTAAAAAGATCTGATACCCAAGACATAACACCCCTGGTGCCCCTAAATACTTCAATGTGTATTTCCTGAAAGCAAAGACATTCTCTTTCTCAAGACAGCATAATCCTCAAAACCAGGAGAATTGCTTGGATACAGTGTTACTATCAAATCTGCTGACCTGACTCCCATTTTACCAAGTGTCCCAATAAAGGCTTGTGTACCAAAGAAAATACTGAACTATGCGTTGCAGTCAGTTGTCACATCTTTTTTATCTCTTTAGTCTCCTTCATCTGGGACATTCCTCAGTCTTTCTGGCCTTTCTCTCAGGCCAATTATTTGATAGAAAGTTCTTCAGTTGGAGTTTGTCTGATATTTCCCGATGGTTAGACTCAGGGTTTGCATTCCGGGCAGGAAATCCGCAGAAGTTCCATTGCATCCTTCTCAGTGCCGCGTGTCGGGAGGCCATGAAGTCTATCTGTGCATGCATGGATGATGCTGATATTGATTAAGGTGTTGTCTGCCAGCTTTCTTCACTTTAAAGTTAAGACTTCACCCTTTGTAATTAGTATCCTGTGAAGAGGTTCTTTGAGACTATGTAAAAATCCTGTTACCTATGAAATTTTCACGCCCTAATTTTAGCATCTACTGATGACCCTTTCCAACATCAATCATTACCATGATGGCGGCCGAGCTGTGGTTTTCCAATCACGTTCTATCTTCATCAGCTGGCTCTGGAGCAGACCTTCTTCAAGACAGATTTTCACCGAGGAGTGGGAAATCCGTCTCCCGGCATCCTTCTTGTCCCTACAATTTGTTCTCCCCACAATACTCAGAGAGGACTTCTAAACAAGGAAGCCAAAACGTGTTCACCTGCAAGAGAGTGAAGGGGGAACCCCCATCCCACTCCATACACAAGAAATTAACTCAAAGTGGATCAAGCCCTTAAATGTAAGACCCCAAATTTTAAGCTCTTAAAACATGGGGATAAATATTCATGACATTGGGGATTTCCAAAGGATTCTGAGCTATGGCACCAAAACCACAAGCAACAAAAGGAAAAATGTACATATAAACCTCATCAAACCTAAAAAGCTTCAGAGGACACTGTCAAAGAGGGAACAGGTAATCCATGGATGGAAATAAATATTTACAGTACCTTGTACTAGACATCTCGTCATATATCTAGTGTGAGATTTGTGCCTAGAATATATCAATAATTTTTACAACTCAATAAATAAAAGATAAATAACCCAGGTGCCTGATAAATACTTGTCCAATAAATGAACTAATGAAAACCATACACACACACACACACACACACACACAATTTACTACGGTGCTTACATTCAAGACAATAGTCATTTTTAGAGAGAAAACTACTATTGTACTAGCATTGATTTCCCCCCAACAGCCATCTTCTAGATTAGTGTTTTCATAGCACAGAGTTTGGGAAATTCCACACCAGGAGTTTGCTGTTCACCAAGACTCTCAATAGTTGCCAAAATTAGACCCAAGACTCAATATGATATGAGCAAAATGAGCGTTTTCATGCACGCCTGGGTGGGGAGTGAACATTGGAACCATCTTTCCAGAGGGTGATTTGTCAACCATAAGCCTTAAACCCGGGTACACCCCTTTACCCAGGAAAGTTCTAGAAAATTACACCAAAGGAATAGTCACAGTTTGATGTAAAGACTGGACAACGAAGACGTTTCTTGTAGCCGTGTTCATAATATCAGAAGATGAGATGTAACCTAAATGACCAACGTTAGGTAGTGATTACATGCATCACGGTGCACTAGACCATGCCATGGAGTGCTATGCTTCTGAAGGTGAAATCATAAAGGAAATCTGACATGGAAATTGTCATAGCGTATTGTATAGTGGGGAAAAAAAGTGGGTTTTAAAATATTATGTAGATATAACAAATAAAGGACTTGTATCCAAGATATAGAAAGAATGCTTACAATGTAAAAATAAAATGATAGCTAATTTAAAATGGGGCAAAGGGCCAGGGGCAGTGGCTCGCGCCTGTAATCCCAGCACTTTGGGAGGCCGAGGTGGGCTGATCACCTGAAGTCAGGAGTTCGAGACCAGCCTAGCCAACATGGTGAAACCCCATCTCTACTAAAAATACAAAAATTATCTGGGTGGCGGCACGTGCCTGTCCCCAGCTACTTGGGAGGCTGAGGCAGGAGAATCGCTTGAACCCAAGAGGCAGAGGTTGCAGTGAGTCAAGGTGGCGCCATTGCACGCCAGCCTGGGAGACAGAGGGAGACTCTGTCTCTAAATAAATAAATAAATAAATAAATAAATAAATAAAATGGGGCAAAGCATTGAGGAGACATTTCTCCAAAGAAGATTCAGAAATGGATAGATACCAATAAGCACACGAGAGGATGTATCAGGAAAAAAGCAAGTCGCAATCGCAACGAGATACCACACGCCATGTCTGCTAGGGTGGCCAGAATCAAAAAGACAGACAATAGTTGGTAAGGATGAGGAGAAATTAGAATCCACACGCAATGCTGGTGGGAAGGCAGTAGTGGAGCTGCTATTGAAAGCAGCTTGGCAGTGCCTCAAAATGTTAGCTATAGATTTACCATATGATTCATCAATTCCACTCCTAGGTATATACCCAAGAGAAATGCAAACCTCTGTCCATAAAAAACATGTACATGGGCTGGGCATGGTGGCTCACACTTGTTATCTCAATGCTTTTGGAGGCCAAGGCGAGAGGATCACTTGAGGCCAGGAGTTTGAGACCAGCCTGGGCAACACAGCAAGAACCTGTCTCTAAAAAAATTTTTTTTCTTTAAATTAGCCAGGCTTGGTGGTGCATGCCTGTAGTACCAGCTACTCAGGAGGTTGAGGCGGGAGGATAGTTTGAGCCAGGGAGGTCGAGGCTGCAGTCAGCTATAATTGCACCACTGCACTCCAGCCTGGGCAACAGAGCCATCTCTTAAAAAGAAATAATGTGGCCAGGTGCTGTGGCTCACACGTGTAATCCCAGCACTTTGGGAGGCCAAGGCAGACGAATCACTTGAGTCTAGTAGTTCAAGACCAGCCTGGGCGACATAGTGAAATCCTGTCTCTACAAAAAAATACAAAAATTAGGCAGGCATGGTGGTATGTGCCTGTAGTGTCAGCTACTAGGGAAGCTGAGGTGGGAGGATGGCTTGAGCCTGAGAGGCAGAGGTTGCAGTAAGCTGAGATTACACCACTGCACTCCAGCCTGGGTGACAAAGTGAAACCGTCTCAAAAAAAAAAAAAAAGAAAAAAAGAAAAGAAGTAGAGACAAGCAAATCTCCAAAGAACAGCTGCCCAGGGTCTCTCTGTTCACTAGACTGGGGAAAGGGTTGAACTGGGTTTCCTCTCCCTGCAGCAGGAGAGGCTGCTCCTTACCCCCAACCACCACCAGGGCACAAGACCCCCTCCAGGTCTCCAGATGCCAAAAGGCTGGCATTTCCAGCATCCCCTGAACACCCAGGCAGTCTCTTTGTCCCTGTCTACAGGGTGACACTTTCCCTGCCCCCATAACTAGGGGAGCAATGGGAGGCAGGGTTTCAACTGGGTCACAGCCTGTTGGGCACAGAGCTGTCCCCACTCGAGCTACCTCTCCACAGGCTCCTGCGGACCTGCTGTGCAGCCTGCCTGACAGCCTCAGACTGTACCAAATGCCACCCACTCCATGCCTGCAGCTCTGGCTCGTCCCAAACTCCCCTCATTGTCCATACAAAGCAGCACATCTGAAACCTTACGGCACAGACATGTCACCTGGGTCTGGTTAAGGTGCAGATTCTGCATCTGGAGTCAGGAATGAGGCTGCATTTCTGTGTTTCTAAGCTCCAAGGGATGCCAAAGCCTGGTCCATGGAACACACATTGAGTTACAAGATCATGAAAACCCTCCTATTGAGTCAAGTAACGGGATATGAGGTTCTCTTCCTGGACCACCTGCTTCCCCACGCTGTCCAGAGGCCCTGGGGAAGCTGCTCTGCTCTGCGGCAGTGTCCGTGGATCAGATTTGTCTCTTTGCTGACAATTAGGCTGTCAGGATTTGGAGATATGGAAGGGGAGGGGCCTGGGGAGCACTGGCAGAGTAATTTCCCACCCCCAGAGCTTGTTCTCTAAAGAAACACAACCATCTTATTTTAGGGGTAGAATTTTGCAATTCTTGTGCATTCTAAGGTTGATATTTTGCTTTCTTTTCAGGAGGGTAGAGACAAATACAGGAAGTGAATTAAAAGTTAGTTTAGCTGAGTGTGAAAGGAGATCAAAAGTAACAGCTAGGCTGGGCACGATGGCTCATGCCTATAATCCCAGCACTTTGGGAGGCTGAGATGGGCAGATCACAAGGTCAGGAGTTCGACACCAGCCTAGCCAACATGGTGAAACCCTCTCTCTACTAAAAATACAAAAATTAGCCGGGCGTGGTGGTAAGCACCTGTAATCCCAGCTACTTGGGAAGCTGAGGCAGGAGGATCACTTGAACATGGAAGATGGAGGTTGCAGTGAGCTGAGATCACGCCACTGCACTCCAGCCTGGGTGACAGAGTGAGACTCTGTCTCAAAAAAAAGAAACAAAACAAAACAAAACAAAAGGCCCAGCATAGTGGCTCACGCCCATAATCCCAGCACTTTGGGAGGCCAAGGCGGGCGGATTGCCTGAGCTCAGGAGTTCACTACCAGCCTGGGCAACACGGTGAAACTCTGTCTCTACCAAAATACAAAAAATTAGCCAGGCGTAGCAGCATGTGCCTGTAGTCCCAGCTACTTGGGAGACTGAGGCAAGAGAATTGCTTGAACCCGGGAGGCAGAGTTGCAGTGAGCCGAGATCACGCCACTGTACTCCAGCCTTGACAACAGAGCGAGACTTCATCTCAAAAAAAAAAAAAAAAAGGTAACAGCTAATGCCAGGTGATGACCAGAAAACACAGTGCACGCCTCTCTTTCCTTACCTCTCCCACCCGTCCTCACTGGGGATCTTTGGTTGGCTCGAGCCCCTGCCTACATCTAATGGAATCACAGGAGAAATGGGGGTTGGGGGTTGGAGGATGAGAAAGAAAAGTATTTGAGGACTTCCTCTGATCTGGTTCTGACACCTCAGGCCCCTTATCCCTCTTTATAATTATTATCCCCCTCTTCTACAGACTAAGACACTGAGGCTCAGAAAAGGCTAAAAGATTTGTCCAAGGTCACATGGCAAACAAGCTGGCAAAAAATGTTTGTTTTCATGACTCCTAAGTCAGGCTCTTTCTATAATATCAGAGTCTCCTAAATCGAATGTCTCTATTAGCAGGTAAAGCAAAGTACAAATGGCACATCACAGGATAGGAGCTGCATAAATGGACATATTCCAATTAATTTGAAAAAGCATGTTGGAGAAAGCAAGCATGAGGGGAGGCAGTAAAACTGGTGGCAAGGCAAGTGGAATCTTCCAGATATAGGATCTTAAGGAACAGAATGAATGATTTGGAACTACATCTTTATCTTAAGAAACCAGTAGAACTTTAAAAAGCTCCCATTCATTCAAAAGTATTTAATAAGCATCTACTGAAGAGGCCAGGTGCAGTGGCTCATGCCTGTAATCCTAGCAGTTTGGGAGGCTGAGGCGGGTGGATCACCTGAGGTCAGGAGTTCAAGACCAGCCTGGCCAACATGGTAAAACCCTGTCTCTATGAAAAATACAAAAATTAGCTGTGCATGATGGTGCATACCCATAATCTCAGCCCCTCAGGAGGCTGAGGCAGGAGAATCCCTTGAACCCGGGAGGCAGAGGTTGCAGTGAGCTAAGATTATGCCACTGCACTCTAGCCTAGGTGACAGAGCGAGACTCCATCTCAAAAAAAAAATCTATTGAACACCAGTCCTGTGGTAAAGGAGAGAGAGGGTGATAGGGATCACTCCAGTTAATTCTCACAACAATCATTTGTCATTCTTTTCCATGCATGAGGAAAACAAGCCTCAGACAGGCTAAGTGTCCTGCCCAGCCTGGGATGTGAACCTGGTCTGTCTGATCCCAGAGTCAGCAGTCCTAACACTGCACACCCATCACTCCCTTTTCACCTCAGAAACATCAAGCTGCAGTCTCTATGAGCACATAAGGAATGTATCTGAGATTGTTCTCAATGCTGGCCTAGACTCAGAAAAATCCTGCTCATTCTGATCCAAGCAGGTAGGAGACCAATGATATGCTACCTACAAGAAATAAACATTAAAGGCAAAGACAAGTTTGAAATAAAGGCATGCTTCTGGCAATGCTAGAATAATAAATACCAGACTCATCTTGCCATACTATAGAGCTAAGAAAATGAAACTGTTGAAACGGTCATCAATTTAAGAGATCATGCCTGAGAGAGGAGAAACAAATGAGGTGAGGCCTATGAAATAAAATAGGTGGTGACAGATATAAAGAATGTCCTTCTCATGCACATCAGTAGACTCCGCACAGTGGAGGAAAGGAACGAACTTAAGACAGCATAATAGAAATTATCCAAACTAAACACGAGGAGGAAGGGGCAGGGGAGGGGTGGGAGGAGGGGAAGGAGAAGGGGAGGAAGAGGAGGAGGAGGGAAGGGAGAGGAGTGGGAGAGGGGGAGGAAGATCGGAGGAGGAGTGGGGAAAGAGGAGGAGGGAAGGAGGAAGAGGTGGAAAAGAGGAGAGGAGAGGGGGAAGGGAAGGAGATGGAGGGGAGGAGGAGGGAGAGGGGTAGGAGGGCAACGATGATGACGATGATGATGTTTTAAAAACCCTTGGGACAATATACATAATCTAACACACACGCGACTGGAATCTAAGAAGGAAAAAGAGGGAACAATAACGGTGGAAGATATATTTGTAGTCAATGGCTGAGAAGTTTACAAAATTAATCAAAGACATCAAGTCATAAATCCAAGAAGATTAGAGAACCCCAAGCAGGATTTTAAAGACACATAATATTTAAACTACTAAAAAATAAAGAGAAAGAGAACATATTTAAGGGCAGCCCAAGAAACTAAAGAGCGAAGTTAAGAATGACAGCAGATTTCTCATCAGAAACTATATAATCCAGCAGATAATGAAGTGTCATCTTTAAAGTGCTGAGAGATAAATAACTGTCAGCACAGATTTCTACCCCAGGGAAAAATATCTTTCATAAGTGAAAGCAACTTTTTAATTTCAGAAAAATAAAATCTGAGACGACTAAGTATCAGTAGACTTGTGCTACAATAAATTAAAGGAACTTTTTCAGGTAGAAGGAACATGAAACCAGACAGAAACTTGGTTCTATACACAGAAACAAAGAGCTCTGGAAATTGTTCAGATGAAGGTTTGGATGAAAGAACTTTTAAATCACTCTAAAATATTTAATGTCTAAAGCAAGCTTGTCCCACCCATGGCCCACAGGCCACACACAGCCCAGGGCAGCTTTGAATGTGGCCCAACACAAATTTGTAGACTTTTTAAAAACATGATCAGATATGTTTTTTTCTTTTTCTTTTTTTTTTTTTTTTTTTTTAGCTCATCAGCTATAGTTAGTGTTAGTCAGTGTATTTTATGTGTGGCCCAAGACAATTCTTCTTCCAATGTGGCCCAGAGAAGCCAAAAGATTGGACGCCCCTGGTCTAAGGCAAAAATAGAAGCAAAGGATTATGGATTCTTAAATGCATGTATGACAATATACAAAAGATGGGAGGGAGAAATTGGAACTATGAAATTCTTCCATTACACATGCATGATATCTTATTTGTAGGTAGATGGTGAAAAATTAAAGATGGATGTATACTGTAAACCCTAGGATAGCCAAAGAGATATTGTTAACTGTTTAATACAAATACAATTATTTGGAAAAACAGGTATAAAAATAACAATACTGGCCAGGTGCAGTGGCTCACGCCTGTATTCCCAGCACTTTGGGAGGCTGAGGTGGGCAGGTCACTTGGGGTCAGGAGTTTGCGACCAGACTGACCACTATGGTGAAAACCCATCTCTACTAAAAATACAAAAATTAGCCAGGCATGGTAGGCACCTGTAATCCCAGCTACTCAGGAGGCTGAGGCAGGAGAATCGCTTGAACCCAGGAGGTGGAGGTTGCAGTGAGTCGAGATCACACCATTGCACTCCAGCCTGGGTGACAGAGCGAGACTCCATTTCAAATAATACTACTAATAATAAAACAATAAATAATAAAAATACAAATATAATAACAATGTACTGTGGCATTTGTAATACATGTAGAAGTGAAATGTATGAAAAAATAGCAGAAAGGAAGGGGTAGAAGAAATTTTTACTCTTCTCTCTTTGACCAACCAACCACACCTGTAAAATGAGCACAAAGTCTATGATATAGGATTATGAAAAGAACTAAATGACTTCACACACGTACAGTACCAAGCCCAGCGCCTGATGTGTGATGAGTGCTTGGTAAATATTTGTTAAATGGACAAGTGAAGTGTTTAGTGTCATACATTTATTCATTATAAGAAAGTCAGGATTTCTCCCTAAGAAGCTGAATGTAGATTTCCTATATGGGGCTCACCAGGAAGTTGGTTAACTGCCAACAAGCGTTGTGTCTTCAAGCCCTGGTCTGGAAAACAGTCCATCATCAATTTTACCTCCCAAGACTCGGTTCCCTCCCAGGAGCTTGTAAGTGAGGCAGACAGAGTTTAGTTAGTAATGGCAGTCAGGAAAAATAAACTTGCCTAGAGAAAGGGACAAAGAGAACCACAAACTGCTTATGTCGGGAAAAGGAATGTTTTCATCTCCTCGACATCTGTAATGCACATTTATCCTGTGATGAGCAATTGCACTTCTGTGTCTGACCTTGGGAAGACCCTAGAAAGTCTGGCCGGTTTGAAGACAAATGTATAAACCACACGCAAATTTCACAGCGAACCAACCAATAAATATTCTCCAAACTGCCCTTGACATGTAAATGTTACCATGAATCTTAATGGCTTTACGCCCAAATCCTAGGCCTAGGAGCAGCCAGTAAAGTCCACGGAAAGATGTTCAAATGGGGTGTTGGTCAATGGAATGGCCCATTTTCCACTTTGCATAGGACAAACGTGATCCTGCTTGGATAGAAAGGGAGTTGTGTGAGCAAAGGAGGTGTGTGGGAAAGCCCGGGGCATGGCGGGGAGGAGCAGGTCAGTCTCTGAGGCTGGCATGTTGGACACTCCATGACCTTGATGCCATTTTGCTCCAGCAATTTCTGCACCAACCAGCTGTGCACAGGTGTAGCCAGCACCCTGCCTAGCTGCACCATGTACATCTTGCTTTCAGCCCAGCCTCTCTGCCACCGCCTCATGGGACCTGCAGAAGCCATCCAGCTACAGAAATGCCAAGGACACATCACCCTGTGGGACAGCCCACACCAGCGCAGGGAGAGAGCAGTAACCCCCGTGGAGCCTGCACACGTCCTCAGAAAGCCCCTGATGGAACCGGGTCCCAACTGCCTGCCAGGATGAGCGACAGCCCTGGCTTCAGTTGATTCTCCTCGTGCCACTTCCCCAAAGGGAGCATTTTACTGGATGAAACCAACTTGAGGAACTTATGAAATTTAGTAATTTACCAAAAATGTGCTTATTTTAGCTCGTTATAATGTATACAGTAATTTATATTGGATGGGATGGTTTTGATAGATTTTGAAGATTTCTGCAAAGCTCTAAGTAACTGGGTTTTTTGGGGGGTGGGGCTTATTTTTGAGACAGGGTCTCACTTTGTCACCCAAGCCGGAGTGCAGTGGTGCAATCACGGCTCACTGCAGCCTTGACCTCCTGGGTTCAAGAGATCTTCCTCGGCCTCCTGAGTAGCTGGGACTACAGGCGTGTGCCATCATGCCCGGCTAATTTTTTAATTTTTATAGAGACGGGGTCTCACTATGTTGCCCAGGTTGGTCTCAAACTTCCAGGCTCAAGTTATCTGCCCTCCTTGGCCTTCCAAAGTGCTGGGATTGCAGGCATGAGCCACTGCACCTGGCCCCTAAGTAACTGATTCTCATTTTGTCTTCATAATAGCATTTCCTCAGCAAAAGGCGAAAGATATACAGGAGACTTGGCACACACAGTGGCCTGGGCTGCTGACGCTGGGAGGGGCAGTGGGAGACAAAGTGAGGTGGTATGAGGAGGAGGGTGTGCTGCGCCCACCCCCCCCTCCCCCCGCAATCCTCTTGCCCTAACAACCCTGCAAGGTTGAACACCCTGCTCTGGGCGCTGCCGGCTTTAGGCATCACCTCCAATTCCTGATGGCTCTGGGGCTTCTATAGCCTTCTCTATAAAGAGGGACTGCACCATCTGCCCTCAGGGGTAATAACAAGGGCAAAGTAAGACACCATATGTTTAGCTCTTACTGCAGCAGGAGTTTGGTCCGCATGGGATGCTTTTATTGTTACTGTTGCCACAGATCTTGTCTGAGGAGCTCCTGCAATCCTGAGGAAACAGGTGGAAGGTGTAAGATTCCCCTCGGCTGGAGACCTGCTCATTTTTCAAGATCTTTCCTGAGCACCATCTCTGCCCCAGCACTGGGCTGAGCACTGGGCACATGGAGAGCCCCAACACTGCCCCCAAAGGCTTCCAGCCTGGACCCTGAAGGAAGACAGGCTAGGAGTACGGGACAGCACCAGGGAGCAGCCTCTCTAGGAAGAGGAGCCCAAACGGGCAGAAATGGGGCAGGAAGGGCTCTCTTGGCAGAGAGGGTCAGATGACCGAGAACTTTACACACCAAGAGGGAAAATCTATTCTTGCATTCAGTGAAAGCACTCCTTTCGTGAACTGGAAAGTTGTTTTTTTCTTTTTTTTTGAGATGGGGTCTCACACTGTCCCCCAGGCTGCAATGCAGTGACATTATCTTGGCTCACTACAACCTCCGCCTCCCAGGTTCAAGCAATTCTTCTGCCTCAGCCTCCCAAGTAGCTGGGATTACAAGCACCCGCCACCACGGCCAGCTAATTTTTGTACTTTTAGTAGAAACGAGGTTTCGTCATGTTGGCCAGGCTGGTCTCGAACTCCTGACCTCAAGTGATCCACCTTCCTTGGCCTCCCAAAGTGTTGAGATTACAGATATGAGCTACCACACTCAGCCAACTTTTTCTTTAAAACCCCAAATTTTAATTAGCACCCCTGACACAGATCATTACCCCTTTAAGTAGCTAGTTTCTGAACTCCTGCCTCCTGCAGAGATTCTCTCGGGCATGCCGATGCCCTGCCTTCCCCCATGAAGTTGCACTCAGTCCTACTCTGGCCCCAAATCCCTTTGAACAAAACCCATGGAATGGTGTGGTTGTCTGAGCCTCGGTCTCCTCACCTGTCAAATGTAAGAGTGAATCAATGTCATGCATGTAGGATGTCTGTGGAACACCTGGCAGGGAGAAAACTGTGAAGAGTAACTATCGTTACTGCTGGTGCTCAAAAAATATCAGTCATTTCCTTGAGTCCAGTTTGAGGCTGCCATGAGCTATGACTGAACCACTGCAGTTAAGCCTAAGCGACAGAGGGAAATCCCATCTCTTCAAAAGAAAAAAAAAAAGCCCTATTTTCTTCACCTTTTCCATCACAGAAAAGCAAAACATTCAGATCTAGTAATTAATACTTCAGCAAAGAAGGCTCATGAGCCCATTTCTTTTAAGCATCTTCTTAACATTTCTGAGCCTGTCAGTAATCACTTTCCCATGTACTGCGTGGTACTGAGTAATTATCTCCAGCTCTCCCCAGGTCCAAGGTATTCTGCTGCAGAAACGTGACGTGTATGAGTTAGCTAATGCTGTGTAACAAATTATACTGAGACTCAGCAGTTTCAAACAACCACCGTTGAACATCTCTCACAGTTTTTAAGAGTTGGGAATCCAGGAGCAGCTCATCTGGGTGGTTCTGGCTCAGTCTTGCTAGTTAAGTGGATGTCCACAGCTGCAATCCAGGATTGCATAATGGGGCCTAAAGGATCCGCTGCCGAGCTCACTCATGTGGCTGCTGAGATTTCAGCTCCTTACCATGTGGCATGGTCATAAGGCTGATGGTGATGTGGCAGCTGGTTTCCCCAGAGCAAAGGGTCCAAGAGAAAGGAGAGAGGAGAGGGAGAGGGAAAGAAACCAAGAGGGAAGCAACAGGACCTTTCATGACCTAATCTTGGAAGTACTGTGGCATCACTTCTGCAGATTCTATTGGTCACACAGACCTATGTGATATAATGTAGGAGGGGCTACACAAGCGCGTGAATTCCGGGGGTGGGACTGCTGGGGGCTATCCTGGAGGCTGGCTACCACGACATGTCTGAGATCAGTTCCCAAGGACACCATCCCATCTGGGAACACAGAGGGGAGCAGCTACGTCTTCCTCTGGTGCATCTTCAAGTGTGGCTGCCATCCATTAGAATCAAGAGCTGAGATGGCAGCTCCTGAAAAGGACGGGAAGGCTGTGACCTCACAGTCCGTGGGGGAGGTTGGCGCGTATTTTTCTCACCAGCTGCAAGACAACTGGTGGGAAAATGCTCAAGGCATTAACACTTCCCTAAGGTGAGCACAGTCATTTCAGCACATTAGCAGGCTGGACTCATACGCATTTCAGAAACTCAAGTGAGAACCAGAGCCGGGAGGTCAAGCTGGCAAGTCGTTTCAGATGGTCTTAAATTTTATTTAAAAAGGAAGAATGCAGGATTGCACAAACAGGGGCTTTCTGTGCCAGACCTGGCCATAATCAGCTTCTCTCTCACCTGGGAGGACAAAAGTAAAAGAGATGTTTGGAAACCCCAAGAAAACGTATTTAGAGCAGTTGAAGGTGGGGTGGGTGGGAAGGAAAGTAACTATTTCCATAGAAAAGAAATGATGACATGATAATATTTTCGTTTTACATCTTTTCACTGTTTCCAGAGGTAGACAATTACAGCCTCTTGGTTTCCTTCCAAGCGAGCCTTGAACCAGGACCCTAAGGGGCCCCAGGGATCTGGAAGGAAGTCACAGTGACTTGGGTAGCGAAGGGCAGTTCCAGGGCTCTGGCTCTCCCAGGCCCCTGCACATTTCACATCTACACTGTGAGAGGCAGCAGAGCCAAAATCCAAGCTTTGCACCCCCATTTCCTCATCTGGATAATGGGGATGCCAATGGTACCTGCTTCAGAGTATGACATTACTATGGAGGATGCATTCAATACCTGCAGCTCACTCTGTGCCTGGCACTGGCTGAGCACGTCACCAGCACTACCTCACTTAGCAGGTAAAAAAATGAACATCCAGAAAGTTGAAGTCGCTGGCCTTGCCCAGAGCGCTATGTTCACCAATTGCCACCAGGGCTCTTGGACCCCAGACTGTGTCTCAGCCTGGGCAGCTCAGTGTTACTTTTCATCCAACCAGCAAGCCAGTGTCACCCCTCAGTGTCTCAGAGGCCCCTCCAACTGAGCTCCTCCTCTCCTCCACTCCTCTGCCCCTGCCCCTCCCCGACACAGCCCCACCTGCCCCTCCTCCATCCTGTCCTCACCTGTGTCCCATTCAGGATGAGCAAATCAGCTGCAGTACCCAGTCTCTGGGAGCTGACACTCCAGTGCAAGGAGACACATGGGACGCAAGATGCACAAAACAAAGAAAACAGACGGGCAGCCATGGCTTACGATGGCTGGGCCTAACCATGTTTTGACTTTACATAGATGGGTGGATGAGTCGATCGGTAGGTGTATGGATAGACAGATAATAGATGAATGAGTGGCTGGGTGAATGGGTGAGTATGTGGATAGGTGGGTGGGTGGGTGGGTGAGTGGGTGGATGGATGGATGAATGGATGAACAGATGAGTGGGTGGGTGAATGAGAGTGTGTGTGAGTGAATGGATGAATGGATGAGTGGGTAGATGGGTGGGTGAGTAGGTGGGTAAATGGAGGGGTAAATGAAAGGACGGTGGATGAATTGTTGAGTGGATGGGTGGGTTGATGGATGACTGATAGGTAGATGAATGGATGGTGGCTGGCTGGCTGGCTGGGTGAATGGTTGAGTGGATGGGTCAGTGGATGGATGAATGAGTGACTGAAGGATGAATGAGTGACTGAAGGATGAATGGATGGATAGGTAGATGAATGATGAACAGATGGATAGGTGGGTGGATGGATGGATGGATGAGTGGATGAGGGTACTGATGAACAGATTAGCAAATGGAGGAACAGAATCATTGTTCTGGTTGTAAGAAGCCCAACTCCTTCCTTTAGGAGAAGTACTAGAAATGTCCATGTTTGTTTTCTGCAGTCTTTGACAAATGTTCTACAGTTGAACAAGGTTTGGCTGTAAAATGCCTCTTCCTTTTCTGAGGAAAAACAGCACCTCTTTTTTCTTTCTTGCAAGTGACGCAAAACATTTCACATGGCCTCAAACAGATCTAGCACCTAAGGGTCAGGAGCTGGAAACTTCACCAAACACATACATCATTACAGTTCTCCTGAAAGTAATGGTGCCACTATTTATGACCATGAATACGGCATTAAACAAATACTGAGATGGGGAGAGCTCGTTACTCAAGGCCATTAAACAGCTCAGGAAGACTGCAGTTATGTTAGAAGCCAATTAAGAGGCCTCACACCGGTTGTCAGCAGCCCACGAGGTGCTGGGACGTCCCCTAGCACATAGTAGGCACCTCGTAAAATGCGTAAACCAAAACAAGAGAGTCAGATTAGCAGTCCAACAACAGGGCTGTCCGGAACACTGCCCTTCATCATCCCCTGGGCCGCGTGCAACATGGACCACAATGCTCAAGAGTCCAGGACCATTCATGAACACACAGAGCAAACAATGCACCTCACTGGTAAATACCAATGATTTAGTCATTTATTTATCAAACACTTCCTGAGCACTTGCCTGCCAGGCACTGTTAAAAGTGCTTTATAATTATTAATTCATTAAATCATCACAGCAACCTTATGAGGTAGAAGCCATTATTATCCCCATTTTAAATATGAGGAAACTGAGGCACAGAGATCCAACACACAGTAAGCTGCGGAATCAGGATGTGAACCAGACTATTCAGCTCACAGTTCATGTCTGAAACAGACAGCAAAGAGGAGGAGCCTGAAGAAGGTTCATTATACCACAGGTGCTTACACACACTCCCTTATCTAGGGGGAGGAGCCTGCTGAATGTTCATTACACCACAGGAATTTACAAATACTCCCTTATCTAAGGGGAGGAGCCTGCTGAATGTTCATTACACCACAGGAGTTTACACACCTTTTTGTGGAGAACAGGGTCTCGGTATATTGCCCAGGCAGTTCTCAAACTCCTGGGCTCAAGCGATCCTCCCATCTCTGCCTCCCTAAGAGCTGGGATAATAGGTATGAGCCACTGTGCCCGGCTCTAAAAGCTTTTGAGTCCTATTTTGTAGGCCCCAGTGAAACAGTGTATCCAGTTCATGATCACCAAGGGATGCTAAAGCCATGGGCAAGGTCTGCTGGGCTCGGGCTGACTTGCCAGGGCCTCCTGGTCAGTCTTTGCATTTCAAGAGTGAGGCCTACAGCGTCGTGAGCCTGCTGACACATGCATGGCGGGCACGGAGCCCGGCCCAGGAAGCCGCCTTACAGAAAATAAGACAGGCCAGTCTATCAAACCTTTAGGTCAACTACAAGTTTACAGGAAACACGGAGTAGAGAAGAGGGAAAATGCAAGGTGGTTAGATTTTTTTTTAATCTTTGCCCCTTTTAAAAATTTCAGATTCATATACCTGTTTTTATAGGCAGAACAGTTTCTGGGAGGAAGGAGAGAAGGTAGGATAAAGGGCAGTGGGTGGAGGGCCTTGCTAAGACAGAGAGCAGAGGTCAGCAGGGGGTGCAGGGTGGAGGCTGAGGCTCCTGAAGCTCACGTGGGCAAGGAGCTGTGCTTCATAATCACCTCCTAGGGGACTCTGCCTGGCGCTGCAAGCACCCCAGAACCCAGGATCTCCCACTGCCCAGAGCCCGTGCTGTCGGCGATGTGAGGGGCGAACCTCAGCAGCCAGGGCAGAGCGGCCAAAGACACACGCGGACACCTGCTCTCCACCACCTCCTGCTCCCCACCTGGGACCAGGGAGCTGGTGTCCTGTGATTTCTGGAATCTCACACCCTGCCAGTGTGCTGGGAAGGACACACTTGCCTGGCTGGTGCTGAGACGACATCCCCACATCTGGAATGCCAAGGTGGCCTCCTTCGGAATGCCGCCCCTTCCACTGCTCATGGGTTGGCCTGAAGGTTTGTTGTTTTAACATAAAAACGGGGCCTCGGCAGGGCACGGTGGCTCACGCCTGTAATCCCAGCACTATGGGAGGCCGAGGCAGGCAGATCATGAGGTCAGGAGATCGAGACCATCCTGGCTAACACGGTAAAACCCCATCTCTACTAAAAATACAAAAAGTTAGCCAGGCATGGTGGCAGGTGACTGTAGTCCCAGCTACTCGGGAGGCTGAGGCAGGAGAATGGTGTGAAACCAGGAGGCAGAGCTTGCAGTGAGCTGAGATTGCACCACTGCACTCCAGCCTGGGCGACAGAGCGAGACTCCATCTCAAAAAAAAAAAAAAAAAAAAAAAAAAAAGCGGTGAGGGGGCCTCAAACAGCACTATCTCTCTTGGAAATGACGAAAGTGAAAACAGGAAGCTTCCAAGTGCCCCAGTGGACTCCCAGGGCTCCCAGATCCCCCAGTGCAATGCCCACCAGAGAAAACAGCAGGTATCCAAAATCAACAAGTACTTATGCGGCACCTGTTGTGTATCAAGCATGGCAAGAGTCCCTGGGACAGCTACAAAAGCTCCCTGACACTCACACCACTGAGCCTCAGCCCAGCCGGGACCAAACATCACTAAGTGATCACAGAGGTTCTTCCTCAAGGGCCTGGTGACCTCAGGGGTCTTTGCTACAGTGCCCAGGCAGCACAAAACATTTGCAATTCCTCTAACCGGGAGGCTTGGAAAGGGTCTCCCCAGAGTGGACAAGTGGAGAGGCAGCACCTGGAACTGGGACGCCGCCGAAGGAAAGGTGGCCTGGATGGGCTGCAGGAGAGCCAAGGCCAAGTCTCGCATCTGCCACCAGCTTTTGTGCGGCTTGGGACAGGGCATGGCCCTCTCTGGGCCTCACTGTCCCCATATGCGAATGAGGTGATTGGACCAGTGTCCCCACGGCCCCTCCCAGGCCTCAAGTCTTGGCACATGGGTCACCAGAGAGCTCTCAGAAGGTGGGGCCAGGCACTGCCAGGAGCAGCCCGAGAAGCCACCAAGGCCTGGACTGGGCCAGGCTGGGCAGACTGCAGTGCCTCCACCTGCCATGGCGGCCTGGCTGGGCCAGTGGGACTCCAGCCACATGTGGTTCATGGCTCCTGAACCAGACGGTACAGACCAACTTTTCCACCATCACAGAAAGTTCCACTGGGCAGGGCTGGGATGTGTGGTCATTACCCAGTTAATGGCCTGGGGCAGAGTGAGGGGAAGAGAGGCAGAGGGGAGGAAAAAGGAAGGGAGCAGGGGAGGAGGAAGGGAGGGCTGTGTGGTTGGGTGGAAGGGAGATGGGGAGGAAGGGAGGGCTGTGTGGCTGGGTGGAAGGGAGATGGGGAGGAAGGGAGGGCTGTGTGGCTGGGTGGAAGGGAGCAGGGGAGGAGGAAGGGAGGGCTGTGTGGCTGGGTGGAAGGGAGATGGGGAGGAAGGGAGGGCTGTGTGGCTGGGTGGAAGGGAGATGGGGAGGAAGGGAGGGCTGTGTGGCTGGGTGGAAGGGAGATGGGGAGGAAGGGAGGGCTGTGTGGCTGGGTGGAAGGGAGCAGGGGAGGAGGAAGGGAGGGCTGTGTGGCTGGGTGGAAGGGAGATGGGGAGGAAGGGAGGGCTGTGTGGCTGGGTGGAAGGGAGCAGGGGAGGAGGAAGGGAGGGCTGTGTGGCTGGGTGGAAGGGAGCAGGGGAGGAGGAAGGGAGGGCTGTGTGGCTGGGTGGAAGGGAGATGGGGAGGAAGGGAGGGCTGTGTGGCTGGGTGGAAGGGAGATGGGGAGGAGGAAGGGAGGGCTGTGTGGCTGGGTGGAAGGGAGATGGGGAGGAAGGGACAGAGTGTTTCTCTGGGCTCCTGACTTGAGTCCAGGGTGCAGACAACAGGAGCATCTTCTCCAAAACCCTTTAAACGGTTACCCCACATTTCACCTCCCCTGGCCCCACCAGGTCCAGGAAGTCACAGCTCCCTCTCCCACAAACCATGGGCTGACCTGGGCAACTGAAGCCCCCTCCAGCGCTGGCCTTCTGGGGCTTCTATGCTAAAGTCTCTCAACAGTGCCCTCTTGTGGCTCCTAACGCCAAGTTTCATGACAACGCCTGCAGGCGGAGGGCTGCCTGGGGTCCGTCTATGGAAGCCGTGGTCCCGTGTGGGCTGCAGCGACATTGTCACTGGGTTATTCAGGACATGTGGTGCGGCCTCAGGTACCACTCCCCAAGAGCACACCTGCACAGATGTAGACAACAGAGCCAAATAACCCCACCCACCTGGAACACAGCCACTGCCACCACCACCGAGGTCCAGACACCATCGTCCCCCACCAGGTTTCCTGCTGCAGCCTCCAAGCTGGTTTCCCGTGTCCACTCTTGCCACTCTATTCCATCCAACACTCTTCAGCTGGAGTGGTGTCTCCAAAATGCAGCCTGTGGTCACAGGCTGCTGTGGCCGCTGCCTTGACCTGTCCTCCCCTGCCACTGACACGGTCAGGGGACCCCAGCCTTCATGGCCTTCTCGAATATGCCCTGAACCTGGCTGTGGTGCAGGATTTAGCCATACAAATGTGAAGCCCTGGCAGCCTCCCAAAGCCTCCCATGCTCTCTGCCATCCGGTTCATCCTCCAGTGCTCTTGGCTGCCCATGCCACGACCCAGCCACCCTGCTTAAGTGGCCGGAATGCCCCCACCTGTCACCTCCAGACTGTCCACCCCTGCTGTGCCTGTGCCCTGGCACTCTGGTCTCACCTTTCATTGCCAGGTTTCCTGGAATTGTCTTCAGGTCTCTGCTCCGATGGCGCTTCCTCCCTGACTGGTGAGATGGGATCTGCTCACCTTGTCTTATCTTGAGTTCACCCCAAAAGCAGAGCCTGAGGCAAGGATTGAGTGCAAGTGTTTTCTGGGGGAGGTGATGCAGGAAGCCCTGTGAGGGAGTGGGAAGGTGAGGGGAGGAAGGAGAGCTGGGATGAAGGACATTAGCAAGAAGGTGGCCCCTGTGGGCGGTAGGGGCTCAGTCCTGCTGGGAACGCGGCCCAGAGTCATCCCCGTCGAAGGATGCGGGGGCAGAAGTGCTGACCCACACCTCCCACCCATCATCGGCCAAGGGCTGCTCCTGGGGCATCACGTCCTGTACATCCAGCCTGTCCCTGCAGTGGCTCCCACAGCAAGAACACCCCAGACAGAGGTTGCTGGTCCTTGTGGCAACGTGGGAATGGTTAGCAGGTCACTGACGGAGCTCCTGGGCCCTCCTTGGGTTCATGTGTGCCTCAGGCAGGATGGCAATGACCCCCACCTGAATTACAATACCCTCGCCGCCCAGTGGCATCCTGGGGGCAGCACATGTCTTCTTATGCTGTCTCCCTGGTGCCAGGCATCCAATAAATATCTGCTGATTGAATAAATGATGTTTAATGTTGCCCTAGGGCCACTGAAGATGTGCCCCTGGAGACCACGGCTTCCACTCCCTCCACGGTGGCCACTGCAGATACGGATGTGCCCAAGATACACCGAGGCCCTGGCCCGCTCACTGTAGCCCTCTTTGTTCTGTATATCTGAGACTCCCACGTCTTTCTTCCTTGTCTCTAAGGTGAACCCCCCCAGTTCAAGCATCCCAGAGTCTGGTTCCTGTTTGACACTTTTTTTTAGAGAGACAGGGTCTTACTGTGTTGCCCAGGCAGGAGTGCAGCGGTGTGATCACAGTTCACTGTAGCCTTAAACTCCTGGGCTCAAGAGATCTTCCCACCTCAGCCTCCCAAGTAGTTGGGACTAGAGGCATGCACCACTATGCCTGGCTAATTTTCATATTTTTTGTAGAGACAGGGTCTCGCTATGTTACTCAGTCAGGTCTCGAACTCCTGGCCTCAAGTAATCTTCCCCAGCCTCTTGAGTAGCTGGGATTACAGGTGCGAACTACTGTCTGAGCCTGTTTGTCACCTTTAGGTCCTCCGTTTGGTCACCCCCGGAGGAATGTGTCCTTTCCTTCCTGCCCAGGCAGTAATAACAGAGATCTGCTCAGGGGAGGAACTGAGTGGTTTCTATTTTCTTCTTTGTAGTTTTCTGTATCCTTAAAGTCTTTCACAGTGAATTGTGTTGCTTCTACAATTAAACTTATCATTTTGAGATAATTACAGAGTCATGTACACATATAATAAATAATACAGAGAGGCCAGGAACAGTGGCTCACACCTGCAATCCCAGCACTTTGGGACGCCAAGGCAGGCAGGATCACTTGAGGTCAGGAGTTTGAGACCAGCCAGGCCAACATGGTGAAACCCCACCTCTACTAAAAATACGAAACTTAGCCAGGCGTGGTGGTGTGAGCCTGTAATCCCAGCTACTCAGGAGACTAAGGTGGGAGGATCACTTGAGCCCCAGGGACGGAGGTTGCAGTGAGGCAAGATCGCACCACTGCACTCCAGCCTGGGCGACAGAATGAGACCCGGTCTCAAAAAAAAAAAAAAAAAAAAAAGAGATAATACAGAGAAGCCCCATGTTATCCTTTATTCGGTTTGCCCCAATTGGTAACACATGGCAAAACCATAGTACAATACTGCAACCAGAACACTGCCACTGATGTGTTTCCAGCCACAAGAATGCCTCGCGCTGCCCCTCTATAAACACAGGCCCTTCCTTCCCACCAGACCCAGACCCTTCCTGAGCTCCCAGAAATCACTAATCTGCCTCCATGTCTATAATTTTATCATTTCATGGTGTTATGCAGGACAACTGGATATCCACAAGCAAAAGAATGAAGCTGGACCCCTACCTCATACCATATACAGAAATTAAACTCAAAATAGATTTTAAAAACCTAAATGTAAGAGCTAGAACAATAACACTCTTAGAAGAAAACACAAGGCTGGGTGCAGTGGCTCACCCCTGTAATCCCAGCACTTTCGGAGGCCGAGGTGGGCAGATCACTTGAGGTCAGGAGTTCAAGACCAGCCTGGCCAACATGGAGAAACCCTGTCTCTACTAAAAATACAAAAATTAGCCGGGCCTGGTGGCAGGCACCTGTAATCCCAGCTACTTGGGAGGCTGAGGCAGGAGAATCGCCTGAACCCAAGAGGTGGAGCTTACAGTGAGCCAAGATCGCACCACTGCACTCCAGCCTGGGCAACAGAGCGAGACTCTGTCTCAAAAAAAAAAAAAAGAAGAAAACACAAGTGCAAGTCCTTGTGATCTCGAATCCAGCAACAGTTTCTTAGATATGAGCATACGACCTAAAGTCCATGCAACCTAGGAAAATATAAACCGTATTTCACAACAATTTAAAACCCACATCTACTTCAAAGGACATCATCAAGAAAATGGGTCTAGTATCCAGAAAATACACAGAATACCTACAAGTCAATAATAAAAAGATGAATAGACAACCCAATTAAAATGTAGACAAACAGCCAGGCATGGTGGCTTATGCCTGTAATCCCAGCACTGTGGGAGGCAGAGGCAGGAAGATCATTTGAGCCCAGGAGTTCAAGACCAGTCTAGGCAACAAAGTGAGACCCGACTCTACAAAAATTTAAAAAACTATTAATAGCCAGGTATGGTGGCATGTGCCTGTGGTCCCAACTACATGAGAGGCTGAGGCAGGAGGATTGCTTGAGCACAGGAGGTCAAGGCTTTGGTGAGTTATGATTGCACCACTGCACTCCAGCCTGGGTGACAGAGTGAGACCCTGTCTCAAAAATATATATATGTGTTAGGGGGGCATATCTATATATATGTATATGTCTGTGTGTGTGTGTGTGTGTATATGTGTGTATCTATATATCTATATATAGACAAAGTATTTGAATAGACGCTTCTCCAAAGAAGTTATACGAATGTCCAATAAGCACATGGAAAGACGTTCAACATCATTAGTCATTAGGAAAATGCAAATGGAAACCACAATGAGATACCACTCCATACCTGCTAGGATGGCTATCAGCAAAGTCACAGATGAAACAAGTGTCATGAGGATGCAGGGAAATGGGAACCCTCATGCCCGCTGGTGGGCATATAAAATGGCACAGCTGCTGCAGACAAGAGCTGGGCAGTTCCTCAAAACATGAAACATGGAGTAATATATGATCCAGCAATTCCACTCCCAGGTGTACACCCCAGAGAAATGCAAACCTCTGTCCACACAAACACTTGTACACAAATGTTCATAACCACATTATTCACAAAGTAGAATCACCGAAAAGCAGAAACAACCCAAAATTCAACCATCAAAAGAAATGACATACTGACATATGCCTCAACACGGATGAAGCCTAATACTGAGTGAAAGAAGCCAGTCATAAAAAAACCACTTATCGGATGACAGCATTGAGATAAAATGTCCCAGAACAGGCAAATCCAGAGACAAAAAGTAGATCAGAAGTCACCAGGGATTGGGGGAGACGGGAAGGAGTGACTGCTTAATGGTATTGGACTTTTTGCAGTGAATGTTCTAGAATGAGCAGTGATGGTTGCAAAACTCTGTAAATATATTAAAAACCACTGAATCGTACACTCTAAAAGAGTGAATTTTATGACATGTAAAAGAGATCTCAGATTTTAAAATTCAATTCACATATACAATGTTATGCTACTTAAAGGGAGACCCACCTGACACAGGTGCTGAAACCATTTTCGGGCCCTCATCCAGTGGGTCTGCTGTCCCTGAAGAGACACTCGGAAATAGCTGCCCTCCCCCAGGGACACGGACATGGGGACAAGTCCCCCCTTAATGAAGGGAAGTCAGAGGTTATCATTTAAGAGGTGGCCAGTTTAGAGTTTCACAAATAACATTTATTGACCACATTCATAACAGAAACTCACCCACATTCACATGAACTTTGCTACAACCAAGAATCACCTGATGAGAAATAATTTGGGTTGAATCCTGGGTGTGGATTCTGTTCTGAGAAGACAGCTACTGTCACAGATGCCTCCTGATTGGTGGACTCTCAAAGATCTTGATCGTGACACATTTTTGTGGCTGTTCTTGACAGTAGCTGAAGATTCCAACTTCAAACCCCAAAACACTGGCTGGAAAGCAAAGAGAGACAGTTACTAGGACCCGGCCCCAGGCTGAGACCAGCTGCCCTCAGCGCGTACCCTTGGGAAACCTCCATGAGCGGAAGGCAGAAGCGCTCCACAGTGCACAGGGCTGGAGGAATCCCAGGCAGGGAAGGGGTGCAGGGACGAGGGGTGGGGTGCAGTCCTGGCCATATCGCTTTCCAGCCGCAGGACTGGGGTGAGGCATTCCACCTGAGTGCCCACTCCTTCTGAAAAGGGATGATAATGCTGGCTTTGCAGAACTGTGAAGGGGACAGGTGAAATGAAGGCAGGTCTCACCCTGCTCTTGGGGGCTCCCTGCCAAGAGATTCTAAGCCCACCCTCTCCCCCCACCCCCGGCTGCTGTAGCACATCTCTCCAGGCCGGCAGACGGGCAGCCGAGGCTTCTCCTGAGATAAGCTGGGTTGGTGGCTTGGGGCATCTCACAGGGCACCCAAACATCCCAGCTGGACAAGCTGTGCCCTCCCCTGGGATGCTGGTTGGTGCCTGCTCCGCTGCCCTGGGAGCTTGGCTCAGAAGCAGACACCTGCTATGGAAGCATATGAATCACCAACACCACAGAGTGAGTGACTTCCTGGGTCTTTCTAGACAAGCTGTTGATAAGGACAGGAAGAGATGGGGCCCTCCAAGTGCCAGAATTCAGGGGCTGGAAAACAGGAAGCTGCACCAACATGCAGGCGGGTCTCCACCTGGACTGCACTTCTGGGGAACTTCAAAACAAGAGCATGCCCAGGCCCTCCCCAGAACAGTTACTCCAAATCTCTAGACGAAGCCCAGGCATCTTTCTCTTTTTCTTCCCCTCTCCTTCCTCCCATTCCTTCCATCTTACCAGGTAATTTGAGCCTGAGGCCAGGGCTTAGCAATTCCCTTTTGGGCCCCCTGACCATCTACTTAACATTGATCCTTTAAAATTGTTTCTTAAATTTCTTTTAGAGATAGGATCTTGCTCTGTTGCCCAGGCTGGAGTGCACTGGCACAATCAGCTCACTGCAACTGCACTCTCCTGGGCTCAAGCAATCTTCCCACCTCGTTCTCCCAAGTAGCTGGGACCACAGCACTACACTCAGCTAATTTTTTTATTTTGTGTGGAGATGGGGTCTCGCTATGTTGCCCAAGCTGGTCTTGAACTCCTGGGCTCAAGTGATCCTCCCACCTTGGCCTCCCAAAGTACTGGCATCCGGGTGTAGGCCACCACACCTTGCCCATCCTTTAAGGCTGGGATGCAGGTGTGGGCCACCACACCCGGCCTCGCCCATCCTTTAAGGCTGGGATCCAGCTGTGGGCCACCGAGCCCGGCCTCACCCATCCTTTAAGGCTGGGATGCAGGTGTGGGCCACTGTGACCGGCCTCGCCCATCCTCTAAGGCTGGGATCCAGGTGTGGGCCACCATGCCCAGCCTTGCCCATCCTTTAAGGCCAAGTGTTCTTCTTTGCTTCTCCCAGTGTGGGTACAAAGGAGTCAAACTAAATGTGATCATCAAGCTGCCAAACATAAAAAGAAAGATAAATCCACAAGAAAAACGACAAAGAAGGAAAGCTCTCGCTGTTGCCCAGGTACTGCTCATGCTCAGAGACCAAACAGAGCTCACGGCGCCCGCTCCTGGCCCCCTTCCCAATGCATGGCCTGGAGAGGCTGGCGCCCAGGCCCACAAGGGACCCGTACCCCGATGCACATCACAGCCTCAACTGTGACTGCCCAGGGAGTGGGAGGCAACATCCAACTCTAGGAGAATGGACAACCTGAAAAACAGGGGAGAGTCTCCCGCTCCCAGCCGTGGCAGAGTGACCAAGACCGGGCTAAGCTCCTGCTGTGAACAACTAGAAAACAGGACAGGACACCTGGCAGCTACCTGCAGACGCTGCACATTTTCTAGAATCTTCCTCTTGCAATTGCATGGAGGAGACAACGAGCAAACAAGTAAATGCATGTAAATTCGACTGTGTGTGTGCGTTTGTTCACAGGTCTCCTCATCCATGCAGTGTGATGCAGGCCCCCAGGCAGGAAGGAGCTGCACTGGGCAATGAGCAGGAGGAGGAGGGGAGAGAGGCTTTGCAGAGGAGCCACTGCCTAGGCCGAGAGTAAAGGAGGAAGAGGAAGTAGCTGTTCCCCGAAGCCCAGCTGTGGCCCGGGGAGTGGCCCTGGAGGCTTCCTGGGGGCGGTATCCCAGCAGAAAGCCATGGCTGTGGGCAGCAAGGGTGCCAGGGGCAAAACTCGAACCGTGGGCGAGGATAGGGACTAGAGACCAGGGGAAGGGGCTTTCTAGTATGGAGACTGGCGGCTGGGGCTCAAGCTGGGGACAGGCAAGAGGTCCCCATACCTGAGGGGGTGCTCAGAGCTCAGAGGCTGGAGGGTGAGTGGCTGTTAAGATGCACCGTCAACCCCAACATAACAATGGAAATTTATGGAAACGGGGACCCGTGTCCTTCTGGGAGCAGGGCCATTTTAGAACTTGGGAAGAGGGAAGGGGTGGAAGTGCCCCACGAGGCCCCCGCCACCCCCACGAGGCCCCCGCCGCCCCCAGGCTGCCCTGGCATCTCTAGGTGAGGCGGGGCAGAGCCTGCGCTGTGCAGAGCACCACAGGACACATTCACAGTGCCAGGCCTTGGACGCCTGTCAAGTTAACCCCCACCCCCCACTCTTCCACATCGCTGATGGCCACCAAGCCTCCCTCAGGTGGACGTCACCATGCCAGGGCCACCCACTGTCCCCCATCCCCCACCTGCTCACCGAATGGCCATGATGACCCTCGGGATGGCCTGGAGGAGGGTCAGGAGGCCGAGGGGCAGCAGACGCGCTGCGGGAGCCGGTAGCTGGTCCTGGTAGGGGGCCTGGAGCTGCTGGAACTTGGACAACAGGCACTCATCACCGCAGATCCGCCAGCAGTTGTGCCAGCAGCATGCATCCAGCGGGGCTGCTAGGCAAAGAAAAGGTGGGTTGAGGACAGGGCGTGTTCTCCGGGACTCTGTGAGCCACGAGGAGGCTGCAACACCAGCCCCAGAGCCTCCAGGAAATGGGGACTTCCAGGACCCAGCCACAGCCCCGGGGTGGGGACACTGACCCGGAGCTCACGAGATAAAGGCCGTCTTGCGGGTTTATGATAACCTGGGTAACGGCAGCCTTGGGGCTGTTTTTCAAGAGGCTTTCTCTTTTAGAACAGCATATGGAACATGTGCAATGTCTAGCTGGGACTTGTTTCCAAATCCTCTTTTTTGGAGCAGGAGTGGGTGGTGAAGATCAGAGGAACCACACTGGATAATGACTGGAGCTGAGTGATGGGCACGTGGGGCTGATTTAAGCCAATCTCCACTTTGGGGTATATTTGAAATTTTCCATAACAAAAGTTTAAGGAAAGCCACAAGCACAGATGGAATTCCGACGTTTCCATTTCCTTGATGCTCTTCAGCACTTTCTACACGGGGTCTGGTCAGCATGTGATCCTCTGGATACTAGAGTTTGTTTTTATTTTTTATTACACTGTTAATATGCTACTAATATAAAATATACATTAATTATATTAATGTAAATATCATAAATATACTTTCCTTATGAAAAATTATGCCACAAAAACATAGAGGAGAAAAGCACCTAAGTCTGTCTTTACAAGAAAAAATGTAAGATCAGAAATGTGGGCTTTCTCATTAAAATGGAAATCAGTCAGATTTGCGGCCAAAGAAAATGTCTCACATTTTTAAATCACTCTGTACTTGCGGCCAGAGGGGAGAACGGTCATAATTCTCCTGGCAGCAATAAGATCTGCTCTCTTAATTCTGTGCTGGGAAATCTTCTGGCGTGAATGGTTTTGAGGCTTGAAACATTACTTATATAAGCCACCTAAACTACAAAACAATGATTGGAGTAAAAATTAATGCCATTTTTATTTTAAGTATCAGATACCAGATGATGCATGTCAACTAAGCTTTTAGCTTTTCTTAAAAGATGCAAAGGTTTCAAAGCCAAAAATATTTAATAAAAATAAACCCAACATGTGTGATTCTACGGTTCGAAGAGCCATAAGAGGTGAGCAGTTGGTTGGTGATTATTTGTTTCCCAAGCGTTCCCCGACCCCTGCCTCTGGGGGTTCCACTCAAATCACTTACCTTTTCCAGGGACCCCAACTCCATTCACAGATTTACTCATTCATAGATTCCATCAAGGCAAACTCACTACAAAGAGTTGGTGCACCAAGAGAAGGACATGATGCCAGCCCAGAAAACATAGACACGGCAGCCCTCCACAACAGAAAACACCTTCAAGATCAAGTCTAGCCTACTCCTTTTAGAGACAAAGAAAGTAATGGTGGGGGTGGAGGTCCTGATCTCCCCATATACTATGTCATGAGAGCAGGAATACACATATGTGCCAGGTCACAGACGGATCAATCTACATACCAGGTCACAGACACACAAATACATAAATATACTTAACTATGAATACATAAAGGGACTGCAAAAAGTTTGTAGAAAATGGAATTAAAAGATAAAAATAGGCCAGGCACGGTGGCTCACGCCTGTCATCCCAGCACTTTGGGAGGCTAAGGCAGGTGGATCACCTGAGGTCAGGAGTTCAAGACCAGCCTGGCCAACATGGTAAAACCCATCTCTAATAAAAATACAGAAATCAGCTGGGTATGGTGGTACACTTCTATAGTCCCAGCTACTTGGGAGGCTGAGGCAGGAGAATTGCTTGAACCCAGGTGGCAGAGGTTGCAGTGAGCCGAGATCACGTCATTGCACTCCAGCCTGGGTGACAGAGTGAGACTCCATCCTAAAACAAACTAAAAATAAAAATAAAAAATAAAAAATATCAACTTTGTTTCTCAACATAAGCTCTACAAGGTCAAGACACTTTTGTCAGTGATGACACCAGCCGCTTAGTCCATCTTGAAAGAGCTGAGGGTCCTGGGAATTTAACCACATCAATGCAGTCTTTTTTTACATTATTAACTGAAGAAAATGGGTGCCCTTTAAAGATTTTTTAAGATTAGAAAACAAAGAAGACAGAAAGAGCCAAATCAGGACTGTAATTTGGCTGTAAGGTGGATGCCTAATAATTTCCCATCAAAACTCTCACAAAGTTGCCCTTGTTTGACAAGAGGAATGAGTGGGAGCCTTGCTGTGGTAGAGAAGGACTCTGGTGGAGCTTTCCAGAGTGTTTTTCTGCTAGAGCTTTGGCTAACTTCCTCAAAACACTCCCATAATAAGCAGATGTTGGCCGGGCACAGTGGTTCACGCCTGTAATCCCAGCACTTTGGCAGGCCAAGGTGGGAGGATCACAAGGTCAGGAGTTCCAGACCAGCCTGACCAACATAGTGAAATCCCATCTCTACTAAAAATACAAAAATTAGCCAGGCATGGTGGCACACACCTGTAATCCCAGCTACTCAGGAGGCTGAGGAAGGAGAATCACTTGAACCCAGGAGGAGGAAGTTGTGGTGAGCCGAGATTGCGCCACTGCAAGCCTGGGTGACAAAGTGAGACTGCATCTCAATAAATAAATAAATAAATAAATAAGCAAGCAGATGTTACCATTCTTTGGTCCTCCAGAAAGTCTACAAGCAAAATGCCTTGAGCATCCCAAAAAACTGTTGCCATGACCTCTGCTCTTGTCCCATCCACTCTTACCATGATGGGACCACGTTCAGCTCTCGATAGCCATTGCTTTGGTTGTGCTTTGTCTTCAGGATGGTACTGGCAAAGCCATGTTTTCACTCCTGTTACAATTCTTCAAAGAAATGTTTTAGGATCTTGATCCCACTTCTTTAGAATTTCCACTGAAAGCTCTGTTCTTGTCTGCAGCTGATCTGGACACAATGGGTTTGGTGCCCTCTGAGTGGAAGGTTTGCTCAACTTTGATTTTGCAGTCAGAATTGTGTAAGCTGAGCCAGTTGAGATGTCTATGGTGTTGGCTAGTGTTTCTGCTGGTAATCATCAGTCCTCTTCAGTTAGGGCATGAACACGATGAATGTTTTTTCTCACAAACTGATGTGGATGGGCTGGCGATGCAGGCTGCACCTTCAACATCGCCTCATCCCTTCTTAAATGAGTCACCCATCTGGAAACTGCTGTTCTGTGGTACACTGTCACCATAAACTTGTCATAAAGCATCAGTGAGTTTACCATTGTTCCACCCAAACTTCACCATAAATGTGATGTTTGTTCTGGGTTCAATTTTAGCAGAATTCATGCTGCTCTGATAGGGACTCTTTTTAAACTGATGTCTTTTCCTTCTTAGCACCTCAAATTAGGATTCTGTTCAGATATGTTATAATAAGTTAGTATTAGTTTAGTTTGGTGCAAAAAAAAATTGAAATCCATACATTGTTTCACTGCTTTATTATATGCATTTTCTTTTTCTTTCTTTTCTTTTTCTTTTTTTTTTTTTTTTTTTTTTTTTGGAGACAGAGTCTCACTCTGTTGCCCAGGCTGGAGTGCAATGGTGTGATCTCAGCTCACTGCAACCTCTGCCTCCCAGGTTCAAGCAATTCTCATGCCTCAGCCTCCTAAGTAGCTGGGACTACCGACATGTGCCGCCACACCCAGCTAATTTTTTGTATTTTAGTAGAGACAAGGTTTCACTATGTTGCCCAGGCTGGAGTTCAATGGTGTGATCTCAGCTCACTGCAACCTCTGCCTCCCAGGTTCAAGCAATTCTCATGCCTCAGCCTCCTAAGTAGCTGGGACTACAGACATGTGCCGCCACACCCAGCTAATTTTTTGTATTTTAGTAGAGACAAGGTTTCACTATGTTGCCCAGGCTGGTCTCAAACTCCTAAGCTCAGGCATTCCAGCCTCTTCAGCTACCCAAAGTGCTGGGACTACAGGTGTGAGCCACTGCACCCAGCGTATTATATGCATTTTCCATAAACTTTTTCAAGGCCCCTCATATGAATACATATTGTATTGTGAATACATGAATGTGAGTATATACTATGTCTATCATGAACATGTGAATGTACATACACTAGGTCACAAATATATGAATGTATGAGCATACTATGTAATGAATAGATACATAATTATTATGTTTTGAATATACAATATGCCATGAATATATGAATGTATGAGTATATAATAGGGTGCACATAGGAATATGTACTATGTCATAAATATATATACACACACATACTATGTCATAAATTATAGAAGATTAGAGCTTAATAAAACCACTTAAGGTCTCATCCAAGCCCAGGCTGGGAGTTGGTTTCATCCAGAGAGCCGATGCTGGCAGATGGGTAGGGTCTGCCTGTAGAGCAGAGGTTTCTCTGGGCTCACTGGGGGAAGGTAGTGGGTGACCAGGGATGGCTGTTGAGCAGGGGAAGGGAAGCCACATTCATGTCACTGTCACACTGTGGGCAGGTGTCTGGGGATGAGAGGTCTGCCCCCACCATCATGATGCTCACGAACCCCACCTTCCTGGGGAGGGGGATGATATGAGACACACACACACTGGAGTTACCTTGGATGCCTTTCAAACTCTGCTGCCTCCTGACTATCTAAAAGACAAGAATGGAGGCAAGCAGTCAGCCTGGCGACCCTCCAAGGGGGAAGGCCTGGTGATTGGGACTCCAAACCTCCAGGAGGGGCACTGGCCAGCTCAAGATAAAAGCCAAGGGCTCCTCCTTATGAGGTCTGCGGGCTCTTTTCTCTGAGGACAGCCTGCCACCCAATAATGGAAAACCAGCAACTGGAAGTCAGGGGGAAGCAAGGAAGCCCTTGTCTACCACCCAGGACACAGGGAAAGCAGGGGAGCGAGAGGCCCAGGGGGCTAGGAAGAGACCTGCTGCCGCTGCCCAGAACTAGCGCTGTGGAGGCGGCCAGCAAGAGCAGAGAGGATAGGCCATCTACTGGTGGTCCGTCCCGGGCACCCTCCTTCCCACCTCCCTCCATGCAGCCAGGGCCAGGGGAGAGAGTCAGAGGAGGGGCTGGGCCAGGGAAGGGAGGTAGTGTGGGAAGGAGGAGGCAGGGAGGTGAGAGAGGCCAGGGAGAGTGCAGAGGGGGAGGAAGAGAGGGAGGAAAGCAGCAGCAGCAGCAGTGGGTGCCAGAACAATCACCCCTCTGCAGAGAGCAGCGCGGCCCTGCCCTTCCAGTGCCAACTGGGAGACCTGAGCCAGCCCTCCCTGAGCCACACCTGCCCTCTGTGCTCCCAAGCCCATGGCCACAGCTGCCAGGGGATCTTCTCTGGATACCAGCAGAGGCCTTTGTGGGAGCAGAGCCCAGGTACCCCTCTTCCCCTTCTTCCTCCCATCTCCCCTTCCCCCGGCCCCCACCTCACTCTTCAGTTCTCACTGCAGTGTGCGCCTCCTCCTTACCTGCTGCTGAGACCTCAGGACCTGGGGCACCCAGTAGGGCAACACTGCCTGGTCCCTAGGCATCGGGAGGCGGCCCCCAAAGCGGTGGCATAGGCAGGGGCACATCTTGGCGGTTTGGGGGATAGAAAACTGAACCGTCTTTTGACTCTAACAGAGAGGATGGGAGGAGAAGATTCAGAAGGGGATGGAGCCATGCCTGTCCCCAACGACTCCCTGATGGAGCCATCCCCCAGAAGACCCCCTGGCTGGGTCTTAGTATCAGGGCAGGCCCTGGAGAGCTGTTCCCACCCACAAGCACACCCAACCACTCCAGATATGGGACTGTGGTCTACCCTCTACAACATGCCCACTGTTGGGAGACACGGGACCTCCGTGGCTCACCTGGCCTCCCTACCCACCATCTGCACCTGTGCCCTGGCAGAGCACACAGGTTGGTATTGGGAGACCTGGCTCTGTCCTGGTCTGGTGGTCTCCAGCTGGGGCCCTTGGGCATGACACTTAGCATCCCTGTGCCTCAGTGCTCTCAGCTATGAAGAGGGCTCTGCTGGCATCTTAACAAAGTTTATCAGGTTCTAAAATAGACAGCCTTTGATGCGGCAATTCCACTTGCAGGAATGTGTCCTATGAGGATACTTTCACATCTGCAAAGTGTCCTATGCACAGAAATATTTGTTGCACCATTGTCAGGAGTGAATGGACAGCCCGAATACCTTTCAGTAAGAGACAATAAATGACAGACATCGGGCAACAGGGTATAGGCAGCCTTGGGAATAATGGAACAGAGCTGTCTGGACTGACACGGAATAAACTCTGAGACAGGCTGTAAAGTGAGGAAGATGCAGCACCGTGAGTTCACTACACTACCATTTGCATTTTTCAAAAAAGAATGTACATGCAATCACATGTATGTGAATTATAGCAAATCACACTCTTGCCTCAGTTCCTCACCCTCCCTAAAGCCCACCCTTGGCACTGTGACCCTGCAGCTTCTCCAGCGGAAAGACAGGGTGGTCCCACCTCTCAGCTGCGGGTTCAACGAGGCACATGGTTCGGGCAACAGGATGAGGAGGAGGTTACAGCAGGAGGAGGAGTTACAGCTCTGCACGTAGTGGTAGAGGCTATTAAACACGGGAGGAAGGCCGGGAGCGGTGGCTCATGCCAATAATCCCAGCACTTTGGGAGGCCAAGGCAGGTGGATCACTTGAGATCAGGTGTTTGAGACCAGACTAGCCAACATGGTGAAACACCATCTCTACTAAAAATACAAAAATTAGCCGGGAGTGGTGGTGGGCACCTGTAATCTCAGCTACCCGGGAGACTGAGGCAGGAGAATCGCTTCAACCTGGGAGACGGAGTTTGCAGTGAGCCGAAATCATGCCACTGCACTCCAGCCTGAGCAGCAGAGTGAGACTCCATCTCAAAAAAAAAAAAAAAAAAAAAAAAAGAAAGAAAAGAAAAGAAAAAGAAAAACTGAATGCCATCCCTCATAAGCAGGACAAGAATGTCTCCTCTCACTGCTCTATTCAACACTGTACTGAAAGGTCTAGCCAGTGTATCAAGCAAGAAAAATAAAAGTCTCCAAATTGAAAAGGGAGAAAGAAAGCCATCTCTATTTGCAGATGACACAATCATCTATGTAGAATAGCTGATGGAATCCACAAAAAGAGCTACTAGAATAAATAGGTTTAGCAATATTGTAGAATACAAGAACAATAGACAAAAAATCAGTTGTACTTCTAATAACAGCAATGAAAAGTCACAAATTGAAATTCAAAAACAATGTTATCAAAATTATGAAATACTTATGGGTAAATCTGACAAAAGATGTGTAAAGCCTATATAATAAGAGCTACAAAATATTTATGGGAAATATTAAAGAAAACCTAAATAAACATAGAAATGTATCATGTTTATGGGTCAAAAGATTCAATATTTTTCAAAAGACAATTCTCTTCAAACTGATCTACAAAGCCCACACAGTCCCAATCAAAATTCCAGTAGGGTACTTTTGTAGAAATTGACAAACTGATTCTAAAATTCACATGGAAATTAAAAAAAAAAAAAGAGAAGAGCCAAGTCTGAAAAAGAAAAACAAAGTTTGAAAATGAACACTACTTGATTTCCAGGCATTATAAAGTCAAGACACAATAATCAAGACAGTGTAGTATTAGCATAAAGATAGACAATTAGATCAGAAGAGAAGAGGGTTCAGAAATAAATTCATACATATATGAACAACTGTCAGTCCACTTGTATGGCTATAAAGGAATAGCTGAGGCAGTGTAATTTATTAAGAAAAGAGGCTTGGCCAGGTGTGGTGGCAGCTCATGCCTGTAATCCCAGCACTTTGGGAGGCCGAGGCGGGTGGGTCACTTGAGTCCAGGTGTTTGAGACTAGCCAGGGCAACATAGTGAGACCTCATCTCCATGAAAAATAAAACAAAATTAGCCTCGTATGGTGGTGCACGCCTGTGGTCCCAGCTACTTGGGGGGTGAGGGGGGAGGATTGCTTGAGCTAGGGAGTTCAAGTTTGTAGTGAGCCATGATTGTGCACTCCAATCTGGGCAACAGAGCGAGGCCCGGTCTCAAAAAAGGAAAGGCAGGCCAAAGACATGGAAAGATATTTACAAATTGAATCTCGGATCAAGAACTTGTATCTAGAATTTGTATCTAGAATATATAAAGAACTATCAAAACTCAGTAATTTAAAAAACAATTCTTTCAAAGGGGCAAAACAAACAGATGCCTCATCGAGTAAGACGTGCAGATGGCAAAAGCACATGAAGAGATCCTTGACATCACCAATTATCGCGGGTATACAAATGAAAACTACGATGAGACAGATACCCATTAAGATGGCTCAAATTAAAAACATCAGCTAAACCAAGTGTTGGTGACGATGTGAGGAATTGGAACTTTAGACACTGCTAGTAGAGATGTAAAATGGTGGAAAACAGTCAACAGGTTTCTTTTTTAAAGTTAAACATACACCTACCATATGATTCAGGAATTCCACTCCTTGGTATTTACCCAAGAAGAATGACAGCATATGTGCATACAAAGCCTTGTACACAAATGTTCATAGCAGCTTTGTGTGTAACACATAAGAAGTAGAAACAACCCAAATGTCCTTCTGGGTGAATGAATAAACTGTGGCCTATTCATATAATGCAGCATTACTCAATAATAAAAAGAATGACTATTGATGCCCATGATCACATGGAAGAATCTCAAAATAATTATGCCAAGTGAAAGAAGCCAGACAAAAGAGTACAAAGTCTATGACCCCATTTATATAAAATTATCAAAAATGCAAATGAATCTACAGTGACAGAAAGCAGGTCAGTGGTTGCCTGGGGATGTCAGGGTATGGAATGTTGGGTAAAGTTACAAAGGAGCCCACGGACATGATTAAGGGTTGTGTATATGCTCATTATCTTGATGGTGGTGGTGGGTTCAGGGGGGAATACCTACGGCAAGACTTACCACATTGTACATTTGACACACGTGCAGTTTATCACATGCCAATCAAACCTCTAGAAGTCTAGTTTTTAGAAAAAACTGTTTAAAAATCACAGATCCTTTTATAGTTCATAAGCATGATAACTGGGTACTCATGCACATGTGTGAGGTGTGCCTCCCTCAGACCTTGCTACAATGACAGCACATTACCCATCTGACATGAAAATAAATAAATAAATAATATCAAACTGTCTCCCTGAAATGTTAAAATACCCATTCATATAATACTTCTAATTCTGAGGGGTGACTGGTCAACTGACATTCACCCTGGACCCTAGGTGAAGACCTCCTGGTTCAAGTCACCTACCTGCTTTCGGGGTCTCAGGGACACAGGGACCCAGTAAGGCAGTGCTCCTTCCACCCTGGACACAGGCAGGCGGCCCCCGAATCTGGTCTGGCACTCACAGCAGATGGCCCAGGGGCCAGGGTGCATCTGAGTAAGATCCAGAAATGACAGAACTGAGCTTGATGCTGCATTTGCAGGGAGACAGGAGGCTCTCAAGCACAGTAGATCCGTGCTCAGAAAGATGGTGTCCGGGGGCAGGGTCCCCAGCTCCTACTGCAGCTTGGAAAGAGGCAGGCTACCGTGGCTCGCCCTGAGGCCTCCAAGGTCATTTGGAGGGCGATCCCCCGGAGCTTGCAAATCAGGTGCGCTGGGATTCTCAGCCGCTTCCTGCTGTGCTACAATGAGCAAGTCTCGTGGTCCCCTCTGAAAATGGGCATGTTCAAGCAGCTCTAGAGCTTATGCGCACATGAGTGCTGCCTTTATGGCCATCTGTCACACTCTGGTCTGCAAGAGCTTCCACATCCATCCCATGTGACCTTCGCAACACCCTCAGGCAGGAAGGAGAGGGGCTGCCATCACCTCCAGGGGCACACGGAGAAGCTGATGCCCAGAGCAGGTATATTAGGTGGCCTCCTGAACTCTGAGGTGTTGTGAGGGCCTGGGAGGTGTTCTGGAGGCCCAGGGATAGCTCCTGCAACCACACTTTTGTGTTTGGAGGATTCTCTCATGGGATGCAGCTTCTGGACCCACATTCCCTGCTCTCCTCACCCCACAGGGGTATGTTGGGGTCAGGGCCAAGTGGCTGAGGATTTGCTTTCCTTACCGAATGACGGGGGAGGCACACTTCTTTCTTGTAGGTTTGAAATGTGCTATTCCTAGAAGAGAAGAACAGAAAAGCTTAGGGTTTGTGTAAACTAGGGGGCAGGGATGCTAGGGCACAGGCCTGGACCTGTCTTCTCAGAACTGACTCTTAACAATAAAGCCCACGGGTGGCGGGGATGGGGGGATCCTCTGAGCCCAAGAAGAGTGAGAGGGTGACATCAGAAGCAGGCGTGTGCTAGCTCATGCGTGAATGTCTAGGGGCTCCTGGGGGCTGGCTGTCATGGAATCCTGCATTCCCAAGCCAACCAGCTTCAAGCTGACTCCAGCTACACTTGTGCTTGGAGCATCAGAAAAGACAGGAGCATTCCAACCTGCTGAGAACTTTCCAAGACATGTAGCTGCCAATCACATCACCTAGGATGATCTGTCAGACACCCTCAACTTACTGAAATACTGAAGAAAAAACATCGTCAAACTGTCCATTAATGAACCTCCTTCCACTATAAAAACCCGGGTGCTTTGTCTCTGGGATGACAAAGCATTTGGGGTTACACAGCCTGTGTTGTTCTTCCCTGTTCCACTCCCCAACAAACTGCTTGAATGTTGGCTGGATGAAGCGTCTCCAGTGGGTGCAAAGCCCTGCTTCCCTGACAGTAGTGGGTCAAAGTGCTTTGTATGTGGAAACCTAAGAGCCATATAAGTGTTTTTGGGTTTCACTGTCATAATAACCATTATTATTATTGCTATTTTTGTGAGAGTAATAGGTTCAAGCATCAACTCTCCCAGATAATGCTTGAAAACAGAGGATGGGGCACTGCCCTCCACAGCATCCGAGGCCCCTTCTGGTAATGACAGCACTGCTATATTCCTGGTGGGGAGGGGGGGCCACACCCATCTCAGTCCTTGTAGTTCAGGTGGGCCAAACTCACCACTGCCCAGCCTGGAAGGCTGGGAAAAAAAAGAATCTCATTTTTGTTGAGGTTGATAATCTGATAACGTGTAAACCTCAGGAGGTCCTGGTGATCATCTTGCCTCCACAAGGGAAGCCAGCAAAAAGGAAGGAAGCTGAGAGATGGAGAGAAACCCTCCAGGACCATGGTCAATGTGTACCTGGATACATCCATGCCTGAAGGCCTACTTCTGACATTTTCAGTTATGTGGAACCATCAGTTGCGTTTTTGTTAAGCCAATGTAAGTGAGGTTCCTGTGGGTGGCGCTCAAGAGTTGTGCCCATGCATAGGTCATGGAGCAATGCCGGGCCGGGAACTCACAGGCGAGGTGTCGGGTAGCCGCGGGCAGGATTCAGGACTCACTTGCCTGCCATCCTGCGCGCTGGGTGTGAGTACCAACCTGCAGAGCCCGACGCACCCCGCGCCCGGCTCCCCGTCAGCAGCGCCTGAGGCTGCTCCAGTGGCCTCATGATGATGGTGACAACGCCGCGGGGACGGTGGGGACCGGCTCGCACGCATATGGCTTCTTATGGCTGACGCGCCCGTTCACACACACATCGTCCGCAGGCCCTGACGCCCTGGCTCCCGCCTTTCCCTCCTGCCCCAGGCGGAACCCAACCCGAGCCCAACCCCAGCCCCAACCTCAACCGCTCAGAGGAGCCCAACAGCGCCCGCGCGCCCGCCCGTCCCGCGGACTAGCCCGCGCCCAGCCAATCAAAATTGGCCTTCTAGGTATGTGAACTTAGCTGGCAGCTGATTGGTCCCTCACGCAGAGACGCGGGGTCAGCGGCTCAGAGCGCGGCGGTGTGGGGCTGCGGGGCTCCCGCCATGCCCGCTGGGGTAGGTCCTGCAGACCCCGGCCACTGGAGCCACTCATCATTTCCGACGGATGGGCCGGAGGGGCCGCCGGCCGCCCCAGCCAGGGTCTCGGTAGCCTGCAAGGAGAGAAAGAGGTGGGAGCAGCCCGCGCGGGGCCCTGCGTCTTGCATAGGCGCTTCTGGTAAAATCACTCCTTTATCTCAGATAATGAGTTGGCGCTGGATCGCTGCGTCCTCAGGTGGGGCTCGAATCGTGACTTTTAGAGAAATAGGTTTTCTTTTTTTTTTTTTTTTTTTTTTTAACAACCTGGGGTTTAAAGGCCGCGGAATTGGAAGCAGTCGTCACCCGGAGGCCTGGGCGTGCAAGCACCGAAGCTCTGGCTGGCCCTGAGCCTCCCCACCCCACCCGCTCTTTTCGCTTGAACGCGTGTACTTTGGGCAGTTGCTGACGTGGAGACAGGACGTTATGTCTTCATATTTTAGTAAAACCCAATGCCCTCTGCCTCTCTGATTATGTTAAGTTATCGCCAGTTCCAATTTGTATTTCTTGGAAACGGTTGGGTCTTCCCTCACTTTTCAGTATTTTCATGCAGACTCAAATACTCTGGATTAATATTTGTATTTGCCCAAACCATCACGAGCACCTCTAACCCTGATGGGCAGTACTTCAGTGTGCTGCGTTCTGGCCACAGAGCAAACAGGGTGCTTCCAGGCACTGCCCTCTCGGATTTCTTGCCTTGTTATTTAATCATTAAGATCGTGACCTATGAGCAGGACTGTTTCCAGCCAGCACATACGCACGTCCTCTCCTGGCCAGCATCCATGCTGATTAGGCGGTGCCCCTGCCATACTAGCTGCCTAATATTTCAGATACCCCACCCCGTGTGTGTGTGTAAATCATGTCACTGCCCTCTTTGTAGCTAATGACAAAATTCCAAGAGTCACCATTAGCCTAGCACATTATGCCTGTCTCATTTCTGCCCACTTTGGAGCACTCGGCTTCTCTGCTGTCTGTTTTCCTCCTGAGCACACTGAAACATTGCCATAGCACAGCAGGGCATAGAAGACAGGCTCATGCTCCCCTGGACGCTCAGGCCTTCACCTCGGGCACACTAGGTCTTGTCATTCCATGTCAAGAATAGCTCTTCACTGCCCTCACCCACCCAAGAATGGCTAAAATTAAAAGGACTGACAATACCTAGTTTGTCGAGGATGTCACAGCTGGAACCCTCATACATGGCTCATGAAATTGATAAAACCACATCGGCAAACTGGTAGTATTTACAAAACCTAAACATATGAATACCTGGTGACCAACTAATTCCTCAACTCACCCAAGAGAAATGAGAGCTTATGTGTACCAGAAGACATGAACAAAACTACCCACAGCAGCTTTCTTCCTGATGGCCCCAAACTGGAAATGATCCAGATGTCCATCCATAGGAAAAAAAGATTTTAAAAAGAAAGTATGGCATGTTCACAGAGAGGAAATTCTGTACAACAATGGAAAAGGGCACACAACCACAACCCACAACAATGTGGATGAAGCGTACAATGAAGTCAGACCCCAGAATGTACAGACAATTCCATGTGTGTGATGTTCAAAACCAGGAAAGCAAATCCATCATGACACAGGCTGGGGATGTGAAGGAAACTCCAGCCACCCTGCCCCTGTGTTCTGAGTAACAAGGCCTAGATCCCAATCCTTGCTCTGCCTCTTATCAGAGACAGGTATCAGACAAATTGCCTAACTTTCCTGAGCTTCAGTTTTATGTCTAAAATAAGGATAACCATAGAACCAATCCCAAGGAAGTTTCAGAAGATCAAATATGAAAGAGCATGAAAAGTGCTTAAAAACCAGGGACTGTCATGGTAGCTCACATCTGTAATCCCAGCACTTTGGGAGGCCAAGGTGGGAAGATCTCTTGAGCCCAGGAGTTTGAGACCAGCCTTGGCAAAATAGTGAGACCTCATCTCTGCAAAAAATTTAAAAATTAGGCATGGTGGCACATGCCTGTGGTCCCAGCTACTTGGGAGTTTGAGGTGGGAGGATCACTTAAGCCCAGGGGGTTGAGGATGTAATGAGCCATGATTCCATCCAGCCCGGGTGACAGGGCCAGACCCTGTCTCAAGGAAAAAAAAAAAGCCAGACACAGAGTCCAGCACACGTCAGTTTGTGACGTGAGTGTGCTTCAGGCTGGAAGTTTGGCCACTACCACTGCCTGTTCTAGGCTTTTGTTTCCAAAGCCCCCAAGTAGAGGGAAAGAGGAGCAGAATGAGATCTTTGTGAACCCAAGGTAATGGGGACCCAAGCCAAACCCACAGAACCTCCTTGATCCCAGGGAGAGAGTTGCAGGTTCCTCCCAGATCACACCTCCCCAGGCAGCCTATACCCAGACAGAAGTAGGGTTCCTGGGCACAGTTGTGTGGTTTCTTCACTAATCAAGGGTCCCTTGCCAAGAACACAAGTGAGGCTTGCATTTATCCTGTGCTCAGCTAACCAAGTCATGCACCCCAGCCTGGGCCTTAGCCTGCTCCAAAGCAGCGCCATATGTGAACTTACACAGGAGCACCCTGGGCTAGTGGTGGCCCTGCAGAGAGGCCTGACACCTGAGCAGCAGAAGCTACCACCAGACCAGAGGGGACCATCAACCTGGCTAGACAGGGCAGAGAAGCAGTGGGCCACTGAGGCAAACAGCCTCACTTTCACCTGCTAATGGCTCCTTCCAACTGCGAGAGTTGCTCGACCCATGTGTGGGGACAGCCATCAGCAGTGACAGGGTGGGGTGAATGTTCCAGCCACTCCACTCTGTAGTCAGGACAACTTCAGGACATGTTCTGCACTGGCTCCTGGCATCCCCCGCAGGATGGCTCCAGCCGCCTATGTCCTGACCTTCTTGGTCATGCCTGTAGTTCCGCCTCCTGTTGTTCGAGGCCATCCTGACTAACACGGTGAAACCCCGTCTCTACTGAAAATACAAAAAATTAGCCGGGCATGGTGGTGCATGCCTGTAGTCCCAGCTACTGGGGAGGCTGAGGCAGTAGAATCACTTGAACCCAGGAGGCAGAGGTTGCAGTGGGCTGAGATCAGGCCACTGCATTCCAGCCTGGGCAACAGAGCGAGACCCTGTCTCAAAAAAAGAACACTGAGTACACCGTAAGGGATGGCGAGGATGTGGCACAGGGGTACTCCTTCATCCGCTCTGGAAAATGTGGCAGTTTCTCCTCTGATGCAACATGTGCTTAACATGTGACACAGCAGTCCCACTTTTAGGTATTTAAAGGAATGAAAACTTATGTCCACAAAAAAAATCACACAGATGTTTATAGTGATTTTATTGATAAAGTGTCCAACTGGAAACTGCAAATATTCTTTCTGGGGACACAGATACATTGTGGTGCCTCCACCCTGTGAATCCTGCTCAGCAATCCGAGGGATGAGCAGTTGATTCAGGCAACACCATGGATGGATCTCAGGGCATCGTGCTGAAGTCCCGCATTCTTAGCAAGGTGCTGCTTCCTGCAGATGGGCAAACACTGGTCCTTGGCAGGTAGGGGGAAACACATCTTGCCTTTTTTAGAGACAGGGTGTCCCACTGTCACCCAGGCTGGAGTGCAGGGGTGTGATAGTGGCTCACTGCAGCCTCAACCTCCTGGGCTCAAGCAATCCTCCTGCCTCCTCCTGAGTAGCTGGAACTGTCTTCCTCTCTTGAAGTAGGAAGCACAGGTATACACACAGTACACAAACAGTATGTCTGTGGTGGTAAAATTTCACGAGGGTATTGGAAAAACGTCTGATGAGGCTCCTTGGAGGAGCAGTAATTGTGCATTATTAGAGGAGCAATAATGCACAAAGGCTGAGCCACACCCTGCCAAAGGAGAAAGGCAGACAGACTCCCTGCTGGGAGAGCCCACTCCCCAGACGTTCTGGTTGAGGCTGAACTATGGGGTGGAGAGCAGATCAGGGGCGCCAGGGGCTGGAGATCTGGGGAGGCAGAGACTGCAGCGTCAGCATGAAGGGATTTTGATGGGGGCTGGAGCACTCCATGTCCTGATGGTGCTTATTTACAACCATCTGTCATCTCAGAACTGCACACACGGTAAAATTTCACTATAAATAGCTTATACCTCAAAAACCTAACCAAACCCTTTTTATTTTTTTTTTTAATTTCTTTTTTTTCGGGGCAGGGGGTGGGGGAATGGAATCTCTCATTATCGCCCAGGCTGGAGTGCAGTGGTGGGATCTCTACTCACTGCAACCTCTGCTTCCCGGATTCAAGTGATCCTCCTGCCTCAGCCTCCCACGTAGCTGGGATTACAGGCACCCCCCATCACCACCACCACCACACCCAGCTATTTATTTTTTTGAGACAGCGTCTCATTTTGTCGCGCAGGCTGGAGTGCGGTGGCACAATCTTGGCTGACTGCAACCTCTGCCTCTCAGGTTCAAGCAATTCTCCCACCTCAGTCTCCCGAGTAGCTGGGATTACAGGCGTGTGCCACCACACTCGGCTAATTTTTGTATTTTTTGGTAGAGACAGAGCTTCACCATGTTGGCCAGGCTGGTCTTAAACTCCTGACCTCAAGTGATCCCCCTGCCTCGGCCTCCCAAAATGCTGGGATTACAGGCGTGAGGCACTGCTCCAGCCCAAATGCTTTTTAAAAGGAAAAAGAAGGACAGCTCAACCCTTTCTCACTAAAGGGCAAAGGACTGCTAGCTGGGCATGTAAAATTGTGCATTTTCCTGAAGTGTGTTCTCTGGAATCCTCTTCCCCAGAGATGTTGAAACGAAAGTGCTTTGTTTAGTGCAGTGGCGGCAGATGACAGCCACAGGACAGCTGCTCTGGGGGCCTTGGAAACTGCAAATGCTCAAACCCCCTCCCCAGGGCACATCTCAGCGTGCGGGAACTAGGGTGTGCATTTCTCCCAACAGCTTCCTGGTGACGCTGAGCTTCACACCCACCCAATCCATGGGAGCAAACCGACTGGCCTGCATGGCAGACGGTGGCCCACTGGCCATTGCCTCTTTGCTTTGCTCAGGAACTGGGTGGAATGTGCCCGGGGAAGGTAGCCCCAGAACTGCAGGGGAGCCACGACAGACTCAAGCCTCACGGAAACCCCTTTCCCTGGGCCAGAGTTGGTTCCTGGGTGGCGTGGGGCTGGCTCTGGCCAGTGAGGAGTCGGCCCCTGCTGAGGTTTCTGGGAATTATGTCTCCCCCAGGTGGAGAGGAAGACAGCTGAGGACACAGCATCTCACTAGCCCCTCCTCACCCACCAGGTGCCAGGCCAGGTGTCACCTGAGCCAAGCAGCACACGACCGCCCCTGCCCACTTCCACCTCAGCCCTGACCCTCCCTGCACCTGGAAGTCCACTGCCTCCTGATGTGTCTGTGATCGGGGCAGCCCCAAGAGCACGTATCCCGGGACATGATGTGTTGTGGTCCGTGTGGGGTCAGAGCCGTCAGTGTTCACTGCCGTGTCCCCAGTGCTTAGCACTGTTTGCCGCATGGGAGGTGCAGGTCACAACCCGGTAGTGCCTAGTGGCCCGGGGGACACCTGGCTTGTCTGGGCCTGTTGGCTGACAGATAGGAGGGACTGCCATCCATTGTTGGGGCAAAGGATGCTGCTCAACCTCCCACAACGCATGGAGCGGCCCGGCGCACAGACTCACCTGGCCCCAAACACCAACTGTGCCGAGGTGATGCTCTGCCCCGAGGCGAGCGGACAAGGCTTGAGCATCGAGAACACTGCAAGGGTCTCAGCCAGTGAGGGGCTGCCTGGGCCCCACCGCAGGCCTGACTCCTAGAGCCAAGCCGTTTTCTCCCTTGAGGCAGTGGGTAGGGCTCTCACATGACGACCTTGGGTTTGCAGCTCGGCTGTGCACACACGTGGACCCTCCGTGCTTTGTCAGTTCCTACTGCTTGGCCCTGGGGCCGGAAGCTGCTTCTCAGGCCTCACTCTGAGAAGCATCTTCACACCCTGGGTAGGTCCATTGCCTCTTTCCACCGACTCTGCTCCTTGACAAGGGCATGTTCATCAGCAGGGCCAGGCAGGGAGAGCTCAGGACAGCCAGACCTGGGGCCAGTGGCATAGGTATGTGTGGGAAGGGGCACCAGGTGCCTGTCCTCCCTGCGGGCAGAGCCGTCTGTCCTCTGCAGACCTGCAGTTTCTGCAAACATCCTGTAAGGAGCCAGGAAGCAGCAACTCCAGATGCCCAGAGGAGCCCCAGCCAAGGCAGATGCAGCCAGGGCATCAGGCCGTGGGGCTGGGCAAGGTGAGCCACAGGCTGGAAAGGCAGGGGCGCACGGCAGATGGGGATGCGGAAGCCAGATGCTGACCCAGCTCCACCCACATTTGTGAGGGGCATGGGGGCTGCGCCGTCAGAGGCCTTAGCTGGCTCCGGGTTTGAAATGTGAGTCCCAAGAGCCCAAGTTTTATTCCCACGTGGCCGCAGCGTGCCAGGCTTAGCCTCCCTGTGTTTCTGTAAAACAGCACCCTCGTGTTTTTATATGAGAACCGAATTCAAGGTACTAGAAGTCCTCATATGGGAAGGGAAAAGTCATGGTTTTATAAGCAATACACTCTGGCTGAGCCCAAGTTAAGATTTCCAGTCCAAGTTCATCAGCGCCCAGCTTCAGCCGGGACTGCTCTGGCCCCACTGCTGTGTGAGCTGGTGCTTCTGATTCCACCCCACACTCGGTGAAAGGGTCCCAGAACAACTGACACTGAGCGTCACCGGCGGCGGCTCTTCCTAGAGGAGCATGTTTGGGAGAGGTGAGGCTGCGGGGCTGGGGCCCTGGGCTAATACTCCCTGGCTGTGTGACCCTGGGCAGATTACTCAGCCTCTCTGAGCTGCTGCTTCCTCTCCTGTGGAGTGGGCTGATCCCAGCCACACGAGCACCCCTGGTTGTTCCGTGGTTAATGTCTGCCAAACACAGTGCCATGGAGAATACCCAGCAGAGCCCAGCTGCTTGTTTGCTGGGGAGGGACAGCGCTGCAGGGGCGCCTCCCCCTGGCCCTCCAGCACCTTTCCACCTTGCTTCCAGGACCTCCGCGGCTCAGAGGCAGTGCAGGTGGGCTTCAGCGACGGCAGGGAGGGCCCACGCCGGCACACAAGAAGGGAAGGCGCCAGGGATCACACCCCTCAGGAAGAAGAGGGACAGAGGCAAAGATAGGAAGGACACGCATTGTGCCTTCTGTCACTTGGGGATTTTCAAGTCAAAATGGGGAGGGGGCCGGGGTAGGTCCAAATGGCATTTTGTTTCACATTGCTGGCTGGGGGCAAGCCCTCTGCAGTGACCCTAAATGCCCACTAGAGGTCACACCGCAAAAAGGGACCTCCCCTAAGGAGAGGGGACAAACGGAGGACCCTGGGCACCCAGCCTCCTGCAAGGGGAGGAAGGATGAAGCCCCGCCATCCATCGGGTGGGGAAAGCGCCATGCCTCCGGCAGCACAGCCAAGCGGCCCCCAGAGGGAGGAGTGAACTCCATATGGGCCCAGGTGACCTGGCCACAACACCCTCTCGGCCTCCGCCTCACCTGCTGGTGTTGGGCATGGCCAGCCTGGGCAGCCACCAGCCCTCGCTGCCCATCTGCTGTCCCCTCAACCCCAGCAGCAGACAGAAAAGTGCAGGGTCTGAGCCCCCGGGGGGACGATGGTGTCGGACAGATCCCTGGAGAGCAAAGCCTGTGCCCTTGTGTCTAGGTGAGGCTGCGGCACCCAGGCCCAGGGCAGGTCCCCCCAGCTGGGCCATCCCCGCTCTCGGAGCAAGAGGGGAACTGCAGCAGGCAGCAGCCTTCTACTCATTCCCCATGACCTGGTTTTTTTTTCATTTTAAAATAAAATATGTAAGAGAAACGTATGAAAGACGCCACATCTCGTCCCTTATCAGATCCACACTTCCCCCCGTGACCTGGGAAATCGGGGTGCGTCTCCAGTCTGTGGGGTGCAGGGCCTCATCCAGACAGGAGGCTGCATGGTGCTGCTTGTAGCGAGTGACTCCTTTGTGGTTGGCACGCCCAGTGCAGCTGAGGATGACCCCGTGGCTTGGCCCCGGGACAGGACCCAGGCCCCACGCCCCACAGAAAGGCCTGGAAATAGCAGCAAACCTTAGAGAAGGAAACACCCACCACCGGGGACCTACGATCCCCTGCTCTCCCCGGAGAAAGAAACACCCACCGCCGGGGACCCACGATCCCCTGCTCTCCCTGGAGGGCACCCAGGAAGCAGCCGCAGCTGGCAGGCTATGCGGCAACCCTGAGACCACTGGAGATGGCAGTGGGTGGGCCTGCAGGTCACTGCCTCTGGGCACTGTGTCCTGTCTGAGGGGCTTGTTTCTGAACCACACAGAAAAGAGGGGGGGTCTCGTAATCCACGGTATCAGGATCAACAGGTGAACAGACGCTAGTTCTGCCATGCAACCCTTACTCTTTTTAAAGCAAAACAGAGCTGAAGTTCTACCCTCCGACACCCCTAGAAGTGACCACACCATTCCCACGCGTATCTTCAGCTTTTCCCCACACATGAATTGATAAAAATTAAGTATTTGCATTTTTACATGTTACACCAATACCATCTCTCACTTGTTTTGCAATGGAACAAGGCTGTGTGCCCGTCTGCCAGGTAACAGCATGGGTGGCTCCACCGTAGTCCACCCGCCTCCTTCCGGCCTGTGACAATTGTCACAGTGTAGCAATGAACATCCCTGCGTGGCCCATACCCAGTCTCTCGCGTTGCCCTAGGGTGGACACCTCAGGACGCAGATGCCAGTCCCTGGGCCCGTGTCCTTAGTGCCATGAGCTACTACCAGCTGTCCCCAAAACAGCTGCCCCACCTGCGTTCCTGTTCCCCTGCATCACTGCCAACACTTGGAAAATCACACTTGCCAATTTCTGCCAATCGAGGGTGTACTTTGAGTGCATTACCATGGAAAACATCCTGTTTCTACAATTCCAAGCTAACAGCATTAATTAGCAGCAGTGATTCACGGGGAGGCTGGGATGAGAACGGGGGGTACTTTCACTGTCTATGCTGAAGAACTGTTTACAAGAACATATTAGTTTAGTAAACAGAAAAGAAAGATCAATGAGATCCTTAGTTCGTCTGCCTGGCTCTCAGCACATTCTCTCCCATATCTGTCCTCGTTGCAGATAATGCAACTCACTTTGGCTTAAATCTAAGAAAATCTACTGGGGCCTGAACTCCTCTGGGTCCCTGGGTAGGGACTGGAGACACCTCTGATGCCAGGTCAAAGGGAGGGACACAGGGACAACCACTGTCTGGGCTCCAAGGCATCCCTTCAATGCTCCCTTCTGTCAATGCGGGAAATCTGACACTTCGTCAAGAAGCTGGGAAGTCTGGGTTCCCAGGCCGACAGCTTGCAAGGCTTAAGGCTCTCGCCTCCGTCCGACTCATATTCCCAAAGAAATCACAAAACACACAACAAGCCTTCAAAAACGGATTTACTTGAAACTGTGAGGAGAAACAAGTGCACGGTTGCAGGTGGCGGCTGCCAGGATTGCTCCGGTCCTACCCAGTGGGTGCCTACCCGGGCAGGGCACAGCTCCTGCTGCAAGGTCACCTTACCAGCGGGCGCAGAGGGGCTCATGATCAGATGGCACAGCACTTTCCTAATGCAGGCAGGCTACATGGCCCCCAGGAACAACCAAATGCAGAATCAGGCCAAAACCCACACAGCCCTGACCCCCCTCGTGCTCTGGCTGGTCTCCCGGCCAGCAGCCCCTGAGGGCCGGCAGGCCACTGAGCTGTGGGTGACACAGGGTAGTCCACGGTTTGCACAGTCTCATTCCCATTCAAAGACAGGCCCCAAGGCTGGGCGCAGAGGCTTACGCCTGTAATCCCAGCACTTTGGGAGGCCGAGGCGGGTGGATCACCTGAGATCGGGAGTTCGAGACCAACCTGAGCAACATGGCAAAACTCCATCTCTACAAAAACAAGTTAGCCAGGCGTGGTGGTGGTGGGTGCCTGTGGTCCCAGCTACTTGGGAGGCTAAGGCGGGCAGACAGCTTGAGCCTAGTAGGTTGAGGCCTCAGTGAGCCATGATCGCCCCTCTGCACTCCAGCCCAGGTGACAGAGCAAGACCCTGTCTCAAAAAACAACAAAAAAAGTACCAGCCGCATGGAGACTATCTGCTGCTTGCTTCTTCTCTAAATAATTACGGGGATGAGGAGTCCAGTGATGTTCCTGGTCTCTCCCCAGAAGTACAGACAGGTTGGGCCACGTTAACACTGGACTTGATCATGATTCCAGGAGTTTTATTCTCAGGACAGGTGATGGTTCTATGAGCACATTCCCTTAAGTGTTCTTAAAAGTTACACCACGAAGGCAGCAACCAGAATAGAAACATCCTAAAAGAGCCTAGCTGCTTTCTGCAGCGCCTTGGACGGTGGACCACAGCTCAGCATCTCCTGTTCCCACCCAAGACCCCACGGCCATGAGGACAACAAGAGCTCAGAAGATGCATGTGGGCAGGCGTTCTGAAGTAACAAAGGGGCTGAGGAGTTTCTGCTGCTGTCCGTGACTGCCCACGAGCATTGAAAATGGCCTAACTGTGTGCAGGTGAGAAAGCCTGGGGGTGAACAAGCCCCGAGGAGTCAGGGAAGCCAGAGCCAGCGGCTGAAGGGCCCTTGCGTGCGGCTGCAGCACAACTGCAGGTTCTCAGAGAAAAATCTCCAGCTCAGACCCGGTTCTGCACAAAGCTCAGAATGGAGCGGCCAGCAGGGCATGTGGCTAGAGGAAGGACATGGCCACCCACCCCTCCCTCCTCGTGTGCCAGGTGGGCTTGCTAGGGGCACAGGTGCCCAGTGTCAGGGCAGGGATGCCACAGAGCCGCAGGCAGACTGAAGGGGCCCAGGGCATGGTCAGGAACGAAGAAGGAGGGAGCCTGAGGCTCTCCCACCACCAGGCCTGCAAAGCCACTCACACTCAGCAGCGGACACTTGAGGTCACGGCCCAGGTGGGCTGAGGGACCCCAATACCACCTGCCTTGAATCTCAGCCTGCAGAAGTCGTTTGCAACTTCCTCATGCAAATGAACATTCAGTGCCAGCACAGAAAAGCTTCCAATGACCTCTCTGAAATCTTCAATCACATCATTTCCAAACAAGTGACAAAGAACACGTTCAGGTGTGCAGAGCTGCGCTGCAGGCAGCCCCACTCCAGAGAGCAGACTTGATCCTGCCCCAGAGTGAGACAGCGACAGAAGGGCATCCGTGGTGCAAAAGATGGAGAGTCCCAACCTCCCAACTCCACCTGCCACCTTCCCCAATCAAGCCTAATGCGCTTGGCTGTCCTGAACTGGGTTACTCAGCCTCCTCCTTGGAACCGGTTTTATCCAACTCTCAGCTGCCCTTAGGCCTCTGATGACGACATCAGCCCTTCCGAGTTCTCACCTGCAGGAAATGGACCACCTGCAGGCTCCCCTGAGAGGGTGGATACCCTCCCCCAGAAGGGAAGCTGCTGTTTTGAGGCGCGCAGATTCAGTGCCTGTCCCTACAGAACCGGAGCCAAGAACTGGCTAAGGACACATCGGAGCGGAAAAAACAAGACCTGTAGTCATGACTGAAGGGACTGGCTGTGCGGCCAAAAAGGCCTCCCTTTCCTGGCTGTGTGGCTCTGGCCCTGCCTGGCATCACTGCAGGTCACCACCGTGGAGAGACCCCCCCAACATACACACCAGAACCAGGGAGCCACATGAACTGACCAACAGCCCATGGCTGAGACATGATGGGTGGAAGCCATTTCTATACCCAAACACTGGAAGCGTGATTGAGATCTGAGATTCCTTTAATCAGAAGCACGTGCGTCCCACAGTGTGCTCTTCAAGCCCCAAAGGGCACGCCTCTAGGACTGCGTCCCTTAAAGCGAGGCTCGGGCTCTTGGTAAAAAAGCATTTGCTTGATTTTATTTAAACAATGGTGAATCTTCAAGGTTCCAGTCTACATGCCCAATGGTCCTCCAGGCTTCAAGGCCACAGTCACCGTCACTCAGAGACTGCCTCATTTGGCACGAGAGAAAAACAGTGACCACCACAGAGGGCAGGGAGTGACAAAGCTTGTAGGCTAATGCTGCAAAAGCCGCTAGAAACTGGGGCCACACACAAGAGCCAGCAGGCGCGCCTCGGGGTCTGCGTGGCTCCCGCTGCTGCCGCCCTGGAAGGGCGCTTTCTCCACTGGCTTTTCTCGTGAGTCTTTCTCCCAGGCCGGCCAGATTACCATTTAGGAACCTTTGCCAATCCTCTGACTCTGGGAAGCAAAGTAAGCATCTGCCAAATGCACTGAGACTGGGCAATGGGAATTCTTATGTTTTTTAAAGGCCAGTCAAGGAGAAATTCATCAGGAAAACATTTCCCAGGACATCCTCAGGTTGGTCTCCACACCAAGGCACACAGACTGTCACCTTCCCGAGGTCCCTCACCAGCAGGACGTGTCCAGGGTGCCCAGCACAAGGACTTGGAGCAGCCCAGACACAAGGACAAGCAGCAGAGAGGGAAGGCTCGCTGGGGACGCCCACTCGGGCACGGAGCTGGCTGTGGGCTAGGGGAAGGGCCAGCTTTGGACACCGTGCTCTCTGTTCTTCAGGAGATGCCAACCTCAGCCAAGACCTCAGATGGGGTCCCCACACGCAGGTGTTAACACAACATGGGGCACACAGCAGTGGAGGCATCAGTCCACGGGGTCTCCAGGCTGGAGGGTCCCGCTTTCCAAAGTGTGTCCCCAGATGCAGGTGTGGCTTTTCTAGAAAGCTGTCCCCTCACCTGCAAAGAGGTTTCCTCGTCATCTCATATGGGCACTCCTGGCACCTGTGTGGACCACTCACTGCTTCAGACACACGGGCCTGGAGCCTTGCGTTCTGGAGACAGTGGCCAGCAGCTTGGTTTTGACGCCGCGTGCGTGCAGGGAGGAAGGCATGGACAAAACAAACGCCCTGTCTGGAACAGGCCGTCGAGGACAGTCAAGTGGCTGGAACGATGGCCTTGGCTCCAAAGCTGGAGGGGCTGGGGCAGGTGCATGGGCTGGGCTGTGCATTCAGGTGACATTCCCTAGTGACTCAGGTGACTAAACCCACTCCACAGGTGGGGAAGCTGAGATCAGAGGTGAAATGCTTCTGTCCAAACTCCAAGCAAGCTGGTAGAGAAATGGGGATTCACTCCAGAGTCCCGGCCCCAAGCCTGAGATCCTACCAACTTCCCGAGCTTGCTCTGCATACTGTGCCCATCACACCTGCGCTGCCTGAGCTGTTCGCCTCTTCCTGACCCCCTCCCAGAGGCTACTGTTGCCTGGCTTCCCCCAAAAGGAGTGGGGTGGAGCACATGCGTCTCACACACGACCCAGTCTATCACTCTATCCGCTCACAGGAAGAGCACCAGTCAGGAGGGTCCTGCTTCCCGAGAAAACCGCCAGCCAGCCCAGGGTGCGGCAACCCCACCGCTTCAATTCTCACGCGGTCCCACGGCTGTCCCCTACATCTGCTGTATTCAGGCTCGTTCTCTCTGTTTTTGGTAAGACATGCTCAGCTTCTTCCATCATGGCACTGACAAATATGCAGGTCTATGTCACACTCTCTACATAAAGTGCTGGGGGGTGGCTGGGCTGGGCCCCCCGACGAGGTGTGCGTTCTGGTCAAAAGGCTGGATTTCCAAAGTGCATGCTGCTTCTATTCACAGGTCAGAGTTCGGAGCCCCAGAGCCACCCGGGATGTGGCAGCAAGGATGTGGCCGGTCAGGAGGTGAGGGACTGAATGTTCTTGAGCATCTCATCGAAGGCCTGTGGGGAAGGCGCATCTGCGTTCCGGAAGGTGGCCTGGACCCGGCTGTACAGGCTGAAGGATTTCAGCTCCAGCCAGACGAACCCGAAGCGGTCCTCATCGAAGAGGATGAAGACCCCGGGGGTGCGTTCAGGGCTGGTGAAGCCGTGGCCCGCGATGAGGCCTGTGCCATAAAAACTGAGCAGAAACAAGAGGGAAACTGTGAGCTGGGGGAGGGCTGAGTCAAATGCACGCCACGTACAGCATTCTGCGACCCCCCTCTGTGCCGCAAGAGCCACATCCACTGTTCATCAGCCAGAAGCTGACTCCCAGAGCCAGCCTGTCTCTGCAGGGGCAGCTGGGGGTGTGGGCTGAGCCTGTCTCTGAAGGGGTAGCTAAGGGCGCAGGCCGAGCCCACCTGATGATGGACGCAGAGGCCAGAGCTCGGGGCTGCTCGGGGGATGGGCGCTGACTCGCAGCACCCGTGAGGGATTCACCCACTGACTGCACACTGCCGAAACACTGAACTAAAACGAGGTCTCTGCAGGCCCAAAGAGCTCTGTTCCAAAACACACATTTCATAAAGGAGGCCCAATGTGAAAAAAAATCTTAATGTCTGGGAGTTATGTCCCCATACAATTAGCTCTAATACAGGCAGCCTGCAGCTGACATTAACTCAGAAGTCGCAAACACCCATTTATGGCTTTGAGGTCAACATCAGACAGGAAGACACTTATGTCTGTCTTGCAAGCAGCTAAATTCTTCCAACAGATGACGAGAAGCAAGGGGCTGGCCTGGAATCACCCACTGAGGCTCCAAAGGCCGGGGGAAAGAACAGCCCCGTGGACCAGGGCCTGGCCTCAGAGGGCTTCTCAAGCTCGGGGAGAAGTTCCAGGGCCCAGAGGCAGGTGCAGCCATCGGCACTGTGGTCAGAAAAAAAGCAACAGGCATTCCCTGTACAGGTGCCGTGGCCAGGCCCTGCAGATCCATCAACTAGACAGGGAAGGGCCTGGGAGCCCCCATATTCAGCACGGCAGGGACTGTCCTGCAGGTTAGCTGGGGACGGGGGCTGGACAGGTCTTCCTGGCCAGTGGCTGCAGCACGTGCTGTGACTCGCAAACTGGCTCTGAGCCCACTGTGAGGTATTAGGAGTTCTGAGATGTTTGAAGGGTAACAGAGCTTTTTCCTTTTTTAGCTATTCAAACATTTATATTAGCGAAAACAACACTCCAACACTATTTGTATGCCTCTCTCTGTAAACCCCCCAGTCACCGTTATCATACATGGAACATGAAGAAAGCCCCGCCCAGACATCCAAACCCCCTCCGGGAGCTGGAACTGTGGCACCCTTCCCCCCACCCAGACATCCAAACCCCCTCCGGGAGCTGGGCCTGTGGCACCCTTCCCCCCACCCAGACATCCAAACCCCCTCCGGGAGCTGGGCCTGTGGCACCCTTCCCCCCACCCAGACATCCAAACCCCCTCCGGGAGCTGGGCCTGTGGCACCCTTCCCCCCACCCAGACATCCAAACCCCCTCCGGGAGCTCGGCCTGTGGCACCCTTCCCCCCACCCAGACATCCAAACCCCCTCCGGGAGCTGGGCCTGTGGCACCCTTCCCCCCACCCAGACATCCAAACCCCCTCCGGGAGTTGGGCCTGTGGCACCCTTCCCTCCGTGACAGGAAGTTTAGCGGGAAATACAGACACATAGCGGCATACGCACATAGTGGCTTGGAGGTAAAAGGAAAATAACTGTAACTTGACAATGGCAGAATGACTTTGATGCCAGGAGACTGACAGGCGGACCCTCAAAACAGCCCCCAAGGCCACTGTCCAGCAGAACCCTCTGTGGTGATGGAATGTTCTAGAGCTGCACTGTCCACCAGCCACATGTGGCCATGTAGCACTTGAAACATGGCCTGGGCGGCTGAGGGCCTGGATTTTTCATGTTCAGTTTCAGTACATTTGAATTTAAACAGCTCTAAAGGGTAACGACACGGGGCAGGGCCTTGTTCATCTATGAGGAGCAGCCTGGACAGCAAGGGGCCCGTGGCACTGAAGGCGGTGGCCCAGACAAAACTGTATAAAAAAAGTCAGCGAGACAGGAGCTGGCAGCTGTGCAGGCCTCGTCCCATGTCAGCCGCCCAAGCCCTGCAGTGGCAGCGGCAATGCCAGCCCCTCCCACGCAGTCGCAGCTGGTGTCCACTCCACTGGCCACCAAGGCACTGGCCCGGCACAGCAGAGGCAGGCAGGCACAGAGGAGGGAGGGGGCGGGAAAGCAGGACCCACATCTGAACCACGCACCGGGAGATGGCCAAAGGTGACCGGCAAGACGCTGACCAGGAGGACACCAAACCAGACGGGCTTTCCACAGGGTGGGTGGGGAAGGGGCCTTGTTCATTCCCTACTTTCAAAGCTGCTGGACAGTTTACATGATATTTCACTTGATTGACTGCAAACAAGTAGCTTTAGAAGCCCCTGGGGGAGCGGCACTATTGCAGGGATGTGAGGCATCTGGAAGCCTCACGCCCCTGCAGCTCTGAGGTACCCCAGAAGGGGTGGAAGGGCAGGAACCTCCAAGACGGGACCCAGCTGCGCGGCCGCTTGCTCAGGTGCTGGGGAACATGGCCCAAGGGGTCAGAGGCCCCACTCCTGTCCCAAAGCACCGGCTGCCGCCCTCTGTGAGGTCACAGGCCCTCTCCGCCTGTGCTAGGTGTGGGGCTGGGGCCCTCGCTGAAGCCCATGCTGTCCCACCTTCAGGCCCCAGTACCCGCCGCATCCTTACCACATCCTGCAGGTTCGGGGGTAGTCCTCATTCCTGGAGCTCACGCCCACGGGCAGCACGAACGGCTGCCCCTGCCCACACTGGGCAGGCTGCTCGGCCACAGCTACGGCATCCCCAGGCTCGCCACCATCCTCACCAGGTGTCCCATCTGGGCCCTTGCTGGGCGCCTCTGCCCTGGGCTGGGCAGGGCTTGGCTGGGACTCCCGGGGGCCCTGCCGGCCACGACCCTCGCCCGCCTCGTGCCCGCCTTCCTGCTGCTCCTGGCGCACCCTCTCGCGCACCTCCAGGACGATGCGGGAGAGCTCATTGAAGTTGCGCTGGTTCTCAAGGTCGGGCAGCTGGATCCGATGCCTCAGGTCAATCTCCACTGTCTGCTGCCCAGCAGGGATGTTGGGGTCGCCCTGTGGAGCAGGTAGCAGTCAGCAGGGCTCAGGCCAGCAGCAGCTGCAGTACCACTGTGTGGGCTCCAGCCCAGATCCACCTCTGGCTGAGCGAGCTGGCACCAGCCCTCCTACTGACTTAGCAACGTCCCTTACAGAAGAAGAAGTCTCAGAATCCCTTAGAAAGTGGCAGGGCCAGCAACACCTATGAGTGCCCCTGAGGACGGTGGCTCATACCTGCTCAACTGCGCCCAGAGAAGTTCAAAGAACATCCCAGAGCTGGGCAGCAGCCCAAGGGGGCAGCCCACATCTGTCTGCCTGAAAGGCAGAGCTCGGGAGCCGAGCCCTGGGAAGATGCGTCAGCCCCAAAACTCCGTGAGGAGTCCAGGAGCCAAAACTCTGGGGTCCAGGGAATGCCTCATTATGCCAGATGTGGCCCTGATCCCTGGAGGCTCGGGGAATAGGCTTTGCCCCTTCAGGCGCTGTCTGCCAGAATCCCCAATAACCATTCAGGGCAGGCGGGCAGCATGTGCCAGGAGCCCTGGCATGGGACAATGAGCCCCTGTTCACTGCTGGGCTCACCACACAGCCCACCCTCAGGCCACTCCAAGGAGAGGAGCTGCTGAAGCTCAGACAGGGTGGGAGCTGTCTGCAAGCACAAGGGTCTCCATGCAGCTGCTGGAGGGGCCCCTTTCCCAGGCTGTCCCCAATTAAATCGAAGCCTCTGTGTGGGGTCTGCTGTCCAGACTTCCTAAACCCCACAGGGCTGCAAGGGTGGCCAGGGCTGAGCGGTGCTGTGGAAAGGCCACCTTGGAAGCACACAGACTCCCTGAGGGTCTCGTGGAAATGCAATTCTGGTTCAGTGGGGCTGGCTGGGGCCCGAGAATCTGCTTTCCCAAGCTCCCGGGGCTGCAGGTGCAAGCCCACTCTGAGGAGCAAGGGTGCTGGGGATCAGTGTCTGCCCAAGTTCCCTGACTCCACAGCCCAGTTGGGCCAGGTGCTCCCAGAGCCCCACCAACCAGGGCAGCCGCCACTCACCGTGATCTTGGTGCCCCTGGCACGCCGGCCGTGGAAGCTGAGCATCACGATCTCCAGGCCGTGGCTGCCATAGGTACCTTTGAAGAGGCCAGGCTTGATGAGGTCGTCGGGGTGGCTGGGCGGCAGGTAGATGCGGCGGTAGGTCAGGCAGTTGCTGTGGGGAGCGGACGGGTCAGTACAGGAGACCTCGTGGGGCAGGCAGGACTGAGAACGCCCAAGGTGCCAGGGATGAGCTTTGCAGGGCGGGGTAGGGAGGGCAGCTCAGCTCAACCAGGGCCAGGTGTCCACCAGGCCTGTGGGCAGCAATGCGCCCAGGGGAGCCCTCACCCCCACCACGCACCAGCACGCACGCTTCCAACAGGACTTCTGGGGTTAAGGGGGGCATCAGCGCCAGGGCAGAGCTTTAGGTGGGAGGGAAAAGGAAGTGCCAGTTTGCTCCATTACCCAGGAGAAAGGAGCCCAAGTCACCATGGAGGGGATCCCCGCACTGGGCTGAGCGGGGCTGAGCTCTAGAGTGCCAGTGTTGGCAGGGGTGACAGGAAATCAGATAAAAACAGACACCCGGGTGAAGGATGGGGTCTGGGGCTGTGCCACAGCAGCTACAGGGAGGCCTGCACTCCCAGCACCCGCAGAGAGAGGGACTGTGTTCCAAGTACCCACAGAAAGAGAGAACTATGCTCCAAGCACCCAGAGAGAGAGGGGCTGCACTCCCAGCCCCCAGCAGGAGAGAGGGCTGAACCCCAGCACCCACTGAGACAAAGGACTATGCCCCAGCACCCACCGGGACAGGGCTGGTCCCCAGCACACACCAGGAGAGGGCTGCCCCAGCACCGAGCAGGAGCCGCACTCACTCGTACTGACTGGTGTAGATGAACTTCATCAGGATGAGCTCCTGCATGTGCTCGTGGAAAATGTCCTCCAGCGTGCGCCCCCATTCCTCCCTCAGCCACGTCCGAAACTCCTTCCAAAAGAACACAGGTCATGAATATCCATATGACAGGAGGCTGTGAAGAGGCTGCCGGCTGTGCCGCCGAGAGGAGACAGTGTGTCCTTCTTTGTCAGTGCACAGGCACCTGCAGGGCCCTCCTGGTGGGGGAGGATGGACTCGGCGCTGGGAAGAGAAAGGGGAGCTGCCGGATTTGACCCCACGTCAGAGGTGCCTGCCAACAAAAAGTGAAGGTTCCGGGCCCTTGGTCTGCTGGGTGGGAGGCAGCAGGGGCTGCAGGAAGCCCAGGTGAGGCGGGGGCCACAGCCATGACCAGAACTCAGGGTGGGCCTCCCTTCCATGCCCACCGGTGGGGCAGGAACAGCATCTACACACTCTGGCCCTGCACAGCACAGCCCCTCAGCCTGCTTCTCTGGCTCCTGGGAGCCTGAGTGTTCCAGGAGCCCTCACCACCAACCCTGAGCCGTGCGAGTCAGCCAAGGACGATGCACTGAGCCCTCGGCCAGTGACTGGGTGGATTTTCCTTTTTCAAAGGAAAAGCAGGTATGTTAAGGGGGTTCCCAAAAACTCCGCAGCCCCACCAGTCCGCCCTGCATTCTGCCATCACATGGTGCTGAGGATATTTCGTGCTTAATGGTTTGATTCTACACAATTTACAGAATTCACCCAAACTTCCAAGTTCCCAGCTCAATACAGTGTTTCCAGTCATTATCTAGACTTAACTCTGAAAGGGACGCATAAGCAACTCACAAAAAAGAGGAAACACGATGGTCAATCGCTTTCATACATCACTGCTCCAAACTCCGACAAGAAACAGAAATCACTGCAGGAGCTGCACTGAGCACCTGGCAGGACCACATGGTCAACACAGAAGCCACCTGGATTTTTATGTCCTAGCAGCACAAAATATAAAAATAAAATTTAAAAAAATTCTATGTACAAAATCCTCAAAAAACATAAGACTTGGGAATAAATGTTACAAAATACGTTTAAGATCTATTCTGAAAACCACAAAACACCGCTGAAAGGAAGTAAAAATGCCTGGGTACACAGAGATGCCACGTGTGGGGTCTGGGACCCATCTTGGCCTCGTTCCAAGAGCAGTTCTCTCCAGATTGATCTACAGATCCGACCTCACGCCAACCACAAGCCCACCAGGCACTACACAGACTGGACTCGCCAAGTCTGAAATTCCTACGGAAAAGCAAAGAACTGGGATAGACAGGCCATCAGGAAAACGAAGAGCAAACGGGAGGACCAGGCTGCTCTCAGGACTTGCCCAGTATAAGCTCCCATCATGAGACGGCGTGCAAGCCTCAGGCCTCACACGGGCACCAACAGAGCCAGGAGCTGAGAAACCCTCATGTGGACCCAGCTGCCTGATTGCAGCGGAGGTGCCCACACCTGCCCCTCAGGAAAGGAAGGTTTTCAGCAAGGTGCTCCATCAGTTGGGTTTTCATATGGAGAAGAAGGAACCACGACCCCGCCTTATGCCACACACAAGATCATTCAAGATGGGGCACAGGCCTCCACACAAATGCAGAACCTGATGTGATGCTACCAAACTTCTATTAAAAAAAAAAAAAAATGGAGCCTATCTTTGCAAACTGAGTTTTTTTAGGACTCAATTTTTAGGACTTTTTTAGGATTCAGAAAATAACCATAAAAGAAAACAAAAAGTTTCACAAATTGGACCTCATCAAAATTAAAACCTGAGTGGCTGAACTTGAGGAAAGGCGCTTTAAATAACAGATAGAAACAAAAGTAACTGAATGAAATGAACAAAGATTTCAATGTTACCACTGTGAGTACTGCGACTTCAACTTGACACCATCAGGAAGATGAGCATGTGTAGCCATGACCTCACTTTGCATAAAGAGGTCCAAGCAACGGGACCACCAACCAGACCCTGTTACCCAGAATAAGGCCGTCCCAAGCATGTTTATTATGAAATTACTCATCAGAGCAACACATACAAGCCACAAGAAAAAAAAAAAAACAGGGAGCCCAGGACATGCACGACAATGATCAATTTCACGTTTACCCAGGGCCTGCTCACTAAACACATTGTACTCGCGACCCTCATGGCAGCGCTGGCAGAGGGGGCTGAGGGTGACAAAGATGCCTGCTGCCTGCTTGAAACAGGAGCATGGCCCATCCTCCCTTCTCTGCTCCTTTCACAGGTCTGAGATTTCCAAAAGCCTCAGTCTTGGGGCGGCGGGGGCGGGCCTGAAACTCACAGGGTGGGAAGGGACATGGTGGCTTGCCCTGGCCCGGCACCCATACAGAAAAGGCCAGGTCTGGGTGGGCCCGAGCGTCCCATTTCTCACAAGGACCCACGGCTGAGGGAACCCACAACCCTGGGAACATCATCAGATCATGCCAGTGACGCAGCCTGGGTACAAGGAATGGCCTCCTGGGGCAGGGGTGACCCACACAGAGATGCAGGGATGCCAAAGAGACTGCATTGCCCTCGAAGCCTCCCCTGTCCACAGCCTGGCCCCTCCAACCTCCCTGGGCAGACAGGACTCCACCCCCTTGGAACGTGCTTGATGTGGTTTGGCTGTGTCCCCACCCAAATCTCATCTTGAACTGTAGCTCTTCCAATTCCCATGTCATGGGAGGGACCCCGGGAGGTAACTGAATCATGGGGGTGGGGTCTTTTCCAGGCTGCTCTCATGATAGTGAATAAGTCTCACAAGATGCAATGGTTTTATAAAGGGGAGTTCCCCTGCACAAGTTCTCTCTTTTTTTGCCTGCCGCCATGTAAGATGTGCCTTTCGCCTTCCACCATGATTTGAGGCCTCCCCAGCCACATCGAACTGTAAGTCCATTCAACCTCTTTCCCTTATAAATTACCCAGTCTTGGGTATGTCTTTATCAGCAGCGTGAAAATGGACTAATACAGTGCTGATCCAGAAGTTCTCAGCCAGCAGAGCTCAGGGCAGTACCGAATTCCTGTCCCTGATCTTTCACCTCAGTTGTGAAAATTATCAGGATGTGTCACCATGTCCAGACCTCCTGGGATGTCCTCTTCCTGGAACGCAGCTCTCCTGGTGACCTACCTGCTCTCTGGCCTTTAGTGGAGAGGAGCTCCCAGCTGATGCATGAATCCACAGACAGCCCCACCCTCTGAACCCCTACACGTCCTGAGAGAAAAGCAGCGAGGACACTGCAGGCCTCAAGATGAACGAAGTGACTATGGGAGCAGGTGACAAGCCCCACAGGAGGGCGCAGCCAGTGCAGCCCCTGCAGAAGAGGAGAGGCTGCTCTCACTCGAGGATAGGTGGTGCAGCACCGTCAGCAGCCCCAGCCTCTGCCCTACCTGGGACAGTGGCACCCTCACCCTGTCAAGTCCCGGAGGAGGAGCTCAGAAGCGGGACGAGCCGAGGGAGTATGTCGGATGGGGGTGTGGACATCACACAAACGGCAGCACCCCATACACTGACCATAAGCGTGCTGCTATTCCAATTGCAAGAAGAGACAGCAAGAGGATGTTTCTGGGAAATAGCTGCTTCTAGAGTTCACACAGCAAATAAACAAGATGAGCCCGGAACATTCCAAAGTAGAAGAGGAATACAGGCAATTAAAATACAGTGATAGGCCAGTGCAATGGCTCACAGCTGTAATCCCAACACTTTGGGAGGCTGAGGTAGGAGGATCACTTGAGCCCAGCCTGGGCAACACAGTGAGACCCTATCTCTAAGCCATAAATAAAATAAAACATAGCGATAAAACTACAAGAATTCGGCCGGGCGCGGTGGCTCGGCCTATAATCCCAGCACTTTGGGAGGCCGAGGTGGGCAGATCACCTGAGGTCAGGAGTTCGAGACCAACCTGGTCAACATGGGGAAACCCTGTCTCCGCTAAAAATATAAAAATTAGGCAGGCGTGGTGGCGGGTGCCTGTAATACCAGCTACTTGGGAGTGAGGCTGAGGCAGGAGAATCACCTGAACCCAGGAGGCGGAGGTTGCAGTGAGCCAAGATCATACCACTGTACTCCAGTGTGGGGGACAGGGCGAGACTACATCTCAAAAACAAACAAAAACTATAAGAATGAGAATAGTGTCGTACTGACATGCAGACAGACATATGGATCAGAATATCAAGTCCAGAAATGAACCAAGTATACAGGGTAACCTAGGACAAAAGCAGTGCTACAAATTGATGTAGGAAGTGTCGTTATCACGCATCCAGTGTGGAGATAACAGATCAGGTCTGCACAGAACCAAGGCTGGGGCTAAGCCTTACATTTCACATCAGAATAGATCCAACGGAACCAGACACAGACACAAGAGAAAAATAAAAGCATGAGCTCATTTGTAAACATATGTGCTTCGGGGAGAGATCTCAGGATGGCACTAAACTGAGAGTCTTTTAAAGAAAGATGGATACATCTGCTTATGTAAAAATTAAAAATACGGCTGGGCGTGGTGGCTCATGCCTGTAGCCCCAGCACTTTGGGAGGCCAAGGCGGTAAGATCACTCGAGCCCAGGAGTTTGAGACCTGCCTGGGCAACAAAGTGAGACACCCTCGCTCTTAAAAATTAACATTAAAAATAAAAAATTCCGTGGATGGAAAACACACCATAAGAGAAATCCAAAGACAAAAAAAAGGAATAAGAGAAAAACCTGGCAACTCCTATCTGGAAGGGCTTCGATTTCCTAATAGTTAACAAGCTCCTACAAACCCACTTGAAACCTGCCAACACCAAACAGAAAGAGAGGCACAGGCTATGACCAGACAGTTCATGAAACAGTTCATAAAACCAAAGAGACCTCCTGACCCCAAGACACTAGGCTGGCCTCACTCAGAATAAGGGAAACATAAACTCCCCCCGTCAAGATTCCAGCAATACCTTCCCTCTCACCCTCACTCCTGGGTGTTTCTCTCATTTCCACAAGGAGCACATGTTGTTATATTTACAATCAGGAAAAACACTACTCCAGTTCAAAATCAGTGAGCCCACACACAGAAGTAGGCTTACAGAAACTTTTCCTAATCCCAACGTATATAGTACCAGAAATGTAATATGGTTTTCTTTTTTAAGGGCTCAACAGCTGAGGAGTTTCTACTCTTGAAAAATCTGTTGACATTTTTCACTTAAATGTGAACCATAAGGCCAGGAGCGGTGGCTCACACCTGTAATCCCGGCACTTTGGGAGGCCGAGGTGGGTGGATCGCCTGAGGTCAGGAGTTCGAGACCAGCCTGGCCAACATGGTGAAACCCCATCTCTACTAAAAATACAAAAATTAGCCAGGCATTGTGGCAGGTGCCTCTAAGCCCAGCTCCTCAGGAGGCTGAGGCAGTAGAACTGCCTGAACCGGGAAGGCGGAAGTTGCAGTGAGCCAAGATCACATCACTGCACTCCAGCCTGGGCAACAGAGCGAGACTCCGTCTCAAAAAAAAAAAAAAAAAAATTGAACCACAGCAATCACACACATACGTTGTGTTTCTGTATATAAAATCAAATCTAAAATAACAGCATAATTAAAACATTTCCGTTACTGATCATCTTCACATGCCATCTATTCAAGAAAACAGGAACGTCACTTACTTGCAAAGGATTCCGAGAAACAGGACATTTGGTTCATCTCAACCTTCTCTGCAGTCCTCTAGCTGATGGGGAAACCACAACTCAAACTAGCTAAGAAAAGCACACCCTGGCTGCGCGCGATGGCTCACACCTGCAATCCCAGCACTTTGGGAGGTCAAGGTGGGAAGACGGCTTGAGCCCAGGAGTTTGTGACCAGCCTGGGCAACATGGCATAACCCCGTAGCATGGTAGCATGCCTGGCTAATTTTTTGTTTTTTCTTTTGAGGCAGGGTCTCACTCTGCCACCCACATGGGAGTGCGGTGGTGCGATCATAGCTCACTGCAGCCTCCACCTCCTGGGCTCAGACAATCCTCCCACCTCAGCCTCCTGAGTAGCTGGCATGCCACCATACCCAGCTAATATTTTTGGTTTTTGTAGAGACAGGGTCTCACTATGTTGCCCAGGCTGGTTTTGAACTCCTGACTTTAAGTGATCCTCTTGCCTCAGCCTCCCAAAGAGCTGGGAATACAGGTGTGAGCCACCACACCTTCCTTCTTAAGAGTATTTTGAGAGGGCAGTAAGACTTAGATCCTTGAAAGCTAAAACTCAAGGGCAATATTAAAATACTCAGGCAAACAATCACACACAGGCTTCCCCGCTGCACTGGCACGATCCGGAAGCCTCCACATGGTCTGCTCAAGGGTGGGAAACACAGGAACTCTGGGTGCAGCCCTCGGGTCTCCCTGCAGCTCACATCCTAGAAAAGCAGCCTCCCAGCAACCCCTCAGCAAGTGGATGTGCCCGCCAGAGGGGCAAAGCAGAGCCAACTGAAGAAACGGCCTGTGTGGTTCGTTTGTTCTGCAGGGGGAGGGGACCGGCAACCTGCCCGCCCGCACGATGCTGTTCCTCGAGTGTGCTGGATGCACGGTCTGCACTGACAATACCGGCTGAACCATGTGAAATAGCCACCATGCAGGTCGCATGCTGCTGACTTCTCTCCCGCATGGGTCTGTACTTTCCCCGTGGGGAAAGGAAAGGTCCGCGCCATGTGAACACAGGGCCGGCTGGTGGGCTCACCTCCTGCCTCCCGCCGGACATCCTGTGGTGGTCCGTCTGGTTGCACTTGGTGGAGAACTCATCCTTCTTCACAATCTTCAGTGTTTGCAACACAAGGAAAGAGGAGAGTGAGGAACAGAGTCCATCACAGGATCCCCTACGCCAGGCAGGTGGCCACGACCCCTCCCTCACCACACCCACCAAACCCCACTGCAGGCACCCAAGATGCGACCAACGCGGTGCCAGCGGAGGGAGCTGAGTCTCCCTGAGCAACACTCCCCCAAGAGCAGGAGGCAGTGGCACATCTGAGAGAGGGGCGTTTGCATTTCCCAGCGTGACACAGAGCAGCAAAAGGGCTGCATCTCACACGCAAGGTGTGGCAGATGACGCGCTGTGCTCACCGTGGGGGCCACTGCCAGACCAGATCAGAGAACAGAGAGCGCACTTGATTCCACACTGATATTCTTGCAAACAGGAAAAAAAGACAGAGGAACTGAAGTTGCAAAGAACCAGCGGCTCTAACTGAGAGCAGAATCAAGAGGGGTCCAGCAAGTGACCGCTGCAGAGTCCACTGCGCCACAGAGGCGTGAACAATGCACAGCAGGGCAGGGCAGAGCCTCCCTCCCACCCGCCCATCTGCTACAGCCCAGGTCTGCAGCTGAGAATAGCACGGCAGGCCTGGCTGGAGCCCACACAGGACAGCCCTGGGACAGTGAGGACCCAGCCCCGCCGCTGCACACACCTGGATGTGGCCGTGGTGGGGCCCTTTGTGGCCGTACATGCACTCCACTGTGGCAGCCTTCCTCTCCATCAGGTGAATCCTGAACAGAGGCTTGAATCTCATGGGGTCATCGACGTGGGGGTCATGGGGAGGCAGGTACATCCACCCGATGATGAACAGGCCGTCCACCTACAGGAGGAGATGGACAAAGGTCCACGAGTGGCTCCCGGGCCGGAGCAAGGGCGGCCCCGCACAGCTCCCCGCACTGCAATCGCACAGAGAAGCTCCTGCCAGACCAGCACATGGGACCTGCATGCCCACCCTCGAGATGCCTCGAATCCCAGCACTATCTTCCAGCTCTGAGATGCAGGTGGACACCAGGAGGAGGCAGAATAATCCAGAAAGTGAGACGGGGTGAGGTGCCGACCAGACAGAGGGAAAGGGGGTGCATCTCCCAACAGGAAAGAGTGAACAACAGCAGTGCAAGGGCCTCATTCACATCCTGAGCTGAACAAACTGCCATTCAAAGGCGGCTTTGAGATGATCAGGGAAGCGTCCCATGGCCTGGGAAACAGGCAACGGAAGGAGCGTGTGCCACTTTTGTCAGGTGTGGCAGTGACACGGAGATGCAGGAAACACCCCCTTTCTTAGGGCGCTGCCCGGAGGGACGGACAGCTGAAATGCCACGGGCCTGGGATTTGCTTCAAAACCGAAGTGCAGGGGAGGAGAGAGACACCAAGACCCCGGGAGGGGCGCTCAGGAGCGGGAAGAGCCGAGGAGTGCGCTGCCCGTGCGATCTCGCGTGTCCGGGCGCTGACTGTGCAAACGCAGAGGCGGGTGGGCCCCAGCACGCTCTGGCCACAGCGGCCACATGCTTATAAGGAAGGACAGCCTAGTGTCACCCCCTTCTGGGAGAGCTGGGACCCATGAGACTGCCAGCTCCAGCAACCAAGGAGAAAATTCCATCATTTCTGGGGCTCACGAGCCTGGGTCAAGCGTGAGCATGTGCTGTTCTCTCACAGACTCCACTTTCCCCAATTATCCACCGCTTTTTGTTTTTTGGGGTTTTTTTTTTACTCTATTACTCACTGCCAGTAAGTAAAACAATTACCACCCTTCCTCCACTAAAAGAAAGGAAAGCAATCTGCCCAGCCTGTGAGCTGCCGGGCTGGTCTCTCAGAGGAAACATCCTAAAAGCAAGGCTGGACCACGCGACGCCCAACACAACAAACGCAGAGCGGGTTTCTCCACAGCGGCTCCCAGCAGATGAAAACCCCACCTGGGGGCAGAGCCCATCCCTGCCCCAAACCCCACCTCCGGCAGAGCCCATCCCTTCCCCAAACCCCACCTGGGGGCAGAGCCCATCCCTGCCCCAAACCCCACCTGGGGGCAGAGCCCATCCCTGCCCCAAACCCCACCTGGGGGCAGAGCCCATCCCTGCCCCAAACCCCAACTGGGGGCAGAGCCCATCCCTGCCCCAAACCCCACCTGGGGGCAGAGCCCATCCCTGCCCCGAACCCCACCTGGGGGCAGAGCCCATCCCTGCCCCGAACCCCACCTGAGGAACAAAGCCCAGAGCCGCAGAGGAGCCATCTGCCCAGGGGCCATGCATGCCAGGCCTGGAAGAACCTGTGCAGAGGCCACGGGGAGACAGACACACCCGCCCTCCCTGGGCTCAGCCCCTGGTCCCACAAAAGGGAGCGGATCACAATGCGAACACCAGCACCGGATTTTCAACACAGCAAGAACGATGGCAACAGTGACACCTCAGGGGCCAGCTGCCTGCCCAGAGCTCAACCAAGTCAGGGTGGGGCTTTCTGGAAAGTTCAAGAGGCTCCAGCAGGAGGGTGCGGGGAGGGCGGGAGGCAGGGTGGGAGGGAGGGAGGGGAAGAGGGTGGGAGGGCAGACCGGAAGCCATGCAGACACCATGCAGACACTGGCACCATGGAGACCCGGCAGAGCATCACCTCCTCACTCCACAGGGACACCTGCAAATACCAAGAAAAGTCAGACAACTTCACTGTGTTGAATGAGCAGCTACTTTTCAACATAAATTGGCAGGTGACCGAGAAACACAGAAACTAAAACTACAAGCAGACATCTGCTCCTGGCCCTGGCCCCAGAGCTCATATCAAACCTGCCCTCCTGCTGAGACCAGCCACAAAGACTGAACACTCTCTCCTAATTCCAGGAGAAAGAAAACAAGAAAAAGAAAAAAAGACTGAACACATCAGAGAGCAATGAAGGTAGCCCAGTGACGAGGACCCAAGGCCCTGAAGAGAAGGGACAGGCTGAGAGGCGAGGGGCAGGGCCTTCTCCCCCCTTCCTGAGGCCACTGACCACTGGCTGGGGAGGAAGGCCCATGTCTGGCACCGGCAGGCTGGAGAGGCGCACACGGAGACCAGGGCTACACAGGAGCCAGGACTACCGCGGCCAAACGCCAAAGATGGCAACCAGAGAACACAGCCCCATGCTGCACACAGGCAGTTGCACGAGGCACCTGCGGAATCCTGAGTGAGGGGTGGGAGGTGGAGGAGGGAAGCAGAGTGGCTGCTGAGACGCGAAGGGGCCAAGCGAAGCATGACTCACAAAGCCAGGAAGAGAAAAGGAGGAATCAGGGCCTGGGGATAGAGTGCACGGACGGCCTCCAGCTGGGCCCTACAGAGGGTTGTGTCCTGGGAAGGAGAGCGACCCGGAATGAGAACGGGACGCTTCCCCAAGCCTGAGACACGCACATACCCTGGGCCGACCCGGAATGAGAACGAGACGCCTCCCCAAGCCTGAGACGCGCGCACACCCCGGGCCTGCGCAGAGCAGGTGCCCTGACTCCACTTTGCCTGCAGGCCGGGGCCAGGGCCTCTTGAGGAGACCAGGCCACGGCACCCAGCAAGTGCCCAGGCGCACAGTGAGGGGTGGGGGGCATCCAACACGCCTGGAGATCAGGAGAAAAGGCGGGGGCTAGACTTGAAAGAAACTTTCACTACTGTACCCAAAAAGATTAACAAAGAGAAGGAAAACTTCACTGAAAAACAGGAATTTAATAAAAAAGAAAGCCAGACTTCCATCTCCAGCCATGATCAAGTACCCAGGACTAGACAGGCACTGCCATGGCAGACCCAACAAACAGGAAAGAAATGTCCTCACGGGTCCTCAGACCCCAACGGCAAGCAGGCTGCCGGGAGAAGGGAAACGGAGACGACTCTGCCACCAGCCTGGACTTCCGCCTGCAACGTTCTAGCACTTTCTAGCAGGGACCAGCCACCTGCCCAGAGCTCAACAAAGTCAGAGCAGGGCTTTCCGTTCAAGAGGCTCCAGCAGGAGGGCACAGGGGGCGGGAGGCAGGGTGGTCAGAGGGGGTCCACAGCAGAACCCAAGGAAACAGATGTCAGAGTGCACCATGGCTGGAACATGGGGGGCAAGGACCAGGAACAGAAGGACCTGGCTGAGGGCGGGCTCCAGACCCCGCCAACGTGTGCGCGATGGGCCTCGGCGTCCAGGAAGCAAAGGCCCTCACAAGCCACCCCCTCAGACCAGAGAGTCCAAGCACGGGCCACAAGGCCAAAGTGTGGCTCTAAGCAAACCTTTGCTCATTTGGAAAATAAAATTGGCTCCTGAAAAGTGACAGAGCAAGAATTTTTTGGTAATTACCTCAAACGCACATCTGGGCCAGCTTGTACCCAGGTAGAAGAGGCCCTCAAATTCCCCCACGTAAGGCACCACTCCTGCCCGTGCACAGACCCCGTCGCGAGGCTGCAGGACTTACCACCACGTTCAGCAGTCCTCCGTATGGCCCGATATCTGGCTGCCACAATCCCAAAATGTGTCTATATCGGTGAAGCACTACAGGAGGAGAGAAAGAGCAAGTCTCTGTGTTAGACCCAGCGTGCCGCAGGGAGCCCAGGAACCCCGAGAGGGAGGAAGGAACCATGAGGACTCACAAAAGGCTTGCAAGAGCCCTCCAAACACATGCACACCAAGCCTCTAAAGATGTGTCAGAATGAGGCCGGGTGCGGTGGCTCACGCCTTTAATCCCAGCACTTTGGGCAGATTACAAGGTCAGGAGATTCAGACCATCCTGGCTAACACGGTGAAACCCCGTCTCTACTAAAACTACAAAAAATTAGCCGGGTGTGCTGGCGGGCGCCTATAGTCCCAGCTACTTGGGATGCTGAGGCAGGAGAATGGCATGAACCTGGGAGGTGGAGCTTGCAGTGAGCCGAGAAACACACAACTGCACTCCAGCACAGGCGACAGAGGGAAACTCAGTCTCCAAAAAAAAAAAAAAATCTATCAGAATGAAACTATCCTCAGAAGGCCTAAGTAAAATGAGTCTCCCATAAAGTGATGAGCCTCCCATCAATGGGGGGAAATCAAGCAAGGCTGGGAACTCTCTCTTCTAGGAATAAGACAGAAGACGTGCAAACAGCGAGCTGGACTAGACCTGCCAAATGCCAAGATGCTGGTAGAGCTACAAGGCATGTCATAAGCAATCAGATCTTTAAAGCTATCCCAACAATGACAATGTCACACTCGCTGAAGGCCCAGGACACAACTTCTCCATCCCGTTCCTTGCCAGCCAATGGTCAGGTCAGGCTGGGCCATCTCACTTCCTGAGCAGCTCCAGGTCACCCTCGAAGCTGCCCCTGGGCCCTGCCCAGGCCTTCACCCCATGGGGTATGGGCCACTGCACCAGCTGCCTCCCCTCCAGGCAGGCCTGAACCCCCAGCCCACCCACTGCCTCTCTCCACGACTCCCTGGCCAGGCTCTAGGCCCTCAGCCATGTGGCTGCCACCAACCTTCCTGCCTCTCCACCCTACCTGCCCGCTCTCCATCAGCCTCAGCCTCCTAGGTCAGCCCAGCCCAGCCCCTCTCCAGCCCCTGCACTGTATCTGCACTCATGAGCCACCCCTTGGATGCTAAATGCCTGATGAAGTCTGCCTCGCCTTCACCACCACTGTTAGTTCCCATCATTCGGGAAGCCTTACCCATCAAGAGAAAGCAGTGAGCGTCATGATGGGGGAGAAGGTGGCACCCAGTGACTTTCCCTGAACAGGCCTGGGTCCCCTAATGGTAGAGCTTGAGGGTAGCAGCTGATCTGGGGCATGGTCCCAGGAAGAAGGGGTGACCGGGTAGAGACTACAGACCTGGCAGGAGGATAAGCTAACATATAGGGTGCTTTGTGGACACCTCCCCATCACGGTCACCAAAGGGCAGAGGCAGCCGGCCCAGGCTGTTACAGCCTCACCCATCTGGGTCGCTGGAAGCACAGGTCCCAGGGCCCCTAACGGTGGGACAGAAAGTGCTGGGAGCCATCATATGAGGGCTGCCTATGAGAGGGCGGCCTGCACTCACCCGGGACACCCACCAGAGCAGCAGGCAGGACCAGCGCAGGGTGGAGAAGCAGGCCTGGCGCCTGTGTACCTGGAAAGCTCCCGCAAACCCTGGATCCCGCAGAACAACTGAGCACTCAGCAAGGCAGGTAATGAGGGAGTACACAGGAATCCAGCAGAAGCATCGCTCACTCGGTAGGAGGAGCAGCAGACCAAGCCTCGGCAGCAGGAGGCACATAAGTCCACTCACAGCTTTACAAGACTTCAGTAAAGACAGAGACAGGAAACATTCATACATGGGGAGAAAACACTGTGAAGACAAAAACTCCCCCAGCTAATCATCAATAATGTCATCCCAACTCAAATCCACACCCAGCTAATCATCAATAATGTCATCCCAACTCAAATCCACACCCAGCTAATCATCAATAATGTCATCCCAACTCAAATCCACAGGTTTTAAAAAATAATTTAACAAAATGATTCCAAAGTCCATATGAAGAGGTGAGAGCAGCCAGTGATACTCCAAATTTTAAAAGACAAGTGCTATGAAAATGAACTATTCTAACTACAGCAATCAAAACAAGAACAGAATGAGATATGAAGAAAATAAAATATAATCCCCCGGAAGCCCCAGTGGCAGCTGACACAACCGTGAAAGTCAGGGATTGTGGAACAGGTTAGGGCAGAGAACAAAATGTCATGGGCCTGCAGATTAAAATTTCAGCTGCAGGCTGGGCATGGTGGCTCGCGCCTGTAATCCCAGTACTTTGAGAGGCCAAGGCAGATGGATCACGAGGAGTTCGAGACCAGCCTGGCCAACATGGTGAAACCCCGTCTCTACTTAAAATACAAAAAATTAGCCAGGCATAGTGGCAAGTGCCTGTAGTCCCAGCTACTCGGGAGGCTGAGGCAGGAGAATCACTTGAACAGGGAGGCAGAGGCTGCAGTGAGCCGAGACCACGCCACTGCACTCCAGCCTGGGCAACAGAGCAAGACTCCATCTGAAAAAAAAAAAAAATCAACTGGATCAGCTATTTTTTTTAAATAAATTTCCATCAGCCCGGTGTGGTGGCATGAGTTGTGGTCCCAGCTACCCAGGAGGTTGAGGTAGGAGGACCACTTGAGCCCGGGAGGCGGAGGCTGTAGTGAGCTATGATCGTGCCACTGCACTCCAGCCTGTGCAACAGAGCAAGACCCTATCTCAAAAAAAAAAAAATCCCCTCTATTTCAAAAGCAGCACATACACAGTCACTGAAGACAATTTGGAAAAAGGAAACCTAAAGCTCACCAGTAATCCCATCACTCAGAGACCACATGCACAGTGAACATGTTGGCGAACATGGTTTATGTCTGCTGTCCTGCACCTGTATCTGCTTGAGTGAGCATGTGTGACTGAACGAATGGGCAGGATCTCGGGGCTCTGCAGGCAGTGGGGGCCATGGGGGTTTCAGAGCACTGCAGTGGCAAGACCACTCCAGACCACGGGAAGGAAGATGGAGCAGGGAGGGCAAGAAAGCCAGGACGGCAGCAAGTAGGTCGCCACGTGGATCTAGGGCACAGGGAATAAGAAACTTCTCAAGCCTTTGGAGAAGATGCTAGACTCCACAAACAGCTCCCAAGATTCAGCCCAGACCATCGTTTAGGAAGTTCCTAAATGAGCCCCGGCTGTGTGCAGGCTGCTGCCAGCCACCCCACACACAGACACCCCTTTCGGAAGAATCCTGAGTCCATTCACAGGACACAGTCAAGCCGGTCTTGTTACTTTACGGTCACACCTAGACGGGTGTGTGATCAGGAACCATAAACACACACTGACCTTGACAATGAAATGCACACTGAAGCATTTAGGAGTGAAACGTACTGACGCCTACAAGTGTGAAATGCATCAGAAAATAAGTCCATGGATGGCTGCAGGGATGGACTGCTGGGCAGATGGGTGATAACAAAATGGGGGTTCACTGGACAATTCTTCCAACTTTTCTGTTTTCAAAATTTCATCATGAAATACTGGGGTAAAAAAAAAAAAAACACTATTCAGCATGGCGCTCTCTCCTCCTGTCCCCTCCCCTCAGCTCCCGCTTTAAGTGCTAGGAACACTGCCCAATGAGCCTGCCTCAGACGCCTGGCAATCCCAAAGTGGGAGTTCCCTGTTGTGCTGAAAAGCAGCATTTCTGAAATAAAAACCCAGCAGCCTCCGAGATGCCAGTTCTAAAGCGACAGCCTCCCTGCATCTTGAAGCTCTGCGTGTTGGTCAAAGCGGCAACACCTTCGCTGTACTTGGGAAGCAACGGCCGCTGCTGACCAGATGTCGGCTCCTTTAGTCTGCGACGGCCATCAAAACCATCCCAAGAGATGAGTCAGAGAAACAGCGTGGCCAGATGGGCTGCCAGCGCGCAGACCCAGAGGGCACACAGACTTCCTCGTGGAATCGCAAAGCCTGTGTCTGAGAACACGCACTTTAAAAAGAGTCCTTACGAAGCATGGCTATCGCACAAGCAAACGGATTCATTCAAGAGATGAATCCATGGATTTCAATAGGAATTAAGCTCCCATTCAAACGGTCAAGAGCAGAGTTGGACACGTACGAGCGTGAGCGTGATCTCTATACCCTAATGCCTCACCATTTTTATTATAAACATGTCATCTAGATGCCTATCTTTCTAAATTCAGAGGATGCGGTCCTCCCTGAAGTGGGCTCTGGTGGGGGGGAAAAGGAGCCAGGAACAACGTTCCCTGCACTTCAGTGCCCCACAAGGCTCCTGAGTGTCTCAGTCAAGGGCAGCAGATGGTCAGGCCTTCCCGCAAGCCCAGGCCACTTCGAGGGCTCACTTCTGGGCAGCTGCCACATTATCTTCCCATATGAAATAGCAAGGGATAGGGCTGGGTGCAGTGGCTCACTCACGCCTGTAATCCCAGAACTTTAGGAGGCCGAGGCGGGCGGATCACCTGAGGTCAGGAGTTTAAGACCAGCCTGGCCAAGATGGTGAAATCCCGTCTCTACTAAAAATAAAAAAATTAGCCAGACATCGTGGCGTACGCCTATAATCCCAGCTACGTGGGAGGCGGAGGCAGGAGAATCGCTTGAACCCAGGAGGCGGAGGTTGAAGTGAGCCAAAATCATGCCACTGCACTCCAGCCTGGGCGACAGAGCGAGACTCTGTCTCAACAACAACAAAAATATATATATACATCAGCTTCACATGGAGAGACGCTCTTCATTTGTACAGTGGCTCTCCACCCTGACTGCGTGTCAGAATCACTAGGGACACGGGAAAACGTCAACGCCAGGCTCCACGGCAGCCAAGTCAATCAGCAAGGCGATGTGGGGTGGGGTGGGGGGCCCCTGTCAGGGTTTCTGAGAAGCTCCCAGGTGACTGTGATGTGTGGCCAGGCTGAGAAGCTCAGTGCAATTTAATCATTCCACAACATACACAGATGCCAACACATCACACTGTGCCCCATAAAGACATAATATACACAATTATTATCTGTCAGTTATAAAGAAATAAACACTTCTCTGACAATCTAGGAGGCTAAACAACTACACAGGAAAACCAACAACCTTATTTCTGCTTTGAATGTTACGCAGTTTTTCAGTACCAAAAATTAAATAGATGATTTAAAAGATGAGAATGTGAATAAGGACATCGCTACCTCTCACTAAATGTTGTTTTAACATCTGGTAGTAGATTACCAGATGCTGAGACCTTTAAGATTTTAACCCTTATTAAAAAGAAAATAACATAACCAAAAAAAAAATTGTTAATATCTGGGTAAAGGCTAAAATGAAAGAAAATAATCCAGGCCAGAAGTCCGCAAACTGGAGTATCATCCGAATCCCACAGGCCTGTTCAGGTCCAGCCCGGAGGTCCAGACACGACAGGTGTGGGAAGAGGCCAGGGAAGCCGTGTCCATCAAGTTCCCAGAAAACATGGATGCTGCTGTCCAGGACCCCACTCTGGGAGCACAGATCTGGCCTCACAGGAGAGCCTGGGAAACGTCAGAATAATCTTTTGAGGTGACTCATTCCTCTAATTCCAGGCACTGAAAGTAGGCATCTATCTGCCCTGGGAGTCCCGGCATAAATGCTCCCGAAATGAATTCAAAATGAAGCCAAATGGGAAAGGACCGTGAAAGGTGAGGTTACACTTTCTCCTTCCAGCACCGGCCCAGGCGCCGGCACATCTGGGTTCTGGTGCACACCCGTCCTGACTCAGAGTCCCTGAACCTTGGCCCACGTGCCACCGGTGGGCTCCATGCTAGGAGACTGGCGGGGATGGAGATTTTGTGGGTGGATGCCCCTAACTAAAGGTGTTGGCCTGTGTTGCTCAGGGGACTCTATGGAAGAAACTGCATTAACATGAGCTCTATTTCCATCAGCCGAGGCGTGGCCAGGGCTGCAGCCTCCTGGAGGCTGCAGGGGTCCACTCCCCGCCTTGTCCAGCTTCCGAGGCTGCTGCCCTGCTCGGCTCCTGGGCCCTCCTCCACTTTCAGAGCCGCATGCAGCCTCTCCTGCCTCTCACTGTTACTCCCACCGAGAACCCGCCTTGTACAAAGACCCTGTGATGACACAAGGCCTGCCTAGGTGGTCCAGGATGCCCCCCTTGCCTCAGGGCCCGCACCTTTACCCACAAAGTCCCCATTACTGTGGAGGCTGGGCTGAGTGGTCTCCCTCAAAATTCACGTCCCCTGGAACCTCAGAATGTGGCCCTCTGTGGAAGTAATCAAGATGTAATGTAGCCGTGAGCACGTTAGGGTAAAGGAATGCTTGTGCAGAAAGGGCCCGATCCACTGACTGTTGTCCTTCTGAGAAGACAGAGACTCAGAGACAGAGGGGGCCACGTGGGGACAGAGGCAGGGGCTGCGGCAACGTGGCCAGAGCAGGAAGAGGCGGGAAGGAGGCTCCGCAAGAGCCTTCGGAGGGAGCAGGGCCCCGGACACCGTGTCTTGAACCTGTGGCCTCCAGCCTGTGAGAGGCGGGAAGGAGGCTCCGCAAGAGCCTTCGGAGGGAGCAGGGCCCCGGACACCTTGTCTTGAACCTCTGGCCTCCAGCCTGTGAGAAAGTGGGTTTCTGTTATTTTAGACCCTCTTTGTGTTCATCTGCTCCAGCAGCCCTGGGAGACCCCCATACCGATTAGATGACAACTCCACAGGCTTGGGGACTAGGATGCGGACGTCTCTGCGGCCCCTGCTATGCTCCCACAGCTACATAATGGGATTCTGCCTCATGTGCGCCTGCTCCGCGCGTTCACCTCCAGTTTCAGAGGAACGGACGTTTGTAAGGAATTCTACTACATTTCTAAGCAAGGCACCCCATATTTTTAGAAGATATCATTGTTAATATCTGAGTAAAGGCTAAAATGAATTGGTGTTTTACATATTTTAAGAAGTACAGAACATTGTCCAGGCGCGGTGGCTCATGCCTGTAATCCCAACACTTTGGGAAGCTGAGGCTTCCCAAGATAATCACTTGAGCCCAGGAGTTCCAGACTGGCCTGGGTAACATAGGGGGCCCTTGTCTCTACAAAAAAAATAGAAAAATTAGCCAGGTGTGGTGGCACACACCAGTAGTCCCAGCTAACTAGGAGCTGAGGTCAGTCATCTGAGCCCGGGGAGATGAAGGCTGCAGTGAGCCATGACCGCGCCAGTACTCCAGCCTGGGCAACAGAGCGAGATCCTGTCTCAAAAAAAAAAAACCCAGAAATGCACTTTGACTGGCTTCACCAACGTGCAGAGAAGCAGATGTATCAGATCTGCTGTCAGGACAACAGGCTCCCCCTTAACACTCCCAACGCCTTACAAATGCGTATTATCCAGAGTGCCAGGCAACCTCATGCACCCAAGGAAAAAAGAAAAGATACCCCAAAAGTAGTGACTCTGAGGTCACAAAACTACTCCACAGGCCGGGCACACTGGCTCACGCCTGTAATCCCAGCACTTTGGGTGGCTGAGGTAGATGGATCACCTGAGGTCAGGAGTTTGAGACCAGCCTGGCCAAACTGGCAAAACCCCGTCTCTACTAAAAATACAAAAAGTAGTTGGGCATGGTGGCATATGCCTGTAATCCCAGCTACTCAAGAGGCTGAGGCAAGAGAGTCACTTGAACCGGGAGGTGGAGGTTGCAATGAGCCAAGATCGCGCCACTGCACTCCAGCCTGGGTGACACTGGGTGAGACTCAATCTCAAAAAAATAAAAATAGAAGAAACTACTCCTCAACATTAGGGTCCCAGCCTTCTACCGTATGGGCTTGTTCCCACCCAGGACAGTCCTACACTCAGGGATGTCAGCTCAGCCAGGCGCAGTGGCTCACGCCTGTAATCCCAACGCTTTGGGAGGCCAAGGCAGAAGGACTGCTTGAAGCCAGGAGTTTAAGACCAGCCTGGGCAATAAAGCGAGACCCCCATCTCTATCATAAAATAAAATAAGATGTTGGGCCCACAGCACAAGGTCCAAAGGACTTCAACACGACCAGTTAACGGCCCACGTGAATGATGGAAACACAAGCCACGCACGGCCCCAAAATACTCAGAAGCCAATCAGGGCAGACTTTTCCGAAAGGTTTGGCTGCTGTGAGAGAACAAATTTTGAGACGCTCTCCATGAAGACACACTAAGAGCAGCTGAATACTGAAAACCCACACATCACAGGCATAGGTTGAGGCTGTCGAAATTGGCTTTCTTTTTTCACACACAAGAACTTTTTCTTCCTGATATTCTAGTAGGTCATCCATTTAAATTTGTCCAAAGAGAAATGCAACCAATGTTTAACTGCTGTTTTTCATTTTATTTTCTAAATTTTTCAAGTTTTCTACAATGACTTTGTGTTTTTATAACAACACTCAAACTTCAGCATGAACAACAGTATGTCAATCAAAACCCACGTATGATAAAGCCGCCAGCTCGAAGCAACTGGCGCTACATCACAATAGGAGGCTGCGCAGCCTGGATGCTCGAGAGGCCAGTCCGGCAGCGTGGGGAGGAGGTCTCTTCCTCGTGAGCTACATGAAGCTTCCCTCCACCTGCCTCGGGGACAAAAGGAATGTCCCCTGCCCCCAGTGCAACTCTGAAGACTCGCCAGGCCCCAGCTGCGCGGCCTCCCCAGAGGCTGGTCAGAATTCCATCCCAGGTCCACAGTGCACATTCCAGAGAAATCGTGAGACAGACATGCGACATGAGGAGCCTCTCAGTGCTTGTCCCCTTGTATTGAAAAGCCCTTGCCCAATCACCTGAGATCAGGAGTTCAAAACCAGCCTGGCCAACATGGTGAAACCCTGTCTCTACTAAAAATACAAAAATTAGCCGGGCGTGGTGGCAGGCGCCTGGAGTCCCAGCTACTTGGGACGCTGAGGCACGAGAATTGCTTGAACCCGGGAGGCAGAGGCTGCAGTGAGCTGAGATCACACCACCGCACTCCAGCCTGGGTGACAGAGTGAGACTCCATCTCAAAAAAAAAAAAAAAGAAAGAAAAGCCAGCACATTCCTGTCAGCACCGAGGAGAGACTGTTGTCAACGCTCACTAAGTCGACTGTCCCCTCCCACAGCTCTCCTCACTGACTGCTCAGAGGAAGGACTGGTCAGTCTAGAACAGCACAAATGTCTTCAAACGTTGCCCACCCCTCCTTTTCCATCTCGGCCCCTTCCAGCCCCGTGTTCCCTGTCCACAGACTCCTGAGAGGTCCCCTGGCTCTGACCTCCACTCAGCTAGACAGTTCACACCTCAACAAGGCAGTGTTGTTAGCAGGCGTGTAAAGGGTTCAGACACCACCCTGAAGCGTGCTAACCAAATCCAGGCACCTCCGCACCAACTGCACGAAGGTCCCCTCAGTAAAGCGGGACCCAGTTCCCCAGCTGCAGTGATCTGCTGAGATCTGGCAGGACGTTAGGTGAAATTACTCTTTCTGCTTTCAGTTGGTGTTTTTAGAAATCGGGCATTTATGAAACTTAAGATGTAGGTCTGCTCCCAACAGACCATGCTGACTCATGGGCCATCGGGGTGGACTGAAAGCAGTAGTAGGGGCTCCACGAGCCTCTAGAAACTGCAACACAGCTTTTAGGGCAGGTAGGTGTTTTGAATCTCTTTCTGGACAGCTGAAATTCATTGTCTCCATCACCACTCAACCACTCTGAGCTAATAAAAAGTGGAAACAAGCCAGGTGCAATGGCTACCCCTGCAATCCCAATACTTTGAGAGGCCAAGGTGGGAGGACTGAATGAGCCCAAGAGTACAAGACCAGCCTGGGCAACATAGTGAGACCTGTCACTACAAAAAACTGAAAAATTAACCAGGCATGGTGGCACACGCCTCTAGTCCCAGCTACTAGGGAGACTGAGGCAGGAGGATCGCTTCAGCCCAGGAGTTCAAGGATACAATGAGCTGTGATTGTGCCACTGCACTCCAACCTGGGCAACAAGACAGACCCTGTCTCAAAAAAAAAAGTGGAGACAGCATTAAATTGCTGTAACTGTGGCTTAGAAAAATTTCCAGAGCTCCATCAAAAAAATTTGGTTCTTTTTTTTTTTTTTTTTTTTTTTGAGACAGAGTCTCACTCTTGTCGCCCAGGCTGGAGTGCAATGGCGTGATCTCGGCTCACTGCAACCTTCACCTCCCGGGTTCAAGCGATTCCCCCACCTCAGCCTCTGGGTACCTGGGATTACAAGCACACGCCACCACACCCAGCTAATTTTTGTACTTTTAGTAGAGATGAGTTTCACCATGTTGGCCAGACTGGTCTCGAACTCCTGACCTCAGATGATCCACCTGCCTCGGCCTCCCAAAGCGCTGGGATTACAGGCATGAGCCACCATGTCTGGCCAAAAAGAAGAATTAAGTTCTAAAGAGTCAACTGTTAGCCAGGCACGGTAGCTCATGCCTGTAATCCCAGAACTCTGGGAGGCCGAGGTGGGCAGATCACTTGAGACCAGCCTGGCCAACATGATGAAACCCCATCTCTACTAAAAATACAAAAAAATTTGCTGGGCATGGTGGTGTACGCCTGTAATCCTCGCTACCTGGGAGGCTGAGGTGGTAGTATTACTTGAACCCAGGAGGCAGAGGTTGCAGCGAGGTGAGATTGTGACACTGCACTCCAGCTTGGGTGACAGAGTGAGACTCTGCCTCAAAAAAAAAAAAAAGGAGTCAACTGTTGCTACCTGCCTTTGTCTATTGAGGGTATATGCATATGTGATTTTTAATTCACAAAGGCTATTAAAATGTGATTAAAACTAATAAAGGTCAGAAGTCAAATATTCATATTTCACTTTAGAATAAAATTTTAAAGCTTCTACTCTGTTCGTTCCTCTCTGCCTCTGCATGAATTTTTGCAGTAGCTCCTCGATAAATGATACATGTGAAAATGTGCATTAAAGTGATCTCGACTGGTACTACCCAGAAACCACTGCAGAAAGGTAAGCCAAATGCGGCCTGGGTCCAACACACAGGTGTGATCTCTGTCACAGCTGAAGCAGAGCCACGCTGCAGCAAGTGAACATGAAAGGATGACAAAAAGCCACGAGGTCCGCTTGCTCCAGGACCAAAGCTGTCCCATGTGTGAATCAGAGGGCCCTCCCCATGCAGTTCTTGGCCGTGCTGGCTGCCGCAGAAGCCAAAGCTCGCAGGAGGTACATACGGCAGGTGTAAACGTCTCTGTACGCCATGTGCTCATAATCAGGGAGAATTTTCACAAAACGTCCCGACTTCACGCGAGGGTTTATACCTGAACAGACACAGCAGGGAAAGGGCTAAGGATGGCTCCCTTTACAGGACTGTGCAAACAGTGTGAATACGACCCAATGCCTGCCCCTCACCAGTGTGATACAATCCCCTCGTGTTTATGCAGCCACCCAGGACACAGGGAGGTGGCTCTGAGAAACCTGCTGGAGAGAACAACACTGTGACACGTTTTTCTTCCATCAGTGGTGCCACCAGAAACTCATGGTGGCAGCAAGCTTGGAAATCCTTTCCATATTTGATCACACTCCTCCCGGGGCCAGCACACTCCCGGCAGGCCCCAGGCCACAGCTCACTGGGGCTCAGGAGGTGGGAGGGCAGGTGTCCTGGCCGGTGAGCATCTGGGATGACCGTCTAGAGAACACTTACCCCGGCTAACATACTCACTTTGCCCAGCACCCACCTGGCGTTTCCCAGCCTGCTAACTCAGGCCAGCCTCGTCACAGGTCAACCAAGGTTGCCCAACTACACCACCCGTTTCTGGAGCTAAGGCTGATTTTCTTCCACCACCTGTTCCCAAAGCTAAGTAATTTTCTCCTGGATAAGCCTTTAAGCAAATTCACAGAAACACAGTTGCTGCGCTGTGAAAATGAACACTGACATTTGCTTTGGCCACTGCAGACTAACACTGCGGGGAATAAACACTGTCGGAAACAGATCATGTGAATTCTCCGCATTTTGCAAACACTTTCAAGGGGTCAAGAATCAGCAGTGAAAAGAAATCTCCCAATGCCCTGTCCTCCTATCCCCTCTTCTGTGCCCACCCCCTGCCCTACCCTCGGCCACACTGCCTCCTGCCTGCCTATGCCCGGATGGCCTCTCCCACAGGACAGGAGGACTCAGTGCTCAGGCAACACCTCCGACCCCCACAGCTGGAAGGAGCATCCATGTGTACACTCCTATGGCTGTTACAGGAAACCCTAACACCTGGGCAGGCCAAACACCTGTGTCCCTACCAGGATATGACTTTTGGTGCTGACAACTCTTAGAGAGAAATATGTCTTCATGTCACTTTGAGATGATATGACCCAAATGGCCTAAGAAACTCAAAGAGCAACAGCCTTGCAGAAATGAAAAAGAAGAAAGAAAAGAAGCTCAAAGAATGGTCAGAAGATGAAAACTTGGGGTATGAGACACTCACAGAAACCCTCTGACCATCCAAAAAAGCCAAGAGCTTCGTCCAGTGAGCAAGAAATGGGAAAGTCCCTGGCACTGAAGAAACACCCGCGGGAAGACAGCCTGGGGCCAAGGAGCCTCTCTGCCTGATCGGTGAGTGTCACAGTTGACTCTGGAAAGCGGGTGAACCAGAGAAACATGAAACGGGGCTGGGGGGCTCAGCCTGCTCACAGAATGCTAAAGGGAAGGAGAACTCTAGCAGGGGGGCTGTTCTCCGTACCTGGGGCTTGGACGGAAGGCACCACAGCTTCATTTCCCAATGACCACAGGCAGTCCCATCCTGAAGGCTGGAGGCCCAGAAGCCAGAGAAACAGGCAGCCTCCAGAACACCCAAGTCGCTCTGGTGCAGCCTACATTTCTCAGCTCTAAAGGGCCTCGATGCCTGGTAAAAGACACTAGTATCTACGATGCCCAGAATGGGAGAACACAGTGTCCCCTCCCTAATTTTAGTGCTGTTACTACCAGTGCTCTATTCAAAATGTGACTGTAAGATGGTGTCTGAGAAAACAAAAGTGTGGACTAAATCACTTTGATTATTTATCATTGATGTGCACTGTCTGCTTCTGGTACAAAGTTAATCATGGATGGTAACAAATAGATTCACTCACGCTTCGCATAGACGTCCCGACAAGACACGCCTGTGATCTCCAGCTTCCGCAAGTTTTCGCAAACACCATACTCTGTAACAAGAAACATTTGCAGAAATTTAAGATCAACAACTCATAACGCGACAGACGTGGGCAGGTTGCTGATGGCTGGCAGGGGAGGTGCACACCTAGCCTCAGCCCCATCTCCAGAGTGCATCTGTCTCTGTGGAGATTTCACTGACTTCTCCACATTCAGTCAACACCCTTGTTCACCGATGAAGACATTATTCTATTTTAGTCAATGTCACCCTTTACAAAATAATAATCTGCATTGTCTATTCTAATAAGCTCTAGAAGCCTAACCACACAAACCAATATCAGACAATCCCTAGTTTATGAACAAGGTGAGGCAGAATTCAGTTGTCTGGACACAGTGCCATGTTTCCATGGAAACAAATTCACCACTGGTGTTAGGGTTCAGACAGTGCCAGAGGCCAGTCCACCCCATGTACTTCCCTGTGCTGCCTGTGTGTTCAACTCAGCCCAAGGCCAAGAGGGGACCGTGCAAGACATGGGGGAAGGGGTGAACACTGTCCCTTCTCCACTGGCTAGGCTTGGCCAGGGCCCAGTGCAGGGCCCTGGACACCTCCCCCAACCCCTGTCCTCACACCCTCACCTGCTGACAGCACCCTCCTCTCTGTCCCCTACTCCCACCCCACCACAGCTGCACTTTTCACAATCACCAACACCCAGCACGTCCCAAGCAAAATCCCAGGTCCTCCGGCTTGGGTCTCCGCTAGCCTCTGAAAGACTGCCAGGGACTAATCCACACAACTACAGAACTGCGCATGGGCCAAGAGCTGCTACTGGCAACACCTGCATTGAGCTTTCCACGTGCTGTGTACCATGCCAAGCCATGCTGGGCATCACCTCACTGCATCCTACAGCAGTCCCATAAGACAGGCACCACTGTCGTCTCCATTTTAACAGAGAAAACAAGTGCAGAGAGGTGACATGACTCCACAAAGGACCTGGAGCTTATGGTCAGCTAGGACCAAGAATTGAAGCCTAGATCAAAAAGCTTCCTTCGCAGTGAGAATGTGGCAGGGGCACAACACAGGAGACGGGACGGGGTGGCTGGGTCTCCACATGGACCACTGCAGCTCACACTGACTGTGTTATGCCCTGTGCAGGCGTGAGAGCCTGACAGTGACCTTGAAGGTCAGGACCCTCCCTGTGGCAGTGAGGGAAACCGAGGCCCAGTGAAGTTGATGGCCATCAGAGCTCATTCAGCAGTCACAATACAGGAACGTCGATACGATGCGGTCAGGCTACCCAGGTAGCTCCAAAGTGCTGTCCCTCATCACATGCCTTTTGATAAGCCCTACTCGCGCAGAGGCCTCATCCCTTCTTTTCAATAGCATGGATGCTATTACCCCAAATGCTTCTCTAACTGGAAGCACTGACCGTACTCAAAGTAGAGCTCGAGAAGCAGACAGGGTGGAGACAGCAGTCAAGGCGAGGTAGCTGCTACTCAGCAAACCTCTTTCCAGCGGGGCCGTCCAGGCTCGTGCCTTGACAGCATGTCCCCTGCCTCCACTTCTGAACCTCAAGGCTCCTAGAAGGCCTGTGTCTCCTCTCAGTTGTGGCCTACGGGTCCCCCTTAGCGGGAGGACCTGGGAAACCACATCCTAAATCCAGTAGGCTCCAGTGAGGACTGCCCAGAGTGGGTCCCCTAATAAACACACCCAGCGAGGAGACGCATTTTAGTTCTTTGGAGAAGAAAACAGGAATGAGAAGAGTGAGTCACTTGAAGATCTCCCACAGAGCCCAGGGAGCTGCTGATTCCAGATCTAGGCCGGGGCTGCCCTGATGGAAACACAACGTGAGCCACAAATAGCATTCACATTTTCTAGTAGCCACATCAAAAAGGGTACAATTAAACAGGTAAAATTCATGGTAATATTTTATTTAACTCAGTATAACTAATTATTATCTTTTCAATGTGCCGTCATTACTGAGTTATCTTTTTTTTTTTTTAGAGATAGCGTCTCACTATGTTGCCCAGGCTGTAATGTAGTGGCTACAGGTAAAACATACATACATACATACATTTATTTATTTAGAAATGGAGTCTCATGTCCCACTATGTTGCCCAGGCTGTAGTGTAGTGGCTATAGTTAAAACATACCATTCATTCATTTATTTAGAGATGGAGTCTCGCTCTGCTGCCCAGGCTGTAGTATAGTGGCTACAGGTAAAACATACATATATACATTTATTGATTGATGGATGGATGGATGGATGGAGTCTCGCTCTGCTGCCCAGGCTGAAGTGCACTGGTGCAATCTCGGGTCACTGCAACCTCCGCCTCCCAGGTTCGAGAGATTCTCCTGCCTCACCCTCCTGAGTAGCTGGGACTACAGGCACACAACACCATGCTGGGCCAATTTTTGTATTTTTAGTAGAGATGGGGTTTTAATTCACCATGTTGGCCAGGCTGGTCTCCAACTCCTGACCACAAGTGATCTGGCCTCCCAAAGTGCTGGGATTACAGGCGTGAGCCACTGTGCATGGCCAGAGTTTAAACATTTATTTAACAATTACTTTGTCCTTATGACCAGGGGAGTCAGGGACCCCTGTCTTTACTACAAACAGGCCTGGGGACCAGGACCTTTGTCCTCCCTTCAGTCAGGGCCAGGGATGAGGAGCTGACATGCAGCATGAAGCAGCCCAAGGGCCGCTCTGACGACCATCCAGGCTGACTCCTGCTAGTAATGACAGAGAAAAAACCAACACCAGGTGCAGGTTAAAAACAAAACAAAAGCCAGGCGCGGCGGCTCATGCCTGTAATCCCACCACTTTGGGAGGCCGAGGTGGGCAGATCACCTGAGGTCGGGAGTTCGAGATCAGCCTGACCAACATGGAGAAACCCCATCTCTACTGAAAATACAAAATTAGCCGGGCATGGTGGCGCATGCCTGTAATCCCAGCTGCTAGGGAGGCTGAGGCAGGGGAATCGCTTGAACTCAGGAGGCAGAGGTGGCAGTGAGCCAAGATGGCACCACTGCACTACAGCCTGGGCAACAAGAGCAAGACTCTGCCTCAAAAAAAATAAAAATAAAAATAAATCAACACCGGCTCATCTCCTTTGCCTCACGGTCTAGGGGCCTCCTGGGTGACCTGGGGCATCTGACGCTTGCCTGCCAAGGAGGACCAAGGACTGGTAAGAATTTCTTAAGTGAAAATTTGTCAATGATAGAATAATAATGAAGAAAATTCTGCAATTGCCTCCAGAGAATTTTGTTTTAGAGGAGCTCTCCAACTGTCCAGGGTGACTGGCAAGAATGGCAGGAATAAATAGTTTTTTAATGAAAATCTCTTGCTACATGGTTAAGTGCTACGGGGAAATCAAAGAATCATCAGAGAACTGGACAGGGACTCTCAGCAAAACCAACACTGTCTTGAGCTGTGGAGGAAAAAGGCAAATGATAATAAAAGACTTAGTCTGTGTTACAAATAACTGGAGCAACGTCTTCATTTTTCATCTGTAAGTTAAAGGAACTGGACCGGATCATCTGTCAGCTCCCCCTTCCGAGCTCTCAACATCCTACGATTCTAGTTGGAGATAAAAGAATATTCACCAGCAAATGTTTACAAATGGGAGGGGGAAGGGGAAAGACGCTGATGCAGAGCAAGGACGGGGAGGGCAGGGCTGGCGGGGTGAGAGCTGCGGCCGCAGGCTGGCAGCCGCCCCACCTCCTGTTCCATTACAATCTTATTTTGGTTATGTTGATACAACACAATCTGTCCTTCCAAGTGATCACCGGAGTCCAGTTATTTCTGTCAAGTCAGCCAACCAGGAAGGGGCTGCAGACAAAGTGTGGCAACAGGGACTCCACCAGGCCGTGGAGCTCATCCCACAAAACGCCTTACCGCACAGGAGGGCTGACCCCAGGGAAACATTTCACCAGGACACAGCACGAAGCTCAAAAGGGGCTAGTATGCTCTGTGCAGCTGCCAGACTCTGCCCTGAAGAACCACAGGGCACTCTAGTGAGCGCTGCAGCAGCCAGGAGGCCCTGGATGGCCAGGTGTGCAGTGGGGAGGCACAGGGGGTGCACCAGGACGCAGCCAGACCTGGGCCAGTTTGCGCCGACTCTTCTCCATTCCAGAGGTCCAGGGAGCACCTGTCAATGTGGAAGTCAGAATGCTCAGGCCAAATACCGAACCAGAGGCCTGGGCGGGGGCATCCAACTGCCCACCCGTCAGACTGAGGGACGCGTCACCCCAGGCCACAGCCCTCCAGAATGCAGTACAACCACTAGGTATGATTTATCAGCTACAGTGAACCCCGGGAGGAAATCCCACCGCTGATACCATCATTTAGTTTCACTTTGCAGATTACAAAACATTTTATCTGGTGGCTCATGCCTGTAATCCCAGCACTTTGGGAGGCCAGGGCAGGCGGATTACCTGAGCTCAGGAGTTAGAGACCAGCCTGGGCAACATGGCGAGAGCCCATCTCTACAAAGAATACAATAATTAGCCAGGCATGGTGGCACACTACTCAGGAGGCTGAGGTGGGAAGATCATCTGAGTCCAGGAGGTCGAGCCTGCAGTGGGCCAAGATAACACCACTGCAATCCAGCCTGAGTGACGGAGCAAGACCCCGTCTCTTAAATATATATATATATATATATATATATATATATCAGGCAGGCCACCCAATAATTACAGCATTTTCTGTGAGGATATAAAGGTCTTTGCAGTGATGACAGAAAGAGAAAACCAATTTGCTTTAAGGTGAGATTCAAACTGGGAGTAGAGGGAGGTAAACAGAGGCAGGCGGAATGAGCCTCTGGGCCAGGCCAAGGGGTCAGGACTTCTGCTGCAGGCAGAGGGGAGCCTCAAAAGGCTCCTGAGCAGGGGCAGCGAGCTCCCTGGCAAGGCAGTGGCTCTCAACCCCTCAGACCAATCCCACTCCTTAAAACAAATATTACTAACACCTCCTAGATCCTCATGAAAGCAAAGAAACGATTCTATACACAATTGTAAACAAATAATATTGCCCTAATTGTAACAGGAAGGAATACAGAAATCCATCAAGGTACGTTTTGACATGTGATGCTCAGGTGAGACTTCAGCAGAGCCAGGCTGCTCTGGGCGTGGTCCAAGGACCTGCAGCACGGCCTCCTTGGGAGCTCGGCAGGGAGTCCCAGGCATCAGCATCTCAGCAAGATACCCGGGATGGCTGGAGGAGCCCTGCACGGGCTGTGAACATCTCTGCCCATGCGGCCCACCATATTCAGCGCTGCCATGGTAACATGCATTTCCAAACAATTTCTGGAAAAGTTCTGAGCAAAATACACTTTTCTCTTAGTTGACAATGTATGAAACAACTGTATGAAAAACACTGGGTGTAGGCCGGGCAAGGTGGTTCACGCTTGTAATCCCAGCACTTTGGGAGGCCAGGCAGATCACTTGAGGTCAGGAGTTCAAGGCCAGCCTGGCCAACATGGTGAAACCCTGTCTCTATTGAAAATACAAAAATTAGCCGGGTGTGGTGGCAGCCGCCTGTAATCCCAGCTACTCAGGAGGCTGAGGCAGGAGAATCGCTGGAATCCGGGAGGCGAAGGTTGCCGTGAGCCAAGATTGCGCCACTGCACTCCAGCCTGGGCAACAGTGCAAGACTGCTTCTCAAAAACACAAAACAAAACAAAAAACAAATCGGTCAACGTCACCAAAACCAAGCAGAGTCTAAGAAACTGTCACAGCCCAGAGGAGGCAGAGGAGGCACGAGGACTAAATGCCACGGGGGCTCCCAGATGGGATTCTGGGAGAAGAAAAGGATGTGAGTGAAAACTGCGGAAATCTGAACCAAGTGCAGGCGTGGTTAATCATAACGCATCATTATTGGTTTGTTAAGTGCGACAAATATGCCATACTAACAGAAGACGGTCACAACTGGGGAAACCCGAGCATATGGGAACTCTCTGCCCTTCCTTGCAATTTTTTAATAAATCCTATAATATTTAGTTTATTTAGGAAAAAAAAATGCTCCTTATCATAAAACACCTCCTAGGAGGCAACACCCACGGCTGTGGTGGCAAGGGCCCAGACAGAGGTGAAGAGAGTGGGCAGGATCAGGGCAGGGCAGAGCAGAGGCCTGGAAACGCCCAGACAGAGTGGGAAGGGCCCTGAGCACTCCAGGTGTGGCAGAGCCGGGAGGGCAGAGCTGGGAGGCAGAGGGAGGCATGCAGGGGTCACCTGGAAACAGCCAGGGAACAGGACTGGCTTCCAGGAAAGGAGTGGACACAGAGATTGCCACTGAGGAAAAATGGGAAAATATTTATGTACCACAGTTGCTGGTAAAGAAACTGATGAAAGAGCTCCAGCCAACAGGATCATCCACGATGGGCTGCTACATGGAGAGAGGGGAGGCAGAGGGCAGACGGGCCGGCTGCTGGGAGTGTGACGTCCACTCTTCTGCAAAGAAAGGGGCACACACATCTAAGGGTAGATGGAGCACTCTCTGGCGACCTCCAAAATAGCAATGTGGAAAATAAAAAAGAAACAACAAGACGGGCGCAAGGGCTCACACTTGTAATCCCAGCACTTTGGGAGGCCAAGGCAGAAGGCTTGCTTGAACCCAGGAGTTCAAGACCAATCTGAGCAACACAGTGAGACCCCACCTCTACAAAATTTTTTTTAAAAATTAGCCAGGCACAGTGGCACACCTGTAACACCGGCAGTTTGATGTGGGAGGATTCTTGAGCCCAGGAGTTCAAGGCTGCTGTCAGTGACAATCAAGCCACTGCACTCCAGCCTGGGCAACACAGTGAGACCCTGTCTCAAAAAAATAAATAAATAAACAAACAAACAAACAGAAAGAAATATGGTGTTTGTGAATCCAAAGCAGGGATGAAATGATAACTTGCAAGTAACATGGGTTGTCAATCTGAGGGACTGTGGGTTGTCAATATCCCTGCAGACCACTCACCCTCAGACCAGCTCAGTGGGTCACACTCACTGAAGTCAGGAAATAATAACAACTGGCCTACCTGCTCTCACTGAGCCGAGCTCCACACCAACCCCCGACCACTGAAGCACATCAAGATTCCCAGGGGGGTCCTGCCAGTGCCCTGATGATCAGGTGGCTCTTCCTGAGACCCACCAGTCAGCTGCCACTATTTCCTCTGACTCTCCATAAGTACTTTATCCTCTTCTTACACAAATGACGCACTTCAAAATCATTAGTTACTGCATAATGAGACTGGAGCTTCAGTTTGCTGTGTGGTTTAAAGGACAGCCCCTTTCCAGGTTCCAGATGCCACCAGTGCACATGACACCTCACTGACAAAGCAGTCTGGACTGTGGGTGCTTCTCCTCTGACGCATTTTCGTAGTTGCCTTAATGCTGCAGACAAGATGCTCTGATTCCCTGCGCCAACGGCCAGATGGGTGGACACTGGAAAACGCATCCATTTGTGCTTGTTGTTTATGCCGCCTGAAGTCATAAGCCAGTCCTCTGCAAGCCATCAATACTGTTCCTGAGGCAGTTTATCTTTGCTTAGATTGCTGAAGGCTGGTGACTTAGTTTCATGAATTTTCACTGAGCCCAATGAATCCTCTAACCTGTCAGAAACAATGCACGTAGCCTTTTATTAACTGCTTGGACTTCTGAATGAGTCCAGCGTTTTTAGCTAGGATAGCCACATCGACAGAGCCCATGGCCACCATCATTCTCTGTATACCTCACCAGCAAATGTATTGCTAATACCAAGTAGGAGATGAAATCAACAACTTGATAAAGCATCCACAAAAATGTTATTCAAATTCAGAAGAAAAGCAAAATGATGGCACAGTGCTAATGAATACAACAATCCTTAGTGGGTTTTTCCTACTGTCACCAAAAGGTCACGACAAATGAACCAGAGGAGAATAAATGTCATTCTGACACAACTGCTCCTATAAGTAATGTTCGATATTTTCCACATGATGAAAAAAGTCTTTTAAAAAATAGGGGTTAAGAACAATTACACATCCTTTTATTGTTCTATAAACCTTCTCATAAGTCATCAAGGGAAACTGCCCTTAACACAGCTCTCAGGCCAGTGTCCTTTCCAGCAACCATGCACCCTTCCTTCCAGAAAGACTGGCAAGTGTTAACTCCCACCCTGCTGCACAGATCCAACCCAACTCCAGCCGGCCAGCACGACCTGTGCTGCCTATCCGCTTCCAGGCAACAGGTTCAGTGTTGCAGGCTGTTAATGCACAGTGTGCTTGCTAAAAGTTTCCTTACTAGTCTATTTCCTTTTTTTTTTTTTTTTTGCCTTTATAAGAGGAAGTGTGCTGGGTAAATTATCCAACTTAATAGTTTCAGAAAGAGGAACAGATAACCTCAGTCCAACATGATTGGCAGTTGGCAAAATCTACTGAAGCAGCTGTTCTGATTGCAAAGGATTTAATTTAGATGGTTTTCTTTGTTTTTTGTTTATTTGTCTTTTTGAGATAAGAGTTTCGCTCTTGTTGCCCAGGCCGGAGTCCAGTGGCACCATCTCGGCTCACTGCAACCTCCACCTCCCAAGTTCAAGTGATTCTCCTGCCTCAGCCTACCAAGTAGCTGGGATTACACGTGCCCGCCACCACACCTGGCCAATTTTTGTATTTTTAGTAGTGACGGGGTTTCGCCATGTCTCGAACTCCTGACCTCAAGTGATCTGCCTGCCTCGGCCTCCCAAAGTGCTAGGAATACAGGCGTGAACCACTGCACCCGGCCTTTATTTTTTTCATTTCCTCTTGTAAGAGGTCATCTTCTGATTGGAATATTTGAAGTGGCAATTTAGTTTTGTTATCATGGTAAAAATAAACATAAAAGCTACCATTTTACCCACTGTTGACTGTACGGCTCAGGGGCACTCAGCACCTCCACATCGCCGTGCAGCCTCCTCCACCATCCACGCGAAGAACCTTTTCATCTTCCCAGACAAACTGTCCCCACGGAGCGGCAACTCCACACTTCCCCAGCCCCGTCCTCGGCACCCACCATTCTGCCTTCTGTCTCTCTGCTTTTTGACTATTCTAAGACACCTCATCCAAGTGGAAGCATGCCGTACTTGTCCTTTGGTGACTGTTTATTTCACTGAGCATAATGTCCTTCAGCTCCGCGCATCATCAGGATTTCCTTCCTTTTTAAGAATGGATTGTATTCCAGCCTGCGGGGACCACGCTGTGTTCATCTGTTTATTCATGGATGGGCACCTGGGATGGCTCCGCCTTTTGGCTACTGTGAATAAAACTGCTTCGGACATAGGTGTCAAAATATCTGAGTCCCTTCCTTTCTTTTATGGGGGGAATATACCCAGAAGGAGACTTGCTAGATCAGATGGTATTTCTAAGTTTAAATTTTTGAGGAACTACAATACTGTTTTTCACAGCGTGACTATTTTTCATAAATTTCTCTTGTTTTTGAGACAGGGTCTCACTTTCTGTCAGCCAGGCGACAGACTGAGACTCCGTCTCAAAAATAAATAAATAAATAAGAAAATTTCAAAAAAAAAATGCTATTTAAAAGCTGTCTTGCCAAGAGGAACAAAACAGCCCAGTGACCTGACCTGAGTCCAGCTACACTGAAGCTGTGCCCTTTCATGACTCAACTGCCAGGGGCCACCAACCTCTGCACACCATCTTCTTGTCCAACAGAGCTCACTGCTGAGTGGTGGCACTTACTGGAAACCCCGTCCCTGCAGCACAGGCCTGAATGGGGCCTGCATCTAGTCCATCTCTCTGGTGGGAGTGCTTTGGAAGGGCCTTTACTGTCCACCTGTTGCACTCTCCCCTCCCTCTCAGGGGCCCGGGGAAGACTCATCTGCTTCGTGAGCACCCCCTACCCCTGGGAAGGGAAGATGAAGAGGACGGGAGGTGCAGCCTGGCCAGCGTGGCCGAGCCCGCACTCAGCACACTGGGATGGGAGGGACAGGGACACACAGAGTCACTATTCTGTGCACGGCACTGGCACTAGGGGGACTGCAGTAAGAAGGCACTTGGCATCTTCCTCCCAAAAGCACCACTTGAGAAAGGCACCACACTAAGATGCCATCTGGGGCAACTTGGCAGGTGCCTGAGTGTGGAGAGAGCTTTGCCCAGCCCTGGGGCACTCGACACCAGGGACTGCAGTCAGCACTGCAGAGTTCAGCTGGAAGGGCTGCGCCAGCCACCGGGCCGCCAGACCCAGGGGAATAGGAGCCTGTGGGTGGGGATGACTGAGGAGGCAGTGGGGTGACCCTGGGCATGCAGGCAGGGAACCCGAGAGAGAGGGCCCTGTGAGACAGGCAGAGGCAGCCACTGCGGCCCCTGGGACACTGCTGGGCCTCAGCCTCCCTGGAGCAGAGTGAAGCCAGGAGCAGAGGGGGCGGCGAGTGCTGAGGGACCTGCTGGCTGGTGACCTACCCGCTTTACACTCAGTTTTCCAAATAAAACCAAAAGATGACACTGATTGGAAAGACTGCGTTTGTACTTGCGCTAAATTAGGGGATAATTACAATCCATAGGAAATATGGCTTAAGTTTTTCTGCTTCTGAGGCTAAAAAGGAAGTTAAGGCACAGGGAATGAGCTGGCGGTGGCAGGGGGGACATGCCCCCGGGCTCCAAGAACAGCGCCCCAACTGCGGCCCGGCACTCCCCAACACTCCCAGCTCTGCAGCCACCAGCCTGACTGCATGGAAAACTTGCTGTTTTTAAATAATGCAGCAGCTGTGCAAACACTCCCACAGCCAGCATCCCCTCAGGATGGAATGCAAAAAACAAAGCCTGGGCGCAGCCCCCAGGCATCTCCTATCAAACATCAGAGTAGGTGGGTGCTAAACAATGAGGTGACCACTGAGCCAGCGTGCCTCCTGCTCAAACAATCTCATCCCTGCAATGACAGTCGCCATGTGGACAGGAGCCTTGAGAAGACTGCCCCCTCCAGCCAGGACTTCCGCCCCTCCTCTGGCACCCACGACAGGCACCCACTGGCCAAGGGAGTCCCCTCTCGCTAAGATGCAGTGGTCATCCCCGATACCACTCCTTCCCAAAGGGCACAAGCAATCACTCGGTGACACTGTTCACGACCCTTCTGTGAGTCTGACTCTACAATCCTATTACCCAGGACCTTCCCGAGATTTCAGATGCGTCCTCTTCCTCCATTCATGCCAGGCAGGCCTGACGAGTCGTGGCTAATTCTCTCCATCACCCCGGCGGCCAGGGACGGCGTTCCTGTCAAAGGACGCTGACCCAGAAAGGGGAGAGACAGCAGGGACACACTTGTTTTTTGAGAGGACACTTGTTCCCCTGCAAGATCCCAAGATGCCCTGTGTGTACATGCCCTTTCCAGACAGAAAGACAAACCCCAGACCCTCAGATGCATTACGTCATTGCATTACAAACAGGATCAGTGAGCGTGCAGCACCAGGACCTCTAGCAACGCCCTTCTCAGGGCGTGTCCCATGAGAAGTGGGGAAGGGGAAACCTCCACTCAACACCTTCCAGGTGCCAGATTCACTTTTGTTTTTAAATTTTTTTTTTTTTAAGTTAAAAAAAAATAGTCTTAAAAAATGTTTGGGCTGGGTGCAGTGGCTCATGTCTGTAATCCCAGCACTTTAGGAGGCCGAGGTGGGCAGACGGCTTGAGCTCAGGAGTTCGAGACCAGTCTGGACAACATGGCAAAACCCCATTTCTACTAAAAACACAAAAATTAGCCAGGTATGGTGGCACATGCATGTAGTCCTAGCTACTGGGGAGGCTGAGGAAGGAGGATCATATGAACCCAGGATGTGGAGGTGGCAGTGAGCCGAGATCATGCCATTGCACTCCAGTCTAGGCAACAGAGTAGGGAAAAATAAAATGCTCCCCTAATAAGCACCATTTTCCTTTATTTTCCTTGTGCTTTGCTAAGTGAAATGACTACGTTTCTCTAGACAGTGGTGGATGATATTCAACTTGCAAAAATGTAGAGAACTGCCCTCCTTCCCAGTGAAAAGGCAGAGGAAAAGGAAAAAGGCTTTCCCCACAGTGCTGAGACCCCACTGTATGTCAGGACACGGGCCAGTGTTCCCATCTCCTGGCTCAGTCATGGTGTTGCTACTGCCTGGACGGTGCGTTTATCCAGCTGCCCACCCGCCACCCATTCCATCAGAACCAGTGGGCTCAACAACTGTCTGCTAACAAGAATCATGAAGCATTTCTTTTTGTTTTTTTAGAGGTAGGGTGTCACTCCATCACTCAGGCTGGAGTGCAGTGGTAAGATCGCAGGTCACTGCACACTCAAACTCCTGGGCTCATGTGATTCTCCCACTTCAGCCACCTGAGTAGCTGGGGCCACAGGCGTGTGCCACCACACCTGGTTAATTTCCTTTTTTTTGAGACAGAGTCTCACTCTGTCACCAGGGCTGGAGTGCAGTGGTGTGATCTTGGCTCACTGCAACCTCTGCCTCCTGGGTTCAAGCAGTTAGTTCTTCTGCCTCAGCCTCCCAAGTAGCTGGGACTACAGGCACGCCACCACACCCCACTAATTTTTGTACTTTCTGTAGAGACGGGGTTTCACCATATTGACCAGGCTGGTCTCGAAATACTGACCTCAGGTGATCTACCCGCCTCAGCCTCCCAAAGTGCTGGGATTACAGGCGTGAGCCACCGCACCCGGCCTCTTTTTTCACATGGTCTTGCCATGTTGCCCAGGCTGGTCTCCAACTCCTGGCCTCAGGTGATCCTCCTGCCTCAGCCTCCCAAAGTGCTGAGATAACAGATGTGATCCACAGCACCCAGCCAATTCCTGAAGCTGGCCGGGCACAGTGGCTCACGCCTGTAATCCCAGCACTTTGGGAGGCCGAGGCGGGCAGATCACAAGGTCAGGAGATCGACACCATCTTGGCTAACACAGTGAAACCCTGTCTCTACTAAAAATACAAAAAAATTAGCCGAGCATGGTGTCGGGCGCCTGTAGTCCCAGCTACTCGGGAGGCTGAGGCAGGAGAATGGCGTGAACCCAGGAGGCGGAGCTTGCAGTGAGCCGAGATCGCGCCACTGCACTCCAGCCTGGGTGACAGAGTGAGACTCCGTCTCAAAAAACAAAAACAAAAACAAAACAAAAATTAGCTGGGCATGGTGGTGCGTGTTTGTGATCCCAGCTACCTGGGAGGCTGAGGAAGAGAACTGCTTGAACCCGGGAAGTAGAGGATGAAGTGAGCTGAGATCATGCCACTGCCCTCCAGCCTGGGCAACAGAGCAAGACTCCGTCTCAAAAAATAAATAAATAAATAAATAAATAAATAAATAAATAAATAAATAAATGAACAGTGCCAAAATGGGCTGACATTTCACAACACATCAACTAAAAGGGCAACGACTAACCAAAACAAGCCCAGGCAGGGCCACAGCAAGAGAGGCAGCCAGCTCCTGCCCCAGCACCCCAGAAAGTGAAGGCTTCTTTATACTCCTCAGGCAAGGAACTGCCAGAGGCCGAGGGCGACACATCAAAGAAGGGTCCCACACCCACCCTGCCAGGCCCTGCGGGCTGGAGTGAGTTTGGTTTTGTTTCCTATCCGGAGAAGGAGCCCTTATTTGTGATCTGCCTGCCCCAACATCAGAAGTACAGACATGGCTTTCAGTGGGAACTCCCTTCACCTGCCCAAAGAAACACTATTAGAAAAGATTTAACCCACCAGCTACAAGCTGCCCCTGCCACCACCCTCAGCCTGAGTCACTCCACTTCCCGACATGCAGGGGCCAGAGAGGCCACAGTAGTATAAAAATAACCAACTTACTATTGCCAACAGGACAATGGAAATCTTCAGCTTCTCACTGACCAAACATATTATAAATAACCACCTCATTTCCAGTTGCCAGTGTATTCCCCCTGCTGTCCACTGCCACAGCATCCTATCCCTTTAGAAAGAGCCTTAAACACGCAAGCCTCACCCACATCCTAAAGTCAGTCATGGCCCAAAATTATCTGAAGCATTAAAAGACAGGCAGAGGTTCCCTTTTTCCCACTCCCATTTTTGTTGCTTGCTCTCTGTTGTGGGAAACTCAATTTTCTTTTTTTCTTTCTTTTTTTTTTTTTGTTAAGACAGAGTCTTACTCTGTCGCCCAGGCTGGAGTGCAGTGGCGCAATCTCAGCTCACTGTAACCTCTGCCTCCAAGGTTCAAGCTATTCTCCTGCCTCAGTCACCCAAGTAACTGGGATTACAGGTGTGAGTCACCACGTCCAGCTAATTTTTGTATTTTTAGTAGAGACAGGGGTTTCACCATGTTGGCCAGGCTGGTCTCAAACTCCTGACCTCATATGATCTGCCCAACTTGGCCTCCCAAAGTGCTGGGATTACAGGTATGAGACACCACACCTGGCCCCATTATTAAATGGCAGAAAGTATTCAACATCTGTGAAAAGAAGAAAATAAACACAGAAAGCAGACAAGTAGAAACTGGGTGGTAAACACAGAAATCAGCCTCACTCACCAACCACCAAGACACTAAAAAGTGGAGCCACCCTTATACCTCTGCCAGGACGCCAGGTGGGCAAGGACCATGCACCTCCCAGGCAGCCCAAGCTCTGCTCCTCCTCACAAGGCTGGGGCCAGCCCTGTTTCTCACTTGAACTGGCCTGCCCTTGGCCTTATCAGTATCCACCATAACGAAATGTTAGGAAAGATGAAGTTTCAGGGCTCAGAAAACTAAGACCCGATCTGTCTCATATACGACTATTCCTATCTGTATTTCCAAGCACAATTAGACTAACAAAGTAAGACACCTGTAATACCACACAGGCTTGCCCACGGTCTGATGCCTGACCTAGATGAGGTGGAATTAAAGCTGCCACAATGAACTCGTGAAACTGAAAATCTAGTTGTTTACCATGTTCGTAACTTTGGGGTGTAAACTGATCATTTAAGCATAAAGTTTGAAATCTATAATTTTGATTAAAGTTGGAAATTTTAGGCTGGGGACGGTGGCTCACGCCAGTAATCCTAGCACTTTGGGAGGCCGAGGCGGGCGGACCACTTGAGCCCAGGAGTTCCAGACCAGCCTGGGCAACATGGTAAAAATCTGTCTCTACAAAAAGTTACAAAAATTAGCCAGGTGTGTTGGCACGTGCCTATAGTCTCAGCTACTCAGGAGGCTGAGGTGGGAGGATCATTTATGCCGGAGAAGTCAAGGCCACAGTGAGCCATAATAGCGCCACTACACTCCAACCTGGGTGACATCACGAGGGAGACCCTGTCTCAAAAAAGTTGGAAATTTTGCCAAAGTCACTATAAATGAAGTTGAAAAGCAAATGACTATAGACAATGAGAAAATGTTTTTCAATATATTAAACAAGCCAGATGCAGCAGCTCACGCCTGTAATCCCAGTACTTTAGGAGGCCAAGGTGGGCAGATCACTTGAGGCCAGGAGTTCAAGACCAGCGGGGGCAACACAGTGAGACCCCATCTCTACAAAATAATACAAAAAAATTAGCTGGGTGTGGTGGTGCACGCCTGTACTCCCAGCTTCTTGGGAGGCTGAGGTGGGAGGATCACTTCAGCCAGGGAGGTTGAGGCTGTAGTGAGCCGTGACTGCACCACTACACTCTAGCCTGGGTGACAGAAAGAGACCCAGTCTCAAAAAAAAAAAAAGAAAAAACATGTATATATAAAAAAACAGAAATCTAGGCCAGGCACAGTGGCTCATGCCTGTAATCCCAGCACTTTGGGAGCCCGAGGCAGGCAGATCACCTGAGGTTGGGAGTTCGAGACCAGCCTGACCAACCTGGAGAAACCCCGTCTCTACTAAAAATACAAAAAATTAGCCAAGCATGGTGGTGCACACCTGTAATCCCAGTTATTCAGGAGGCTGAGGCAGGAGAATTGCTTGAACCCGAGAGGCAGAGGTTGCGGTGAGCCAAGATAGTGCCATTGCACTCCAGCCTGGGCAACAAGAGCGAAACTCCATCTCAAAAAAAAAACAAAACAAAACCAGAAATCTATCCAGATTACATAAATAAAATCCACAAATCAAAGAAAGGAAAAAAGGAGCAAAAATGAAAGATAAATAAAATAAATCCAAATGATCAATAAATATATTTTTTAAATGTGCACCCTCACTAGTTATCAGGCAAATGCAAAATAAAATGGCACAAAATAAAAATGCAAAATAAATGGTGAATAAAATTCACCCAAATTGGCATCGATTTTTAAAGAGGAATCATTAAAATTAGAGAGAATTTAGCGGAATTAGAGAATTCACTGGATTAAATGAGAAACTTAAAGTGCTGGCAGCTACTGTGCAATACTGCATCCGGGCAGTTAAGTTTCTCCTTCTGGGACTTGCCCATCCACGGCCTGCTGACAGGTGTACAAAGGGAAATCACTCTGGGAAGCATCTAGCAAAACTGCTTATCTCACCCCTGCCTACCCAGGCAACACCACTTCTGGATATAATCCTCAGAAAAATGTTCAAATATATACGCATCCTGGCTGGGCGCGGTGGCTCACGCCTGTAATCCCAGCACTTTGGGAGGCAGAGGCGCGTGTCTCATGAGGTCAGGAGATCGAGACCAACCTGGCTAACACGGTGAAACCCCGTCTCTACTAAAAAGACAAAAAAATTAGCAGGGTGCAGTGGCGGGCGCCTGTAGTCCCAGCTACTCGGGAGGCTGAGGCAGGAGAATGGCGTGAACCCAGGAGGCGGAGCTTGCAGTGAGCAGAGATGGCGCCACTGCACTCCAGCCAGGGCGACAGAGCGAGACTCCATCTAAAAAAAAACAAAAACAAAATATATATATATAGATATAGATATAGATATATATGTATCCAAAGAGATGAGAGTTCACTGCCACACTGCACCCAGTGAAAAAATAAAAATCAGCAAAAGAACTCTGTGACCACTCAGAGTTATGAACCATCACATACCTTTTTGTTTTGTTTTGTTTTTTTGAGACGGAGTCTCACTCTTGTAGCCCAGGCTGGAGTGCAATGGCATGCATAATCTTGGCTCACCGCAACCTCCACCTCCCAGGTTCAAGCAATTCTCTGTAGGACAGATCAGTCAGAGGGGTGGGAAAATCTACAGGGAAAGGACGCAAACCTTCTGAAAGGTGGGAAGGTTCTGCAGAGCTGGGGGGAGAATAGCTGAAGGCAGCTGTTCTATAACCCTGAGGCAGAGGGCATGGGGTAGGTACAAGGAGTGTGGAGGAATTCATCTTAAACAGGCTTGTTTACTTATGTTGACCAGGAACTGACCTTTGATCCTCAGCACATGATGTTCCCTGAAAGGGGAACAATAAATGTTAATTACCTGCAGATTGTGTTTGCCCCAGGTTTTCCGCATTGTGCCTGCACTGAATAAAAGCAAGCAGCTCCAGCTTCTCGGGGCTGCTCTCTGGCCACTAAAGCCAGGAAGTCACCTAGCTGCTCTTAACACTGCATACCTGTGTCTGAGTACTCATTTCATCCATCAGCCAGGGTCTGTGGGACAGACCCGGCAATTCTCTTGCCTCAGCCTCCAGAATAGCTGGGATTACAGACGCCCACCACCACACCCAGCTAATTTTTGAATTTTTAGTAGAGACGGGGTTTCACCATGTCGGCCAGGCTGGTCTCCAACTCCTGATCTCGGGTGATCTGCCCGCCTTGGCCTCCCAAAGTGCTGGAATTACAGGTGTGAGCCACTGCGCCCAGCCCGCATACCATTTAAAAAGACAGAACTAAAATGTATTAACATGAATAGAACTTAAAAATACAACTTGGGCCACTGCACTCCAGCCTGGGCAAGAGAGCGAGACTCCGCTCCAAAAGAAAAAAAAAAAAAAGGCCTGCCGCAGTGGCTCACGCCTGTAATCCCAGCACTTTGGGAGGCCGAGGCAGGCGGATCACGAGGTGAGGATATCAAGGCCATCCCGGCCAACACGGTGAAACCCAGTCTCTACTAAAAATACAAAAATTAGCCGGGCATAGTGGCGGGCGCCTGTAGTCCCAGCTACTTAAGAGGCTGAGGCAGGAGAATTGCTTGAACTCAGGAGGCAGAGGCTGTAGTGAACCAAGAATGCACCACTGCACTCCAGCCTGGTGACAGAGCGAGACTCCGTCTAAAAAAAAAAAAAAAAAAAAAAAAAAAAGACTAAGGAACCAAAAGCAAATATGACAAATGATTTAAGTCCTTTATTGGGGATGGCTGGAAATATGCCTGGTTCATCACTTTTGTTTCTCATGGGTTTTTTTTGCGAAAGGGTCTCACTCTGTCACCCGGACTGGAGTGCAGTAGCATGTTCACGGCTCACTGCAGCCTCGACCGCCTCAGGGTCAGGTGATCCTCCCACCTCAGCCTTCCACAGGCACGCACCACCATGACTGGCTAACTTTTGTATTTTTTGTAGAGATGGGGGTTTTACCATGTTGCCGAGGCTGGTCTTGAACTCCTGGGCTCAAGTGATCCGCCAGCCTTGGCCTGCCAAAGTGTGTTTTTAATGTCTCAAAATGAGAATTCTCACGTTAGCAGGTCACTTGGGTGAACAAGATGCTTTCATTCTACGTCACAGTGTCTGGTGTCCCAGGACAGCTGCGCTGAGAACCGCAGCAGTGGGAAAGAAAGGACTGAAGGGTCCTATATCTGTCCCCAGTCGCTTTCTACATCTCCATCAGGACTTTTCACATTTCTGTTAGTAATTCTAAGAATTTATTCTGAGTTGTAATTCCGGTTGTTCTATTCTACAGTATACCTTTGAATTTTTGATTACACAAAAAACCTTGTTATCCCTCTGCTGAGCCATATATACCTTACGGTTTCCCAAACAAACCCCCCAGAGGTCACCACACAGGTCTGGCCGCCTAATGGAGAAACTTCAAAGCACAATGACACATCCTTGGGGAATCTGAGTCTTACAGCTACACGAAGTGCAAACCAGAGCAAATGGGTAGACTTCACAGGGAAAGAGAAGTGGAACTGCCTTTGTCTCAATCTTAAAATGTAAAAAGAACTTTACTTTCCATGTACATGACAAAAATTTTGTATTACTAATACTCAGTTCTCACAATTTGTAAGACAAAAATAGACACTCTAAGAGAAAAAGACAAAAACAGACATCTTAAGAGAAAAAAGACCAAAAAAAGCCACAAATAAGGAATTCGCAAAAAGGCACAATAAAAATAGCCAAGAATCATCAACACCCACCAGCTACCATTTAGGGGAGAGGGCTTCACAGGCATCACCTCATTCACCCTCCAAGCACCTCCGGGAGCAGCACTTCCCACTCATGCTCCCAACAGGACTTGGGAAGGTGAAGCAGCTTGTCCAGGATCTCACAGCAGATAAACACGAGCCTGGGCTGGGGCCCAAGTCAGCTGACTCCAAATCAGGGGCCTCGACCATTAAGCAACAAAAATAATTTATGACGAACTCTGTCCGGGAGGACTTGGAGAAAGGGTTCTTCTCATGCAGACCTCCTTGGGGTGCAAACTCAAAGAGCCCGACAACAGGCTGCAAAGGTTTCATCAACATGCAGTCCTACAAATCCACAATCCCACTTGAGGAACTGCACCCTACCAGCCAGCGCGGGGGCTCGCGCCTGTAATCCCAACACTTTGGGAGGCCGAGGCGGGTGAATCACAAGGTCAGGAGTTCGAGACCATCCTGGCCAACATAGTGAAACCCCCGTCTCTACTAAAAATACAAAAACTGGCCGGGCACGGTGGCACGCATCTGTAGTCCCAGCTACTTGGAGGCTGATGCGGGAGAATCACTTGAACCTGGGAGACGGAGGTTGCAGTGAGCCAAGACCGCACCACTGCACTCCACAGCCAGGGTGACAGAGTGAGACTCCGTCTCAAAAAAAAAAAAAAAAGAAGGAAGTGCATCCCACCAAGACAATCTCAGAAGTTCCCAAGGATACATGTCAATCTCCTAAATTTCTATAAAATGCACAAAGCAGTCTTCAAAGCACTGTTTATGCATGGAAAAAATGCAGACTTCAAAGCTTATCAGTGAGGAACGAGTCTGTGCTACATGCAGGGAGTGAAATACTATGTAGCATTGTTTACACTACACTGTCTCTAAGAGAATATATATTGCATTATATCCTTTATGGAAGAAGGTACACACGACTCAGAGGTTTTTTAAAATGTTAAGAGTGGTTTATTTTTGACTGCTGGGGTCTCTGATGGTATTTACTTTGTTCTTTTTGCTGTTCTGCATCGCTTGGATGTTTTCTAACCTGTACTTTTTACCTAAATATGAGCTGCTTGAACATCAAAGAGCTGTCAACCTTTAAACAGAGAGAGCCTTGAACTCCAGATTAAATAAACATCTCCTCCTGTGATCTGTTACATCCAATACTGCTGAAGGCAAAAGTCCAGCCCGCACCGCTGTGATCCATCCGTCTCTCCACGCCCCCACCATCAGGAGCCCCCGACACTGGGTTTCCCCTACTCCCGTAATTTTTTTGTTGCTGTTGTTTGAGACGAAGTCGCACTCTGTCGCCTAGGCTAGAGTGCAATGGCCCAGATCTTGGCTCAGTGCAACCTCCGCCTCCCGGGTTCAAGCCATTCTTCTGCCTCACCCTCCCGAGTAGCTGGGATTACAGGCGCCCGCTACCACGCCCGGCTAATTTTTGTATTTTTGTAAGTAAAGACGGGGTTTTACCATCTTCACCAGGCTGGTCTCGAACTCCTGACCTCAGGTGACCCGCCCGCCTCGGCCTCCCTAAGTGCTGAGATTACAGGCGTGAAACCGCGCCCGGCCTGCTCCCATTTCTTCAAGTTCACCTCGTCTCTGGTCAGGGCCAGCGGGGCACCCTCGGCTCGCCTTCAAGGCAGGGGCAGAGGAGGCGGCCCCCAGGCGTCAGCTTAGGCCCCGCGCAGACCTCGGGGGATCCCAGCCCCAGCTCCCGGCACGGCCTCGGCCCCGTGGTGTCCCGTGCCCCGCGTCAGGGCCTCTTCGATGCCTCCCTGACGCCCTCAACCCCTCCCTAGCCCCGTCTGCCTCTCTTGGACCCCTCGGACCCTCCCTAACCGCCTCAAATACCTCCCTGGCCCCCTCAACGTGGTGTCACCGCGGCCGCTCCCCACCCACACCCAAAACACCACATCGCCGGGCCCCGCGCCCATCTGGTGGCCCCCGGCCGGGGCCACCGCCCCCGCCACTCCCAGGTCCGAGGCCTCCACCTGGCAGGGACCCCCGCCCCTCCCGGCCCCGCCACCCCCGCGCGCTCACCCTCACGGCAACGCCTCCTCCAGATGGTGTCGGTGTGGAGGATGCGCCGGAACTTCGTGCAGACCTGGGCCAAGCTGGGTAGGTCCGTGCCCGGCAGCGACGCGAAGATCTCCACCAGCAGCTCGGGCGGCAGCTCCAGCAGCGAGCAGCGCGGGGGCGGCGGCGAGGGGCCCGCGCACAAGCCGCCCCCCACCCCGGCCAACACCGCGGCGCTAGCCTCGATGCGCTCCTCCTCGGGGTCTGTGTCCGGCTCGCTGTCGGCTGCCGCCGTCTCGGCCGGGCCCCGGCGCTGCTGGCGGCGCCGACATCCGCGCGACGGACCCACGCCGCAAAGGCGAGCACACACCGCCATGCCGCCCAGTGACGGCCACTGCTGCCGCCTGTGCGCACGCTCCAGCGCGACCCCGCCCCGCCAGCGCCGAGCCACGCCCCCGCCGCAGAGCTCGCCACGCCCCCTGGAGAGCCTAGCCCCGCCCCTACGTGGAGCTCCGCCCCGGCCGCGCCACCCCCTCCCCGCGAGGCGGCGACCTCAGAGACCCCGCACTGCTGCCCTCCCCTCCAGCGTGAGGGCGCCGCCCGTGGCGGGCATGGGAAAAGAAAGTGGTGATGCCGAGTGCAAAACGTCAGGCTGCCCCGTGTGAGGCTCGAACTCACGACCTTCAGATTATGAGACTGACGCGCTGCCTACTGCGCTAACGAGGCTGCTCAACGACCACTTCGCGCCGCGGCTTTTGTGGAGATAGGGGTCGCCCCTCGCGCCCTTGCGTCCCGCTTCCGGCGCCCGAAACTGTGCCGCGCCGGCCGGTGAGTAGAAAGATGCGCCTTACAGCCTCCAAATACAGAGACTGCAGCCAGAACCCCAAAGGGCGCCTAGAAGCCCTTTTGTCCATCGAAACAACGCGCGTTCCATCGTCTCCGCCTTATGGTAACCAAAAGGCCCGAGCTGCGGGGCTCTGCAGGGACCTTCGGGGATCCCGAGCTCCCTGCGGAAGCCCCGGGAAGGGCTTGGAGGGGCGGTGGCCGGCGCGGCCCAAGAGATCCGGGGATGCGCGCCCGGTCTGGAAAGGGAGGCCCTGCCATGCGGCGCCGCCCAAAGGGCGCCTGTTCCTGCAGCTGCTGGGAGCCGCGCACGCCTGCTCCAGCTGGGCTCCGCGGAGGCCGCTGAGCGGGGTCGTCTCCCAGGTCCGCGGGTGGTGACCGCGAAGGCGTCCTCTCACCAGAGCAGCCGCGCACGTCACCGTGGGCTCGCCTCGGACCCCATCTCTTGGAGGCCCAGGCGGGAGTATCAGTCGAGGCCAGGAGCTCGAGACCGGCCTGGGCAATACAGCGAGACCCTGTCTACAAAACAAAATTTTAGAAAGAGAGGCTGAGACGGGAGGATCGCTTGATCCCAGGAGGCCGAGGCTGCAGTGACCCGTGATGGTGCCACTGCACTTCAGCCTGGGCAACACAGCGTGACCCTGTCTCCAAAACAAACAAAAACCAAAAATAGCCACAAATGGCTGGGCGCGGTGGCTCACGTCTGTAATCCCAGCACTTTGGGAGGCGGAGAAGGTTGGATCACCTGAGGTCAGGAGTTTGAGACCCGCCTGACCAACATGGTGAAACCCTGTCTCTTCAAACAAACAAACAAACAAACCACACAGGCCAGGCGCAGTGGCTCACGCCTGTAATTCTAGCACTTTGGGAGGCCGAGGCGGGTAGATCGGTTAAGCCCAGGAGTTGGAGACCAGCCTACCCACATAGTGAGACGCCCCCATATCTACAAATAATTTAAAAAATTAGGTGGGCACGGTGGTGCCTACTCGGGAGGCTGAGTCGGGAGGATCGCTTGAGCCCGGGAGTTGGTGGCTCCAGTGAGCTGTGATCACACCACTGCACTCCAGCCTGGACAACAGAGCAAGACCCTGTCTCAAAAAAAAAAATCGCCACCAAGGCCAGGCGCGGTGGCTCATGCCTGTAATCCCAGCACTTTGGGAGGCCGAACAGAGCAGATCACGAGGTCAGGAGATCGAGACCATCCTGGCTAACACGGTGAAACCCCATCTCTACTAAAAAAAATTACAAAAAATTAGCCGCGCATGGTGGTGGGAGCCTGGAGTCCCAGCTACTCGGGAGGCTGAGGCAGGAGAATGGCGTGAACCTGAGAGGTGGAGCTTGCAGTGAGCCGAGATCGTGCCATTGCACCTCAGCCTGGGCGGCAGAGCGAGACTCCGTCTCAAAAAAAATAAAATAAAGCCCCACCAAAACAAAAAAAAAAAAAAAAAAAAATCTATACAGATGCGCCTATGTCCAAACCTTGCGCATCTCAGGCCCACACTATTGAAAAACAGTACCTGACTGATTACTCTTGCTTTTCTTTGTTTTTCAGTCCATCCCCCAGTTGTCAGAATGCTCCTCCTTCCAGTGACCATAATAAATAAACTAAAAGCAAACTCCTTTCACAAGGTTGACCCACTCATTCACAGGTATGTCATGGCCCGCTGGTCTCGAACTCCTGACCTCAGGTGATCCACCCACTTTGGCCTCCCAAAGTGCTAGGATGACAGGTATGAGCCATGAGCCAGCACACCTGGCCTAGTTGGAACTATTATACTATTAATAGTTACAGCCACAGACACAGCATAGTGCTTGGTACATAGTAGTTGCGTAATTTATCATTGTTGGATGAATCAGTGACCACCACGAACATCTATTCAGTGCATATATTGTGTATATACATGTGCCAGGTGACTTTACCAGTATTATTTACTGCTACCAATTTTTTTTTTTTTTTTTTTTGAGAGGGAGTCTCGCTCTGTTGCCAGGCTGGAGTGCAGTGGCGCGATCTTGACTCACTGCAACCTCCAACTCCCAGGTTCAAGCAATTCTCCTGCCTCAGCCTCCCAAGTAGCTGGGACTACAGGCGCCCGCCACCACGCCCGGCTAATTTTTTGTATTTTTAGTAGAGACAGGGTTTCACCGTGTTAGCCAAGATGGTCTCGATCTCCTGACCTCGTGATCCGCCTGCCTCGGCCTCCCAAAGTGCTGGGATTACAGGCGTGAGCCACCGCGCCAGGCCTTTTTTTTTTTTTTTGATACAGGGTCTTGCTTTGTCACCCGGGCTGGAGTACAGTGGTGCAATATTAAGGAAGGAGACCACTACTACTCCTGCTGCCCTCCTCCCCCCACCTTGCCTAGTTTACAAGACAGGAGGAGAGAAAAAGCAAAAAGTTGGAAAAAAACAAAAGTAAGATAAATAGCCAGACAACCTTGGCACCACCACCCGGCCCTAGGAGTTAAAAAAAGTAATAATAATAACATCAATCCCAGACCTAAACTACTTGTGTTATCTGTAAATTCCAGACACTGTATGAAAAAAAGCATTGTGAAACTTTTTGTTCTGTTAGCTGATGCATGTAACCTCCAGTCACATTTCCCACGCTTGCTTCATGTATCACGACCCTTTCACGTGGACCCCTTAAAGTTGTAACCCTTTAAAAAGGCCAAGAACTTCTTTTTCGGGGAGCTCGGCTCTTAAGACGCCAGTCTGCCGACACTCCCAGCCAAATAAAAACCTCTTCCTTCTTTAATCCGGTGTCTGAGGAGTTTTGTCTGTGGCTCATCCTGCTACAATATCAGCTTACTACAGCCTTGACCTCCCGGGCTCAGGTGATCCTCCCACCTCAGCTTCTGAGCTAGGACTACAAGCAAGCACCATCGAGGCTGATTTTTTTTTTGTATTTCTTTCTTTTTTGTAGAGATGGGGTTTCGCCATGTTGCCCGGGCTGGTCTGGAACTCCTGGACTCAAGTGATCCACCCGCCTCCTGCTTCCCAAAGTGTTGAGATTACAGACGTGCACCACCATGCCTCACTACTTTTTGTATTTTTAGAAGAGCAAGGGATGTAGAGACAAGGTTTCACCATGTTGGCCAGGCTAGTCTCTAACTCTTGACTTCAAGTGATCTGCCTGGGTCAGCCTCCCAGAGTGCTAGGATTACAGGCACGTGCCACCGCACCTGGCTTCATTCTTAATTATGCAAATAATATATAAATATTTCCTCACTGTTAAGATAAACACTACAGGTAAAACAAAAGTTTTTGTTGATCACCGTTCAATCCCCTCACATCCTTCGAGATAATCACTGTTAGCAATTTGGAATATTCTCTTGCTCAATATAAGCTCCAAATATATCTACAGAAATATATATATGTATGTCTTTTTAAAAAGTAGGCTGAGCACGGTGGCTTACACGTATAATCCCAGCGCTTCGGGAGGCCGAGGTGGGCAGATCACCTGAGGTCAGGAGTTCGAGACAAGCCTGGCCAACACGGTGAAAACCCATTTCTACTAAAAATATAAAAATTAGCCGGACGTGGTGGTGTGTGCCTGTAATCCCAGCTACTCACGAGGCTGAGGCAGGTGAATTGCTTGAACTCAGAAGGTGGAGGATGCAGTGAGCTGAAATCGTGCCACTGCACTCCAGCCTGGATGATAGAGGGACACTCTATCTCAAAAAAAAAAAAAAAAAAAAAAAAAAAAGGCCAGGCGCGGTGGCTCACGCCTGTAATCCCAGCACTTTGGGAGGCCGAGGCGGGCAGATCATGAGGTCAGGAGATTGAGACCATCCTGGCTAACACGGTGAAACCCCGTCTCTACTAAAAATACAAAAAATTAGCCAGGTATGGTGGCAGGTGCCTGTAGTCCCAGCTACTCGGGAGGCTGAGGCAGGAGAATGGTGTGAACCCGGGAGGCAGAGCTTGCAGTGAGCCGAGATCGTGCCACTGCACTCCAGCCTGGGCGACAGAGCAAGACTCTGTCTCAAAAAAAAAAAAAAATGGTTTCAACTAATAACATCCTGCTATCTACCAGGGAGATCAGCCATTAAACAAGTAACCACATAGATAAATACATAAATTATAAATTGTAATGCTCTAACAATAAGTAAAACTAACAAGATCTTATAGCAGAGACCAGACTTTGGATGATCAAAGGTTCTTTGAGGAAATGACATTTATAAATCAAAGGAAAATTTGGCGTTAGCCAGGAGGAGAACACTTGATGGGAGAATGTTCTAGAAAAAAAGGATAGCGGCCAGGCCTGGTGGCTCACACCTGTAATCCTAGAACTTTGGGAGGCCAAGGCGGGCAGATCACCTGAGGTTGGGAGTTCAAGATCAGCCTGGCCAACATGGTGAAACCTTGTCTCTACTGAAAAAATACAAAAATTAGCCGGGCATGGTGGCGGGCACCTGTAATCCCAGCTACTCAGGAGGCTGAGGCAGAAGAATTACTTGAACCCGGGAGGTGGAGGTTGCAGTGAGCCAAGATTGAGCCACTGCACTCCAGCCTAGGCGACAGAGCAAGACTCTTTCTCAAAAAAAAAAAAAAAAGAAAAGAAAAAAGGGACAGCTGGTTGTCCCTGGCTCATGTAGTAGGCGAGGCCAGGAAGGGAGTTTTCAAGGCAATGGCACAGACAATGGTGAGAAGGAGCATCACTTGCCGGAGATCAGGGACTCAGGAGGCCTGAGGGAAACAGGAGGCTGGTTCAGTCCAGGGTGTGGTCTGAGCAGAAGCTGAAAATATAGGATGGAAATGAAAAATGACAAGAAAAAGAGATAAAATATAGGTTGGAGTTAGAATGTGAACTCGTGGAAGACCAGATGAAGCCCTCGCAAATTCGGGAATGACACAGTGATGAAAGTGGTGTTTTGGGAAGCCAACTCAGGCTTCAGTGAGCAGCATGGTATGCAGATGAATTGTATGCAGGACGATTTTATGTGGTACAGAAACATTTTATATTTATTTATCTATTTATTTAGAGACGGAGTCTCGCTCTGTCACCCAGGCTGGAGTGCAGTGGCACAATCTCAGCTCACTGCAGCCCCCGCCTCCCGGGTTCAAGCTATTGTCCTGCCTCAGCCTCCCCGAGTAGCTGGGATTACAGGCGAGTGCCACCACACTTGGCTAATTTTTGTATCTTTAATAGAGATGGGTTTTTGCCATGTTGGCCAGGCTGGTCTTGAATTCCTGACCTGAGGCGATCCATCCACCTCGGCATCCCAAAGTGCTAGGATTACAGGCATGAGCCACTGCACCCGGCCTTTATTCTGGTTTAGTATTTGAGACATGTAACTAGTACATCAAACTTATGATTGCAGGGTCATTACTGCAATGGCAAATCTATTTTAATATACCTTAAATAAAAAATGAGCTGTTTGAAAGAAAATAGTAACCATAGAAGATGGTTGGTGATATATGAATAACCAAGGATGAAAAGCACAGGATTAGAGGGACAAAAGACAGACAGCAAGAATAATGGAAGGCTGTGTACCCAAAGTTGTGGAAGGATGGAATTAGCACTGACCATTTAGAATAGAAAGAAAAGGCTGGGAGTGGTGGCTCACACCCAGAATCCCAACACTTTGGGAGGCTGAGCAGGGAAGATTGCTTGAGCCCAGGAGACTAGCTTGGGCAACGAAGTGAAACCCCATCTCTACAAAAATAATAATAATAGAAAGAAAAGAATGACCGTGAGCGCTTCAGCAATACCTGTTGGTGGGAAGGAACCCAAGGGGAAAGACAGTGCCAGCAGAAAACTACCACACATTGAATCCTGACAACTGAATACGTCCTTGGAACACGTTTACAATCCTTTATGTAGAAATGTATCCTTTAAAGAATAAGGAGGGTGCGTGCATTCTAAAACGAGGAAGAACTAGACAGAAGAGATCATTTGTTTTAACACTATGATGAGGCTTTACAACAATGACCTCTTTGTTAGTGAGAACTGATAACATCTAAGGAAATAAGTCGAATATAGGGCTGGGCATTTTCCAATTGGTTGCCTCAAAGGTCACAAGTAGTATTTCTTGGACTGAGGAAAACCATGTTAACTGGGCAGGGCGGGGTGGCTTACACCTGTAATCCCAGCACTTTGGGAGGCCGAGGCGGGTGGATCATGAGGTCAGAAGATCGAGACCATCCTGGCTAACACGGTGAAACCCCGTCTCTACTAAAAGTACAAAAAATTAGCTGGGCGTGTTGGCGGGCGCCTATAGTCCCAGCTACTCAGGAGGCTAAAGCAGGAGAATGGTGTGAACCCGGGAGGCGGAGCTTGCAGTGACCCGAGATCGCGCCACATGCACTGGGCAATGGTGCATTCCAGCCTGGGCGACAGAGAGAAAAAAAAGAAAGAAAGAAAGCCACGTTAACTGTATCCCAATGAGTTCTCAACATCCGGATGTGAAAAAATGGGATCTTACCCACTGCTCAAAAGAACTAGTCACACTAACTGGAAAGAAGGGAAAATATTCAAACTTTGAACAAGAGGATTGCAGTTTAAAATAAGCGGGCTGATGGAGCCTCCACAGTTGCACACGTTAACAGTCCCAGAATGGAGCAAAAGCTATAAACAGAGCAGTCCTACAGAATTTGTTTAGAATTAAACAAACAGGCAAACAAAAACATGGTGGAACCTCAGCCCGTTCCACCTGGTGTTACACAGTCATTTAGGAAACAGCTGCGGGTCGCGTGACTGATTTGTCAATGCTTTACCACGCGTTCTACTTTGCAGATTCTTGAAGCTGAAAAGGCCAGACTTCCCTGGGGAGGAAGACACTGAACATACAGCCTGCTCTAGCTACTTATTCCCTGGATTCTCCAGGGAAGACATTCTGAAGACTGCAGTCTATTCAGTGTCAACCCCTAAATCCTCCTGACCAAATCCTTTCTGAGAATAGCTCCCTGCACTCCTCTTGAGCAATACTTGTTTGTTTACTTGCTCTCAAGAGCAAAGCGATGACACCACGATGGATAGGACACTGGGCCTATAGTGGTGCAGACGACAAAGCCGGTGGCCTCTCTCTTCCAATCAGAAAGAGGAGAGGAGGGAGAGGCCGAGGCGGCCTGAGGCCTGGAGCAAATTCTCCGCGTGACTTGCCGTCCATATTGAGTGTGGCAAAAAATAACCCCGATGCTTTCTGTAGGTCAGGTTAATGTTTTGTGATTCATTTGACAGGTTCTTACACACAGCTAGACAGCATGATTTACAGCCACTTACATCACTCAAGCTGGGCCATCACATTCAATTCTTAGCAGTTACATCATTTCCCCACGGTTATGGTCATTTCATGGTATGAAAAAAGGAATAGGGTGCCACTGCTGGACTTTCAAGAATGAATGATTATTTGGTAGTTTAAAGGCACCATGAAATTCCTAGAGAAAACACTGAGTAAATTAAAATGAAAGATGTGTTCTTGCTTTTCTACTTTACATGGATTATTACAGGGAACATTAACGTTTATATTACACTATGCTTATATTAACTAGCTTAAAATAATTCATGAGTAATATTAATTTACCACTCTGAATATTGTTCACTACTATATTAAATTTCTACTAAACTGCAGTCTTTTGGGTCACATGAAATGTTTCATAAATACTCAAGCACACTTATGCTTCCAAAAGTTACATGAAGTTGTTTCTTATATTTATTTGTATATAAATGTACATTATTATAATATATATACAATAGATATATATTATTTAACTAAATGTGTTATTCTTACACGGGAATGAAACCTATGAGCCATCTTTAAACCCCAATCATTTTGGATTCTTTTCTGAGAGCCATGGAAGGATATGTGGCTTTAGATTCAAGTTGGAATTAGAAGTTAGGCGTAGAAGTGTCAGCTTTGCAAATGTGGACTTCAGTCCTATATTTCAAAAACACGCAGAGTAACCCTGGCCCATTACTACACAACTGTCGATGCTACTTCCTCTGGCAATGAACCCAAGGCCTGGAGTAATTTGGTAAAGCTTTATGGATGCCCAAGGGTAGGAAAATATGAGACTCTGCTTCCCCTCCCCCATCTCCATATGCCAGATATAGATTTTTTCCCTTCTTCTTGCATTTGGAACAGTTGTCCAGCAAGAGAAAGAAAAAGCCCATTTCTTACAAAGCAGCAATTCAGCCAAGAACGCACTCACCAGTCAATACTTAATATCATAAAAATCCAGAAAAGAAAGCAACACAGACTCCACTCTTTTAAGACTTCAAAACTGATACTTTGTTGTTTGGCAGAAGGTAGGTACATAATACGCGCTTACCGGATTTTTTTTTCTATTTTCACAGAATACAAACCAACAGACTGTAGACATATTCTGAACGCTGTCCTAGATCACGTGAAGGCACAGCTTCAGAGGTTAAAAATTTCGGAATCTGGAAACCAGAGAGAATGTTTAAGTACTCTTCTTTATTAATTGTATGACTATCAGAGATGTCTGAGGTAAAGAACTATGACAAAAAAATCAGGGACAGAAAGTGCCACCTGCACAAATGCACCGTTATTTCACAAAAAGTGGTACAATTGGCTGGGCGCGGTGGCTCGTGCCTGTAATCCCAGCACTTTGGGAGGCCAAGGCGTGTGGATCAGCTGAGGTCGGGAGTTCAAGACCAGCCTGGCCAACATGGTGAAACCCTGTCTCTACTACAAATACGAAAATTAGCTGGGCGTGGTGGCAGGCACCTGTATTCCCAGCTACTGGGGAGGCTGAGGCAGGAGAATCACCTTAACCCGGGAGGTGGAGGTTGCAGTGAGCTGAGATCACGCCACTGCACTCCAGCCTGGGCAACAGTGCAAGGCTCTGTCTCAAAAAACAAATAAATAAATAAATAAAATAAACAGTGGTGGAATAAAGAACTACAACTAACGCCATTCTTCTGATGGTGGGAGTAAATTAATTATACAAGGATCTATGACAGTAGTTGGCTTCTCTAGAAGAAATCCCAACTGTATAAAACCACTTTGAGAAATATATTTTCTTTCTTTTTTTTTTTGAGATGGAGTTTCGCTCTTTCCCCCAGGCTGGAGTGCAGTGGCAGGATCTTGGCTCACTGCAACCTCTGCCTTCTGGTTTCAAGCGATTCTCCTGCCTCAGCCTCCCAAGTAGCTGGGATTACAGGCGCCTGCCACCACACCCGGCTAATTTTTGTATTTTTAGTAGAGATGAGGGTTTCGCCATGTTGACCAGGCTGGTCTCGAACTCTTGACCTCATGATCCTCCTGCCTTGGCCTCCCAAAGTGCTGGAATTACAGGCATGAGTCGCCGCACCTGGCGCGAGAAATATATTTTCATACTTTTTTTTTTCTTTTTTGTGGAGGACGGGGCCTTGCTATGTTGCCCAGTCAGGTCTCAAACTCCTGGGCTCAAGCGATCCTCCCAGCCTCTGCCTCCCTGAGAGCTGGGTTTACAGGCTGGAGCCACCGCCCCCCGCTATTTTCATGTTTTGTATGATTCAAGCTCACAGTGTAGCGTGTATTAGCCTAATCCAATTACTTTATCCAATTGGGATAGAAGAAAGGCTTTTACAAAGTCAAAAGGAGAAATCCTGGAACTATGGGGCTCTTTCAAAGTATTAGATGTTAAAGAACAAAAACAGCCAAATAGCCGGGAGCAGTGGCTCACGCCTGTAATCCCAACTCTTAAGGAGGCCGAGGCGGGAGGGTTGCTTGAGGCCAGGAGTTCAAGACCAGCCTGGGCAACACAGCGAGATCCCGGCTCTACTCCCAGCTTCTCCGGAGGCTGAGGCAGGAGGATCCCTTGAGCCCAGGCGACCGAGGCCGCCGCGAGCTATGATCGTGCCACTGCATTCCAGGCTGGGCAACAGAGCAAGACCCTGTCTCAAAAAAACCCCAAAGAATCTAGTGCTGTTCCTACAGAGACACATTGGCCACAGGCTGAGGTGGGCAATAGCAACCAAATATCGCATGGTGGTTTACGCACTGCAGCCCATTTGGAGTCCTCAAATATGACTGCCCTTTCACAGATCAGTCTGAGACTCAAACACTGTCACTAGTGTAAGGTTGTCCAGCGAGTTTAGTGGCTGGGAGGCTGAGGGGTAGACAGGGCGGCTAGCGATGTGGGGCAGGCCTGGCGGTCGCCACAGACGACCTAACGGTAGGAATATCTTACAGCCACCAGGAGAGTTCCAGGCGCCGCGGCGGGGGGACTGGGAGAGGGGACTGCGCCCAGAATGAAGGCTCGGGACAAAAGCAGTTGCGCAAACGCGCCAAGGCTGGGCGTCGAGTGACCGCGGGCGGAGGTCACCAGCGGCCGCTCCCCGGAAGCCACCCACGGACCACGCGCGCCCCTGCACGCAGAGGGAGCCAGGGCTCCACGGGCGAGCGGCGACCCTGCCTCCCGGAGACGGCGCGGCCTGCCCTGCGCGCCTCAGCCCGGGGTGCCGGCGTCTCGTGCAGCACCACCAAGTCTCTCTCTGGAGGGGAAAGGATGGTCGGGTTTGCCCCATGTCCCTTCCTCTGACCGCTCCCTCAAGAGTGCCCCGGGACACCCCGCCTGTGGCTCAGCCTCCCCCGCCCCGCGCTGCCATCTCCTCAGGACCGGGCAGCAGGCTCCCGAGCGCCCACAGCCCCGTGGTGCGGCCCAGCCCCCAACCGTCACCTCAGGGGCCTCAGGCTCCCAGCGGTGCTGGGCGGCGCTGGGGCACGACCGGGAGCATGCGCAGAGCGCGCATTTCGCCCAACGCGCACGCGCACACACCTGCTCCGCCCCCACGCTGCGTGCCGCTGCTGGGTTCCGCCACGCCCGTCATGGCGGCGGCCCCGGCCGGCTCTGGCCCCGCCTCTCGGTGACGCGTCGCAAGTCACCTGACCAGGCTGCGGGCTGAGGAGATACGAGGGAAGTGGCTATCGCCAGAGTCGGATTCGCCGCCGCAGCAGCAGCCGCCGCCCCCAGGAGCCGCCGGGATCCTCGCGTCGTCGCCGCCGCCGCCGCCCAGATCCCCGCACCATGCCGTCGGAGAAGACCTTCAAGCAGCGCCGCACCTTCGGTGAGTGTCGCCGCGAGGGCGGCGGGTGCGGCGGGGCCGGGGTCCGAGCTGTGGAGGGCGGCAGGGCCTGGGACGCCGTGAGGGGCCGGGGCCGAGCCGGGAGGCCGAGCGGGGCCGGTGGCTGCCGGCCGGCGGGGCCGAGGGATGCGGGCCCCGGGGCCCCGTGAGGGACCCAGGCCGGGGCCGAGCCGGGAGGGCCAGGGGCTGGTCTGGGCCGGGGCGGCCTGCGGACCCCTCGGAGGCCTGGGAGGAGGCAGCCGGCGGAGGGCGGGCGGGGGCCGGTGCGCTCGGGGCCCCGGGCCTGCTGAATCACCCCGCGCCCTCCGCGGCGGGCTGCCTGCCGTACCCCGGCCACCGCCGCCCCCGCAAGCGCGCTGCGGGCGAGGGTCGCGCTTCTGGGGCCCAACAGCCCCCGGGGCCGCGCTGGGCAGTTCGGCTCTGAAGCGGGGCTGCGCCGGGACCCAGCGCGTCACCTTCAGGGCTGGTTTTCCCGTCGAGGGAGCCCGCCCGGGTGCGAGTGCCTCTTACAGACCTCAGTGCCTCGGTCGAGAGGAGGGGAATGTGCTGGGCCCCGGCCTCGCCGCGCCCGGGACGGCCCACAGCGGTGTTGCCAGTTCCTGTCTGTAGCCCAGGAGCTGGGGTGGGAGACTTCTCTTGGGTTTGCGGTTACGTTCTCACCTTGGCACCAGGAATACCGAATACATCCCTTTTCTGCCGGTTCAGACTGGAAACCCAACTTAGGTGTCCTGGCATTTGGTTAAACGTGCAGGTGTCACCATCACAATATTTACTCCACGCAGATGATGCGAAGTGATTATTTCCCGCTTGAGCAAGAGAACGCCGCAGATCCAGGTATCTGTTGTTGCCCAAGTTCCAGACACCGGATTGGAAGGGAAGCACCGTGTTCATCGCGGTGGACTGCGAATGCCTGCCGCCATCCTCGTCAGGAGCCCACGCAGTGGTGCTGTTTGTCTGCTTTTGCCTAGTTTCCCGGAGTCTAGAAAGAGTTTAGCATTCATTTGAGTTTGGATATAGTTTTGCAGGTCTCATTGACCATTATTTTTTTTCTTATGCCTGAGAAACTTCAGTAAATGAAAATGGACCTTAGCTTGCCAAGCATATCTTTTCAAACAGCCTCTTGAGGCAGTCCGTTGGTTAGCAAGACTTACACGTGCCTTTTTTGTTAGTAGTTTTCTTGTTAGTCACCTTAATGAACTCTTTACTATAGTGTCTAGGCTTATTGAGCCCTGAGAGCAGCATTAAAGACAGATTTTCTTTTCTTTTTTATTTTGAGACAGGGTCTCACTCTGTCACCTGGGCCGGAGTGCAGTGGTGCAATCACAGCCCACTGCAGCCTCGACCTCCCGGGCTAAAGCGATCCAGCGGCCCCCCTCAGACCTGGCTTCTGTTTTCACCAATGAAAAGTTAACTGGGAACATTTATGTAGGAGAGATGCCCTTTTTCTCATAACAGAAACTGTAGTTATTTTCTTTTTTGCTTAGTACTTTTGGGTTATTCTGGAAAAGTCTCTGCGAAGAGTGGGTAGTAAGGGTAGGAAATGTGAGACTGACACATCCGAACAAGGAATTTCCTGGAACCTAAAAGTGGCCCTGAGGGTAGACCAGCAATAATGCCCCATTTTTTTCCCATTGATGTATATATCTTGTATATACTGTGTTTTCAGGGTTTTTCCCTTGGCTCACCTTTATTTTGCCCCCTCCCTTTAAATATCTCTTTAATAGTCACTTTGTAGAAATGTGTCAAATATCTTAACAGCTGTTACCTTTCCTTGCTTCTGATTTTGGTAATTAAAAAAAAATTTTTCTAGTTCATGAATATTTTGGTAATTTTGATCATGAGTACTGACAGTTTTCAGACATGTGTAGCACAGTAAGTGAGGGAAATGAATCCTTAGAGAGAACCTCTTTATGGAGCCTAAGATTAGCCCCAGTTAGCTTGAGTGGTGCTTTCTCTTTCCAAGTGAGTGAGTTTAAGGTTAATACTGAATATAGCTCTGCTGATAAACTCTACCAGGATTGACAGGGTTCTCAAAATTGAAATGGATTTTAAGGCTCACTGAAAACAACCCCTTCCTTTTGTAGCTAAAGAAACTGGGTGGGGCCTGGTGGTGAAGATCATGGTCCACCTAGTGGCAGAGTCTGGACTGGTACTTTTAACCTGGCATGAATTCTTCCAGTCTCCAGTAGGTAGCCATCATTTCCAGTATATTAAGTGGACCAAGACTGTGTGAGTCAGGAGACATAGTGTGTCCTTGGAGATGTGTTGGAAATATTGAATGAACTTCAAAAATTAAAATTGTGTGGGGCATGGTGGTTCACACCTGTAATCCCAGCACTTTGGGAGGCGAAGGCAGGATCGCTTGAGTTTGGGAGTTCAAGACCAGCCTGGGCAACATAGTGAGAGCTCATCTCTACCAAAAAAAAGAAACCAAACAGACAAATAGAGTTGTTGCTGTGTGGCCCAGGCTGGTCTCAAGTGATCCTCCCACCTTGGTTTCCCAAAGTCCTGGGATTACAGGTGTGAGCCACCACGCCTGGCCTGGGGGAGGGGGAGTGCTTCAGTTTCTCTCTGAGAAGTAAATCCTGGAAAATCCTGGAAAAACTGAAATTTTACTTAAAATGACTGAAGGGATCTCAAAACAACTTTGCAAAGAATGTGTTCTTAAAAATAGGACGCCTTAGGCTCCTACCGTTTGTTTTAATGTTTGTGAAGGCTTTTAAGGATCTTTTTTGTTTTAGAAGAAAGGAATCTGGGGAAGCAGGTTAGATTTTGCTGTGCATGTGGAGCAGTGTTCATTTCTGTTTTACAGCTTTCATTCAGTTGTTGATGAACTCTCTTCTGTGTACAAGCCTGAGCCCTGGGGGGACACAGATTGGACTGGAGCTGGGTCTTTGACTGCCAGCGGGGCAGTCTGTTGAGAAAGACAGAAACAGATGATTACAGCATTAGGAAACGGAGTAAAAGACTTGCCCTCCTTCTATGCCATTGACTGTGCTGTTGATAATGCTTTTGTTAAATATACTGTTAGCCTCTAAAACAGCTGTCTCCTGAAGAATGAGAGTGGAGCATCCGTGTGTACCGTGTACAGCCAGTTACTCCAGGCTCAGCACTGCCTTTTCATTGCTGCTGGACAGCATGCTAAGATGCTCCTATGGGACTTGGGTGTTATTCTTTACAGCTTAAGGAAGTAACTTGTCTTTTATATACTTCCCACCTTTCATGAAAGTAATCATTTTTGTCTTTTTAGGTCGTGTTTTGGGAATAAATCAGGATAAAGATAACTTTAAACACTATAGTTTCAGACTTTGAAACTTCATAGAGCCTGTTTTTTTCTTCTTTCCTTTTTTTTTTTTTTTTTTTGAGACAGGATCTCACGCTGTCACCCAGGCTGGAGTGCAGTGGCATGACCTCAGCTCACTGCAACCTCCGCCTCCTGGGTTCAAGTGATTCTCCTGCCTTAGCCTCCTGAGTAGCTGGGATTACGGGCGCCCGCCATCACGCCCAGCTAATTTTTGTATTTTTAGTAAAGACAGGGTTTCACCGTGTTGGCCAGGATGGTCTCTAACTCCTGACCTCAGGTGATCCGCCCGCCTTGGCCTCCCAAAGTGCTGGGTTAACGAGCGAGCGTGAGCCACCGCACCCAGCCAAACCTAGTTTCCTATATTAAAAAAATGTTTCCAGCCGGGCGTGGTGGCACACGCCTGTAATCCCAACACTTTGGGAGGCCAAGGTGGGCGGATCACAAGGTCAGGAGATTGAGACCATCCTGGCTAACATGATGAAACCCCGTCTCTACTAAAAATACAAAAAATTAGCCGGGCGTGGTGGCGGGCGCCTGTAGTCCCAGCTACTTGGGATGCTGAGGGAGGAGAATGGCATGAACCTGGGAGGCGGAGCTTGCAGTGAGCAGAGATCGCGCCACTGCACTCCAGCCTGAGTGACAGAGCAAGACTCCGTCTCAAAAAAAAAAAAAAATTCTTTCCCCTCTGCCTGAACGTTTCTACTTTTAGATTTATTAGGATAAGCTTTTAAATGTGAAACATTCCAGGATATATGAAAGAGGTATCACTTATTCGCTGGAGTGAATTAAATCGTGATTTACCCTATACACTGAATCTACACTGACACAATGGAGATTTTTATTGTGAAGAGGGTCTGGGGTAGGACAGGCATAGGAAGAGGTCTCATACTTAGGAGAGGTGATGATGAGGGGTCACTGAGAATCTCGCTGGGAAGTAGAGAAGGAGTCAAAGGATAAGAGCCACTAGGTTAATTTTACTGTTAACAGTAGCGAAATTTGTCATTATTATTTTTATTTTTCATTTTTTTTTGAGACAAAAGTCTTGCTCTGTCGCCCAGACTAGAGTGCAGTGGCGTGATCTCGGCTGACTGCAACCTGTGCCTCCTGGGTTCAAGCGATTCTCCTGCCTCAGCCTCCCTAGTAGCTGGGATTACAGGCGCCGGATGCCGCGCCCAGCTCATTTTTGTATTTTTAGTAGAGATGGGCTATCACCATTGTGGCCAGGCTAGTCTCAAACTCCTGACCTCGTGATCCACCCGCCTCGGCCTCCCAAAGTGCTGGGGTTACAGGCATGAGCCACTGCGCCCAGCCACCAAATTTATCATTTGCATATTTATTCAATAGGAATATGCACTGGTAGAAATCCATGAGTTTGCAATCCTTGTCGCAAAGATGTTTATATTTAGCAATGTATCTTAGAAGCTGATTTTAAAGTTTTGGATGGGGAAACAGAAGTCGAACTTATGGCTGTACTTGAACACAGGAATTTTAGAAGTTTTTATAAAGAGTGATACTAAAATTGGGCTGGGCTTGGTGGCTCACGCCTGTAATCCCAGCACTTTGGGAGGCTGAGGTGGGCGGATCACGAGGTCAGGAGATGGAGACCATCCTGGTTAACAGGGTGAAACCCGTCTCTACTAAAAATACAAAAAAATCAGCTGGGTGTGGTGGTGGGCGCCTGTAGTCCCAGCTACTCAGGAGGCTGAGGCAGGAGAATGGCGTGAACCCAGGAGGTGGAGCTTGCAGTGAGCGGAGATTGCACCACTGCAGTCCAGCCTGGGTGACAGAGTGAGACACTGTCTCAAAAAAAGAATGATACTAAAATTTTTTTAAATCCAAATGAGATTGGCAATGATATTAGAGTCACGTCATATTTATGTAGGTCACACCATATTTTTTCTGTCTCAGGAAGTTCGTGACATTGATTATTTATTTGCGCTTACCATGAGAATCAATCCTACCATAGTAAATCAAGGTTATTTTGCTCATTTTTTTTTTTTGGAGGTTTTAAATAATGCCATCTAAGTCGTATGTTCACATATTGCCTTTTTTTTTTTTAACACACATATTGCTTTGTAAATGACTTCTCTCTAACTGTATTTTTGGGTTTCTGGGAACTGCACTTGGCTTGTTTTTTTTCCCTGTATTGCCCACAGTCTAGTACAGTTGTTGAAATTATCAATAAGTGATTCTATTAAAAGGGAGAAAAGATTTTTTTTTTTTTTTGAGATGGAGTCTGGCTCTGTCGCCCATGCTGGAGTGCAGTGGTGCAATGTCCGCTCACTGCAACCTCCGTGTCCCAGGTTCAAGTGATTCTCCTGCCTCAGCCTCCCGAGTAGCTGGGATTACAGGCATGTGCCATCACGCCCAGCTAATTTTTATACTTTTAGTAGAGACGGGACAGGGTTTCACCATGTTGGCCAGGCTGGTCTCGAACTCCTGACCTCAAGTGATCTGCCCACCTCAGCCTCCCAAGGTGCTGGGATTACAGGCATCATATTCCATTCTCTTGAGCAGTTTATTTTCTCTTAGGCACCATATCATTAAAAAGCTGGAAGTGATAAGGGAAAAATTGCATTTCCTGGTTTATAATGGATTCCATTTCCAACTTAAAGTGTGGAAAATTAACAAAAATTGAAGTTAATATTATAGGTGGTAGTGGTCTTTGGAGGAAGGACTGGGACTCATGCAGTGGGTCTGCCTTGTATATCTGACCACAAACTTTGGGCTCCCAATTCCTTGAAACTAGTTGTCCCATATTCCTGGTCTTTGTCCTATCACCTGATAGAGCCATGTATGTTATGTTGCCCTTGGCCTTAGATACAAACCTTGATCAGATTTGAAGTGTTCGTGTTTTGTTTCTTTAAGTCCTAGAAAGATGTCTTCAGTGTTCTGCTGTGCCACAGCTAACAGCTGAACTTGGATGGAGAACCAGCAGCAGTGCTGGGAAGAAGCTGCCTGGCCCTTAATAATGCTTCTGTCTCTTCATTTCATTGCAGAACAAAGAGTAGAAGATGTCCGACTTATTCGAGAGCAGCATCCAACCAAAATCCCGGTAGGTAGTCTCAGGCCTCGGTTTCAGTCATGAATGTGCGCAGAGGAGAGCACTACATAAGTGCATCCACTTGACAGGGGTTTTTACAGGAATCACCAGACAGCCAAACCCTGGGTGTCAGTTTCACAACCTAGAGAGAGCGGTATCCTTTTTTTTAAGAGACAGGGTCTCACTCTCTTTCCCAGGCTGGAGTGCAGTGGTGCAATCATAGCTCAGTGCAGTCTCAGCCACCTTGTGCTCAAGCAGTCCTCCCTCCTCAGCCTCCTGAGTAGCTCTGACTAGAGGCACACACCACCACACCTGGCTAATTTTTTAAGTTTTTTGTAGAGACAGGGTCTTGCTATGTTTAACAACCCAGGCTGATCTCAAACTCCTGGGCTCAAATGCTCCTCCACCTTGATCTCTCAAAGTGTTGGGATTATAGGCATGAGCCACTGGCTGGCCTCAGGAGCCAAGATTTCTGTACTGCCTCTAATTTCTGCTACCACTTAAACTCAGGCAGCTGGAGCCTACACACTGATATTTCCTTGTGGATATCACACTTCTGAACGTGCCCGCTAAAGCTCTCAAACTTACCAAGGAAGGTGATGACAGCTTGACTCGGCCTTACACAGATCCCTATGTAGGTCTCACACAATGGAACAATGTACAAATAAGCATTTTTCTTTCCCAAAGAAGCATGTAAAGATTTCCCATTCCTGCCACTCAACTTCTCTTTGTTGTGACAGGGTGGAAGAATTACTGTATATAGAGAAGATGTCCGCAGCGTTCAGTAAACACAGACGCTAATGAGACTCAGAGGCTCATCTGTGGTCAGATATTATAGCAGCTTAAAACTAAAAAAAACCAAAATATTTTGCTCCATAGAAAGGAAGCATAGTGAGGAGCCAATGGATTATTTATTTATTTATTTATTTATTTTGAGACGGAGTCTTGCTGTGTCGCCCAGGCTGGAGTGTAGTGGCGCGATCTCGGCTCACTGCAACCTCCGCCTCCCAGGTTCAAGTGATTCTCCTGCCTCAGCCTCCTGAATAGCTGGGACTACAGGAATGTGCCACTACGCCCAGCTAATTTTTGTATTTTTAGTAGAGACAGGGTTTCACCATGTTGGCCAGGATGGTCTTGATCTCTTGACCTCATGATCCGCCCACCTCGGCCTCCCAAAGTGCTGGGATTACAGGCGTGAGTCACCACGCCGGCCTGATGGCTTTATTTAAATTCATAACATGAAACTATATTTGTTCCCTGTGTAGTTCAAATACGTGTGTGTGTGTGTGTGTGTGTGTATGTATGTATATATAAAATTTTTTTTTTTTTTGAGATGCAGTCTCGCTCTGTCACCCAGGCTGGAGTGTAGTGGCGTGATCTCGGCTCACTGCAAGCTTCACCTCCCGGGTTCACGCCATTCTCCTGCCTCAGCCTCCTGAGTAGCTGGGACTGCAGGCGCCCACCACCATGCGCGGCTAATTTTTTTTGTATTTTTAGTAGAGACGGGGTTTCACCATGTTAGCCAGGATGGTCTCAGTCTCCTGACCTCGTGATCTGCCTGCCTTGGCGTCCCAAAATTCTGGGATTAGAGGCGTGAGCCACCGCACCTGGCCTCAAATATTTGTATTTTTAACCTCATTTAAAGAAATATTTTATCAAAATCAAAGTACCAGGTCATTATGCACAAAACTTTGTCTCTAGAACCAGCTAATAATGGACTCTACTTGCCTTGTCAAATATAATTTTTTCATGTCAACTAGACAGTCTCTAGTGTGGAAAAACATTGAGCATATTACTATAATTAGGAACTTCCACATTTATTAAAACACAGGCATTTACTTTTTTTTTTTTTTTAATGGATGAGAGGTTTTTATGTTTCCCAGGTTGGCCTGGAACGCATAGCCTCACCTCCTTATGCACCAGAACAACCAGCCTGAGTCACCGTGACTCCCAAAACACATGCATTTACTTTCATTAGAACTTCAGCTGGCCGGACGCGGTGGCTCACACCTGTAATCCCAGCACTTTGGAAGGCCGAGGCAGGTGGATCACGAGGTCAGGGGTTCGAGACCAGCCTGACCAACATGGTGAAACCCCATCTCTACTAAAAATACAAAAATCAGCTGGGCGTGGTGGCGGGTGCCTGTAATCCTAGCTACTCAGGAGGCTGAGGCAGGAGAATTGCTTGAACCCGGGAGTCGGAGGTTGCAGTGAGCCAAGATCGTGCCACTACATTCCAGCCTGGGCGACAGAGCAAGACTCTGTCTCAAAAAAACCAAAAAAAACCAAAAAAAAACAAAAAAAAAAACTTCAGCCATGTCTCAGGATATGGTAGTTTTGGAATTGAGAGTTTCAGATGTTTTGTGCTTGAACCTAGTTCCCAGCCTCTCTGCCTCGGTAAGGCTTCAGGTCTTTTTCTAACTAGGTATATATTTTTCATGGTTCCAAAACTGAAACAGAATGAAAGGATACATAGCCAAGTATCTTCCCCCACTTCCTACCTGACGGCAGCCATATCGTCTCTCTTGTACCATATTTTGTAAGGGGTAGATGTCTAAGCTAGCAAATGATCACTCTTCACAGGAGAGCTATGAGGAAACTAGTGAATGTGCTGTTTCAAAGCCCATTTTGGCATGTGCCAGTTAGACTGTAGGAGGCATTTTGTATATTTTTAATTGTTGATGACTATTTTATTTATTTATTGGAGACAGTCTAGCTCTATGCCCTAGGCTGGAGTGCAGTGGCGCAATCTCAGCTCACTGCAACCGCTGCCTCCTAGGTTCAAGCTTGTCTCAGCCTCCCGAGTAGCTGGAAGGGATTACAGGCACCTGCCACCACACCTGGATAATTTTTGCATTTTTAGTAGAGACGGGGTTTTGCCATGTTGACCAGGCTGGTCTCGAACTCCTGACCTCAGGTGATCTGCTCGCCTCACCCTCCCAAAGTGCTGGGATTACAGGCATGTGCCACCATGCCCAGCCTGATGACTTTTTTTTTTTTGAGATGGAGTCTCGCTCTGTCACCCAGGCTGGAGTGCAGTGGCGCGATCTCGGCTCACTGCAAGCTCCACCTCCCGGGTTCATGCCATTCTCCTGCCTCAGCCTCCTGAGTAGCTGGGACTACAGGCACCCGCCACCATGCCCGGCTAATTTTTTTTTGTATTTTTAGTAGAGATGGGGTTTCACCATGTTAGCCAGGGTAGTCTCAGTCTCCTGACCTCGTGATGTGCCCGCCTCGGCCTCCCACAGTGCTGGGATTACAGGCGTGAGCCACCGCGCCTGGCCCTGATGACTATTTTAAAATCACTTCTGGCTTCTTTTCCAGGTGATAATAGAACGATACAAGGGTGAGAAGCAGCTTCCTGTTCTGGATAAAACAAAGTTCCTTGTACCTGACCATGTCAACATGAGTGAGCTCATCAAGATAATTAGGTATTCAGTCACCTTTGTTTCATAATAAATTTCCTTTGAGTAACTTCTTATTCTTTATGAAACTTACAGATAAATCTTTAGTTCTGGTTAAAATCTTTAAAAAATATTTTTCAGCTGAATTCAGTTCTGATTCAGTTATGATTAAAACAATTTCAACTTAAACTATAAAATGTTTTTTTGAGGTTTTATATTACTTGCTAGACTGCAGAGCCCGTTTCTTTCATAACATCATGTAGATGTTTCCTGTTTAAAATCAGTGTTACAAGTTATTAAGGTTTTGTACAGCAAAGCTAGTTAGTTAAAGAGAATGTAGACTCAGTGAGTGGCAGGCTTAGATCTTAGAATAGTTTGGAAACTGTATTTGAACTGCTTTCTTACATTAGACAGTTTAACAGCTGTTCAGACAGTATACTAGTTTAAAATCAGCCTAATACGTAATCTTTCAGTGATTATAGCTCATGTCAATATAATCAAAGGAAATGTCCTGTGCTTTATGAGAAGTATTGGATTCAAGAGCATTTAGAACATTTTTATATTTTACTGATCAGAGTGGGTGATATTTTAACACATGCTTCATCCTTCTTGTATTGTTGTCAATATTTCTTCACGTTGTTTTCTTTCAATAGAAGGCGCTTACAGCTCAATGCTAATCAGGCCTTCTTCCTGTTGGTGAACGGACACAGCATGGTCAGCGTCTCCACACCAATCTCAGAGGTGTATGAGAGTGAGAAAGATGAAGATGGATTCCTGTACATGGTCTATGCCTCCCAGGAGACGTTCGGGATGAAATTGTCAGTGTAAAACCAGAAAAAATGCATCTATTCTAGAATTTTTTAAACCCTTACCAAGGAAAAAAAAGGGATGTTACCAACTGAGATCGATCAGTTCGTCTAATCACAGATCATCAAACAGTAGTGTTCCCACCTAGGAGTGTTAGGAAGTTGTGTTTGTGTTTCAAGCAGAAAAACTGAGCTCCAAGTGAGCACATTCAGCTTTGGAAACTATATTATTTAATGTAGGCTAGCTTGTTTTCAAATTTTAAAAGTTTAAAAATAAAATACTTTGCATTCTAAGTTGCCAATAAAATAGACCTTCAAGTTATTTTAATGCTCTTTTCTCACTAATAGGAACTTGTAATTCCAGCAGTAATTTAAAGGCTTTCAGAGAGACCCTGAGTCTTCTCTTCAGGTTCACAGAACCCGCCGCCTTTTTGGGTAGAAGTTTTCTACTCAGCTAGAGAGATCTCCCTAAGAGGATCTTTAGGCCTGAGTTGTGAAGCGTAACCCCCGCAAAACGCATTTGCCATCACAGTTGGCACAAATGCAGGGTAAACGGGCTGTGTAAGAAAACGGCCCTGACTGTAAACTGCTGAAGGTCCCTGACTCCTAACAGAACCACACCCAAAGTCCGCACCCTTGCAGGGGTAGACATTTCTGGTTTGGTTTGTTCTCTAGATAGTTACACACATAAAGACACCACTCAAAAGGAAACTTGAATAATTTATAATTTTGATCGAGTTTCTTAAAAGACCCTGGAGAAAGAGTGGCATTTCTTCTGTTTCAGGTTTTGTCTGAGTTCAAACTAGTGCCTGTGTTGTTACGGAAAGCAGCAGTGTACCAGTGTCACTCTGGAGTACAGCGGGAGAAACCACAAAATAGTGTAACTGAAAACATTAACATTCAGACACACTCCCTTCTGCCTTCCGGCTTAAAGCTGTGGATGATCCACGTTTTTGTTTTTTTAATGTTAAATGTGTAACTCAGTATTACTGAAAAGGTACCCACATTTTGAATAGTAGTTATCACTGTTAGGTCAGACAGCCATCAGAATTCTCCCACACCAAGTGCATGTCAGTTGTGGAGAAAACATAGCAAAAAGAGCCGTACGCTCTGTACAGATACTAATGTCAAGAGTTAAACCTCCTCAGGTTCAACCTGTGATAAAAGACTAGTGCTTCCCACTACTTGCATGGGGTTCACTATTTATAGTTTTCTTGGGAGTATCACAGGAAAATCACAATTACACCACTGTAGACCCTATGTGTAGCAGGTCACAACTTACCCTTGTGTGTTTAGATGTGTATGAAATACCTGTATACGTTAGTGAAAGCTGTTTACTGTAACGGGGAAAACCAGATTCTTTGCATCTGGGCCCTCTACTGATTGTTAAAGGAGTTCCTGTCACCTGCTCCCCCCACCCCCGCATGCGTCTGTCCACTTGGCTAACTTTTAATATGTGTATTTTTACATTATGTAAATTCTTAACTGGCCTGTCTCGTTTAGACTGTATACATCATATCTGACATTATTGTAACTACCGTGTGATCAGTAAGATTCCTATAAGAAATACTGCTTTTTAAGAAAGAAAATAACATGCTGAGGGGTGACCTATATCCCACGTGAGTGGTCACTTTATTTATAGGATCTTTAAAACATTTTTAATGAACTAAGTTGAATAAAGGCACAATTAAAAACTGTCATCAAAGCCCAGTTTAATGGGATTCCGTATTTGAGACTTGGATCCCACACTGTTTGTACTTTCCAAAGCCAAGGGGGTCCTTGTATTTCCAAGGAGGGGCATCCAGGCTGGTCCTCTCGTGCAGAGGGGGCACTCACATGGAGGAGCATTGCCCTCCGAGGGCCTCTGCCTTGTCAAGGGCACCCTCCACCTTGGCCAAGGCCCTGCCACCAGGTCTGGCCTTTACAAAGCCAAGTCCTCTTGAGAACTCACGTGCCACGGGCTATGAGGATGGATGCGAATTGACCTACATGTTTTGTGGGACTAAACACCCAACAACCTACTGCTGTAAACCAGCCACCACCGTAAGTATTTATTAGGTATGTGTGTGTGGTCGAGAAAGTGTACCCTTGGGGGACCCAGTGGGGAGCTGCTGGCACCGTGTACAGATGCAGCACACACACACTTCAGCACTCAGACCAGACAAAAAGTGGCCAACCTCATCATCTAGGGAACTCTGAGCCCAGCTCCGGTTTAAGTAGGCACCTAAAAGTGTTGAAAAGTACAAGGGAGTGACCTGAGAAAACTGCCTTCCCAGGCCAGCTGCTCAATAGAAGCGTCTGCGTCCCTTGTCCCATCTTCGGAGCTCCCCGTGGGTGCTGTAGCCCCACTCACTTCCCTGACATCACCAGCGCACATGCTCAGTATGTTGCCACCTCCCAAATCCAGAAGGGTGTGGTCTTAGATGCCATGGGAGTGATTCTGTACAATGCCGAGTCAGTCACTGGCTGATGTGGCAGCTGGTGGCTTGTGTCACTGTGTCACCCACCTCCGCAGCAGGCCTGCTCCCTCCCTGGGAAAGAGCTACTTCAGGGTAGGGCCACATTCCCAAGGTATCTGAGATCCATTCATGCCAACTTTCATTTTCATGGAAACTCGTGCTGGAACATCTTTAACCCCAAATCAGGAATTTACATCTTTGTTATTAGCAGGGACACTTAAAAAAAAAAAAAAAAAAAAAAAAAAACTTGGCCAGGTGTGGTGGCTCACGCCTGTAATCCCAGCACTTTGGGAGGCTGAGGCAGGAGGATCACCTGAGCTCCGAAGTTCTAGACCAGCCTGCCCAACATGGAGAAGCCCAAGTCTTTACTAAAAAATACAAAATTAGCCGGGCGTGGTGGCGCATGCCTGTAATCCCAGCTACTCGGGAGGCTGAGGCAGGAGAATCGCTTGAACCAGGGAGGTTGGTGTGAGCTGAGATCGTGTCACCGCATTCCAGCCTGGGCAACAAGAGCGAAACTCCATCTGGAAAAAAAAAAAAACACAAAACTTGGCAACTTGATAGAGAATCAACAGATTTAAAATCAGGTATCCCTTTTGTAAATCTGAGAGGCTAGAAAGGATGGAACCCCTAGTTTGGAGATTCAGACTGATTTGAAAAGGTGTGTGCTTCATATTCTGAGACAAAGACCTAGTGAAATAAAACAGCCTTTTTTAAAATTTTTATTTTCAGTACATTAAATTTACTCATAAAAACATTCTAAAAATGTACAATTTGTCCTTTTTAACAAAGTATAATAAAACATAAAAACCCCAAAAACAGAATACTTGACATTTACAATTCAAAATCAAATTAGCGGAATATTAAATATTTACAAAACTATATCTTTTAAAAATATTTATAAAGTTACATGCAATTTTGTAGAATTGACAAAAGAATGGCTCAAAAATGGGAGAATTTTCCTTCATTCCTAAAAAGAAAATATGTCCAATAGAAGCTGTGAAGGTATCGAGTACACAAGGTGTCCAGTTTCAGTACCAAAGCCTTCTCTTTGTGCACGTAAGACTCATACATGTGATGAGGGCTTGTTACAACGCACGTGAGGCCGCGGTGGATGGCCACTGCCCCCTTCCTTGGTGAACAGTGGAGCAATGTTAACCTTTGGCCTCAACCAGCACAGTATATGGTTTTCTAGAATATTGCGAGTGTTGAGTGTTGATTAAAGATGCTTTCATTCAGACCCTTGGGACTTTTCAACAAATTCGCCTCTTCAGAACCCATGGCTTTCAGTGCCACCTGACTCATTCTTTGGAAGTCACCTGCATGCTGGAAATGGCAGCCACCCCCGCTCAGGTCGCACAGAACTCTCCTCTGGGACAGCAGTCAAGTCAAGCAGGGAGACGGCTTTCCTCACAACCTTGAAGACCATCAGTCATCATGATGTACAACGAGCAAGGCATAAAATAAAACACTGGGAAGCAGGAAGAGTGACAAGAAAATGACAGGGAGCAAGGAGGGTGCAACCCAGTTCCCATCTGGCAAGTGCCTAAAGCCCCGCTCAGCCTCTGTTCAGATGGGAGGCGTTCCAGCTGGGTGATGCTTAGGCAAAGTCACTACCCCGCCCCACTACTGTGCCCCAAGACAGAGTCTGTGGTATAAACTAACTGTGCTGACTTTGGGCAATAAAGGACCTAGAATTCTAAGTACTGAATTAAAAATACGGAACCTACTAACACTACTATATTAACAAGCTGACTCCTGTAATCTTTTGGAGATGACAGATGATACTGGTTTTTAAAATACCCAATCACATATATGCATTCAAGAAAATATTTTGTCTTTATTTTTATTACAAGTGCGCTAGCTCCCATTTCCTCAGTGCTCTTTAGCAATGAGTTTTTATGTTAAACACTTCCAACTGTCAGTATTACCATGAAATCAACATTAGAAAATAAGGTAGAAAACTGAGTGTTTTGCTTAAAAAATAAAAAAGGATTAAATAGCTGTTGTATCCCAACATCACGTTCTGCTTCCATCTCTACATTCCACTTTCCCCATTCTTGGAGATTAAAAAAACAGGGTTAGAAACTTTAATATCTGACAGACTACAAAGGGCAAAGACGTGGCACGTGGCCCGTGGCCCGTGCCACACCTACCTGGTTGCCACAGCATTCTGAAACAGACCACAATTTCAGGAAAATGACTAAGGACTTGAAAGGGTCAGTATGTTCTGTGTTTTCACATGAGGAGTCTGATGACCGCAAAACGCTCTTCAGGCGCGCCGATCTTGGTTGCTTTTGGAGAGATGCATCCGAGCTCACTGCTGGCAAACTCTCAAGTCCAAGTGTGCGGCTCCCTCAGGAAAGAGGCCTCACGGATGGGTGGTTCCATTTTCTCTGCACTGTGTAGTTCCTACTTACAGCTGACGATTCTCGACTTCGGACGGCCTCCCCGGAGATGTCACACGCTGCCCATGCACGTTCAAGACGACTGGCAGCTCCGCAGAGGCCTTCGCTGCTGGGAACACAGCCGTGACAGTGTCGGAACTCATCTACCTCAACGCTGAATGGCAGGCTCCAAGTTGAAAAGTTTCTGTTTTAATGTTTTGCTGGATTTAAGGTTAACCTCTAATACTTATCAAAATAGTTACGTGGGTAACAACAGACGCTTTCATTCCCCTATACTGACCACTAAAACAAAAATTCCAATGTTTTGTCCTTTTGTTATGAGACGGTTTTCAACAATTTCAGTGTTGAAATAGGATTTTATTTAAAATATTTCTTTGTTTAAAAAACCAAAAAATTTAAAAGTTTGGCTTTCAGCACATATCCAGGCCACTGTAATGGCCTTCAGAAATATTAAAATCGTAAACATCAATGAACACTCTAAGTCTTCCTTAAACGTAATATGAGAAGGTCCAGTCTAGTACTCTTTAAGGCAAAGTTGTGTCAGTTCTCATTATTTTGACATTTTGTAGTGTTTACAATTTAAGAGATCAACGTAACATTCCCCTAAACAGCTGTTGTAATAAGCATCACCATTACTTCAACACTGTAATACTGTGTACCATGAGGAGAGGTCTGTTAATTCTGCATTGCATAGAAATAAAATTCAACTAAAATAAAACTAAAAAATTCTACTAAAAGCCTGTCATAAAAAAAAATGTAACAACTTTCTGCTTTAGTTTCTATGAAGTTAGGAACTGCTCTTCAAATTGAACGCTCACATCACAAGGCCTCATTCTAGGGTATTCTTCTGATTTACATCAATTTTTCATGAGGCTGATTGTCCCATTTTAAGAATAGTCTGAATATTATAATTTTTTTAAAAATAAATATCCAACTGCAAAATCCCAACTGCAAGATTTTACCAATCAGTATTTTAACATTGAAGACTTTAGCATTTTCGATGAGAGTATTATTTGAGCAGAAAATTCCCTTTAACCTTGAAGATTTAAGTCCGTAAATTTCAGACAAAAGGCTTTCATTTCCGTGGGTTGAAATTTAGAGATCTACAGTGAGGACTTTTATTACTACCTAACCAAAACCAGACTTGCACAGATCTCGCAGCTCTCGGGTGTGTGGCCTCTTCCAGAGTCCTACCACTTCCCACTGTTTTCCAAGTAATTTTTAACGGAATTAACTATCAATACACAGCCTAATACAAAAGAAGTTGACAGGAGAAAATTCCCAATCTTTTGCTGATAAATGACAGAACTGTATCATTATTGAAATGTCTGTCTCAGGTGTGAATCCGCTAGCGATAAGCCTCGGGGTTGGAGGTTCTTGGGGAGCCCGTGGGAGATACAGCAACTTGCAAACTCTGCTGAGGACGTGCAGCATCCTCACAGCCACTCACAGAGCCGCGCTGTCGCCGTCCCCCCTCGAGAGGTCATTTGTAGTGGAAGATAGGGCTCAAAGCCACTGACCGGCTGGGAAGAAAGATACTCTGAAAGCTTTGACGACTATGGATTCTCTGGGACTTGGACCCTTAGAAATTAAGTTGTTGCGAGTAAACTATTTCTATTTAATAATGTAGTTTAGATTTATTTGCAGAAAAAAATTAAAAACCTGAAACTGCTACAAGTGCTTGGAGGAGGGAAGGAAATACTAAAACCTCTGTTGCGTCCTAAGTCGAGTAGCCTCTGCTGGTGCTGACTCTTTCAATATGGATTATTGGAGTCTTTTGCACTGACTGTTCTCAGAGGAGTTTGGCTCCCAGAACCGCAGAGATTTACATCAGGGTACATTCTTCTGTAGTGCAATCCTTAAAAATCCCAGAGATTAGTGCTAATCACTTTAGGAACAGAACAAAACAAAGTCGACATTTTCCCTAGCCCAGGGGTGTCAGGAGTCCGGCGGGTGGAACTCCACTTGGAGAACTCCAAGCTCGGTTCTCGATTCAGACCACGTGTAGCTGCCCTGGAATTGACGTGTGAGCCTAGGAGGGCCAGTGATGGCAATGCTCTTCGGGAGACATGGCGTCTCTGCACTGCAACCAAAAGTGGAGGTGGCCGATCTCACCAGCCACAGAGATGCCCACTAGGCGAGTTCTGACACCAAGCTCCAATCTAGGGTTTTGGCAATAAATCGAGTTTGATGCACTTCTACGCTAGATTTTCTATCCAGTCTAGGAAAAGTAAAGCACCTTTGGATTAAAAAGATTAAGCTCAACAGCAACTAGACTTCTCAGTTTTGTATTTAATTTTCCTTATGTCTCCATGGCTTAATAACGTTCTGTTGCCAGAGAAAAATATCAATCTGTGGAGTCCAGACTTTCTGCTGGAGGGGCGTATTTCAACCTAAAAGTACCTAGAGAGAGGGGAAAAAAGAGGTCAAATTTGAATGACTGTAGAATCACCACCAACCACCAATCTGTCCAGTCATGTCCAGAGCCACTGGGCAAGATTCTGGTGCTGGAAATCTAGGCCACCCATCCTGACCGTTTCTACTCCCTTCCTGCCCCTGCAAAATGGGACCTAATTTTACAAGTTTATCAAATCTGACCGGGGTGAAATGACTCAGGAAAAGTTCACCATCTTTTTCTTTGGGAGCTTCCTCTGGGAGTCGGGCTCTGCACACGTCAGGCGGGCTGCTCTAACATGCGTCCTTTCACTGGGTGAGGGCAGGTGAGCGCTGGCGAGTGCCCCGTGCCTCTGGAGATGCAGCCAGCTTTATGAAGGGAGGCACAGGCCCACCCGGGCCCGCATGGCAGAGCGCCTGTCAACCCACCTTGCCTGCAGGCCTGCTGAGTCAGCAGGCGTGTTTCTAAAAGCTCTCCAGGTGACCGTGATGTACAGGCAGGTCTGAGAATCACAGATCTAGTGCAACCCTTAGAAGCAACTGGAAGTCTGCAGAGACCAAGTGACTTTGGCAAGGTGGCACCATGAGTTGTCAGAGTTGGGACCCACCTTCCCAGTCCCCAGTTTCCAAAACAGACAGCAAGAAGAACCCTATTACAACTACATCAGACATCCACTGGGATTTGACTAAAAGAGACAAAAAAATAGCGGAGATAAAACAGGAGGGAATGGAAGATGCAGCACGGCTGAGGGGTGACAGCCCCCCACACCCACAGCCGCGCCGGCAGGGAGGGGCAGAGGGGACAGCGAGCCCCACCCCAGAGGGTCCAGAATGACAATGCGCCACAGCCTGAGGGCCCCAGTGTTAAGCCAGGGGGCAGCACTGAATCCCTCACACGTGCCTCTCTGGGCTCGAATCAGGACACGGCAGCCCAGGGAGGCCCTGTCCACACTGGCTAAGCACCTTCTAGAACCAGAGGCTGTCTGAAATCATCATGGCCGTTTTAGACCCAACAGCAGCCCTTCTGGGGACCTCACGGCCTATCGTGAAGATTTCCACGCGCTTTCAAAGAGCATTCGAAAAATTATTTGCTTTACAAAGAAAGAAGTTTACTCTTCATAAAAACCAAGCATTTGTGTGCACTGGTCCTGCGGGAGCCTGGTGGGCGCGGCCATGGCGCGCGCTTACCTGGCCGGTTGAAGTCCATGGACGGCTGTTTGCAGTCCTGGGCGCGGTGACCAGTGGCCCCGCAGTTGTAACAAGATAGGTTCCCGCTCTTTTTGTGACTGGAACCATTGCTACTGCCCACCAGTCCTTGGGTCTGGTACACCCCTGCTGTCCCTGCCATGAAGTTCTGCATGGGTGGCACGGCAAACGTGGACTGCCCACTCAGGACAGGGTCTGGGGTCCCGCTGCTGCTGTAAGGGGCGTGCACGACGGGGAAGGTGGAGCCGCCGCCGTACTGCTGGGCGCTGACGTAGCCGCTGCTGCACATGGGACTGAAGGGCAAGAACGGGAAGGTGAACACGGACGGACCGGAGAACGGGTGCTGGAAGTAGTTGGCGTAGCTGACAGTCAGGCCACTCGAGCCGCAGCTGCCGCTGCAGCCACAGGACGTGCACACAATGCAGCCCGGCGGGGGTGGGGCGGGCTGCGGGGGTGCCGGGGGCTGCTGATGGTGGTGGTGGTGGTGGTGGTTCGGATTCGAGGCAGGAATGTTTCCTGTGGAGCCGCCACCGCCACTGCTGCTATAGAAACTGCTTTCAGGGACGGAGGACAGCGCCGGGCTGGAGCTGGGGGCTGGGCAGCTGGGCAACGTGGCCATGTTGGCAAAGGACGTGGAGGGGTGGCTGCTGGGAGAGGCAGTGTTGCTGTTTGCACAGAAGCCACCCTGCAGGGGGCCCACTGGCATACTGCTCATTGCAGAAAAGGCAACTTTGGTGTTGGCTGTGTACAGAGCAGTCCGGGGGTTTATTATTGCAGGGGGCACACTTATTTGCACATTATTAGGACAGGAAGTTTGCCCAGAAATGGCAGAATCAGCAGGAACAGATGACGACAGCAGCAGTTTGATGGGCGGACGGGCGGCGTGGAGGACTGTGCTGGGCGTCCCCGTGGCGGCCGTGCTGGTCTCCACGACCAGGGCCGGTTGCTGTGCTGTCTTCAGCACCCTGTCCAGCGTGGATGCATGCACGACTTTGGTCCGGGGACCAAAGGAGACTGTGGGTGACATGGAGCTGCTCTCCGAAAGCCCAGAGAGGACCTGCACAGGCTGGTGGGGTGCGGACGCGGGCAGCACGTCCATCATGGCGCTGCCAAAGCTCTTGTCCACTTTCATGCTGCTTCTTGGTCCAGATCCTTTATTCCTTTCTTCTAGAGACAAAAGTGAGTGCACAGAAGACGAGAGGAGCTTCATGTCCGCGCTCCCTCTTTCCGGCTTGTGCACGGAATTCAGCATGCGGATGGGTGCGATGTGTGAGGCTGCGCTCAGCATCTGCGGGGGCAGGGGGTGGTGGCCTGATGGATTGGAGCTGGCCTCATTCTGCACAGGGAGAACCTGGGCCGTGGGTCTGGCAGAACTGGAAGTGAAGTGATTCAGCAGCATCACCGGCTTCTCCTTGTCAGAGCTCTCCAAGTGAATCTCCACACCTAGAGAGGGAAACAGAGTGGTTAGTGCCATTCCACAGCTGGGCCAGGTCGAGCCAGAGCCGCGCACGTGCCCTTACGTCTGTCATTCTCCTCAGCGCTGTCGGAGCTCTCTTCCCGGGCCTGTACCCCCATGGGGCTGGAGGAGGAGCTGGAGTACTCCGAGGAACTGCCTTCCCGGGGCAGCTGGTGATGGGGCTGCTCCACTTCCACCCGCAGCTCTGCAGAAAAGGGACAGAGGAGCAGCCATCAGCTAGCGCCCCTGCAGGCTCAGCCCGCCCCATGCCCCTGCATCGCACTGTCGGCAGGTGCTCCTTCCAGGGAAACGCAGGGCTCTGAGAGTCAGAAAATGAACACGCCGGCCCAGGCCGCACGGTGATGGATGCAGCAGAGATTCAAATGGCAGCGCTGCTCAACACCCCCTCAGCCAGGGCCCTGCCGGCCCCCACCATCAACCCCAGAACAACGCCCTGTGAAGGGCACCCCCAGAGCACCCCCAGGAACTATCACAACACTACACCGCACCCCATCTCACGAGGCCGGCCGAGTCACGGAGATCTTTTCAGTCAAATCACCACTTCAAATCCATCCTGCCAGGTTTTTTTTTTCCCTCCTGAGCTACTGCTCCTCCGATTTCTATTGTGAAGAAAACCCGGCTCCTCTTGTGAGACAACGGAGCAAGCGCGCCAGGTGTCCCGCCCTTTCTGAGAGGGGAGGATGACAACCAAATCGCTGAGACTGAGGGTCCCCCAAAGCAGGAAGGTCCATGGAGAACCATGTCACTGATGGGTCAACATTAAAGGCACTGACTTAAACGTGGCCTCTGGGCACCAGTCCTGCTGGGGGGCGGGGGCGGGCAGGCTACTCCCATCTCATTTCTGCTCACCCCCACGCGCTCGCTCTCACTGTGGCAGTTTCTGGACCTGATCATTTTGCCCAAGCAACTTCAGGGAGGTGACTGCCCTCTAGCTCCTAAGCCAACTGTCCCTTCGATTTTCTTATGGCAGAGACGATAATAGTTAATGGAAAATGAGTATAAAGATTTAAAAATGTAAAAATCAAATAGGTGTGATTTGAAATCTAATGATCAAACAGAACACAAGGCCCTCTCTGTGTCTGCATAACCCACCTGCCCGGCACACCGGCCCTCTCTGTGTCTGCGTAACCCACCTGCCTGGCACACCGGCCCTCTCTGTGTACGAGTAACCCACCTGCCTGGCACACCAGCCCTCTCTGTGTACGAGTAACCCACCTGCCTGGCACACCAGCCCTCTCTGTGTACGAGTAACCCACCTGCCTGGCACACCAGCCCTCTCTGTGTACGAGTAACCCACCTGCCTGGCACACCAGCCCTCTCTGTGTACGAGTAACCCACCTGCCCGGCACACCGGCCCTCTGTGTGTCTGCGTAACCCACCTGCCCGGCACACTGGCCCTCTCTGTATATGAGTAACCCACCTGCCCGGCACACTGGCCCTCTCTGTGTATGAGTAACCCATCTGCCCGACACACCCTTGTTCACCTGCTGCATGGCTGCCCCGCCCCGACTGCACAGGCCCGACGTGGCTGGTGGGGGGCACTCGAGCCACACCACTGCTGGTGACCAGCGGCGGGGCCGAGGAGTTCAGGCACCGTCTCTCTGACTTCTCCCTGTGAAATAATCAAGCACAGGAATAAGTGAGCACTGCCTACTGGTGCTGCCTCACATGCGGCTTCAAGACGGGTCTACTCCACACCACAGGGCGGCTTTGATACAGGGCGACTTCGAGATGGGTCTACTCCACACCACAGGGAAATTCCCTCCAGAGCATTAAGGCAAGGAACTCATTCTGATTGGTCAAATTTACTATAAAGGTCCTTTCCTGTCAAACCTAAGACACATCTGTAGAACTTTAAAAGCATGACTAGGCCAGGCGCGGTGGCTCAGGCCTGTAATCCCAGCACGTTGGGAGGCCCAGGCGGGCAGATCACCTGAGGTCCAGAGTTTGAGATCAGCTTGGCCAATATGGTAAAACCCGGTCTCTTCTAAAAATACAAAAAATTAGCCAGGCATGGTGGCGGGTGCCTGTAATCCCAGCTACTTGGGAGACTGAGGCAGGAGAATCGCTTGAACCCGAGAGGCAGAGGTTGCAGTGAGCCGAGATTGCACCACTGCACTCTAGCCTGGGCACGACAGAGCGAGACTCCGTCTCAAAAAATAAATAAATAAAAATAATCCGTCTCAAAAAATAAATAAATAAAAATAAATAAAAGCATGGCTAAGGACTGGATAAGCAACAGAAACTAATCCAATCACTAGTATTTAGCACTGGAAGCCTCAGCACTCCATTCGGCACACGAGAAATGGAAATAAACACAGGTTTCAAAACCCACTTCACACTCACTTTTCCAGCTCCAGCTGGGTCTTGAGCTTCTTCTTTGCCCCCATGGTGAGAGACTCAAATTTATTCAGATCTTCTTCAGTAAGGCTCAAAAACTTTCACAGAAAAAACAAATTACAAAGTTACGGAGACATAAGTAGGACTCTGAGAACAAAGAACTTGGAGTTGAATTCAGTACATTTATTCTACCTCTGGGATATGCAAACAGATCCAGCTGAACTCAGCAATTACAGGCTGGGGAATCCTAGACCCTTTACTTGCTAAATGACTTGGTGTCAACGGTTCAACTCCGAGACGCAGTTCTAAGCAAGAGTGTCCTCGGCCCCTCCAGGGCACCTTCTGTGCAGGCTGTGTGGATGGGTGCACCACCTCACAGGCTGGCGGCTCTGCCAAAGGTGCCCACTTGCCCTCTGCTCTGTGAGTAAATACCAGCAGGTACATGCTTTGGGGCAGGTGACTAAAGAAAACGTCTTGCATAAGTCACAGTTTGAATCACCGTGGAGATGCAAGTTATGATAGCGTGCCACCCCCACCCTCCCCAGGACGGCCCCATCACAGTGCCATCCCTTCAGAACTCATCACCCTCTGCGGGATGGTCGTCTTTTTTTTCCTTTTTTTGAGACAAAAATCTCGCTCTTATTTTGTTTTTTCTGTTTTTTGTTTTTTGTTTTTTGAGACGGAGTTTCACTCCGTCACCTAGGCTGGAGTGCAGTGGTGCGATCTCGGCTCACTGCAACCTCCACCTCCCGGGTTCAAGCAATTCTCTGCCTCAGCCTCCCGAGTAGCTGGGATTACAGGCACCCACCACCACGCCCAGCTAATTTTTGTATTTTTAGTAGATACAGGGTTTCACCATCTTGGCCAGGCTGGTCTTGAACTCCTGACCTCAGATGATCCACCTGCCTCGGCCTCCCAAAGTGCTGGGATTACAAGCGTGAGCCACCGCACCTGGCCAGGGATGACAGCAACTTTGTCAGGTAGCAAGTGATGCAGAAAAGCAGATGCCATCCACGCTGAATGGTTCTGTGGCTACTCCATTGTGTAGGCTGGTGCTACGCAAACACACCAGCCTCTAATTTTCATGTTATTTCCTAACATGATTTGTGATTTAGGCCATCTCAATGCAAACTAAGAATAAAACATTTAAAACTAATTATGAACAAGGTTAGTAAAATCTCTGCTTTTTAAGATTCACAAATCCTTGGCCAGGCGCGGTGGCTCATGCCTGTAATCCCAGCACTTTGGGAGACCGAGGTGGGCAGATCATGAGTCAGGAGTTCGAGACTAGCCTGGCCAACATAGGGAAACCCTGATTCTACTAAAAATACAAAATATTAGCCAGGTGTGCTGGTGGGCACCTGTAATCCCAGCTATTCAGGAGGCTGAGGCAGGAGAATCGCTTGAACCCGGGAGGCAGAGGTTGCAGGGAGCCGAGATCTTACCATTGCACTCCAGCCCAGGTGGCAGTGCAAGACTCTCCATCTCAAAAAAAGAAAAAAACATTCACAAATCCTAAACAAAGGGTATTACAAATATACTTACAATTTGGATTTAACTATGTAGTAAAAGCTTGATTTCTAGGTTCAATTGTAGATTTTTCGAGAAATGAAATTTTTACATAGATAAAAGCCACCAAGCCGGTTTGCCCAGCAGAGGGAGTCCAGAGCTCAAATACCTTGTATGGGTTTAATCTAGTTTTATCATTGACATCAAGACTTAAGAAATTTCTGAATTTTTTTAACAGTGAAAAAATGTTCCTCATAAGAATTCTCTAGGTACGACTTGCTTGGAAGATGGAAAATGCACCCATTCCTCTAGATCTGGCCCGCCGCAGTGTCTGCGCCAGCTACGCCGAGAGATGTCTAAAAGGGGCACCGTGCCAGAGCTCAGGATTTCTGTCCACAGCAGGGCTCTGGGGACGGACTGTCCCTCTCGTCACGCAGAGCATCTAGTTTGTGAAGGTCTTGAAGCCCCTAGACAAGCTGTTTGTTTACAACATGTCCTGTTTGTGTCTGGCTGCAGCTGCAGGCGGCCTCTGCAAAGCCCACCGTCTCCCGTAAGAACAGGCGCCTCGGCCTCCCTACTTCCTCCACCTTGTGTTGGTTTGGAAACTCAATGCCCCCAGGGAGGTCTTGAGAAAACAATCTAGCAATTCTGTACGGCCAGCCAGAAAACCGACATACCTTCTCCATGGAGAGCTGCTTAAAGACGGGGTAATACTTGTGCAAACGCAGTTTCCTAAGCCAGTCTAGAATCCCATTCTGCTCCTGGGTCTGAGGGGTCTGCAGACTGGAAGGCATGAGGATGGCAGGTGATGTGTCCATCTGGGTCCGGTAGGCCAGGGCTGAGCCCGCGCTGCCCGCATGGGAGCAGTGAGGCAAGGGGGCGGCTGAGCCGGCCGGGTGCTGCCCGTGGTGCTGGGCTCCGCTCTGCGAGGACGGGATACCAGCCACTCCACACACAGGCCTGTGGGACAGGGGCAGGAGGGACACACAGAGACTGTGGCTTCCACAACCACAGACTCCACCACAGACCTCACTTCTAGGCCTTTCTGTGCCAGCCTCTGCCTCTTGGCCGGCCCTGTTGTCACAGGCCACCCTGAACTGCAAACACTGGTGTGCTATGACTGCCCTCCCTCCCCAACCACCTTTCTGCAGCTAAGATTTCTGTAATGCATGCCTGTGCACACGTGTGCATACAGGCGGCTGTGCATATACACACACATGCCTCTGCCTGTGCTTGGGAGTATGCGTCTACTTGTGTGTACATACGTGTATTATGTATGTGTACGTATCTGTCCCCACCAGACTTCTGCTTTAGCTGCCAAGTTTCTGTTACTTGTATTTTTTAAAAACATGCTACTCCGATAGGTATTTCTGTTACTTCTAAGTCACAGAATGACACTGATAAATCATACATCAAAATAGACTATTAAATCTTTAATGTTCAAATACAATTTTTTTAGAAAAGTAAAACGTAGAAGGCTAGAAGGTGTGAGCAGCACTCCACTCTGGCCTTGCTCCTTAACTGCAAAGTCACACCCGCTGACTGGGAGCTTACCCTACCCCGACACCAGGAGGATGCCAGTCTACTCCTCGAAACCTCGCGCCCAGACAACACCTCCACGAGACTCCCTATGGGGGTGCGTGTGCACTGGTCTGTGACAGCCCACCTCACTGTCAGCAAAGATGGGAGCCTCTGTGTTGCCGGCATACGACTGCAGCTACCCAGGGCCCGTGCGGACAGAGGACGCTCCTCAGAAGCACGACCCTATGCTTCTGGGAGCAGGTTTCTCACAGCCAGATTCTTGGAAATTCTGATTTTCTACGTCTACAATGGGGCCCAGGACCTTGCACTGGGGAAGAGTCCCTGGGAATTCTGATTCCAGTGGCTTAGAGAACTCTTTTTTTGGAAATCGTAAATTCAATCATCTCTACTCAATTCTTCTCAATATCATCCAAGACTCAACTTGAGCATGACTTAATTCTTGGAACAACTTTACACAGAACTCAAAGTAAACGTTGTAAAATGCTTATCTGAACTGTGCTGGTTACATAGAAGATTTCTCACCTTCCAGACACGCCCATCACGGTACCTACTTTAGAAAGGGAAGGATTGCCAGGACCTATAAATTTAAAAATAAATACCATAAAAATTTACAGACAATGAAAATATTTGTTTTATTTTATTATTTTTTGAGACGGTGTTTTGCTCTTGTTGCCCAGGCTGGAGTGCAATGGTGCGATCTCGGCTCACTGCAACCTCTGCCTCCCGGGTTCAAGTGATTCTCCTGCCTCAGCCTCCCGAGTAGCTGGGACTACAGGCGCCTGCCACCATGCCCGGCTAATTTTGTATTTTTATTTTATTTTGGAGATGGAGTCTTGCTCTATCAACCATGCTGGAGTGCAGTGGGGCAATCTCGGCTCACTGCAACCACCGCCTCCCGGGTTCAAGTGATTCTCCTGCCTCAGCCTGCTGAGTAGCTGGGACTACAGGCGCCTGCCACCACGCCTGGCTAATTTTGTATTTTTATTTTATTTTGGAGATGGAGTCTTGCTCTATCAACCATGCTGGAGTGCAGGGGTGCAATCTCGGCTCACTGCAACCACCGCCTTCTGGGTTCTAGTGATTCTTCTGCCTCAGCCTCCCAAGTAGCGGGGACTGCAGGCATGCATCACCAAGCCTGGCTAATTTTTTTGTATTTTTAGTAGACACGGGGTTTCACCATATTGGCCGGGCTGGTCTTGAACTCCTGACCTCATGATCCACCCACCTCAGCCTCCCAAAGTATTGGGATTACAGGCGTGAGCCACTGCGCCCAGCCTAATTTTGTATTTTTAGTAGAGACAGGGTTTTTCCATGTTGGTCAGGCTAGTCTTGAACTCCCAACCTCAGGTGATCTGCCCGCCTCAGCCTCCCAAAGTGCTTGGATTACAAGCATGAGCCACTGCGCCCAGCTGTTGTTTTTTTTTTTTAATTTATATTTAATCATATTTTACAAACTCACTTGGACTCTGAAGCTGCTGTGGGGGACAGGAAGTGCTGAGAAACCTCCTGACATGGTCATTTTTCAACACGTGAGAAGGTAATGAGGCCAGGTACCTAAAAGGCAAACAAGTGGTCTTATCAACATTAAAATGGCATTCCTGCTGACGAATTGAAAGAAAAAAATTTAACTTTTAATCAAGAGAAATGTGTATTAGAGGAAAAAACCCAGAAGTGCCAGAGCCTCATATTCTTCCTGCTTTAATTCAACTGAGTTCTTGCCCGACTGCCACTGCTTCTTCAAGCCCTTCCTCTCAATGCTGTATTCATGGTCACCAAGGTCGACGACAGGAGTCACGCCCTGTGACATGAGATCAGTGCCACCCACCAGCCAGAAAGGTGCTTGGACACTGGTCCCCAGGGCCCCGGCAGCAGCACATTTACGGAACTGGTAGGCCATGTTACTTCGTGTGCCACGTGAGCCAAGACACGATCGAGGGTCCAGAGAAACTGTTTAAGAGACGCCAATTTTATCTGGGAATAGTCTCAACCTTGGACTACAGGACGGAAACAGCAGCCCAGGATTATTTCACAGGACTGCCAAAGCCCACGACGTGGTGGGACCCACCCTAGAATTCCCTTCCTCACACACTCAGAACCACTCTTAGCTTACTGAGGGCTCCCGAATCCTCCAGAACTAATGGAAATCCCTAGAGGCCAAGTAGAGACCCAGGTCCAGGTGGCCGCGCGTCCCCCCGGAGCTCCTTGGAGGACCACAGCATTGACCACAGGACCAGCCTGTCCTTGCCAGCTGTGGACGCGCCGGGTGCCTGGTAAGGGCCTCACCTCAGGCCTGAGTCCAGATCCACGTGGTTTCGCTCCACATAAAATGCATCCGGACCAGCTAAGAAAGGAATGAGTTTCTCCAAGTTCTCTTCAGGATAGAGCTGACATAGCTGGAAGAGAGGACAAGGCAGAGGAGGTGTGTCCAGACCCATCCAACACCAGCAGAATTCTGCTACTGCAGGAAAACCTGGGGCAGGTGCTCCATGGTGCCGCCTGCTGGTCTGATATGATTTACACCTCCCGTCAGAGCTATTCTGGGGCCCACATCCACTTAGGGTGTAGAAAGTCACAAAAGAACATTGCTCTCACAGTTACATCTGGAAAAGCTTGACAATCTGCACAATCACAACGTTCCTTGAGCCCATCTGAGAGTTGCTGGGCCACTAAGTCAACTTAATTTCAAACAGGACCTGCCCCCATGACAAGCCAGGGCACAAGGCCCTGGTGGCTGCCACACCAGCAGGTCTGGAGAGACAGGCTCCGATGGACACACTGCCACAGGCTGACGTGGCCAACAGAAATGCCGGAGCCCCAGGCGGGGCAAGTGGGCCCTTCTTTCCAAGTTCTTTTCCGCAGGAGGAGCCAGAGAGAGCCCCATCGGTGGCACCTGGGGACCGGGCACCAGGCCTAGTGCAATTCCCGGGACCACTCTCTGGATCTGAGGAAAAGCCCTTAAGACGCTGCAGGAGGGACAAAAATTGCTCCTGGCCCCAGAGCCCAAACCAAAGGCCCGGTTTTTAGGAGTGGGGCAGGGACAATACTTCCCTTCCTCTGCCACCAGTCACAAGAAGACCCGCTGCTCCTGGAAGAAGGGGAAAAGCAAAAGCGCTCTGGCGCTGGAGGAGGTCAGCTCCTGCCGGGGAGGGCAAGGCACTGAGGAAGTGCCGCCCCGAAGCCCAGGCACACAGGCCTGCCCAGGATCAGCCTGGGCTGCGAGAGTGAAGGCCCTTGCCCCCACAAGCCCAGCACCAGGTCGCAAACAAGCAGCAGCGGTCTACCCCCGAAAAGGGGCCGAGAGGGTAGAGAGTGCCCTGCTGTGTGCCACAGGCCTGCAGGGACGGCTGAAAGCTGGGAGTGAAGCAAAACGGCGGAGAAGACCCTCCAGACTCGGGCAGCAGCTGCCTTCACTGGAGAGGCCCTGAGGGTAACAGAGGCAGCAAGAGAGCCCAGCGCCAGCTTCATCCTGCCCAGATGGCCTCCAGGACCCCACTAAGGGCCCTGGCAGAAGAGGTGTTGACCCTTTCCGGGCATAAATCTCGCTCTCCTCCGGCTCCATGGTCATCTAAACATGTCTGACATTCAGTCAACATTTGCAAGACATACCAAAAAAAAGGAATAAAGGGGGAAAAAACTACTGTCAAGAGATAAAGCAATCATTAGAACCAGATTCAGAAATAACTCAGATGTGGGACCTACGTGACAGGGACTTTAAACAGCTATGACGGATATACTAAAGGGCCTAGTGAAAACGACAACATGCACAAACAAACGGGAACCTTCATGAACACGTTTCAGCAGAGAGATGGAAACTTCATGAACACGTCAAATGGAAAACCTAGGGGCAAAAACACAAAAGAAACCCCTGGCAGCAGAAATGAGGACTTGGGTACATGGACAGGCTCCACAGCAGCCTGGGCAGAACTGAGGGAATCGGCTGGTGTGGAAACGGGCACAGGAACCGCCCAGACGTACACACAGAGAAATGCACAAGCATGGGAGAGCCGTGGGGCGGCAGCACCAGGGGTCTGAGGCTCGTGCCACCGGAGTCCAGGAGAGGGGAGGATGCGGCAGAAGAAATGCTTGAGGAGAAAATGGATAAGAATTTTCCAAAATTAGGCCAGGTGCAGTGGCTCACACCTGTAATACCAGCACTCTGGGAGGCCGACGAGGACAGATCACCTGAGGTCAGGAGTTCAAGACCAGCCGGCCAACATGGTGAAACTGTCTCTACTAAAAATTAAAAAAAAAAAAAAAAGAGAGAGCTGGGCGTGGTGGTGTGCACCTGTGATCCCAGCTACTTGGGAGACTAAGGCAGGAGAATTGCTTGAACCCGGGAGGTGGAGGTTGCAGTGAGCCAAGATCATACCACTGCACTCCAGTCTGGACAACAGAGTGAGACTCCATCTCAAAGAAAAAAAAAAACAAAACAAAACACTGAGACAAAAGCCCAATGAGAGGTCGAAGTTCCAGCCAGCAGGAGTGGAGTCCAGGGAAGCTGTGTTTAACAAAAGGGGAAATTACACACAGAGGCGAGGAGATTTAGTATTTTAAACACTACAGAGGGAAAAGCAGATTCCCGGGGGCGGGGGGTGTGTGTTACCCTCGAAGGCGTGGCACTGTCGTGTTCTTCAATGCCCAAGAGGCCAAAAAGATAAGCGTCATCAGACATCGTCCTCACTCCATGTTCTCCTGCAGGATGAGGCCTTGGCTTCATAATGAAAAGTAAGGCTCTCTTTGGAGACATTTACATATGTTACCCCATTCACAAAGCTGACTGCCTGAGAGGCATCACTTTGGCTGAGACAGTCGCTCACGCTACAGCACAGGCCAGCGGGCCCTAAACACGTGTGCAGTTACAACTGTGTGTACACATGCACACGGAGACAAAGAGGCATTTATTTAGTAGTGGAACTTTCTGTTCAATGGTATCTGCTAAACCAGATATTTGTAAAGATAAACGTGGGAGGACCACTTGAGCCCCAGGAGGTCAAGGCTGCAGTGAGCTGTGATGAGGGTACCACCACAACCCAGCCTGGGCGAGAGAGCAAGATCCAGTCTCTTAAAAAAAAAATAATAAAATAAATAAATAAATAAAAACAGATAAAGGTAGAACTAGGTGAAGTCTCTACCCACTCAGCCACCTGAGCGTGCCTCTCTCCCCCAGCCTTTGCCAAGGAAACCTGGGGGACTGAAAAGTAACAAAAGAAACCAAATGTCCTCGTCAGTCGCTCATGCCCGGCGCATCTCTCAGCCTCATCTCAGTCTCAACAACTGAAGGAGGCATCCGCGGGGTCACGGACCTGTGCTCGCAGCAACGCTCATGTCAGCAGCGGGCCTGGGACTCCACTGCGGCTGGGCAGGAGGCCCCGCCCTGCGCACGCTCACTCGCTAGCTGAAGGGAGGGGCCTCTGAAATTACTCCGTGGTATCATCAGCCACTGGGGAATGTGATTCTTTTAATTTTTATAAGAGCCCTTGATTACCTTACCTTTGAAATAAATTCAGTCACTTCAGAGGAAGATTTGGTTACTGATGTTATTGAAGAATCAGACCATAAGACCTTAAAAACAAACAAACAAACAAACCTTAGAAACAGACGCCACATACTTGGTTCCCAGCAGGTGTCCTGGTACGACTGGGGCACACGTTCAGTCGGCAGCTGAGCCCAGTGGGCCGCGCACCTGCTGTGGGAAGCACCTAAGCATCCCTTGACTTGTTACAGAAGGAAGAGTCACATAGCTCCAGGCCCTCTAAAGTCTAACTTGTTTTATGCAATTATTCAGATATCACCAAATTACTCCAGAGTGGGGTCTACAGCTGCCTCCTGTAAGTTCTAGAAAATCCCTGACAATTGCTTGTGTGTGCCCTGTTCAACTTCCTCAGGGGACCTCCCCTTCTTAGGGGAGCCTATGTGCCTCAGATACAAGACCGACACATTCCCAGAGAGCAGCCCTTCGACCACCAGTAAGGGCCCGTGGTGCGCCCGCCCAGGTGCTGTGGGCACACAGTGAGCCCAGGCCCTGCTCTCAGGACACTGCAGAGCTGTGGGGACAGTGTGAGTCCATTGATAGCAACAGGACAGGGCAGTGATCACGAGGGCAGCAGTGATCACTGCTGGGGAAGAGCAGTGAAAAGGGCTTTCTGGAGGAGGTTCTGCAATGTCTGGTGTGCCCAGCCCTTGTGAGCATCAGCTTTCCTTCCCAGCATGCAGCAGCGGGCGGTGTCACTGCATGGCTCCACGGAGGTCCATCTCCCCACATGCACGCTAAGCTCCAGGGGGGAAGGGGCGGTGTCTTTTTCCTCAGCTTTCCCCCGGCTATCACAATGGTCATCACATGAGGTGCTAAACAAAGCTGACTGAGGGGGAAGGAGAGCGTACTTTTTGCACATTAGAGGGAGTTTCTGCATGGAGAAGAGCTTGGGTTGACTTCTGAAAGGCAAATAAGAAGTTAGCTACAGGATTGAGATGGACAGAGGGGATGGCCTGAAATGACAGGGAGGAGGCCAGGTCGGGAAGGGACAAGCACCAAATGCAAATTGCACTCAAGTCCACAAGAAGCTGGGGGATTTCAAGTCGGCAAATAAAATGACCAAATACCTGATGCAAAAGAAAACGCTGTATTAACACTGATTTAGAGCAAAGAGAGCTCACAGGCACCCAAACCACCTCTGCTCCCTCACCCACACCCACACCCACGGGCCTGCAGTCTAGTCCCCGAGGTGTCCACCCTCCTGCCTGCTGAAACTGAGGCCAGTCTCGTCACATCACGTAGCGTCACTCCTGGGTCTGTTTCATCACACCCTCATAATACACAGGCCAGTCGAGGGAAGGGCCACCTCTTCTTCACCAGAACCCCAGTGCCTACCAGAATTCATCAAGGCAAGCAGCAGCGTCCCTGGAACTAACGGCTGCAAGGTGTGCACCTTGCCACCCAGAATCTTCCACACCTAAAATGAAAATGCTTGAGGCCGGGTGCAGTGGCTCACACCTGTAATCCCAGCACTTTGGGAGGCTGAGGTGGGCGGATCACCTGAGGTCAGGAGTTCGAGACCAGCCTGACCAACGTGGAGAAACCCTGTCTCTACTAAAAATACAAAATTGGGCGGGCATGGTGTCAGGCGCCTCTAATCCTAGCTACTCGGGAGACTGAGGTGGGAGAACTGCTTGAACCCGGGAGGTGGAGGCTGCAGTGAGCCGAGATCGCGCCATTGCACTCCAGCCTGGGCAACAAGAGCGAAACTCTATCAAAAAAAAAAAAAAAAGAAAGAAAGAAAAGAAAAGAAAAGAAAATGTTTGAGCTCCTTCTCTGCCTTAAATATTAAAATCTCTCAACACCAAAAATCTTGGGGAGAGGTTCCTAAGCTGCTCCCCACACAGAACTCCAAGAACACCACCACCAACAGACACAAACCCCTGCCGTGAAGATGGCTGGCCCCCGCGCTGCTGACAGCGTGTCTCTTTCAAGGTAAAGCGTGTCATAGAAAACGTCTCCTCTGCACAGCTCTCACACCTGCCTCTAGGCTGTATCTTTCCTACTGCGCCCTAACCCAGGGAAGATGTGAAATCCACCACCCCAGCGATAAAACCTGGTATGGACAGATCATCTTATGTTGAAACAGACAACCTGCTTTTCCAACTGTTATGCACTTTAATTACACAGGACCCTTCTACTTTGTGTTCGGATACATTTTTCTCTGACTTGCAGGTGCAGCTCACATTCCTCCCTAAGGCTATCAGAAAGTCAGCACTGGAAACAGAGACCGCACAGTCAGGCGGAGACCAGCCCATGTCGCTCTGCAGGTGATGCTGGCTGACGGCTAAGCTGCAGCAGCCACGATCCAGACCCAGCAGAGCCCTCTACCTCACCTGCCCACTTGCCCCAGAGCGCCAGAAGGGGAACCGGCCGTTGGAGGGGCATGGGGGCGGGAAGAGCGTCCTCTTGTCATACCTGCCTGACCTGTACTATGGGGACACGTGTCCAACCATACTCACAAGCATCCACAACCAGCTACCCCATTACTTTACATTTCACCAAGAAAAAGTGTTGCCAATTAGATTCTGGCACAGCATCTTCTATCACGTCCCTGAAAAGCTACTTAGCCTTATCTGGACGAATTGTAACGCATCTTCATCACACCCCAAAGCCCAATGTGCACACAGCCCGTGCATGCTCAGGATGTCCTCACACGCAGGGTCTAGTTCCTCTGGCTCACTGTGGACTGGCTCTGAACATCAGTGTTTTTCCACACAGCCTCCCCCTCCAGAGCCACTGGAGCCATGCGGCCTCATTCTGCACAAGAAAAGGCTCAGCCAGGCACCTCTGGGGGCAGGGCTCAGCCACACCCCTAAGGGGACAGGCAGCCCAGGATCCCCCAGACCTTTGGAGACCCCTGAGGAGAGCCAAGGCCCAGCACAGAGACAGGCAAAGCCAGCAAGGAGAACACAGCAGCCGAGGGAAAGCGTGGACTCTAAGAAAACTAAAAAAATTTTCATCAATACTCTTACTAAGCTAAGAGAAGAAGGCATATCCGAGAACAGGATGCTATGAAAAAAGAACTGTCAGAGCTCAAGAGTTCTCTGAAATGAAAACCAGGCCAGTAGGAATGAAATGCTCAACTCAAGGCAGGAAGACAAGGCAGCCGTCCACAGAGCAGAGCAAAAACCCGACGGGACGCGGGCTCGCGTGCACGCCAGAGGAGCTCCAGCCAACAGGGGAAGATGTGGGGGAAGGAGCAGCTTTCTAAGTCCTTGTCAATCAGCAAACAAACACAAAACAGCTCCAGTGGAAACAGTGTTGGATACTGGGTGAGACATGAAGACACCCCGAATCTCCACTCAGCTCTGCCAGGGGTCACCTTCTGCAGCCACACTCATCACCACAGGTCCCCCAACCTTGGAGGGCAGGGTCTACCTAGCGCCTGCTGCTCTGGCAATGCCTGAGGAATCACTGGGCCCTCTGCTGTGCATGTGTACACGTGATAAAAACAGAGACTCAGGGAAGCCTCACTTGCCAGGACTCCTTCTTTGCTAACGGTGACTGACAGCATACTCGGAGCAGTCAGTGTTGCTTGGGGTATGAACTTTTTTTTTTTTTGAGACAGAGTTTTGCTCTGCTGCCCAGGCTGGAGTGCAGTGGCGCGATCTCAGCTCACTGCAACCAACCTCCGCCTCCCGGGTTTAAGCGATCCTTGTGCTTCAGCCACCCAAGTGAAAAAATAAACTTTTAAAGAAAAGATAACACTAAAATAACGTCTGGGTGACTTTAAAGGATGGTTTAATAAGAGTTGTTTATTAGTATTGTTTTATCATTTTTTTTCTTTTTTGAGACAAGGTCTCTCACTGTCGCCCAAGTTGGAGTGCAGTGGCATGATCTTGGCTCACTGCAGCCTTGACCTCCCAGGCTCAAGTGATCCTCCCACCTCAGCCTCCTCAGTAGCTGGCAATATAGGTGAGTGCCACAGTGACCAACTACTTTTTGTACTTTTTTGCAGTGATGGGGTTTCACCATGTCACCCAGGCTGGCTCAAGCGATCCGTCTGCCTCAGCCTCCCACAGTACTGGGGTTTACAGGCATGAGCCACTGCACCTGGCCTCTATGATTTTTTTTTCTTTTTTTAAGAGACGGGTCTCACTGTGTTGCCCAGGCTAGTCACAGTCTCCTGGCCTCCAGGTGATGCTCCTGCCTCAGCTGCCTACATGCTGACTTTATATCAAAAAGGTTCCATCATTTGATTCCTGCATATTGATTTGATTTCCTCAGCAACTAGGAACTAGCGATTATAATTTCAGCAAAATCAAAACCAACTCCATAGAAAAAAAGCTTGAAGTCATCTTAATCCAGTTACTTATATCTTCCTATAAAACAGTAACCTTTTATATCGTGGAAAACAACGATATATAAAAATTACAACGAGAAACCGGCTGAGAAAATCAGTGGGGCAGGGAGAAGTTACTTATTTCTCCCTGAATAAGTGAAAGTTTTTAGAAAAACACGTTTCTTTGAATCTTGCCATACTGTCAGCAACAGACTGTTCCACCTCAGCGAAGCACAGCAGACATTACTACGAATGCTGGCTTATTGCTCTGGTCACAGTATAATTGCTATTTATTTCCACTTACAAAGGACAACTTACTTAAAGGACAATTTGATTTTCATTACTCAAGGTTCTATGGACAAAAGGAAAATTTGAATCTTCAAGTATTTTTTTTAACAAAAGGAGTTGTAATGAATTATAACTGACGATGAACTGCACGTATTTAAAGGGGTCCGTCTGCTGTTCTGATCTAAGGGCACCTGTGAGCCATGTCCCACCATGGCAGGGAGCATCACCCCTGAGGTGTCCTCCAGCCCCTCCCCAGGAAACCACTGACTGCTTTCTGTTGCTACAGATGAGTCTGCATTTTCTAGAATTTTATGTAACTAGACTCATAAACGGACTCACTGAGTATAAACTTTTTGGAAGGAGTCGTCTAGTTTCTTTCACACAACACGAGATTCGTGCATATGGCTGAGTATCTCAGTTGTCCATTCTGAGACCCCTCAGCATTACTGCCGGGTGGTATTCCACTGCGTGGACGTAACACCAGGGTTGGCCTGTCCACGCGCCTGTGAATGGGTGTCTTCGTTGTTGACAGTCTTGGAACGTTACAAACAAAGCTGCTATAAACACTCATGCGTGAATCTTTTATGAACATGTGCTTAATTCCCCCAGGGTAAATACCTAGGCTGGAACTTACGGGTCATACTTTTTAAGAAACTGCCAGACTGTTTTCCGAAATGGCTGCACCATTTCACATTCCCACCATCAGTGAATGTGATTCTAGCTCCCCCACACCGCAGCCTGAGGTGGGTGGGGCCGGCGTTTTTCATTCCAGTATTTCAAGAGGTGTGCAGTGCCCTTTCACTGTGGTTGACTTAGCATTTTCCTAATGATGAGGATGGTGACTATCTTTTCACATGTGTTTATGTGCCACCCATGTATCTTCCTTGGCAAATCATCTTTTTTTTTCTTTGTGGAGACAGGGTCTCACTGTTGCCCAGGCTAGTCTTGAACTCCTGGCCTCAAGGGATATTCCTGCCTCAGCCTCCCGAGTAGCTGGAACTGCAGGCATGTGCCACTACACCTGGCAGAACTCTCAAAACTTAGTAAGAAGAAGCAACTTGTTGGGCATGGCGGCTCATGCCAGCAACCTAGGCGGCCAGGACAGGAGGATCCCTTGAGGCAAGAGTTCAAGACCAGTCTGGGTGACAGAAGGAGACACCATCTCTTTTTTTTTTTCCCCAGGCAGTTTTGCTTTTGTTGCCCAGGCTGGAGTGCAGTGGCATGATCTTGGCTCACTGCAACCTCCGCCTCCTGGCTTCAAGCAATTCTCCTGCCTCAGCCTCCCAAGCAGCTGGGATTACAGGTACCGGCTACCACGCCTGGCTAATTTTTCTATTTTTACTAGAGAGAGGGTTTTGCCATCTTGGCTAGGCTGGTCTCAAACTCCTGACCTCAGGTGATCCATCCGCCTTGGGCTCCCAAAGTGCTGGGATTACAGGCGTGAGCCACCGCGCCCAGCCGGAGACCCCATCTCTTAAAAAAAAGTTTTGAGAATTCTTTATACATTTTGAACATATAAATCCTTCATCAGCTACATGACTTGCAAATATTTTCTCCTAATCTTTGCCTTTTCATTCTCTGCATAGTGTCTCTCAAAGAGAAAGTTTTAAATCTTAATATATTCTAATTCATCGATGTTGTCTTTTATGGATGTTTTCAGCACTGTATCTCAGAAATCTTCACCTAATTTAAAATCACAAAGTTTGTTTCCTCCCAGCAGTTTTTGTTTTGGGTTTACATTTAGGTCTCGGATCACTTCTAAGTTAATTTGGTGTAAGGGCAGCGGCGGTAGTCAAGGCTCGCTTCTCCTGCATACGAATGTCTGTTCCAGGGTGTCTGCTGAAAAGCGCATCCTTTCTTTGTGGCACTCCTTCATACCCGGCCTGTGTCTGTGAGTCTGTCTGGAGCCTCTTCTGTCCCACTCATCTGTGCTGCCTTCCCTTTTGCTACCTCACAGCGTTGTGATCCTGCTGTTCGAGAGGTCTTGAAATCAGGTTGTGCAAGTCTTCTTCTTTTCAAAATTAATTACTCAAGTTCTTTCCATATCACTTTAACTTGATTTCTTTCTTTCTTTTTCTTTTTTTTTTTTGAGATGCGGTCTCGCTCTGTTGCCCAGGCTGGAGTGCAGTGGTACAATCTCGGCTCACTGCAACCTCTGCCTCCCAGGTTCAAGCGATTCCCTGGCCTCAGCCTCCCGAGTAGCTGGGACTACGGGTGCCCGCCACCACGCCCGGCTAATTTTTGTATTTTTAGTAGAGTCAGGGTTTCACCATGTTGCCTAGGCTGGTCTTGAACTCCTGACCCCAAATGATCCACCCACCTTGGCCTCCCAAAGTGCTGGGATTACAGGTGTGAGCCACTGTGCCCCGCTAACTTTCAGAATCAACTTGATTTCTAAAATAGAAAAATCTGGCCAGGTGCGCTCATGCCTGTAATCCCAGCACTTTGGGAGGCTGAGGTGGGCAGATCGCTTGAGCAGGGGAGTTTGAGACCAGCCTGAACAACACGGTGAAACCCTATCTCCACAAAAGTACAAAAAATTAGCTGGGTATGGTGGCATGTGCCTGTGGTCCCAGCTACTAGGAGGCTAAGGTGAGGGGACTGCTTAAGCCCAGGAGATCGAGGCTGTAGTGAACCAAGATCATGCTACTGCACTCCAGCCTGGTGACAGAGCAAGACAGTGTCAAAAAAAAGAAAGAAAAAAGAAAAGAAAAGAGAAAGGAAAGGAAAAGAAAAGAAAAGAAAAGGCCAGTTACAGTGGCTCACGCCTGTAATCCCAGCACTTTGGGAGGCCGAGGCGGGTGGATCAGGAGGTCAGGAGATTGAGACCAACCTGGCTAACATGGTGAAACCCCGTCTCTACTAAAAATACAAAAAATTAGCCGGGCGTGGTGGCGGGCACCTGTAGTCCCAGCTACTCGGGAGGCTGAGGCAGGAAAATGGTGTGAACCCGGGAGGCGGAGCTTGCAGTGAGCCGAGATCACGCCACTGCACTCCAGCCTGGGCGACAGTGCAAGGCTCTGTCTGGAAAAAAAAAAAAAAGAAAAGAGAAGAGAAAAGCAAAGCAAAGCTATGCCCGGTCAGGTTGTATGAAGTTCTCACACCTTACACTGTGTGGACCTGACTCCTGATTTCCTCACCACAAATAACTGGACTAACCAGACTAAGGACTGGGAGCAAATCAAAGCCCACTGTGCTATGGCCAGATGCGGAGACAGCTCCGTGCACAGCACCTTCTTAAGTGCACAGTCCCCACCAGCATCTGAAGAGGCCTGACACCGCAATGCAAGGAATGAAGGAAGGTGTCACACGCGACCACTGCAAAATGTCAGCAAATACCTAGGATCACTGGGACCGCTGCTGCGTTCCAGGGCACTCAGAGGGCCCCTGTGGTCTTTCCCTGGGCTCCGCCTGGGCTGCACGACATGAGACCCAGAAACTCCGTGGGCGCCGAGACTCCGGCACTACCATCACAGGCACCAGCAACCTCCAAACCTCAGCAGCTGAGGATTTTCCTTACATTTTCAAAAGAAAAACGCACAGCGTAACAACTGCTTGTCACAACACAGTCTCCCAAACCAAGTGGAGACTTGTCCCTTTAGTGGAAAAAGGATTTGAAGTATTTTCGTGTAGCTACACTCTTCAAAAAATTAGTAAGCTGCACAGATGAGTCATGCCAGATGCTCACAGGAGTTCTGTCTGGAGAGCGCTCTCCAATGACGCTGGGAACCGACCTTCAAGAGCAGTCAGCACTCGATGCCCATGTGGTCCAAGGAGAATGTCCCCCTGTCAGGGTTCCTGACAGAGCCCTGACTGGGAGCTCGGCACCATCAGCCGGGACACATTTCCCAGCCTCTTAGGCATCTAGGTGGGACCAAGAAATTAAATCTGGCCTACAAAATATAAGTGAAGTGTCTAGAGGCTGCTTTCAGGAATGTTCCTTAAGAGAAAGATTTCAAGCCTGCCTTTCTTCCTCCTGCTGCCCAGGATGAACGCGTGAGGACTGGTGCCCTGGCTAGCACCTTGGGCCGGGAGCAGAGGGCCACATCCTAGGGATGGCACAGAGTAGCCAGAGGGGGCCTGTACCCGTCCAGGGAACGGGGTGGCCTCCTGCATGCCCTGCTGTGAGAGGGAAATGGGCTTCTGGCCGTCTCGACCCTGGTCACCGTGGGTCACCGGGAAACACAACACTGCTCATCTCTCCTGATTCTTTGTGGTACCCAACTTCAGTGACCAGCTCCCAGCATCTGAACGTGTCAGTTTAAGGAGCGTTCCCTGCCCAGACCAAGGAGCTTTCATCATCAGTCTCCAGAGGCACCACGGCCCCGGGTTCTGTGTGCGCTGCTCTGCAGGCTGCCTCATCCAGTTCTGCTATTTAGCCCCCTGAAGTATGCACCATTCACACCTGAACTGACAACCCCAGGCCCTGCCCGAGCCCCCACCCTTCCCGCCTGTAGAGGCCCCGCAGCCAACAACCCCCCACCCTGGAGACAGCCCACCCCGAGCTCAGGGCCAGCTTCCTATACAGCACTGGCACGGGGCTTTGCACAAGGCACAGCCTTAGCTAGGAAAGAAAAGCATCTCCAGGGTAAGTGTTTTCTTCCTACCCTTCCAGGAGAGAGGGGGAAAAAACTTAGCATCTTACCTCAAAGGAACATTCAACATTTCTGTCATTTTTTGTGTGTGATAATCCCTTCAGGTCTATCTTTTCAACACTCACTGTAAAAGTAAAACAAAAAACAAAAATGAAATAAGAGCTTGAAGTATATACATGATTATTTAGCATTTGATATTTAGCAGTTTTCAAAACCAAGTTCTCAGCACCCAAGGCTGTCCTGTCACTTTGGTGGCATCTCACCTAGAACCAGAGCCCAGAGAGGAAGGCGGGCGGCAGCACCAATGCAGGGCAGATTCACAACAGAAAGGAGGGAAAGCAAAGCCACACCTGGCAATGGAAGGGCAGGAACGGCACTGGAGTACAGACACACGTTTATGGACCCAGCGAGAGCCCAGCAGTAGCTACAACTGAGAATCTGTGCAGCCTCCCGGGTTCACCCTCAAAACCGTTACGAATCTGTCCCAACTTCTGAAAAGGTAATGCTCAGCATTTTCAACTGTGACTGGTTAAGACAATATTTCCCCAAGAACACAGTCACCTGGGGGGCCTCTTCTATGTATTTTCTTCTTTTTTTTTTTTTTTTTGAGACGGAGTCTCACTCTGTCTCGGCGGCTCACTGCAACCTCTGCCTCCTGGGTTCAAGCGATTCTCGTGCCTCGGCCTCCCCAGTAGCTGGGATTACAGGCACATGCACCACCGTGCCTGGCTGATTTTTGTACTTTTAGAAGAGATGGGGTTTTGCCATGTTGGCCAAGCTGGTCTCAAACTCCTGACCTCAGGTGATCCGCCCGCCTCAGCCTCCCAACGTGCTGGATTTACAGGCGAGAGCCACCGTGCCTGGCCTTTCTTTTCAGGAGAATTCATTCTCATCCTTCTCTGTGAGGGCAAGGATGAGGAGATCAGAACAGCAGTCCTGGGGGAGTCAGGAAGATAGCACCGTCTAGGAGCAGAGCCAGGCTGCAGTGAATGAAGCTGCACGGGATGGACAGCCAGAAGGACGAGCGGCCTCACCAGGGAGCCCGGAAGGCATCAGCCTACTCATCCCGTTTTCCACGTACACTGGTGCGTGTTTTTCTCATCAAAAATAAGATGATACAATTAGGTTTTAAGTACTATTTTTAAATGAGCCCAAATATCTGCTCAAAATAAAACAGCCGCGTATCGAACATGCTGTAGTTTCTGACTCAGCCTCATCAAGGCAGGCCTGCCCCGCTGATCCGGCGCTGAAGTTTCTCACTGCCCAACACACCCGGCTCTGCCAGCTTCCACACTTCCCAGGCGCCAGAAGCCCCACACCGCAGCTTTACACATAACTGGGAAAGAGGCTACGGGAGCATTCTCCCTCCTTCCTCCACCAGCCTTCGCTGGGTCTGGAGGCCACCTGGCCGCGTGCGACGGGGATGTCTGCTAATTTGTAGAATCTAACTTTGTCCAACGTGAAATACTCAACACAACTTCTCAGAACTGTGAATGTGACAGTTCCTGCAGGCACCCAAAGACCGCCTGGTCTCCTGCACCACCGTTCTCCACAGCCCTCTCCACGGGCGCCAGTGCTCACACAAGGTCACGGCCACCTCAAAAAACCGTATGGCCAAAAAGTTTTTTGGGGTGGTTGGGAGCAGTGGCTCACGCCTGGTATCCCAGCACTTTGGGGGGGCCGAGGCAGGCGAATCACAAAGTCAGGAGTTCGAGAGCAGCCTGGCCAACATGGTGAATCCCTGTCTCTACTGAAAAGACAAAAAATTAGCTGGGTGTAGTGGCGGGCGCCTGTAATCCCAGCTACTCGGGAGGCTGAGGCAGGAGAATCGCTTGAACCTGGGAGGCGGAGGTTGCAGTGAGCCGAGATCGCGCCATTGCACTCCAGCCTGGGCAACAAAGTGAGACTTCGCCTCAAAAAAAAAAAAAAAAAAAAAAAGTTTTTTGGGAAAAAAAAATCTCAGAAACTCCTTGTAAACTGTCAATGTACATTAGGATATTAAGGACTCTGAGAAGTCCTATAGTACATTATAATTTTTAAAACGATTCCCCACATTTTTTGGCAACTTCTTCTCCTAACATACACGAACCTCTCCTAGAGCAAGGACCTGCTCTGTGCACACGCTCTGGGGATGGTTCTAAGCCTGCAATGCCCAAATCACCCGTGGTAAGTTAAGTTAATTAAGAAGGAATAAAATTAAACGTTCAACCCCCAGTTGTCCTGAAGAACCACGCTGAGGGTTCTGCAGCCACGGGAGGCTAGTGGCTGCCACGCTGGGCGGTGTGCTCCCGGACAGCGCTGTCTAAACCAACACCCGCCCGTCCGTGAGCAGCTCTGTGGGCCTCCACATGCCCCTCATCTGCATGTCCTCTGTGGCCACCCCGTGATACCATGGCTGAGGAGCTGTGCCAGACACCACCCTGCTCCTGGAGCCAACGACACTGACTCCCTGTATCTGCAGAATGAGCCGGCCAACCCTGCGCTGAACCAACCAACCTCGCTCGCTCCCCAGCGTGTGCTACAAACACCCGGCCACGTCCCAGGTCACCCTGCAGGTGCCGTGAGGGTCGTGGAGCACGAGGCAGCGGGCGCTGCGCTCCCAGCGGCACCACCTGCTCCGCCAGGGAACCTCGTGCATCTCACGGATGCGGGAGTCCACTCGGTTTAGAGTTCTTTAAGCTGAAAATAGCACCTCACAGGAAGGAATTACTATAAAAAATACAAATGTTTATTTCCTTTCTGGCAAAACAAAGAGCACAGCACATTTAGAGGCTACACAGCCCTGCTGATGTTCACTCAGTGGAACTACACGCTGTTCCTGCCTGACTTCCTCAGTCAGACTGTCAGCAAATATATAGCTTTTATGTTTTTCTAAAGCAGTACTTCTAAAACTTCCCACAATGACATCACTCTAATCCATGTATTTTACTTTTTTAAACGACATATAGTGTCAATGAATACAGAAACATGTAGTCAGCATTCTCCCTGGCCACAAACACCATGTGTACCTCATGTCCCAGGACTGAATAATATTAGGGTTTATGAAAAAAGTAAAAGGAAAAAAAACCCATCTGGACTGAGAGTAGGAAGTGACTCACTCATATTTCATATCTGGACAGGAAAATGGGAAAAAGCAGATGAATGTTATTCAGCTGTTTTCAAATAAAAGAGGCATTTCCAATTCTAGGCCCCAAATGTTGGCGCATCCCTCTGCAGAATGGCTAGCCTGGGCAGTGGCTGCCCCCCGCCAGGGCACCTCCGGGCCCAGGAGCGACTCCGGGCCCAGCAGCGAGGCTCCCTCTACTCCTGCCCTGGACCCCATGTGCTCCGCGGGCTCTGAAGGCTGAGAAGAGGAGCCTGGGAGAGAGGGAAGACCAGGCACAAGGAGTGAGGGGCCGGGCTAGTGCGGGGGCTGGGTGACCAGCCTGAGTCAAGGTCAGGAAAGATTTCAGCACGCTCTCAACTCTGCAGCCATTAGAGGCTGTGATTCGAAAAACCACAACAAGAAAAAAGGCTGATAGAGCAGCAAGATAAATAGCTCACACATGCCGGGCTCATGCCTAAGTGATGGGCTGATGGGTGCAGCAACACACCATGGCACACATTTACCTATGTAACAACCTGCACAGCCTGCACACGTACCCCAGAACTTAAAAGAAAAAAAGAAAAAAGCCTCGGATATTAACTGGAAAATTACAAATTCTATGCATAACATGATGAGAGTTTTGTTTAAAATGGAAATGAAAACACTAAAACTAAACGATCGAAAGTGATGGGAACAGCTGTGTATGGTGGCGAAGTGAAGAGTGGCTTTTCCCCACATTTCTGTAATGTGGTTTTGCCATCTCAAAGCGAATACCTATCTGCACGCAGACACTCATTACAACCCACTTCCAGTCTGCCCCCAGTGTGGCCGCCTTCCCCTCCCTCCCTGGTCAGCCCCACTGCCTTCTGTGGAGCGTAAGCAAATGCCTAGATAAATTCAGGGGCGGCCGGGAGCTCACGCCTGTAATCCCAGCACTTTGGGAGGCTGAGGCAGGTGGATCACCTGAGGTCAGGAGTTAGAGACCAGCCTGACCAACATGGAGAAACTCCGTCTCTAGTAAAAATACAAAATTAGCCGGGCATGGTGGCTCATGCCTGTAATCACAGCTACTTGGGAGGCTGAGGCAGGAGGATCACTTGACCCCAGGAGGCAGAGGTGGCAGTGGGCTGAGATTTGCGCCATTGCACTCCAGCCTGGGCAACAAGAGTGAAATTCCATCTCAAAAAAGAAAAAAAAATTCAGGGGCAAACATCACCCCATCACCTGAGAGAGCAGAGCCAGGGGGACCACAAAGACAGGATCCGTGCTGGCCAGAAAGCCTCCGTGAGGAAAGCGTTCACGTGCGTAAAAATGGCGATCCGGCCACAGCGCGTGGCAGCCAAGGCCGTGAGGAGGCTCTCCTGGAGCACTGAGGCTGGTCAGCACCGCACCCAGGCAGGCCTGTGTGGGGACAAACACGGCTGGGGCAAAGGGACCCGAGGCTGGGCCAGGCCTGCGCCCTCCTTCTGAAGTAAGAACACAAAGGATGATATACTTTTCCCTATGAAATGTTTGTCTGTTCAAACCTTTCTTCTTTTCTCATTCCAGGTACACAACAGGCATTTTCCTCAAGTCTTACAAGTTAGATCACACAGCCTTCGATAAAATGTATATTCACATAGACTATCATTTTATAATTGAATCAACACCTACATTTAGAAACCAGTACTCTAACGTAGTAACTGAAAAAGCGAGGGAAGCTGGAATAAGAATGGTGATGTCCGAAGTCAGGCCTCCCTTTGGTCCAACTGCACCACACCACGGTGTTTCGATGCCAAGGTGTACAGCTTCTGATTTTTTCCTTTTACACTTCAGTGCCTCTACAATCAGATGCCAGGACCATCTCACACCTGCTGCTGGCCATGTGGCAGGAATAACATGGTTGTGACAGCCTGCCACCTATGGAGAAAATGAGGAAAAAGCCAGCAACCCACCCACAAAGCGGGTACAGGAGCTTAGGAGAAACTCCAAAACAGCAACCGGGCACGCGCTCCAATGCTGTGGTACCGCAGCGCTGCGTGGCACACAGAGCCCACTGCACAGGAGGAATGCACGCCCCGACCCAGCCGGCTGGACGGCGTGCACGGGGGCTGGACTCTGTGCGTCAACTGCAGGAGCACCTCACCTCATTTATTTGGATATTTTCCTTTCTATGCATGTACAAGAATGATATTATGAAACTCTGCAGCCAAGTCTTAAAGGGCTCTTTCAATAAAACTATGACCAATAAAAAGCAGCATGTTAGTTTTGTGGGCAATGTGTTTACTTTTTTAGATACAGAGAAAGTCTTCCAGCCAGTAGCAACTCACAGTTAATGACACACGGGAAGGAGACGGAATGATGCCTCCCAAGACCTGAGTTCGAATATTCATTGAGTAACTAAGGTCAGTTTTGTGTCTGCTTCCTCATTTGTTTAATGCGGATAGTAGCTTAAAAGGGCCAATAGTTTGTAATCAAATATGAATAAAAACAGGAAATGGTCCTAGTAAGTATAAAGATATAAAATCCCCAAGAAATAAAGGGCCCTGCTGGGGCATTCACACGAGGCCTGGGCCCACGGTCAGCACTGCCCCCGGTCTTCCTCCTGCTTGGGGCATTCACAGGAGGCCCGGGCCCACCGTCAGCACTGCCCCGGTCTTCCTCCCGCTACAGAGGAACAGCAGAGGGCCCTACAGTGGAGTCCCTGAAATGCAACTGATTTATCTCCATGGAGCCTATGGCTCCAGAGGTGAAGTGTCCTGCCTCACCTTTGTTACTAATGAGCAGACTGTATTATTTAGTTAAGATGTATTTCTGGTTTATAGGGGACTCAGAAACCTAGGAGCTAAATTTACCACTATATTGCTATTTAAACAAGCTAAGACAAGCCATGAATACTACTAAGTTTCCTTTCTGAAGTGCCCTGGGTATGGATTATGGAATCTTCTTTATAGGATTCCAAAAGGCCTGGGAGGACAACCCTCATACAAGTTCTTTTTTTTTTTTTTTTTTTTTTTTTAGAGGGAGTCTTGCTCTGTCGCCAGGCTGGAGTGGCATGATCTCAGCTCACTGCAACCTCTGCCTCCCAGGTTCAAGTGATTCTCCTGCCTCAGCCTCCTGAGCAGCTGGGACTACAGGCACGCACCACCATGCCCAGCTAATTTTTGTATTTTTAGTAGAGATGGGGGTTTCACTATGTTGACCAGGCTGGTCTCAATCTCCTGACCTTGTGATTCACCCGCCTCGGCCTCCCAAAGTGCTGGGATTACAGGCGTGAGCCACTGTGCCTGGCCACAAGTTCTTACTCCTCACTTTGCTAAGCAGTCTCCCCCTTGGCACTTTGCCTTAATGACCAAGTGCGATTTCCAAAGTAAAGCAAAGCTGAATCAAAAACCTATGATATTCCTATAAATTAAAAAATAAAAAGATTAAATCTTGAGATAGACACCTCACTCTGATTTGATCATTACACATTATATACATATATCAAAATATCACATACACCTCCAACCCAAAAGATGTAGGTATAACTACGAGATATCCATAGAAAATAAACACATCTTACAAGTTACATTAAAAAACCACATACATTTTAAACAAACAAGATCTTAGAGGATGATTAAAATGTTACAAAGTCAAAATACAGGTAACCACATCAATTCTGTATCTTATATATCTAATTCTACAATGACTAGGTTGGTAAATCAAACCACAGGACAATCAGCACAATAGTTGTGAAGTAGTTTGCTGTCTACCAGCAGCTCTCTACATCCTTTAATTAAAACGAACCAAACATTTTCCCACACAATTTTATGCTGCTAACAAGCATTTTTAAAAGTTTATTTATTTTAGAGATGGGGCCTGCCTATGTTACCCAGGCTGCGCTCGAACTCCAGGGCTCCAGCAATCCTCCTGCCTCAGCTTTCTACGCAGCCAAGACTACAGGTGAAAGCCGCTGTGCCCGGCCTAACATGCACTTTGAATTCACTGACTGAAATGCATGCGACAGTATGCTTTTATGTTTACAATTTTTTTTTTTTTTTAAGATAAGAGTTTTGCTCTGTCGCCCAGGCTGGAGTGCAGTGGTGCAATCTCAGCTCACTGCAACCTCCATCTCCTGAGTTCAAGCGATTCTTGTGCCTCAGCCTCCTGAGTACCTGGGATTACAGGCGCACACCACCACGCCTGGCTAATTTTTGCATTTTTAGTAGAGACAGGGTTTCGCCATATTGGTCAGCCTGGTCTCGAACTTCTAACCTCAAGTGATCCACCCACCTTGGCCTCCCAAAGTGCTGGGATTACAGGCATGAGCCACCGTGCCCAGCTGATTCTAAAGTTTTAGACAGAGAGATCAGACATTTTATAAAACAGAATTTGCAACATGTTTCAGGAAGGCACCAGTATCCAGAGGTCACTGGCCACATCCCAGACTATGCATAAACTGATTCCTCACAACAAAATACCCATTTTCTTTTTGACAGGGTCTCACTCTGTCGCCCAGGCTGAAGTGCAGTGGTGTGATCTTGGCTCACTGCAGCCTCGACCTCCTGGGTTCAAGTGATCCACCCACCTCAGCCTCCTGAGTAGCTGGCTCTACAGGCATGCATCACCATGCCCAGCCGATTTTTGTATTTTTTTTTTGTAGACACGGGGTTTCGCCATGTCACCCAGGCTGCTCTAGAACTCCTGGACTCAAGTGATCTGCCTGCCTTGGCCTCCCAAAGTACTGGGCCTACAGGCCCGCACCTTCACGCCCAGCCCTGCCCCTCATTTTCAGATGAAAGCATAGAAATACTCTCTAACATCAGTCTTCTATCTGCTATTATATATATGCGACTGTTCCCATAAAGTTTTTTTTTTTTTTTTTTGGAGATAGAGTTTCGCTCTGTCACCCAGGCTGGAGTGCAGTGGCGCCATCTCGGCTCACTGCAAGCTCCGCCTCCCGGGTTCACGCCTCAGCCTCCCAAGTAGCTGGGACTACAGGCGCCCGCCACCACGCCCAGCTAATTTTTTGTATTTTTAGTAGACACTGGGTTTCACTGTGTTAGCCAGGATGGTCTCGATCTCCCGACCTCGTGATCTGCCCGCCTCGGCCTCCCAAAGTGCTGGGATTACAGGCGTGAGCCACCGCGCCAGGCCTCCCATACATCTTCATATAAATACTCAAGCTGATTACTAATAGAGTCACCTACATTATCTTAATATGCTTCATCTTTCCCGGTTTTGTCTTGGGGTCAGAAGAAGTATTTATGTACAAAAATCTTTTATTAAGTCCATTTCTTTTTTTCTGTCTTGATTTTCCTTATCTCCCATTCATATTTATTGTTTAAGTCTGTAGTTCTATTGGATTCAAGTTTGAAAGGCAATACAAAACTCCTCTCCAACATAAACATACTGGTGTTACTCCATTTGTGCCTCCAGAGTAAGAACACAAAACAAAATCTGAACTAGAACTCTGATTTTAGCAAATAAAATTAGGGGCTTTATTGTAAGAAAATATGTTTTTCTTAAAGGTACAATCCACAACTCTGAGATTAAACATAATTCATCAATAAATAGCCACATATTCTAGCGCATTAAAAAGGCACTCTTATAAAGTTGTTACAGCTTTCCTCTTACTTTTTTGGGGCCAATCTGTGTTTCAGGGAAACTGAACTAAAGATGATCTATGAAAACGTAGTGTTGGGGGACTCTGGTTCCAGGTAAGATGGAGCAGCAACGAAAGCCCCGGGAAGGGAGACGCTCCTCTCTGATGTGGGGGCTGCAATTCCAGGTGGGGTGACACCTCCTCACTGCCTTTTCTTCTCTCTGTCTTCCCGTGAAGATGGGGATGGTCACTGAAGTGCACAGCAGAGAGGGCTAAAGCCCCAGCTTTCTGGCTGGAGGACCAAAAAGGGGAGCCCCTGGGAACTGGAAGTACAGAAGGATAGCAGAGAGGGAAGATTTCAGGGAAGCAACCCCATGGCGTTGTGGGTGCGTTCACCCGGGGGCTGCACATGGAAGAATCTGAACTGCCGAACACACCTCCAGCAGAGTCTCAGGCTGGACGGCAAGCAATGCCCCCGAAGGACGAGGCCAAACAGCACCGCCACAGCTCAGAAAATGGAGCTGGCACCACAGCCACACCCCACAGAAGGCTGCACAATACTTGCTGTCAGAACCCAACCAGGTCAACTGCACCAAACCAAAAGCATCAACATTCTCTGTAGGATTAAAGATGAGTCGGAGTCTCGTAACATACTATTCAAGAAAATCAACAGATCCCAACACTGAGATGGCACAGATGCTAGAACTACCAAAGACACCGAAGCAGCTACTGTCACAATGCCCCAACAGGGAGGGGCAAACACTCCTGAGATGCACAGACAGACAGAAAGCCTGCACAAATCCAGGTGTAAAGAACCAAATGAAAATTTACAGAAAAAAAAATTAAAACTTTAGGGGTGGGACAATGGCTGAAAAAGTCCCAAATTTTGTGAGAGACATAAGCCTATGCATAAGAAGCTCAATGAGCTTATCCAAACAAGATAAGCCCAAAGAAATCAACACCCACACACGTCATAAGCACAATGCTAAAAACTAAAGACAAAAAAAATCTTGAAAGCAATCAAAAACAATACATTACCTCATAGGAGAAAACCATTCAAATGACCGGGACTTTCTCATCAGAAACCATGAAGGCCAGAAGAAAGTAGAATCATATTTTAAAGTACTAAAGGCAAATAACTACCAACTGTAACTCTACATCCAGTGAAGGTGAAATAAGACACCCTCAGATGAAGGAAAACTGAGAGGACTGTTTGTCAGCGGGCCTGCTCTGAAAGAACTGCTAAAGTTCTTTGAACAGAAGGAAAATGAGCAGGAAGGAAACTTGGACCATCAGGAATGAAAGAAAAGCAAGAGAAATGTGAAATATCTGGGTAATATAAAAGCAGTCTATTCCGCTTTTGAGTTGTTCAAAATAGGTTTGATGGTTGAAAACAAAAATCATTAACGCGGTCCCAAGCAGCTTTCGATGCCTGCGGATAGAATTCCTAAGACAACTGTGACCGGAAGGACAGAGGCCGGGATGGTGGTCGGGTTTCCACCTCCCACCGGCACTGGTAAGTGGGCTCCAGGCAGACTGGGGTCACTGATGGCTCTACAAAAGATTCAATGAGAAAACACTGCTGCTTCCAAGAAACCTGTTTTTTTTAAGTGGGCAGCTTTTTATCAATGCAGGAATTGTCAAGTGAGCCTTTTATTTGCTACTAGGTAAGTCAGCTGAGTTGGGATCAGTAAATTTAAAAGATGCTGACAGTGGCCAGGCATGGGGGCTCACACCTGTAATCCCAGCACTTTGGGAGGCCAAGGCAGAAGAACTGCCTGAGCTGAGAAGTTAGAGACCAGCCTGGGCAACATGGCGAGACCCCGTTTCTACTAAAAATTTAAAAAATTAGCTGGGTGTGGTGGTACACACCTGTAGCCCCAGCTACTCGGGAGGCCAAGGCTGGGGGATCCCTTGAGCCCAGGAGTTCAAGGATGCAATGAGCAGTGATCACACCACTGCACTCTAGCCTGGGTGACAGAGTGAGATACTATCTCAAAAACAAAAACCAAAAAAGCCAGGAGCTGTAGCTCATGCCTATAATCCCAGCACTTTGGGAGGCTGAGGCAGGCAGATCACTTGAGACCAGGAGTTCAAGACCAGCCTGGCCAAAATGGGGAAACCCAATCTCTACTAAAAATACAAAAATTAACTAGGTGTAATGGCCCATGCCTGTAGTCCCAGCTCCTCAGGAGGCTGAGGCATGAGAATCACTTGAACCTGGGAGGCGGAGATTACAGTGAGCCGAGACTGTGCCACTGCACTGCAGCCTGGGTGACAGAGTGAGACTCTATCACAGAAAAAAAAAAAAAAAAGAAAGAAAGAAAGAAAGAAAAGGAAAAAAACAGAAAGGGCCCTGTGGTGCTAGACTGTCACTGAGAAGGCCTGGAGCAGCCACATTCCATCAGCAGGGCACACACAGCATCAGATTTTGGCTTCTAAAACCCATTTCCCACTAAATGAACCGAGGCCGTTGGAAATTGTTGATTTCAGGGCTAGGGGAAAGAAAGCTGAGTGTTGAACATCTTGTTACGTCAGAAAGCAAGGAATTGCTCATAGAATGACAGGACATATTAAAAAGACACAAAACATCAGTTTTCAGGGGCTCCCACCAGCCAAATCTGGTACAGCTTCAACATCAGAGTAACGACATTAATGGATTATAACTCACTGAATAAAACAGGAAACAATAATCCCATACAAACTTAAATAAATGATTAAGCTGAAAGTCTGATAAGAAACAGACTATTTATCTAGTTAGAAAGCAATTTTTACACAGGAGAATCCTGGCAGATAGCATGAAAATTAATAGAGTGACTGTCATCAGTAATGGAACAAATTGAGAGCTTGTACCGCCTGACAGGACACAGTGAGAGCAGCGTAGCATGTTCCTGGCAAAGATGTACAGCCTGAATCTAGTCAGGAGAAGTATCGAACAAACCCAGATTGTGGGATGGTTGGCAGAATCAGTGGTTCATCATCTTCTAAAGTATCCAGGTCATGAAAGACAAGGAAAGATGGAGGAGCAGCTACTGAAGGATACAAAGGAGGCCAAATGCACCCTGGGATTCCGAACTTGATCCTCTGGGTATAAAAGGCATTACTGGGACAATGGCCGGAATGGGAGTAAGCCTGAGAATTAGAGGGTGGTGACATCTCAATGCCAACTTCCTGAGCTTGATGGCGGTACTTATTGTTTGCAGAAAACACATGATCACGATTTGGGGATGTTGGGGGATCAGATCCACGATTCACTCCCAATGTTTCAGGAAAGTTGTTTATATTGTAGTGACAACTTTTCTATAAATTTGTGATTTTGTTTTTCAAAATAAACTTTTTTTTTGAGACGGAGTCTTGCTGTGTCACCAGGCTGGAGTGCAGCGGTGTGATATCAGCTCACTGCAACCTCTGCCTCCCAGGTTCAAGCAATTCTCCTGCCTCAGCCTCCGAAGCAGCTGGGACTACAGGTGTGCTCTACCACGCCCAGCTAATTTTTGTATTTTCAGTAGAAACAGGGTTTCACCATGTTGACCAGGATGGTCTCGATCTCTTGACCTCATGATCCACCCACCTCAGCCTCCCAAAGTGCTGCGATTACAGGCGTGAGCCACTGCACCTGGCCTAAAATGAACCATTTTTAAAGACGCAGATCTATTCCCTCAGTGTGTACCATCAGAAGAAAGGCATTGTCTGTCAGTGCTTATTTTTTTGATTGGAGAGGTTGAATTTCTTTCTTTCTGTTAATTATGATTGCTGTGTTATCTTCCTGTATTTTGTTTTTACTCTGAAGGATCATAATCCATTCTTCCAAGTCTTCAGGAATTACTTGGTATAGGTTTTAACAGGCCACCATGTGATCAGATGTTCCTTTGAAGTTTCCTTTGGTATTTTATTACCAGATAGTCCCTCAAGCCACGGCGTGTGGGCTCAGCCACTACGACTATGTGATGACGCGCCGACCTGAGAAACACACATGCTGACCATCTGGCCAAGAACTGAAGACCAGGGCAAAACCACAGCATATCACAAACATTTTTCCAGAACAGGGTTGTAGTGTCTCTTTTGATGCCAAATTTTAAAACAAAGCAAATTAAATAATGATTGTTGAGGGAAAACTAATTTTTTAATTAAAGAAGATTCCATCTAATTACGCATGCTGTTTGGAAATCAACCTATTTTTCTAGGTCCTATCATCTTCCCAATTGATTTAAAAAATATTTTTAGGTACTCCTTGCTCCAAACATCGACAGTATTTTTCTTAAACAATTTTGGCCAGGCACGGTGGCACATGCCTGTAGTCCCAGCTATTTGGGAGGCTAAGGCAGAAGAATCACTTAAACCCGGGAGGCAGACGTTGCAGTGAGCCAAGATCGCGCCATTGCACTCCAACCTGGGCAACAAGAGCAAAACTCCGTCTCAAAAAAAAAAAAAAAAGACTTAAAAAAAAAAATTGGCAGGGTGCGGTGGCTCACGCCTGTAATCCCAGCACTTTGGGAGACCAAGGTGGGTGGATCACTTGAGGTCAGAAATTTGAGACCAGCCTGGCCAACATGGCAAAACCTCGTCTCTACTAAAAATACAAAAATTAGCTGGGAGTGGTAGCACGCACCTGTAATCTCAGCTATTCAGGAGGCTGAGGTGAGAGAATCACTTGAACCTGGAAGGCAGAGGTTACAGTGAGCTGAGATTGCACCACCGCACTCCAGCCTGGGCGACAGAGGGAGACTCCATCTCAAAAAAAAAAAAAAATTATGAGACAGAGACTACACATGACCCACAAACACAAAAACATGAATTACCTGGCCCTTTACAGAAAAAGTTTGCCAGCTCCTGAATCAGAGTGTCAGTGGAAATGCTGACAACAAACTCTACCTTTTGAGCAAATGAGATGATGAAAAAGTGGCTTTGCTTTCCTTGGTTTATAGCTGAGGTCAGCAAACTGACTTTTTTTTTTTTTTTGAGATAGAGTTTCGCTCTGCCACCCGGGCTGGAGTGCAGTGGCGCGATCTTGGCTCACTGCAACCTCCACCTCCCAAGCAATTCTCTTGTCTCAGCCTTCCGAGTCACTGGGATTACAGGCACACACCACCATGCCTGGCTAGTTTTTTTGTATTTTTAGTAGAGACGGGGGTTTCACCATGTTGGCCACGCTGGTCTTGAACTCCTGACCTCAGGTGATCCACCTGCCTTGGCCTCAAGAAGTGCTGGGATTACAGGTATGAGCCACCGTGCCCGGCCAGCAAACCAACATTCTACATGAGAAGACAATTTAGTAACACAAATACCACATGAGAATTTTCACATTCAAAATACATATAACGTCATCTAAGACTCAACAGGAAGACAGAATTCTGCCAATAGACTAGGAAAAGACACTCCGGCAAAGCTCTTTTGGGGCAGAGCCTTATAAGACACATACATATTCTTAAAGATGGGGGAAGAAACAGACCTCACCCCTCCACCCACACATATTTTGGGCCAGGGGGAACTAAGCAGGCAGCCTGGACACCTGCCAGACTGCAAAGGGCCTGTGTGAAACGGCAAGGGGGTCAGGTGTTTCTCTTTTAATTTGAGGCGAAATTTACATAGAGCAAAATGCAGAGATCTGAAGTGTACAATTCAATGAGTTTGGGTACATTTATATGCCCATGTGATCACTAATCCTTGAATCAAGACGCAGTGCTTTTCAATTCTCTAAAAAGTCTTGAACGTCATATAAACAGGACCATACACGGGCCCTGCTTTCATTCAACATTGTATTTTTGAGATTCCGATGTGGTTACATGTATTAGCTTGGAAAATGACTGAGTTCTCTTCCATTGTATAAATATACCACAGCTTGTTTATCCATTCTCCTACTCATGGACATCTGGGTTATTTCCAGTTTGGGGCTATTATGCATAAGCTGCTATAAGCCTTCATCTCCAAGTGCTGTTGTGGATGTACGCTTTCATTTCTTTGGGATAAATTCCCTAGGATGAGAACTGCAGGAATATAAGATACATTTATCACTTCATAAGAAATGCCAAATTGTTTTCTTAATGGTTGTACCATTTAATCCTCCCATCAGCTGTGGATGAAAGCTCCAGCTGCTTCTGATCCTAACATTTGCTATTCTGTCCTTCTGACTTCCATTACCTCGGTGAATAGAAATGATACTCTCCTGTGGCTTTGATGTGCATTTCCCTGATGACTGGCGACTTGAATCATGACATCCCTGGACAATCTGTGTGTACAAGCAGGTATGAGTCCTCTGGAGTTAACTGCCTTTCTTTTTTCTGCTGGTAGAAAAAAACCTAATTGCATTAATATATGTGTAATCTACTGCTTGGAATGCATACCATTCTTCCATAGGAAGATAATCTTCACAATCATTAATGTCTTCCATTTCCTTATATAGGTTGTATTCCTAATCTGAAAATCCAAAATCCAAAATGCTCCAAAATCTGAAACATTTTGTTATTCTGAATGAAAATAACTTTCATTCAAAACTTGGCTTGCCACAGTCCTCTGGCATCCACTGTTGCAAATGGCAAGTCCAATGTTAGCCTGATTCTGGTTTCTTCACAGGTGAAATCTGTTTTGTTGTTCTCCTTTGAAAACATGTAAGATCATTTCTTGATCCCTTATCAAAAAAAACAACAATGCGTCTCGACATGGGTGTTTTCAACTCACCTTTCTCAGCACTCAGTCTGCCCTTTCGTGTGAAGACTCACGAGGCCGTTTTCTTCCCGTGCGTACTGAACATGCTCCTTCCTTTCATCTTCTCTTCCAGCCACCCTGCATTTCAGAGGCTGAGCTTGGCTGCCCATTTGCGCCACTCACCTTCTACCTTGTATCTCCACATTCGGCAATCCTCGAACACTACTGAATGTTTTGCTCTGGTGGTCACTTTTACATCCCAACAACTCTCTCTTGGTCTTCATGTTTTCTTTTTTCATGGCACCCAGGTTTCATCTGACAAATGCAATATCCCCTCAGCCTCCCACAAAATGTTAATTGGAGTTTCCCTAAGTAGGATGCTTATCAAAAAGATCAGCCTCTGTTCTCTGAATTGTCTGTGTACTTTGCAGTAGTCTGAATTCTCTGCCACAGTTCTTTACCCCTCGTCACACTGAAACCCATGCTGCAGCTGGCTTACGGTAGTGTAGACTTTCCTATCCTTGAATTTGGAGCTGTGGCCATAAGACTCACTGCGGACATCAGAAACAGGCAGAAGCGACCGTGTGCCGGCCCAAGCTTGGCCTTACGAATCCTCATGGCTCCCATGTGCCCTTGGTCCCCAGTTCAAGGAGGATGAGGGACGCCTGAGTCAGAGCCACCCCAGCCACTACGGCCTGAACAGTCACGCAGCATGGCCCAGCTGACACCAGCCAGCCCACACATCTGTGAGGAAGGCGCTCATCTTGGGTGCTCCTGAGCTCTGCTGGTTGGCTGTTACACAGCTGTAGCTGACCCAACACATCCCAGGCGTCTCTTAACCCTGTTGTGGTCTGTCTTTACAAGCTTCCTTACATCCTTTCTCTAGAACAAAACCTCATAAAAACAATTGGGCACACTTTAATGTTCCTATCTCTAAAACTCTGAAGAGAAGTAGAAAGGGATAGATGCAGGGAAGAGAGGGTGAGGGGCACAGCACAGGGGGAAGGGCACCATGGTTCCTGGGCTCCTAGGCCCTCCATCCATGATCACGAGGGAGGAGAGAGGAGCACTCAGCAAATCACAGAGGTGCAGAGGCGCAGCGACAGACCCCCACCAATTCAGCAACGCCACCAAGAGAGCAAACCCCAATCCCTTTCTCTTTAGGTCGACAGAGACCTACAGAAGAAAACCAGTAGTTTTCTGCCAAATGTCTTTCTTTAATTTGCTTTCAAGGTATCTTTATTAAGTGGTTTAATCTACATTCCCAACAATGAGAAACCACTTCAACAATTTACAAAATTATGCTTAAAAAATCACAGTAAAGGGAATATTATTTATGGTAGAGGGGAGAGTTTAAAAAATGACCCAGGATAAGCTGGGCATGGGGGCTCACGCTTGTGATCCCAGCACTTTGGGAGGCCGAGGTGGGTGGATGGCTTGAGCCCAGGAGTTCAAGACCAGCCTGGCCAACATGGCAAAACCCTGTCTCTACAAAAAATATGAAAATTAGCTGGGTGTGGTGGTGTGTGCCTGTGGTCTCAGTTACTGGGGAGGCTGAGGCAGGAGGATTGCTTAAGCCCCAGAGGTCGAGGCTGCAGTGAACTGAAAAATTGAGGCACTGCACTGCAGCCTGGGCAACAGAGTGAGACCCTGTCTCAAAAAATAAAGAGAAAAAGAACAGCATTGTTTTCCAGCAGACGCCCCTTCTTCTAGGTCATATACAAGACAACCAAATGTCTTCACACTTGAACTAAGAGCTGTACCACGATCACACCGTAGATACTTCCTGCTTTAAAATGTTATTACCAAAAGCCAGTTTTCATTTAAAAATTGGAAAACTGTATTCTTAAGACTTGCAGTTAAATAATAATTTTCCTAAAATATCAACTGACTTTCTCACTTTCATTTGCTTGTCTATGTTAATGGGATAATTTCTAGAAGCATTACCTCTTGTAGCTGTTATTAGAATTTGAACATTCACCATCACACTGATTAAGCTGCTCCTTCTTCCCTACATCTTTTTAGGACATGCCATGTTATACTTAAGAACATGATATAATTTATTTTTCTTTGGTTTTTTATTATCTAGCTACATTGCATTAATTTCATTTGTTAGTTCTTCACAAAGAGAAACAAAAGTAGTGAGTAATTGGGAAAACATAAAGCTGATAATAGATTCTTTTTTTTTTTTTTTTTGAGAGAGGCTTTCACTCCTGTTGCCCAGACTGGAGTGTAATGGCATGATCTCGGCTCATTGCAACCTCCACCTGCCAGGCTGAAGCAGTTCTCCTGCCTCAGCCTCCTGAGTGAGTAGCTGGGATTATAGGCATGTGCCATCTTTTTTTGTAGAGACGGATTTTCACCATGTTGCCCAGGCTGGTGTGGAACTCCTGAGCTCAAGTGATCTGCCTGCCTTGGCCTCCCAAAGTGCTGGGATTACAAGCATGAGCCACTGCGCCTGGCCTGATAATATTTTTAAAGTAGGAAAAACAGGAAGTGAACACCTTTTCCTTTTCTTTTTTTTGAGATGGAGTTTCGCTCTTGTTGCCCAAGCTGGAGCGTAATGGCACGATCTCGGCTCACAACAACCTCTGCCTCCTGGGTTCAAGCGATTCTCCTGCCTTAGCCTCCCGAGTAGGTGGGATTACAGGTGCGTGCCACCATGCCCGGCTAATTTTTTGTATTTTTAGTAGAAATGGGCTTTCACCATATTAGCCAGGCTGGTCTCAAACTCCTGACCTCAGGTGATCCGCCCGCCTCAGCCTCCCAAAGTGCTGGGATTACAGGCGTGAGACATCGCGCCCAGCCTTTTTTTTTTTTGAGATAGAGTTTTTCTCTTGTTGCCCAGGCTGGAATGCAATGGCATGATCCCGGCTCACTGCAACCTTCGCCTCCCGGGTTCAAGCAACTCTCCTGCCTTAGCCTCCCAAGCACCTGATATTACAGGCACGTGGCTACCACACCCAGCTAATCTTTGTATTTCAAGTAGAAGCGGGCTTTCACCATGTTGATCAGACTGGTCTCAAACTCCTGACCTCAGGTGATCCACCCAACTCAGCCTCCCAAAGTGCTGGGATTACAGGCGTGAGCCACCATGCCCAGACAAATTTCCATTTCTAATGATTAGTGATGTGGCACTTCAATTTAGGGGCCTTAGGAAGGTCACTTATTTACATATTAAGGTAAACATTCTGCTCGGCATTAGTACGTTCTAAGCGCAGCGCCAGCCATAAGTGATATAAAAATGAAAAGGTTCAAAGAAGTGATGCTGTGCTAGGCTTCAAGGGCAGGGCCTATTCTGGGCAGGGGGATGCTACAGTCAGGGCCCAGGAGCAGGACAGTGCTGTTGTCATCAGAGCGGAAGGGGAGTGTCAGGAGCTGATACAGGGAAGGAAGAAGGTCACACAGAGGCAGCAGCTCCCTGGCTGGTGACACCACAGTGAACACGGAAAGAAATCCTGCAGGTCTGCTGCATTCAGACGTCTTGGTTTGAAATGTGATACTTTCTAGCTCACGAGCCTGGGCAGTTATTTCACCCCTCAAAGCCGCATGTCCTCACCTGAGCAAAAGGAATCCCGGCTCTCCCTGCACGGCACGGGGTTGGGCAAGTGTGGGCTGACTGCAGCGTTCTTGAGCCACCGCGGACAAGCCGTAAGCAGGGGCGTGCAGTGACGCAGTGTGTACTGGACTGCTCCCTGCTTGACAGACTGAAGAGGGGCAAGGCCAGAGACAGAGGGACCCACGAAGTGACAGATAAGATGGAGGCCCAGATGAGGGGGAAGAAACAATGATAGCCTTGCAGGGCCAGAGCCACATGTGGGAGAGGAGCTACCTTGGACTTACAGGTTTCGCTCTAAGCACTCAAATGCTGGGATCAATCACCAATGTGGGAACCATGTTGAGGGCAGGCAGGAGCTGGCAGCTCCATGCTGGGTGGGCGACTGCATACCCACTGGCTGCATGGGTGGAAATATTCACGTTATCAGTGGCTGACGAGGACTTGGAGTCTGTAAGGGTCTCAGCTGAACTCAGAGCTGAAAGCCACCAAGAGAGGGATAGTGGCTGCAAAACAGGCTTGGGTAAGACGGCTCAGGCAAAGAGTAAAGTAGGGTACAGAAGAGCGCTATCAGGACCACCAGCCTTTGAGGGACACAAGAAGAGGGAATTTCAAAGGAAATAGAGAGGCAAGGGGAAAGCCAGGCAAGGGTGTTCTCAGGAAACTGATTTAATGGAGCCCACCAGCTTCACAGGGATGACATTTCACAATTTAAAAAAAGCAGAAGCAGCCAAGGGAGGATGGAGTTTGGGGCAGGGCAGTCACAAATGCCAAGAAAAGGTAGTGAGCTCTGAAAGCACCTACCCTGCTTGTCAGCTGAGGAGCCCCTGGTGACCCCCCTCGTGACAGCAGTTTCAGGGAGGTGCAGGTGCTGAGGCTGGGGTGAGTGGTGCAGCTGAAAGAAACAGCGAAGCCCCATGCCTTCCAGCAGCGTGGCTGTGACGTGACAGGGAGGAGGGCTCAGGTGGCCCAAGTGCACACATGTGCCCACGCCCAAGTGGAGATACCTTGGCGGCCCTGAGAAAGGAGAGAAGGCTGAATACAGAGGGGGACGCCAAGCACCCGTCTCCCTTGACAGAGGAGTGGACACAGCCTGGGAGGGGAGGCAAAATAGAGGGGCAGATTGGCTTCTGAACAAGCTGGAAGATGGAACGCTGACCTGTGACAACCTCCAGCAAAGCCACCTGCTGGAAGGAAGGGGGTGCTCCTGGGGGACAAAGCCATGCTTGGGAGCGAGCAGCGCTCACGCAGAGCCCGACTAGGGGCAGGTGGCATGACCTGGGCCCGCTGGGCCACAGTCATGGCAACAGCTCCTATAGGACCAACCCTTCCACAAATAACAAAGAACGATTCTGGGGAAAAAAATGTATTTACAGAACAAAACACCCCTCTGAAGTCACTGGAGAGTAGTGGGAGCAGGCAGAACCTGGAGGAAGGCCGCAGAACATGGGAGGGTGCGGGTTTGTGCTTTTCACCCGAGGGCGGGCCCTGTCAGTTCCCCCGTCAGTGCCCAGCCCTGGGAAGAGGGGATAGGGCTGGGATGAGCGCAGCTGCTCACCAAGGAGAGCGTCCCAGACAAAGCCCAGGCTCTGCGCGTGCCCGCCACACACCTGGCTGCCCCAGCCACGGGTGGAGGGCCGACTTCACACAGCTGGTGCGGTCTAAGGACTAAGGCACCTCCATCTGCTGCCTGCCCCCACCAGCAGAAGCCTCGACCTTGTCCAGACAATATTCCCTGTTGCAAGAGAGAAACAACACTCTTCAGAACACGAGAAAAGCTGGAAACTCTATAATCACACACAATGGCACAATCTAGAATTAGACATTCATAAAAATAGGGAAATGTGAGGAATACTCAAGAGAAAACGCGATGAATGGACACCAGCCCTAAGTGACCCCAATGCTGGAACTGGCAGACCAGGATTTGAAAGCAGCTATTATAATGACATTCAAAGATGTAAAAACAAAAATGCCCACAATAAATGAATGGACAGAATCTCAGCAGAAAAAGAGAAATTATAAAAAAGAACCATACAGAAATTCTGAAACTAAAAATACAGTATCTGGTATGAAAACGTCCATTAGCTTGGTGTACCAGCAGACTGAAAATGACAGAAGGGTACAAGAGCTTGAAGACAGATAAAAAGAAAATGTCCCATCTGAGGGAGAGAGAGAGAAGAATTTGAAAAATGAACTGAGCTTCACCTCAGATCTGTGGGACAAGACCAAAGATTTCTCATACATGAGAACTGGAGTCTCAGATGGAGAAGAGGAGGAGAATGAGGAAGAAAGAATACTTCAATACTGGCTGAAAAGTTTCTGTTGTAGTGCAAAACATAAGCTGAGACAAGCAGTTCAGTAAACAAGAAATGAAATAAAAGAAAATTACACCAAGGCACATCACAGACAAACCATTCCAAACCAAAGACAACATCCTCAACGCAGCCAGAGAAAAATGGCCCACGGCATACAGCGACAGAAATGCTAGAGGACTTTTCTTTAGAAAAATAAGAGCCAGAATATAGCAAAATGACATTGTTAAAGTTAAAACAAAAACTCTCAATGAAGAATTCCATAATTAGCCAGAATGAAGGCAAAACAAAGATATTTTCAGATAAATGAAAACTAAAATCCACTGTCAGCAGAACTGCACTGAAAGAAATGTGAAAGGAAGTTCTTCAGGCTGACGGGAAATGAGACCAGATGGAAATTCCAATTTTCAGGATAAAATGAAGAGCAGTGGGAATAGTAAATAGTATGGATAATATAAAAGACTATCATCTTTTTCCTTTTCCTTTCTTAGAATAGATGCAAAAATCCTAGCCCTGTTTTACATGGTGCAGAGCACACGTAGCTGGACCCATGTGACAAGTACACATACAGGACAGGGCAGAGCTGCACTGATGATGCCTGGTAAATGGCTGACAACTGGTGAGGACGGGGCGGCCCCTGATCTGTGTCATCTGCCGATCCACAAAGCATAAATGCTCCGCCACGGCTGACGACATGCCACCATCAGCCACCAATGCAACATCAGCGGGCTTTAAAAAATCCTGGAGGCCAAGAGCCGTGGCTCACATCTGTAATCCCAGCACTGTGGGAGGCCGAGGCGGGCAGATCACCTGAGGTCGGGAATTCAAGACCAGCCTGACCAACATGGAGAAACCCCATCTCTACTAAAAATACAAAATTAGGCAGGCGTGGTGGCACATGCCTGTAATCCCAGCTGCTAGGGAGGCTGAGGCAGGAGAATTGCTTGAACCCAGGAGGTGGAGGTTGTGGTGAACCGAGATCGTGCCATTGTGTTCCAGCCTGGGCAACAAGAGTGAAACTCTGTCCCCCCGCTGCAAAAAAAAATACTGGAAAGTGAACGACCGGCTCTCAGGAGATACCATGAGCTGGCCTCGGCACCCCACTGAACAACACAGTGACAAGAGGCTTCTGTGTCACATGGAGTGGCTCAACATTAACTCAGAGTAGAGCCTGAAAAGGTAAAGATGTGTATTGCATTTCTGTTGCTTCTCTTAACTGGGGGGCTCATAGAGGGCGCAAAGTCCTAGCGTCCTACAGAAGCTCTTCTATGATGAAGAACTTGACTCCTCCTGTGTCTCTGATCACATTTTCTTCAGGGAAATTGAGAAAACCATCACTCAGATGATGCTCTGTGCCCTGGGGTTCAAATCAGAATCCGTGGCTGAGGAATGCTACAGGCAACCAGCTTAAAAATAGTAAGTACAGATGGTCCCTGACTGAAGATGGCTGGAGTTGACGATTTTTCGCCTTTACAACAGTGCAAAAGCAACATGCATTCAGAAGAAACTGCTTCGAGCGCCCATACAACCATTCTGTTTTCCACTTTCAGTACAGATTCAATAGATTACATGAGAGTCAACACTTCACGATGAAGTAGGCTGTGTGTCAGATAATTTTGCCCACCTGTAGGCTAATGCAAGTGTTCTGAGCACATTTAAGGTAGGCTAGGCTAAGCCATGATGTGTAGTAGGTGTGGTGTATTCAGTGCATTGCAACTTGTGGTATTTTCAACTTGCAGCCCCCACTGTAAGTTGAAAAGCATCTATGCGGTAAAATGGAACTGTCTAATCTAGGTGAAGGTTACTCACTGTGAAACTTTTTCAACTTTACCGTGTGTTTCAAAGTCCTCATAATAAAATGTTAGATAAAGAACCAATAAGGAAATTGAAACTATCAAGGCTTCTCGATTTCAGCTACACACTGGAATCCCAGCACAACCCAGGAAAGGCCACAGACTGCAGACATTTTAGAATTTAGATTTTAGGGCCGGGCGCAGTGGCTCACGCCTGTAATCCCAGCACTTTGGGAAGCCGAGGCGGGCGGATCACGAGGTCAGGAGATCGAGACTATCCTGGCTAACACGGTGAAACCACGTCTCTACTAAAAATATAAAAAAACAGCCAGGTGTGGTGGCCGGCACCTGTAGTCCCAGCTACTCGGGAGGCTGAGGCAAGAGAATGGCGTGAACCCGGGAGGCGGAGCTTGCAGTGAGCTGTGATTGCGCCACTGCACTCCAGCCTGGGCGACAGAGCGAGACTCTGTCTCAAAAAAAAAAAAAAGAATTTAGATTTTAGGTGAATTCTTGTCTTCTTAGAATTCATGTTCTAATTGGTTGGGATGGATTTTGTTTTGGAGTTTGGTCTTCAGCTCTCTTCAGCTGTAACAACGCTGCATGGCAAACACAAACCCCAGGGGCACAGAATGGAAAACATTCATTTAAAATAATTTTTAAAAACTCAGTTTTAATCGATAATATGGTAAATACCTACAGATGTGACCCACATAAACATGGATTCTTTGGAATCTCTAATTTTTCAGAGTGCAAAGGGGTCCTAAGACCAAAAAGATTGAGAACTACTGGTATACAAACAAGTTTAATGAAAGTATACCTCCTTCACTGTCTCACAAAAAGAAAACTTTAAAAAATTATAATTCCTCAAAGTCCAAAGTTACAGAACTTACTGTGTTGAGAGTATTAGTAAAAGCAGTTTCCATCTCAGCTTGTACACTACGACAGCTTCCCTAAGTTTCAGTAAATCATCAACACAGGGACTGGAGCGCTCGGAGAGTGCACCGCAGTTCTCAGCCACACCCACGAGGGGCAGGGGGCTCAGAAGCCACACACAGTGACCTGGAGCTGCAGCCAGGCACCGGGTACGGGGTTTACTAGGCTACAATCTCTACTCCTGAACTGGAAAATGTTCACAATAAATAGGTCAGGAAAAAAAGGAATGATTTCACTGGTTAATGTGTACTTATAGGCACTGCCCACACAATGGTGTGTTTTCCACTTTCAGTACAGTCCCACCTTTCTTTTCCTCTGCTATTTTCTTCAGCCAGCCACAGGGTTAAGAGCATTAGCTCTGGCTTTGAATCCCAGCTGACCTCAGGAAAATTTCTTATCTGTGACTCAGTTCTCCCATCTGTAAAATGGGGTAAAAATCACCACATGGGATCAGTTAGAATTAAATAGGTATAATCAGCCCTCACAGGGCTGTTATGAAGATGATGTAAGTCAGTATCTGTCATGTAAGTTAGTCATGTGCTTGGACTGTTGTTCAAGTATATAAAAGCTTCCCAAACCTTTTACATACTAAGAAATTTTTTAAATGTCTGACCACTCTGTAAATTAAACTGTATCACTGTAAGACGTCTGAAGAAGCAAAGAAAAACCAAAACAGAAGTAGGATACAGAAAAGACAGAGAGAAAAGTTTATAGTAATAAAACTATACAACTTACTGTGACTTTAGACTTTCTGAAGGGCAATAACCTGCACCCAACAGAATATTAAAAGGATTCACATGAAAAGTGACTAAGAAAACCAAGTTAACTCGCTTGCCAATTTCCGGACAAGAGAAACCACGACCCTCTATGACTAATGAATGGAGAATGCTGCAGGTAATTAAGAGCGTCTGCTCGCTGCGGTATTTTAAGCACTGTGGGGTTTGAGAATGACCAGTCGTGGCCTCAGAGCCGACCTGCCAGCTTACGCAGGCTTTGCCACAGCTCACATGAGAGTCAGCTCACCCTCTGTCTCTCTGGGCACCAAAGCATGCAGACAAGACAATGACAGATACTCGCTACTTTGAAATTATACAGGAAAAAAAAAAAGAATGGGGATGTCAATAATTACATCCTCAAGAAAAAGCACTGAAGGGTCCATCCCTTAAGATTCACAGGGTGTGCAGGGCACAGGTTCCTAGGCTGGACTGTCTGGGGACAAAGGAAGCGGCACTCCACGGCAGGCCTTTCTCCTGGGATGGCATGGGGGAAGGAAGAGGAGGAGCCCTTTCTACAGCAGAGGGTGTTCTGGGGTTGGAGCACCACGGCATCACCAGGATGAGGGTGCGGTGAAGACGCTCAACCAAGAGCCACAGACCCTCCCAAGAGCAGTGGATAAGACAAAGACTGTTGCGACCTCAGGGGGTTGCTACGAGGGTCAAGTGGGGACAGGAGCCCTCGCAGGGCTGCAGTAAGGAGTTACTGTCTCCATACCATACCGTGCTCATTACATCAACAGAGGCTGCAGCTGCTGGGGAAATGGGTCCTTCCTGAGTTAGGATCTAAATCAGAGACAGGTGGCTCTCGATGGCATTGTCAGAACGGGACTTTAGAAACAAAGCAGTTATGAAGCCTGTGGAAGGCACAAAGCGCCGTGCCAGGGATGGGGACGGTGGGGGGCGGTGGGGGACGGTGGGGGGCGGTGGGGGGCGGTGGAGGGAGAGCGCACAGGGTGAGCGAGTGCGGCTCTGGGCCTCACGTGGCGCACCTGCTAGGAGACAAACATCTTTGTAAATAACACAGGGGGAATAGAGGCCAGCAGATGTGGACACAGCCGGCCTCGGTACCTCTATGCCATGGGGGCTCAGGACCAGTGACCCCACTGGAAAGCGCCACCCTGGTGTCTGTCTCCCCACTACAGACGATTCTGCAAACCACACAAGCATTTATTTTACCAGGTATGCATTATCTGGTCCATCTAGTCCTACAAACCACCTTACTCTCCCCTCCCCAAAGCCTCCACTACTATGGCATGGTTACCAACTTTGCAGCTGATCATAACACGGCAGAGGCTGGCGTGCGGAGCCACAGGGGCTCAGGCCGCGCCTCACTACCCACGCTGAGCTGTCCACGTGTACGTTAAAGAAAAATAAAGACTCAGGTAGCCAGTCACATTAGCCATGTTTCAAGTGCGCGGAAGGCACGTGTGGCTGCTGACGACCAACTCAGTGCAGGTGGAAAACACTCCGTCACCACAGAGAGCGCTTCAGGACAACACCGCTCTAGTGGTTAAGGCTGATTTCCATGTGGGGTGGGGAGGAGGGTGTAAAACTTATTCCTCCCACCCTTTTTTTTTTTTTGAGATGTAATCTCACTCTGTCACCCAGACTGGAGGGCAGTGGCACGATCTCGGCTCACTGCAACCTCCACCTCCTGGGTTCAAGCAATTCTCCTGCCTCAGCCTCTCAAGTAGCTGGGATTACAGGCATGCACCACAAGGCCTGGCTAATTTTTTTTTTTTTTTTTTTCTTCAGACGGAGTTTTGCTCTTGTTGCCCAGGCTGGAGTGCAATGGCGTGATCTTGGCTTACCACGACCTCCGCCTCCTGGGTTCAAGCGATTCTCCTGCCTCAGCCTCCCGAGTAGCTGGGATTACAGATGCCCGCCACCACGCCCAGCTAATTTTGTATTTTTAGTAGAGATGGGGTTTCTTCATGTTGGTCAGGCTGGTCTCAAACTCCCAACCTCAGGTGATCCGCCCACCTCAGTCTCCCAAAGTGCTGGGATTACAGGCGTGAGAAACCACGTCTGGACTTCTCCTTAAAAAACATCAATAATTGAGATTTTTACAGCCAAAGCATATTCATGTATTGCTTATAGAATTTAGAAAAATACACATAAGATTGGCATTTATGAAAGATCTGAAAGCATTTAACAATGCCCTCACGGGGATCTGGGGTGTGCCCATCCTCCGTCCGTCAGACGTCCTCCTGAAACCCGTGCGTGCACTCACCTTTGCTGTGTTTTCCTAAGGGCCTCTTGGGCAGCGACTCCTCCGTGGAATGTGCTGATGTGTGCAGGGCATTCTCCAAACTATTACTGACACTGCTGACAGGGGCCTCAGTTCTTGGAGTGATCTGAGGGAACAGAAACAGAATCATCTTATTTTCTCCCACGGAGTTAATAGGGGACAATTTTATTTGTTAATTAAGTCTTTCATAATTACCTTGGTTTCCATTTTTCTACAAAACATGTATTACTATAATAATAAGCCTTCCCCAAGAAAGATGAAAATTTCACCTACGACTCTCCACTGAAAGTGCAAAAGAGCTCAGATAACTTGAGTCAACACGGGAGCTTACATCTTGTGGCTGGGGTTCATCGGGGTGCACAGAAACTATGGTAGCCAAAGAGGCTGGGCGCGGTGGCTCATGCCTGTTATCCCAGCACTTTAGGAGGCTGAGGCAGGTGGATCTCTTGAGCCCAGGAGTTCAAGACCAGCCTGGCCAACATGGTGAAACCCCATCTCTATTAAAAATACAAAAATTAGCCAGGCGTGATGGCAAGTGCCTGTAGTCCCAGCTACTCGGGAGGCTGACGTGGGAGGATCACTTGAACCCAGGAGGCAGGGGCTGCAGTGAGCCAAGATGGTGACACTACACTCCAGCCTGGGCAACAGAGTAAGACTCTATCTCCAAGAAAAAAAAAAAAGAAACTATGTTAGCCAAGGTGGCATGAATTATATATTTTTATTTGAGGCAAACTTTTATTTTCATATTTCTTCAAATCAAATAGCTCCCTATAAAACGAATTACACAGCAGGACTTAACATTCTCCTATAAATCTTAAATCATAAAATGCTTTAAAAACAACAGCAAACAACAGAATACAACTGGGTCTATTTGGGGTACAGTTTGAAAAAGCATATCCTAAAATTACATCCCAATTCCATTTCTAGGAATTCACCATACCAAGTACTCACACGTGAGAAAATGACCTGATGGGGTGTGCCTACTGCAGGAGTGTCTGTGATAGGGAAAGCGGGGCACACCCTCAGTCCCCATCGACAGAGACCTGCTAAGCACAGACAGTGTACCTGCAGGTGACGGCCGCCCCCAAGCTGTGGGTGGGGAAGGCCCTCCTGACCACCAGTGCTCCCAACACACAACAAGTGCAGAAACAAGCCACGGGCTAGCCAGGCTCGTCCCACCCCTCCTGCTTCCTGGGTTCAGTGATGGTGTGAATGTGGAATAAGCCGGAAGGGGCCCAGAGGGGCGAGAGGAGGGGGGTAGCAATAACCTTCATTCCACCCCCATCAGTATTTTAAAATTTCACAGCCAAAACACATTTATAACTTATAGGATTTAGAAGAATAAAAATGGCCAATGCTGTAACTTCTTTACAGTCTCAATGTATTTCAAAATTTCGGAAGCTATGAGAGGCGTAAGATTTTAAAGTTCATCAAAAGAGCTGATAAGCAATGCTGCATTCACAGTATGGGAAAGTACATGGCACAAGCAGCCTGGAAAATGGCCTGACCTCTCCAGCCTCCGCTTGTTCTTTCATCTCATACCTGGACGGTAGGTGGCAGTTGACCAAAACATCCCCTAAGTTCACTTACAAGCACAGATCCCAGCACTCGCTCTGCAGAGGGCTGGCCAGGTAGGCGTGGCCTCGACCTCAGACAGAATGAAAGTGGAGGCGGAAGCTGGAGTTGGGAGGAAAGGGTGGAGACTGCCGCCACTCCGGCAGGACCAGCACCTGCTGTATTCCACAGACAGCAAGCCACAGGGGCCACACCCAAGTCCATAGCGAGATCCTCTGCTCCCAGCTCTGTCAAAGCCCCTGCCCCCCTAGCAAGAAGCCCTCCTGGGCTGTTCATGCAGGGAGAGGGACTAACAGATCCCACGCGGCTCAACAGATGCCTTCCAAGAAAAGCAACTCCTCACAGGGCTACATAATTGGGAAGTTTATGTAACTCGAGAAAATAAGGCTGGGCGCAGCAGCTCATGGCTATAATCCCAGCACTTTGGGAGGCTGAGGCAGGAGGACTGCTTGAAACTATGAGTTTGATACTGGCCTGGGTAACAGCGAGACCCTGTCTCTATTTAAATTTCTAAAAAAGTAAAAAAAAAAAAAAGTCCTAGCCATGCAGCAACTCCTCCAGAAAGTCAATTCTTTGGATAACTTAATAACATGTTATCAAGAAAATAAAATTTTTTGAATTTCTTATATTTGTAATTTAAATTGGGTGATTTCCTTCCGATTTAACAAAGTCTCTTTCATTATTCTATGGTTAGAGAACCCAGAAATGAACTCCTTTCCCATTAAACAAGATAATAGAACCGATACAAGTACGATACAAATCTTACACAAGGAGATTTTTAGTTCCAAACAGTACATATTACTTTGCAAGACAACTCAGGAGGTTAACACGTTAACTGTACAAGAAACACAGCCAAGGCCGGGCGCGGTGGCTCACGCCTGTAATCCCAGCACTTTGGGAGGCCGAGGCAGGTGGATCACAAGGTCGGGAGATCAAGACCCTCCTGGCTAACACGGTGAAACCCCGTCTCTACTAAAAATACAAAAAATTAGCCAGGCGTGGTGGCGGGTGCTTGTAGTCCCAGCTACTCAGGAGGCTGAGGCAGGAGAATGGTGTGAACCCGGAAGGTGGAGCTTGCAGTGAGCCGAGATCGCGCCACAGCACTCCAGCCTGGGCGACAGAGACTCCATCTCACAAAAAGAAAAAAGAAAAAAAACAAACACGGCCGAGGCCAGGCTTAGTGGCTCACGCCTGTAATCCCAGCACTTTGGGAGGCTGAGGCAGGCACATCACCTGAGGTCAGGAGTTTGAGACCAGCCTGACCAACATGGTGAAACCCGTCTCTACTAAAAATACGAAATTAGCCAGGCATGGTGGTGCACGCCTGTAATCTCAGCTACTGGGGAGGCTGAAGCAGGAGAATCGCTTGAACCCCGGAGTTGGAGGTTGTAGGGAGCCGAGATTGTGCCATTGCACTCCAGCCTGGGCAACGAGAGTAAAACTCTGTCTCAAAGAAAAAGAAAAAGAAAAAAGAAACACAGCTAGGTGCAGTGATTCACACCTGTAACTCCAGCACTTTGGGAGGCCAAAGCAGGAGGATCACTTGAGGCCACGAGTTCAAGGTCAGCCTAGGCAAACACATTGAGACCCCCATCTCTACAAAAACACAAAAATTAGCTGGGTGTCGTGGCCTATGCCTGCAGTCCCAGCTACCTGGGAGGCTAAGGTGGGAGCATTGCTTGAGCCCACGAGTTTGAAGCTGCAGTGAGGTATGATCACACCACTGCACTCCAGCCTGGGCGATAGCGAGACCCTGTCTCAAGAAAACAAAAGAAATATAACCACAGCAGAGCCCATTCGATTTGGCCTGATGCATGAACCTCCACATTCTCTTAGCTACTTTGGTACATATTCTAAGTCCTGGTTCTAAGAAGAGAAAGTGAGCTGCCTTTTCTCTTTTTTAAGAGACAGAGTCTCAGCTGGGCACGGTGGCTCATGTCTGTAATCCCAGCACTCTGGGAGGCCGAGGCGGACGGATCACCTGAGGTCAGGAGTTCGAGACCAGCCTGGCCAACATGGTGACTGAAACCTCGTCTCTACTAAAAATACAAAAATTAGCCAGGTGTGGTGGCGGGCACCTGTAATCCCAGCTACTCGGGAGGCTGAGGCAGGGGGATCACTTGAACGCGGGAGGTGGAGGTTGCAGTGAGCTGAGATTACACCATATTGCACTCCATCCTGGGTGACAGAGCAAGACTCCGTCTCAGGAGGAAAAAAAAAACAAAAAACAAAAAAAACAGAGTCTCTTCTGTCACTCAGGCTGGAATGCAGTGGCACAATCATAACTCACCGCAGCCTCGACCTCCTGGGCTCAAGTGATCCTTCCACCTGAGCCTCCTGAGTAACTGGGACCACAGGTGCACACCAGCACGCACAGCTGAGAGTGAGCTGTCTTGACAACCAGCATCAGCAGTTCCAACTTTGCTGGTAGTGGCAAACCTTCCTGCCCCAAAAAGAAACACGTGTGATCAGTGCGTTCTCGCACACACACACCGCCTGCCCACCCTAAAACACTCCAAAGAGACACAAAGGAAAGCCAGCCTCCCAACTCTCAGCCTGCTAGGGGAGGAAGGGGAGAGGAGGGCTGAGCAGGGGAAAACACAGCCTTGGAGAGAAGGAGAGCAGTACTGATTAGTGCTTCTCGGCCTCGACAGCACACTGGAACACCAAGGCCCTGAGAAAACCACATCCCACACTCCACACCAAAATCAGAGTTTCTGGAAACGGGGCTTCTTTTGTTTTGTGCCTGAAGCTTCTCTGGTGATTCTAATTTGCAGCTAGGCTGAGAACCAACCACAACCCCAAGTCCAGGTTTTATACTGCACCCATCATCCGGTCCAATCCCGGCAAGGACAAAGAGGAGACCCAGAGAAAACAGGAAGTCTTTTCCCCACGCAGACAGGAAGAGCTAAAGGCTGTAGGTCCGTCTGCCACAACCACAACTGGAAGGGGAAAGCCCGTGAGCCACCCTAGCAAAACACACACTGCATCTGACATCAAGACAGGAAGGAAAACTCTTTAGAATGGCAACTACTGGAAAAGAAAGACCTGTTTTCCTCCGTATATTTTCCCAAGGAATTTCTTCTTAGTTTTCCACATGTTCACTTTTTCCAACCAAGCCTTTATCGTAACTTTGTTCCTTTGTTTACATTGAAAGCTGTCTTCACTTGTGTTTCCCAGAAATGCTGTTTTGGGGTTATTTTTGGTGAAGTTAGTTTGCTCCACGTGACCTATGTTCCACTCAAGTGCTCTCTGACTCAGGCTCACCCGCAGGACTCGTCATCTGGCCTGATGTGCACGAGAGGGAAGACTGACCGGCTCCAAAGGCTGCCTTCTGCTACTGCTAGGAAGGCAACGATAAGCTGCTCTCTTCCTCTCCACAGCCAGCCTCTTCCCACAACCCACAAAAACCCTCTGCCTGGCCCCTGCAACCTGGCATCCAGTCCTCCCCCAGCTCTTCACTCCATGCACTGCTGCCCTGGGCACAGCAGTCACATCTGCCTGGGGCCCTTGCCCTGGCTGTCCCCTCTGCCTGGAAGCGCCCCTGTGCCTTCCCATCTATACTCAAACGTCCTTCTTAGCAAGACTTCTCGATGCTCAGCAAGGCAGCTGTGTTTTTGGTTTGCTTTGTTCACTGCTGTTCCTTTGCACTTCGAACTGGGCCTGGCATGAAGCAGGCCGTTAATAAGGATCTGTAAAATACATCATGATATCACCAAATTTTAATGAAATTCAGAATCAAACGAAAAGCACTTCTATTTCAAACAAAAACTTCTGCAATCTACATTATGTAACAGACAATCAGATTGTTCCACCACATCTACAAAGCGCTAACCCAGGAATGAAATATGACTCTGAAGCAAGCTACTGGTAGTCACGGGGCACACCCGCCCCTGGGGCTCTTCCAGGAAAGCTGACTGAGGTTCCACAGTGGCCGCACACCTAGGGGCACCTGGACTTGGGCAGCCCGCCTCTGGCTCTTATGCAATCACCCTTCTTACTGTTACAGTTTAAAGAGACGAGGCCTCTGCTTCCAAACTTTAATGTGCAAAATGCCTCCGGATCTGGCTGAAACGCAGGTTTGATTCATGAGGTCCGGGGTGGGCCTGAGAATCTTGCATTTCTAACCAGCTCCCACATGATAATGCTGCTGCATGAATATTTCAAGGTAAATCTTCACCATGATCAAAACAAAGGCTCGACAGCCTCCTCTTATTTTTTTATTAAAAAAAAATAAACAGAGCCAGGGTCTCACCATGTTACCCAGGCTGATCTCAAACTCCTGGGCTCAAGCCATCCTCCCGCCTTAGCTGGGATTACAGGCGTGAGCCACCGAGCCCGGTCTCCGCAACGTCCCTTTAGACGGGATGGAAAAGGGAATCCCCGCACTGCGCAATTAGACCAGAGGGAATCAAAGGCCCTTCCAGGCAAGGGTGAGGAGCTACGCCTGCAGAAGAGCTGACGCTGGCTGCAGGTTGTGACCCCTGCTAACTACCCCCCGCCTAAGGTATTTACGCTTTTTTTAAAAAAAGGTTTGTCCTCAGTTCATGCCGCCTGACAGAAAAAACCCAGCACCACACGGGCTTCTTTACAGCTCTGTGCTTACAACCCACTTTAATGTTCACAGACCTGACCATAACTTTTAGAAGAGAATTAATTTCTAAAAATCTATTTCCTGAAAGCTCCTCCAAAGACATCCAAGTGGGACGTGCTGACGCAGTCAGATGGAAGCACAGCCCCCCAACACTGACGGCAGCCTCGGTCTGCAGAAGACTCGCTGCACCCCACTGGTGGGCATTTGAAAACTGCTCAGAAAAACGGCAGTGAGCTTTTAGAGCAGGGTTTTAACCTTTTCTTTGTGCCAGCGACCTCTCTGGCAGTTCGATGACACCTACTGAGCCCTTGTAAGAAACATATTTTAAATGCATAAAATACACAGGACTGCAAACAAAGCCAATTATATTGAAAACTGTCATCTAAGTATTAGAAGACGAATGGGCTTCTCGAACAGAGTCTGTGGGTCTCAGCTCACTTCACAGGAGCGCTGAGCATGAAGGAGACTTGAAGACGCTTTCTACAACTGTGCAATCAAAGTATCTGTGACTGCATCTGTGACCAAGTCACAGGTACTGTTCGTATGACTGTGGATTCCTGCCTGCTTCCATAAAGGCAGGGAATGCTCGATTCCCAGTTAGAGGCTGGAGAAAGTGAAGTTGTGATGGCTTCCACTCTCCATGGCTAGGAGCCCCTACTGGGACAGTCACATCTAACCGTGCCCACCAGAGGGGCAGCCTGCCACTGCCCTCCTCACCTTGTTTCTTTACAAATACGGACCTGAACAGTATTCACATCAGCATGCCACATAAAAACAAGCCCTGGAAAAGCCTCACAGTCACTTTGGAGGTCAGGTGTCTTTCATGAAAAAAAAAATGGTGTTTTTTTTTGTTTTTTGTTTTTTTTTGAGACGGAGTCTCGCTCTGTCGCCCGGGCTGGAGTGCAGTGGCGCGATCTCGGCTCACTGCAAGCTCCGCCTCCCGGGTTCACGCCATTCTCCTGCCTCAGCCTCCCGAGTAGCTGGGACTACAGGCGCCCGCTACCACGCCTGGCTAATTTTTTGTATTTTTAGTAGAGACGGGGTTTCACCGTGTTAGCCAGGATGGTCTCGATCTCCTGACCTCGTGATCCGCCCGCCTCGGCCTCCCAAAGTGCTGGGATTACAGGCAGTGAGCCACCGCGCCCGGCCTGTTTTTTGTTTTAACTAAAGAGACAGGGTCCCGCTATGTTGCCCCATCTGACCTCTAACTCCTGGCCTCAAAAGTGGTCCTCCACCAGATCAGACCTGTTGATAGATGAAAACTGTCTGCTTTCTCCTCTGGCAGGAGAAGACGATTCTTCCTTTTAAAAGGAAACTCGAATGAGGACTGCAAGCCTCTCAGTTTACCGGACACTAAACCCAAAATTAAGGATAATGGAGATCTGGTTTTTATCAAGCCCCAATAATGTAACACTGCCCCAAGCGAAAACAGAAAAAGATTTCATCGAACTCTGCACCCCTGGGGTAATTAAGCCAGAGAAACTGGGCACAGTTTACTGTCAGGCAAGCTTTCCTGGAGCAAATATGATTGGTAATAAAATGTCTGCCATTTCTGTTCATGGTGTGAGTACCTCTGGAGGACAGATGTACCACTATGACATGAACACAGCATCCCTTTCTCAACAGTAGGATCAGAAGCCTATTTTTAATGTCATCCCACCAATTCCCGTTGGTTCTGAAAACTGGAATAGGTGTCAAGGATCTGGAGATGACAACTTGACTTCCTTGGGGACTCTGAATTTCCCTGGTCGAACGGTTTCTTTTTCTTTTGAGATGGAGTCTCGCTCTGTCGCCCAGGCTGGAGTGCGGTGGTGCGATCTCAGCTCACTGCAAGCTCCGCCTCCCGGGTTCACACCATTCTCCTGCCTCAGCTTCTCGAGTAGCTGGGACTACAGGCGCGCACCACCACGCCCAGCTAATTTTTTGTATTTTTAGTAGAGACAGGGTTTCACCGTGTTAGCCAGGATAGTTTCAATCTCCTGACCTCGTGGTCCGCCCGCCTCAGCCTCCCAAAGTGCTGGGATTACAGGCGTGAGCCACTGCACTTGGCCCCCAAAGTGCTGGGATTACAGACGTGAGCCACTGCACCTGGCTCCCAAAGTACTGGGATTACAAGCGTGAGCCACCGCGCCTGGCCCAACGGTTTTTTCTAATGGCTATTTCGAGGTAAGATTCTGTCTCTTAAGAATGGTACATTTAAGATAGATTATTAGATGTAAATCTTCATTTATTTGTATGTGTTCTCTAAAGATTCATGTGTTTTTTTTATATGAAGAAGTTTAAGTGGCCTTTTGAAAGTAGGAAGGGTAGACGTACAGATGGTGACATCTGTACGTAACCATTTCAGGTTTCTTCCTTAAATAGTGGTATTCAGTATCCCACTGGCCAATGGTAAGGATTTTATTTAACATTTTAAAAATAATATTGCTCATTAAGAGATATCTTAAGGAAAAATTACATAAATTCAGGAGAGTATGTGTCATCACATTGTGTTGTGCATGTTCATTCAGCTGTTTTAGAATATGTTCTTATATTACAAAAAATGATACCCTTAATTACATAGTCAAAAAAAAAAAAAGTGGTCCTCCACTTCAGCCTCCAGAGAAGCTGGGACTACAGGAGGCGCATGCCACCATGCCAGGCTTAACCTACAAACAGTTCCTTATCATCTACTGCCTCAGGTTCAAACCCCTTCCCCCGTTTTTTAGCACACTGTTAGATGTTTTTCCTAACTTAACTTATAAAGTCTTATTATTCCCTAACCTAGTGGTTCTCAATTGGGGGCAATTTTGTCCCCAGGGGACATCTGGCCATAGCTGAAAACATTTTCTGTGAACTGGGGTGGGGATTCTCGTGGCATGCAGCCAATGGAGACCAGCGATGCTGTTAAACATCCTGCAGAGCCCAGGACAGCTCCAGAGCAAGGAAGTACCTGCCCGCAGGCCTCAGGAGTGCCAAGGCTGAGAGGCCCTCCCTGATACAGTTTATTTTCCCTAATATTGAGTACTGCGTCTGCATGTGGAATACCTGGGAGCTGGCAAACCACACAGGCTGAGAAAGCCAGGTCTAGACATCTTTAAAAAGAATACGGTCAGTTTAAAAAGCCAGGTGCCAATGGAATGCCTACGATGTCAAGACACATTGTGAGAGACCATGGAGAATAAAAGAACGAAAAGTACTAGCATTTTTGTCTGTTTTTTTGGAGACATGGTCTATGTTGCCCAGGCTGGTCTCAAATTGCCAGGCTCAAGTCATCCTCCTGCCTCAGCCTCCCGAGTAGCTGGGGCCACAGGCATGAGACAATGCACCCGGCTATAACCACCTTTTGTACACTTCTTCCCAAGTGTCCATTATGCAGCCATATGAGATCATCCATCTGATCCCTGCAGTACGTGACGTACACAGATCAAATTATCTCCATGTTAAAAACAAGAAAAACTGAATGTCAGTTCCTAAATGCCTTCCCCAAGGTCATCTGGCCAGTAGGGAGCAGAATCAAGTGCAGACTTTAGGTCCCGTAACTACAGAGGTCTGTGATTTGTGCAGATTAAATCCAAGGAGGCGAGCGGAGCACAGCGGTCAGGAGCCGTCTCGGCGGCCAGTGCTGGGTCCACACAGGGCAGCCCCTGTTTCGTCCACTATGGGATGGAAATAATGGCACCTACCTAAGGCTTTTGTGAGAATTCAGTAAAATGCATTTCTAGTACTGTGAACTGGAAAAATGTTAGCATTCAAAATTTTAGTTGCTGTTATTATTGTGGTGCTTGCGGTGTGGCTGGAGGACAATTAAATTGCTTCAGTGCTGTCACAGAGACTCGGAGCTCTGGGAGGATCCAGGAGGGGCACCGGGAACTGGGCCTCCCGGAAGGCAGGGCTCCCTGTGTCTGCAGCATCTGCTGCACCCTTGTGGGCAGCACACCCCCAGAAGCACTGGGGATGAGGACAGAGCCACCCACAGCCACCCCAGCTCCATGTTCCCTGCACTGGGGGCCAGGGCCTATCTTCTCAAGTAGAGACTTTACCACGACATGTGATCGTCTGTTCTAAAACCAGTGCACTTGCCAGGCACAGTGGCTCACGCCTGCAATCCCAGCACTTTGGGGGGCTGAGGCAGGAGGATCGCTTGAGCCCAGTAGTTCAAAACCAGCCTGGGGCCAGGAGCAGTGGTTCACACCTGTAATCCCAGCACTTTGGGAGGCTTAGGCGGGTGGAACTCCTGAGGTCAGGAGTTCAAGACCAGCCTGGGCAACATAGTGAGACCACATCTCTACCACAATTTAGAAATTACCCGGGTGTGGTGGTGTGTGCCTGTACCTAGCTGCTCAGGAGGCTGAGGTGGGGGGATCACTTGAACCTGGGAAGTTGAGGCTGCAATGAGCTATGATTGCATCACCACACTCCAACCTGGGAGACAGCACGAGACCCCAACTCAAATAAATAAATAAATAAATAAATAATGAAAACAAGCACATGACAGCTTGAATAATTATTTAATTACTTGGACTACAGTTAAAATGTTCTCAGGAGTCAAATGCTCATAAAGCTGCAGGGAGGTGGCCTCGTCCTCAGCTGAGTGTAAACTGGGGCCACTGTCCGGACAGCAAGGAGGCAGGATGTGATGAACTTTTTTTCCATCTGTAGCTTTTCACCCACTAATCCCACTGGGAGGAGTCTGCTGTTAGGATACAGTCAATCAGCGATGTAGTCAAAGGTTTGTGTGTAAGGAGATTTATCTCAGCTTGAGCAAAAAGAAAAACAAACAACATAAACATCCCAGCAACAGATTACTATTGAAATAGGTCGCTAAATGTGTATGTCCAGATGACTGAATATTATGCAGTCTTAAAAGGCATGCAGGATGCTCACAGATAATGTGAAAATGGGCAGAACGTACATCAGTTGTGTGCAAACAGGCACTGAGAAAAGACAAAGGGACACCGAAATATTAATAGCATTTATCTCTGGGTAATTTTTATTTTATTTTTCTGTTTTCCAATTTTTCTGTGAGGAACAATCACTACTTTTAGAATTTAAAAAAGTTACAGATATTAAGTCTAAATATAAATACCTCCCTACAAGATGTGAATGATATGAAAAGTATAGAAAAAGCAAGCTTCTAAAACCATAACCACACTTTCCTTCCACACTTATCTCGAGGGCCGGGCACATCAGGGGTTAACATGAACTTCAAAGTGTCTACCCCCACAAACAAAATACAGTAAACATGACTATGAAAAAATAGTGTTTTCAATTTGTTTTCCAATTAACCTACCTCTATACAGGAAGGAGTAACGTCTGTTAAATACTTTTAAGTTAACGTAAAAAACACAAAACATAAAAACAAAATAGATTTGTAAGCATTTTGCTAAAATAGTCATTACGTGTCTCTAAAAACCAGAACAAGAAGACAGACAGTTTAAGAGTGAAAGCTATTTGCTGACTTAGACCAAGTGAAAGCCAACGCTAACCAAAAAAACATTTTCCATGTAAAAACATTCCTTTTAATATTTCTTAACCTAGAGCTCTACTCATTAAAAAGAGAAAGAGAGAAAAAAGATTACTGCTTAAAATCTCAGCAAAGGGAACCCAGTACTTAACTAGACAAGCTCCCAGAGTGACCAGATGCAAATCTCTTTCACAAATAGCCACAGGGCAGCACGGCCTCCTCTAGGAACACCGGCCCCAACTGCCCACCCGCGGGGGCTTCCAGGCCTCCAGGTGCCAAGACATCCCACCAGGGGCCAACCCCATGGGACCTCTGGGGTAGGGCTTCCCTACAGTCAGCCTCCAACACACCCAGAATCCCTGTTCCAGACACTGCCTGTAGAAACAGCGGGAGTCTGAAGTCGAGAGCCCTAGGTAGGCTAAAGACATACTTCCTAGTCCTGTAATCCCATAAAACAGGGTTCAAAGGGCATCTTAACGGATGTATTGACTTCAGAGAGAACACCAGCATCTTGCTTGTACTCATGAGCAACAACTCATTTCTGCCTTCCTAGCCCCTCCTTGCCCTCCTGTCCAGCAGCAACCTACTCACCACTAGGGTGGGAGGCCGGCAATGGCGCTGACCTTCACTGCTGACCAGGCTCTGACCACTGCTGTCTTCCAGTGCTTCTGAGCAACTACTACCCTCCACTAAAAAAAACAACTTTATGCAACAGGAGAGAAAATGCTTGCACAGACAAGTGCAAGTGTCAATAAAACTGGGCTGGGGGTAGGGGGTGGAACTGAAGTAAGAGGAATAAACATAATAGTGAAAGTGTCAACTTCCTGTAGTGATGCCAAATGCCGGCCCTAGAGTCAGACCCTCGGGAGGGCCGCCCCCATCACTAGCCGTGCGACACAAGTGATGTGACATTTCCAAGCCTGTGTCCCTATCTGTAAAGTGGGGACAGCCACCATATTGACTTCCGAGGGTTGGTGCAAGGATTGAAGTAGCCAGTCCACCAAGCATGGCTCTCAGGATGGAGCCTGGCAAACAGCAAGCGCCCATTCCACAGCCACAGGGATCCAGGCTGGCACCGTGCACCGAGGCACGCATGCAAAGCCTCTCCCTCAGAGCTTCCCTCTCAACACGGCCCCACAGAGCAGACCACCAGCAGCACCGCTGTGGCGCGGGCCGGGTGGGGGAGAAACCAATCAGAGGCTGCTCGAAAAAGGTACAACGTCAGCACTTAGGAGCAACAGGTGACAGCGAGGGACACAGAAGCAACACTGACAGGACATGGCCACGTGGGAACCAACAACCCAATCTCAACAATCTCTGAAGACGACACCGTCAGAAAGTAAAGCAATACGGCCACCATGATGGTCCCTTCCCCCTCAAGAAAAATGCACTTTTTATGTTTCATCTTTGAGATAGGGGCTCACTCTGTTGCCCAGGCTGGAGTGCAGTGGCACAACCACAGCTCAGTGCAATCTCCCACCTCAGCCTCCTGAGTAGCTGGGACTACAGGCGTGTACCACAGCGCCCGGCTAATTGTTTTTATTTTTTGTACAGATGGGGGTCTCCCTATGTTGCCCAGGCTGGTCTTGCACTACTGGCCTTAAGAGATCCTCCCAACTCAGCCTCCCAAAAGTGGTGAGTGGGATTACAGGCATGAACCACTGCACCCAGCGTAAGAAAAAATTTAAATGATGTGACACTCGTAATGTTAGAAACAGTGAGCTGCAACAGCTTCAAGGGCAGAGGCTGCAGCCAGCACCCTCTCCATTGCAGGCATAGATGCAATCTAACTCCACTGATGCCACATCCAAGAGGATGGCAGATGAGACATTCCCTGAGGTTATCTTTATCTTCAGGACTTTTTTTTTTTTTTTGGAGATGGAGTTTCGCTCTTGTTCCCCAGGCTGGAGTGCAACGGTACGATCTCAGCTCACGGCAACCTCCGCCTCCTGGGTTCAAGCGATTCTCCTGTCTCAGCCTCCCGAGTAGCTGGGATAACAGGCAGGCGCCACCACACCCAGCTAATTTTTGTATTATTACCAGAGACAGGGTTCCACCATGTTGGCCAGGCTGGTCTCAAACTCCTGACCTTAGGTGATCCACCTGCCTTGGCCTCCCAAAGTGCTGGGATTACAGGCGTGAGCCACCGTGCCCGGCCCATCTTCAGGACTTCTGACGTTAAGTACATAATACACACAATATTGTTATTGTGAATATTTGGCCAGGAATATGCTTAAATACTGGGGTTTTCTTAGAGAAGCTGGCTAAATGTCTAATCACAATAACTAAACTGCGCTATCATGACCATTTTGGTTCCCACTATAATATTCAGCTCCCTGAGATGGGCCATTCAAAGCAGTGAGCACGTTCAAGTGGCTGCTTTACAGCCCTTTGGGGATACCAGCCACAGTACAGGTTCGGTTTCAGAACACTTAGGCATCTAGGATGGGAAAGAACAGGACTTGAAGAGGCCAGGAGCGAGAAACCCCTGGTTGAAAACAAGAGTGCATCCAAGGTCCAGAAAGTGTCAGTAAAATCGGCTAGCAGGCTTTGTTTCTGCAGGCACCACAAACTCTATTCCAGGAGTCTTCTTGGGACACCCTATTATGAACAAGGCATCGCTGCTTCAGAGCCAGGGACCCCATCTCTTACTGTCAGCCATGCAACAAAAGATCAGACCAGAAAGGGCTCACCTGGATTGATCACAGAAGACATTCAGGCCAAAAAGTTTCAGATTTACCTCCCACTGCAGCTATGACCAGACCCTCATCCCCTAGGCACCTGGTATCTGCCCATCTGAACTTCACACCTACAGGTGAAGCCTAGCCCAGGCCTGCTTCTCTGGCAAGTTCACCACACGCCTGACTCTCCTTCCCATGGCTGACCACCACCAGGGGCTAGAGCATGTAGACAACCATTCCACTGACATCCTCCAAATGGACCCATGAACTTCAAGGCACTGGGCCATCCTAGCCTTCTCTCCCCACAGCACCTCATCCTTTTAACAGCACATGTTCCAGTTAGTGTAAAACCCCCCTTCGCAGCCTCCCTTCCTCAGGGAGAGTGAATTCTTCCCAGAACACATGGTTCGTATTTATTTCTGCAACCCCTGGAGTATATAAAGCAGGTGGTTCTACCTTCAGTAATGGCTGAGACGTTGGAGCAATCCTCTTGCAGATAACTATAAACTCTGGACAAAGCATAAAAAAACAAACTGAACAGGACCAAGACAAGCAGAAACTGGAGGGAGCCTGTGCCCAGAGCGAGCTGAGCACTGCATGGGTTTCTTGTCCTGGGGCAGAACCTGGTCCTCCTCAGAGAAGGGGGGCAGCTAAAGCTCACAGAGAACCCCACAGTCTCACCTGAAAAACCAGAGAGGGGAATTCTGGTAGATGATCGCAGCTGGAAAGCGACAGGGGAAACCCTGGAAGGGAGAGCACCCTGGGAGGGGACAGCACGCTCTGCACATCAACTCTGTGTGAGCCCTGCAACAGGCAGGCACGGGGCAGGTCCAGGACAGCAAGGTCACACTACAGCAACTGAGCAGAGATATTAGCTGCTGATAACACAGGAAGAGTATCTGGAGTTTGAGTCCAGCCAAACTGACTGCCTGCTAAAACAAAGCATCATCAATATTCAGGAGGATAGAACGATGTCCAGAGTTTCTACAACGGATCACTCACAAAATCCAAGAAGCAATCCACAATTACTAGACATGGAAAGAAACAAAAATATAACCTGTACAAAGAGGAAAGAGTTAGCTCTGGAGACCAGGCACAGGACACACCCATGCTGCCAGCACAGGCAGGACTCAGTAGCCCTCACAACGGGGCTCAGGAACAGAAAGGCAAAGGGACTTAGGCTGGACAAGCCAAACGGGTCTCAAGAGAGAAATAGAACATTTCTTAAAAAATGGAAATTCCAGGGCCAGGTGCAGTGGCTCACGCCTGTAATCTCAGCATTTAGGGAGGCCAAGGCAGGCGGATCACCTGAGGTCAGAAGTTCAAGACTAGCCTGGCCAACATGGCAAAACCCTGTCTCTACAAAAAAATACAAAAATTACCTGAGTGTGGTGGTGGGTGCCTGTAATCCCAGCTACTTGGGAGGTTGAAATAGGAGAATCGCTTGAACCCAGGAGTCGGAGGTTGCAGTGAGCCGAGAGTGTGCCACTGTACTCCAGCCTGGGTGGCAGAGCAAGACTCTGTCTTAAAAAAAAAAAAAAAAAAAGGAAATTCCAGAACTAAAAAATGCTATTTCTAAACGAAGAAAAATCCTGTGGACGAGCTTTAACAGCAGACTGGAGGTAACAGAAGACTCAGTGAATCTGAAGATGGATCAATAAAAAGTATCCAACCCAAAGAACAGAGAGAGAAAAAGATCTGAAAGGAAAACAATTGAACAAAGCTTCAGGGACAATATCACACAGTTTAACATACCTAGAGCTGGAGTCCCATAAGGAGAGAGAGATTAAGGCAGAAAAACATTTTGGAGAAATTATGGCTGAAAATTTCCCACAGCTGGCAGAAGGCGTAAATTTACAGATCCAGTAAGTTCAGGACACCAAATAAGATAAATTCAATAAAACACTTGGACACATCACAGTCAGGCTGCTCAAATACCAAAGACAGTCCATCTTAAAGCCAGCTGGAGAAAAACAACTTGTGAGCACAGGGGAGCCGCCAACAGCAGAGCCCTGGAGGAGAGACAGGGTCTCGACTTCTCTCAAAGTCCCAGTAGAAGAAAGCTGCCAACAAAGGACCTCACGTCCAGTGCAAACATCCTTCAATAGTGCGGGTGAAAGCAAAACATGTTCTGATGAAAGAAAACTAAGAGCCTTTCTTGCCAGCACACCTACACTCCCGAAAATACTAGAGTGAGTTTGCCAGACTGAAAGGACATGGTAACAAACTGGATCAGTAAGGAATGAAAAGCACCAAAATGGTAAATAGACCTGGTTCCACTTAGGGGTTGGGGGAAAAAAGGTAAATATGTGAGTATATATAAAAGACAATATTTTCCTCGTAATTTTTTTAAAGGTACATTCATACTGAAGCAAACAACAATACTATATATGTTGTGATGTCTATAGCATAGATGTAACATGTACACTTGCCACAGCAAGGACCGGGAAGGCACCTGGTTGCAAGACAGTGACCAGCTTCTTACACTGCACAAGGCGGGGTATGGTATTAACTCTAAGCAGACTGTGTAAAGTTCAGTATCTACAGTGTCATCTCTAGACCAGCCACTAAAATCATGCAACAAAGGAAGCCAACAGATAAAATGGAATTCCATGAATCTGCTTAAATGAAGTTTTAGAAATGGCAAAACTACTCAATGGTGGAAAAGAAACAGAACAGAGGGAGAAAGAGTTTTTAAGGCCTGGGGGTGGGGGGTGGGAGAAGGTGGGAACTGACTGGAAAATGGCGGGAGGGAATTCTCTGGGCTGACGGTCATACCGCACAAACCCGCATCAAGGCTTACTGCTTCTGTCAAAACTGAAGTGGTGGCCGGGCGCGGTGGCTCGTGCCTGTAATCCCAGCACTTTGGAAGGCTGAGGAGGGCAGATCACAAGGTCAGGAGTTTGAGACCAGCCTGACCAACATGGTGAAACCTTGTCTCTAATAAAAATACAAAAATTAGCCGGGCATGGTGGTGCGTGCCTGTAATCCCAGCTACTCAGCAGGCTGAGGCGGGAGAATTGCTTGAACCCAGGAGGCAGAGGTTGCAGTGAGCCAAGATCGCTACATTGTACTCTAGCCTGACAGAGAGAGACTCAGTCTCAAAAACAACAACAACAACAAAAAAAAAACAAAACCAAAAACAATTGAAGTGGTGAAAACACCAGATGACACACTTAAAATATGTACATTTCACTAAATGGAGGTTTTACCTTTAAATGAAAAGAAAAAAAGGAACCCCAACAAAGTATCAGACTGCGGTACTGAGGACTATCAGTTACATACTCTGTGCTGAATGAATAAAAACGAGCCGCTGGGGCGAAGGCAGGGAGAGGAGCTTTGTCACCAAGACCATGGATCCCGCCCAGGGCCGGCCGCGCACATGGGGCAGCCCCAGGCATCAGCAGAGCTGGCAGAAGCCGGGGATGAGGTCACACTCCCTACATTTCTACCAGCCGCAGAGTCTGGGGCTCTCTCCCTCATCTCATTTCATATTCCTCAGGTTCTTCCTCTCACTTTAAATGATGAAGTCAACACACAAACAATTTTAACTTCACATAATAAAAATAGCCACTCACTAATGTCGTCTTTGTCAAATTATTTATACTTAACCTCTCTGTGCCTGTTTTCTTATTGCTAAAATGGGGACAAAAATAGAACCTGACTCATGGAGCTGTTATGAGGATTAAATGAAATACATGCGACACTCTCAGAGCAGCCTCCTGCACCTGGGGAACACCGCCACGCCCCCACCGCATCCCCGAGCCTGCTGCCCCTCACCGCACACACCTGGGGAACACCGCCACGCCCCCACCGCATCCCCTTGAGCCTGCTGCCCCTCACCGCACACACCTGGAGAACACCGACACACCTCCACCACATGGCTCCCCTGAGTCTGCTTCCCCTCACCGCACACACCTGGGGAACACCGCCACGCCCCCACCGCATCCCCCTGAGCCTGCTGCCCCTCACCGCACACACCTGGGGAACACTCACACGCCTCCACGCATCGCTCCCAAGTCTGCTGCCCCTCACCGCACACACCTGGGGAACACCGACACGCCCCCACCGCATCCGCCTGAACCTGCTGCCCCTCACCGCACACACCTGGGGAACACTCACACGCCTCCACGCATCGCTCCCGAGTCCGCTGCCCATCATTGCACGCACCTAGAACCACTGATACGCCCCCACGCATCGCTCCTCCCTGTAGCCTGCTGCTCCTCACCTCATATCTTTATTAGCAATTGTAAAAGGAAAAATAACATTGATAAATTAACTTCCTCAATACAATATTAACGGTATGCTGGTTTAAAAGCCTTCCACCTATTTAAAAAACAACCCACACATATAAGTGCTTTGAGAAATGACACACTGCACGACGTGTGGCACAATGCAGTGTGGAAAGTTCAGAATCTACAGTGTCATCCCTAGACCAGCCACTAAAATCACGCAACGAAGGAAGCCAACAGATAATAAGCCAGCAGGAATTCCATGATTCTGCTTAAATGAAGTTTTAGAATAGGCGAAACTGATCAGTGGTGGAAAAGAATAGAAAAAAGCCCTGGGAGTCGGGGTGCAGAGAAGGTTGGAACCGACTGGAAAATGGCCTGAGTTCTCACGTATGAAAGATACTCTACCAGGAACCTGGAGTCAGGAGAATCTCCCAGAGGTGGCGTGCAAGTTCTGTGAGTATCTATTTGTGTCCGGGTAGAGTTTACACACCACACAGTGCTTCCCACACAACCTCAATACTCTGTGCTTTCAAAGTATCTCATTAATTTTACTAATTTTTTTTTTTTTTTTGAGACGGAGTCTCACTGTTGCCCAGGCTGGAGTGCAGTGGCGCCATCTTGGCTCACTGCAACCTCTGCCTCCCAGGTTCAAACAATTCTCCTGCCTCAGTCTCCCGAGTAGCTGGGATAACAGGCGCCCGCCACCACGCCCAGCTAATTTTTGTATTTTTAGTAGAGATGGGGTTTCACCATATTGGTCAGGCTGGACTCAAATTCCTGACCTTGTGATCCGCCCGCCTCGGCCTCCCAAAGTGCTAGGATTACAGGCGTGAGCCACCGCACCCGGCCAATTTTACTAATTTTACTATAACTAGGTTGTTAGCATTATGCTCAAGCTTCTAAATTTTATTAAAATGCCCAAAACAGAGTAGGGGTGAGGGTTGTTCCTCTTCCCCATACACTAAATCTCTTCCTATTTCAAACAGTTTAATCTTTTTTCAAGTCTAGACTATCAATCCTTCTAGCACTAGTTCCTATATATACATGTTTTAATTAGAGTCAGTAAGAAACCTAAGGATAGGCTGGGCGTGGTGGCTCACACCTAGAATCCCAGCACAGTGGGAGGCCGAGGCGGGCAGATCACCTGAGGTCAGGAGTTCAAGACAACCCTGACCAACATGGTGAAACCCTGTCTCTACTAAAAATACAAAAATTAGCCGGGTGTGGTGGCGGGTGCCTATAATCCCAGTTACTCAGGAGGCTGAGGCAGAAGAGTCGCTTGAACCCGGGAGACAGAGGTTTGCAGTGAGCTGAGATCGCACCATTGCACTCCAGCCTGGGTGACAACATGAGACTCCGTCTCAAAAAAAAAAAAAAAGAAACCTAAGGATATAATTTCCTTCTGGTAATTCTATTGATGCTTTTATGCAAATGTCCCAAATAATTAGACAAATGATGCCATAATGCTCCCTTCTAAAGAGTTAATCTGATGTCACTGTTGAAAGTATAAAAGAAATACAAATGAAACCTTAATTAGAATGAGTAACGGTTTTTCAATTTATTGACATTATGTAGCAAACTAAAACAGACATTATGTAGCAAACTAAAACATCGAGGCTTACCATGATTTAAAGTTTTAAAAGCATTAAAGAAATATAATCCAGACAAACTTACTTGCAGAACTAAAAATGTTACTCCATGGAAATGAACTCATCCACACACATGCCTCCACAGGCTCCACAGGAGACAAGGCCACCAAAGCATCATGATGCCACGCAGCTTCTTCCGAGCTCTCAGCTGACGCATTCACAACCTTGTATGAGTGCAACCCAGGTAACCTAAAGCCCAACTCTCGTGTCAGAGAGTTCTTCCCAATGAAAGCTTTTGTATGCCAGTTTTTTCTTCTTCTTTTTCTTTTTTTTTTTTTAAATAGAGATGGGGTTTCGCCATGTTGCCAGGCTGGTCTTGAACTCCTGGCCTCAAGTGATCCACCTGCCTTGGTCTCCCAAAGTGCTGGGGTTACAGGTGTGAGCCAGTGCACCTGGCCTTGCATGCCAGCTTTTGAAAAATATAAAGTTAAAAATAAGAAAGTAGGGCCAGGCGCGGTGGCTCACACCTATAATCCCAGCGCTTTGGGAGGCTGAGGCAGGCGGATCACAAGGTCAGGAGATCGAGACCATCCTGGCTAACACGGTGAAACTCCGTCTCTACTAAAAATACAAAAAATTAGCCTGGCATGGTGGCGGGTGCTTGTAGTCCCAGCTACTCAGGAGGCTGAGGCAGGAGAATGGTGTGAACCCGGGAGGCGGAGCTTGCAGTGAGCCGAGATTGCGCCACTGCACTCCAGCCTGGGTGACAGAGCAAGACACTGTCTCAAAAAAAATAAATAAATAAAAATAAGAAAGTAGAATACAGATGTTAAAATTCAAGTTAAACTTCACTAGAATCTCCAGCTACATAATATATGAGAGGTAGTCATTGGATAAAGGCAAAAATTAAAAAGATAAAAAGTATGAGTTGGTTACAGGAGTGACTACTGTGGCCACTGAAAAGAAAAAGCCAAAGGGAAAAAGCACTTGTACTACGGCGGCTTTTCATCCACCCAACACCTCCTGCCCCTGGGTTTAACGGATGCTCCGCAGGTGAGCCCCTAGTAGGTGGTAGGAACTGCTAGGCTCTAGTGATTTAAAAAGTCAGTCTCTGCCAAAGTCAAAGTCTTGGGCAGAAACAGAACCCAGCACATAAGGTCTAGGATAAGGATGCAACAACAAAATGACTGGTATCTATGAACCAATAATGCGGATGGGGGTATCACAGGTAACCGGTGTCCAGTCTAAGAGAACAGCCTCTCCAAGGGCACAGGAGAAAGCACAGTGAGTAGGAGGAACTGCGCCTACAGAGAGAGGTGTGTATGGACAGGCAGGGGACAGATCACAAAGGCCATGGCACATCATGCTAAGACCCGTAAGCCAGAAACGAGGCTCCTGCAGCATGCATTTGACCAGGACCATTCCAGTGACACAAGGGAACTGATGTCAGAGGCTAAGAGGGGGCCAGTGACACCAGAGGGGGTTATGGAGGCGGACCCAGGCCAGGGAGACCAAAAAGGGTTACAGCGGGCAGACCCAGGCCAGAAGACTGGAATGTTAATGAGGCTAGACCTAGGTCAAGGTCAGAGTTGGGCACATCAGTGTTATTTCTAAAAAGAGTTAAGGTACCAATGCTTCTGAACTATTTAATTAGAAAATAAAATGGAGCAGCTATGAAGTTGTTTCTTGCAGACTTTAAACAATGACATCAACTGACTTGCATTCTAACACAGATTTCTAATCAGAAGCAAAGTGGAGTTAGGCTAGGCTGGGGCCATGCTGGTTTCCTGAAGACTATTCTAATCTCCATCCTGCTTCCCTGGCATACTGCCTCAAATCTAAGCCTGCGTCCAGAGAAGTGTGCCATGTATGTGAGCACCATGGCAAGTGTGGCAGGGAGAGAAACGGTGGGGGGAAAGGGGAAGCGGGAGGGGAAAGGAAGGAGAGGAAGAAAGGAAAGTACAGGGGGAAAGAAAGGGAAACCCTAAGGGAACACTGAACCGGGGCTGTAACGGTGTCACTGGAGACAAATCTAAAGATATTTAGGACTTGGTCATAAATCAGCTGGAGGGGATAAAAAAGGGCATCTCTATGACAGGCCTGGGCCTCTGGCTGGAGGGGATTAGAAGGGAAGGACAGAGCAGGTCAGGGTTGGTGTCTTGGTCTGTTTTGTGTTCCTGTAACAGAATACCACAGAGTAGGTAATTTATAAAGAAAAGAAATGTATTTCTTACAGTTCTGGAGGCTGCAAAGTCCAACAGCAAGAGCCTGTATCTGCTTAGGGCCTTCCTGCTGGGACATCCCATGGTGGAAGGCAGAAGGGGAAAGGGCGAGAGAGCCAGAGAGCAAGCCAGCAAGAGGAGCCCCACACCGGCCTTCACAAAAACCACTCTCAGGTGACAAGGATATTACCTCATTGTAATGGCAGTGGCAGAGCCCTCCCGACCTACCCATGTCCCAACACTGCCACAATGGGGATTAAGTTTCTAAGACGCAAACTTTGGGGGAAACATGGGAACCATGGCAGGTTGGAAGACAGAAACCTGCCTTTGCCACACTGAGCTACTGGGAACCTTCACTGGGAGCTGGAGGTCTGGTTGAGCCTTTAGGTTTTTTGGACTCATCAGTGTGACTGGGAAAACCACAGCTGAAAAGGTCACGAATTATAAAGCAAAAACAAAGAAGAAAAAGGAGAGAAGTCTGAGGAATAACATCATCAAAAGTGCAGGAAAGCAGAGGAGAAACTGAAAACAAATGTCCAGAGAAGAGGAAAACCAGCAGTGCCAGAACTGGCGGAGGCAGCGAGATCCCAGCCGGCCCGGCACACCCAGGCTGCAGAAGCCACCATCCGGGGCAGGCGCCTCACAGCCATATTTATCCCAAACAAAATCCCCCAAAAAAACCCTTCCTGGGGATTCCTCTGTGTAGGAAACCCACAAAAACGAACGAGAGGTAAGAAACAAAACCAAGAGTATCCAATGAACCTGGCCAACATGAGGTCATCTGGATGGAGACATCCATGAAGAAGAACGCAGGGTCCAGAAGTGAACCCAAATAGATGTGGGAGTAAACGAGAGACAGCTCAGATCTAGGAGGGAGAGCAGAGACTATTTAACAGATGGCACTGGGACAAATGGGCTGTCATCTGGAAAATATAAAACTAACTTTGTACCTTATACCAAATCAATTCCAGATGGATCCGTCTGATATAAAAAGAGAATGACACAAGTTCCATACCAGGCGACACTGCAGGGGACTGTCTTCAGAATGTACGGGGCGTCATGTGTATTATGTATGCACAATACATGCATATGTATAATATGTATGATGAGAAACGCATTATACATTATGCATTATGACACAAAACCCAGAAGCCATACCAAAAAGGACTGATAAATATAGCATTTAAAAAAAAAGAAAAGAAAACAACTGCATGGCAAAGTCAAAAGACAGGATTAAAAACCCAGAAAACAAATACATGCAATTCCTACTAAAGACGATGCCTTGAAACTTACGGAGTTTCTAAAAACTAAGAACCCAGCCAGGCGCAGTGGCTCACACCTGGAATCCCAGCACTTTGGGAGGCCGAGGTGGGAGGATCTCTTGAAGTCAGGAGCTTGAGACCAGCCTGGTCAACATGGTGAAACCCCATCTCTACTAAAAATACCAAAAAAAAAAAAAAATTAGCCAGGCTTGGTGGCACGTGCCTGTAATCCCAGCTACTTGGGTGGCTGAGGCAGAAGAATTGCTTGAACCCAGGAGGCAAAGGTTGCAGTGAACCGAGATCACACCAGTGCACTCCAGCCTGGGTGACAGAGTGAGACTCCGTCTCAAATAAAGTAAGAATTAAAAAAAGAAAAGACCAACAACTCAACAGAGATGAGCAAAGGAGACAAACATCTCACCAAATATCAATGAAATCGTTTACTTGAAACAATATTCAACCTCACTCCTAAGATAAAACCACACCACACCAGGGCAAGTCTCCACCTAACTGTATGGCCGCAAGCAGCAAGTGCTAACTCGCTGGGCTCGTTAAAGGTTAGGGAAACAGGCCTTGTACGTGGCTGTGGGAATTCTAAAAGTAGATCTCGGCAACAGGTAAAGTAATTACAAAAGCACAGACCGTTTGACCCAACACCACTTCCAGATTTCTACTCCACAGGTAGACTTACCTGAATGTGAAAGGTCCCATCTGTTGTCTGTAACATGTAGGTGATATGTATATAATATGTAAATGACAATGCACTGGCTTGTAATAATACGATGGAACAAAATGTTATCTCTAGGGCCTGATTAAATAACACATTTGTGCCACTGAACAAGCTCTTTATGGACTGACAGAGAAGCCTCATCTGGAAAGACTGCCAAGAGAAGACCAGGAGGCACCTGTGTGTGCAGTGGGACATCAGGTATCTACTTGTAAATACATATGGTTTCTCTGGAAGGTTCTACGAGGAAGTGTGCTATCTGCAAAGAGGGGAACTGGATGGCTGGGAAGAGGGTAAGAAACATGTTTTTTACACGTGAAATAAAAGTTATCAACACCCAGGGAAAGGAGAACCTTGCCTGACCCTTAAAACGTCCTGGGTGCCCTTCCCTGACATCTGTGGGAGAAGGGACTTTCCATGCAGCAGCCTCTGGCACTTTTCCATTTCCTACCTCTGGTTACATTACCGATTTAAAACCTTTCTTCACTGAAGAGATTGCTGAATACTCTTCCGAAAAAATTGTTTTTGTCAAAGAGGTTCAAGGCAAAAGGCAGGTCACAGGAGGCTGAGGAATAACTGAAGGTGAGGAACTAGAGACAGCAGGAGTGACTTCACGAAGCATGGCTGTGTTACAGCATGAAGAATAGCATGTATGTAAGATCCTGTATCTAAGCGTGTGTATGGTGTCTTGAAAGAACATGTGAACATATATGTGCACAAACATGTCTGGAAAGACACACACCAACCTATTCGCGGGGACCAGCGCCAGCCAGCGGGATGGAAGGCCTTTTCTGCTAGCTGCTCAGGGAGGCCTCAGTGGTGAAGCGACCAAGAGAAGAGGGGCTGGTAGAGACGAGTGGTTTTAAAGGCAGGGTTTTGTTGGCTGGTAGAGGTGAGTGGTGTTAAAGGTGGGGTTTTGTTGAAAACACAAATCAGAGAACCATTATGGTTCTCTGTTTATGGGTCAGGTGGGCAAATACTAGAGGTCAAAGATTGGATTGAAGGAGGGAGATAGAAATCACAAAGTTCAAACGCTGACCTACAAGTGACCCTGAGGAAACAGAGGGGTGTGACCAAACCAGCGGTGAGGGACCAGCCTTACACAGAAAGGAAACACAAGAGAAACTAAGGAGGTGTCCAGGCCCAGATAAGACATTTCAAGGGCGAATGATTTTTCTGTGAGCCTGCAAAGCACCCGCCCCACTGGCAAGCTGGGTAGTGAATGGCGGGCGGGGTCCACAGTGCCCCTCTCTGAGGGTGAACGGCTGGGTCCAGGGCTTTGTGGCCGGCATGTGAAGTCCTGTCCTGCTTAATCATGCCCTGATCAGACATGACACACGGCTGCTAGAAGAGCAATTATTTGAAAGATACTCTGTCTTGCTTCTGTCTTCTCACTTTAAGTAGCTTCAGGTCTTTTAACCCAGAACAAAACAGAAACTGCTAAGAATTAACCTATTTTGTTAGTTCTGGATGATCTCTTTTTACCTTTGACAGGAAATGTTTCTACAATGTGTCAGGTCTCTCTACAATAAAAACATCTACAGAGACTGGAGAAAAAAATTACCTTGCTAAAACTAATTTCTAAACTGCATATGTTAAGACTAAAGTCCAAAACCAAAAGCGCTTCAATAATGTACCCTAATTAGGTAACTTGCAGCTACACTTCTTAAACTAACAAGATAACTACTGTTCCAACGGGCAGTTTTTCAAAAAAAAAAAAAAAAAAAAAAAAAAGAAGAATCTTTTTCTAAAATCTAATCCCTCTAAGGTGGGGGATGGGGGAGAATACTAAAGCAGAAATTTTTCCTAGCATACCAAAAATTTCTTCGTCATCAATTCAACAAACAAAGATGCCCCAGCGCGAGTACCTCTTACTATTCTATTCTACTAGCTGGACTCAGAAGTTTTAAGACTCGTGTAGATTTGTTGGAAAAGCATGTTAATCCAAAAGGTAGATGAAGTTTACAGGACTAAAGAGAAAATGGGTGAACTAAAGCCTAAGTAAACGGTACGCTTCACCTGCAGTGACAAGACTAACGCAGATGCCTATCTCCAATTATCTTCGCACTTGAACAAATGATACCATCATATTACTCATCATACCCAAATATGACACAGAATTTCCAGTTTCTACAACTGTGCTGCAGAACACAGTATAAAACAGCAAAACTCAAATGTGTGTTCAACTAAATGAGGCAAATGTGAACTAGCCCATGTCAAAGTAAATGGCCTTCATTTAATGTGAGGGCAAAGGACAGTAATTAAAGTACCACATAATCCAAGCCATTACACAGTAGATGGCAGTGCTACTGCAGCTCCATCATGGCATCAACAAAAGTACTACCACCAAGAAAGCAATCAGAACCGCATCCCAGCACGGTCACGCACTGCATAAGGATGCTTCCACCACTGACAGACCACACGGACCAGGGATCCTCTAAGATTCTAATAATGCGTTTTTACTGTACCTATTCTGTGTTTAGATACACAAATACCACTGGGTTACAACTGCCTACGGTATTCAGTACAGTAACACGCTGTACAGGTTTACAGCCGAGGAGCAACAGGCTCTACAATGTGGCCCAGAGGTGTCGCGGGTTCTGCCACCCAGGTCTGGGCAAGTGCACTCTGCGGTGCTCACACAACAAGATCAGCTGAGGACACTTTTCTCAGAACGTATCTGTGTCCTTAAGCAGCACATGACTGTATGCCTCAATTCCCGTATCATGTACTGTACTTTACTATGAAAGAGGACAGTGTTTTAGACCTGTAGCAGCTGGCCAAAAAATAAAAATGAAAATAAAAAAAGATCCACTATGTGTTAGAATATTATCTCCTGTATCTCCTGTAATGTAACAACAACAACAACAAAAGCAATGTATACAAAGACAGCCAGAAGACTTAGTTCACAGACAAGTTCATAGACCAGGCGGTTCCCAGCTGCCCAGGAGAACAAGTGTTAAAGATGGAGACAAAACAGTGCTTTTAGGTCACAGCTATTCCTTTAACCATCAGTGACAACAGTTGCTCCAGAGAGAGTCCGTTCTTATGGAATGCTAGATGACTCTTGGCTGCAATAGGCCCAGAGTTTAGGGCTAAAGGAGAAACCAAAAGAAACCAATTATACTTTGCCTGATAACCAGAGGATGAACTATCCCACGTTTCACCTCTGAACTGCAATGATTTTCAACAGCTTACGAAAAGCAACGAAGCAAAAGCTGTTGATGATCTTTGGACAGACATTTTCAGCAGGTTTATTCATGGTATTTGTGTCTATCTGAAGTTTCCACAGTGCTTATCCTCAGGCACTCACAATGCAAGCCACAGAGAGTTCCAGAACTGTTCCACAGAACCTACCCCTAAAGAAGACCACCACCCCACCACACCCCTGCACCAAAAACTTTAAAAACGTTATTTTTTTTAGTACCCCTTAAAAAAAATCAGCCCCATGAAGCAGTTCATTATCCATACCCTGAGGATGCTGAAACACAAACGGCAGGGCCCTCACAGCTGCAGCTCAGGCGGGGCCCCGCCCCCGCCCACCAGGCCCTGCTCCCCTATACCTGTCGCTGACCAAATGCACCAGCCCGGAGGCTCTGTACTGACAGCACAGAGTTCCCTGCCACCTCCAACTGCAGCTCCCCAGGCTGGCTGAGGCCACACCTACACAGCTCTGCACACGGCACCTAGCAATCCACCAGGTGGAACAGGAGCCCTCAGGACAGCCCCGCACCGACACGTGCGCCAGCGGTCCACAGAGGATGCGCTAAGTGTTAGGCACAGCGCACGGGGGTGAAGACAAAGAGCCTATTAACCATGAAGACAAAAGTCTACAAGCAAGCATGTGAAGCAACTCCAAGGTCCACCCGCTGAAGAATGCGTGAGCACAGCTCGGCCTCTTCACACAGGGGAACGCCACTCCGCAGCAAAAGAGGAGAAGTGCTGACACACCCACAGCATGGACGGGCCCTGACATCACGACACCGAGTGAAGGAAGCCAGTCACAAAGGGCCACACGGTGTGTGGTCCCCTTATATGCAACGTCCAAAAAAGACACCCATAGAGACAAAAAGGGGTGGTCAAGGGTTGGGGGGAGGGGGAATGGGGAGCGACTGCTAATAGGCACTGGGTTTCTTTTTGGGGTGATGGAAACGTTCAGTGGCAGTGGTCGTGCTTGCACAGCTATATGACTATACTAAAAACCACTGACTTCACTGTAAAAGGGTGAAGTATATATAGTATATGAATTCTCTTTCAATAAAGCTGTTATTTTTTAAACAAGAATAAGCATGTGCACATACCACAGCATATTAATTATCACTGACACAAAGAAAAAGCCGCAAAGGATTTATTTTAACTATTTCCAAAACTATGGTCTTTTATTTACGTAAAATAGGCACTGGAAAGTCTAAGCCAACTATCCCCCACAGTTGGCACCCTGGAACAGGCGACTGCAGGAGCAGCAAGCAGCAGCATTACCGGCCACTAGGAAGAGTACAACTCATTCAGCCTACCATCAGTGTGGTTACTGGAAGTATTTTTCTTTCTGAAAGTAAAATACAGGTATGTGTACTTTATACTCCCCCCACTTTTACACCTCTAGAAGTCCTCAGAATAATAAGAATTTTTAAATAAAAACACAGGGTTTGGACAAGGAATTGCAAATAATGACTATTTCAGAAAATACAGTTAAAATAAATTTAAAAAAAATTTTTTGAGACACAGTCTCACTCTGTCACCCAGGCTGGAATGCAGTGGCATGATCATACCTCACCTACAGCCTCTACCTCCTGGGATCAGGTAATCATCCCACCTCGGCCTCCCAAGTAGCAGGGACTACAAGTGTGTGCCACCACTCCTGGCTAATTTTTGTATTTTTTGTAGAGACAGGGTTTTAATGTGTTGCCCAGGCTGGTGTTGAACTCCTGGGCTCAAGCGATCTGCCCACCTTGACCTCCCAAACTTCCGGGACTACAGGCGTAAGCCACCTTGCCAGGCCAAGAAATAAAAATTTAAATTGGATAAAGAATTTAAAAAGCCATTGACATTTGTATCTCTAAAAGAAAAATACAAAGTCTCTAAGTTCAAAGAGTTCAAAATAAAATACAACAGCTTACAAAAGAATGCAGACAGCTTTAACGGGGCTGCTTTTTCAGGAATACACCACATGTTAGATTTAGAAACTAAGAAAGCAAAATACTTAAATGCTAGATTTCATCTGAGTTGCCTGCTCCAAGCAATAAAGGGTTCATCAACGTCAGCCTTAGCTTTGAAGCAGCAACAGAAACGAAAGTTAAATGAATGGGGCTGAAATTAGCTTAGCAGTGACACTAGGGATGTAGGGAAAACTAGAAACCACGGTTGTTTTGAAATACGGAAATGACAGCCCAAGGTTACTCCTTATAATAATCCTCTCATTACGGGTCACAGAATCTTCCAGTTTTCCAAAGATGAAACAAAAAAATTGTCAGCTCCAAGTAACTACTCAAAAACCAATTTAGAACACATAAACGCTCATAGCCAAGATGTAAATAATTCAATCTATAAAACATGCCTTGCTTTAAGTTAGCATACCTCTATAAAAAGGAATGTTAAAAGCCGGAGAGGCCATAAAGGAGAAAGCAGCATTTACTGCACCTCTGCTGGAAGCTCATATATGTTACCTATGTAATCCTCAACACAAGCCTGTGAGGTAGGTTACATCCCCTCCACTGCAACAGGGACAACACTGAGGGGCAGAAGGATCCTGGCCAAGGTTGCATAGCTGGTAAATTCAGTGCCCATGGCCTTGGGACTGGGGGGTAAGGGGGGAGGTGCAGGGGTGAGCAGAGAGGAATAGATTAGCCCCTTCATCTCATCAAAGGGATTTCTGCTTGACAGAAAGGCTCTCCTATAAAAGACATTTTTGTTCTAGATTTAGCTCACTGCCCAACCAAAATAATAATCACCACTGTCTGCATAAAGTGATGCACCCGTGCTCACACATTAAGAATCCCCTTAAAGAGATGACGTTACTGTAGCAACAGCCATAGAAATTATTAGTGGGTGGAATCTACACAAAGGAGTAACAGCACATGAAACTGACCATAAATGACTGAGATTCCATGAATAGGTGACAACTACATTTCCTAGGACCCTCTGCACAGCACACAGCCTGAAATATAGGGTGGGAGCCGAACTTAAAAAGAAAACTATAGTCTTGGAGGTAAATGTCACACACACAAAAATCAATTTAAAAAAACCGATGTATGTACTACAACCACTTCTTACAGGAAGACATTAAAAAAGAAAAGCCACAATCTACGATTGAAAGACAGCTTTAAAAACACACACATAAAAAACCTAGCAAACCAGACGGTGTTCTCAGCCACTCATAAAAGCAAAGTCTTATCAAAGTTTTAACTTCAAAGAGCTTAAAGACACTGCAAAGAGGCACTGAGCAAGACTTGGTCCCGACTGCAACCTATTCCCTTCCAAAAAATAATCAGTTTGTAATCTAAATACACATCACACCAGGTCAAAGTAATCTCTTCTGGCAGCGAAATTTTGGCACTGGATTGCAGGGGGCTGTTCAAAATAGCTGGAGCCCCAGACACTTTGCGTTTTCAGTTCTGAAACACTTAGACAAAAGTTCACATCGCTAAGTGGATGGCCAGGACGCCCTTCCGGTTCAATTTGGAGACCGGAGATCTTTAACCTAACCTAACATTCCTTAAGGCATCGGTGCCCTCCCACTCAAAGTCAGCCTGGGTTTTGTTTCTAAGGGTCGCCAATAAATAGGTTTCACGGGCATTTAAGGCTCTGGGAGTCTTTTTCTGTCTGTTACAGGTAGCCCGGCTCTTAAAAACGATCACACACAACGTTCACAGGCATGTTCACATTCATAAATACACACGTGCACACATACATGCCCACATGCGACACACGCGTACATCATACAGCATGCACGTGTCCATAAATGAGCTCACACGGACAGCCACGTCCCGCGCCCAGGCCCCCAGCGACACAGGCTCCAAGCAGGGCCTCCACCTGTGTGGAGGGAGCGGCTCAGACGGCGAAGCCCAGCGCCTTTGCAATGTTCACCTCGCCGGCGGCTTCTGGCGTGGCCACGGCTCCTTCCTTTTCTGGTAATAAATACCAGATTTGGGGAAACCAAGGCGCCGCAATGTGTGTTATCTGTCACCCAAGGGCCCCATTAAGGGGACAAAGGCCTTATCGCGTTTGCAGCCGGCTAAGTGAAAGGAGGGCACCTGGGACTGTGAGCTCTGACCGCGGACGTCTCCCGCACCGCTCCCGCGGATCCTCGGACCCAGGGCCCCTGCAGCCGCTCCTGCCCAAGGGGCGCGAGGCGGAGGTTTGGAGGCTTTGGGGCACGCAGAGGGGACTGAGGGTGTGGGCTCAGGGCCGCGGTGCGGTCTTGGGGCTTAAAGTGCAGACTTAGGGTGAGGAGTGCGGGCTTAGGATGGGGGCTTGGGACACGGGGTGAGGACTTGGGATGTACGGCGGAGGCTTGAGATGTACGGTGGAGGCTTGGAGAGGTGGGGCACACATTTGGGGTGCGACATAGAGGCTTAGGATGGGGCTTGGGATACGGGCTGGGGGCTCGTGGTGCAGGCTGGAGACCTGGGTGGGAGCTCTCAGTGCAGGCTGGAGGCGTGGGTCGGGGGGTCGCGGTGCAGGCTGGAGGCTTGGAGTGCAGAGTTGGGGATGCAGACTTGGGGTACAGGGCAGAGCTCGGGGCGGGCACGCACCTTGTGGCAGGCCGGGCAAGTGGGCAGCGCGCCGCCCGGCCCGGGCGCGCCCTTGCCGCCGTGGCCCCCGCCGCCGTTCAGGCTGCTCTGGATCTGCGTGAGCTCCTGGCGCAGCACCTGCTTCTGGTGGAAGCTGAAGGCCGGGTGGTTGGAGGCCATGGTGAACAGCAGCAGGAACTCATCGCCCGTGCGGCCCTCGTTAAGCTGCAGCCCGTAGTTGTGGATGATGGAGTCGATGTGCGTGAGCGTGCGGTAGAGCACGCCCGCCGCCTCGCGCTGCTCCGAGCCCAGCAGCGCCAGCGACACCAGCAGCTTGCTGCGCACCACCTCGTCCGTCAGGTTGGTGAGGCTGCCCAGGTCGGCCGGGTTGTTGGCCTTGATCTCCGAGTCGCGCAGCGAGTGGTAGTCCTTGCGGGCCAGGTCCTCCAGGCACGAGCCGAGGAAGCGCAGCTCGAGCGGGATGCACAGGTCCAGCAGGCCGCACAGGAACTCCACGCGCTGCGGCGACGGCAGCTCCGAGAACCAGCGGTACACGCCGTCCCTCTGCAGCGGGCAGCGCTTCTCCACCATGCTGCCGCCCGCGACGCGCCGCGACCCGGGGCCGGGGACCGCGCGGGGGCGGCCGGGGGGCGCCGGGGGCCGCGGCCGGGGCGCGCCGGGACCGGGGGCGCGCGGGCCGGGGCCGGGTCCGGGCGAGGGCGCGCGGGCGCCGCGGGCCGGGCGGGCGCCGGGGCGGGGGCGGGGACCGGGGCCAGGCAAGGCTCCCGTCAGGGGCCGGCGGGCGGGCGCGCGCGGGGCGCCGGGGGGGCCCGGGGCGGCCGGGGCGGCCGGGGGCGGCGAGCGGCCTCGGGCCCCCCGCTCACGGGGAGGCGCCTTCCCCGCGCCCGTGCCCAGCGGCGGCCGGTGCGCGGCGGCGGCGGCGGCTGCTCCTCGTCGTCGTCGTCGTCGTCGCCCGGGAGGCGGCCGCCCCCATCTCCCCCCGCGCCGCAGGGTCTGTCACTGCGGGCCGCCCCCCGACGGAGCCGCCCCGGCCATGCCGTCGCCGCCGCCCGCGCCTCCGCCCAGGCCGGCCGTTACCCCGGGCCGCGGGCGCGGCGTCGCCGCCTGGGGAGCGCTGGGGGCCGCGGCCGCGAAACGGGCGCTGGAGGGGGAGGGACGCGCGGCGGGAGGCGCGGAGGGATCCGGCCGGGACTTGCCGGCCTTGCTGCTCCCGCGCGGCGGACGGATCCGGGCCCGAGCGCGGCGGCGGCGGCGACGACGGCGACGGCGACGGCGGAGGAGGCGCCGGCCGAGGAGCGGAGGGATCGTCGCGCTCGCGGCTGACGGGCGGCCGGGATCAGCAGAAGTGGGCGGGGTGGCCGCCTCTCGCGACAGCCCGGGCCTGCCGGGCCCGTCCCCCCCCCCCCGCTGATTGGCTCAGGCGGCCCGTTCTCGGCCCGTGATTGTGCCGGGTCCCCAATCCCATTCGCCCGTTCCGCGGCCACGCCTCCCTGGGGGCTGTCGATCATGTTGGGGCCACCGCCTCCCGTCCCTCGGCGGCCGTGAAGACGTGATTGGTCCGCGGAATCGGAGAGGCGGAAAACCCGGGCTGGATTTCTGGTTGCTTTTGTTCCCGCAAATTTGCGTGGAGCATTGTTTTTCGGCGAAAACGGGGCGTTCGGCCTTCCTGCTTTATTTCTGAGCGGTGTAAGAGGGAGGTAGTGGGTATCTTCGAGAAACGGCCGCCGCGGGGTCCGGAGCCCCGGGTTCCAATCCCGGGTCGTCCACTGCAAAGCTGTGTGACCTTGGGCGAGTCACTTGGCCTCTCTGAGCCCCAGGCGCCTCCCCGGGAAAAAGAGGGTAATAATAACCGTCCCCGGGGTTTGTGCGAAGGTGTTGAGCTCACAGAGGGCCGGCACCGGCACTTTTGAGGCGGCTGACTTGCCCTGGGGGTGTGATGGGAGGTGCAAGCTTTCTCCAAAAGCCTCGTCCAAATGGAGCCTTTAAATCCGCCTTCTTTCCGCGGCTACTTCACCAGCTCGCCAAACCGAGAAAATGCAAACACAGGGGAGGGGGCAAGGAAGCTGACCTGGCTGGAAGTAAACAGAAACGCCACCCTCCCCTGGCACTTGCATTGGCACCGGATTGCAGGTGGGGGAAGGGCCGGTGCACCCAACCACCTTTAAATCCCACCACTTACACACAGGCATAGAAGTAGAGCCGCGGGGGCTGGACGCTCATTCCTCCCCTGCCCTTCCCCTAGAGCGCTGCTTTGAATGTCTGTTGATCTAGAACGGGGTCTGTTCATTCATGGGTTCCAGGTCCCAAGCGCCCGGGGGCAGCTGAGAGCAAAGCTGGCGCCCTCCCTACCCTGTGGAGCTCACACTCTGGTTCTGGGCAGTGCACACTAGAGATTGGTTAAATCAATGAATGAACTTTTTCAGGATATGGTCCAAGGTGCTGAAAACTTCCTAACAAAACTCTTCAGCCGAATCTGGCACGCCTGTGGTTCCAGCTACTGGGTAGACCGAGGCAGGAGGATCGCTTGAGGCCAAGAGTTTAAGACCAACCTGGGCAACATGGTGAGACCCCCCCCTCCCCGCCCCAGTCGCTCCAAAACAAACAAACCCCACATTCTCCAGTCTTAGGTCTTCGAGGATGAACAGAGATTGCAGAAAGGCATGGTTGGGAACAAAAAAAATTGCTCTCCACTCCCCCAGCCCCCTCCACACCTTGGGCACATTTCCCTGGAGCTGCCCCAGTGTTCTTTGTCAGTGTAGGAAGAAGCAAAAATCTAAATGGAGTCAGGATGGCCTCCCACATGGGCACAAGGGCAAGGCTGGGGACAGTTGGGTCTCCTCATCTTATTTCCCAGGTCTAGGCTGATTTCTATTAATAATTAAATTAATCATTGTTCTCCTAGACCTCACTTCTTAATGTGATTCCAGGGAACTGGCGACATTCCAAAATTCATAATCTAAGGTAGTGAAAGAACGTGAACATCAAGACAGTTTGGCTGGGCTCAGAGGCTCACATCTGTAATCCCAGTACTTTGGGAGGCCGAGGGTAGATCCCTTGAGCCCAGGAGTTCGAGACCAGCCTGGGCAACATGGCGAAATCCCATCTCTACAAAAAATACAAAAATTAGCCAGATGTGGTGGCATGTGCCTGTAGTCCCAGGTACTTGGGAGACTGCAGTGGAAGGATTGCCTGAGCCCGGGAAAGGGAGGTTGCGGTGAATGGTGATCCCGCCACTGCACTCCAGCCTGGGTGACAGCGTTAAGACTCTGTCTCAAAAACAAAACAAAACAAAAGATTCGTTTCTTATTGATAAAGCAAGCTCCTTGGAGAAAGATCTTGGAACCTCATTCGTGCTGGGGGTGGGGGTGGGGCTTCTTCAATCCAGCCGAGCTGGCTGTGAAACCCCCAGGCTTTGGTACCAAGTGAGCTCCAGTCCCAGCTGTGGCTGACTGTGTGAACTTGGCTACGCATTCAGAGGCCTCTGAGCCTCAGTTTCCTCATCTGTAGAAGACAGCCAGGAACCCGTCATCCTGGCTAGCAGTGGAAGTCAAAGGTGCTCATGGAAAGCCCTTGCTGGCTGGAACAAGGGAGGCCTGAGCTGTGGAAGTGCTTGGATCAAGGTCCTCCCCACTTCCCGCTGCCTTTTTGGTCCTTCTTGCGTGCTCTTTGTGATGTAATGGCTTAGTAGGTTGAATCATGTCCCCCCAAAGTTTATCTCTACCCCAAATCTCAGAATGTGACCTTATTTGGAAAAAGAGTCTTTGCAGATATAATTAAGGTAAGAGTCAAGATAAAATCACACTGAATTAAGGTGAGCCCTACATGCAATGAGACTGTCCTTACAAGATACAGAAAAGAACACATAGAGACTTCGGGGGAAAGGAGACTATGTGCAAGAATGGCAGAGATTGGAGCCGAGGAGTGCCTGGGCCTACCAGAGGCTGCAAGAGACAGGGAGGACCCTCCCCTAGAGCCTCCAGAGGGAACAGAGCCCTGCCCACACCTTGACTTTGGACTCCTGGCCTCCAGAACTGTGAGAGGGTAAATTGCTATTGTTTTCAACCCCCAACCCCCACCCTCCCGCACTCCCCCACCCTCTCCCACCCCCATCTCCCACCTCTCCCCCATCCCCATCTCCCACCCCCCCCCACCCCTCCCCTACCCCCATCTCCCCACCCCTCCCTCACTCACGCGTGTTGTGGTTATTTGTAGGGCGGCCAGGGAAACCGAAACAATGTCATTTCCCCCCAGACATCGGTGTGGCTCAGCTCAATCCAGTTCACAACAAATATGAAATCCCTGCCCTACAGGACCAGGCCTCAGGAAGGGCTTGGGGGCCTCAGAGGCAAATGAGACGAGGTCCATCGACCCTACAGAACTGACAACCTGGACTCCCCACTCTGAAGCAGGCAGGCTGCCTGAGGGAGGGGACCTCCCTCATAAGGAGAGGGCAGGCGCTGACCTCCCGGGCCCTCCAGCATTCTCTGGGTCCTGGCCCCGAGATTCTGGTTTTCCACACAGGGCACCTACTGTCTCCCCCTTCCCTGACTCTGCCCGTGCACAAGGTGACCCCGGCTGCAAGCGTGTCAGGAGCTTTTCTCCACCTCTGCCTCGACATCTGCCGCCTCTCCTCCTCTGGAGAGGGAGGCAGCTGAAGGACACCAGCCCCACGCCTTGCTGGAGCGGCTGAGATCGCTGGGAGGAGGTTGGGAGAGGACTCAGGGGCTCAGGCTAGATCAGGAGGGTGGGCCCTGCCTCCTTGTGAGGGGGCCCAGCACCAGGGGGAGCCCACAGTCTAGGGTGCTGTTCAGCCAAATTGGCTACCACTGGGTGTGAGGTCTGTGGTTGTGCAGGGTTGAAGGGGCTGGGTGTCATTTGCCTCTGAGGCCCCCAAGCCCTTCCTGAGGCCTGGTCCTATAGGGCAAGGATAGACTATTTATTGTGAACTGGGTTGCGCTGAGAGCCACACTCATGTTTAGGGGGAAATGCCATTGTATTGGTTTCCTGTGACTGCCCTACAAATAACCACAAAGAGGCGAGGGGAGAAGTGGGGGCTGTCCCTTCCACAGAGCTGCAATCAAGCACAAATGACTCTAATAGTATCAATTTTGAGAGAGAGAGAGAGAGAGATTTGGAGTTCACCACAAATTCCCCAAACAAACAATTTTACAAGAAAGACATGACCCGCCTGGCGTTACTGCTTAGTTCTGAATGAGTGATACCGACTGCAGCAGGTGACCAGGCCAAGCCCAGAAATGGGCCACAGGGACCCCAAGCACATGCTCTTCCCCCAGACTGCCACCATCTTGCTTTTCCTTCAGACCTAGGACCCCACGAGAGGAGGGATCTGGAGGCCAAGCCAGGAGCAGGACAACACAAACAGAGGCCTCAGAAGAAGACTCAGAGTGGGACAGGGGCTCCTTAAGTGATTGGGGCTGGAAGTGCGCAGAGAAGCCCGGCGCGGCAGGGAATTGTCTCTCCCTGGGGTGCTGCCAAGGTGTGTGTGGTCTCTAGCTGCAACGTGCGCTTCCTTCCCTTGGCCTGACTCCTGCTTTCCTGTGATTGAGAAGGTTTGGGACCTGACACCCTGAACATGGAGGCCATAAATCCAGTGGATCCCTAAATTTCCTGATGGGGTCCTGGCTCCAGGCCTCGGTGCCTGACAGCCTCGTGTAATTGACAAAACCCCATGGAGCTGTTTCTGATACTGCTATCAGAATTCCCATCACACAGATACTGAATGGTCAAGGGCTTCAGCCCGGGCCACACAGTTAGTTCATGTTGGAATTGGATTCTGCCCTAAGTCAATTGCCCATAGACTCTGCCCCTCCCAGGAGGAAACCACAAATGTGACATATTGTTTATTTGCTATTTTTGCAAAGGTGTCTGTTGCTTGCCAGCTTTTCCATCCATGACCGCAGACAAAGTCCACCTAGAGTCATAAATGGGCAATCAGCCCCGAACAACGTCCAGCCCCAGTTTCTGCACAGCGAGGCGTTTTTCTCTATGGCAGACCTGCTTACCCGGGTGTCTTTGGTGTGGGGCTAGATGCAGCATTTCCCCAGTGGGAATGGCCTGGGGTCTTACTTAAAGTGGAGGGTCCTAGGACTGGCCCCACGTATGGAGTCAGGGACCCTAGGGGTAGGACCTTGGAATCCGCATTTTTTTTTTGAGACAGGGTCTCCCTCTGTCACCCAGGCTGGAATGCAGTGGCGCGATCTCAGCTCTCTGAAACCTCTACCTCCTGGTTCAAGCGATTCTCCTGCCTCGGCCTCCCGAGTAGCTGGTATTACAGGCACGCACCACCACGCCCAGCTAATTTTCTATATTTTTAGTAGAGATGGGGTTTCATCACGTTAGCCAGGCTGGTCTCCAACTCCTGACCTCAAGCCATACACTGGCCTCCGCCTCCCTAAGTGCTGGGATGACAGGTATGAGCCACCGTGCCTGGCCAGGAATTTGCATGTTTGCTAGTAACCCTGGTCATCTCAGTGCACACCAAAGTTTGAAACCACTGTTGGGGTGTGGAGCTCTTGCTTCCAGACTTCCAGGGCCTATGGATTGAACAACAGCAGCCACAGTAGTAATTAGAATTTTCAGTCTCAACCACAAGCCTGCCACGCAACAAGGGTTTCCTCCCGTTTTACAGATGAGGGACCTGAGGCTTCATAAGGCTGTTATTGACCTGAGGTCGCACAGCTGATGGCTCCTGGGTTCTTAGCGTTAAGTTTTGCAGCCTTATTTCTGTTGTATATTTGTTTCTCGTATTTCTGTGCTTCTTGCACTGCAATTGTGATATCCTCTAAAAGCCAAGGATGAACTCACTGCTGACCTTGGTTTTATTTGTGTGTTTGTTTTCACCTTCACTTGTGAAATGTGCAAACATACTCAAAAGTCAAGAGAATCATATGGTGATTTTTCATAGTCCCCTTTGGCCAGCTTCAGCAAAGATGACATTTTGCCACTCTTACTCCATCCATTTCTCTCACCCCACCCCCGACATACACACATGTTCTTTCTGGAGTATTTTCAAGCAAATACAGGATTTTTAAAAACATGTAAATGACTGTGTTGTTTTGTCTGATTATGATGCAATACATGTTCCTTATGAACAGATTATAACTCGCTAAAAAACAATATAAAAAGCTACAAATCATCTCACTTCCCAGTCATAATCAACTCTAAAAGATACTCTTCTAGACACTTTTGTATTCAAATATATTTATGCACACATACTTTTACAAAAAAAAAGTATACGACACAAAAATAGGATGGTACTCCACATTTTGCAATCTATTTTTTTCACTTAACAATACATCCCAAATGTCTTTTCATATCCATGACTCTATTCTAAATCATGGCTCTTAAGGGCAACACAAATCTTTGTTTGATTTAGCATGATTTATTCAAAGAATCCCCTCTAGTTGGGCATTCAGGTTGTTTCTATGCTGAGAGAGTTTCCAAAGGCAGTCCTGCTTACCCTGGACTTTTCAAGAGGTTGACACCCGATCTGTCGCCTCTAGATCCTGTGTAGAGTTCAGAGAAGTATCAAGAAAATGGAAGAACTGGAGAGCTTCCCAATGCTATCTGAATCATCTTCACGTTACCATCACTGTTTTGTTTGAAATGAAGTCTCAAGACATGAGACACTCCCAGACTCAAGTGTGGGTAAAAAAAAACATTCCAAAGGCATATAACATATTGTTTGGGTGATGAGGTGTAACTCTAAAAGCTCTGTTTTTGAACAAACATACCAGGGCTCACCCAAACCCAAAACTCTGTCTCCTTCAAAGTCGTCACTCTAGAAGGCAGTACTCACACTGGGATAAAACTGTAATTGCTTGAAAATACATCTGTGAATTCCTCTTTTAAAACTGTTTCAGGATCTGGTGTCAGTAACTTTGGGACGTACTGCAGGCTGTAAAGCCTTCACGATTCAAGGTGGATTGATTTCTATAAATAGCCTGTGCCCACCAAATAAATTAGAAACAACAGAATCTATGATGTCTAGCTTGAGCAGAAACAGATTTATTAAATTATAACGACATCTCAAAGTCTCTGGAAGGGAGAGAGAACTAGGTGGGGATGCCATTTTTTGTATCTTGTTCAATAAGATGCCTGTTTTTGCCCATTTTCTATCAGGTTTTTGGTCTATGTTTCTCTCCATTTTTAAGAGCTTTTATTGCGCGGGTGTGGCAGTGCATGAATCCCAGCACTTTGGGAGGCCGAGCTGGGCAGATCACTTGAGGCTGGGAGTTCAAGACCAACCTGGCCAGCATTGTGAAACCCCCGTCCCTACTAAAAATACAAAAACTAGTTTGGTGTGGTGGTGGGCACCTGTAATTCCAGCTACTTGGGAGTTTGGGGCAGGAGAATCGCTTGAACCTGGGAAGCGGAGGTTGCAGTGAGCTGAGATCACTCCACTGCACTCCAGCCTGGGTGACAGAGCAAGACTTCATCTCCAGCCTGGGCGACAGAGCAAGACTTCGTCTCAAAAAAGCAAAACAAAACAAAAACAACAAAAACTAAATAAATAAATAAATGCGTTTGAGGGCCAGGCAAAAAATAAATGAGTGACACTGGATGGTATAATAAAATAGGGGGTGGTAAGGCTTGTGGCCAGTCAGAGATTAAAACTACTTGTTGTTTGTTTGTTTAAGAGACAGGGTTGCCGGGCGCGGTGGCTCACGCCTGTAATCCCAGCACTTTGGGAGGCAGAGGCGGGCAGATCACTAGGTCAGGAGATCGAGACCATCCTTGCTAACACAGTGAAACCCCGTCTCTACTAAAAATACAAAAAATTAGAAGGGCATGGTGGCAGGCGCCTGTAGTCCCAGCTACTCGAGGGGCTGAGGCAGGAGAATGGCATGAACCCGGGAGGCGGAGCTTGCAGTGAGCCAAGATTGCGCCACTGCACTCCAGCCTGGGCGACAGAGCAAGACTCCGTCTTAAAAAAAAAAAAAAAGAGCAGGGTCTTGCTCTGTGGCCCAGGATGGCACACAGTAGTGCGATCATAGCTCAGTGCAGCCTCGAATTCCTGGGCTCAAGAAATCCTCCCACCTCATCCTCCCTAGTAGCTGGGACCACAGGTGTGTGCCACCACACTCAGCTAATTTTTAAAATTTTTTGTAGAGACAGGGTCTTGCTTTGTTGGCCAGGCTGGTGTTGAACTCCTGGGCTCAAACAATCCTCCTGCCTCAGCCTTGCAAAGTGCTGGGAACACGTGTGAGCCGCTGCGTCGGGCCCTGTTTTTCTTTTTCTTTTTTTTTAAGCAGAGTTTCCTAGGGTGGCTGTAAACAAATGATCATGAACTGGATGACTTAAAACAACAGAAATTAATCCTCTTAGAGTTCTGGAGGCGGAGGCCAGAAATCAAGGTGTTGGCAGAGTTGGTTCCTTCTGAGGCTCTGAGGGCTTCTCTCCCAGCCTCCTAGGGCTGCTAGTCATCTGTGGGGGGCCTCCGCTGGTGGACTCATCACTCCAGTCTCTGCCTCTGTCTTCACGTGACTGTCTCCCCTGCGTGTCTGTGTCCAAATTCCCCTCCCCAGCTTGCAATTCACCTCCTCAGTCCCCCCACCACTTCCTCTGTGAAATGGATATAAAAATATCTACTTCACAACATGGCTGGGAGAATTAGTTGAGATGATGTTTAGCAAATGCTTAGCAGGTGCTCAGGAAACAGTGGCTGGCATCGCTTTCAGAAGGTCTTCACCCTGGTGGTGGTCTTCGTTTTGTTTTGAGACAGAGTCTCGCTCTTTCACCCAGACTGGAGTGCAGTGGCGTGATCTCAGCTCACTGCAAATTCCACCTCCCAGGTTCACACTATTCTACTGCCTCAGCCTCCTGAGTAGCTGGGACTAGAGGCTCCCGCCACCATGCCCGGCTAATTTTTTGTATTTTTAGTAGAGACGGGGTTTCACCGTATTAGCCAGGATGCTCTCAATCTCCTGACCTCGTGATTTGCCTGCCTCAGCCTCCCTGAGGGCTAGGAATACAGGCGTGAGCCACCACGCCCGGCCACCCTGGTGTTTTGAGGTAGGTGGGGATCCTGTGAATGGCTACATCACGTAAACAACATAAACACAGCTAGTGCCCGGGTGGAAAGTGTCCCATCGCACTGGAGCTGTGAGCAAGCTCCTGATGCCAAATGAACACCCCTTACCTCTGTGTGTGTGTGTGTGTGTGTGCGCGCGCGCACATATGTGTGTAGGGGCACGTGTGGTATGTGGTCTGCATGTGTGTGGTACGTTGGCATGTATGTGTATGTGGCATGTGTGATATGTGTGTTATGTGATGTGTATGTGTATATGTAGGTGTGTGTAGGTATGTGATATGTATGTATTTGTGTGTGGTCTGTGTATGCATGTGCAATGTGTGTATATGTGTTTGATATCTGTGTGGTGTGTGATTTGTGCATGGTGTGTGTATGCATGTGCAATGTGGTGTATACGTGTGTGATATCTGTGTGGTGTGTATGTGTGTATATGTGTGTTGGGGTATATGTGTGATATGTGGTGTGTATATATGTGGTATGTGGTGTGTATGTGTGTATATGTGTAGGTGGTATGTGACATGTACGTATGTGTGTAGATGTGTGTGTGCATGATGTGTGTAGGTGTGTATTTTATATGTTGTGTTTATGTAAATGGCATGTGTGGTGTGTGTATGTGTATGACATATGCTGTGTATGTGTGTGTAGGTGTATGTTGTGTATGGTGTGTTTATGTATATGTTTATATATGTGTGGCATTTTGTGTGTGGAATGTGTGTGTTATGTGTGTGGTGTGTGTGGCATGTGTGCTATGTGGTGTGTATGTGTGGTGTGTGTGTCATGTGCTGTGTGTGTGTGGTGTATGTGTTTATGTGTGTGGGTATGTGTGGTGTGTATGTATGTGAAAGTGTGTGTGCTATGTGGTGTGTATATGTGTGTGGCATGTGCTGTGTATGTGTGTATGTGTTTATGTGTGGTGTGTTATCTGTGGTGTGTGTGACATATGTGTGAAATGTGTAAATGTTGTGTCTGCTATGTGGTGTGTATATGCGTATGTGTGGTATGTGTGTGGCATATGTGTTTATGTGTGGTATGTGTGTTGTGTGTGTGGCATGTGGTATGTGTGAAATGTGAGTGTTGTGTGTGGTGTGTATATGTGTATGTGTGGTATGTGTGGTGCATATGTGTATGTGGCATGTGTGTGAAATGTGTGAATGTTGTGTGTGCTATGTGGTGTGTATATGTGTATGTGTGGTATGTGTGTGGCATATGTGTTTATGTGTGGTATGTGTGTTGTGTGTGGTGTGTGTGTGGCATGTGGTATGTGTGAAATGTGTGAGTGTCGTGTGGTGTGTATATGTGTATGTGTGGTGTGTGTGGTGTGTATGTGGCATGTGGTATGTGTGAAGTGTGTGTGTTGTGTGTGCTATGTGGTGTGTATATGTGTATGTGTGGCATGTGCTGTGTATGTGATTGTGTTTATGTATGTGTGAGGTATGTGTGTTGTGTGTGGTGTATGTGTGGCATGTGGTATGTGTGAAATGTGTGAGTGTTGTGTGTGCTATGTGGTATGTATATGTGTGTGTGGTACGTGTGTGGTATGTATGTGGCATGTGGTGTGTGTGAAATGTGTGTGTGTTGTGTGTGTGCTATGTGGTGTGTATATGTGTGTGGCATGTGCTGTGTATGTGTGGTGTATGTGTTTATGTGTGGTATGTGTGAAATGTGTGTGCTATGTGGTGTGTATATGTGTATGTGCGGTATGTGTGTGGCATGTGCTTTGTATGTGTGTGATATATGTGTCTATGTATGTGTGTAGTATGTGTGTTATGTGTGGTGTGTATATGTGTGGTATGTGTGTGGCATGTGCCGTGTATGTGTGTGATGTGTGTTTATGTTTGTGGTATGTGTGTTGTGTGTCAGGCATGTGGCACATGCTGCGTATGTGTGTAGGGTGTGGTGTATGTGTGTGGTGTGTGGCATGTGGTGTGTGTGGAATGTGTGTGTTCTATGTGCTATGTGTGTGTATATGTATGCCTGTGGTATGTGTGGTGTGTGCATGTGTGTGGCATGTGCTGTGTATGTGTGTGTGCTTGTGTTTACAACACAGACACCCCCACCTGAGTTTGGTGCAAGCAGCACCTTGTAAGAAAGCAATTCTGACAGTCACTGCCACAGTGGCTGCCTTGCCTGGAGCCGGCCGAGTGGAGGCGGAGGCAGGGGCTTAACACCGGGGCTTCCATCATGAGCGAAGCTGGTGCTGGCTGTTATCATTTGCAGATGAAACAACTGGGGCAGAGTGGTCACTTGCAAAGGACGGCCTGCCGGCCAGGACGGAGCTAGGGCTCAGGCTAGCAGCCTCACGGTGCCTCTCGCCAAGCCTGGCCAGGCTAAGGGTTTTGGCACCGAAAACAGGAAGGGCAGAAGTGCCAGGGGACAAAGCACTTTCATGCCTCATTTAGCCCTGGTGACATGCTTTAAAATCAATAGGTCATTTTCCTCACCTGGCTGAGGGGGAAATCAGGCCCTGGGGGAGGCCAGCAGATACCAGCAGGGCTAGGACTTGAACCAAGGTCTCCCAATCCCAAATCCCACTGCCCCGTCCCCTCCAGAGCAGCTGTGGGTCAAGGCTGGGTCTGGATGATGACTCTGGTGAGGAGGGTCAAGTGGACCAGGTTCCTGAAGCCGCACAGCTGTGGCTGGTGTCCGGGATGCTGATGCCTGTTGAGACCTGCTGGTGGCTGGGGTTTCATGTCCTCATTTCCCTTGGCCCTCACAACAATCTTGCAAGTAGAACATTCTTCCCCTTTTACAGATGAAGAAACTGAGGTTTAGAGAAGCCGCTTGCCCAGCGTAGACAGCGAGAAGGACAGGTCCAGGTCTGCTTGATGATGAAGCCTGTGTCTTCTCTGCTGTGTGATCCTAATCACGTTGGGAGGTTCCTGAGGAAGCAGAGGATTTTGCCCTTGCATTTGAGCCACAGCAGCTCTAGTAAGTATGTGTGTGTGCATATGTAGGTCCTGTGTTCCTACTGATACTAATACGTACAAATTGCATATTAATATATATTAACATGTATTACTGTATAATAATACATATCTGAAAGCTGGCTTCAGCTTAAGACTTTGTTTGAGAGTGGTTTGAGGGTTAACACTTTTTTAACCTGCTGGTCCACCTGTCGTACATATGATACCTTGCACATATTTGAGTCTTGGCATGCCTGCTTCTTTTCTCTTACCCAGGGATGGCTCTTCACTAGGAGGCTGGCACAGAACCATTGGAACGACCACTGGTGCAAGACACAGTAAAGTCCACCTGTGTATTCCTGTGGAAGCTGGCCATGACAATACACATGGACCAGAGGCTTAATTAAATTCTCAGCTCCTTGAGAGCAGGAGTCAGGGCTGAGGCTGATTAAGTTTGTCACTTTGGATTTCCAGCTCCGGATAGGTACCATGTATGCAGTTGGTGCTTATTAAATGTTTGCTGGTGGTCTTTCTACTTTTTTTTTTTTTTTTTTTTGAGATGGAGTGTCACTTTGTCGCCTAGACTGGAGTGCAGTGGTGTGATCTTGGCTCACTGCAACCTCTGCCTTCTGGGTTCAAGTGATTCTCCTGCCTCAGCCTCCCTAGTAGCTGGGATTACAGGTGCCCACCACCACACCCAGCTAATATTTGTATTTTTAGTAGAGATGGGGTTTCGCCATGTAGGCCAGGCTGGTCTCGAACTCCTGACCTCAAGTGATCCACCTGCCTCAGCCTCCCAAAGTGCTGGGATTACAGGTGTGAGCTACCATGCCTGGCATTTTATTTTTATTTATTTATTTTTTTTGAGATGGGGTCTCGCTTTGTCACTCAGGCTGGAGTGCAGTGGTGCAATCTTGGCTGACTGCAACCTCTGCCTCCTGGGTTCAAGTGATTCTCCTGCCTCAACCTCCTGAGTAGCTGGGACTAGAGGCTCCCACCACCACGCCCAGCTAATTTTTGTATTTTTAGTAGTTTCACCATGTTGGCCAGGTTGGTCTTGAACTCCTGACCTCAGGTGATCCGCCTCCCTCGGCCTCCCACAGTGCTGGGATTACAGGCGTGAGCCACCATGCCCGGCCTGTTCTGGCTTCTTACATAAATTTTTACAATGCTACTCCCAAACAGAAACATTTTCTTCTATAAAGATTATGGTACTACGTTAATTTCTCCAAAGAGTGGGCTATCTCATCTACGAATTATGGTTTGTCATGTATAACTATGGTTTTACCCAAATGCTTGTAAAGTGGAATTTTCCCAAAATATTGTTAATATTTTCTTATAACATGGCATTCATCTCAGGAAGGGAAAGACTTGAACTGGAAGAGAATTCAGCAGTCATCCAGATTAACTCTTTAATTAGCAAATGAGGAAGGTAAAGTTCAACATGTCAGAGGGACTTCCAGGGGTCAACCGGCAAATCCACTTAGTAACCTATATTTGGGAACCGGTTGCTGGTGCAGAAAATAACTGATCGATTCACAATATCTTCAGATTCTGGATCAATTATATGCTTGGCCAAATTTTTCTTCAATAGATGTGAGAACATTTTTCAGTAACGTGTTCTGTTCACTATCCATCCAAGCTTCTGTCATTAGATAAGACTTCACCCATGTAACCTGCTACCTAGACACCCTCGGAGGGCAGGGGCTGCGTCTGTTTGCTCAGAGTGGCTAGTATATACATTTGTTGAATGAATGGCTGATGGAACTTGAATTGAAACACAGTATATTACTTTCTCATTTATTCCAATGGTCCACTTAGTATAGATCCTGCACTATCCTGTTTAGTTGCTTCTGGGTTTTAGTGATAAATGCCTTTGGTTGCAATTAACAGTGACATAAACATATGGAGGGTTATTTTCTCACAGAACAAGAAGTCCAGAGATGGGCAGTTGCTAACGCTGCACCAGCAATGATGCTCAGTTATGTTGGAACAGCAGCCACAATTCTCTTGGCTTTTCCTCATGGTAGCAATATGACTGCCATAGCTCCAAGCATCGCATCCTGCATTCAGTGCAAGAAAAAGGGAGTAAGGGATGAAACCAGCAGATGAGGAAAAGCAAATGCTTCTTTTTCCCCCTGAGAAACCCTCTAATAGATTTCTGCTTCAATCTCATTTGCCAACACTGTACCAATGGCCACCCATAGCTGCAAAGGAGATGAGGAAGGACAGTGGGCAGGATCTGACCAGAGTCTTTGCGATTGAGCTTGCTCTCTTATGCCTCTGCCATCACCCACAGAGAAACATGCCCAAGTTAGCCGTCTGGTCCCACGAGAAACATGGGAAACGGGGATCAGAGCCATCGTAGCCAAACTGAGCCCAGATCAGCAGGCCTTAGTGGACCCCAAGATAGGTAAGTCCAGAGCTGCCCAGTTGAACCCAGTCTAGATCAGCTGACCCTCAGCCTCCTCTGCCTGCAGATGTGTGAGAATTAATGAGTATTGTTTGTCAATGATTTCTTATTCGGTATGTTTGGAGCCATGGTTAATGGATACAGAAGGCAAACTTCATTGTTTACCATGGGGTCAGTATCAGAGCATATATTAAGGCAGACACTGGGGCATAGGAAAGAGGATCAAGGCACAGTGTCTCCCCTGAGGAATTTATGTCCCCAGCTGGCGAGCATGACGCGTACATGAGTAAATGAAGCCCCAGCATCATGTTGCTTTGCTGTGACATTTCTCATGTCATCATCTCCTCAACAACAGAAGCTACTGTGTGCCTGGCATTATGTTAGGCTTTTTACACATTTAATCCTCAACACAGCCCTGCCCCAGGTAGGGTGCGTTGGGCTGCACACGTCAGAAAATACAACTCAAAGGGCCTAAGCCATTGTCAAGAAGTCCTGAGGTCTGAGGCTCTCCAGAGTTGGTTGACTCATTAACTCAAGGACACCACTGAGGACCCAAGCTCTTTCCGTCTATACATTCTGCCCTCCTAGCGTGTCAGCCTTTGCCTCAGCCTGGCTGTCCTCATACACTCAAGTGGCTGCAGCCATTCCAGCCAGCAGCCAGTAGCAGAAGAAAGACTATAAAGGCAAAAAAATACCTTTCCCCGAAGCCCCTCTGCAGACTCTCATTGGCCGGATTGTCTCACTTGGCCATGGTTAAACCACCCAGGAGAATACAGTCACCATGGCCACCCTTGAGCAGTTAGACTATGCCTTCTGGGGCGGGAGCCAGGCTCCCCTGAAGGCCATGGCTGTGCAAAGAGTGTGAGTGCCAGAACACAATGAGAGTTCTATCTGTAAATGAGGCTAGTACGGCTCAGAGAGGTTATATAACTTGTGTGAGGTCACACCTTGGTAAGCTATAGTGCCGGGTTTCCAACCCGGATCTGTCTGACCCCAGATCTCCCCTAGACCTCAGCTGCTTTCCACAGGGTGGTGGGCCGGGGCTGCTGTCATCCCGGGCTGCTGCTACCCTGCTGCTCCCACACTCTTCGTGGTGATCCTCCTGCATTACAGCCCATTTTCAATCATGTAGGTGCTCAGTAATCACTCATTTTTCAGCTGGGCAGATACACTCACAGTCCCGGATCATGGCATGGACTCATTCCAGCAATGTTGTCTGCAGGCCAGGTCTGCCAGATGAATCCCCGCCCCACTGGCAATGGATTCCGCAGCCCGTGGACACACTTTCTTCCTTCCCGTTCACGTGGCTATTTCTCTGAGAACCAGCAGCAGTGCTAGGAGGAGGGAAGGAAGTTATTGACTCTGTCACTCATTAGCGTCTCCGAGGAAGTGTGACCAGGAGGAGGCTGGAGAGGCTGTCTATCCGTGGTTTCCTGCTGTTGAACCCATGGCTGGCCCTGACGGAGGACACCTGCGGAATAGGCACGTTGTCCACAACATTCTCAATCCTCAGCGTTCACTTGGATCTTGTGCCGTGATTATCACTCGCATGAACACTAGCCTCCGCCCCGCCTCGGCCCTGAGCAGACTGCGCTGGAATGCTCCTCACCCCGTCGGCTTATTAATGGTTAGCAGCTGTTAATAAGTGAGAGCGTTGGAAAAGGCCAGCGCTTTGGAAACCAGGTTTCTGTACTTCCTATCTGTGTGGGCTTGGGTGTGCCTTACTCCGTCTGTGCCTTGGTTTTCTCGCTGTGTAATGCGTAATGCCTGGCAGCATCGCTGTGTGGCTCGAGGACCATGAATATTGAGGATCCAGCACATTGTAGGCACCCAAGAGCGGTGGACACTGATACCATTATCAATGGACTTGGGCCAGTAAAACAGGGAGGAAGTCAAGGCTCCTAAGTGAAACCATTGAGTTGTTTGTTTGTTTTGAGGTGGAGTCTCACTCTGTTGCCCAGGCTGGAGTGCAGTGGTGCAATCTTGGCTCACTGCAACCCTCCGCCTCCCGGGTTCAAGCGATTCTCCTGCCTCAGCCTACCGGGTAACTGGGACTACAGGCGCACGCCCCCACACCCAGCTAAATTTTGTATTTTTGGTATAGAAGGGGGTTCACCATGTTGGTCAGGCTGGCCTTAGGCTCCTGACCTCAAGTGATCCACCCGCCTCGGCCTCCCAAAGTGCTGGGATTATAGGTGTGAGCCACTGCGCCTGGCCGAAACCATTGAGTTTTATGAACTTCAGTGCCAATTTATTACAGCCCTTGGGGTGTGGCCTGCGTTGGACTCTTGTGAAGAGAGTTGAATCTCCTAGTAGTCAGCTGGCATCTTAGCATACACTGAAGCAGGGATTGACATTTTTCTATGAGGACAGGCTTCAAAGTCTTTCGAGCTTCCTTGCTTTGTCCAGGGAACTGGGAAAGAAAAATTTAAGGGATTTATGCTGCCTTCTGGGTAGGAGTGTAACTTCCTGTTGCTGCTGTAACAATAGTTACCACACACTCAGTTGCTTAAAACAACACAAATTTATTCTCTGACAGTTCTGGAGGCCAGAAGTTCAAAATGAGTTCCATGAGTTTAAAACCAAGGTGTCATCAGGGCTGGTTCTTTTTTTTTTTTTTTTCCTTGAGACCAAGTCTCACTCTGTCGCCCAGGCTGCAGTGCAGTGGCGCAATCTCCGCTCACTGCAAGCTCCGCCTCCCGGGTTCAAGTGATTCTCCTGCCTCAGCCTCCCAAGTAGCTGGGACTACAGGCACCCACCACCACACCTGGCTAATTTTTTGTATTTTTAGTAGAGACAGGGTTTCACCATGTTAGCCAGGATGGTCTCGATCTCCTGACCTTGCAATCTGCCCGCCTTGGCCTCCCAAAGTGCTGGGATGACAGGTGTGAGCCACCGCACCTGGCTAGGGCTGGTTCTTTCTGGAGGCTCAGAGGGGAATCCATTTCCTTGTCTTTTCCAGTTTGTAGAAGCTGCCTACAGTCCTTGGCTCATGGCTACTTCTCTGTCTCCAAAGCGCATCACTCTGCCTTCTGCTTCCACAGTCACATCCCCTTCTTTTACCTTTGAACTTCCTGTCTCCCTCTTTTCTTTTCTTTTCTTTTTTTTTTTTTTTTGAGACAGGGTTTCACTCTGTCACCCAGGCTGGAGTGCAGTGGTGTGTTCACAGCTCACTGCAGCCTTGACCTCTTGGGGCTCAAGCGATCCTCCTGCCTCAGCCTCCAAGTAGGTGGGACCACAGATGTGTACCACCATGCCTGGCTAAATTTTTAATTTTTTGTAGAGACGAGGTCTCCCTTTGTTGCCCAGGCTGGTCTTGAACTTACTCAGTATCATGAGAACAGCATGGGGGAAACTGCCCCCATGATTCAGTTACTTCCCACCAGGTCCCTCCCACAACATGTGGGCATTATGGGATTACAATTCAAGATGAGATTTGAGTGGGGACACAAAGCCAAACCATATCATTTCACCCCTGGCCCCTCCCAAATGTCATGTCCTCACACTTCAAAACACAATCATGCACTTCCAACGGTCCCCTAAAGTCTTAACTATTCCAGCATGAGCCCAAAAGTCCAAGTCCAAAGTCTCATCTGAGACAAGGCAAGTCCTTTTCACCTTTGAGCCTGTAAAATCAAAAGCAAGTTAGTTAACTTCCCAGATACAATGGGGGTACAGGCATTGGGTAAATGCACCCATTCCAAATGAGAGAAATTGGCCAAAACCAACGGGCTACAGGCCCCACGCAAGTCCGAAATCCAATGGGGCAGTCATTAAACCTAAAAGTTCCAAAATGATCTCCTTTGATTCCATGTCTCACATCCAGGTCACGCTGATGCAAGAGGTGGGCTCCCACGCCCCTCCCAGCTGCTTTCATGGGCTGGCATTGAGTGTCTGTGGCTTTTCCAGGTGCACAATGCAAGCTGTTGGTAGATCTACCATTCTGGGGCCTGAAGGATGGTGGCTCTCTTCTCACAGCTCCACTAGGCACTGCCCCAATGGGGACTCTGCGTGGGGTCTCCAAACCCACATTTCCCTCCTGCACTGCCCTAGCAGAGGTTCTCCATAGCAGGGAGCTCCACCCCTGCAGCAAATTTCTGCCTGGACATCCAGGTGTTTTCATACATCCTCTGAAATCTAGGTGGAGGTTCCCAAACCTCAATTCTTTTTTTTTTTTTTGGAGACAGAGTCTTGTTCTGTTGGCCAGGCTGGACTGCAGTGGCATGATCTCAGCTCACTGCAACCTCTGCCTCCTGGGCTCAAGCAATTCTCCTGCCTCGGCCTCCTGAGTAGCTGGGATTACAGGGGTGTGCCACCACAGCTGGCTAATTTTTGTATTTTTAGTAAAGACGGGGTTTCACCATGTTGGCCAGGCTGGTCTTGAACTCCTGACCTCAGGTAATCCAGCCGCCTTGGCCTCCCAAAGTGCTGGGATTACAGGCGTGAGCCACCGTGCCCGGCCCAAACCTCAATTCTTGACTTCTGTACACCTGCAGGCCCAACACCATGTGTCAGCTGCCAAGGTTTGGGGCTTGCACCTTCTGAAGCAATGGCCTGAGCTGTGTGTTGGACCCTTTTAGCCACAGCTGGGATGCAGGGCACCAAGCCCCGAGACTGCACAGAGCAGCAAGGCCCAGGGCCTGCCCCTCGAAATCACTTTTTCCTCCTAGGCCTCCAGGCTTGTGATGGGAGGGACTGCTGTGAAGGTCTCTGACATGCCCTGGAGACACTTTCCCCATTGTCTTGTCAATTAACATTTGGCTTCTTGTTACTTATGCAAATTTCTGCTGCTGGCTTGAATTTCTTCTCAGAAAATAGGCTTTTCTGGCCGGGCACAGTGGCTCATGCCTGTAATCCCAGCACTTTGGGAGGCTGAGGCGAGTGGATCACCTGAGGTCAGGAGTTCGAGACCAGCCTGACCAATCTGGTGAAACCCTGTCTCTACTAAAAATACAAAAATTAGCCAGGTGTGGTGTCAGGTGCCTGTAATCCTGGCTACTCAGGAGGCTGAGGCAGGAGAATAGCTTGAACCTGGGAGGTGGAGGTTGCAGCGAACGGAGATCATGCTGCTGCATTCCAGCCTGGGCAACAGAGCAAGACTCTGTCTCAAGAAAACAAAGAAACAAACAAAAAAAAAACCCAGAAAATAGGTTTTTCTTTTCTATCACATTGTCAGGCTGCAAATTTTCCAAACTTTTATGCTCTACTTCCCTTTTAAACACAGGTTCCAATTCCAAACCATACCTTCGTGAATACATAAAACTGAATGCTTTTAAGAGTATCGAAGTCACATCTTGAATGCTCTGCTGCTTATAAATTTTTTCCACCAGATACCCTAAATCATCTCTCTCAAGTTCAAAGTTCCACAGATCTCTAGGACAGGGGCAAGATGCTGCCAGTCTATTTGCTAAAGCATAGCAAGAGTCACCTTTGCTCCAGTTCCCAACACGTTCCTCACCTCAATCTGAGACCACTTCAGCCTGGACTTCATTTATTCACATCACTGTCAGCATTTTGGTCAAAGCCATTCACCAAGTCTTTAGGACGTTCCAGACTTTCCCACATCCTCCTGTCTTCTGAGTTCTCCAAGTCTCCAGGAAGTTCCAAACTTCCCCACATTTTCCTGTCTTCTTCTGAGCCCTCTGTTCCAACCTCTGCCAGTTACCCAGTTCCAAAGTCGCTTCTGCACTTTCAAGTATCCTTATAGCAGCACCCTACTCCCAGTACAAATTTACTGTATTAGTCTGTTCTCAGGCTGCTGTGAAGAAATACCCGAGAGTGGGTAATTTATTTTTATTTATTTATTTTTATTTATTTATTTATTTTGAGACGGAGTCTCACTGTCACCCAGGCTGGAGTGCAGTGGCACAATCTCGGATCACTGCAAGCTCCACCTCCCAGGTTCATGCCATTCTCCTGCCTCAGCCTCCCGAGTAGCTGGGACTACAGGCGCCCACCACCACACCCGGCTAACTTTTTTGTATTTTTAGTAGAGACAGGGTTTCACCATGTCATCCTGGCTAACCAGGATGGTCTCTATCTCCTGACCTCACGATCCGCCTGCCTCAGCCTCCCAAAATGCTGAGATTAAAGGCGTGAGCTACCGCGCCTGGCTTTTTTTTTTTTTTCTGAGACAGTCTTGCTTTATCACCCAGACTGGAATGCAGTTGCATGATCTCAGCTCACTGCAACCTCTGCCTCCTGTGTTCAAGCAAGTCTCCTGCCTCACCCTCCCCAGTAGATGGTATTGCAGGTGCGGGCCACCACACCTGGCTAATTTTTATATTTTTAGCAGAAACGAGGTTTCCCCCATGTTGGCCAGGCTGGTCTCGAACTCCTGACCGCAGGTCATCTGTCCACCTCAGCCTCCCAAAGTGCTGGGATTACAGGAATGAGCCACTGCGCCCTGCCCTTATTATTATTTTTTTGTGTGTGTGGAGACAAGGTCTCACTGTGTTGCCCAGGTTGATCTTGAATTCCTGGCCTTAAGTAATCCTCCCACCTTAGCCTCCCAAAGTGTTGGCATTAAAGGCATGAGCCACCACACCCGGCCAAGATACATAATTTAATCACATCTGCAAAGTCCCTTTTACCACATGAGGTCACATCCACAGGTTCTGGGGATTAGGACGTGGGCATCTTTTTGGGGACCGTGATTCAGTCTGCCACAGTGGGTACACAGCAAGCCAATGATGGGGGTAATTAAGTTAGCATTAAATATCCCACGTGTTCTATGTTCTAGAGCAGTGATCATGCCCCTGGGGTGTGAGGTGATCCACTGAGGACCAGGAAGAAGAGATGAGATTATTGCTTAAGAGTAAGCAAGAAATCAGGTTTTATGAATATTGACTCTGAGCTGACGCCGGCTCTCTGTACCTATGACAGTCTAGTCAGAAAAACAGAAAACGCACTGGTTAGTTTAGCAGAGAGAATTTAATATCGGGCATTGGTGGAACAAGAAATGGAGGACTAAAGAGGCAGAAGGGGGACCTGAGGTCACAGGCAGGGACACCCCTCAGGCTTGGTGGCACTGCGGTGGTGGCTTCTCAGCTGTCACCCAAGGGAACCTTGCAGGATGAATGGGAGTTTCACGGTGAAGTCCCATCTGCCAGTTTGTTAGCTCTTTTTTTTTTTTTAAATGAGACAGGGTCTCGGTCTGTCAATCCAGGCTGGAGTGCGATGGTGCGATCTCAGCTCACTGCGACCTCTGCATCCTGGGCTCAAACAATCCTCCTGCCTCAGCCTCCCAAGTAGCTGGGACCAGAGGCATGCGCCAACACACCTGGCTAATTTTTATGTTTTTTGTAGAGATGGGGCCTCACTGTGTGGCCCAGGCTGGTCTTGAACTCCTGGGCTCAAGCAATCTGCCCACCTTGGCCTCCTAAAGTGCTGGGATTACAGGCGTGAGCCACCACACCTGTCTGTTAGATCTTAAAATATGGCAACATACGTTGGTGAAGTATTGGCTTACCAGAGTGGATCGGTAGCTGCTGGTACCTATCTTGTCTGGTTCTAACTAAATTCGGTGTATGCCTTAAAAAGATTCATACAAAGGAACTGTGGAATGAAGGAAACACTAACAAGCCAAGCAGAGTAAAGAGTGAGAACACATCAGAGCAGCTGTCTTATTCCTGGCCTGTGCTCTTGGTCAGACATATCCCAAGGTAAAAACAAAGGCAGCCAGCCAGTCAACCCGCAGAGGACAGTCACACAAACCCTAATTATCCAGAAGTCTAGTCGAAGTACAGATTAGAAAATCCATCATTGTTGACAATAATCCTCACCCCAAATGCATATTTTGCCTTGAGATGTAATGGAAACCATCATAATTAGCAAGACATTAAAAAGATATTGTTTGTTTAATCTTTTACTTGGCATTTAGAAATTTCCATTTTGGCTGGGCGTGGTGGCTCACGCCTGTAATCCCAGCACTTTGGGATGCCGAGGTGGGTGGATCACCTGAGGTCAGGAGTTCAAGACCAGCCTGGCCAACATGGTTAAACCCCGTCTCTACTAAAAATACAAAAATTGGCCAGGTATGGTGGTGTGCACCTGTAATCCCAGCTACTCAGGAGGCTAAGGCAGGAGAATCTTGAATGTGGGAGGTGCAGGTTGCAGTGAGCCAAGATCACACCACTGTACTCCAGCCTGGGCAACACAGCAAGACTCCATCTCAAAAAAAAGTCCATTTTGTTAGGAGTTTTATGATTACACATAAAATATGAGAGCAGCAATGCATATATATAATTCATAAGTTTTAAGATACACGTATATGGTGGACACCTGCAGGAAAGGTTTTGCCCATTAGGATCTATGATCTAAACACTTTGGAGACTCCTGCCCTGAAGAGTTCATGTCTATGAGCTATCCAAAAACCCAGACCAGGCCGGGCGTGGTGACTCATGCCTGTAATCCCAGCACTTTGGGAGGCCAAGGCAGGCAGATCACTTGAGGTCAGGAGTTCAGGACCAGCCTGGCCAACATGGTGAAACCGCATCTCTTCTAAAAATACAAAAATTAGCCAGGTGTGGCAGTGTGCACCTGTAATGCCAGCTACTCGGGAGACTGAGGCAGGAGAATCACTTGAACCCAGGAGGCAGAGGTTGCAGTGAGCTGAGATCATGCCATTGCACTCCAACCTGCACAACGAGAGCGAAACTCCGTCTCAAAAAATAAAAAGAAAAAGCTCAGATTAAACAATGATTATAGATGTTTTATGAAATCAATCAAGAAAGTTCATAAAGAGGATGAGCACAATTTTTTTTCTGTCTGCAAGATCCGTATTTGTTGTTCTGTGCCACATTAATGATTACATAACAATTATATAACGTATATATCCAGGCCTTGATAATTGCCATTGTCTACAAGATGCTCTAGAAGTCCAAAGGGAAAATGAGCCTGAGAAAGTCCAATAGGGCTTCACAGAAAAGGTGGCATTTAAACTAGGCCTTTCTTGGAGCTGGAGAGTTCCACGTGGCTAGGGAGGCCTCACAGTCGTGGTGGAAGGTGACAGGCACGTCTTAATTAATGAAGCTTTAAATGTTTTTTCACTGGGGCCAGGCATGGCAGCTCACACCTACAATCTCAGCACTTTAGGATTACTTTTTTTTTTTTTTTTTTTTAAGCAGAGGGTCTGTAACTTTCACCAGATTCTTAAGGAGACTGTGACCTGGGAGAGTTTTAAGAGTGGGAAAGCTGTAAGGCCACGCTCAGGCTGGATTCCAGCCGTGGGACCCCTCGCTTCACTTCTCTGAGCCTCAACTTCCTCATCTGTGCAATGGGGCAGCCTCGTGGACATGCAGGATTGCAGTTCTGGACATGCAGAGCCTGGCATCCAGAGGAGCCCAGCGCCCGCCAACTGCAGCACCCAGCACCAGCAACCCCAGGGTTGGGGGCTCACTCCATTCTTCTCCCCAGGGCTACACCAGCTCTAGCTTCCTGGCCGTCAGTTTCCCCAGCAACTTCATTTTGTTTATTTGCAATGGCTTATTGGGGTCTCCTGGAGAAAAGATTCTCAGCTGAGTTCCAGAAAATGAACGCGCTCTCCCCGTGCTCGGAGAGCTCCCAGCTGTTCTCTTGGCTGGCCGGCTCAGAAGAAATGATGTTAGGAATGTTTATCTCGGAGGAAGCGGAAGAGCTCCTTTCAGCAAAATAAGAATGAACCACAAAACAGGGTGCAGGGGGCCTTGTCAAGGCAGCATAGCATGGTGCCATGGGAACATCCCCTTCCTTTGTCCTGCCTCAGCTGACAGTGCCTCGGAGATGCCCTGAGCTACGTCAGCCCGGCTGGCATCCAAGGGGTTCCTTATTGGCTCACAAGACACATTGCTTTTTCAGGACCAGAGAGACTTGGAGGTCCTCACCTGCAGCCCTGGGCCTTTGTTTAGGCTGTGCTGTGAGGCTGGCTCTCTGTGGTCAGCATCTCAGCGTCCCTGCCTGGCCAGCAAAGGGGTGACATTTTCCTTGGGTGCCCTCTTGCAACATGGCGTTAAATTCTCAAAAAGGTGCAAACCCTTAGGGTGAAGTTTGTGTCTAGAATATAATGGTTAAGGGCCTCGGTTCTGGAGTCAGAATGACCAGGGTTTGGGTCCCGGCTCCATTGCTTTATAGCTGCCTGAGCCTCCGTTTCCCAGTGTGTGGAACAGCTGGTAACCAGCATTCCTACTCCCATGGGTGTTGGAGACTTGAATGAGACCGTCATTACAAAGCGTTCAGCACAGGTTAAGTGCTGATAGGCGGAAAGGAGATAATCAGTGGTAGCGATTATTATTTTAGTTGTCTACTTATAAAATCAGAAAATCGGAAATAGAAAAATACAAAGAAGAAAACCAAAAGTGCATGTAGCCCCATGGCCCGGCAATCCACGCCGCTGGCCTTTTGTTAGCTGTCCTTCCTGGTTTTTTCCTGTGGGTGTGTATGCGTGTATATTTCATAGGATCTGGTCATTGTTGAATGAGGATAGTTTATGTATGTATAGACATGTTAGTTTTTTCTTAATACCAGGCATAATGTATCTTAACCCACTTTTTTAAAACATAAAAATACATGGAGAACACATTCTCCAAATCATTACATTTTACCATATTGCATATTTTTTCACTTTGTAATGTTTCGAAGTAAGGATGTGTTTTAGAATCAATGTCAAAAGAAATGTGCCAGCTATTTCTTCTTTTTCCCCCCTAAAATGGGGGTTATGATGACACTGGTAATACAAATAACAAATGATGGCTTCTCAGATTCAAAGAAACACAGCAGCCTAAAAGATCCTTCTTAAATTCCACAAAGGATTCCTCAGTGCCACTGTTGTCATTAGCTCAATTGACCTCTATTTTTGGACATTTTGGCTCCTTCGTTTTTTTTTTTCACTATTACCCACCATGCCGCACAATAGAGTCTGCAGGGAACGCAATTCGATGGGCCAGCGGGCCCTGAGGGATGGAGGCGGGGTGGAAGGTGGAGGGACCTGAGATTTTCTGTCAAGGTCATGGCCAGCCTGTGCTGGCCTTGTAGGGAGAAAGATGGGGGATAAGTACCCCAGCCTCCCTCCCCGCCCTCTCTCACATCTCATGCCAGGGCTCCCCCAGCAGGAAGCAGAGAGGGTGAGGAAGGGCGAGGGTATGGTTCTCAGGCCAGCCCCTGGGCAGGGAGAGAGTGACCCTGGTTGGGCAGCCCTGTGGCCCAGCACACCAGCCCTGTGGAGCTGAGATGCCGGCTTTAGATGGGGGGACTTACAACATGGGCTTTCCCTTCCCCATTGGAACAGAAGGTGCCGGCGAGAGGCCCTCCTTGTCAGCGCCAGGGACAGATTGCTCAAGAATCTGTGTGCTCCAAGGCACAAGAGGGGTGCTGTCTCCTTTTCTGGAGTTCCGTCTCATGCCTACGTTTCGGGTAGGATGCTATTTTTAAGTGACTGGCACCGTGGATCAGTACACTTGGAGGGAGGAGAGGGGATGCCACACATAGCAGGGGTGGGTGCTGTGAGCAGGGGTGGGGAGAGGAAAGGGGGCTGCATTCGAGCCACTCTGACAATGAGGCTGAGGGCTGGCTGGCTGGCTGTCACACCCACAGCCGACATTAATCACATCCTGCCTGGCACTCCCCAGCAGCTCTGACACATGTGGCCGCACCTCACTTCTGGAAAGCTCCCCGCACAGGCTCTGCAGAGCGTTTCTCGCGACACTTCCCGTGCTGGATCCATGCCGCCAGCATGGATTCCTTCAGCCTGGCTCCGGCCTGGTGTGGGCTCTGAGCCGCCATGGGACTAGGCAGAACACGCTGTGTGCAATGCAAAGCTGAGCACGCTGGGCCCCTTCGGGATGCTGGCGGTTACGTGGGCAGTGGGACGGGTGGGATGACACGGAACATGCCTCAGTTGCTTCTCCAGCTAGGGTTTTGGGGTTGCAAGCAACAGAACCTGGCTCTTGCTAACCATGTTGGGGCTGGAGGCAAGGGTTTACCGGTAGGACCTGAGCTAGCTAGAGTGGAGAGGTAAGATGAGAGCCAGCCCACAGGAAGGCCGGAGTGGAACAGCGTTGGGGGCCTGAAAGATGGGGACTAACAAGCAGCCTCTGGCTGGGAGGTTCTTCCGGGATCAATTTGCTCCATGCTACAGAGGGGACTTGCTCAGGGCCATGTGGCTAATTGGAGGCACGGACAATCTCCGAACTCAGACCTCTGACGGATGCCGTCCTCTGACCAGCCTAAAGCTGCCGGGGTCCTCCCAGCTCAGGGACGCTGTCCTCACAGGAATGCCTAATGGGGCTTCCTCCCTGCCCATCCCAACCCCTGGGGCCACACATTGCTTATTTTGGATTACACCGGGCAGCCTGTGCCCCGGGCAGAGAGAGGGAGAGCTTGGGCAGGACTGGGGAGTGTGACTCATTTCTGTGTACCCAGCCAAGCACCAAAGGCGATGCTGGCAAGCGGGAGACAGTCCACAGCCACTCACCAGCAGCCAGAAGCCAGGCTCAGGACAGCCAGGCCTCAGCTTACACAGAGGCCACCAAAGAATGGCCCGGCAGGATGCCAAACCTCATTTATCTGAGCGGAGCAAGGCCGCCTGGTCAGTGTCCACTCCACACCGAGGCCCTCCTCTCTTTGCTGCGGCCACAGCAGACACGCCAGCTGCCCCATCGCTGCACAACGCCAAGCCTCCGTCCACCTCGCCCTGAACGCCCTTCCCCCGTGTCCCTCCTATCTCCGTGAACGTGGCATGAAAGAATTCACGCTCTGCAGTCAGAAATCCAATGCCTGGTGTCACAACTTCCCAGCTATAGATCTGGGGCGAGTTGCATCCCTTCTCTCTGCCTCAGTTTCCTCCTTTGTAGCATGGGGATAAGACCTTCTTTGCAGGGTTTGACAGCCAGGAATCAGGTGTGCAAAAGCGGAGGTGTGGTTCATCACAGGGGCCTGCTGTGGCGGCTGTCCTTCTCCTAATAGCCACATTCCCCGGACCCAGCTGGGAGGAATGTGCCAGCCCCCAGTTTGCTCTCCCTCTTCCCGTCTCAGTGATCCAGGCCATAAAAATGGCTCCTCCCAGATGCCGTAAGATAGAAGCTGCATTGCCCTCGTGGCAGGAAGGGGACATTTGGGCTACTTCAAACCAAACCAAACAAAAAACTCACTGTCATCAATTCTTGCCTTCTAAAGGGAGGGGCACATTTCATCTTGGGGATGCTGGCCTGGGGATTCCAGCTAGCCAAGAGCAGAGGAAACATCATTTCCAAGCAGCAGCTAGTGCTCTGTGCTGCTAGAAGTCCCAGAGTATCCTGTTCTGGCTCAGTTGAGCCCCTTAGTGAGCTCAGGACTCTTTTGGCTGCCAATGACAGAAATTCAACCTGAATCACTTACAGGAAAAATAATATATATTATATATTATAAAATATATATAAATATATGTATATATATATTTTTTTGAGGTGGAGTTTCACTCTTGTTGCCCAGGCTGGAGTGCAATGGCACAATCTCAGCTCACTGCAACCTCTGCCTCCCAGGTTCAAGCGATTCTCCTGCCTCAGCCTCCCAAGCAGCCGGGATTACAGGTGCCCACCACCACGCCTGGCTAATTTTTTGTATTTGTAGTAGAGACAGGGTTTCACCACGTTAGCCAGGCTGGTCTTGAACTCCTGACCTCAGGTGATCCACCCGCCTCGGCCTCCCAAAGTGCTGGGATTACAGGTGTGACCCACCGTGCCCGGCCAAGCAAAAATACTATCAATAGCTCACTTAACTGGAAAAAAGCCCCTGCAGGTGAGTCTAGCTTCAGGCGCAACTGGATCCAGGGACTCAAATGATATCTCCCCTTCTCTCTGCTCTGCTTTCCTCCGTGTGGTGATGTCACTTTCTAGATATCTTCATCCACTTGAGCAAGGATGATAGTAGCTCCAGGCTCTGTGGCAGGTTGTGTATTCTAAATTTGGCCACACCAACATATGTCCCATCCACGTGTCATTTGTAACCATCTCAACCAATGGAAAATGTTGGAAGCGACATTCTATGACTTCTGAGGCTGGGTCCTGAAAGGCAATCCAGTTCTGCCGGCATCCCTCTCTTTGGGAACACTTAGCTCTTGGAAGCCAGCACTATACTGTGCCTTGTCCTGACCCCCAGAGTCCATAAGCTCAATCAATACTTGTTTTACACCACTAAGTTTTGGGGGAATTTGCGATGTGCCCTGCTGTAGCTTTCGTGATCCCCATAGGTCAGAATTGAGGCAATAGACCTTCATCCCTCCAACACGATTGGCCAATTCTTAGTAAAGATTCAGATCAATCCAGCCTGCATGCAGATCACATCCCTAAATCAGTGACTGTAGCCAGAGGGATGGGGAACTAGGCTGGACCATGAGCATCCTCTGGCTTGATGAAGGGTGGGGACAAGGAGCGCTGACCTTGTCAGGACCACAGGGAGTTGGCTGGGGGTGGCCATTGAGGAGAGGTGGAAGCCACTATCAGATGGACAGGGAGAGATGGCAGCCAAAGTCCATTGTCATATAAAGGCAGGAGCTGACTGTTACTGCCCTGCCTTTCAGGAAAACGTTTGATTTGTTAAGGGGAAGGTGATGGAGGTTTTGGAAGGGGAAATTAGAAAAATAAGAATACGAAAATTAGCCGAGTGTGGTGGCATGTGCCTGTAGTCCCAGCTACTCAGGAGGCTGAGGCAGGAGGATCACTTGAGGCCAGGAGGTCAAGGCTGCAATGAGCCTTGATTACACCACTGAAACTCAAGCCTGGTCAACAAAGCAAGACCGTCTCTACAAATAAACATGGCCAGGTGCAGTGGCTCATGCCCATAATCCCAGGACTCTGGGAGGCCAAAGTGGGCAGATCACTTGAGGCCAGAAGTTGGAGACCAGCCTGGCCAACATGGTGAAACCCCGTTTCTACTGAAAATACAAAAACTTAGCTGGGTGTGGTGATGTATACCTGTAAAACCAGCTGCTTGGGAGGCTGAGGCAGGAGAATCGCTTGAACCCAAGAGGCAGAGGTTGCAGTGAGCCAAGATCATGCCACTGCACTCCAGCTTGGGCAACAGAGTGAGACTCTGTTTCAAAAAATAAGATAAATAAAAGAAAAGAAAAAAGAAAGAAAGAAAAAGAAAAACAAGAGTAATACTGCTTTTCCTACCATACATGGATAGGATTTGAAGAAAGCAGGAGAATGACAAGCTAGCCGAGCAACTCATGCCAGAGTCAGCCATGTTTTGTGAGGAACTAACATTTACCCAGGGCCCGTGCTGTGCCCAGCCCGGCATTAGGTGTTTTCTATTCATTCTCATTTAATGAGCCTGTAGCTCTTGGAGGGCCAGGACTGCGCCTGTAGGGCAGCATTGAGTGTGTTCATCAGGACACGTTCTGGCTGCTAGAAAAAAGGCCAAAATGACAGTGGCTTAAACAAGATAGAAGCTTGTTTCTTTCTCATGAAACAGCCCCAGATTGAGCCTAGCAACTTTGGATGCCCTTTGGTGTCTATCTGGCTGGTCTGCCAAGCCTAACATGTGGTTTCCATCTTAAGATCTGAGATGGGGCGGCCTCAGCTCCGGCCAGCATGTCCATATTCCAGCCAGGCAAGGAGGCAAGAGGAAATGAGAGCAAGGCCCAGAGCTTTACATCTCACTGGCCAGAAGTGTGTCATGTGGCCGTGTTGATCCAGAACCCAAGAGAGGGTTCTCGGATCTTTCACAGGAAATAATTCAAAGTAAGTCTCAGAGTGCAGTGAGAGGAAATGGCTTATTGAACACTACTCAGTGACAGCCCAGAAAGCCCAGAAAGTTACAGCCCAGCAAGAAAGTTATACCCTCAGAAAGCAAGAGGAGGAGTACCTCATCATCGTTTTAACTTCCTCTTATGAAGAGGCCTTATCTATGGAAAAGCTAAGCTGTGTCTACTCCATGCGGATGGGCTCACAGCGTGACAACGTGTCTTACTTTGCTGATTTAAAGAAAACTATCCTTGGCACTTAGTGCGTAAATACATCCCAGCACGACTATCATGATCCTGAGAGCATACACTGTTATGGGTGTTGGGACACCTGGACATTCCGTTGTCAGAGGAGTGTGTTCTTGTTCTTGCAGGTATCATCAGGCCGTTTCCTCAACTGTAAACGTCTTATCACCATGGAGTGTGACCAGCCAGGAATGTGTCTTGCTAATTTTAAGATAGAGCTGAGGTGTTTGTTTGTTTGTTTGTTTTTGTTTTTGTTTTTGAGACAGAGTTTCGCTCTTGTTGCCCAGACTGGAGTGCAATGGCGTGATCTCACCTCACTGCAACCTCTGCCTCCCTGGTTCAAGCGATTCTCCTGCCTCAGCTTTCCGGGTAGCTGGGATTACAGGCACCTGCCAATACGCCCGGCCAATTTTTTTTTTTTTTTTTTTTTTGTATTTTTAGTAGAGACGGGGTTTCACTATGTTGGTCAGGCTGACCTTGAACTCCTGCCCTCAGGTGATCCACCTGCTGTGGCCTCCCAAAGTGCTGGGATTACAGGTGTGAGCCACTGCACTCCGCCGGAGCTGAGTTTTTAAATGGTGTCACCCTGGCTCTCCTATATTCTTCTTTCTCTACCAGCCACATCTAGCTGCAAGAGAGGCTGGCAATGCAGCTTTTAGCGCTTGATCCTGTGCCCCATGGAAACTCAAGGGCTCTAATGCTAAAGGAAGAATGAGAGGATGGATATTGGATGATAACTGGTGGACTCAGCCTAAGACACTCGAAGCTGAAGAGCTGGCAGTGCCCTAATGATAGCCCCTGTGGGACAGTGGTTCACAGCCTGGGCCCTAGAGGCCAGGCATGGTGGCTCAAGCCTGTAATCTCAGCACTTTGGGAGGCCGAGGCAGGTGGATCACAAGGTCAGGAGATCGAGATCATCCTGGTTAACACGGTGAAACCCCGTCTCTACTAAAAGTACAAACAATTAGCCAGGCATGGTGGCGGGCGTCTGTAGTCCCAGCTACTCGGGAGGCTGAGGCAGAAGAACGACGTGAACCCGGGAGGTGGAGCTTGCAGTGAGCCGAGATGGAACCACTGGACTCCAGCCTGGGTGACAGAGCAAGACTCTGTCTCAATAAAGAAAAAAGGAGCCTGGGTCCTAGAGTCACACGGCCAGGGAGTTTCATCTTGGCCCTACCCTTGAAATCTGTGTGACATAAGCCTCAATTTCCTTATCCATAAAATAGGGGTGATGATAATACCACATTTCATTGATTCTTTATTTTTATTTTATTTTTTAGAGATAGGTTCTGTGCCTAGGCTGGAGTGTAGTGGTGTGATCGGAGCTCATTGCAGCCTCAAACTCCTGGGTTCAAGTGATCCTTCTGCCTCAGCCCCTTGAGTAACTGGGGCTACAGGCATGCTACCATGTCTGGCTAATTTTTAATCTTTTTGTTGAGAAGGGGTCTTGCTCTGGTGCCCAGGCTGGCCTTGAACTCCTGGGCTTAAGCGATCCTCCCACCCCAGCCTCCCATAGCGTTGGATTACAGGTATGAGCCACTGTACCTGGCTTCATATTTTATTGATTCTAAGATTTGAATTTTAACGTCTCTAAAATTAGGTTGTGTTTACAAGTAATGATGTGTTTAGTTGACAGGGTTTTTTTTTTTTAATTCTTAAAACCATGGTAACATAATGGTGTATCTTACAATGAACGGTGACTAGGATTTCATAAAATACAATTGCTATTTTGATGATAACATCATTAATAGAATATACACACTCTATTAATAAAATTATTAATATGATAGAATATAGAGTGTTGAAATTCATATATATTCATTTGAATAGTTCCAGGACTATGGTAAGAACTCAGTAAATGTCAGCCATTATTCCTATCACCAAGTGCCCCCAGCATGTAGGAAGTGGCTCATTTACCTGGAGCTAAAGGAATACCCAGGGCGGGGTCAGTTTTTTAAACCACCCACCTGTAGGTGAGGCAAAGAGCCTGGCAGGTTCTTCCTCCACCCTACACACCACTCAGGTTCTAAACATCAACTCTGCAGTTGCTGGCTAGATGGAAGGAGAGTGGGGCAGGTGGAGATCACTCTCCCACCTGTAGGTTAGGGTTAGGTTAGGGTTAGGGCTTAGGGTTAGGGTTAGGGCTTAGAGTTAGGGTTAGGGTTAGGCTTATGGTTAGTGTTAGGGTTTAGGTTTATTGTTAAGGTTAGGTTTTAGGGTTCGGGTTAGGGTTTAGGTTTAGGAGTTAGATTTAGGGTTAGTGTTAGTGTTAGGGTTAGGGTTTAGGTTTTGGCTGAGGTTTATGGTTTAGTGGCAGGGTTAGGGTTTTGGGTTAGGGTTAGTGTTTAGGGTTAGGGTTAGGGTTAGAGTTAGGTTTTAGGGGTAGGTGTAGTGTTTCAGGCTAGGGTTAGGGTTCGTGTTAGGGTCTGAGATGGGGTTAGGGTTATGATTAGGATTATGGGTTATGGCTTTGGGTTATGGTTAGGTTTCTGGGTTAGGGTTGGATTAGTGTTTAGGTTAAGGGATAGGTTATGGTTTTGGGTTAGCTTTAGCTTTTTGGGTTAGCATTTGGGCTTAGTGTTAGGGTTAAGGTTAGGGTTAATTGTTAAGGTCATGAGTTAGGGTTAGAGTTGAGGTTAGTCTTTAGGGTTACGATTAGGGTTAGGGTTAGGGTTAGGATTAGGGTTAGTGTTAAGATTACTTTTCCTGCGATCCCGGGATTGGTTTTCTGTGGCTGCGTAGCAAATGCCCATCTGCTAAGTCACTTAAAAGAATAACCATTTATTCTCCCACAGTGCTGCAGGACACAAGTGTGGTGTTAGCAGGACCATGCTCACTCCTAAGGCTCTGTGGCCAGGACCTTCGTAGCCTCTCCCAGGTTCTGTGGGCTTTGGGCATTCCTGGGCTTTCCTTGTTTCATAGACACATCACTCCCAACTCTTCCTCCATCTTCATGCACCTTCCCCTCTGTGTGTCTCTGTGTCCTCTTCTCTTCTTTTCACAACACTGTCATTGTATTTAAGCCCCATCCTATTCCAATGGAACCTCATTTTTAACTAACTACACCTGCAAAGACCCTATTTCCAAATGAGGCGACATTCTGAGGTTTCGGGTGGACATGCATTTTTGGGGGATATCTTTCAGCCCCGAACTCCTCGGTACCACAGCGCTCCCTGCCTGGTTTTAGTTGACTCTGTTCTCCACTTTCTCTTTTTTGCTTTTTTTCACTCCCTGGCTCATCTGCAGGTTCTGCAAGGCATCTCCAACACCAGCCGTTGTGAACAGTCTGTTCTGTGCAGACAGAAAAGGTGGTGCCCATCCAGAATATCCTGTGGGCTGCTGTTAGAATATTATCAGTTAGAGAAGAGATGAGGGAAAGATAAACCCAGGAGAAATAATTAATAGAAAGGAATGTCACACGGCACGAACTCACTCCAGCACATAAAAATATGTTACCAAAGTTCCTTGGAGTTCTATTTATTCTTTTTTTTCTTTTCAGTGAAAACAAAAACAAAAATATTCTAGTTAAGCACTGAACTTGTCAAAGCACAAAGACAGCATAAGAAAGTTTGAGTTTAGGGCATCAGCTCTTCTCTTTGCTAAGGTGAAAAGGAAATAAACAAGGCAAAGATGTTGTCATTGAATGTCGCAGAAGAGATTGTTCTTCCAAGGGCCAGAAGGAAGCCTCTTAAGAGTCTTCAGGGTTTGTTAATTTTAATCAGCCTCTGGGCACACTTGGGTCACAGTGGTGCAACGATGCTTTGGGGATTGTTTAAAAGGCACTATGCACTTGGTTTTACTAGAATTATGGAAAAAGTTTTATGAGGTCAGGTTTAATTATTTAAAAACTGGAAGGGATCTTAAGAAATCATATATCTCAGTTTTCCCAAAACCGTATCAGCCTTAACACATTTTTTTTTTTTGATAGAGTCTCACACTGTTGCTCAGGCTGGAGTGCAGTAGTGGGATCATGGCTCACTATAGCCTTGAACTCCTGGGCTCTAGTAATCCTCCTGCCTTAGCCTCTCAAGTGGCTGGAACTATAGGTGTGCACCACTATGCCAGGCTAATTTTTAAAAATTTTTTCATAGAGATGGGGTCTTGCTGTGTTGCCCAGGCTGGTCTCAAACTTCTGGGCTCAAGGGATCCACCTGCCTTGGCCTCCCAAAGTGCTGGGATTACAGATGTGAGCCGTCACACACGACCAATGCTGTTTTTTTTTTAGCATCGAATATTTTGTAATGCTTCTTTTATTATTCTGCAATGAAATTCATAGAAAATCTAACCCACCTATGAACCAATTGCAAAAAGAAATCGGTATAATGCCCTGACTGTAACATAGAGAAAAATCGCAAAAGGATAGTCAATTATAATAAAGTAATGTGGATTCTACAAGGTGAATGTTCGGGTCTGGCCATATCAGGTGACGTGATGAAGTGGCCTGATGCTTGTACCTAGACAGACAGTCACATAAATGTGACAGCCACAGCTGCAGGGGGACACAGGTGTGTCATGTGGAGGCTCAAAGACCATGAAGGTACTGCTGCTGGTGATGGGATTTTCCCAAATCCTGGGCAACTCCAGAGGGAGTTCTCCCCTGATCACACAGTGGTTGCGTTCCCAGAATATCTAACGTATATGACAATGATGCAAAAAACAGACACACCCAGAGTTCGGTTCTAGACCCATGTTTTACAAGAGGATTTTTCATTTACCAGGGCCTGGTGGGACATCGAATAGCAGAGGGATTGGGGGAGTACTTCATCTGGGGGACGTCCCACTTGTTGTACCCCTGAAAACTTCCAGAAGGCCCCCGGGGGTAGCACAGCCTCTGTAGAGGACCACTGATGTCTGCTGTTGGTCACTTTTTAAGGTCAGCAAAATGAGGCCTAACGAACACCACACAGCCGAGTCATAACAGAGCCGAGTGTCCTGGAGGGATGTGGCGGACGGGCCTGGGACGCCCTCAGCACAGGGCTCTTCCCTCCCAGCACCAGTCCCTCGTTCCTGCTGAGGGAGGGCAGAGGGCTGGGAAACCTGGAAGCTTCCAGCCTACGTAGCCTTCTGAGCTGCCGTGCCACTGAACTAGCATCCTGGAAGGAGAAAATCCCACGCACCCTGGATGTTGCTTTACTACAGTGAAGAGTTTAGAGCAATACTTTGGAATCAGACAGGCCTGGGCCCAAGTCCTGGCTCTCCCATAGACTGGCTGTGGGCTCATGGGCAAGTTCCTTAATTTCTCCCTGAGCCTCAGTTTTCTTCACTGTAAAATGGGGTTAATAGTATTCCCCAATTACAAGGGAGTTGAGAGTACTTAGTTCAAAAGATGCATGTAAAATGCCTCCTTTTTTTTTTTTTTGAGACTGAGTTTCACCCTTGTTGCCCAGGCAGGAATGCAATGGCATAATCTCGGCTCACTGTAACCTCCGCCTCCCAGGTCCAAGCAATTTTCCTGCCTCAGCCTCCTGAGTAGCTGGGACTACAGGCATGCTCCACCACACCTGGCTAATTTTGTATTTTTAGTAGAGACGGGGTTTCACCATGTTGGCCAGGCTGGTCTCAAATTCCTGACCTCAGGTGATCCTCCGCCTCAGCCTCCCAAAGTGCTGGGATTACAGGTGTGAGCCACTATGCCTGGCTTCGCCCCCTTTACTTTTTCCTGGTAGCATGGGAAGCCACCTGCAGTGAACTTGAGAAAGTGACACAAGAGCCTCAGCCTGGGAGGCTGGAGCAAGGAAAATCCGTTTTCGAGGAATCCTCCACTGCTTGGTTTATTTTATAATTTCAGGGGCACTATGCACACTGACACGTTGTGCACACCTCCATCTAGTTCTAGAACATTTCCATCACCCCACAAAGATACCCCATATCTGTTGTCGGTCACTCCCTATTCCCTCCTCCCTCCAGCACCTGACAGACACCCATCCACTTTCTGTCCCTGTAGACTGGCCACGCTAGGCCTCTCATGTAAATGGAATGAATTGTGTAATACGTGGTCCCTTGTGTCTGACTTCTGTCACTCAGCATCATGTTCAAGTTTCATCACGTTGTAGGGTGTGTCAGAGCCTTGTTCCTCTCTATGGCTGATGGTTTGAGTTGTATGGATGGACCGCATTTCGTTTATCCACCCCTCAGTGATGGACATTTGTTTTTTCCTACTTTTTGGCGACTGTGAGTCATACTGCACTTTGAACATCCTGGCCCCTGGCATGTCATTGGGGTGGAATGGGAGCAAGCTGGGTCTCTTCTGAATCTGGGCCTTTGTTTTGGGTGAAAGGACACAGCCTTTGGAAGAAGACAGACCTGGGTTTGGATTCTGATTCCATACAAGTCACCGGGTGCCTCCACCTCTCTGAATCCCAGCTTCTTCATCAGACAAAGGGATAGTCATGAGGCATCGAGATGACATTTGTGTGTGATCAGCACATCGTAGGGATCCAACAAACAGTCTCATTTGTGTCCATCAAGCTCCTTTAATGCCTTAATTATGACACTGCAGCCTGGGTAGGGCATCCCTACATCCAGCTCTAAGGTAAGGATTCCTGTGGGTTCTAGTCAGGGGTACACCACGGCCGGTTCGTAGGGCTCACGAGAGCTGATGGTGAGCATCTCTTCCCTACTCCACACTCAGGGACTTTGCATTGGTACCTGGAAATCAACCAAAGTGGGAGTGTTTACACCCTGGAAATCAGCAAACCTTCAAAGCAGGGCTTACCCCAAGCCCTGACCTCTGGAGAGCCAGTTGTTAAACATTTACCAACAACCACAGGTTCTAGTATTTTCTGTTAAGTTGCCTAGTGGCAACAGGCTAGAGAGATCAGGGGAGGGTAAGGCAGGACAGCTCAGGGGTTAAGCCCAAGGGTGCTAGAGCAGACATGTGATCTTCGTCCTGGCTGGCAGGCCTGCCACTGCTTCAGAATCTGTGAGCTCCACATCCTCACTGTCTCCATCTCCTTTGGAGCTCAGCTGCACCAGCAGGACCTGGAGGCAGGTCTGCTGCGTGGGACATGGGGTGTGGGGACTTCTGGGGAAAGCATTCCTTTCCAATAAAAGTGGTGCAAAGGAGGAGATGCCTCCTCTTCTTGGGTGTTTTCATGTCCATACAGTGACTCTTGGAGCTGCAGCAGCCATCATGTGACCACGTGGAGAGAGGCCTAAGAAGCAGGTGAATTATGCAGAGGGTGCGAGGGCGGAAAGAAAGAGCTTGGGTTCTCAGTGGCACTGAGTCAGCCCTGGAACTGCCACCCCCTAGACTGCTTTCACGAACTAGCAAAAATACCTTGTTCTTTAATCAATTTTAATCCAATGCTCTGTTCGTTGTAGCCCACATAATCCAGACCCGGATGTCAACGTATGAAGGGAAGAGCAGGAAGAGATTAGGATTCCAAAGAGAATTTTTCAAAAAAAAAGGATTGCAAAGAGGGTAAATTCTGAGAGATGAGCTAAAGATGAGAAGGAAGGAATATGCGCTAGGTAAGGCCAGGCAAGGATTTTTCCAATTCAGGGAGTGGCAGGGAAATGGAGAAATTCTTAGAAAACGTATAATCTACCAAAACTGACTCAAAAAGAAAAAGAAAGTCTGAATAGTCCTATAACCTTGAATAAAATGGAACAGTAGTTTAAAATCTTCACACAAATAGCTGGGTGTGGTGGCTTACATCTGTAATCCCAGCACTTTGGGAGGCTGAGGCAGGTGGATCACCTGAGGTCAGGAGTTCGAGACCAGCCTGGCCAACATGGCAAAACTGCGTCTCTACTGAAAGTACAAAAAATTAGCCGTGCATGGTGGCACACGCCTGTAATCCCAGCTACTTGGGAGGCTGAGGCAGGAGAATCACCTGAACCTGGGAGGCAGAGGTTTCAGTGAGGTGAGATGGCACCACTGCACTCCAGCCTGGGTGACAGAGCAAGACTCTGTCTCAAAAAACGATAATAATAATAATCTTCCCACAAAGAAAACACCAGTCCTAGTGAGTTTTACAGATGAGTTCTATCAAACATTTAAAGTATCAGACAGTCTTACACAAACTCTTCCAAGGAGTAGAAAAAGAGGGAATATTTCCCAACTCATTCTATGAGGCCAGTATAACCTTGATATAAAAACCTGACAAGAATGGTGTGAGAAAGGAAAATTATAGATGAAAGTCATCCATGAAAATAGATACAAAAATCATACACAAAATATTAGCAAACCCAGCTGTTGACATATAAAGAAGTAATATATGATGACAAATATACATTTATCCCAGTAATGTAAAGGTGACTTAACATTAGAAAATCTATAAATGCCATTCATCACAGTACAAGTTAAAGGAGAAAATCCTGTGATTGTTCATACAGATGCAGAAAGAGCAATGGCTAAAATTTAAATCCTTAAACTATTGGCAAATGATGAAAAATGTTTCTTCATATGTAAAAGCATCTCCACCAAATGTTACAGTAAATATCTTTCTTTTTTTTGAGACGGAGTCTCAGTTTTACCCAGGCTGGAGTGCAGTGGTGCGATCTCGGCTCACTGCAAGCTCTGCCTCCCAGGTTCATGCCATTCTCCTGTCTCAGCCTCCCGAGTAGCTGGGACTACAGGCGCCTGCCACCACGTCTGGCTAGTTTTTTTGTATTTTTAGTAGAGACGGGGTTTCACTGTGTTAGCCAGGATGGTCTCGATCTCCTGACGTCGTGATCTGCCCGCCTCGGCCTCCCAAAGTGCTGGGATTACAGGCGTGAGCCACCACGCCTGGCCGGTAAACATCATTCTTAATGGTGCACATGAGTTTCTTTAAACTGAGAAACTCAGAAACAAGGTGAGAATGACAGTGCTTGTCTTCAATATTGTATTTCTGTGTCAGCATAGGATAAGGAAAATGAATAAAGGTATCAGGGTCAGAAAGGAAGAAACAAAACTATCATCATTCTCAGATGATATGTCTACATTTAAAACTTACTTCTGCAGGAAAAAAAAATATTAGAAATGATAGCAGAGTTTAGCAAGGTAATTTCCAGTTATTAAAAACTCAAATCTCAGAGGCAAGGGGACAAAGCCATAGGGGTATTACTCGCACAGAGGCACAGGGTGCTGTCAGCAAGAGCAGAGCCCATCCTGGGGCCACTTGTCCCCAGGATGACTTCTACCCAAGGCCAGCATTGAATGGTGAGCAGGGACATGGCTGAGCCTGGACATCAGTCTGTAGTTCCACCTTGTTGGAGGAGAGGCATGGCAGCCTGCTACTCAGAGGCTGAAGTGGGAGAATAGCCTGAGCCCAGGTGCTTGAGGCTGCAGCGAGCCATGATTGCACCACTGCACTTCAGTCTAGGTGACAGAGTGAGACCCTGTCTCAAAAAGCAGGTAAACAAATCTGTAATTCGAGCAGGGCTTGGCAGGGACAGCTCATCCCCGCTCTCTGTGGATTTGGCAGGAGCAGCTTGAAGCCTCAGGGTGGTGACCTGATGTTTGGGAGCTGGAGTCTCTGAAGGCTCTCTCACCCACAGGTCCAGTGCCTCAACTAGGGCACTGGCTGAAACACCTACTGTGGCTTCTCCACGGTGATTGGCTTCCAAGAGGAAGCATCCCAAGAGAACCAGGTGGAAGTTGACTTATCTTTTACAACCCAGCCTTAGACATCACTCTGACCATTGTCCCAAGTCCACCAGGATTCGAGGGACAGAAACCTAGACCCCAGTTTTTGCAAAAATTCCATGGTAAGAAGAGTTTGTAGGAAGAGAGAGATCATTGCAACCATGTTGGGAAACACAGCCTGCCATTCCTCTCCACTTCCCCTCATTTGATGACAAACCCCATTCTCTTTCCAGTAGAGGATACCTATGACCCAGGCTGGGCCAGACACCATACACCACCTCTCCAGCCACAGTGGTTGGTCCGGGGCTGGGCAAGTGACTAAAGCAGTTCATCTGGAGTTTGTGCCTAGCTGAAGCTGACAAGCCAAGCCCCTTCTTGCCCTGGGGCCATTGACCCCATGACAGGGGTGAGGCACACCAACTGTACATATGACTTCATGACCTGCAGCATCGGCCCTGGACTGCTTATCTTCAGTCTTTTTTTTTTTTTGAAATGGAGTTTTGCTCTTGTTACCCAGGCTGGAGTACAATGGTGCAATCTCAGTTCACTGCAACCTCTGCCTCCCAGGTTCAAGTGATTCTCCTGCCTCAGCCTCCAGAGTAGCTGGGATTACAGGCATGTGACACCGTGCCAGGCTAATTTTGTATTTTTAGTAGAGACGGGCTTTCTCCATGTTGGTCAGATTGGTCTCAAACTCCCGACCTCAGGTGATCCACCCACCTTGGCCTCCCTCTTCAGTCTTCTTATGTGAAAAATTCCACCCTTAGCTGTATAAGCCACTGGAAGAGGGCTCCTGTGACTCACAGCTGAACACAGTCATAATTTATACTTGGAACAAATGGCCACTTTCACAGGCACCCTAAATTCATCACTGAAGCCAACACAAAGCCCAGTGATGATCATGATTTGTGATTCTTCATTAGATAGCTATTGACAAAGGGACCACGTCTCTCTTGTTCATCTTTCCATCCCAAGCACCAGATATAAAAGACTCCATAAATTGGTCTTGAATGAATGAGTGAATGCAGCATGATAGCAAAAGCCACAATAATGGTGACTCTGGCATTAGATAAAATGGGGTCCTGATCCCACTCCCTCTGCTTGCCTGCCGAGTGATCTTGGGCAGGTCCATTAAGCTCTCTTGGCTCCAGTTTCCTTATCTGTAAAATGATAATACAACTGACCATGTCCAAGGTGTGAGGATAACTGATGTTGAACCAATGTTCACTGCTTTTGCTGTTACTGCAATTGGTAGGAGGTGAGGAAAGTGATGAGAGGAGAAAAAAAACTAGAAGGTAATCTGTCAGGTGTTCACCCACCTCTGTTTCTGAAGCAATGGGATGCAGCTCTATCATATATGTATCCTTAGGCAGGACAGTTTGGGTTGGGCTCTGCTGGGTGGTTCTTCTGCTGGTCTCACTTGGGATCACCTGTGTGGCTGCAGTCATCTGGTGGCTAATGGAGCTGCATGGTCTAAGAAGCTTCTCTCACAGGCCTGGTGGTCATGCTGGTTGCTGGCTCTGCTCAGATAGAGCTCCTCTGCTCCACATGGCCGCTCATCCTCCCATAGGCAGCCTGGATATCTTCACAGCATTCCATCAAGGCTGAGAGTGGTAACAGCACGTTCTCTTGGGACTGAGGTTCTGAAGTCACACAACATTGCTTTTGCCACATTCTCTATATTTGTCAAAGCTTAGAAAGGAAAAAATATTTCTTCTATATGCAACATTTTGCTTCTGACAACAAATGGCAGCGTAGGGGTTCCCCACACCAACAAATCTTCCAACTTTCTGACATAGTTGGGTGTCTTACAGTTCAACTCAATTCCAACACTACCTGGAGTTAGCATCAGATCCCATGATTTAGGGACTCAGTCCCACAGGACGGCCTCCACTTCAGATGCCAACTGAGAGTCTGGGCCTCCCTCCAGACTGATCAGCTATGATTTATAGCTGATTTAGGGGTTCCCATGACCCCCTCCTCAGATTCGATAATTGGCAAAACTGGGCACAGTGGCTCATGCCTGTAATTCCAGCACTTTGAGAGGCTGAAACAGGCAGATCACATGAGGTCAGGAGTTTAAGATCAGCCTGGCCAACATGGTGAAACCCCGTCTCTACTAAAAATACAAAAATTAGCCAGGCATGGTGGTGCATGCCTGTTGTGCCAGCTACTCAGGAGACTGAGGCAGGAGAATTGCTTGAACCTGGGAGGCAGAGGCTGCAGTGAGCCAAGGTGGAGCCACTGCACTCCAGCCTGGGTGACAGAGCAAGACTTTGCCTCAAACAAACAAACGAAAAATTGGCAAGAATGACTTACAGAACTCAGGGAAACACTTTGCTTATTTTTACTGGTTTATTACAAAGGATATGACTCAGGAACAGCCAAGTCATGGACAGGGTGGGATGGATGGGGTGGAATAGACGGGGTAAGTAGGGGAGGCGCAGGAGGGGTGCAGAGCTTCCATGCCCTCTCCAGGTGCACTGCCCTCCCTGCACCTTGATGTGTTCACTAACCCCACCCAGAAGCTCTTTGAAACCCCCTTCCAGTCATTGACAGGTGTTTTGAAGACCTCATTAGACAGGTATGATTGATGACATCATCAGCCATTGAGGATTAAGTCGATCTCCAGCCCCTCTCCCCTCCTTGGAGGTTGGGGTTGGGGAGCAGGGGGACTGAAGTTCTAACCCTCCTCTGGCAACCAGCCCCCATCCTCCAAGAGTCACCTCATTAGCGTAAACTCAGATGTAGTTACTAATAATGGTTTGGATATTTGTCCCCTCCAAATCTCATATTGAACTTTGACCCCAGCATTGGGACTGGAGCCTGGTTGGGGGGTGTTTGGGTCATGGGGGTGGATGCCTCATGAATGTCTTGCTGCCGTCCATGCAGTAATGAGTGAGTTCTCGAGAGCTCTCGCTCTAGCAGTTCCTGAGAGAACTGATCGTTTAAAAAGCCTGGCAGCTTCCCCCGCTTGCCTCTCTCCTCTCCACATGACACCTGCTCCTTTTCACCTTCTGCCCTGAGTGGATGCTTCCCGAGGTCCTCACCAGATGCAGATGCTGGTGCCCTGCTTCCCATACAGCCTGCAGAACTGTGAGCCAAATAAACCTCTTTTCTATATAAATTATCCAGCCTCAAGTATTCCTTTACGGCAACACAAATGGATGAAGAGAGTTGTCATTATGAATAACCAAAGATGATCTTCCCACCCTTATTGCTCAGGGAATTCTGAGGATTTTAGGAGCTCTGTGTCCGGAACCAGGATGGAGACCAAATATATATTTCTTACTATATCACAATATCACAAAGCCCTTTGCAGATTTGCTAAGTCACATTACAAAGGAACCTGTATACAGGCCACCTTACTTCAGCTCTAAACCGAGAATCACTTTCCCCCCAACCACATCATCCCCCTAGTCATCTGCCCTCCAAATCTGCATTTTTCCCCTATCATTGTTGCAACAAATTACCACAAACTAGTGGCTTAAAACAGGACACATTTATTATCTTAAAGTTCAGGAGTTCTGAAGTCTGAAACGGGCCTGCTCCTTCCGGACACTCCAGGGGAGAATCTGTCTGCTTGCCTTCTGCAGTTCCTGGAGGCTGCCTGCATTCCTTGGCTCATGGCCCCTCCTCTGTCTTCCAAGCCAGCAGGGTGGCATCTTCTCTCCTTGCTGACTTCTGCCTCCCTGTCACCAGGATCCCTGTGATGACATTGGGGCCACCAGGATAATCCCAGATAACCAGCCCCCCAAGCTCAAGATTTTTAAACCACATCTGCAAAGTTTCTTCTGCCAAGTAAGGTAAATTACTTGGTAATTTTCTTGGCAAGGTAGATATCCACAAGTTCTGGGGGTTAAGATATGGACATCTTTGGGGGTCACTATTCTGTCTACCATAGACTCTCACACCCTTTCCTTCCAACCCAGGCGTTTCCAGACTTCTTCAAACACATTCCTCTAGGAGTTTTTGTTTGCTAGTTTTAAAGGAGCATGCGCCAAATACATGATTAAAAGCCTGGACCCGCAGTCAAACTACCTCAATTCAAATCCCATCTCTCCTGCCTTCTCATTGTTCTACCTCAGCCAATCTGCTTCACCTCTCTGCACCTCTGTTTCCTCATCTGCATGATGCAGGATGTCTCAGCTCCTGCTGCCATAACACAGATGCCATAGACTGAGTGGTTTAGACTTCACAGTTCCAGAGACGGAAGTCCAAGATCAGGGAGCCAACAGGGTCAGGTTCTGATGAAGCTTTCTTCTGCCTTGTAGTTGGCCACCTTTTCCTAGGTCCTTACGTGGCATAGAGGGAGGGAGGGAGAGAGAGAGAGAATGTGCTCTGATGTCCCTCTGATGAGAATGTTACCGGTTGAAGGTGTCCAGGTTCTTGGCATCTTGAACAAATAAATGGACAAAATGTGCAAACAAATCAAGAAAGGAATGAAGCAACAAGAGCAAAGATTTATTGAAAATGAAAGTACACTCCACAGGGTGAAAGTAAGCCCCGGCATAGGGGTTCAAGGGCCCCAGATACTGTATCTTCTCGGGTCCAAATACCCCCTAGAGTTTTCCCAGTGGCCACTTGGTGTTCACCCCATGTAAATGAAGTGGCGGCCTGCAATCGGTCTGATTGGTCAAGTGAAGTTACAAAGCTCACACTCCTATGCAAACATCTGATTGGTTGTGGAAAGCACACAATCAGAGGCTGAAGTGAAGTTACAAAGTTACATTCCAATACAAACGTCTGATTGGTTGCAAAAAGCGACCAATCAGAGGTACTTTCAATTTCCCATCTGCCTGGCAGAAAAGGTAGGGGTTTGCAAAGGGGTAGCCTCTGGTCCTTTTGTTATTTAGATGTGGAAAGTTAGGGTTCTCCTTTCAATTTAGTTCTAGGAAATCAGCGTGAAAGAGCCTTAGGTTCCCTGCCTCCAGACGCTATTCTCCTGCCTCAAGGATACCGATATGGTTTGGCTCTGTGTCCTCACCCAAATCTCATCTTGAATTTAATCCCCAAGTGTTGAGGGAGGGACTGGGTGGGACGTGATTGGATCATGTGGGTGGTTTCCCGCGTGTTGTTCTTGTGACAGTGGGAGTTCTCACGAGATCTGGTGGTTTTATAAGGCAGTTTTCCCTGCTCTCTCTTGCTCTTCTCTCTCCTACCGCCTTGTGAAGAAGATCCGTGCTTCCTCTTCGCATTCCTCTGTGATTGTAAGTTTCCTGAGGCCTCCCCAGCCATGTGGAACTGTGAGTCAATTAAACCTCTTTCCTTTATAAATTACCCAGTCTTGGATATTTCTTTATAACACTGTGACAACATACTAATACAGATATTAATCCCTACCTTATCTGGGTCTTGCCCTCATGGCCTCGGCAAACTGCAATCACTTCCTTATTCCAAACAGTCATACTGGGGGTGAGGGCTTCAGTATATGAATTTTAGGGGCACACAATTCATAGCAGACGGTAATAATATCTCCCAGAGTCCTGAGGAGTAAATGAGTGAATATGCTTACAAGGCTTAGAACAGGGCTGTGGCACAGCGGCAGTGCAGGGGTTGGTTTTTATCATCATTATTTATAAAACATACATTTGGGCTCTGCAGCTGAGTTTCAAGCACATTATAAAATGAGAAAAGAGAAAATGTAAAAGGATGAGATAAATTGAAGCTGAAGTGATAATAGCTTTCTCCCACACTTCCAGAGGATTGTCCTGCATGCCCTTTGGGGTTTGGGGTCCCCCTATTCCAGCCTGGGGTTCTCTGACATTAGCATGCATCCCCGTCACTTGTGTCACTCTTAAAATGGAGCTTCCTGAGCCTCGTCCCAGATTAACTGGATCAGGCCTGGTGAAGGAGCCCAATGGCTGCATTAAAATATATATAGGCCAGGCGTGGTGGCTCACACCTGTGATCCCAGCACTTTGGGAGGCCAAGGCGGGTGGATCACTTGAGGTCAGAAGTTTGAGACCAGCCTGGCCAACATGGTGAAACCCTGTCTCTACTAAAAATGCAAAAAAAAAAAAAAAATTGGATGTGGTGGCACACACCTGTAATCCCAGCTACTTGGGAGGCTGAGACAGGAGAATTGCTTGAACCCAGACGCAGAGGCTGCAGTGAGCTGAGATAACGCCACTGCATTCCAGCCTGGGCAACAGAGTGAGATCCCATCTCTACAAAAAATTTAAAAGTAAACCAGGGGAAATGGTATGCGCCTGTGGTCCCAGCTACTCAGGAGGCTGAGGCAGGAGGATCCCTTGAGCCCAGAAGTTGGAGATGCCAGTAAGTAATGATTGCACCTCTGCACTCCAGCCTGGGGGACAGAGCAAGACCCTGTTTCAAAATAGATATGTATTTTTGATGTCAAAGAAACTGTTTTCATCAACTGTGGGAAAAACCCTGAGACTCACTTATAACCGCTGACCACAAACACCCCCAAGTCTAAATTGTTTCCACCTCCCTGAATCCAAAACTCCAGCTGACGAGCACTGAGTGTTTATGTGAACATGGCCACATCCAAATGACCAGGCAGCCCTATAGCTCCTCACAGTCAAGTTCCTGTACGGTTTCCTCAAGATGCAAAAACATTTTGAAGTATGAGATTCGAGCGTCATACCCTGCCCAAGGCTTCTGTTTAAAGGTGGAATGCTTTCCCTGCTTTTTTTCTTTTTAAATCTGCCCCCTTCTTGGTTTCTAATGACATTTGACATTTGACATTCACCACTGCTGTGAGTTCTCCTCCGCCACTGTCAACACAGCCATGCCCAGCTACTAACGCAGAGACAGCAATGCTCCAGGCCAGAGCGTATGTTGGAGACCTACATTCATTTCATAAATGTGAGCAACACAGTTTCCAATTCCTTTTGACTCATTTTTTCCTTCCTTTTCTCCACTTGCCAGTTGGGGTGGACTCCAGCGTGGCTGAGGGCAGACGCCGCCGCCCCTGAGAGCTGCTTCTGGTTCACGTGGCTTCTTAGAGAATCACAACTCCAGCCCTCCTCTCTGTAGGGGACACAAATTCACCGCTTGCCCTTTGTCCCCAGAAGACGTTTTCTAACAGCCCAAGGGCCGATCCGGAATCAGAGAAAAACACTCCGTGGGGGAGGCCAGAGGAATATTTAGTTTGTGTTTTATTAGCCCTTGCTGGGTCTCCAGATCTGAACCCCGGCGGGGCCTGTGTGCTCAGATCTTCCTGCAGCGTACCCCTGAAGCCCAGCTCAGGCAGCCTGAGGATTAGAATAAATGAAAATCATTATCTGAGCTGTTTGGCACACGCGCGTGTGCAAGAGCCAGGGGCCATTTTCAAGGGAAAATGCCCGTTGCAGTTTCCTAAATCCTTTCTCATTTTTGACTTATTTGATCCTGGCAACAACTTGGTGAGATTGGTTTATCCGTGAGTCCATTTCACAGGCAGGAAAGTAGTGTCGCAGGGAGGCCGAGTGACTTGTCCACAGCCACGCAGCTGGGAAACGGGGAGACAGATTCAGGTGAGGACCTGCTGCCTCCGCAGTGCAGGGTACACCTTTCTCTCTCTTCCTCCTGCCTCCTTTCCTCTTCCTTCCTTTTTCTCCAAACTTCCACTCACCTATTTTTAAAACTCTTTTTGGAGATGGGGTCTGGCTATGTTGCCCAGGCTAGACCCAAGCTCCTGGGCTCAAGCAATCCTCCCACCTCAGCTTCTTGAGTAGCTAGGATGACAGGTGCATGCTACCACACCTTGCTCAACTATTTTTAATTGAAAAATTAACATATGCAAATGGTTAAACAACCACAACCAAACAGTACAGGAAAGGATGTCCTGAAAAGTAAGCTTCCTTCCACCCCAAATCTTCAGGGTCCCAGACCCCCTTTGTCTAGCTATGTGTGCATATGTGGTCGTGCACACATATGTGTATGCACACTTAGGTGTGCATGTGTGATACATTACTCGGCCTCCTACACAGACAGTAGCAGCCCATGCGCTGGGTGCCTCTGGTTCTTCTTATTTCTCTCTCTCTCTTTTTTTTTTTTTTGTTTTTGAGACAGAGTCTTGTTCTGTCTTCCAGGCTGGAGTGCAGTGGCACAAGCTCGGCTCACTGCAAACGTCCACCTCCCGGGTTCAAGCAATTCTCATGTCTCAGCCACCCAAGTAGCTGGGATTACAGGTGCCCATCACCACACCCAGCTAATTTTTGTATTTTTAGTAGAGACAGGGTTTTGTCACGTTGGCTGGGCTTGTCTCTAACTCCTGACCTCAGGTGATCTGCCCGCCTCAGCCTCCCAAAGTGCTGGAATTATAGGCGTGAGCTGCCACGTCTAGCCCTTCTTATTTCTCTTGAAAGCTGTTCTGTGTCCACATGGATGGAGCCACCACGCTTTTTGCTGACTGCAGAAGAGCTCTCAGGGCATGGGGAGTAGGCTGTCCTTCTCCACTCCTCTCCACCAACAGGCATGAGGCTGCTCTCAGTCTCTGCTGTAATCAACGCATGGCGTGGGTCATGCCTTTGGCACATATATGCCTTTGTGCCCCTATGCCAGTGCCTCACTCAGGAAGAATCCTCGGAGAACTGCTGCGCAGGAGGATTTGCCGTTGTCAGCGCCGGGGCCGTGGTTAAATTGCCTCCCCGTAGGCTGCACTTGCTCACACGCCTGCCCTCCCAGTGTCAGGGTCATGCCCCTCACTCCTAACGCCAGGCAGCACATAGCCATTCAGGGGCCCTTTGGGGGCCCCTCCCAGCGAGCTCACTTTAATCAGAGACAGCAAAGGTGTTGGATCTGCTTGATTTTCAAATGATTTACCCAGAAGCATCCACCCTCTCAGCCCCTAGTGTGGGGAATATGAGCCCTTCCCTGGAAACACTGCTAGAAAAAGAAAAAAAAAAAAAGGAAGAGAGAGAGAGGGCTCATTGAATAGGGCATCCCTAAAACGTGGACAGAGGAAGCAGAGAGAATGGAGTCCAAACACTCAGATCCTGTTGTCACCCCACCAGGGTCTACCCAGCAACGCCGAGACACTGAACAGGGCCCTCCTGAGTGCCTAGAAACGGTGGTGATCACCTCCCACCCCTGAGCCTCCCTCAGTCCCCAGATCACCAGCAGGGATTTTTTTTACAGCCCCTCTACCCAGCCACCCTGGGTCCTGTGCAGCCAACCTGGGTCCACACATCTCCGGGACTCACAGATGAGATGGAACTGTCCCACGCATGGTCTCTGGGGCAGAAACTGCTGCGGAGCCTGCCGAGGCCACTCCTGCCGACTGGCCAGGGCACAGCATCTGACCCAGGAGGCTGTGACCTCACTGCCCCAGGCCTGGCATGGCCTGTGGACAGTGGCCCGTCCCGCCGGCCACCAGGAACCTCCCCTCGGTGCCCACCCCATCCACCTCGCCAAGACTGATCTAGAAATTATTTATAGATCCGAACTCCACAGAAACCATTGTGTCTGCCGTTGCCATGGCAATGAGGATGTGGCAGGAGCGCCAGGCTCTCAGGCTTTCCAGGGCCCGTGGAGGCCGGCAAGGGCGGTCGATTTCTCCTAGGAGCCCCTGACTCACACCCACCGTCAGAGGCCCCCGGGAGTGAAGAAGACAGCCTTCCCACCCGTTTCCAGCAGGGCTGGCTGCATCCAGGAAGACAGCGCTGCTGGTGAGTGGTTCGGTTTTGTTTCAGACCACTCAAAGAAATCATCTAGAACAACGTCCCCAAGACTGGCGGTGCAACTGTCCCCCTTGGAACCTCTCGGGAACACAGCCTCCGTCTCCTCACCGCAGAGCAGCTGCGTCAGACTCCCGGACGGCGGGGCCTAGGGATCTGTGTTTTGGTTTTGGGATCTGTGCAAATCCACATGACTCAATAATCCAAACATACAGAGAGCCTGGGAACCCTTACCCCGCTCTGGCGCCCTATGTGTCCGCTTTCATTGGCTTCTTGTATTTCCGGCTTGTTTTCTTTAGGGAGGCAGCAAATACAAGATACGGTCCACTTTTATCTTTCCCCGCTCAGAAAATAAAGATACCACAGCCCAGTTTTCTGCACCTTGCTTTTCTCACTAAATACTATTTTCCAAAGCCGTCACCAAATTCGCCGCTTCTTTATTTGTTTTTCTTTTACGGCGGCACAGCATGGGTTCCCTCCTGTGGGTCGGTGTGCCAAGGAATCTGCTTGCGTAACCAGACCTTTTCCCTAGGAGCAGTTGCCCAGACGCAGCCCCTAGGATGAGGATGTGTTTGCAGCGACTATTCAGGGAGTACTCCCTGGGGACACAGGTTGGGGGTGGGAAGCTGGACTGGAAAAGGAAGGAAGCTGGGCAGGGTGCTATGTGGGCACAGTCCTTCCGCAGCCTGAAGGAGCTGGGGTGGGCGGGGCATGCCTGACCCCACAGGGGAACTGTGGAGGGTCAGTCACACCCAGGGATGTCCCAGCCTGAGACCAGGGAGCTGAGGGCTTCATACACCCACCCAGAACCCACCTGTCTTTGGTTAAGGATGGTCTAGGGAGGTCTAAATTCCCAGGCATTTCCATGCATGAGGGTGAAGCGGCTTCAGAGAGCCCACGGGCCACCCTCTAAACCAGAGGTCTCCAACCCCCGGGCCACGGCAGAAGGTGAGCAGCAGGTGAGTGAGCAAAGCTTCACCTGTATTTACAGCTGCTGCCCACGGCTCACGTTAACACCTGAGATCCGCCTCCTGTCAGATCAGTGGTGGCCTTAGATTGTCATAGGAGCGTGGACCCTATCGTGAGCTGCATATGCAAGGGATCTAGGTTGCACACTCCTTATGAGAATCTAATGCATGATGATCTGTCACACGGCAGTGACCAGCACGGACATGCTTCCCTTCCCGTATGAAGCTTATACTCCAGACCAGAGTTGCCCAATAAAGCTTCCTGCACTGATGGAATGTTCTAGATCTGCATTGTCCGATATGGTGACCACTAGTCCCTTGTGGCTTTTGAGCCTTTGAAATATGGCTGGTACTGGTTCATGGCCTGTTAGGAACTCGGTTGCACAGCAGGAGATGAGTAGCAGGTGAGTGAGTGAAGCTTCCTCTGTATTTACAGCTGCTCCCCATCGCTGGTATTACGGCCTGAGCTCCCCCTCCTGTCAGATCAGCTGCAGCATTAGATTCTCCTAGGAACGCGAACCCTATTGTGAACTGTCATTCGAGGAATCCAGGTTGTGCACTCCTTATGAGAAACTCGTGTCAGATGATCTGTCACTGTCTCCCATCACCCCTAGATGGGATTGTCCAGTTGCAGGAAAGCAAGCTCAGGGCTCCCACTGATTCTACGTTATAGCGAGTTGTATAATTATTTCATTAGATATTACAATGTAATAATAATAGAAATAAAGTGAACGGTAAGTGTAATAAGTTGAATCGCCCTGAAACCATTCACCCTGCCTGGTCCATGGAAAAATTGTCTTCCATGAAACCAGTCCCTGGTGCCAAGAAGTTTGGGAACCACTGCTTTAAGCAGCTGCTGGTGCTGGCTGTTGGAGGTATGAACACTCCAAAGCTTTGGAGAGCACAAAAATGGTAAAAAGGGATCCAGGGATCCGGCAGGGGCCCTGAGGTTATTCAACACACATTTCCAATGGATTCCGTTAAAACTGGTTCAGATAGGGAGCTGCCCTGGCTTAGGGACAATCCATGAGCAAATTATCACCCATTTACTCAGCGCTTCCATGAACCAGGTCCTGGCTAGATCAAGAAGTCCCAGGTGCGTGGACCCCAGCGCGTTTCCTCCAGGGGTGTAGCACTGGGCAGGAGAGGGCCGAGGGCCCCTGCAGCTGGAGGCAGCTGGTGGCCCCTGCGTGCTCGCGGCCCTGCTGCTGCTTCCTCAGAAATGACACGACATACCTCATTGCACCTCCTGACCTTGAGGTGCGCTGAGAAGCACTGCAGAGAGCACTCTGCTCATCAACAAGTTTTATTTCTCTGTTTGTGCATTCAGCACAAAATATGTGTATTGGTGTAATAAACTTTGTAATATGTTTCCAACGTTTGATCCACCAAGTTTCAGGTCTTTCCCATAAGCAGAGCCCTTGAAGGTGCTGGCACAGATTCCACGATCTGAGGCCTCCTGACGGCCTCTGGAGCCCCTTTCTGCCGCTTCCCACGTAGGGCTGCCGCGTGTGGTCCGAAAATCATCCTAAAAATGGAACCTTCCACTCAGGCAGGCACCGCATGGTTCTGTGTGAGCCGCATGTTTCTCAGCCAAGACGCGGCTGTGTAGGAAGTTCCTTATAAGGATTTCCTACTCTTTGTGGGCCACCCGTTCATGCGGTGACCAACCTCATTTGCATTCCCAAGTCTGTGCCGAGCTTCCTGTGGGCAGGAAGGGGCCCTCACTGCCTTCTCCCTTGTGGGTCTTCGAGCCCATGAAGTGGGGGCTTGGCCAGGGCATGAGGTGTCTTTCTGCAAATTAGAGAAAGGGACGTGCTAGGGTTTGAATGTTTGTCCTCTCCGAAGCCCATGCTGAAATCGAATCCCTACAGTGGCAGCATTGAGAGGTGAGGCCTTGAGGAAGTGATTAAGTCGAGAGGGCTCTGCCATCATCAGTTGAATCCATTGGTGGACTCACGGATGAATGGGTTAACATTGGTGGGCTCACGGATGAACGGGTTAATGGGTTAATGGTTATCCCAGGAGTGGGTCAGTTATCACGGGAGTGGGACTGGTGGCTTCATAAGAAGAAGAAGAAAGACCTGAGTGAGCAGTCAGCCTCCACACTATGGGATGCCCTGTGCCACTTGGGGCCTCCATAACTGTAAGAAATTAATTCCCTTTCTTTATAAATTGCCCAGTTTCAGGTATTGTGTTATCAACAACAGAAAACAGACTAAGGAAGCACTCCCTATCCGAGTGGACTCAGCCTAGAAAGGCAGAGTTTTCTGTGTGGAGGGATTTTTATAGGTGCCCCAGGATGGTCGGGACTCCATCCATGCTGAACACCCATGCATCATTAACCTGGGATATTAAGGAGATTATTGGTTTGGGTGCTCTAACAAAGACAGTCAGAGTGGCAGAGACTGCCAGAGGTGGAAGGTGATTTCTGTCTTAGTCTCTCACACCAAGGTCGAGCTGGTGTGGCCCGGGCACCTTCTCCTTTGTCATTCCACAATTCTCCTTGTGTGTGGTCCTTGTCCACGTGCTGCAGGGCAGGGTCCCGGGATGGTCCTTGTCCACATGCTGCAGGGCAGGGTCCCGGGAAGCAGACCTGCAGTGGAGATTTGCATACAGGAAGGACCTGGGCATGCTCTCAGGGAGAGGCAGGACCAACAGAGGGAGGAGGTGGCTGAGATGCTCCTGCCGGGGCTCTGAGGCTGGCACAGGCCATCACAGTTGTCCCAAGTGGGAGTGAGGGGCTTGGCCTCTATAGCCCCCCAGTGTAGGTGTGCATCTGTGCAAGCCAGCTCTCTTCTGCTAAGGGTAATTCCCAGAGAGAGCTGAGAGTGGGCCGCACTCCAGCCAGCAGGAAGGGGCAGGGGAGGGGGAGACTCCCCAGTCTGTGCAGGGAGAGGCTCAGAAGGTACACACATCACTTTTCATCCTCATCCTCATCATGTGGCCATATCTACCTTCGAGGGAGGCTGTGGGGTGCAGCCATAAGCCTGTTTAGAAGTCAGGGGTGGTCTCACCATGAGATCAACGGGAAGACCATAACACCTGGCACCTAGATGAGACAGGCACAGCCTTGGTGCTCGGCAAATCAGTGCATGAGCAAAGGAGAGATTAGGAGGAGAGTGTCTGCTGTTGGTAGGAAGAACGGGATGTTTTCTCTTGGCTTGGGAGCACACAGAGTGATCCTATGTGTATTAGTTTCCTATGCTGCATTGTGTTACAAATTTAACTACTTAAAACAACACACGGCCAGGTGGGGTGGCTCACACCTATAATCCTAGCACTTTGGGAGGCTGAGGCAGGAGGACGGCTTGAGCCAAGGAGTTTGAAATCACACAACATAGGAAGACCTCTCGTCTCTACAAGAAAAAAATAATTAGCTGGGTGTGGTGGTGCGTGCCTGTGGTTGTGGTCCCAGATATTTGGAAGTCTGAGGTGGGAGGATTGCTTGAGATCAGGAAGTCAAGACTGCAATGAGATACGATTGCACCATTGCACTCCAGCCTGGGTGACAGGGCAAGACCCTGTCTCAAAAAACCAAACCAAAACACAAAACACACACATTTATGATCTTGTCATTTCTGTGGGTCAGGCATCCAGGCACAGCTTAGCTGGTCTGTGCTCAGGGTCTCCCGAAGCTGTATTTGAGGTGTTTGCTGAGCTGCGTTCTCATCTGCAGGCCCAACTGGGGCAGAGTCTGCTTTGCGTTCATCCAGGCTGTTGGCAGAATGTATTTCCTGTGGTTGTAGGGCTGAGGGCCTGTTTTCATGACTGACTGTCCCCTGGGAGCTGCCTTTGTCCCCTGCTCTGTGGCCCCGTCCGAGGGCATTTCACGACGTGGGTATTTCCTTCCTCAAGGCTGGCAGGAGATCTCCTCACTCCAGCCTGCTGATATGGAGTTAACGTAATGGAATGTGCTCAGAGGAGCTGCCCCTCGCTTTGCCACTTTCTGTTGTTCAAAAGCACGTTCCAGGCCCTGCTCACTCTCAAGGTGAGGGGACCACACAGGGTGTGATTCCCTGAGGGTCACCCTGGAATGTGTCTGCCACACCCTGATATGGTAAGGACACATTCCAAAGGCCTGTGTTCCTGGACCATTTCTGCTGCCACTGGGTGCCCTAGCCGGCCACTCACCTCTGTTGGGTCTTGATGTTCTCCTCTGTCCAGCAAAGCCATAGAGGTCAGTGGTCATTAATTTAACACTGAAATTGATGCATTTTTTTTCTTGTGTCCAGAGAACATGTTTAGCTCTGTTTTTTGTGTTAGTCATAAGAATGCTCCCAACTGCAGCTGTGAAAGCTAAGGGTGGCTGAGAGCTCGCGTGGGCTGAATGTTTCACAGACACTTTTTGTGTAATCCTCAGAGAGGCTGAAGGACCTGCCCAAGCCACCCAAGTAGGAAACAGCATGGCGGGGAGCTCAGCGAGGGCAGGTAGGACTTCAGAGCCAGGCCCTTCCTGCTACGGCACCCTCTCTCCTACTGTCCTTGTTCCCTGATGGAATCTAGCTTTCCAGCAGGCAGGGGGATAGTGGGAAGAGGCTACCCCCTTTAACCTTGATGAAGTGCTAGGGAAGACTTTGGCAAGCCAGGCCCTCATGCCCCATGCCCCCACCCCTCCCCTTGCCCCATTTTGCTGCTTTCATCAGCACTCAGGGCAGGGAAGGGCTGGTCTGACCTCTTAGGCTGCCCCAGTGTGCCGACCACGTCCGTTCGTCTTTACGACAGCCAAATTGGGGAGCACAGTGATCCGGCCTGGACACACACAGCCGTCATCCGCCACTGCGTCAGCTGCCTCTGAGACCTCCTAGGACGCCTGCTGCCAGGCCTTTCTCACTTTCCTGGGGTGTTTCTCTCTGAGTTGGTAGGGATTGGAGATCTCCAAAGGAGAAAGGCGGTCTTGGTCCCTCGGTCAGAAAATGCCTGGCACGCTTGCTTCAGAACCACACCAGGGGATGATTTATAGAGGTGTGGGTTACCAGGTGAGGGCAGGTGGGGACCACAGCAGGCTCAGTGACCCTCAGGAGGTGGCTGCAGAGCTGCCATCCCTGGGACTGAGGGAGGAAGGCTGTGGCCCTGGACCCTGGACGGGAATGTGTGTGGGGTTCAGAGCTGCAGAGGGTGTGAACTTCGGGGAGGGACTGAAGGGCTCTGGGGAGGCAAGCACCAGCCTCCTGCTGCTGCCTTGTGCTGATCTCATGCCAGGGCGCCCCACAGCCAGCCAGAGGCCAGGGGGCAACAGGGTCTACTTTTGCTGTCAGCACCTTGAGCAGAGAACAGAGTGGGCAGGGGCAGACGTGGATGTGAAGGGCCATGGAAGACATGGGACGCAGGATCCCTGGTGGTTTTTGTTCCTTATGATGTGGCAGGCATGGGGCAGGGTGTTTGGAGTGAGCATGGTGGCATGTTCTGTGGCTGGAATGGGGCAGAACATTTGGAGTGGGCATGGTGGCATGTTTTGTGGCATTCATGGGGCAGGGCATTTGGAGTGGGTAGTGGCATGTTTTGTGGCACACATTGGTGGCAGGCTAAGAAATGTGGCTAAGATCACACTGTAGGCAAGCAATGGAACTGGGCTCAGACCCAGGGCTTTCTGCCTCCAAGTGCCCCCTTCCTACTGTAGCAGACAGAGCAGGAATTCCAGTCTGAAGCCACCCTGCCTTTCCTGTGGGCTGGGGCCGGTGTCTGCAGGCCATGCTCTTGTTGACCATGGTGTAGGCTGGAGCCGAGCTGGGAGGAAGTGCTGGGGAGGGTGGGGTTGGGCCACACTCCAGCGTGGGGGTGGGGGGCATGTGGATCAGAGGGAGGAAGGAAGAGAAAATAGGGGTGGAGAGAGGGGAGAAGGCACCAGGGAGAGGGCAGGGGGCTGGGAGTGCCAACTACCCCACAGTCCCAGACAGTCCTCTGCTGGAGAGTCAGCTATTAACAGCAAAGGGGGCTGTAATTGCAGAAAGCAAAACACATTGAGGTTTTTGGGGGAAAAAACTATAATATCTTTATGACTTTGGGGCAGGGAAGGATTTCTTTAACAAGATCTCCAAAGCACAAACTGTAGGAGAAAATACTGATGACTTTGATGTCAAAATTTTAAAACTTCTGTTTAAAATAATTGTCGTAAATAAAGTGAAAATGCAAGTCTCACAGATTAGAAGTTATCAGCAATGCAACTAATGGACTAAGAGTAAGTGTCCACACTCTGTAAAGAACTTCTGAAAATCTACACATAAAAGACAAGCAAGAAAATAGAAAGATGGAGGCCGGGTGCAGCGGTTCACACCTGTAATCCCAGCACATTGGGAGGGCAAGGTGGGCAGATCGCCTGAGCTCAGGAGTTCAAGACCAGCCTGAGCAACATGATGAAACCCCATCTCTACTAAAAATACAAAAATTATCTGGGTATGGTGGCACATGCCTGTAATCCCAGCCACTTAGGAGGCTGAGGCAGGTGAATTGCTTAAACCTGGGAGGCAGAGGTTGCAGTCAGCCAAGATCCGGCCACTGCACTCCAGTCTGGGTAGCAGAGTGAGACTCTGTCTTAAGAAAGAAAGGAAGAAAGAAAGAGAGAGAGAGATAAAGAAAGAGAGAGAGAGAGAGAAAGAAAGAAAGAAAGAAAGAAAGAAAGAAAGAAAGAAAGAAAGAAAGAAAGAAAGAAAGACGGGCAAAGGGAGCCACAAGCAAGTCAGAGAAGAGAAAACATGTGTGGTTACTAAGTGTCTGAAGAACCAGTGCCTTTGCTGGCTGAGGCATTGCAAGTCAAAGCCACATCATGATGCTTGTCCACGCCCAGGACATTGACAAAACTTTAAAAACCTGGCCACCCGGGTGATGGAGGGGAGGAAGGGAAGCGGGCATCGTGCACTTTGCTGAAAAGAGGGTGGCTGCATGCAACGGCCAGTGCAGTGGACAGTGTGTGTGCCCCACAGCCAGATGCCCTTCTTTTAAGCACAAGCCTCTATGGTTCACAGTAGTGTCGCCCAGGATAGCAGGCAACCTGGAAGCATCCATTGACAGAATGAATAAATAAATTATGGCAAATTCACACAAGGGGACACTGGAGCCATGATAAGAAATGAACTAAGGCTACGCGGATACAGGTCCAAAGCAGAATGTCAAGGCAGAAAGGCTGAACGGTGGATACTGCACAGCTCTGTGTACACAGGGCTGGAACCATGCCCGGGAAAGGAGCTACATGGGAGCTTGGGAGCTCCTTCCTGCTCCTCACTCCCCTTCTCAGGGAGAACTGCATGGGGAGAGCATAGTGCTTGTGGCAGTGTGTGTGCACGTATGTGTGAGCACGTGGCACGGTGCATGCATGGATGTGTGACTGTGGCAGTGTGTGTGCACATATGTGTGAGCGTGTGGCAATGCGCATGTGTGGATGTGTGAACGTGTGGCAGTGTGCGTGCATGGATGTGTGAGTGTTTGTGGCAGTGTGTGTGCACGTATGTGAGCACGTGGCACTGCATTCACGTATGTGTGAGCGTGTGGCAGTGTGCATGCATGTATGTGTGAGTGTGTGGCAGCATGCATGCGTGGATGTGTGTGGCAGTGTGCATGCACGTATGTGTGAGCGTGTGGCAGTGTGCATGCACGTATGTGTGAGTGTGTGGCAGCGTGCATGCATGGATGTGTGTGGCAGTGTGCATGCATGTATGTGTGAGCATGTGGCAGTGTGCATGCATGTATGTGTGAGCGTGTGGCAGTGTGCATGCACGTATGTGTGAGTGTGTGGCAGCGTGCATGCGTGGATGTGTGTTTGTGGCAGTGTGCATGCACGTATGTGTGAGCACGTGGCAGTGTGCATGCGTGGATGTGTGATCGTGTGGCCGTGTACGTGTGCCAGCGTGTATGTGAAAGACGTGTTTGTGTGGGTGTGTGACAATGCTTGTGTGTGTCTGAGTGTGCGTGGTGTGTGATGATGAGTGTGAGTGTGAGTGTGCTGAGGACGAGGTTTCAAGGCTCCCCGGATGCAGATGTCCTTCCTGGGCCACTGCCCAGGTCCTGACTCCCCTTTCGGCCCCTGCCTGTCACAGGGCATGGGGCCACTTGTGCCACGGGGGTCTGGGAGGAATGAGGCTCCTGGCCTTTTTTGCCCGAGGGAGTGGGTCATGCAGGGCCAGGCTGAGCACCTGGGGCTTTTTAGAGACGGCTCCCACCGGGTGTGCTGCCTTTGCCGTCCAGCAGGTGGCGCGCCCGGGCAGTTTCCAAAGATCGTCAGGCGTCCCGCCCACCCCCTTTTGCAGGCGGGGAAACTGAGGCTGGACTTCTCCTTCCCCTGAATACCAGGGAATCCATTCCCCCAGTCCACGTGCTTATGGGGTCTGGATGAGTTCTGGGGTTGGGAGCCATGGTGAGCAGAACAGACGGGGCCTCCCCCTCCGGAGCTTGCGTCCCGGTGAGGACACCGGGAGGCGTCCCGTGGGGAGCGGCCGATCCCGAGACACTGCCGCTCACCCCACACCCAGCACAGTTTGCACGTGAGACCCCCAGCGTCTGCAGCCCTGGGCCGCCCTGGGGCCTACGCAGCCATTGCTGTGCACCGCGCACCTCTCCTGTTAGCCCGAAAACCCCTGTGAGAGTCCCGCCTCCTCCACCTCCGTGTGTTTCGGGGACAGGCAGCCCATCCTGGTGGACAGAGTATGGGGGCACAGGGTCCGCACACCCGGTCCACGAGGCTCCACCACACTCGAGCTGTGCGGCCATGGGTAGGCTGCGTGGCCTCTGAAGTGGGGTCAATGATGGTCACCACCGCAGAGGGTCGTGGGGGTGCTGACCAGGTGTGAGAATGCCTTGCAAAGGCTCCAGTCTCCCCACACAGGTGCGCAGCCAGACCGGCCCTGCTTTTGTTGGAGGGTGTAGAGAGGGGAATCCCTAAAGAGATATATCTAAGGCCGGGTTCCGTGGCTCACACCCATAATCCCAACACTTTGGGAAGCCGAGCTCAGTGGATCATCTGAGCTCAGGAGTTTGAAACCAGCCTGGCCAACATGGCGAAACCCCGTCTTTACCAAAAATACAAAAATTAGCCAGGCTTGATGGGGCGCACCTGTAGTCCCAGTTACTAGGGAGGCTGAGGCGGGAGGATCACTTGAGCCTGGGAGGTGGAGGCTGCAGTGAGCCAAGATTTCGCCACTGCACTCCAGACTGGGTGACAGAGCAAGACCCTGTCTCGAAAGAAAAACAAAAATTGATACGTTCAAGTCAAAACCGCTGGTACTTGGGAATGTGACCTTATTTGGAAATAAGGTCATTGCTGATGTAATTAGTTAAGATGAGGCCGTATTGGAGGAGGGGCGACCCTAAGTCCAATGCCAGGTGTCCCTATAAGAGGCAAAGAGGCACAGATAGAAGAGGCCATGTGAAGACGGAGGAGGAGACTGGAGTAGTGTGGCCACAAGCCCAGCAATGCCTGGAGCCACCAGACACGGCTCTACCCTCTCCAATAAAACCAGGCAAGGTCTGGCCACGGTGCCTGCATGGAGGGACCCCAATGCCTCTGCAGGACGCCCTCACACCTAGTCAGTCTCTCCCAGGACCCCCCGTGGTGCCAATCACTGTCCCCACTTTGCAGTGCAGGAAGGGTCCTCCCCTAGAGACTTCAGAGGGAGCACACACCTTGATTCCAGGCTTCTGGCCTCAGGACTGTGAGAAAGAGAGTACATTTCTGCTGTAAGCCATGCAATGTGTGGTCGTTTGTCTACACAGCCCCAGGGGCTCAGGTAGAGGGACACCACAGGAGAGCGGAGGAGGCAGGGCGCCCCCACAGGAGTCTGGCTACAGCAGGGCTGGGAAGTGGGCTGGCTCCCGGCTCCCTGTGGCTCTGAGACCCAGCTTGGCGGTAGCTGCACCTGGGCCAGGTGGGCGGCTCGGGCTGGGAGCAGACGGCTCCTACCCCGACTCGGCACAGTGCTATGCCCGGCTGCTGCACATAGCCCTCCAGGCGGCGGCACCTTCACTGCACTTGGCCGGGTGTCCTTCCCCCTCCCTGGCCTGTGGGTGCTTTGAGGACATGCCTGAGGAGGTGCTCCAGGCCGAGGCATGGTGAGAAAGAGTGGGCTCCGCATACGTGGGTCAGCACTGGAGTCCTGCCTCCACCACTCTCAAGCATGAGTGGCGGACTTTACTCCAGAGCCTCAGTCTTCTCATCTGTACAAGGGGCTAATAATACCTAGCTCACAGGGCTGTTGTACGGGTGAGACCGGACAATGCCTGTCAAGTATGTGGCATAGAGTAGGTGCACAAGGTGTGCGACATTAAAATACAAATGCTCCTGGAAAGGATGGATGAATGAATGCAGAGATGACCCGCCCTTTGGTTTCCATTGGGAAGTGACCCGGCCCTGGATTAGGGGGGCTGTCAGCAGGGTCCTCTGGAGTGGGGGGCGGGATCAGAGCCCAGATGTGCATGTGGCTCCGGCTTGGCATTTCCTTAGAGGGACAAGATTTCCTCAAGGGCAGAGAGGGGAGAGTCCACCTAACACCCACGTGTTTGAGAGAAAGCAAAGCTTCCGCTGGAGGAATGCTGGAGTCAGATAACAGACGATGCTCTGAGGCTCCAGAGGGAACAAGAGCACTTCGGAGGCGTCGGATCCAGCAGGAGGATTTCTGAATCAGGTGGAATGAAAGGTGCACGCTGGATCACGAGGTTTTCTGCAGCACGTGTCAGAGATTCCCTGCCAGTGACTCACTTTTTCAATGAGTCCTGAAATTCATTCATGCCGAAGGAGCGATAGATGACAGACCCCTTGTAATCAGCAAGGGTTCTGTTCTCAGAACAGAGGGCTCGGGAGCCCCACGAGGGAGAGGACACCATACAGAGACCCCGAGCCCAGGCCTCTCCCTGCGCTGTTAGCCTGGCTGGAACATAGCAGCCAAGCACGTTTAGCTTCTGTTTGTAGGAGGAAAGGGAGCGGAAGCAGCAGTTCTGGGGGAAGCCTTAGGTTAGATTTTTGTTGCTTATTTATTTATTTTACTATTTATTTATTTATTTATTTGAGACAGAGTCTTGGTCTGTCACCCAGGCTGGAGTGCAGCAGCGTGATGTCAGCTCCCTGCAACCTTCGCCTCCCATGTCCAAGAGATTCTCCTGCCTCAGCCTCCCAAGTACCTGGGACTACAGGCAGGCGTCACCATACCCAGCTAATTTTTGTACTTTTAGGAGAGAGGCGGTTTCGCCCTGTTGGCCAGGCTGGTCTCAAACTCCTGACCTCAGGATGATCCACCCGCCTCGGCCTCCCAGTGTGCTGGAATTACAGGTGTGAACCACTGTGCCTGGCCGCTTCTTTATTTTTTTAAGGTTACATGTTTCTGTGCGACTGTGCATGCTGTTCTCCTAGTGGAGGTGCTATGGCCTTCATACCAATGGACGCACAGTGATACGGGCTGAGTGTGTCCCCCTCAAAATTCCTATGTTGAAGTCCTAACACTCAAAATGATGGCATCAGGAGGTGAGGCCTGTGGTAGGTGATGAGGTCCAGAGGGAGCCTCTTGAATGGGATTCATGCCCCTCTTCCTTCATGTGAGGACACGGTGAGAAGGCGTCATCTGTGAACCAGGAAGCAAGCCCTCACCAGACACCGAGTCTCCCGGGGCCTTGATCTTGGACTTCCCAGCCTCCAGAACTGTGAGAAACAAATTTCTGTTGTTTAGAAGCCACCCAGTCCATGGAGTTTTTATTATAGCAGCCCACACGGACTAATACACATAGACATCTAGAGATAAAGCAGTTGTAATTGTTAGTTTTAATCACTCGGTCAGAGTTTAACTTTGGCAAGTATGTTTTTTTGGTTTTTTTTTTTTTTTTTTTTTTGAGATGGAGTCTCGCTCTGTCACCCAGGCTGGAGTGCAGTGGTGTGATCTCAGCTCACTGCAAGCTCCGCCTCCTGGGTTCACGCCATTCTTCTGCCTCAGCCTCCTGAGTAGCTGGGACCACAGGCACCTGCCACCACGCCTAGCTCATTTTTTAAAATTTTTTTAGTAGAGACGGGATTTCACCGTGTTAGCCAGGATGGTCTCGATCTCCTGACCTGGTAACCTGCCTGCCTCGGCCTCCCAAAGAGCTGGGATTACAGACGTGAGCCACCGTGCCCGGCCAAGTATGATTGTTTTAAATGAACCGTCAAACACTGCCTTAAAGGTGCCCGTGTGTCCTCTCTGAGCAGATTCAACAAAACTACACAGCCAGGAAGCAATCCTGGGTACAGAAGAAGCTTCACATGTAAAGATGCTCATCATAGTGTTATTCACAATAGAAAATATTGGAAGCAACTTACACGTCCAACAAGAGGAGATGGTAGAATAAATGATTCCGTTTTCTCTAGATGGAATATTGTGGGATCATCAAAAGAGATGGTTTAAAAAAGGAGACAGTGATGGTTAGAAATGTTAAAATGTGCCTATCCTGGAACCCCACAATTTCACTTCCCAGAATTTATCCCAAAGACAGGCACAAGGGCAAGCATGAAGAAACAAGAGTAATGGGGTTTCACAATTATTGCGAAAAGTCGGAAACCACTCACGGTCACTCCGTAGAGGCTGGGAGACATGAACCGATGAACTTGCACAGAACAGAATGCAGTGACAGAGCTAGATTAGAAACAGATGAACAAGTTCAAGGACCTAGTGAAGGGGCGGGTTATAAAGGTGTGTTGAGAAGGGGGTGAAAGGAGGTTGTCGAAGGATAGGAAGCAGCACAGGACTGGAAAGAGGGAAGCTGGGACCACCCGTAGGCCCAAACAGAAATGAGGCTTTCAGAAGGGAAGGAGGCTCCCGCCCATCGCCAGCGTCCAGGAGGAGACAGTGGGTAGGCACGCCCCCCTCTCCTCCCAAGCTCCGCTCTGTCCCAGTCTCCTGTTGGGCAAATCCAACTGAAAGACAGAGAGCTCAGTGGGGTGGGGTAGGTCAGCGCCCAAAGCATGGGGCGGGTGGAAAAGAGAGGAGATTGGATGTGGCGGGGCTGCCAAGAGAGGCCTCACAAAGGGGCAAGCCAGAAAGACAGCGCCACATCTGAAAAGGTGCCCGTGTGTGTCCAGAAATTCTAAGGGTGACATATTTTAGTGTCCTCGCTGTCCTAATCTCAGTGGAAGTGTACGAGTATAAAATGAAATAAAAACATTATATGCATAGATGTATAGTGTGAATATATATCAGTGTATGCTTATACTTGTGCATACCCATGCATATGATGTAAAAATATATATAGCGGCAAGCACATCTGTAGGTATGATCTTAAATTTGGAAATCAATCAATCAATACATTTATGTGGAGAGTTTTGAAAATCACGATCTGGCAATCCACGCACCACGGGGCTTGCAGTGATGATTCCTGGGTCATGAGACGATGGCGGCTTCTTGCCCTCCCTCCTCTCGTTACACTTTCGATCTTCTGAATATTTTGCAATGAGCATGTACGGCTCTCACAATGAGAGAAACAGCTATTTTGCAATAAATAAATAATGTTGCAAGGACAAGCGGCGTTTACGAGAATGACAGCGTAACGTGCACTGATGCTTAATGGCACAACATGAGGTGGGAAACGCAGTCCGGTGCCCGCTGTGAGTGTCTGTTTGGTGTGATGATGAGTGAGGACGTGTGTGAGGGGAAGCAGCCCCGCCTGGGATGGATCGGAGGAGTTGGACTTCGATGGGGTGGAGGCCACATGGGGGGTGATGCTCTTGTTCTTTCTCCGCATTCCATGCACAAAACTAAACCAAACGGTGTGTTTTTTTGTTTTTTGTTTTTTTTGAGACAGGGTCTCGCTCTGTCTCCTAGGCTGGAGTGTTGTGGCTCAATCTCAGCTCATTGCAACCTCGACCTCCTGGGCTCAAGCGATCGTCGCATCTCAGTCTCTCAAGTAGCTGGGACCACAGGCATGCACCATCATGCCCGGCTACTTTTTGTATTTTTTGTAGAGATGGAGTTTTGCCATGTTGCTCAGGCTTGAACTCTTGGACTCAAGCGATCCTCCCGCCTCGGCCTCCCAAAGTGCTGGGATTACAGGTGTGAGTCACTGCACCTGATCCCAAATGAGCTTTTAAAGGAGAGCAGGAGGCTCAATGATTGGCCAAGGAGGAGGCTGGGCTCTGTTTCCAGGACAGAGGAAGGGGTCAGGTCAGTTCTAGAGGCCTGCTCTCCCAGTTTACAATGGGGGAAGCCGGGGCCCAGAGGGCAACTGTTGTTAATTAGTGCTGGCGCACTTTTCTCCCCAACCCCATGCGGGTTCTGTCACACCTGCTCGCTCTTAGGACTGAATGCCCTACGATCCCCACCGAAAGGACGCTAGAGGTTACAGGACTGGCCCCATACCGCTCAGCCAGAAACAGGCTTTGAACCCTGCTAAACTCCGGTGGCACAGGCTGCGTGAGGCTTGCGTCTCCTCAGAAGGGCCGCTCCTCTCTGGTCAGCGAAATCTCCTCCCCACCCAGGAATCTGGACGGCCCTTGCCATTTGCCTGGTTGTTCCCCTACCCGAGTGCCCTCGATTTTCCCCTCTGGCCTGGGCAGGAGCAGCAGGGCTGGATGCCAGGGCCCCAGGGGCAGGGAGGTGAGTGGGCAACACTCCTTCCCCCATGGGTAAGGCAGACACCCAGCCTCGGACCACATCACAGACGCCTAGGGCCCCAGCCACAGCTGGGATCACTCAGCTGGGTAATGTCTCCACTTCCCGGCTGGGCCAGAGCTTTTCCATCCTGCCAGGACTTTCAAGAAAACAGCTGTCTGGCTGGTGAGTAGAGGGGCCTGGCCCTGGGTAGCCTTCCTGGCTGGCTGGCCCCAGGGACTCAGCAGGCACAAAAACAGCCTCGCTTCTCCCCAGCTGCCAGCTCAAGGTCTGAGGGACCCTGACAGGCCTGTCCCCGGCTCAGGGCTGACCCTGCTTCCCTTCCAGGCTGAACAGAAAGCAAAACATCAGCCTGCTGGCCCGTGGGGGTTGGGAGGGGCGGGTGTCATTGCCCTCTAACAGCCTGGACATTCTTGCAGTCACTTGGGCTCAAGAGGTTTAAAAGTTCCCACTGCTTGGAGGACAAGGACAGGCCAAGAGTGTCTGCTGGTGCAGGCAGTGGATGTCTGATTCCCCCAGGAGCAGGGATTTCCGTGGGACTCATGGAGGACTTTGGGGGCCCATGAACCTAGCAAGAAAAATTTATATGTTTGTTTTCACCAACCTTTAACTCACACACACAGACCCTGGACTCAGGGGGATCAGTCAGCTGTGACTTTGCTGTTCACAGAGACCTCGATAGGGACCCCGCAGCTAGTGTCCCGACAGACATCTCATAGCAGCACTGTCTTTACCTCCTCTTCCAGGCAGGCACCGTGATCACCCCCACTTTACAGATGAGAAAAGCCAGGCTGGGGGATGTCATTACTCAGGGTCCCCAGCTTGTGAACTGCTATTCGAGCCCAGGTCCATCTGACCCCTTGGGGTTAATGCAGTAAACCAGAATTGCAGGATTCCACAGCAGCTGACCACCCCACAGAGGCCCACCTCTAGCAGAGGAGATGGGAAGGTTAGAGCTGGTTATTTAATGTGCTATAAAGAAACCCCTATCACTAAATCTCCATCTAGAGCTATATACGTAACTGGCTTTGATGATAGTCTGTGCATTTATTTATGCATTTAAAACATTATTCTGGGCAGGGATCCACAGGCTTCAATGGAATGGCAAAAGGATCCATGGCATGAAAAGGGTTAAGAACCCTTTCTTTAGAACCTGCTGGTAAAATAATAATGAGGAGGTGGAAAATAGAGTGCCACTTCCATGAGGGCAGGGCCTGCCTGTCTCCACGCACTGCTCTTGTTCTGGCATCTAAAGGAGCTCTTGGTCAGGAACAGCATCTGATTTTCCTAAGTTTACACCTTTAACCTGTTCCCATCTCACTATTCCCATTGGTACCATCGAGGCTGTTGTACAGACTGCCCTGCAAATGCAGCCTCAAGACAAAGCCTTCTGGTGAGGCTGCTGCCAGGATGATTCTCCCATATAAACCCTGGAGCAGCCATGCCCCTCAATAACTACCTATGGGAGAGGTGAGTTCCAGAGGGGTGTGCAGAAATGGCTCTGCAACACCAGTCCAGGTGCAAATCCTGGCCCCATGATTCACTAGCTGGGTGACCTTGAGTGATTCCCCTAACCTTTCTGGCCCTTGTTTCCTTATCTGTGACATAGGCTTCATCATAGAACAAGAAAAAATATTCCATATTTGCTTGATCACATATCTGTGCATTTATTCACCCACCCATCCAACCATTAAACCATTCACTCACCCATTCATCCATCCGTCCATCCATCCACCTATCCAGCCAGCCAGCCAGCCAGCCAGCCATCCACCCATTCCTCCACCCACCCACCCATCAATTCATCCATTCACCCATCCATCCAGTTATCCATCCATTCATCCATCTACCCATCCATCCACCCATTCCTCCACCCACCCACCCATCAATTCATCCATTCACCCATCCATCCATTCATCCATCTACCCATCCATCCACCCATTCCTCCACCCACCCACCCATCAATTCATCCATCCATCCATCCATCCATTCACCTATTCACCCGCCCATCATTCACCCATCCATCCATCTACTCATCCATCCATTCACCCATCCACCTACCCACCCACGCATTCATTCACCCATCCATCTATTCATCTACTCATCCACCCATCCACCCATCACTCCATCTACCCATCCATTCTATTTTTCGATGGGTTTCAGAATACATACCTTTCCCCCTAAATACTTCCACATGCAAATCATTAATCAGGCTTTCTTATTTCAGAAACTTAATTTTACTTCTAGAAATTAAGGTGGCCAAGTCCTGCCTCCTTCTTGCCTCTCCCTGCTCCCACCCTGCCGCTCTAGGCTGAGATATCCTAGGGCAAGAACTAACAGGACCCTCTGAACTCCTCCCAGGCCCCTTGTTTCTGGAGACCCCTCTATGGAGGAGAATCTAAGGACAGCCTGAAGTTGGGCGGTGTGTGTGTGGTGGGGTGGGATTGGGGGAGGGGGTTGCTCCTCCTGAAGCCCTTCAGTGACAGCCAAGCGCTTGCTTGTCTGGCTGTTGAGGCTTTTGCTTAACTTCCCCTGGGTGTCTCACCAGCTCTGGCACTGGTGCAAGCTCATCACCTTGGACCAGCTGCCTGTAGAGGTAGTGAGCTCGCCATCACTGGAAGTGATTAAGCAAAGACTGAAAGAAGCTCTGGTGGGGGTGGGAGAATGTTGTAGAGAAAATTTAACCCAGAGCAGAGTTAAACTACATCAGGGCTTCTCAGCTTCTGCACTGTTGATATTTTGGGCTGGATCACTCTGTTGTGGAGGCTGACCTGTGCACCGCAGGGCATCCTGCAATAGTTCTGGTCTCAATCCATTATATGCCAGTAGCACCCACCCCCTAAGCAAAATGGAAACCAAAAACGCCTCCCGTCATCACCAAATGTTCCCTGGGGGGTGAACTTGACCCCAGGCGAGAACATCTGGACTAGAGGAAACCTACGGTCCCTTGGACCTTGAAATTCCACGGTTGATCCTGCTCCCCAGGGCACCTCCCTCCTCAGTCCCCTCTGTTCACTGTCCTGTAGCCTTTCCGTTGCCATGGAAACTGAAATTGTCTTTGCCTCTTTTTCTTCCTTTGCCCACCCCATTTACGCATTCTTTCAACCAACAAAACCCCATGTGCTGGGCCCAGGGGACATGGATGCAAACAGCCCCTGTCTCCTCTTCTGGGGCGAGAGTAACAATGGTCTGACTTCCCTAAGCGGTTTGAGGATTAAGTGAGACGGACAATGCCAGGAAACGTGCCAAGCAAAATGCGAGCGTGCGGTGGACGTCGTCAGCTCTTAGAATTCTAAGCTCTGCAGAAGAGGGGGGCACCGGGCAATAGAAGAGTGGCTGGCTCTGGCTGGGGGACCCGGGGGCTAGGGGAGCAGATACCTGGCTTGCCGTTGGAAGCAGGGTCTGCAGGGTAGAGGCGCCCTGGGCAGCAGGGCGCAACAGGGGCGGGGTTGGAAGCAGCATGTGCGTAGTCACAGAAAAGCCAGGGAGGCAAGTATCCCAAAGCCCCAGAACCAGTCTTGGGGCTTGGTCCTCACCCCGGGGGCGCAATGCCCCTGGAGGGTTTTAAGAAGAGTGAGTGGCATGGATGGGGAGTGAGAAGGGGGCAGGAGTGGGGACGAAAAGACTAGCAGGCAGGCAGTTTCAGCAGCCCGGGAACTAGGCTGTGGGGGCTGGACCCAGTGAGGGAGAAAGAGCCTGGGGGCGGAGCCAGGGTTTTCGGGGAGGAGCCAGACCTCCCGGGGTGGGGCCATGACTGGGGGAGGAGCCATATCTCCTGGGGGTGGAACTAGGTCTCCTGGGGGTGGAGCCAGGCCTCCTGGGGTGGGGCTAGGCTTGGGGGCAAAGTCAGGCTTCTGCAGAGAACCCACGTTCACTGGGGTTGGAGCCATAACTGGGGGGCGAATTCAGATTTCCTTGAGGTAGAACTAGGTCTCCTGGGGATGGGGCCAGGCCTGGAGCAGGAACCAGACCTCAAGGGGTGGAGCCAGGTTTCCTAGGGTGGAGCTAGGCCTGGGGGCGGAGTCAGGCTTCTGCAGAGAACCCACGTCCCCTGGGGTTGGGGCCATAAATGAGGGGAGAATCCAGATTTCCCTGAGGTGGAACTAGGTCTCCTGGGGATGGGGCCAAGCCTGGAGCAGGAGACAGACCTCAAGGGGTGGGTCCAGGCTTCCTAGGGTGGAGCTAGGCCTGGGGGCGGAGCCAGGCTCCTGCAGAGAACCCACGTCCCCTGGGGTTGGGGCCATAACTGAGTGGAGAATCCAGATTTCCCTGAGGTGGAACTAGGTCTCCTGGGGATGGGGCCAGGCCTGGAGCAGCAGCCAGATCTCAAGGGGTGGGGCCAGGCCTCCTGGGGTGGTGCTTTGCTTGGGGATGAGGCCATGACTGTGGGAGAAGCCAGATCTCCTTGGGGTAGAACCCCATCTCCTAGGGGTGGGGCTAGGACCGGAGCAGGTGCCAGGATCTTGGGGCTGGAGCTAGGCCTGGAGGAGAAGCCAGACCTCAAGGGGCAGGGCCAGGCCTTTGGGTGGGGCCAGGACTCCTGGAGGTGGGGCCATGCTTGAGGGAGGAGCCAGTTGTCCCTTGGGCAGAGCCAAGTAGGGGTGGGGCCAGGCCTTTGGGAGCTAAGGGAGGTCCAGAGGGTGGGGCCAATCCTGGGGCGGGTCTACGCTTGGAAAGGGCCGAGCCCAGCCCTGGTTGGAGAAGGAAATCAGAAGGGACGCCTCCTTACTGGCCTTCTGGCTGAGCCTCAGAGCCTGGTTTTCACAGGGCGCCTTCATCTTTCGTCAACATCTGTCCAAATAGTACCTTTAAAAATCATTGCCAAAGCGTTTGCTCCTAAGGATTGGAAACGACCATCGGCAGGGGACGGGTTAAACCGATTAAGGTGACTGACACCGCGCAGTGATGCGCAGCCAGTGTAATGGCCCTGTGGAGGACATCTAGGTGCATCGTCTGGTAGAAGGTACGAGGGCAGACAGCGTGCTCTGCATGCTCTATGCCACCATTTGGGCACAAAAGCAAAACAACATACAATCATGTGGTTATCTACGCATCCAGAATTTCTGGAAAGACCCCAAGAAAGTGGTCACATTGCTTGCCTCTAGGAAGCTGGGAGCGGGACAGGGCTGTGAGGGAGATGTCTCACTTTATTTTCACTTTATTCCTGAGCCAGCCGGGGCTGCGTGTGGCATTGGGCCACAGAACCAGACACAGGTCTCAGTGCGCTAAGGCGAGGGTTTCGTCCCGGGATGGGTGGCATCCAGGCACAGGCAGTCCTGGCCAGGCAGCAGCTCCACTGGAACAGCAACCTCACCCACTCCTGTCCTCTTGACTGCAAGACGGTGGCTCCACCGCCAAGGTCACGAGGTGTACCAGGCTGGAGGGAGAGCAGTGTACGGTACAGCCGAGGGAAAGGCTTTTCCAGAAGCCCCCGAACTGACCTGCAGGTCTCACTGGCAGCGCTGGGCACATGGCCCTGCCAGCCACAGAGAAGGTCATTTCTCAGCGGCACCCTAGTGCGCTGGACAGAGCTGGAGCTCTGTAGGAAGTGAGCATGGAGCTGGGGCTGGCACCTTTGCACCTCAGGAAATTTGCACTCTGTAACCCAGTTCCCTGCCTAATAGATTCAACATCAGCCAAGGAACGAAGTGAGAACGTGCCCAGGGGAGCCAACTGCTTGTCCCCCCATCCGCACCCCCAGCTCATGTCTGTGGCACGGCCTGGGTGCAGGACCCCCCCCCCCGCCCCCTGTGGGAGCAGAGGCAGGCACGACTTGGTGGAAGGAGGTTCGAGGCAGCAGGGCCCTGCTTCCTGTTGACGGGAGGATGGGGGCCGTGCCAGGTGACAGGTGAGATGGCAGATGGTGGCAGAGGGGGGTGCCAGTCTGGGAAGTAATGAGGTAGCTCATTATCAGGCAATGTTTGTTTGTGGCCGAGAACTCAGCGCCAGCCCAACTCAGCTCGGCCCAGGTTGGAGGCCTGCTGCTGCGCATTTAGAGAGAGCACAGCCCTGTCTGCATGCAGGGTCCTAGCTGCCCCTCTATAAAAAATGCCTCCTGGTCAGCCAGAGATGTGCCTCAGTTGCAGATCCCGGGCTCTGTTACCCAGAGACTGAAACCTGGTGGGTCAGAAGGAGCTCAGCAACCTGCATTTTTTTTTTTTTTTTTTTTGATTCGGAGTTTCGCTCTTATTGCCCAGGCTGGAGTGCAATGGTGTGATCTCAGCTCACTGCAACCTCCACTTCCCAGCTTCAAGCGATTCTCCTGCCTCAGCCTCCCAAGTAGCTGGGATTACAGGCATGCGCCACCACGCCCGGCTAATTTTGTATTTTTAGTAGAGACGGGGTTTCTCCATGTTGGTCAGGTTGGTATCAAACTCCTGACCTCAGGTGATCCGTCCGCCTCGGCTTCCCAAAGTGCTGGAATTACAGACATGAGCCACTGTGCCTGGTCTCAACCTGCATTTTTAGACAAGCTCCCAGGTGATTGGGATGCAGAAAGTCCCTGGCTTGACTAACTACGGATTTATATCCAGATGCAGTTTCTTGGGCACCTCTATGGGTGGGCACACCTCTACACCTGCTGCACACATTCGGTTCTGTTTGGTCCTCACTGGAGGATCGCTACCCATGAGGTCAAACTATCACCACCCCATTTCACAGACAAGGAAATGCAAGCCCAGAGAGGTGCAGTCCCGTGGTCTAGGTCACACAGCGCTTCCGGAGGACCCTGCACCTGGCAGACAGCCTTGGCCTCCCGGGCCCACAAAGCCTTTGCAGCTGCTCTGTCCTGTTTGTTTGTTTGTTTGTTTGTTTTGAGACAGAGTCTTGCTCTGTCACCCAGGCTGGAATGCAATGGAGCAATCTTGGCTGACTGCAACCTCTGCCTCCTGGGTTCAAGCTATTCTCCTGCCTCAGCCTCCTGAGTAGCTGGGATTACAGGCACGCACCACCACGCCTGGCTACTTTTTGTGTTTTTTAAGTAGAGACGGTGTTTCACCATTTTGGCTAGGCTGGTCTCAAGCTCCTGACCTGAAGTGATTCGCCCACCTCAGCCTCCTAAAGTGCTGGGATTACAGGCATGAGTCACCACACTTGGCCTGTCCTGTTTGGTCTTGCAACGTATTGAAGGTCTGGTGCTGTTACCCGCCTTTAACAGACAGGGCAGACTGAGGCTGTAGGGGCTGGGTGACCCTCTGAGTTCCAGCCCTTTCAGGGAGTAGGTGTCTCTATTGGGGTTTTCCAGAGAAACAGAACCAAAAGAGTGGGTGTGTTGTGGTGTGTACGTGTGTGCACGTGCATGTGTGTGCATTTGTGTGTGCATGTGTGCACATGCATGTGTGCATTTGTGTGTGCGTGTGTGTTGGGGTGTGTGCGTGTGTGCACATGCGTGTGTGTGCATGTGTGTGCGTGTGCGTGCGTTGGGGTGTGTGCGTGTGCACATTTGTGTGTGCGTGTGTGTTGGGGTGTGTGTGTGCACATGCGTGTGTGTGCATTTGTGTGTGCGTGTGTGTTGGGGTGTGTGCGTGTGTGCGCATTTGTGTGTGCGTGTGTTGGGGTGTGTGCGTGTGTGCACATGCATGTGTGCGCATTTGTGTGTTGGGTGTGTGCTTGTGTGCACGTGCATGTGTGTGCACGTGTGTTGGGGTGTGTGTGCGTGCGCACGTGCATGTGTGCACGTGTGTGTTGGGGTGTGTGCGTGTGTGTGCATTTGTGCTGGGGGGTGAGCATGTGTGCACCTGCATGTGTGTGCCCATGTGTGTTGGGGTGTGTGCATGTGTGCACGTGTGTGTGCATGTGTGCAAGTGTGTGTATTTGTGTGCGTGTGTGTTGGGGTGTGTACGTGTGTGCACGTGTGTGCGTTGGGGGTGTGTGGGTGTGCACTGCGTGTGTTGGGGTGTGTGCATGTGTGTGCGTGTGTGTTGGGGAGTGTGCGTGTGTGCACGTGCATGTGTGTGCGTGTGCGTGTGTGTTGGGGTGTGTGCACGTGCATGTGTGTGGATATGTGTGTGCGTGTGTGTTGGGGTGTGTGCACATGCATGTGTGCATGTGTGGGTGTGTGTGGACGTGCGTGTGTGTGCATTTGTGTGTGCACATGCGTGTATGTGTTGGGGTGTGTGCGTGTGTGCACGTGCGTGTGTGCACGTGTGTTGGGGGTGTGTGCGTGTGTGTGCATTTGTGCTGGGGTGTGTGCATGTGTGCACCTGCATGTGTGTGCGCATGTGTGTTGGGGTGTGTGCATGTGTGCACGTGCGTGTGTATGCATTTGTGTGTGCGTGTGTGTTGGGGTGTGCGTGTGTGCACGTGTGTGTGCGTTGGGGTGTGTGTGGGGTGCACTGCGTTGTTGGGGTGTGTGCGTGTGTGCATGTGTGTGCGTGTGTTGGGGTGTGTGCGTGTGTGCACGTGCGTGTGTGTGCGTGTGTGTTGGGGTGTGTGCACGTGCATGTGTGTGGATATGTGTGTGCGTTTGTGTTGGGGTATGTGTGCACATGCATGTGTGTGCGTGTGTGGGGGGGGTGTGTGTGGACGTGCGTGTGTGTGCATTTGTGTGTGTGTGCGCGTGTGTGTGTAGAGGCATTTATTTTAAGGAATTGGCTCAAGTGATTGTGGAGGCTGACAAGTCCGCAGTCTGCAGGGTGGGCCACCAGGCTGACAACCTGGGGAAACACTGATGTTGCAGCTCAAGTCCCAGGTCGTCTGCTGGCAGAATTCCTTCTTGCTTGGGGAATATCAGTTTTTTTGCTCTTTGTTTTTCGTTCCACTGACTGGAAGAGGCCCATGTTCTGGAGGGCAGCCTGCTTTACTGGAAGTCCGCCGATCAAAATGTTCCTCTCATTCCAAAACACCCTCATGGAAACATCCAGAATAACATTTGACAAACTTGTGGGCGCCATCGCCCACCCAATGTGATGCATAAAATTGACCATCACAACACCCAGTAACTACTTGTTGAATGACTAAATGAACCCTCCCGGGGCCAGGCAAGGCCTGGATCTGTTAGGGCAGGTTCCTCGTTCATGAGCATGAACCCGGATCTGAAAAAGCTCCCTGTGGCCCGTGGCTAGCACCTGCCCGGGTGGCCGCCTCTTACTATGACCTTAGTCCTGGGTTCCTACCTGCTCCCTGCTGGAGGAGACGAGTCCAGGCCAGGGCCAGCTTGACTCCTGCCCACTGCTTCCGCACACAGTCGTGCCCAGCCCTGCGGGGCATCTCCAGTTCCGGCCAGAATGCTGGTGGCCTCTCCGGAAGTGTGCCAGCTTGGGCCTCACAAGTGGTGGCCTCTGAACACCTACCACCACCTCCTGGGGAATTATGGAGACTTTTGTTTTTAGACATTGACCTTGAGCCTGCAGCTTGGCTTCTCTCTCATTATGTAACCTGCCACCTGGGGAGGGTTCCAAGGCTCGCCGTGCTGACCCCACCTTGCCATCGCAGGGGAGTACTTGGGACCCAGGTTACCTGTTGGCAAGTGGTGTCGCATGGGGGCTCTGGAGTCCAAGTCTGGCTGGAATCCCCACTCTGCATGGCAGGCTGAGCCTCCCTGGGCCTCAGTATCCTCAGCTATAAATGGAGAAAACACTAGGACCTGCTTCAAGGCTGTTGTGGGAATCAAAGGGAAGGAGGCAGGAACTGTCTGCCACAGGCCTGGGGTGTAGAGGGCTGTCCATGAACTAAACGCTGCCACGGCCATCGGCATCCTCATCGTTGTACGTGTGTGTGTGTGTGTGTGTGTGTGTGTGTGTGTGTGTAGGGGCATTTATTTTAAGGAATTGGCTCAAGTCCCACCTTCCTCCCTGTCCCTCCCCTCAGGGGAAGGCTTTGGTGAGGAGGTGGTGTTCTGCCGGGGGCCGTACAATCCACCCATCTTCTTGCTACCTGTCAGCAAGTGGCTCACCCTGCCGCCACCCCAGGTGAGCTGTGGATTGAGGAACCCTAGTCCTGATCTCCCATCGGTGGTAGGAAGCCAGGCATCTGTATAGACCAAGAGCGGCAGCAGCCCAGCTAAAGTGTGGCCTTTGGCAGAATGGTTCAAGTCTGGCTCTGCCCTCTGTGACTGGACAGGAAGCTTGGCTTCTTTGGGCATCTGACTCCTCTTCTGTAAAATGAGGGTGGTGACAGCAATGCCTCCAGGACAGTGTCAAGAATGAAACGAGAGATTGTAGGTGCTGAGGTTTGAATGTTTGTCCCCTCTGAAATGCATGTTGAAACTTTTTTTTGTTTGTTTGTTTTTGAGAAGGAGTTTCACTCTTGTTGCCCAGGCTGGAGTGCAATGGCATGATCTCAGCTCACCACAACCTCCGCCTCCTGGGTTCAAGCGATTCTCCTGCCTCAGCCTCCCGAGTAGCTGGGATTACAGGCATGCACCACCACATCCGGCTAATTGTTTTGTATTTTCAGTAGAGACGGGGTTTCTCCATATTGGTCAGGCTAGCCTCGAACTCCCGAACTCAGGTGATCCACCCACCTCGGCCTCCCAAAGTGCTGGGATTACAGGTGTGAGCCACCGTGCCCAGCCTTGCATGTTGAAACTTAATCCCCAGTGCAGCCGTGTTGAGAGATGGGGCCTTTAAGAGGTGATTGGGTCATGAGGACTGTGCCATTCCTGGGTTAATGGGTTAATAGAGGAGTGAGTTCTCACGGAAGCGGACTGTGGCTTTATTCGAAAGACCTGAGCTTGCACACTCAGCCCCTGCACCAGGGGATGCTCTGCGCCACCTCGGGGTGCCACAGAGGGCTCCCACCGGCAAGAAGGCTCCCCCCAACCTTGAACTTCTCAGACTCCATAACTGTAAGAAATAAATTCCTTTGCTTTGTAAATTTCCCAGTTTCAGGTATTCTATTATAAGCGACAGAACATGGACTAAGGCAGTAGGAAAGAGGCTTATCCTAGAGCCTGGCAGACAGTGAGGACCCCAAATAAAAATACACACCGAGGTGTTGTCAAGAGCGGCCTGTCCATGAGGGGTCTGGGCCCTTCTTATGCTGGGCTACCCGCCTGGCACTGCGTTAACTTCTTCTTAAATAGGAACTTCACCATTTTTCGTATTTTAACGTGTGCATTTGTGCGTTCACAGAGTTGTTGCCACTGTTACCAGTATTTAATTCCAGAACTTCTCATCATCCCACACAGAAGCTCTGTCCCCATGAGCAGTCCCTCCCTGTCCCCTCGCTTCCTTGACCACCCCTCGTCGGCTTTTACCTGTGCTGGAGGTTTCGTGTAAGTGGAATCACACTGTGTGAGTTTGTGTGTGTGGCTTTTTCCTCTTTGCACGCGTTTTCAGGGCCCATCCATGATGTAGCGTGTTGATGCTTTGTTCCTTCTTACAGCTGAATCCTATTCCATCGTATGGAGAGACCACAGCTTATCTGCTCATCTGCTCATCCATTGAAGGACATTGGGATGTTTTCTTTCATTAACTGCCAAAATGTATTTCTTTTTATTTTTTATTTTTTTTGAGACGGAGTCTTGCTCTGCCGCCCAGGCTGGAGCGCAGTGGCGCAATCTTGGCTCACTGCAACTTCCACCTCTTGGGTTCAAATGATACTTCTGCTTCAGCCTCCTGAATAGCTGGGATTACAGGTGTGTGCCACCACACCCGACTAATTTTTTGTATTTTTAGTAAAGACGGGGTTTCACCATGTTGGTCAGGCTGGTCTCGAACTTCTGACCTGGTGATCCACCTGCCTCAGCCTCCCAAAGTGTTGGGATGACAGGCGTGAGCCACCGCGCCCGGCCGATATATTTCTACTGGTAGAGTTGGGTTTTTTTGCTTTTTTTTTTTTTTTTTTTTTTGAGACAGAGTCTCGCTCTGTCGCCCAGGCTGGAGTGCAGTGGCGTGATCTCGGCTCACTGCAGGCTCCGCCTCCTGGGTTCACGCCATTCTCCTGCCTCAGCCTCCCCAGTAGCTGGGACTACAGATGCCTGCCACCATGCCCGGCTAATTTTTTGTATTTTTAGTAGGGACGGGGTTTCACCGTGTTAATCAGGACCGTCTCAATCTCCTGGCCTCATGATCCACCCGCCTCGGCCTCCCAAAGTGCTGGGATTACAGGCGTGAGCCACCGCGCCCGGCCATCTACTAGTAGAGTTTTAATGGAAGTGTGGCATATATGCGTCATGAGCTGAATTTTCACAGGGTGAACACAGCCATGTAACAGCACCCAGGTCAAGAAATAGAGCATTACCAGCCCCCAGAAGCCCCTTTCATGTCCCCTCCTAGACTGTCCACTCCCTGACAGTAACCAGTAATCTGACCATTAATCAGCTTTATCTCTGAGATTAGGCCGGGCTCAGCGGCTCACACCTGTAATCCCAACACTTTGGGAGGCCGAGGTGGGTGGATCACTTGAGGTCAGGAGTTCGAGACCAGCCTGGCCAACATGGTGAAACCCTGTCTCTACCAAAAATACAAAAATTAGCTGAGTGTGGTTGTATGTCCCTGTAATTCCAGCTACTTGGGAGGCTGAGGCAAGAGAATTGCTTGAACCTGGGAGGTGGAGGTTGCAGTGAGCCGAGATTAAGCCTCTGCACTCCAGCCTTGGCGACAGAGCAAAACTTCATCTTAAAAAAAAAAAAAGGCTGGGCGCAGTGGCTCATGCCTGTCATCCCAGCACTTTGGGAGGCCGAGGCGGGCAGATCACGAGGTCAGGAGATCGAGACCATCCTGGCTAACACGGTGAAACCCCGTCTGTACTAAAAATACAAAAAATTTGCCAGGCATGGTGGAGGGCGCCTGTAATCCCAGCTACTCTGGAGGCTGAGGCAGGAGAATGGCGTGAACCCGGGAGGCGGAGCTTGCAGTGAGCCGAGATCACGCCACTGCACTCCAGCCTGGGTGACAGAGTGAGACTCTGTCTCAAAAAAAAAAAAAAAAAAAAAAAAAGAGATTTATCTCTGAGATTTCCATAAGTGAAATTAGACAGCATGTGCTTTCTGTGTGCGTGGCTTCTTTCGCCCATTGCCACGTTTGTGCAAGTCATGCATGCTGTTGTATGCTGTTTTAGCTCATTCATGTTCGTTGCTGCATAGTATTCCCTGATATTCCATGGTACAAATAGAGCAAATCAGTGTATTCATTTGTGTGGGTTGCTCCCAGGTTAGGGCTGACACCATTCATGCTGCTGTGAATATTCTTGCATATGCCTCTTGGTGGACAAATGCACTCACATCTGTTGAGTCCTGGGGGTGAGACCTGAAGTCATGGGCTGTGTGTGGTCAGCTTTCATAGATGTTGCCAGTTCTACGAAGTCCTGCAATTAAAGACCCTCTAGTTGTATCGGAGAGTTCCAGTTGTTCTACATTCTTGCCTTCCATTAACTTTTGTTTTTGTTTTTAACTGTTTTATTGAAATACAATTCACATACCATACAATTCATCCATTTAAAGTTTTTTTAAAGAGCAGTTCGTGGATTCATGGGGTTGTGCAGCCATCACCACAGTTAGTTTTGGAACATTTTCATCACTCCTGAACCCCTACCTGTCAATCCCCAATCCTTCCATCCCTCAGCACTCGGGTTTTCTGTGTCTATGATTCGGGCATTTCATACAAGTTGAATCATGCAATATTTGTCTTTGGTTTGGCTTCTTTTACCCAGCATCATATTTTCAAGTTTCATCCACATTGTAGCATGTGTCAGGATCCGTTCCTTTTCATGGCTGAGTAATATTCCATCACATGGATAGACCATGTTTTGTTTAACCATTTATCATTTGGTGGGCATTTGGGTTGCTTCCACCTTTTGGCTATTGTGAACATGGCTTCTGTGAACATTCACGTGCAAGCTTTTATATGGACAGATGTTTTCCATTTCCTTGGGTAGATATCCAGTGCGGCGGGGGGCACAAAATGTGATAACTTTAGGTTAAACTGTTTGAGGAACTGCCAGACTGCTTTCCGTGGCAGTTGCGCTATTTTACATCCTCACCAGAGCTGTCTCTGTGCCCACGAAAACATGCCGCTCCTCCACACAGTGCTGAGCACAGGCAAACCTCTCAGGGCTTGGCGTCTTCTTGCTGGGGGGCGGGAGGGGACAAGGTAGTGTCTGCTTCCATGATGGGGTCAGCACCTGGGCAGTGTCCAGTGTCTGCTTTGATGACGGGGTCAGCATCTGGGCAGTGTCCAGGACACCCTTGCTGGTCTGGCACGAATGCTGTGGCCACGGCAGCGTCTCAAGGTGGCATCCTGCCCAGAGTCCCCAGCGGGACCTGCTGCCCACAGCCTCGGGCCCCTCACTGTGAACTGTCACGTTCCCTGGTTGGCAGGAGTCCCCGGGGAAGAACAATTGGTGTGAACTCCCCGTGCGGGGTGGGGACTGGGCGCAGGGAAGTCTCATCATTTCTAGGGAATTTCACAGAGGCTGCCCAATGGGCTGTTCCAAGGCCATGTGTGCCCAAAGCCCACTCCAGCCAGTTGGAGAAGGGGCCTCAGACGGCCCTTTGTCTTTAGTGTCTTGTAATCCAGAGAGTTCCCTTTGGATTGGAGAAATTCCCCAGAACAAGAGGAGGGGGTTCTGGGTCCTGCCCGTGAGAACACAGAAGCTCATAGGGGCAACACCCCTTAGGTAAACACACAGAGGAGGCCACACAGCCTCGCAGCCAGCAGCAGTGACGGAGCTTGGTGCCAAACACTGGATGCTGGGGGCAGGACAGGCCCCGTGGACGCGCCAGCACAGTCTCCTGCCCAAACGGGAGACCCTCAAAGGCAGGTCCCAGGGCTTCCCACTGACCTTCTGGCCCGAGCCCTGCATTCCTTGTTCTGACAAGGCCTGGGAGTTCCAGAGCCTGCCCCTCACTCCCGAGTGACCTTGGGCAAGTCCCTCCCCATCCTGGGTCTCTGCATGCCCATCAGCGGGGCACAGGGTACACCTAGTGATGCTCAGGGCTCTCCCTGCCTTGAGCTCCCTGGGGAAGCTGCGATGAACCGCAAAGCAACCAGCTCTTTTTGGGTAAAAATCCTGCAGGCTCATTTGCCGGGTGGTGGCTGTCCCTGAGGCCATGTGAGTCTCTATTCCAGAGCCCAGGAACGCCTGGTGGTGGAGGCCAGCCACCCTGGCCAGAGACTGCCGTGTGTCCATGGAGCCCTTGGGCCTTCCAGTGGTGGGGAGGGAGAAGGAACAGCTGCTGGAAAATGCCAGACGTCTTCATTGTGATTGGCATGACGGTTGGCTCCAAGCACGGAGACTAGTTCTCCTTCCCTCCTTTATTTGCTCAGCTTTGAGCTCATGGACTGACACTTACCAGGAGTTTAACAAATATTTATCGAATGAATGAATTCATTCATTTACTTATTCAATCAAGAAGACTGAAATCTTACAGTCAGAAGCTGCAGCCACAGAGGCAGCCCAAAGCTCGTTTATTAAATGCCGGCTGTGGTGGCCGTGTCCTGCCGGCATAGTCTGGTGTGGCCTCCATGGCGCCCTCGGGAGGGGGGTGACAATATAGCACAAGGTGCTCAAGCTCCTGGGATGGCTTCACCTGGAGGCTGGGGAGGCGGGGTGGGAAAGGTGAGCACCGTCATTACATGAGGGTGACTCCTGCCCAGTGACAGAGGCAAGGCTGCTGGGCGACGGGCCGCCTTTCCCTCACTTGAATGCCATTCACACCCAGCTTCATTTTTCTTCTGAGTCACATTCTCGGGCCTGGACGAGGCCATCTATTACTGGAGTTTTAAGCTGCTTTGTGAACCACAGGACAGCTGGCCGCTTGGTGAGGCCTGTTCCACCCTGGGGGCCTTGTGGTGGGGAGCGGGCAGGATTTTAAAAATCTAACCAGAGGTGACAAGCAGAGCAGCCCCAGCAGAGGGAAGACGAATGAGGCAGGGGCCAGGGGACGTCCTGGAAAGCCCGGATCCAGGTCATTTTTTGGCTGAGAGCCACCGTGGGGCTGTGCTGGGCCAGGAAAGACCCATGACAGGAAAGGCCATTTTAATGCCCTCAGTTCTTTTCCTTTTTTGGGATGGAGTCTCACTCCATCACCCAGTCTGCAGTGCAGTGACAGAGTGCAGGACAGGCTCGGCTCCCTGCAAGCTCCGCCTTCCGGGTTCAAGCAATTCTCCTGCCTCAGCCTCTTGAGTAGCTGGGATTACAGGTGCCTGCCACCACGCCTGGCTAATTTTTGTATTTTTAGTAGAGACGGGGGTTTCACCATGTTGGCCAGTCTGGTTTTGAACTCCTAACCTCAAGTAATCCGCCTGCCTCAGCCTCCCAAAGTGTTGGGATTACAAGCGTGAGCCACCGCGCCCGGCCGATGCCTTCAGTTCTATATTTGTGCACCTTGCACTCTGAGATCTCTCTGTCCAGCAGCTTCCTACCTGACTCATGAGGCCGTGATCCTCACAGGGCCTCCAGGCTTCTGGCCTTGCCCGCGGCCTCCTACCAGCAATAACCACAACCCCACTGGGGCTCATGGACAGTGCACGGCCTGTAAGTAAGGCACAGGCAAGAGCACATGCAAACTTCACAGGGAGGCCTGGAAATGAGATTCTTGGAAGCTATGCTTTTCGAATAAGGAAACAAGCTCAGAGAGACTGAGTGTCTCTCTGAGGTCCCACAGGTGCAGGTGCTGGAGCTGGGACTTAACCCGAAGTCCTGTTCCAGAGCTCTGCCCTCGCTCCTGTTACAGGTGTAGCCCCCTGGCATGGCCCTGCTGCCTGGGCTGGGGTCTGCCCAACGCTTCTGGTTCCCACCGACACTCCCCTCCCCAGGAAGATGCCCCTGAGAAGCCGGCCCACCTGGTTCTCTGCAGTCTCTGGCGCACCTGCCCCCTGACCTTCAGCCAGGTCCTGCCTCTAGGATGTTCACTCAGGTGAGAAAGCTGTCCAGGACCATGTGTATCTAGGACCAAACTTCACTGTACACACAAATGTGCACTGCACAGTTTTACTCCATCTGTTACCAGGAATGCAAGGATTTTGCCGATGGAGGGGAGACTGCATTGTGTTCAGAACTTTGGTTGAGAACAGAGCTTTTCACACTTTGGAAAACCACATCCCCCGTGGCCAAGCGGGGTAAGGTAGGTGAGTGCTCCAGGTGCTGCACTGGGGCTGGGTGCCACCGTTTGCTGTCATGCCCACTGTGGGCCACCGTGGCAAGCAGATGACAGCCCTGTTCTCTCTTCCCCGGGGAGGCATGGAAACCCCATTATTTTATGTTTGTTCCTTTCTGATCAGCTGCGTATTACAGTTGGGGCATTATGTGGAGTTGAAGAAGGTGTTTTGTAGGTTTCCATGCATTTCATTTCAGGATAGCAATGGACATGTAAAATTATTTGCTGTAAAGAAGGAGGTTGACCCCGTCTCTACTAAAAATATAAAAAATTAGCCGGGCGTGGTGGCGGGCGCCTGTAGTCCCAGCTACTTGGGAGGCTGAGGCAGGAGAATGTCGTGAACCCGGGAGGCGGAGCTTGCAGTGAGCCGACATAGCGCCACTGCAGTCCAGCCTGGGTGACAGAGCGACACTCCATCTCAAAAAAAAAAAAAAGAAGGAGGTTGATCTGTTGGGTTGAACACTACCAGCTGGGCAGATGCACCCTTGGGGATGGATGAATGCTTTAAAATTTTTTTTTTTGCTCAGCCACTGCTTTTTTTTTTTTTAAAGCTTTATTGAGATATAATTAATATATTGAAATCTGGCCAGCTACAGTGACTCAGGCCTGTAATCCCAGCACTTTGAGAGGCCAAGGTGGGTGGATCACTTGAGATCAGGAGTTCAAGAACAGCCTGGCCAACATGGCGAAACCCTGTATCTACAAAAAAATACAAAAATTAGCCAGGCGCGATGGCACGCACCTGTGATCCCAGCTACTCAGGAGGTTGAGGCATGAGAATTGCTTGAGCCTGGGAAATGGAGGTTGCAGTGAGCTAAGATCATGCCACTGCACTCCAGCCTGGGCAACAGAGCAAGACTCTGTCTTAAAAAAAAATCTGCACATATTTAATGCGTAATTTGATGAGTTTGGACATCGGCAAACAGCCATGATACCAACACCGTGATCAGGGAAATCAACACATCCAGCACCTCCAAAACACTCCCCATGTCCCCATTATTTGTGGTAAGAACATAGTGTGAGACCTGTCCTCAGTCTTTTTTTTTTTTTTTTTTGAGACAGAGTCTCGCTCTCTTGCCCAGGCTGGAGTGCAGTGGCGTGATCTTGGCTCACTGCAACCTCCGCAGGGTTCAAGTGATTCTCCTGCCTCACCCTCCTGAGTAGCTGGGATTACAGGTGCCTGCCACCATGCCTGGCTGATTTTTGTATTTTTAGTAGAGACAGGGATTCACCACGTTGGCCAGGTTGGTCTCGAACTCCTGATCTCAGGTGATCCGCCTGCCTTGGCCTCCCAAAGTGCTGGGATTACAGGTGTGAGCCACCATGCCCAGCCTATTTTTTATTTTTATTTTATTTTATTTTGAGACAGTGTCTCACTCTGTCACACAGGCTGGAGTACAGTGGTGCATTCATAGCTCACTGCAGCCTCAAACTCCCGGGCTCAAGTGAATCCTCCCACCTCAGCCTCTCAAGTAGCTGGGACCACAGGTGCGTGCCACTACACTGGGCTAATTCTTAATTTTTTTTGTAGAGATGGAGTCTCACTATGTTACTGTCTTGAACTCCTGGCTTCAAGCGATCCTCCGGCCTCTGCGTGAACTATGGCACCCAGCCCCCAGTGATGTTTTTATGTGATTTCTTAAAATTAGGATCCACATATTATCCACGCTGTGCATCTTGTGGTTCGGTTGCTTTTCCCTCCCTGGCCCCTTTGTCACTTCCCTAGCCTACCCCACCCTAAGACAGCAGGGACACCCACTTTCCCTGTGCAAAGCGACCTTCCCATCTCCCATCTGTGCATCCAACCAAGATTTGAGGAGCAGCCACCTCGTGCTAAGGAGTGGGGTACATTCCTGAGGATGACCCTGGTCCCTGCCATGTGGACAGCAGAGTCTAGAGGAGGAGAGAGCGGAGACAAGCATTAGAAAAAGAGTGGCTGATGGCTCCAGACTCTGCTGAGAGGCGAGGAGCCTCCCCCTGCCTGCTCCTGCCTGCTCCCTCCTCCCTGCACTGATCCCTTCCTCCTGCCCCCAGTGGGCCGCCTGGTTAATTACCGCTGCCTCCCAGCTTCTCCAGCTCCCACACCTCCAACTCCCCAGCCTAAGGGAGGAGCCTCCCTGGTCCCCTTCCTGAACGATATTTACATGCCAGCCACGCTCCGCTCCAGAAAGAGGAGGACTGTGGCAATTTCCTTTTTATCAATGAAGCTCAGAGAAGTCGATAACCTACCCAGAGTCACCCAGAAATGAACCTCTGGAGGCAGGATGCAAACCCAGCAGGGCCTCAGGGTCACGCTGTTTTTTCCCCTAGGGTTGAGAGAGCGGGATCCGGGTGGACACTGGAGTTCCTCCGAGCTTAGATGAGCTGTATCAGGGTTTGGCAAACCACGTCCCTTGGGCCAAATCCCACTGCGGCCTGCTTTTGTAAATAAAATTTTATTGGAACACAGCCACACCTGTGCATTGACATATTACTTATGGCTCTTCTGTTTCTCCAATGGCAGAGCCCAGGGGTTGCAACAGAGACCATATGTGCAAAAGCCAAAAACCTTCACTGTCCAGCCCTTACAGGAAAAGTTGGCCAAACCCTGTGCTACATGTTTAGCAGGACAAAGAGAAAGAAACCTGTAGGAGCCTCTCTTCCCCCAACCTAAATTATTTACAATTTAAATTTAAAGCCACTTTCATTTAGTGGCCTATTCTTGAACTGGCTCTGAAAAGGATTCCTTGTTCTGGAAGGCAGACAGTGTGAGACTGTAGAGGTGAGAGTGAAAATCTTAAGGCCCATGTCTGAATTCTAAGGATATACTTCCAAATCTGTGTGCATTCCCTGCATGAACTATTTAATTTAAATTTTTAAAAAGAGGAAGAAAATAGCCATCTCCATGGTTTTTCCTTCTCATTGCTCCAATTCCATAACAACAAGCCCTCCAGCAAGCCTCAATTTATTCAAATTCCCAAGCTGGGTTTGGAGGGGCGGGAGACAGAAATCCTGTCCCCCAGATCGAATCATGCTGTTACCAGAATGGGCTTGGTATTTTTTTCCAGCGAGTGTCTTGGTTTGTGTGAGGACAGACGATGGTGTCACGCCCACGCTGGGTATGACAGGGGAGAGAAGTCCGCAGGGGGAGCCGGGGGACTGCCCGCTTCCTCGAAGCCTGGACTCATAAGGAGGCGTTCCCAGCCTCTCCGAGCAACCGCCTGCCCACAGCTGGCAGGAATCAGTCCTGGCCAATGAGTGCATGAATTTCCCTGGGCTGCCATAACAAACGCCACAGCCGGGGGCTTAAGCTACAAGAATCATTCTCTCACTCTGGAGGCCAGAAGGCTGTGATGAAGGCATGGGCAAGGCTGGTTCCTTTCCAGGCCACTGAGGGGGCACCTGGTCCAGGCTGCGCTCCTCGGCTTGTAGCCGGCACCTTCCCTCTCTGTTTCTTCACATCTTCTCTCAGGGCATGTCTGTGTCCAAATTTCCCCTTTTTATAAACACCCTGGTCATATGGGATTACAGCCCACCCTAATGACCTCATTTTAATTTGATCACCTCCCTGTCGCCAAATAAAGTCACATTCAGAGTTACAGGGGGTTATGACCAAATAAAGTCACGTTCAGAGGTACAGGGGTTATGACTTGGGGGAGTTCATATGATAGCTTCCCCCATGTCAGGGAGTGGACAGCAGGCTGGTCGGGTGGATGACGGAGCTGGGTGCAGAAAGCTTTGGTGGGGGTGACCCAGACAGCAGGTGCGAGCGACAGTGTGGGCGATGGTGGCCCCCACCCTCATGACCACAGGACCCCATCTCTTTTTTTTTTTTTTTTTGAGATGGAGTCTCGCTCTGTCACCCAGACTGGAGTGTAGTGGTGTGATCTCGGCTCACTGCAACCTCCACCTCCCGGGTTCAAGTGATTCTCCTGCCTCAGCCTCCTGAGTAGCTGGGATTACAGGCAGGCGCCACCACTCCTGGCTAATTTTTGTGTTTTTAGTGGAGACGGGGTTTCACCATGTTGGCCAGGCTGGTTTTGAACTCCTAACCTCAAGTGATCTGCCTGCCTCGGTCTCCTTGGGATCCTCTGCCTCCCCCAAAGTGCTGGGATTACAGGCGTAAGCCACCATGCCCAGCCTCTTTCTCCAATCCCAGCCTTCTGGACTCGGTGTCACCATGGGCATCTATGGGGCAGGCAGCCTGTGGGGGTGAACACAGTGATTCATGCTGCCTACCCCAATATGCCAACAGCGCCCTGGGAGGAATGGCTGGTGTTGCAGTTGAACCCCTGCAAGGCAGCCACTAGTATCTCGTGTTCCCTGGGTAACAGCAGGTACCCTCTCCCACTCATCCACTGGGGGGTCTCGAGGCCTCCCAGTTGAATGGGGGCTTACCCCTCCCACCCCTCAGTGAGGCACAGACTGCAACTGAACGAACCTGTCCTCCACACCCTGGCACCAGCCACCCCTCCTCAGCTTTTAAAATACTTTAAAAAGCAGTTATCAAGAAATACTGATCAGGCCAGGCGCAGTGGCCCACACCTGTAATCCCAGCACTTTGGCAGGCCAAGGTGAGAGGATCACTTGAACCCAGGAGTTTGAGGCCAGTCTGGGCAACATGGAGAGACTTCATCTCTAAAAATAAAAAATTTTAAAAAATTAGCTGGAATTATATATTTTAAAATGTGCTCCCAGCTACTCAAGAGGCTGAGGCAGGAGGATGGTTCCAGCCCAGGAGGTTTCAGTGAGCTGTGATTATGCCACTGCACTCCAGCCTGGGCAACAGTAAGACCTTGTCTCAAAAATAGGCCGGGCGCGGTGGCTCACGCATGTAATCCCACCACTTTGGGAGGCCAAGACAGGTGGATCACTTAAGGTCAGGAGTTTGAGACCAGCCTGGCCAACATGGTGAAACCACATCTCTACCAAAAATATTTTTTAAATTAGCCAAGCGTGGTGGCACGCGCCTGTGATCCCAGCTACTCAGGAGGCTGTGGCAGGAGAATCACTTGAACCCGGGAGGTGGAGGTTGCAGTGAGCCGAGATGGTGCCACTGCACTCCAGCCTGGGTGATGGAGTGAGATTCTGTCTCAAAAAAATAAAATAAATAAGTATATGAATCACACTAATCAGAATTTCTTGTGTTGCACATTTCACAGATGTTTTCACACAGAGCTCTCAGAAGCCCCGTGAGGAAGGCCCTGTAGGGAGAATGCTCAGAGATGGGAAGTCGCTGCCCAAGGCCACACAGCTGAGACCTAAACGGAGTGCTGAGACCTAAACCCTGGATATCTCCAGGGCTGTCCTGTTGATATCTTTCTTTCTTTCTTTTTTTTTTTCAATTATACTTTAAGTTCTAGGGTACATGTGTACAATGTGCAGGTTTGTTACATATGTATACGTGTGCCATGTTGGTGTGCTGCACCCATTAACTCGTCATTTACATTAGGTGTATCTCCTAATGCTTTCCCTCCCCACTCCCCCCGATATCTTTCAATAACATATACACAGAGACAGCTGTCAGTGGGGACACTGCCTGGACGCCGCCCGAACACTGCCTGGATAGAGGACAGCTAGTTTGGCATTCGCTTCAGAACCATCTGGGGGAGGTAGAATGGTAGTTTGGAGGAGAGAAGATGGCTCCCAGGTGGAAGCTGGTGATGGGGCCCAGGTGGGCACCCCAGGTGGCACCCTAGGTGAGCACCCCAGGTGGCACCCTAGGTGAGCACACGGGGTTCATTACACTCTGCCTTCTTAGATAGATGCGTGTTTGTCATTTTCCATAGTAAATGGTTTTTGTTTTTTCAATGATCTTGAGTAAGTATATGAGATAGCGTTAAATATAAGGCAAGGCTTCCCTCCACTCCCAAAACAGATCCCTTTCAACAGCGGGCGTGGCAGATGTGGTGGAGCTAATGCAAGAACACAAGACTGGCCATGGAGGAGAACGGCTTGAACCCGGAAGGCCGTGGTTGCAGTGAGCTGAGATGGTGCCATCGCACCCCAGCCTGGGCGACAAGAGGGAAACGTCGTCTCAGAAAAAAAAAAAAAAGGACTGGCCATGTATTGATCATTATGGAAGTTCAGTGGTGGGTACATGGGTGTTTTTGTTTGTTTGTTTGTTTTTTGTTTTTGTTTTTGTTTTTTGAGATGGAGTCTTGCTCTGTTGCCCAGGCTGGAGTACAATGGCACCATCTCAGCTCACTGCAACCTCCACCTCCCTGGTTCAAGTGATTCTCCTGCGTCAGCCTCCCGAGTTGCTGGGATTACAGGTGCGCACCACCACACTGGGCTAATTTTTGAATTTTTAGTAGAGACGGGGTTTCACCCTCTTGGCCAGGCTGGTCTCGAACTCCCGACCTCAGGCGATCTGCCCACCTCGGCCTCCCAAAGTGCTGGGATTACAGGCGTGAGCCACCGCGCCCGGCCATGGGTGTTTATTATACTACTGACCCTACCCTTTTATGGGCTTGCAGATCTCCAAAATAAAAATGAAATAATCATAAAAACAAACTATATCAGTTTAAAAAGAAAGTCATCTAATAATTGAGTCTTTACAGGTTAGTCTTTTAATGATTTCACTTTGCACAACCAAGTATTGTTTGGGAAAGACACCTTGTTCTGAAACAACCTCAAATGAGGCTCTACTAAGAAATTCTGAGAGGAGAAACGGAGGGAAGCAATAACAAAGGAGGCAAAAACAAAACAAAACAACAACAAAAAACCACCCCACAGATTCAGCAGCTCTTCCTGGGGGAGGACCTCCCAGTGTAGATGTTGACATGAATAAGCCTTTTAAACATGTCTTTAAAAAGAAACACTGGGCCAGGCACGGTGGCTCACCCCTGTAATCCCAGCACTTTGGGAGGCTTAGGCAGGAAGATCACTTGATCCCTGGTGTTTGAGACCAGCCTGAGCAACATAGCAAGACCTTCTCTTTACAAAAAATAAAAATAAACTAGCTGGGCATGGTGGTGGGCGGCGGTAGTCCTAGCTACTCAGGAGACTGAGGCAAGAGAATCACTTGAGCCCAGGAGGTCGAGGCTGCAGGGAACCATGATTGCACCACTGCCTCCAGCCTGGGTGACAGAGTGAGACCCTGTCTTGGAAAAAAAAAAAAAAAAAGAAAGGAAGGAAAAAAAGAAAGAAAAGAAAAAAAAGAAACACTGGTCGTGGGGAGCAGAACTCAAGCCTACAAGTCAAAAAGCAGGGGTTAGTGTTGCGGGGGGGCGTGCGGCAGACATGGAATAAAACCTATCATAATTTTTTTTTTTTTCCAGAGTCAAAGTCTCACTCTGTCGCCCAGGCTGTAGTGCAGTGGTGTGATCTTGGCTCACTGCAACCTCTGCCTCCCGGGTTCAAGAGATCCTCCCACCTCAGCCTCCCATGTAGCTGGGACTACAGGTGCATGCCACCACACCCAGCTAATTTTTATATTTTTTATAGAAACGAGGTTTCACCATGTCGGCCAGGCTGGTCTCAAAATCCCGAGCGCAAGTGATCTGCCCACCTTGGCCTCCCAAAGTGCTGGGATTACAGGTGTGAGCCCCGTGCCTGGCAGAGAGTTGTGTCTTGATAAAATGACCCTCAACAGTGCCCCGAGTGGATTAAAATCTCAAAGAACTCAGAAGTGAAAAGAAGATGATGTGCTTCGGAAAACAGAAATCGAAGACTCAAGAAGTGGTTCTTGAAGATAACGGCACCAATGTTGATGACACAGGTGATGGATGTGAGTAAAGGGACCCGAATGTGAAGTGGAAGAAGCATGTCTTCTAAATTAACGCATTGCATGAGGGTGAGTCAACCGCTGCACCATCAACCCAGACATTTACGAGAGGTGGCGCCATGGGTTTCTTCTTCACACAAGTTCTAGTTGGGTGTGTGTGGGTGGTCTTCCACATGGTGACTCAGGGCCCAGGCCCTTTCCTTGTGGTGGATTCACCATCACCCAGGCTCCAGTGTCTGGGGAGGATTCCTGGCATCCAGCCAGAAGATGGGGAAGGCTGGGTGTGAGGAGTTTCCAAGGCCAGGCATGGAAGCGGTGCCCACCATTATGTCCCAATCTCATTGGACAGACTCTGTCATGTGACTGTCCTGATTGCAACGGAGGCTGGGAAATGGAGACAACCTGTACTGTCAGGAGTAAGAGGAAGCAATTTGATGAACAACTGGCTAGTCTCTACCCCACACCCTGTCTTATCTCACTGTTGATTTCAAAATGCATTTCTAATTTAATCAATGCATTATATTTTATAAGCACTCTTGTGACTTTCCCATCCACAATCAAAACATTTACATCTTCAAGATGGATAAAAAACATTTTAGAGGATCCAGTTGGACATTGCCCTGTGTTTACGGTTCCCTTGTATGTAAGGCACAAGTGTTAGTTCTTGGTTTGGAAAGATGTTTGCATTAGATTCAGTGAAAAACGCAAGTTAAAGAGCTCACACCTACAGAGTTCCTACTGTCGCCCACGCATCAACAACTCAGGAGGTGAGTGGCTTGGCTGGAGGGTTCAGCGTGGGACCCCCACAGTGTAGCTTCAGCATTTATTGCCTCCTGTGACCACACGGGAGGTAGAAGATGATTTTATTTTTCTGGGAAAAAAAAATGTGTATATGCATGGAAAAATGTGTATAAGCAAACACCCCAAAATATTAATAGTGACGATTCCTTGAGAATAGGGGGAAAATTTTAGCAAAATATTAGTAAACATTTTATTTGCCCATACAGACGGAAAAGTGTACAAATTGCGAACGTCCAGCTTGATGAATTTTCACAATTCCCATGTATAATCAGCACCCGATTAAGCCATAGAACATTCTAGACCTCCTTCCAGGCCCTCCCTCCTCTCCCAAGGGTGGCCAGCCCAGCTCCAAATGCCCCAGGCTAGTTTCCAAGGTTGTGGCCTCTGAGTCATCATAAACGGAGCCTCCCAGGGTCTGGCCTCTTGCACACAGACTTGTGCTGTGAGAGTCATCCTTGCTGTGTGTGCGCGAAGCTGTTCATTTCCTTGCTGTATAGTGGAGCAGAGGCGATCTCAACTTTCCTGTATGATGATTTATATTTCTCATTAATCTTCAAAATTTTCAAAAATCAAATGGAGGAAAAAAACAAGTTGATTTTCCAACAACAAAAACCCAGCGCTGTCCTGGGACCTCTGGTCCAGGAAAAGCTGCAAAACATACCATTTCTGGCCTCGGCCAGCCTGTCTGTCTGTCGGCAGCGTCACCGCAGGCGGCTCCTCTCGGGTCCCATGATCCAACTCCAGCAGGCAGATGAGGCCTGGAGCCAGGCGGGCGGCAGCCCAGCTCCAGCTAAATATACGTGTGGGAGGCTCCTCCCGGCCTGTGGGTCCCTCCTGGCCCTTTTCTTTCCCACTAAAGCTGGAGGTTCGGGAGAACAAAGGCAGCTCCCCTGAAAGAGCCAAGGCCAGGCGGGAGGTGCCCTGGAGAGCGGCCGAGCCCGAGAGCCGGGGCAGGGCTGCCTCAGACCAGAGAGCCGGCCCTGCCAGCCATCGGCCGTCGGAGAAGGCGTGCAGCTTACGCAGACCTCGGGTGATTTTGGAGCAAAGCTCCCAGCACTTAGCTGAAACGGAAAGGCCTCTGCAGCCTGGAGGACATATGGGGTTCCCCCTCCCCTCCGAGGCCAGGCGGCGGGCAGGCGTTCTAGAGCCTCCCGGTCTCCCACACCACCCACGCCCCGTGAGCTTGCAGGAGCTGCCTGTCTCCTGGAGTGCTTCCTCCTGACTGTGCCATGAGCACACGCGCTAGATACACGCTGGCCTTCTTGCCTTCCTAGCATGGGAAGGAGCTAGAACCAAGGGAAAGATGGGCCAGAGCATCCCTCTGCCGTGTGGCTCAGGGGAAACAGCTCTGCTCACATCTCCAGGATCTGCCTTGGAGGCTCAGGAGGAGGTGGGTGCGGAGCCAGCCAGAGGGCTTTGCATCCCAGCCCCACTGGCCACCACCTGTGTGGTCATAGGAAAACCATTTTGCCTCTAGAGTCTCAGTTCCCTCATCTGTAAAATGGGGATGACTGTAGGACCCGAATTATAGTGTTGTGAGAATTAAGTGGGTTAAAAAAATAAAACTCTTAGAACAATATTGGGCTCATGATAAGCACTTGATATTATTAGGTGTGCAAACTCACACATGCACACATACACTAATACATACATACACACACACGCACACATTCATGCATGTACACACGTACCAGTACACACATACATACACATACATACACAGCCATGCACACAGGGACAATTCACATATATACATATATACACATGCAAGCATACATATATCTATACATATGTACATTACACATGTATATTACACATGCATACAGAGACACACTATGACACACACACACACACATGCACACGTGAGTCACCTAAAATCTGGACCAGGGCCACGTGCAGCCCTAGAGAAGGAGAAATCTCGCCGTGCCTGGCGCAGTGGCCTTGGGAAGGTCTCCTACTTGCTATTCATTCTCCTTCTAAATTATTATTCATTCTTACTAATGACAAAGCGGTTCCTCCCTTGGGTCAGAGGCTGGCCCTGCTGTCTTAGATTGGATTCCCTGGGGAGCCAGTTCTCTGGGAGCTGGGATCTGAGTAGAAAGAGTCTGTCGGGAGGGGATCCAAGAAGCACAGTGGGAGAGCGGGGGCGCAGCGGGGAAGGGAAGGAGTCAGACAGGATGTGGCAGTGAGCAGCTGGGGCTCTGTCCTGCTGCAGTGTGGGGGCAGGGGGCAGTCGTAGGACAAACCGCAAACCTTGACTCCTGTTTGTTGTTGGACGAGGGCTGCTCCTGGGGCGAAAACTCCCAGCACTTCCAGCCTACCGTGTGCCCCGGACTCTGGCGTGACCCTCGCTCCTAGATTCATGGGCTCTCTGGCGACATCTCTGCACACCTGTTGGCCACACGTGGTCCTCTATTCACACATGAGCAGATACTCAGTGCAGGCGTTCACGTGCCAGGCCAGGGTTCAGGGGAGCGAGGCACACATCCCTGCCTGCAGGAGGCTTACCCCCTTCACCCAGAAGGTTCCACAAAGCCAAGTAGAATGGGAAAGTGTGGGGGGGGATGTGAAGTAGGTGGACAAAGGCCAGACAGCAGTGAGCTCTGAGGGACGGGTAAGAATTGGGTGTGGGGGGTGGTTCCTCAAAATTATATGGAGAGTCATCCTATGACCTAGCAGTTCTGCTTCTAGGTGTCTACTCAAGAGAATTCAAACAGGCGCTCAGACAGATACCTGCGCACCCGCCTTCACAGCAGCATTACCCACAACAGCCAGAGGCTGGACACTACCAAGGGCCTGTTACGGTTGAAGAGATAAACACAGTGTGTATACAGTGGGGTGTTATTCAGCCACGGAAAGGAAAGAAGCTCTGAGTCACACCGCAACATGCCCTGGAAACTGTGATCCAATCATAAAATATGATAACATATTGTGATTCCATTTATGTGAAATGTCTGCAATAGGCAAATCCATAAACACATAAAGTTCATGAGTGGTCGCCAGGGGCTTGGGGCAGGGGTCAGGAGGGGAAGGGGGAGTGGCTGCTAACGGGGACGGGGTGTTTTGGGGTGATGTTTTGGGGTGATGGGAATGCTCTGGTGCCAGATGGACGGTGCTGCTGGTTGCGACAACTCTGTGAACGTACCAAATGCCACTGTACCGTTCAGGTTAAAATAGGCAGGGCATGGTGGCGCGTGCCTGTAGTCCCAGCTACTCTGGAGGCCAAGGCAGGAGGATCACTCGAGCCCAGGAGGTCGGGAGCTGCAGTGAGCTGTGATCACACTGCACTCCAGCCTGGGCGACAGAGTGAGATGTCATCTCTAAAATTAAAAAGTAAAACCAAATAAGTAAAATAAAATGGTTAAAATGACACATTTTGTTATGTGAATTTTGCCTAAATAGAGTTAGCCGGGAGCAGGGGGGATTCCAGGCTGAGGGATCAGCATCACTAGGGCCCAGGGGACAGAGGCGCTGCTCAGCGTGGTACCCAAGGCAGCAGCAAGGCCTTGTACAGAGAGTGAGGGGATGGGTGCAAGAGGGAGCCTCCTGGCCAGTCCCCGAGCTTGCCTGGGCCATGACCTGAGAGCAGGAGGGGGTGCAAGAGGGAGCTTCCTGGACAATCCCCGAGCTCGCCTGCACCGTGACCTGAGATCTGGCACGCCCTAGGCACTGGCTGCTTCATCTCCTGGGATCTCTGTCATCTGGAGGTAGGTAGATGACTGATCCCACTTCACAGATGAGGGGAGTGAGGCCTGAGGCTCAGGGAGAAGGGTGGGGTGGGCAGGGATGGGAAACCCAGATCTGTCTGACTCCCAAGCCCCTCAGCACTGGCGGGGAGTCCCAAACCCCTCCTGTGGCGAAGGCTGCTGGGTTTGGTGTCAGCAAGTTAGACTCAGGAAGAAAGCTCCACTGAGGCCCCTGCAAACCGGGGCTGGCTCTGTGCGGATTCTAGAGTCAAGGCAGCGAGAGAATTGGCAGAGGATGGGGGAGAGAGGGCAGCTGGCCCAGGAGAGAGAGGGAAATTGCGAGAGGGAGGCGCTCACTATCCCCACATCCCTGTGCACATGGACATGCTGGGGGTCGGTCCTGGCATGGGCACAGCTCAGCACACTGTGACGGGGTCCACGTTGGTGGCTGTGGCCTCAGGCCCAGGGTGTGTGTCACATGCCCTCTGAGGCCAGGACAGGATGGGGAAGAGACGTCTAGAGGCTGTGGGTGGTAGAACCTGCTGGGCCCAAGTTCATCTGTGTCCCCTCGCCTGGCCTCCTTGTGCTGAACGCGTGCATCTGTTATTGGCTGATGCCTAACATACCCCCAGCCTCGGGGGCTTAAGACAACACACGTTTATCATCTCATGGTTTTTGTGGGTTGGGAATGTGGGGCTGCCTGGCTGAGTAGTGCTGGCCCAGGGATCTCATGTGGTCAGAGTCAAGGCATTGGCCGGGGCCGGGGTCACGGGGCTCCAAATGGGGCTGCGGGACCCACTTCCATGTCGTTGGCCAGCCTCAGGCCCTTGCTGGCTGCTTGCGGGAAGCGTCTGTTTCTTGCTACCTGAGACTCCGTAGGGTAGATCACAGCGTGACAGCAGCTTCCCACAGAGAGCGAGAGAGGCTGAGACACTAAGGCGGAGGCCACGGTCTTTTTGTAACCTCATCTCGGAAGCGACATTGCTCCATGTCTGCCGTAATCTCTTGTTAGAGGTGAATGACTAAGTCCAGCCTGCACTCAGGGGCGGGAGAATTAAGCTCTCCGTCTTGAGGAGCAGAGTGCCCAGGAATTTGCGGACCTATCTTTAAAACCAGCACCAGGGGTGCGCTCAGCCAGGGGTTTGTAGTTTCACCCAGGCTCTGTGAGCTGCTGTGTAAACTTTGGCCTATGACATGGCAAGAATGGGAAATTTGGGGTCTGCAGCCTTGTGTGCGTGTTCCAGTCTTGCCACTTCCTGGCTGAGCAGTCTTGTGCTCTTCCTCTAAAAACAAGGACTGTCAGGGAAAAGTGGAAACAACCTGTCTGCCAGGAGGAAGGAGGATGGTGCGTGAACTGTGGCGTAGCTGCGGGTGGAGGAGCGTCCCGCGCCACATTTCAGGTGAACAATGAGAGCTACCTGAGTCAATGTTGATCAACCAAAAATGTTACATCAGCCGGGCATTGTGGCTCACACCTATAATCCCAGCACTTTGGGAGGCTGAGGCGGGTGGATGGCTTGAGGTCAGGAGTTCGAGACCAGCCTGACCAACGTGGTGAAACCCTGTCTCTGCTAAAAATACAAAAACTAGCCGGGCATGGTGGCAGGTGCCTGTAATTCCAGCTACTCAGGAGGCTGAGGCAGGAGAATCGCTTGAACCTGGGAGGCAGAGGTTGTAGTGACTGAGATCATGCAGCTGCACTCCAGCCTGGGTTACAAAGCAAGAGTCTGTCTCAAAACAAAAACAAAAGAAAACAAACAAAAACGTGATATCGAGTGGAAAAAAGCCAGTTGTTAAAGGATTTGACAGCGTGATGCCCTTTACGCGAATCCCGTGTGCCACGTGGTTTCCGGGTGTTGGCATAGCAGCAATGGTAGCAAAACTGCGTGAGAGGCACGCAAAGCTTCAGGGAGGAGTGACCTCTGTGGCGGGGGGAGGGGCGCAGGGCGGGTGGGGGAGAGCTGCAACTCTAACTTTCATCTCCTTAAAGAACACTCCAAAGCAAATATGGAAAAGATGAACATTTGTAAAATCTGGGGGGTGGTACAGGGGTGTCTGGTACATGCTGAACTGTTCATAGCTGGAAATCATGAGTGTATTTTGACAGGCTCACTGCTGTGAGGATGCTGTAGGGAGAGGCCTGGGTTGAACACCCCCATGTTGATGGGGATGCTGGTGTGCCAGGGCTCACGGGGGCTGTCACACTCCCTCAGTGACACACGTGTGAACACATATGTGTTCACTGCCCCTTGCTCTCTGCCCCAGACCCCAGCAAGCTGATAAGAAGGCCCAGGTGTCCCCACTAGACCTGGTGCTAGCACGAGCTTCAGACCTTCCTATGTGTGGGGAAGCCCTCACCCACCCCACACGCCGACCACAACGCAGCCCCCAGCGGGTCTCTTTCTTTTGCTCCTGTGGCCATTTTTGGCCTGGCTTGGGAAGCCAGCCTCCTCTCCCGGAGAGCCTCCTTCTGGAAGGGCAGGGCCAGGTGGGTCAGGCCTCCATCAGCTAGCACTGGCCCCCTTATCTCCTGGGCTCAGCCTCAGCTCAGCCCCAGCCCCTGGGTGAACCCTCTCCTCGCTGAGAGCTTGCAGCCTGGCCTCCCTCTTCCCACCCCCATCCACGGCTCTCCGCTAGGACTGCCCTTCAAGGCCTTGGTGGTAAGAACTGCCCCTGACTGCAGGAGGGAGATGCTCATGGGTGGGTGGGGGACCCTTTCTCCTGGGCCAGCTAATCAGTCCTCACAGGTGTGTGGCTCTGGGCATGCACAGCAGCCCTAAAACATTGGGGAGAGCAAACTGTTTCTGAATCTGCAGAGCTTCGTCAGCAGCTTGCCTCAGCTGTCACCAGGCAAAGGGGCCCAGAGCACCCTTACACTTGGTGGCATGTTAGGTTCCATGGAGTGTATGGCAAAGGCCATCCGCAATTGCATGACAATGATTGTGCACAGGCCTGCCAGCATCACGCGTCCTGTGCATGCGGTAGTTACAAAAACTACCCTGAAGGTTTGCTGGGAGGGTTCACATCGGACCATGTGAAATTGCCCTTTAAGAGATGTAAAACAGCCACATGCTGACAATTTCATATGGTTCATTTGAAAAGTAAAACAAACTAGGCCGGGCGCAGTGGCTCACGCCTGTGATCCCAACACTTTGGGAGGCCGAGGCGAGCAGATCACGAGGTCAGGAGATCGAGACCATCCTGGCTAACACAGTGAAACCCCGTCTCTACTAAAAATACAAAAAAATTAGCCAGGCATGGTGGCGGGCGCCTGTGGTCCCAGCTACTCAGGAGGCTGAGGCAGGAGAATGGCGTGAACCCGGGAGGTGGAGCTTGCAGTGAGCTGAGATTGCGCCACTGCACTCCAGCCTGGGGGACAGAGCGAGACTCCATCTCAAAAAAAGAAAAAAAAGAAAAAAGAAAAGAAAAGTAAAACAAACTAAATATTTTGCAGTCTCCCCCACAACATCCATCTGGATAAGAAGTTGGGTTATTACTCCCCCCAAGCCCGGGGAGTGCACGGGCATTTGCAACCTTTTGCGGGTGGAATCGCACACACGGGAATTTCCATGGAGAGAAGGCGGCGGCAGCGCTGCACGGTCGCTGCCGTCCAGACGGGGTCTCCCTTGGTCCGCGATCCTCTCTGGGCCTGCTCACCAGGCGGCCTCAGGAACGGAGGCCCACAGGCTGTGAAGCTGCAGGAGAGCTTTCCAGCCCCACTGCGAAGGGCTCCGGCCTTTCCCAGTGCCTCCGGCCAGGCCTTTCACTGCCTGGTCTCCATACAGAGAGCGGGTGGCTCTGATCCTCCCTGGGGCCGATCAGCTTGGCAGGAATCGGCTGCATCAACAGCCTGGCTGGACTGGTGGCTGATGGCAGAGATTCAGGTACCACGGAGAAGGCAGGAGCCCTGCCCAGACGCAGGCAGCGTCCCAAGAATGGGCTTCTCCAGCCTGATGACCACATGTCAAGCCTGGCCGTGAACACACTGCCCTGGGCTGTCATCTGCCTCCAGCTTCCTGCAAGAGGAGTGGTAGGGGGAGACGTGTATACCTGGGGCCCTGGCCATTCAGAGTGTGGGCCCCAGACCAGCAGCATCAGCACCACCATAGAAATGCAGAGTCTTGGGCCCCTCACAGACTTCCTGGACCAGAACCTTCATTCGAACAAGAGTCCAGGGGACTCTGATGCATGTGGGCAGGTGGGGCAGCCTGGCACACACAGAACCACTGGGCAGCAGACAGAGAGTCTGCAAAGTGCACGTGCTCTGCTGTTCCACATTTTGGGATTTATCGGAAGGAAGCAGACACACACACACACACACACACACGGAAACATCTGGAAGAGTGACTCCGTGCTCACTGCAGATGTCACGGCACCCTGGCCATGGTGGAGGCTCCCGTTTCCTCTTCTCAGCAACCCTGGGAGGCGGCTGCTCTGACAGGGAAGAAACTGAGGCTCTGGGGCCCTAAGGAGCCTCCGGCTGCCCAGCCAGAATGAGGTGGCATTAGGAGTTTAATTCAGACGCCAGCTTCTAGACCGCTTGTCCCCACCACCCTCCTCAGCAGCCTCCATGTGCGCATGGTCCCTGCAATGGCGTTATTTACAATTGTGAGGCAGTGGGGCAATCCCAGCTCCAGCACCGGGGCTGCCTAGGAGCGTAGGGCCTGTCTACGCGACTGGTGTCCCGGTCTCTACTTTGGGGCATGAGTGCCACCCTCCCTTGTAATACGTTCATGTTCTCTTTACCCAACTCTCCAGGAAACACACAGAGCTTCCAGGCCAGTGGCTCTGCCATTCCCACCTCTTGAGGCTTCTGTTCCCTTTCCTGGGGGTGCCTCCCAAGTGGGATTGTGTGGACACAGCGCAGTCGTGCTTAGCCCTGGTCCTGCCTCCCGAGCGGGGCCATGTGGATGCAGTGGAGTCACGCTCAGTCCCTAGTCCTGGTACACAGTTGTGCATGGAGAGGAGGGACTGCTGCTGTTAACAGGGACAGTCACTTACACTCACAATGTGCACACAACCTAATTCTGTGCAGAGAGGAGGGGGTGATTTCTTCTTCCCATTTGACAGGTGACAACTCAGGCTCAGAAAGGCTGTGTGACTTGCCCAAGACCACACAGTTAGCAAAGGGCAGAGTCAGGACTGAACACAAATCTTCAGAGCTCACTTCCGGCTTCTGGAAGTTCTTTAGTTCTTATTCAGTTAGGAGATTCTGAAACTGACGTGACTGCTTGCCAGCCAGACGCAGTCTTCACGTCAGAAGCAACTACACTCGCCACTGGCCAAATGAACGCACTGAGCTTCCACAGTGGTGTCACGCGCCAGCCACACAGGTGAAGTCTGCGTTGTTTTATTCTTAATTGCATTCCCGGCCCTGACCTCACGTTTCTTGGATGAATACTGAGTGAGCTGTTGAATGTTCAGGGTGGAGGGTCTGGTATGGGGTCAGCAAGGGTGGGTGGGGCGGGGGTCGGAGCATAAAGAAGAGCCTTGATCCCACCCAGCTCCCCACCTGGCGAAGGGCAGAGACTCACTCCTGCTAGCCCAAGGCAAGACATGTTCTTGGATAAGGTGGAGCCCACAGAAGCCGTCATGGGGTGGGAGAGTTACTGAGGCTTAAGGGAGCTCCACGGTCTTTGGGCCCCAAAGGGGTGGGGTTCCACTTGAGCTCTCATTCTGTGACCTCCCCCTCAACCATGTCTTCCACTCCCCGATGGCCATCCTGGGACCAGCCCTTCCTCCAGGAAGCCCTCGGATGTCCCATCGGCTCTGGCCACAGTGTGGGGCAGGAGTGAGTGTCTCAGAGCCGGGTCTATCCTGGTCTGTCCACGCTCCTGAGTCACCGTCTCCAAGAACAGGTCATGGGGGTGGGACGAGACTGATGTCTTGGTTCCAACACATGCCCCATCCTCAGGGCACAAGACTCACACTTGAGAGGCAGGGCTGCCACATCTGAAACGGCGGCGGCCGGCATCACACGCTGTATTCCCTGTCCTCACAGGGCCGTGAGGGCACGGAGCAGAGGAGGATGGATGCGGTTGAGCGTCCTCACAAAGAAGGTGAGTGTATCACACAGGCTCCTGCAGCCACAACATCCAAAGAAGGAGCTAAAAAAAGAGAAAGATTTTAGATTGGGCTTCATTGAAATTAAAAATTTGTGCTGCAAACGATACCATGAAGAAAGTGAAAAGACAACTCACGGAATGGAAGAAAATATTTGCAAATTACACATCTGATAAGATACTTGTATCCAGAATGTATAAAGAACTATAACTCAGGCCAGGCGCGGTGGCTCATGCCTGTAATCCCAGCACTTTGGGAGGCTGAGATGGGCGGATCACGAGGTCAGGAGATCAAGACCATCCTGGCTAACACTGTGAAACCCTGTCTCTACTAAATATACAAAAAATTAGCCAGGTGAGGTGGTGGGCGCCTGTAGTCCCAGCTACCCGGGAGGCTGAGGCAGGAGAATGGGGTGAACCCAGGAGCTTGCAGTGAGCCGAGATGGCGCCACTGCACTCCGGCCTGGGCAACAGAACGAGACTCCGTCTCAAAAAAAAAAAAAAAAGAAAAAAAAGAACACCTATAACTCAGTAATAAAAGTGCAAATTTTAAAATGGGCAAAGCATCTACCAATAACTTGGAGAAAAATAAAATAAAATAGGCAAGGGATCTGAATAGGTAATTCTCCAAAGAGGACATATAGATGGCCAATAAGCGCTTGGAAAGATGCTCAGCACCTCTCATCTTCAGGGAGTGCAAATCACAACCTGACTGGATGCCCCAACACCAGTGAGGATGCTGGACACCCCCACACCAGCGAGGACGCTGGATGCCCCCACACTGGCGAGGACACTGGACGGATGCCCCCACACCGGCAAGGATGCTGAATGCCCCCACACTGGCGAGAACACTGGATGGACGCCCCCACACCGGCGAGGATGCTGGACAGACGCCCCTTCACCAGCGAGGATGCTGTCATCAGAAAGACAGACAAAAACAAGTGTCAAAGAAGATGTGGAGAAACTGGAACCCCTGTATGCTGCTGGTGGGAAGGAAGGATGATGCAGCCCCAGTGGAAACAGTTTGGCAGCTCCTTAAAAGGTAAAATACGCAGTTACCATATGACCTGGCGATTTTACTTTTCGGTATATACCCAAGAAAATTGAAAATGTGTGTCACCCAAACACTTGTACGTGCATGTTCATCATAGCCCCAAAGTAGAAACACCCCACATTTCATCCACTGATGAATGGATGAACAAAGTGTGGTCCAGCCACACAGTGGAAGATTAACTGGACAGAAATGGGACGAAAGCACCAATGCACACTGCAACACGGAGGAACCTCAAAAACAGCACGCTGAGTGAAGGACGCCAACACAGAAGATCACATATCACAGAATTATATTCACAGGAAATCTCTGGAACTAAGAAATCCAGGGAAACAGGAAACAGGTGAGTGGCTGCCAGGGGCTGAGGGCACTGTGGGGGAAGGGGGAGGGAGGGACGGCTAATGAGTATGGGCTTGCCCTCTTTCCTTCCTTCCTTCCTTCCTTCCTTCCTTCCTTCCTTCCTTCCTTCCTTCCTTCCTCTCCCTCTCTTCCTTTCTTCCTCCCCTCCCCTCCCCTTCCCTCCCCTCCTCCCTCTCCTCTCCTCTTTCCTTTCCCCTTTCCTGTCCTGTCCTTTCCCTTCCTTTTTTGAGATAGGGTCTCACTCTGTCGCCCAGGCTGGAGTGAGGTGGTGCCATCACAGCTCACTGCAGCCTTGATCTCCCGGGCTCAGGTGATTCTTCCACCTCAGCCTCCCGAGTAGCTGGGACCACAGGCACGCGCCACCACGCCCGGCTAATTTTTTGTTTTTGGTAGAAATAGGGTTTCACCATGTTGGCCAGGCTGGTCTCTAACTCCTGGGCTCAAGGGATCTGCCTGCCTCAGCCTCCCAAAGTGTTGGGATTACAAGCGTGAGCCACTGCACCTGGCAGGGTATGGGGTTTCTTTCTGGGGTAGTAAACAGGTAAAATGACGTTGTGGTGATAGTTCACAACTTGATGAATAACTGAAAACATTGAAGTGTACACCTCAAACAGGCAGACTGTGTGGAATGTAAATTATATCTCAATAAATGTTTTTTAAAAGTTTTTCATTTTCAGCCAGGCGTGGTGGCTCACACCTGTAATCCCAGCACTTTGGGAGGCCGAGGCAGGCAGATCACCTGAGGTTGGGAGTTTGAGACCGGCCTGACCAACATGGAGAAACCCCGTCTCTACTAAAAATACAAAATCAGCTGGGTGTGGTGGCGCGTGCCTGTAATCCCAGCTACTCAGGAGGCTGAGGCAGGAGAATTGCTTGAACCTGGGAGGCGGAAGTTGTGGTGAGCCAAGCTTGCGCCACTGCACTCCAGCCTGGGCAACAAGAGCGAAACTGCGCCTCAAAAAAAAAAAGGTTTTTCATTTTTAAATGCTAGAAAATCCAACTCAAAGTGATTTAGGCCAAAAGGGAATTTGTTGGTGCCTATTCCTTGGTAAATGGGTCAGTTCAGAGGTATTTTGGCTTCAGGTACTGCTGGATCCAGGGTCTGAAACAGGTTGTCAGCACCCAGGCCAAGCCCATCCCACACAAAGGCTGAGTTTACGGAGACACCTGAGTGCTTTTGCCCCAGTAAAGGGGAGTGGCCCCTGGGCAACCCAAGCCCCCTGCAGGCTGCGCTGGCACAGGGGAGGAGGAGGCGAGGCCCTCCCGGCCCCTCCAGGCAGAAGGCAAGGTTGGGGAAGTTCTGGGAGAGAAAGGGAGCTGTCCTCAGTCCCTTGTTACTCTCAGCTGCTCTGTGATCTGAAGAAAATTCTTCACCACCGTATTCATTCATTTGGTCACCCACACACATTTATTGAGTACCTAGTGTATACAGACACTTACTGCCCCGGGGAGAGAACATGAACACAGGAGACCTGGTCCCTGCTTGAAGCATTCAGTGACAAGCACTGATGATGACACAAACCCGGCCACAGGGGTGCCGATACAAATGGCCCGAGAGGTGATGGGAGCACAGGGCAGGAGCACCCATCCTGGCCTTGGGTGGGGTGGGGGGCCGGGCAGGCTTCCCGGAAGAAGGAGAGACCTGAATGAATAGACCAGGCAGAGGGAACAGAGTATGTACGGGCAGAAGCCAGCTCAAGCAGGTGGGATATGGGAACTGGAGCATGGGGTGACAACAGGGAGGCAGGAGGGCTTGGCAGACAGCAGCTCTGTAGAGCCTTGGGATCCATGTGAAGGAGACCGGGCGTTATCCTGAGGCCAGTGAGCACTGATGAAAACCTGCCTTGATGGGACAGGTGGGAACTCGCCTGTGCTGGCCTGCACGCTGCAGGAAGCTGGTCTACACTGGCCAGGGCTCCAATGCACTGTGATGACTTTTGGGTTCATCTCCCCAATTTCTGAGCCTTTCCACCCTGGCTTTGACTTTTGGGTGCACCCACCCTCCTGGAGTAGCTCAGCCCCTTCCCAAAACCTTGCCCAGACTCTGCAACTGTTGTTGCCTTCCTGGATGAAGCAGCAGATTCACGAACCTCTTCCTGCTGCCCACACTGCTCAGTGGCCTTCATAGGGATGGACGGATTCATGGTAGGTAAGTGACCTTCCAGGGGGAGTCACATCCACGGTAGGTAAGATAAAGGCTTGAGGAAACCACTGGCAGCCTCATTCTAATGAAGTTTAATCATACCTGTTAGCCCTGGGAGCCACCAAGGAGGAGGGAAGACATAAAAGCAATCCATCTGGGGAAGCGTTTCTTTGGATGTCTTTTTCTTTTTTCTTTTCTTTCTTTCTTTTTTTTTTTAATTTTGGAGATGGAGTCTCACTCTGTCGTCTAGGCTGGAGTGCAGAGGTGCCATCTCAGCTCTAACCTCTGCCTCCTGAGTTCAAGCGACTCTCCTGCCTCAGCCTCCTGAGTAGCTGGGACTACAAGTGCGTGCCACCATGCCTGGCTAATTTTTGTATTTTTAATAGAGACGGGGTTTCACCATGTTGGCCAGGCTGGTCTCAAACTCCTGACCTCAGGTGATTCACCCACCTCAGCCTCCCAAAATGCTGGGATTACAGGTGCGAGCCACCGCGCCCGGTCTGGATGTCTTTATGTGTTTGGCATCATCTGCTGAGCAGGAAGGGGTGAGTGGGACCTCTGTAACTCTCTCTACAGCCGTCCCCAAGTGCCATGTTGGCAATATCAGCTCATGTCAAACAAGGTCAAAACATAGATCACAGAAATAGCCACAGCTGAGTGTCTTAAAAGCACTTTCAGACGGCACCCTTCACTTTATGTGACAAGCATTGATTCAACAAATGTTCAGAGGAGGCTGACTTCCCAGTCATGTATTTGTTTGTTCATTTATCATTCACTCAAAAATGTAACGATTGCATCCCTACTGTGTGCCGGACATTGTGCCAGGTGCTGAGGAGGAGAAGAGAGAAGGAGAGAGAAGAGAAATCTGGCAGCACTCCCCTCTCCCCACTTGAGTGGACGAGACCATGAGTTAGAAGATAGTTACGTGGCAGAGCAGTATATGCTATAATGGGGGTGCACAGGGTGCGGACAGAGCTCAGAGACACCTAAAGTGTCTCCAGGGGACCCCTGGAGAGGGTGTTTATGGTGAAGGCTGAGAGCCAATGAGTGTTCTGCGGTAAAGAGATGTGTGCACACATTCCAGAATACACAGACAAGAAAGTGAAAGTTTTTTGTTTTGTTTTGGTTTTTTTTTGAGACAGAGTCTCACTCTGTTGCCCAGGCTGGAGTGCAGTGTGCGATCTAGGCTCACTGCAAGCTCCGCCTCCTGGATTCACACCATTCTCCTGCCTCAGCCTCCTGAGTAGCTGGGACTACAGGTGCCCGCCACCACACCCGGCTAATTTTTTGTATTATGGGTTTAGTAGAGACGGGGGTTTCACCATGTTAGCCAGAATGGTCTCGATCTCCTGACCTTGTGATCTGCTCGCCTCGGCCTCCCAAAGTGTTGGGATTACAGGCGTGAGCCACTGTGCCTGGCCAAAAGCAGTTGTTTTTAATAAAAACAGCCACAAACCATAAGGAACTCTTATGTCTACCTACAGTAGAAGGGCTCAGTCATATTGGAGATATTCATAGGATGGAATATTATACAGCAAAGAGAACAAATGAACCTAAGGAACCCAGCCACATGGGTGAATCTCAAGCATGATGTTGGGCAGAAAAGAATGCATTTGGTATGATTCCAGTCCCACGAAGCTCAAAAACAGGAAAAACTAGGCCACAGTGCTTAAGATGCACATAGACAGGTGGTAACATTATAAAGAAGAGCAAAGTTGATGAAAAATTCAGGTTAATGGCTCTGTCTGGAGGGAGGAGAAGGTTATGATTGGAGAGGGACACACAGTGGGTTTTGGGGGTTCCAATAATGTCTAATTCCTTGACCTGGGTGGTCATTATCTGGGCATTTACTATTTAAGTATTCATTAAATTATACAAATATGTGGCTTGGCCACAGATAACTCATTTTTTCCCAGCGAGGGGACATTTACACACTTGAGACAGAAGAGTGTGGTGGCTGCAAGCCTGTGCTGTGCTGTCAACTGCTTCTTCACTTCCACCTTAGATAAGTGAGTTGGCCTTTATGAGCTTCAGATTTCCTCATCTGTAAAATGAGGATAATAATACTACCAGCCTCATAAAGTTGCTTTAGGATTAAATATGATAGGATAATGTAGGTTCAGCACAGAGGCAGGCACATACATGTAACAATTATCACTATCATTATCACTACCATCATCACCAGTCTCATAATCCTCATCACCATCACTGTCATCACCATCATCACTACCATCATCATCATTATTACCATCATCATCACCACCATCACCATCATTATAATCATTATAATCATCACCATCATCACCAACACCATCATCACCATCACTATCATCACCACCATCACCACCATTACCATCATCACTATCATCATTACCATTATCACCATCATCACCATCACTATCATCACCACCATCACCATTACCACCATCACATCACCATCATCACCATCATCACCACCACCATCACCATCATTATAATCATCACCACCATCGCCACTATCATCATTACCATCATCACCATCACGACCATTACATCACCATCACTGTCATCATTACCATCATCACCATCATCATCATCACCATAACCATCATCATCATCACCATAACCATCATCACCATCATCATCACTATCATCACAATCACCATCACCACCATCGCCATCACCATCACCATCATCACTAACATTATCACCATCCTCATCACCATCGCCATCATCATTACCATCACCATCATCACCATCATCACCACCATCACCATCACTATCATCATCATTACCATTATTACCATCATCACCATCACCACCATCACCATCACTATCATCATCACCATTATTACCATCATCACCATCACCACCATCATCACATCATCACTAACACCATCATCACCATCACCAACACCATCATCACCACCATCATCACCATCATCACCATCATCCCCATCATCATCACTAACACATCATCATCTTCACTATCCTTTATATCATCATCACCATCACAAAGTTTATTTTTCCTTCTTGCTAATCCATCCAAATTACTTCTGCTTTATCCCCCTCTTCTTCCTTCCTCCCACCTCTCTTTTCATAATTATCTTCATCTGGAAATTGAATGACCAGTAACAGCGCTATCTGGAGTCATGGATAGTTCTAGATCTTAGTAAGTAAGGAAGTAAAATCATGCTCAACATTTTTTCAAAGCTCTCCCTTTCTCAATGTTAAATCATGTCTTATCGACAGACCCCATATCCCAATTTTTGGCTCAGTTTGCTTCCTCTACTTGTACTAGAAATGCTGATCATATCTTTCTGCCATCACAAGGGAGGACCCTGGACCCCACTACTTGACCACAGCTAATCGAGTCAGAAAGGGACACCTGACCCAGGCTGAATGTCTCTCCTAAGACTCAGGAATCAGGATCTCCAGAGTCCAGGTTAGTGACTGTTAGGATGGGAAGAGCAGATTGCAGCAGAGAAAGCTGGTCTATGGAGGGCAGAAACATAAGGCAGGCTGGCTGAGAGCAGAGATGTAGGGCCCAGTAAAAGAGAGACGCTTGGGTCGTGGCACAGTGGGAAGGTGGCCATCTGCAAGCTGGGCAGAGAACTCTCACCAGGGACTGAATCAGCCAGAAACTTGATCTTGGACTTTTAGCCTCAAAAACAATAAGACATTTCTGTTGTTGAAGTCACCCAGTCTGCGGTATTTTGTTATGATGGCCCTTGAAGACTAATACACAGGCAGACAGTGCTAGAAAGCTCACTGCATCACTGTAACTGCAGAAAACAAAACAAAGCCGACCGCCCTAAATGTCCCTCATTGACAGTGGGTGTATGAGGAGGTGACTGTCCTCCTGGCTGCTGGTACTCTGGGGAGGGGGCTTTGGCGCTCAAGCCAAGAGATTGAGGTTGAACTCTGGGACTCCCAGGAGGGGCTGATTTTCCTGAGAGCCCCGTGAGCAAAAAGTGGTAAACGTTTTCTGTAAAGAACAAGATGGTAAATATTTTAGGCTTTGTAGGCTATATGGTGTCTGTCACAACGACTCCACTCTTATGTTGCAGTGTAAAAGCCACTCTAGACACACAAATGAATGGCCATGGTTGTGCTTCAGTGAAATTCTGTTCATGAAAATAGGCAGTGGACTAGATTTGGCCTCTGGGTTATGGTTTGTGTGATGCCCGGCTTAAAACAACAATCTTCTTTTTTTTTTTCAGAAAATTGAAATTCTGACAAGATGTGATGGGGAACGCTTGTCTCAGCTGCATGTGGCTTTAGCTGGGGTGACCTGCCTGGGGTCTGGAGGGTCTACTTTCAAGATGGTACACTTTTATGGCTGTCAAATGCTGCTGGCGGCTGGCTGGGAGTCTGGCTGGAGCTGTGGGCTGGAGGACCCTGTATCTCTCCTTGTTGGCACGTTCAGGGGCTGCTTGAGCTTCCTTACATCATGGCAACTTGGTTCCAAGCTTGAGCACCCCAAGAGCATGAGGCAGAAGCTGTGTTGCTGTTTATGAACTGACCTTTGAAGTCACATCCTGTCACTTCTGTGATAATCACACACTGGCCCAGATTCAGGGGAAGGGAATGCAGAGCCCACCTCTCAACAGAGACCTAGAAACGCCCGAATGGCAGTCCCACTTTGCTCCCCCAAAGCACTCCCTCAACAGGAGGGGTGTCAACACCACACTGGAAGAAGATCACGTGGAATGGGGAATCTTGTGGACATTTCACAGTGTTATGGTAAACACAGGCAAAGACAGGAAGGCAAGCACAGATGAGTTGATCGTGGCTCAGTTCTTTGAAGGAGATCAATAGGCTTTTGTGGGGATGCAGGGGGAGCTTTCTTTCTGCACTAGTCAGGAAGCCTCTCTGGAGCTGAGACCAGAAAGCTCTACTGTCATGGGAAGAGGCACCAGGCAAAAGAGACAGCAAGGACCCATGCCTGGAGGCCAGAAAGGGTGCAGGCTGGAAGGCCAGGCAGACTTGGGCTCGAATCCTGCCCAGTCATTATTTTCCCTCTGGCAAGGCACTTTACGTTGGTGGGGAAAAGTGATTCTTTTAAAAAGGAGAGTGTAATTCCAAATCACCTGAGTCCATGAGATGACTAATGTGCTGTCTTCATCCTAGTGCCTGGCTCACATGTGGGTTACAGCTTTTTTATCCTTCTCCCTGGTTTTTGTTTTTAAATGGCTGGGTGGTACTATGTTTATAGGCTTGGAGAGTTTCCTCCAAAATGAAATCAATACTGCCAGCCCTACTTCATCGGGAGGGCGGTGATTTCCAAATTGCACAGAACAAATGCCTGTAATATCTGCATTTCAGAGACTAGAGCCTGTCACCGCTGGAGTAACTGACTGCAGGAGATGAGAGAGGGTCAGTTGGAGGTGGGGGTCTTGGAACTGCAAGGGAGCGGAGTGTACACTGGCCAAAGATGGAAGGTGCTGACCAGTAACTGCTTGGAAGCAACCACCGTGTTTCAATAGGATCTCAGTTGCAATCCACTGCTTGTGTGAAGGAGGGCTGCTGATTCAGCAGCAAAAGGGTTGGAAATAAAATGGAAGAAATGAAAAGTAGAACATACGAGTGGTGGCAATGTTTATTTCAACAGGCAGAGGGCTGGGTGTCTCCATGCAGGAATCCATGACCCTCCCTGGGGGGCTGGCTTCCAGTAACATTACTTCCCACTTCCCGAGCGCTTACTGAGTGCTGGGCGCCTAGCCTTTGAATTCCCACGGTAACCCTATGGGAACTCTGCCATCTCCATTTTACAGATGAGAAAACTGAGCTCAGGGACATTAGGTGACTGCCCAAAGCCATACTGCTGGTGGGCCCCGGAGCCAAGGTTTCGACCCGAATCTCTTGAGGACAAGGTGCAGTTCCTTTGGCCCACACATTTACAACAGAGAAATTTCCATGGACATGAAACAGCCCAGAGATATTATTTCATACCCATTTAGATGAACAAAGTAAAATAAATGGAAAGAAAATCAGAAGTTTGAGGACACCAGTGCTGGCCAGGAAATAGAGAACCACAAACCCAGGCACACTGAAGGGTGAGAGGTCAATTGCTCCAGGTGTTTGGAAAGCAATTTGGCAGCTTCCAATAAAGTCCAAGACGTAGCTGGTTCAATGATGCCACCGCAGACATTTAGAAAACTTCTGTAGAGGGGCACAGGGAGACAGCGCTAGAAAGCTCAATGAATCACTGTAACTGCACAAAACAAAACAAAGCCGACCGCCCTAAATGTTCCTCATTGACAGTGGGTGTATGAGGAGGTGACTGTCCTCCTGGCTGCTGGTACTCTGGGGAGGGAGCTTTGGTGCCCAAGGCAAGAGACTGAGGTTGAACTCTGGGACTCCCAGGAGGGGCTGATTTTCCTGAGAGCCCCGTGAGCCAAGAGTGAGCCAAGAGTGGGGACCATCCTGATTCTCTCGGACAGGGGAAGATCTGAGCAGGGCTCCTGGCTGATTGGAGGGTCCGAATCGCACCTCTTCTCCTGTCCTAATCTCAGGCTCCAGGCCTGGCTTGCAGTTTCTGGCTCACCGCGCTGGGGTCACCGGCCCACACTCCCAGGAGTGAGGACCCTGGGCAGCCTCCACACCCCCATCAGCCCCCACTGCACCGGTCTGCTGCCATTTCCCGCACGCATTTCAGGAGGGTTGGGGACGCCGGCTTCTGCCTGAGGATTTATGGTCCAGGAAATGCATTTTAAATGGATCCCAGGATGATCGGATCCAAGAATCAGACACTCTCTTGTGCGTGGGAAGGGGGGCGGAGGGTGAGAGTATGTCTAGAGAGAGACCTAGAAACGCCCGAATGGCGGTCCCACTTTGCTCCCCAAAAGCGCGACCGTTCCCCGAGTGGGGGGGCGCTACCTGTTGGCCAGGGCGCAGGGCGCACGGAATTCGGGTGACTTTGCTCCAAGATACATGCGTGTGTCCCGACTCTCACTTAATTTATAGGGGAGAGGGACTCGCCAAATCCCTGTTTTCTGGGGTAACCCCCCTCCCCCCACTCTTGGACCCAAGCTGCCCGGAAGGAAGAAGGAAGCATTGTTTGTCACCGGAGAAAACCACCTGTGGTTTGCAAAGGGCCTCAGTCGAGTCAGGGGCAGGCGGGGCAGATCCGAGCCCGGCGGGAGGGGCGAGGCGCGGGGGCGGGCAGGGGCAGGGGTAGGGGCGCTCAGCTGGCAGGTCCTGCTCTGCAGGCCTCACCGCCCAGCTCCCGGGAGGGGGCCGAGGGCGCCCTGAGTGCTGCGCGCCTTCCCATGACGCAGTTCCTGTGCCTTTAAATCCCACTCCCGGAGGGGGCGGGGGCGCCCCGGCTGGACCCCGGTTTCCAGTCCGGCGGGGGCCCGGGGGAAGCCCAGGGCGGGGAGAGCGGGGCGGGGGGCGCGGAGGGCGGGGCGCCCGGGGTCCCCGCCCGCGCGCCGCGCCCTAGCCTGCCGGGCCGCGCCCCTCTTGGGACCGCCGCGCTCCGGGGGCGGGGGCGGGGGCGGGGGCGGGGGGCGGGGGGCGGGGGGCGGGCGGGGGCGCGCGGGCGGGCGGGGTGCGGGCGCGCGCCGCGCGGCCCGAGCGCGCGAGCCGGGCCCGGAGCGCACGCCGCCGCCGCCACCGCCGCCGCCGCCGCCCGAGCCGCCGCATTGCTGCTGCTGCTGCCGCCGCCGCCCCGCGCCCGGCCCGCGGCCCCCAATATGGTGCAGCCGCCAGCGCCGCCGCCCGTGCCGCCGCCGCCGCCCGCGGGCCCCGCCGCCGCCCTCGGGCGCCCGCAGCGCGGCAGCCGCAGGTGGGGGGCCGCGGCCCGGGCCTGAGCCGCCCCCCGCCCGGCCTCGGCGCGGCGCCCTCCCCGCGGGGCTGCCGGCGAGGGGCCCTCTCGCCGCTGAGGTGGAGCCGCGGGCCCCGCCGCCGCCGCTCCTGCCCCCTCCCTCCCTCCTCCCCTCCCCCTCCCCTCCGGTCCTGTCTCCAGCGGGAGCGCGAGACGCTGGTCAGGCTCCGCGGCGCAGCTCGAAAAGGAATAATCGCCCCCGATTGACTGAAATTCCTCCGGAGCCGGCGCCGCGGCCGCCCGCGCCCGAGACCGCGCTCCGGGGCCGCGTCCTCCTCTCCTCCGGAAAACGCTCGCGACCCAGGGCCGCCGGCGGCCGCGACTCTGCTGTGTCGATCGCCTGAGTCCGTTTTCACCGTTTGCGGGATCTGGAACCGAGTTACATGCATGTCCAGTGGGGGCAGGTTTAATTTTGACGACGGAGGGTCCTACTGTGGAGGCTGGGAGGACGGCAAGGCGCACGGCCATGGCGTCTGCACCGGCCCCAAGGGCCAAGGCGAATACACCGGCTCGTGGAGCCACGGCTTCGAGGTGCTGGGCGTCTACACCTGGCCCAGCGGCAACACGTACCAGGGCACCTGGGCGCAGGGCAAGCGCCACGGCATCGGCCTGGAGAGCAAGGGGAAGTGGGTGTACAAGGGCGAGTGGACGCACGGATTCAAGGGGCGCTACGGGGTGCGGGAGTGCGCGGGCAACGGGGCCAAATACGAAGGGACCTGGAGCAACGGGCTGCAGGACGGCTACGGGACCGAGACCTACTCGGACGGAGGTAGGTGCCGCGGGCCGGGCCGGGCCGGGGCGGGTGGGACGTGCTTCCGATCGCGCCCCTTCTGTGGATCTCTGGGGAAGTTGAGCTGCGTCCTCCGGTTGGGCCGTGGGCACCAGGGGCCTTTCCCGGGCTTCCCTGGAGGCCACGGCGGCTCCTGGCTACAGGTTGCCCCGCTGCCTGGTGGGGACAGTGCCCCTGTGCCAGCTGAAGGGTGTTGGGGGCTTTCCAGGGGCAGAGCCAGGCGGGGCCCAGCAGAGCCTCCGTGCGTCGGACACAGCAGGCCGGAGACCTGCGGGAAGGGCCAGGCTGGGCCCGCGGCCCTGGGGAACCCAGCAAGGGCAGAGGGGGCTGGGAGAAGGGCCCCTCCCCTTGTTGGCTTTGCCCCCCACCCTGGAGGCCGCCCTTCGATCAGGCCCCAGCTTCGCTTCTGGTGTTCCTGCGGCGCCCGAGGGCCTTCCTCAGCCCCGAATCTGCCCAAGCCGAGAGAAAGGGAGTGATGGGGAGCGCTAGGGGCGGGGGATGCCAACCCGAACCAAAACAGCCAGGCAGTACACTTCTAGGTGGTTGGACGCGGACTAGCGCTGTCGAAGCAGGCTGCTGGAGGGAGGAGGGAGGCCCATCTGCTCAGTGAGAGCCCAGGAATCTCGTCTTTCAGTGGCTGCATCGTTTTCACCATTAGTTGAGGGAATCGATCTGTGCCTTCATTCTAAGATGCCACCACATTCGGGGCAGAGCCGGGGCCGGAAGCCAGGGAGCTGCCTGCTGCTGCTGCTGCTGCTGCTGCTGCTGCTGCTGCTGCTGCTGCTGCTGCTGCTGCTGCTGTAAGATGGTTTCTGTGCAGGGAGCCTTGGCCGGCTCTGCAGCTGCCCGCCTGCCCGGACTCTCCGATATCCACTCCTCAGTGCACCTGACACGCACGGAGCCGGTCCTTTCCTGGAAGCCAGACCCCAAACAAACTGGCTTCCCCGACCAGTCCACTCCCATGTGGGAGCTCATCCTCAGAGGCACTGGGTCCTCTGCCTCCCTCGGGCGGCTCGCCTGTTTCAGGCATGGATGCCTGGGAAGGGAGTGAGACGCAGCAATGACTTGTGCTTCTGCCGGGAATAAAAATCCTGAGCGTACGTGTGCTCTAGTCCTCCCCGCCCGCTCGCTGCCTCCGAGTCTCATGAAGAAAGCTCGGAACACCTGCTCCACGGCCACATCCAGGAGTGGCAGGGGGCTGGAGAGTAATTATTATTTTGGCTTATGCAACTGAAAAGCAGGGTTCGTTATTACCCGAAGAGGAGGAGGAGTCTGGGGCAGTTAATTATATAATGCTCCTGCCTGTCAAAGCCGTGCCCAGCCCCGGTCTCAGGCGGCCTTTTCTGTGCCGTTGTTGTTTTCATGGAGCAGGTTGGAGAGCTTCCCTGACCCTGGGGCGCTAAGGGCCGGGCGGGAGCAGACGGTGCTCCCTTGGTTCCAGGCTGTGGGCCTGTGTGTGTGTGTATGTGTGTGTGTGTGCGCGTGCGTGCAGGCACAGGGAGGCCCGGGCAGCAGATGTGGGTGGCTGAGACAGGCAGGCAGCCTGGCGCTTCCAGCTGGGCTGTTTGGAGCCCAGGGGCTGCTATCACCCCCAGGCTCTGGCCAGGAGGCTCTGCAGACCTGTCCTCCAGAGGTGCTCCTGCCTGAGCCTGCTCCAGGAGGACTGTGCAGGCCGGGCTCACGCAGGGCATGGGGACGAGAGGAGCCAGGGCTTTCCTTGTCTCTGAAACTCCCGAGAATATCTGGGGGTGAGGCTGAGCACCCCACTCTGCCCACGCTCCTCAGACATCTCCAGAGTCCTGAGGAATCATTTCTTTCATTCAACAAATACTGATGGAATGTTTGCTATGAGCCAGGTGTGCCAGGCTCTGGGAAAACCACACTGAGCAAAGCAGACAGCCAGGTGTCCTAGGCTTTGGAAAAACCACACTGAGCAAAGCAGACACAGATCTTTGCCCTCACGGAGCTTACATTTGAGGGAGAAGGAGCGGCGATTATGTTGTGACTTTTTAGGGAAGAAAGGATCTGATTCTGTGGCTGGCCGTGTAGTTTAGGATCTGACGGGTTAAGGGGAGAGATGTTTTTCTCTATAGGTCCACTTCCCTGGGCTCTCCACTCCAGCCAGACAGCTCCCTCAGCATCCTGCTCCTCTAAGCCCTTCCCCTCCTTGTGGTCCTGCCTGATCATGTCCATTCTACAGATGAGGCCAGTAAGGCCCGGGCTGTGTGATTCAGGAGTCCCAGCCTTTGGCTGCAAGGATCCCCGATCTGTCTGGGACCAAACCCCCCTCGTTCTCGCATCACATTGCCGGAAGAAGCCCAGATTGTCAACATCCTCTCAAGGGGTATGCGGTTCTTAGCTCTCCCATAAGCAAAGCCAGGCAGGGATGCAGATGGGGAGCTTCATGGCCGGCTCTCCCTTTTGGTTGGCAACATGGCATGACGGGAAATAGAATTGACCCTTCTGGTCTTGGGGACTCGGGCCTGGACATCTGGGCCACTTTTCTGGAGGGCTCCCAGCTTCCTGTTGGGAAGGGGGTGATTGTGGCACTGAGTGTCCCCAGGCAGCCCATGGAAGGAGCCTGCAGGGTGTGGGGATCGCCAGAATGGGGCAGAGACCTCCACGCCTCCTTCCCAGTCAACTGGTGGGTGGTGACAGCCATGTCGCAGTGAGGAAGGAGTTAATGGCCCCAGCTCCACTCTGACTTTTCCTTTGCACAGGAAGTGGGGGAATACTGGGCAGCCATCAGCAAAGCTCTAGAACCTCAGCCCAGCTCTGGGCGCTGACTTGGGGAAATGGCGATTTTCATGAATGATGCACCAGCGGCCAGCGTATTCCACATGTAGCTGGAATTGGTGTGGAATTTCAGCTGGGGACACCTGTGCCAACTCCTCCTCCTCCAGGTGTGTCCTCCCCTTAGGGTACTCCCTGATTGAGCTGAGTAGCTTCTACCGTCTGCATGGTGAGGCCTGGGGGTGTGGGGTACAGGCACACCTGCTTCCAGTCACAACCCCAGCTTGCATCCTGGGCTTGAATCCCTGCCCTACATGCCCTGTTTTGTGACCTTGGTTGGGTTACTTAACCTCTCTGAGCTTGTTTCTTCATCTTTACAAAAGGTTGATAACAATACCTGTAAGGTGGGTGAGGATTAATTGAGAATGGTGTGCGTGGCTATGCCAGGAATATAGTAAGCATACATTATTATTTACCGTTAGTTTTTTCATTACAGTTTCCAGGCAATGCATGTCACTTACAATGATCATTATTAGAACCAACATCTGGACAGGAGACTGGTGATCATGTAAATGATGTTAAATAGCAACATTAGATACTTACTGTCTGCCAAGCATGTGGCAAGTGTTAAATGAATTACAGCCCTTAATTCTTACACCTCTAGAGGGTGATTTTCTTGTTGTTCTCATTTTCCACACTGGGAAGTGGAGGCTCCCAGTGGGCGTGGGTTGGGAGGAACCAGCAGGCATCACGCTCAGGACAGCCGTCCCAGAGCCTGGGCCTTTGCTAGGTACGTCGCTCTCTAAATGTCCCTGTGTAAAAACACCTCCTGTTCTTTCCTCTCGTTTATATCTCTCGTTCTCTTGTGCGTACAGTGGCCCAGAATTGCAGGTGAATGCCCATGCACAGACGGGCAAACCCATACCCTGCCCAGGACCCCTGGCCCCCTGAGGCCCACCATGCATGCCGGTGCTGCACTGCACAGGTATAGATCTTTCCTTCGGGTGCTGTGTACACAGAACCCCTCGAATCGAAAGTTACCCCCTCCAATAAGCCCTCCTACACCCTGAAAGATATGAGTCATCTCACGCCCAAGCCTCTCCCCCTCATACTCAGGTCCCGTTCACCGGCCCAGATTCCTCAACCCACACAAATCACACACACCCACAGTCAGAATTCAGATCCCCCCAGGCGCCTGCGCACACACACGCGCACAAAACACCTGCCACCCGGAGACATTTTCCACCCTGTCCCCCAGAACGCAGCCACTGCGCCCTTGCAGCCTTGCTTGCTCTCCACTGGCCAAGGACTCTGAATCTCCACCAGGCCTGTAAACGGGGAGCTCAGATGACAGAGGCAGTGGTGTGCTTTGTTTCCATTTTAAACACACGTTTATGCTGTTAGTGCCCTTTTAGGGAGAAAAATCCCTCATCTCAACAAAATAAACTACCATGGGGCATATGCTTTGTGCTTGGCTATGACTATGCAACAAGTAATTTCTTTTTAAAATGAGTGCCCAGGTTAGAAGGAATCAGGTTCATTGGTGCGGAGATTATGCCAACAGAAACTCATTTCAGAAACAAGCCCTGAGCAGTTGGAGATGAAAGCGTTTTCTCCGAGATTCTCTTTCCGCTACTTCGGGGGGCGGGTGGTGAAAGGCTCCGTAAGGTGAAAAGAGAAAGGAAGAAGCAAACAGCTATTTTTTTGTTGCCAGTTATAGCTGAGAAACAAATGTGGCTGAAGGGCACCCCTACCCACGTCGGCCGTGAGGCCGTTTGACGGGCTTTGTGTGAGGAATGCTGAGATGAGCTGGCCGGGGAGTGAGGACCAGCACCCGCCTACAGCAGCGATCTGGAGTAGTGAGTGAGCAGCCCCAGCTGACACAGAGAAGGAGAGAGAGAACTCTGACCCCTTGTCTTCTGAGGACACCCAGCCGGAGAGAGCAAGAAGGGGTGGAGTGTGGGGGTGGGGGCAGGAGCCTCTGCTGTTCCTTTCCAAGACTTTTTCTTCCTGTTTTCCCCAAGCCTCCACAACTCTAAATATGACGAGCTCTCAACTGTGAGCTAATAATGTTGAATGTAACGCCCTTTGTGTCCTTAGATGACAAAAAGACTTGTGAGTACTAGAGGAGAGGGTGATGTTGGTGTGAATTTTCCACATTGGTCCGTGTCTCCGTGGACTGGCTGCTTCCCCCGCTGGTAGCTTCCTGGCTGTGAGAGGCCATGCGGTGGATGGAGCCACCGCTGCACTGGGGTCCTGGCTCGAACTTGAGTAAGGTGCTGTCTTCCAAGTCTGGAGAGGAGAGGAGAAGAGAAGAGAGGCAGTCCCTTCAGGACCTTGGAGAGCGCTCCCGGCTGCCTGCCTGGGTGGGGTGGACGGCTGGAGTCACTTTCGCTCTAGGCATCCTCTTCAAGCCAAACCATCTCTCCTTGCCAGTGACCGCCTGGTCCTGGACCCTCCGGCACACTCAACCACCAGAAGTGTGCCTACGCCTGTGCCAGATGTGGGCGCCACGCCTGCGATCCCAACACTTTGGGAGGCCGAGATGGGAGGTTCACTTGAGCCCAGGAGTTTGAGACCAGCCTGGGCAACATTGTGAGACCCCCGTCTCTACAAAAAATACAAAAATTAGCCAGGTGTGGTGATGCACGCCTGTGGTCCCACCACTCAGGAGGCTGAGGTGAGAGGATCGCTTGAGCCCCGGAGGTCAAGGCTGCAGTGAGCCAAGATGGTGCCACTGCACTCCAGCCTGCTGACAGAGCCAGACCCCATCTCAAAAGAAAAAGAAGAAGTGTGCCTGGTCCTACTCAGTTGGTGCATGGATTCCATGCTCCAGGAAGGGCTGCCACTTGGCATGCCTGCCTATTTTTTCACCCCTACCCTGTCAGTCCTTCCTGAAGAAGTGAGTGTCTTCTGAGGTAACATCCTCTGCTGGTCAACTGGGAGAGCAGCTCCCAGCTTGTGGAGGTGGGTTTGGGGGTGAGACTTTATTTTTTTGTTTTTATTTATTTATTTATCTATTTTGAGATGGAGTCTCACCCTGTAGCCCAAGCTGGAGTGCAGTGGAGTGATCTTGGCTCATTGCAACCTCTGCCTCCTGGGCTCAAGTCATTCTCATGCCTCGGCCTCCCGAGTAGCTGGGATTACAGGCATACGCCACCACACCTGCCTAATTTTTTGTGTTTTAGTAGAGACAGTGTTTTGCCATGTTGGCCAGGCTGGTCTTGAACTGAACTCAGGCGATCTGCCTGCCTCGGCCTCCCAAAGTGTTGGGTTTACAGGTGTGAGCCACTGTGCCCGGCCTAGGGTGAGACTTTAGTAAGATGTATAGAAGTTGCTCTGAAGTCTAAGGTGTATTCCTGCCATAGGATATGTGTGTTCACTTCTCTTGGAGCATAACAGGGGTCATAGGTGCACAGCCGAAGGCAGGCAAAGGAATGATTTGTCTGTACCAGTCAGTGAAACTGTTTCACCACCATTCTCTTTACATCTGCCTCAATGGGTGAGTCCTCTAGAGCAATGGTCCCCAACCTTTTTGGCACCAGGGACCTGTTTCATGGAAGATAATTTTTCTACCGCCCAGGGTTGAGGGATGGTTTTGGGATGATTCAGGCGCATTCTATTTATTGTGTGCTTTATTTCTATTATTATTACATTGTAATATATAGTGAAGTAATAATACAACTCACCATCATGTAGAATCAGTGGGAGCCCTGAGTTTGTTTTCCTACAACTAGACGGTCTCATCTGGGGGTGATGGGAGATAGTGACAGATTATCGGACATTAGATTATCATAAGGAGTGTGCAAACTAAGTCCCTGGCATGAGCAGTTTACAGTAGGCTCTGCATTCCTATGAGAATCTAATGCTGCTGCTGATCTCACAGGAGGCAGAGCTCAGGCAGTAATGCAAGCGTTGGAGAGCGGCTGTAAATACAGACGAAGCTTCACTTGCTTACTTACTCACTCGCCACTCACCTCCTGCTGTGTGGCTGGGTTCTTAACAGGCCACGAACCAGTACCAGCCACATTTCATGGGCTCAACAGCCACATGGGACTAGTGGCCACCATATTGGACAATGTAAATCCAGAACATTCCATCAGTGCAGAAAGCTTTATTGGGCAGCACTGGTCTGGAGTGTAAGTTCCATATGGGAAGGGGTTTGTGTCCATGCTGGTCACTGCCATGTGCCCAGTGACTAAAATGGTGCTGGCACGTGGTGGTCAATAAATATTTGTGGAATGAATGACTTGTGCAAGTAAATGCGGTGGTATTTGGTAATTTTGTTTACCATCATTATTTCGTATGCCTGTTTCATTGCAAGACCTTAGAATTGGACGTAGTTAAAGGAAAGTTTTTCCCTCAGACCCTCATGTCCACAGTTCAGTCTCACTTTACAATTAGCATTAAAACATGCCTGTTCTAATTCCTTGATCAGTTTTGTTTCGTGGTTGGCTTTGTCATTGCTCCTTAAGAGACTGCCAGTGTTTCATATGAGAAAGATGATGGTGTTGAATGCAGTGAATAATGGAGCGATACCAGCAGTCATGACGGGGAGGCATTTTTGGACCACGATTTAATGAGTAGCATTCATTGCAAAGTGCAAAGAAAGACCCATGGAAAGATGAGTACCCTCCAGTCTGCTTAATTCCTCACTATCTTTTTACTGCTCCCTTTTCCTTGGCTTGATTCGTTCAGTCATTGGAGAAGCATTTGCCAAGTTCAGACCGTGTTCAAGGCACAAAGACAGAAAAGCTCAGGTCCAACCTCAGTGAATCAGCCTTAAGTATTTGCTGAGTATTGACTATGTACGCAGTACAGAGTTTGTGGTAACGTGGAAGATTGGAAAAAAAGAAACAAACACATAAAAATGAAAATGCAAGAAATAGGATGTCCTATGTTCTACCAGGAAGAATAAGGAGTCTGAACAGGGATGCAAAACCGAGATATATGGAATAATTCAGGGTTTCTCATGCCACAGTGGGGGTCCTGAATGGGAGCACCACAGGGCAGGGACCTGAGGAGGGGCAGGGCAGGTGTGTGTGTCCCTGAAGGAGCGGCAGAGGCTTCTGGGGGTAGGCAGTGCCTGAGTTGAGTCTGGAAGGGCAGTAGGGTGAGAGTTGTTATCCCAAGCCTGAGGCTGCAGATTTGTTCGAGGCCACGTCTCCCTCAGCCTCAGCTTCCCCATCTCTATGATTTAGTCATGACATTTTTTTCCTTCTCAACATGTGCCATCTCCCTCCTACCTATGAATGTCATGGGTATTGTTCTGGACCCAGGGAAGGCTCGCTGGTGCAAATGCTTTCCAAAAACACCGAGAGTCGCTCTCTCTGCTGCTGGTGGAGTCTGAGTTGGGCAGGACATGGGCCCGCCTCTGTCTGCTGCTCTATGCCAGTGCTTCCCAAGCCTGAGTGTTAAAAGAACCACCTGGAAGGTGTGTCAAGACACAGATTTACAGCCCCACCCCTGAGTCTCTGGGCCTGGGATGCCACCCAAGAATTTATATTTCTTACAAATTTCAGGCGATGCTGAGGCTGCTGATCTGGGGACCTCACATTAAGAACCACAGTCCTGGGCTTGTGCCTCCTAAGCCTGGCTACACATTCGAGTCACTAAGAATGTCCCTGGGAGACGGTTAGAAATGCAGGGTGTCAGGCCTGCCACCGACCTCCAGGGTCAGGATGTGTGTTTGGAGATGCTCAGGTGGCTCCAGTGCAGGAGATACTGCCTTGGTGCACTCACTTTAACCCTAGCTGTGCATGAGCTTCATCTAGGTTGCTTTAGAAAATGCAGATGCCCGGGCCCCACCCACAGGTGCTGATTGAGGTCCTCTGGGTACAGCCTGGGCATTGGGATTCTTTTTATTTTAATTTTTTTGAGACGGGGGCTGGCTCCGTCTGTCATCCTGGAGTGCAATAGTGTGTGATCGTGGCTCACTGCAACCTCTGCCTCCTGGGCTCAAGCCATCCTCCCACCTCAGCCTCCTGAGTAGCTGGGACTGCAGGCATGCACCCCCATGCCCAGCTAATTTTTGTATTTGTTGTAGAGATGAGGTTTTGTCGTGTTTCCCAGACTGGTCTCAAACTCCTGAGCTCAAGCGATCCACCCACCTTGGCCTCCTGAAGTGCTTTTACAGGTGTGAACAACTTTTTTACAGGATTACAGGTGTGAGCAACTGCACCTGGCCTGGGATTATTTTTTAAACATTCCAGGTGATTCTAACGTTCAGCACAGGTTGAGGACCACTCATCTGGAGCGTCTGTAGCTGGACATCACTTGGGAGCTTTGATGACTGACCCATGCCGGGGTCCATCCAAGACCACTGACACTGGAAACTTTAAGGCGGGGGTCTCAGCCTGAGTATTTGGTCACAGCAAGCAGGGCCTAGAGTTGCAGCTGTAGGTAAGAGTTTTTCAAACTCTGGGTCAAGTGGTTCATGAAATTAATATAGTACATTAAAATAGACTAGAGGCCGGGCGCGGTGGCTCATGCCTGTAATCCCAGCACTTTGGGAGGCCGAGGCGGGCGGAGGCCAAGGAGGTCAGGAGATTGAGACCATCCTGGCTAACACAGTGAAACCCCGTCTCTACTAAAAATACAAAAAAATATTAGCCGGGCTTGGTGGCGGGCACCTGTAGTCCCAGCTACTCTGGAGGCTGAGGCAGGAGAATGGCGTGAACCTGGGAGGCGGAGCTTGCAGTGAGCCAAGATAGCGCCACTGCAGTCCATCCTGGGTGAAAGAGTGAGACTCCGTCTCAAAAAAAATAAAGGAAAATAAAGTAGACTAGAAATTTTTCAAGCACAATACCTACGTTTCTTTCTTTCTTTTTTTTTTTTTTTTGAGACAGAGTCTCACTCTGTCGCCTAGACTGGAGTGCAGTGGCGCGATCTCGGCTCACTGCAAGCTCCGCCTGCTGGATTCACGCCATTCTCCTGCCTCAGCCTCCCGAGTAGCTGGGACTACAGGCACCCACCACCATGTCCGGCTAATTTTTTGTACTTTGTTTAGTAGAGACGGGGTTTCACTGTGTTAGCCAGGATGGTCTTGATCTCCTGACCTCGTGAACCGCCCGCCTTGGCCTCCCAAAGTGCTGGAATTACAGGTAGCGTGAACTCAGCTCACTGCAGTCTCTGCTTCCCGAGTTCAAGCCATTCTCCTGCCTCTGCCTCCCGAGTAGCTGGGATTACAGGTGCCCACCACCATGCCTGGCTAATTTTTGTATTTTTGGTAGAGACGGGGTTTCACCATGTTGGCCAGACTGGTCTTGAACTCTTGACCTCAAGTGATCCGCCCACCTCAGCCTCTCAAAAGTGCTGGGATTACAGGTGTGAGCCACCTAGCCCAGCCTATTGTGTTGTTTTTAAATATATTTTTGATCTGCAGTTGGTTGAATTTGTGGACTTGGAACCTGAAGCTATAGAGGGCTGACTGTGTATGATAACCTAGAACTGCAAAGCCAGGGAATTCCTTTGAAAGAAAAACACTTTTTCTTTCTAAAACATCTATTTTGTTCCAAGTATTGTGCTGGGCATTTTATCATAGACGTTATATCTTACATTCCTTAAGATAATGCCTTGAGATAAGGCATTCCGCTCCCATTTAAAAGACAGGAAAGGTGAGGCTCACGGGGTCACACTCGCTGAGATCACAGCGCTGCAAACTTGTTTCTGGCTGCAGAATTGTTTCCGGCGCTCCGAGGTGCCTTTCTTGATGGAGCCAGCATTCCAGGGGCCCCCTTGCTTTACAGATGAGGAAACTGAGGCCCACCAAGGGAGGGGCCCTGCCCCAGGTCTCACAGTGAAGCAGGGGCAGAGAGGTTTCACTCCCAGCAATTTGTAAGCTTGGGGGACTGCCAGCGTGGTGTGGACACAGAGCTGCATGACCCCTCCCAGGATAAAAGCAGGTCCCTGCAGACAGGAGGAGCCGAGTGTCCCCTCCCAGGATAAAGGCAGGTCCCTGCACACGTGAGGAACTACACGTCCCCTCCCAGGATAAACGCAGGCCCCTGTACACAGGAGGAGCTGTGCGTCCCCTCCGAGGATAAAGGCAGGTCCCTGTACACATGGGGAGCTGTGTGTTCCCTCCCAGGATAAACGCTGGTCCCTGTACACAAAGGGGTCTGCACGTCCCCGTCCCAGGATAAAGGCAGGTCCCTGCACACGTGAGGAGCTACACGTCCCCTCCCAGGATAAAGGCAGGTCCCTGTACACAGGAGGAGCTGTGCGTCCCCTCCCAGGATAAGTGCTGGTCCCTGCACACACAAGTGTCCGCGCGTCCCCCGCAGGATAAACGCTGGTCCCTGTACACATGAGGAGCTGCGTGTCCCCTCCCGGGATAAAGGCAGGTCCCTGCACACGTGAAGAGCCGCGTGTCCCCTCCCGGGATAAAGGCTGGTCCCTGCACACACGAGGAGCCGCGCGTCCCCTCCCGGGATAAACGCTGGTCCCTGCACACACGAGGAGCCGCGCGTCCCCTCCCGGGATAAACGCTGGTCCCTGCACACACGAGGAGCCGCGTTTCCCCTCCCAGGATAAAGGCAGGTCCCTGCACACAGGAGCTACACGTCCCCTCCCAGGATAAACGCAGGCCCCTGTATACAGGAGGAGCTGTGCGTCCCCTCCCAGGATAAAGGCAGGTCCCTGTACACAGGAGGAGCTGTGCGTCCCCTCCCAGGATAAGTGCTGGTCCCTGCACACACAAGGGTCCGCACGTCCCCCGCAGGATAAACGCATGTCGATGCACACAGGAGCTGCGTGTCCTTTCCCAGGATAAAGGCAGGTCCCTGTACACGTGGGGAGCTGTCTGTTCCCTCCCAGGATAAACGCTGGTCCCTGCACACAAGGGGGTCTGCGCGTCCCCGTCCCAGGATAAAGGCAGGTCCCTGCACACGTGAGGAGCCGCGCGTCCCCTCCCGGGATAAACTCTGGTCCCTGCACACACGAGGAGCCGCGCGTCCCCTCCCAGGATAAACGCAGGCCCCTGTATACAGGAGGAGCCGCGCGTCCCCTCCCAGGATAAACGCTGGTCCCTGCACACACGAGGAGCCGCGCGTCCCCTCCCAGGATAAACGCTGGTCCCTGCACACACGAGGAGCCGCGCGTCCCCTCCCAGGATAAACGCTGGTCCCTGCACACACGAGGAGCCGCGCGTCCCCTCCCAGGATAAACGCTGGTCCCTGCACACACGAGGAGCCGCGCGTCCCCTCCCGGGATAAACGCTGGTCCCTGCACACAGGAGGAGCCGCGCGTCCCCTCCCGGGATAAACGCTGGTCCCTGCACACGTGAGGAGCTGTGCGTCCCTTCCCAGAATAAAGGAAGGTCCCTGCACACATGAGGGTTGGTGGCTCTCCTGAGGGTTCACAGGTTCCCGGGGACCCATCCACAGATCCCCAGATAAGAACCTGTCCATCCTCCCCGGGGCCTAAGCGTGCCCAGATTGATCTCAGTTTGCACAGTGAGTAGAAAAATAGGCCAGGATCAGCAGATTCCTACAGGCCTGGTGGAGGCTTGGGCTGGAGTAGACCCAGGCAGAGTTGGTCTTTCACCTCGCCCCCTTCCGGAGGCCCCGTACCCTTGGGGTCAGCATCCAGGCAACATGGGATACCCAGAACCTTCTTTCTTGTCCTGAGCCCTTCTCTGCCAGCTCGGCATGGACTTGAGTGACAGCTGCTGTGTTTCTTTCCTGCCCAGTGAGTGGGGCCGGGCCCTGGAGCTTTCCCTGTTCATTTGTTTCGTCTCCTTGTGGGGAAAGCATGGCTCCCCCATTTTCCAGATGGGAAGCAGGCTCAGAGATGCAACAGAAGTGGGAAGTGATGGAGCAGGGACTCCATAGCTCCAGTCACGAGTCTCAAACTCTGTGCACATCTGGGTCGCCTGACCCAGCCTCCCTGACCCGGGCTGCCCAGAAGGGAGCCCAGGAATGCCTGGGAGGGTCACACAGCCAGGGCCATTCAATGCAGGTGGTGCTGGGACCACGCCTTGAGAAGCTCCAGTCGCCTTCCCTCCTCTGCAATGAGGCATTGCTAGGGGGAGGCGAGTGGGGGAAGAGACCGGGTCTGTTGGGGTCAGCCCCGGGCACAGCACCCGACAGCAGAGGAGAGCTCCGGAAATCATGGCTGGATGGGTCAATGAGTGGTCAATCAGGCGAGCTCTGAGCGACAGGAGGGGCCGGTGGTGTGGAGAGAGGGAAGAAGAGCCTGCAGGAGGGAGACGGCGCGTGCAGGGGCACCACGGCTAGAGCCTGCTTGGTGTTCAGAGAGCCCTGTGGCTGCCGCAGTTGGGAGAAGGGCATGGGGTCTGAGCACAGACAGCCACGGGGTCTGAGCACAGACAGCTTCCAGGCCCCAGGGTTGGGGGACTTTGAATTTTGTCCAGGGCCCAGGAACGACATTGTCTGATTTAAGCAGAACAGCAACGCAATCTGGTTTTGTGTGTGTGTGTGTGTGTGTGTGTATATATATATATATATATATTTTTTTTTTTTTTTTTTTTGAGACAGAGTCTCGTTCTGTCACCCAGGCGGGAGAGCAGTGGCGCGATCTCAGCTCACTGCAGGCTCCGCCTCCCGGGTTCACACCATTCTCCTGCCTCAGCCTCCCGAGTAGCTGGGACTACAGGCGCCCGCCACCATGCCCGGTTAATTTTTTGTATTTTTTTTTTTTTTTTTTTTTTGTATTTTTAGTAAAGACAGGGTTTCACCGTGTTAGCCAGGATGGTCTTGATCTCCTGACCTCGTGATCCGTCCACCTCGGCCTCCCAAAGTGCTGGGATTACAGGTGTGAGCCACTGTGCCCGGCCAGGTTTTGTATTTTTGTAATTACACTTTTTATTTTGAGATCACCGTAGATTCCCAGGCAGTGGTGAGGAATAGATCAGAGATCCGGTGTCCCCCTCATGTGGTCTCTCCCGAGGTAGCATCTTGTGCAACTGATGACATGTCGGAACCGGATATTGACGTGGACACAGTCAGGATGGGGAGCACCCGCGCCCCGGGGTCCCTTGTGTTGCCCTTTTGTAGCCACACCCGCTGCCATGGCAGCCTCTGAGCTGTTCTCCATTCCTTCAGTTTTGTCGTTTCCAAAATGCTCTGTAAATGGAAAAGTACAGTTCGTCATTTTGGGGCTGGCTTTCGTCACTCAGCCTCATTTGCTGGAGATTCTTAGGTGTTGCCTATATCAATAGTTCATTCCAGGCTGGGCTCCGTGGCTCACGCCTGTAATCCCAGCACTTTGAGAGGCCTAGGCGGGTGGATCACCTGAGGTCAGGAGTTAGAGACCAGCCTGGCCAACATGGTGAAACCCCGTCTTTACTAAAAATGTAAAATTAGCCGGGTGCGGTGGTGCGTACCTGTAATCACAGCTACTCGGAGGCTGAGGCAGGAGAATCACTTGAACCTGGGAGGTGGAGGTTGCAGTGAGCCGAGATCGCACCGTTGCATTCCAGCGTGGGTGACAGAGTGAGACTCTGTCTCAAAAAACAAACAAACAACAAACCAAAAAACCAAATAAAATAGTCCTTTCTTTCTTATTGCTGGGCAGTGTCCCACGGTGTGGATGGGCCGTTTGTTTAACCATCTGTCCCTTGAAGGGCATCTGGGGTGTCTCCAGCGTGGGACGTCGTGAATTTAAAAAGCTGCTGCCAACTCTCAGGTCCAGGTTTTCCTGTGCACAGATGTCTTCGCTTCCCCCCAGTGGATGCCAGGAGAGCTGGTGCTGGGCCGTGTGGAAGTTGTATGGCTGAGTTCACGTGGTCACTCTGGTGCTGGCAGGGCAGGGAAATGGGGGCCAGAGAGGAAGCTGGGGGTCATGGGAGGGATGCCACCTCTAGGGAGGGGTGCCTGTGTCCAAGGAGTGGAGATAGTGGCTGGGTCTGGTGGGGGCTGTGGAGGTAGGGGGGCTGCATGGTAGGGCAGAGGCCAGGAATCTGGGACTGGGTGGTCCTGTCTTTGAGGGAATTTGGAGAAGGAGCAGGTGCAGGTGCAGGGGCTGAGAGTCACCTATGAAACATGCTCAGCAGAGAAGCTGTGGGCAGCCGGGGCAGGGGTGCATCCGTGGTGGCATGGTGGGGATGGTGTGTCTGGGTGGAAGGGGCGGGGCATCTCCCACTCCCGGGGGCATTGAATAGTGGGAGGGGAGTGACTGGGCGTGGTGGCTCATGCCTGTAATCCCAGCACTTTGGGAGACTGAGGTGGGCAGATCACTTGAGTTCAGGAGTTTGAGACCAGCCTGGGCATCATAACGAAGCCCCGTCTCTACAGAAAATACAAAAATTAGCTGGGGCATGGCAGCCTGCGCCTGCAGTCCCAGCCACTCTGGAGGCTGAGGTGGGAGAATCACTTCAGCCCGGGAGGTGCAGGTTGCAGTGAGTTGAGATTGGGCCACTGCACTCTAGCCTGGGCAACATAATGAGACACTGGCTCAAAAAAAAAAAATAAATAAATAATAAAACTTGGAAATAAGGCAAAAAATATTATTTAAAGAAAACAGAAAGTGGGAGGGGAGAAATGCACAGGATGGAGCCTAGGGGAGCCCCAGGACTCAAGAAGTGGGCAGAGGAAGAGGAGGCAGGAGGAGGGAGGGAGGCCAGGCAGCCGCTGGGGGAGGAGGGTGTGGACAGGCCGGGAAAAGGAGCAAAGGCAGGATGAGGACACAACACTGGCCTGTGCCTGGCCTTGTGGCAAACACCTCATCCCTCAGGCCATTGGCCATCGTCCCTGCTGTCCTACAGCCCCGAGAGGCCAGGTACGTCCATGTGTCGTGCCCATTTTACAGACGGTGGAGCTCAGGCCTGGGAGACAGAGTGACAGTGTTCGGCACTAACTCCACCCCAGCATTTTTCCACCTGGCCACACTGTTTACTCGTTCCCGCCAGCAGCATGGGGGCTCTGGTGTTTCTGCGTCCTCATCCGCACCTGTCATCGCCTGTCTTTTTGGTTGCAGCCACTTCTGGGATGGATTTCCTGTAGGCTGGTGCTGAGTCTCTCTAGGTGCTTGTCGGCCCATTGGTACATCTTTGGAGCAATGCCTGTTCAGATCCTTGCCCATTTAAAAATTGGGTTATTTCAGGCCGGGCGCAGTGCTCACACCTGTAATTCCAGCACTTTGGGAGGCCGAGGTGGGCAGATCACCTGAGGCCAGGAGTTTGAGACCAGCCTGGCCAACATGGCAAAACTCCATCTCTACTAAAAATGGGAAAATGAGCTGGGCGTGATGGCAGGCGCCTGTAATCCCAGCTACTCGGAAGCTGAGGCAGGAGAATCACTCGAACCTGGGAGGCAGAGGTTGCAGTGAGCCAGGATTGCACCACTGCACTCTAGCCTGGGCAACAGAGTAAGACTCTGTCTCAAAAAAAAAAAAAGGGGGGCCCTGCGCACCAGCCTGGGCAACATGGCAAAACCCCATTTCTATAAAAAATGCAAAAAATTAGCTGGGCATGGTGGTGCCTGTAGTCCCAGCTATGAGGAAGGCTGAAGCAGGAGTATCACTTGAGCTCAGGAAATCAAGGCTGCCGTGAGCTATGATCACGCCACTGCATTCCAGCCTGGGTGACAGAGCGAGACCCTGTCTTAAGAAAAAAAAAAAAAAAAGGATTATTTGTCTTCTTACTGTTGAGTTGTGACATTTTCGTAGGCTGTAGACACCACTGTGAGCCCCCGGCTCCCCTGCACCCCAGCCCACCTGGCTGCAGGCTGCCTGCTCCGTTGGAGGTTGGACTTCTGAGATAAACTGCGCTGGGTGTCTGTCTCTTGGCTCCAGAGTACCAGGCACAGTGCCATGCACACAGTAGGTGCTCAGTAAGCGGCGACAGGACAAAGCCAGGATCGCAGTCTGCGGCTTGGAGGGGTCTGGGGTCCGGCTGTCACTATCTGGCTCTGCTTACCAGCTCTGGTCCTCGGACACCACGACGGCTGCAGAGGGAGGAGCCACGGAGTCTGGGGGGATGTTGGGCCACACAAGTATCTATTGAGCGCCGACTGTGTGCTAGGCAACAAGCTGGCCCTGGGGACAGTGGTGAACAAAGAGCCTTAGGACTTCTTGGTTGGGGGAATAGGACCCGTCAGTCAGCCCTGCAAAGCTTCCTGCGGGGCACGGATGGGGCGCAGGGAAGGGGCTAGAGATGCCTTCTAGGGAGTGAGGCTGGTGAGCGGGTTGGGGAGGAATCATGGGGCCTCCCAGACTTCAGGAGGCGCATCTGTGAGCACCAGGGGCAGAAGGAACAGGGCCACCCTGGGACCCAGTGCGCAAGGAGCCCAAGGGCCCTCACACGTCACCCTTGGGTGTGCCAGAGCCAGTCCAGTTGTTAAGAAAAACAAGAGCCGGAGGTAAACCCCTTGGGAAACGGAGGTCCCAGCCCACAGTACTGCATGGGAGGGAGAAGTGTGGGAGTCACCTGGGCTCTGGGGTCCCTCAGGCCAGCAATGGGGACTGGGATCCCAGCGCAGGCTGAGCCTGGGTGGCTATGTCCACACTGCAGAGACCTATCGTGAGCAAGTTTATGGTGCATTCCTGTGTGGAAGAGTACAGCAGAGGCCAGGGGGGCGGGGCTGCAGCGACAGTGACCAGGAGTCACCCATAGGGGCAGGGTCCTGGTGTCATGGGCCAGAGCGGGCCAGAGTGGGGACGGGGGGGCAAAGGGAAGGAGCATTTGAGCCTGGATGGGGGTGTGGTTAGCAGAGAGGTGGGAGGGGAGGGGGAGAGAGAGAGAAGGAGAGACAGGGAGAGAGAAGAGAGAGGAGAGAGAGGGAGAGAAGGAGAGGAGAGAGAGAGAGAAGGAGAGGAGAGAGGGAGAGGGGGAGGGGAAGAAGGAGAAAAGGGAGAGGGGTGGGCTGTGAGGAGAGGGAGGGGAAGGGCTGCAGAGGGGGGAACGTCAGTCCTGCCATGGGGGGGACGTGCGTTGTTCCTCGCCCCTCCCTTCCAGGTTTTGATGCTGCTGTTCCCTGCGTTTACACCACCGCTCTTTTTGCGTCTTTCCTTGGATTCCACACAGCAGCCCTGTGAGGCGCTGTCCTCCTACTGCCCGGAGGAGGAGACTGAGGCCAGAGATGCGGCAAACTTCCCAAGGCCACAGGGTTCTGCCGTTGGGGCGGCACTGGGCCTCCCTGCCCGCCTGCCTCCGTCTGGCCCTGTGAAGAGGTCTCTTGGGACTGTTAGGAGCATTTGATAGAAACTGGGCCCCTGGGCTGGGTACGGTGGCTTGCGCCTGTAATCCCAGCACTTTGGGAGGCTGAGGCCTGATCGCTTGAGGTCAGGAGTTTGAGACCAGCTTGGCCAACATGGTGGAACCCCATCTCTACCAAAAAATACAAAAATTAGCCAGGCTTGGTGGCGGGCGCCCGTAGTCCCAGCTACTCAGGAGGCTGAGACAGGAGAATTGCTTGAGCCCGGGAGGCGGAGGTTGCAGTGAGCCGAGATCGTGCCACTGCACTCCAGCCTGGGCAACAGAGCGAGACTCTGTCTCAAAAGGAAAAAGAAAAAGAAACTGGTCCCCTGGAGCGCGGGGGTCAGCAGCTAACTTCTCGCCCTGGCAGCTGGACCCGACTTGGCCCAGAGTGCCAGGGCCAGTGCCCCCATCTGCTCTGTGTCGGGAGGGGCTGCTGGCAGGAGGAGGTGGCCACTCCAAAATCCTATAGACGGAGTCCGGGGGAGGGGGTTCGGGACAGGAACAGCCCAGACCTGGGATCCGCAGCTGCGCAAAGGGCTTCAGGGTGGTCTGGGCCTAGTTCTGAGCCCTGTGAATCCAAGGCCACAGGACTGGGCCTGGGGGCTTCTGAATCCCCACCAGTGCCTTCTTGCTCTCAGGAGCGTTGGCCAACCCCAGGCCCCAGGGCTTCCCCTCGTGATTCTCCTCTGAGAGAAACGCACCCACCTACAGTCGCCAGTCGGGAGCAATTGCTGTGCAAACACCCAGGACTGTCTCAGACGGTGGATGCAGCCAGCCAAGCCCCCGGAAGGCTCCGGTTGAAGGGCCGGGTTTATTCCTCCCTGCAGTGAGGGTGGACACTCCCCCAGGAACCACGGGGCAAGAGGGTGTTGGGAAGAGCCCCACTAGGGTTTGGGGTTTGGGTGGGTGGTGGGGAGGGGACGGTCTAGGGACGTAGGGCTCACTAGACCAAGTGCTGTTAGAAAGGGGGCGATTCTCTTGTGGGTGCGTTGGTCACTGTCGCCTATAGACACGGGAGACCTGCACCAAAATAATGCGAAGATGGGTCAAGAAGCAGCCGTCCCTCGCCTTAGTCGAGAGGGGGGATGATTGGTGATCGTGGGTGGCACAGTGACCTGTTTCTGTCTCACTCTACTGTGATCTCAGAGTGAGCTTGTCCACATGTGGTGTTCTGGGAGATGGTTTATATCCAACAGAAGAACGACGCAGCCTGGCAGGAGCTCCAGGTGTCGGGGGGGGCCCCTTTGGGGTGGAGGGGATGCCTCAGAGCCAGCCGCATGCCACCCCGCAAGCTACCTCTCTGCCGCCGTCTGCCCCAGAGCTGCCTGCCTTCCGAGGCCTCAGCTGGTCCTGTGCGTCCCTGCGTCTCCAGGACTCTTGGGTGATGGCTCAGGGGAAGTTTCCAGAAAGCCCAGCCATTTCCTTGTCTCCTCCTGGGCTTGGGTCTGAGGTCAGCTTCCCAGGGGGCACCCAAGCCTCCGTGAGCAAGGACAGAGAGTGGCTGGAGTGAGAACGGGTGCTGCTGTCCTTTGGCGGTGGGAGGGTGTCTCCAGCTGTGTTCCCATTTCTCAGTGACTACCAGGTGCTGTGGCCCTTGGCTGCAGAGGGGGGTGCAGACAGCCTCTCCTTCCTGTGAAGCAGCAGCTGTGGCAGGGCCAGGAAGGAGAGCTCCCCTCTGTGAGGCTGTGGCTGGGGTGGGAGGAGAGCTCTCCCTTCTGCGAGGCTGTGGCTGGGATGGAGGTCTGCCAGAGGCGGGCTCAGAAGTTCCATGAGGAACTGAGGGCTGGGACCTGCAGGAGGAGCTGAGGGTGCATGGGGTCTGGGGGAGCCCCAGAGATGGTCAGGGTCTCCTCCTGATAAATCAGACCCCCCCCGCCCACCCTGCCACTGAGAGGCCTGGTCCTGCTCTAAACCTGGAGTGGATGGGGAGCGTGGGCTGGGGCTGGGGGGCTGGGGAGGTGGTGTAGCCAGTGCCCTGCCCCAACTCAGCCTCTGGTCACCCTTCCAGGGCTGGCAAGGCATTGGGGGTATGAAAGGGCCCTGGGGTCCCAGGGTCGCAGAGGACTTGCCTTCTCTGCGATGGCCGCTACTACCTGGGTCCCACAGCGGGGTAAGTTCAGAGGGGGACCTGGTGGAGGTCGGCTGTGGGCAGGGGAGCCACAGGAGTGTCCAGGCCCCTCCCAGGCCAGCCCCACAGATTCTGAGGCAGCAGTGGGGGCCTCAATGGAGGAGTCCACTCTGCCCACCCCGGATACTGCCCAGCCAGCCTGGGTTCCAGCGTGGGCCAAGCTCTCATCCTGGTCTCCTGGGAGCTGTGTGGTCCTGCAAGGACCTCAGCACCTTCCTTGCTTTGAGCATCCCTCCCCCAAGGCCTGGCTGACACTCGAAGCCAGTATCCATAGAGGGTTGCAGGGGCAGGCGAGGGTGGACACTGATGTCCTTGGCTCATTCCTCCCTGGCTGGCTGCTCTGATGTCCAGCAGGGTGGGTGTGAGGCTCATGGGGGGCTCCCCAGCCAGGGCAGGACTTGGGGTAACACTATCCTGGGATGTTTGTTCCCGCTGTGTGGGGGACATGCCGTTTCCATGAGTGACAGAGTCACCGATGTGGCCAGTACCACTGTGGGCTTGAGGCATCTTCTAGTTTAAGGAAATGCTAAATTTCAAGTAAAGCTTAGTGAAAATAAGGATGCAATTTCATTCCCCAACAAAACAACCTCTATTTCCCTCTGTGAACCCCTTGGGAGCTGCAGACCCCGGGTTCCGGACCCCCTCACCTCACTCTCCTCCTTCGGAGCAAAAGTGGTGCCTGAAATCTGAGGCCCCATCTCTGAGTCCTGCACTGGTCCTGGCCCGAACACTCCCCAACATCGCATGGGCCACAAGGACCCTCTGAGCAGATTTTGGGGTGTCTTTGGAGGTTTAGGGGCACAGCTTGAAAACTGTGGGGTCCTCCCTGGGGACCACATGCCCAGCTGTGGGGTCCCCCAAGGCCACAGAGCAAGCTTTCTGGGAAATCCTCCTCCTGTGAGAGCCACCATGGAGCCCCCATAATGGGAATGGAGGGTGTTGCCATCAAACATGGCCTTGGCGTTGCCCAGAAGTCTAGGTGTGTCCCTGTCAGCTGGGAGGGGACAGGGTAACTGTGCGGCCCTCCCCAGGGCTGAGGCTGGGGCAGCCTCCAGAGGCCAGGTTGTCGCTGTCACTCCCCAAATGGAGGGTCCCCCTCATGCTCTGATTGCAGAAAAAGGGCTCCAGTAAGCCTGGCTTTTAAAAAATACAGCTTTGCTGACATATATTTCACACACCGTACAATTCACCCATTTAAACTGTACAGTCCAGTGGTTTCTAGAATATTCAGAGTTGTGTCACTCTCACCATAATCAATTTTAGAACATTTTCATCGTCTCAAGAAGAAACCCTCTAGCTAGCTACTCCTTCCCCATTCCCACGGCTCCCCACCCCTGGTGACCGAGACTCCATTTTCTGTCTTTGTGGGTTTGCTGCTCCTGACGTTTCGCATGCGTGGAGTCATACGCTGAGTGGCCTTTTGTGTGTCGCTTCTGTTGCCCAGCGTTGTTTTCAGGGTTCACCCGCGTAGGAGCTGCATGAGTCCACTCCTTCGTATCACTGAGTAATATTCCACAGCGGGGCACCGCGTTTTGTGTGAATCTGCCACCACTCAGGATAGCTCACGGGTGGAAACAGCCTAAAGCTGGCAGAGGTTTGGGCTGTTTGCCAGCCCTGGGTCACTTTTGGGCTGTTTCCACCTGGGGGCTATCCTGAGTCGTGCTGCTGTGACCATTTGCGTCCTTTTGTTTCCTCCTGGGTGGAGATTGTGGGGTGGCCTGGCTGGGTCGCTCTGGGTCCAACTCTCTGAGGAGAGCTGTTGAACACATACCCCACAGCTTTTTTTAGTTTTTATTTATTTCATTTTATTTTTTGAGACAGAGTTTCACTCTTGTTGCCCAGGCTGGAGTGCAGTAGCGTGATCTCGGCTCACTGCAACCTCCACCTCTCGGGTTCAAGGGATTCTCCTGCCTCAGCCTCCGAAGTAGCTGGGATTATAGGCATGCGCCACCATGCCCGGCTAATTTTGTATTTTTAGTAGAGACAGGGTATCAACATGTTGGCCAGGCTGGTCTCGAACTCCTGACCTCAAGTGATCCACCTGCCTTGGCCTCCCAAAGTGCTGGGATTACAGGCATGAGCTGCCTCACCTGGCCTTATTTTATATACTTTTTAAGACGGAGTCTCACTCTGTGAGCCAGCACACCTGGCCCATGGCTTCTTTTAAAAAGAGACTTCTGGAAGCTGAGAAGTCTTTTCCAGGGCTCCACCTGGCGACTGACCACTGGGCATGGTGAGGTCTGCGTTTGGAGGAAGTGGGGAGACAGTGACAGCTGTGGCTACTGGAGCACACAGTCGGTGCTGGGCAGGTGGGTCATTCCTGAACCCTCAGTGTTTCCCTCCTCGGGGGTCCTGGCCAGTCACTCTCCTCCTCCACACCAGCCCCCAGCAGCTCGCAGGCTGCCTGGGCCCAGCCCCATCGTCAGCCGCTGGGCACCCACCTGAGAGGTCTGAACCCTGCTCTTGGTGCTGCACGGTCACTGGCCATTTTCGCAGAGGGGCCCCCTGAGCAGGAGGAGCAGGGCCAGCATGCACACTGCAGCCAAGGTCCCAAGAAGGAAGTGACGAGGAGGAGGAGGAGGAGGACCGGCCCCCCCTGTTGCCCTTTGTCTCACAGGGCAGACCGGGGGAGACGTGAGGATCTAACAGAGGTTCCTGGGGGGCCTTCATGAAGCTGTAATGAATGTTGTGCCAAACCCCTGTCAACACCAGTGGGTACAGCACAGGGTTCAAGGGCTGAAGAAGTGACCCAGGGCTAGCAAAGGAGACCCGGGGTTTACTGCGGGCCGTGGGGTGGAGAGGGAAGTGCAGGGACGGGAGAACCGCAGCGGCTTGTAGACAGCGCGAAGTTCCTATGGCACGTTCACCCCATACCCTCCCCTGACGACCTCCACCTGCCAACCTTCATTCAACCCAAAACTCAGGGCCTCAAGCCCCTGCACAGCGCACGTTCCACGGGACACGCCAGGGGCTCAGAAGTTCCTCATAGCCAAGGAGGGAATCTCCAGATGGGCCACTCCTGGATTCCTTAGCTCAGGTTGTTCTTGGAGTATGTGTAAGTTACTGCTATCGGGGGTGTTTACCCTCCAACAGGTGTTTGGTGGGGGAGGAGCCTCCTTGGGGGTGCCAAGAGCAATAGCGGCCGGGGTCTCATGTCTGCAGGGCCACTCCCATTGCTTTGTGCTTAGTAACTGGGTCTTCAAGGCAGCTCTGCGGGGTGGGAATCATTTTTATCCTGTGATATTTCATTGTGCACACGTGCAGACTGAGGTTGCGTAACTACCCCAGGCCGTACAGTTATCACCATGGAGCTGGGATTTGTACCCTGGTGGCTTAGTACAGAGCCTGAGCACACAACTCCCACCCGCCTGCCTCTCTCCGAGCGTGAGTCCTCCAGGAGGATTGGGGCTCTCCTCCCAGCACCACCACGGCCATTGAGCCCAGTGCCCAGGAGACCGAGGCCTGTGAGGTTTCACCTGGGGCCCGGAGACAGGCTCCAAGTGGTGTGGGGGCCCCTGTGCCCAGGTTTTCCCCCAGGTGCCGGCTCACAGCTACACACGCCCATGGGCCTGCCTGAGTCCGGTGCTCCGAGCCACACCCCGAGTGGGCGGCCTCCCTCCCACGCAGTCCTCAGCCTGAGGCCGCCACACTCAGAGCCACTCAGCCTATGGGGTCGTGCATGTCCAGAACCCTGACCTTTGGGAAGGTTGGGATGATTGGAAATGCAGATGTTCCAAGGGGAAGTGGCGGGAGCGGGTGCCGGCTGGGGCCAAGGGATTCTCAAGAGAAGACAGGAGCTTCACTCAGGCACAGCTCTTCAGCAGCAAGAGTGTTGGTCCTTAAAGATCATGTAAATAGAGGAGGGCATGGTGGCTCATGCCTGTAATCCCAGCACTTTGGGGAGGGCAAGGTGGAAGGATCTCTTTAGGCCAGGAGTTCAAGACCAGCCTGGACAACATAGTGAAGCCCCATCTCTATTTATTAAAAAAAAAATAGTTTTTTAAAAGATACTTTTAAAAGGTGGTTGGTTCTGAAATAAGAATCACCTGGGAAGCTCTTAAAAGCCTCAAGCCCGGGCCTGCCCCAGCCCCGTTGAATCAGTGTCTCTGGGCTGGGGGGCGAGGCCAGTCATTAGTTGCCAAAGTTCTCCAGGTGATTCCAACTCAAGCCTCTTTGCCCTAGAGCCGTGGCTCAGCTTGAGGAGCATTAGGGCCCCTGGAGGTTGTTAAATCCACGTTGTGGGGCCCCAGCCCCCAGTTCCTGATGCAGCTGTTGGGGTGAGCTGAAAATCTGCAGAGCCTGCATTTCAGGGTTCCCAGGCGGCGCCACCAGCTTGAGGGGGTCTTGGCGCTACTGTAACGATAACAGCAGCAGTCTCCAGAACCTTCTGTAGGCCTCTGCATGCTCACAGGTTAGACCACCGAGACCACCCATGGATTTTATGCAGTAGACACACAGGGTGGGCCTCGTGCCCAGTGTTGTCTAACATGCTTTGTAAATGCAGACCCGTTCCTCCCAGTGCCTTTGAAGTTGGAGATTGTGGTCCTTGTTTTACAGGCAGGGACAGTGAGGGGACTGTGAGTGCTGTTGGTGCCAGGCATCTGGCTGCAGCTCCCAGGCTCTCATCCCTTTGCTGTGCTCCTTTGCAGCTTGGAGGGAATGATTTTTATCCCCATCTTACAGTATGGGGAAGGTGAGGCTCAGAGAAGTCAAGGACTTCTGTCTAGGTCACGTGGCTAGGAAGCTAACAGCCAGGATCCGAGCTCAGATTTGTCCGACTTCCACCCATGCCGATGGGCGGGTCTTCTTCTTGGAGAGGGGCCAGTTCTGCCCCGCGGTGCCATCTCTGCACAGGTAACAGCATCAGCCAGGCACCCTGCTGGCCACCCCGCGCCTCGCAGGGGTTTCCACTAACCCTGCTGTCTGCCAGGCCAGCCTGTGAGCCCCACCACCCCCTAGGTGAGCGTTCCCAACATCAGAGCTATGCAGCGGGCAGTGAGGGGATCATGGGTCCGGCAGGGGCAGGACTGGGAGGGGCACCCTTATGTGCTGTGTCCTGTTCCTGCCTCCCCTGTTCACGCCCCACAGAGGAGGGAGGAAGCTGGGGTTAAGGGTAAGGGACAGTTCCTGCTCTTCCAGGCCCCACAAGGCGTGCAAGAGGCTAAAATTCAGAAGCCAGCAGGACGCCCAGGTCTCCTGAGCCTGTGCGTCTGATCTGCTCACCTGGGAGAGGATGGTGCTGGCGTGGGCGGGTCAGAAGGAGCAGCAGGACCCTTCCACGGCCGAGGACAAGCCAGCCGTCAGGGGCCAGAGCCCCCATGCTGGGCACAGGGCTGCCACCTTGGGCGGTGCCCTCCCTAGGTGCCGCACTTCAGAGTGAGCCCCCATCACTGGCGTCTGCCCTCCTGAGTGAGTGAGGGAGGGGCCGGGTGGGGCCGGATCGTGATCAGAGCCAGAGTTGGCCTTCCTGAGTGATGGCCTTGCCTGCTCCGTTGCCCGGTGGCAGTAAAGAATATTCCTACAGAGTGTGGGTTTTGGAAGCAGACATGCCTGGTAGGGGTCCTGGCTCAGACGCTTCCCTGACGTTAGCACCTGGGCAAGTGGCTTAACCTCATCACTCGGTGTTGGCATCTGTAAAATGGGCACAATAACATGCTAATGTCTCCCTCGCGGGGCTGTGCGAGAATCGATTCAGTGGCCCGTGGAAACCCCTAGCGTGGCCCGGATGTGTGGTGAGTGGCCTTGGCGGCGTCAGCCTTCATGCGAGGTGGGAGAGCTTTGCCCTCCCGGGTGAGGTCGGGGTAAGAGAAAGCAGAGTCGGTCCCCAGCAGGTGTGGCTGGGAGGATGCTCAGTCACTCCCAATGTTCATTGGGAGTCACTGTGCTCCCAGTGGACAGAGTGTCAGGTAGGGTCTACAGATGAGCCCCACTTCTTAGCCTTGCCCTGGGTCCACAAATCAGCCACAGTTACTGGGTGTGGGGCTTCCTCCATGTCGGGGATAGGGGGGAACAGAAGGGCTGGGTCTGGAGTCTCCAAGGCTCCTTCCAGGCTCCAGGGCTAACAGTGTGGGGAGGGCCCAGGTCTCCACCTCTTGTTGCTGTGTGGCCTTGGGCAAGTGACTCACCTCTCTGAGCCTCTGCATGTCATGGGGAAGTGACTCCATGCCTGCTGCTGTCTCGGTATTTCACAAGTGCTCAGCAAATGCCAGCAGACCGTGTCCTTCAGACGCGGCAGCTGGGGTTCCTGACTGCTGGGCTACTGCTGGGGTGGCTCATGAAGGTTTTTCTGTCCCCACTACAAAACAAAAGGCAGGTGATGCAGGAGTTTTAGTAAAGATAATGTATATTTTAGTAAAGATAACGTATATTTGATTTAAAAGAATGCTCTTTATTCTGAGATTTGGTCCATCCCATCTTTGTGGGTTTTTTTTTTTTAATTTGGATGTGAAAAAGACATTCCCTTTATTTGTAATTGCCCAAAGTCGGAAGCAGCGAAGATGCCATTAAATAGGGAAGTGGATAAGCAAGCAGCGGTGACGACGCGGAGCAGCCTTCAATGCCTGGTGCTCAGCGGGAGAAGCCCGTGTGAAGAGGCCACATCCCGTGGGGTTCCAACTAGATGGCATTCTGGAAGAGGCGGAACTCTGGAGACAGTGACAAGATCAGTGGTTGCCCAGGGTTGGGGGCGGGGAGGGACAGACAGGCGGAGCCCGGGGGATTTGTAGGGCAGTCATACTACTCTGAGATACTCTAACGGCGAGTATATGTCCGGATGCCTTTGTGCACACCCATGGAAGGCGTGGACCCTGATGAAAACCATGGCTCTGGTTAATAATGTATCTGTCTTGGCCCATCAGTTGCGACAGATGTACCACAAGATGCTAATATCAGGGGAAGTGGGGGGTGAGGGGATACAGTATATGGGAACTCTCTGTACTTTCCACTTATTTTTCTGTAAAGCTAAAACTGCTCTAAAGTATTTTTTAAAAAGAAAAAGTTAAAAAAAGACCACATGAACCCATGTGGAGAGTGGAAGAAGCAAAGTCAAAACATTGCCCAGAGTCCATGCTGGAAGCCAGCTGGGGCGTGGCTGCTGCACTCAGTTGACTGTCTGAGTCTTGTCCCCACAGCACAGATTGGTGGACCTTCAGCCCCCACACTGGAGGCACTGGCCTTCCGAATCCCTTCTCACCTGGGTGGGGTGAAGATGCATCTGGGTCCTATTTGCTGCCCACCTCTGGGGTCAGCTGCTGTTCTCGGCACCTCCCACCCTAGGGGGATGGTGTCTGCAAACGGTGCTTTTGGCCTCTGGAATGTCCACCCTGCCACAATCATCTTCCTCACCCTCATCTGCAGACCTTCTGACACCACCTCTGCTGACCCCTCTCCCCTTGTCCTTCTGGGGAGATCATGGACCTGCCCCTTCCTGGCATTCCCCAGCCAGTCCTCCATGGGGAGCAGGACTGTGCATCAAGGCCAGGCTCAGGTCTTCACCCACGTTGACAACGTACGAGTCCCCTCTGAGCCTTAGTTTCTGTGGCTGGAAAAATGAGGTTAATATCACTATTGTGAGAATCTTCTCATAAATGCATCTTTCCTTCCCCTCCTCTTTAAAATTTTTAATCCTTATTGAGCTATTATGTGCCCATAGTTTAAGGTGACATTTAGTGCTAAAAACAAAATAGAGCTTGGAGCAAAAATCATGTGTGTCTTCAGAGACTGACCACCATGTTTCCAAGTGGGTGTGTTTGCCGCTTCCTGAGCTCATGCTCACTTTTAGCCATTATCTGTTGACTCCTACTGTAGTAGATGGAGATTTTCAATCCCTTAGACCCCCATTCTCCCCACTCCCAGCTATCTCAATATTGCTATATTGCATTTTTTGTTGTTAAATCCATACTCAGTGTTTTTCATTATGACTATGTAAGTATTGCTTACTGCTGAGCCAGGCAATGGAGTCTGATTCTGTACACTTCTCATGCATAACTTGAGTTTGTAATTGTCTCGCTTTTTTTCAGTTGCAATTTTCTTTAAATCATTGGTTCTTTTTTCACCTTCCAACTGCTCAGTGAAACACCTCTCAAATGCAGCTTGCACTTGAGCAAACCTGCCAGATTCAGTAATACACACAAATGTACAAATACGTTTGTTTATTGATTGATTGCCTTCTTCCCAATTCTTCCCCCATTTTCCTGGATATTTCCTTCACCTGTCCTGTGTTTGATCTCCTCATGTCTTCTTTCATGGTTTCCTCCCTCATTTGGGTGGAGCACATCCTGGAGTAGCTTCCTAAGAAAGGATGCACGGAAGATATAGTTTCTGTGGCTTGATGATTTGATAAATTGGTATGCATAGTATGCTAGGTTGAAAATCATTTTTGCTCATAATTTGGGGCGGTGGGGGTGCAGTTTCCCACTGACTTCTAGGTTCAGTGTTGCTCTTGAGAAGCCCATGCTGTTCTGATTCTCGGTCCTTCATTTGTGATCTGTTTTTGCGTTTCTCTGGAAGCATTTAGGGTCTTTGTCATTTGAGTTCTGAATTTCATGCCACTGTATCTTGGTTGGGTGTCTCTCCCCTCATGGTTGGGTGTCTCTCCCCTCATTGTGTGGTATCTGTGAGCCCTCCAGTCTGGACGCTCACACCCTTCCATTCCAGGAGACTTTCCTGTTTAAATCTTTGCCCATTTTCCTTCCCTGCTTTCTAGAACTCCTGCTGTTTAGAGTTCGGGTGTTCTGGATGAGTCCTTTAATTTTCTTACTGTTTTGCCTACCTCTTTTTTTGTTCTAGTTTCTTAAAGATTTTCTTGATTTTTATCTTCCAGCTTATTTACCAAAATATTTCTTTTAGCTGTTAAACTTTTAATTTCCAGAAGCTCTTTATCCCTGGTCTTTCCTTTTTAATTGCATTTTATTCTCATTTTGTATTTTATGTCTGAGGATTGAAATTCTGGTCCCTCGATGTCTTCTCCCACCTGCTGCATTTTTTGATTCCCCCTCTTTTTTCCCACTTATTTGTAAGTTTTGGTCTTTTTTGTCCCTGCCAAGGCTTCTCCTTGTGTCTGAGGACCGCTGACTGTTCATATATTAAAGTGAGGTATGAAAAAGCTGAGTGGAAACTTGTGTGTTTGGCAGCCTTCGCTTCTGGCTACAGTCTGTTTTTTCAGAGGAATTTTCCACCTCTCTCCTGGATAAAGTAATCCTCCCTGTTTGGGGGGGGTAGCAAGCAGGGTCTCTTGGTTCAGAATGAGCACTTTCCCAGTGCCTGCTGAAGCACTGGCGAAAAGACGAAAAAAAAAGCACTTCCCTGGCAGTCCTCCCCCACCCTCCTCTGCCTGGTGCCCCTGGGGTGGGCTTGTCTGATTGTTTGCCTAGCAACTTTTCTTCCTGGGTTCTGCAGAAGGAGAGAAAACTCTCTTCCTTTCATTCATTATTTATATTTCTCAGCAATCTGGCTTTTTATCCTTTTTCTTGGTTTGTCCTAACTTTAAGAGATGGAGTCTTGCTCTGCCACCCAGGCTGGAGTGCAGTGGCACGATCACTGCAGCCTCAATCTCCTGGGCTCCAGCCCCTCCTGGGCTGAAGCAGCTGGGCTACAGGTGTGCACCACTAAACACACTAATTTCAACAAAATTTTGGCTGGGTGCAGCGACTCACGCCTGTAATCCCAGCACTTTGGGAGGCCAAGGCGGGTGGATCACTTGAGGTCAGGAATTCGACACCAGCCTAGCCAACATGGTGAAACTTTGTCTCTATTAAAAACACAAAAATTAGCTGGGCATGGAGGTGTGCACTTGTAATCCCAGCTACTCCAGAGGCTGAAACAGCAGAATTGCTTGAACCTGGGAGGTGGAAGTTGCAGTGAGCTGAGTTCGTGCCACTGCACTCCAGCCTGCGCGACAGAGCTGGACTCTGTCTCAAAAAAAAAATAATAAAAATTTTGGTAGAGACAGGGTCTTGCTGTGTTGCCCAGGCTGGTCTGGAACTCTGGGGCTCAAGCAGTCCTGCCTCAGCCTCCCAAAGGGCTGGGATTATAGGTGTGAGCCGCCACGCTTCTCCTCTCCTTTTACTTCATTATTTATATAGTTAATCACCTCGCTAGAGACTGAGAATTCTGTGTCCTCAGGCTGCCATCACAAAATACCACAGACAGCATGGCTTAAACCACAGTTGATTTCCTTGCAGTTCTAAGGCTGGAAGGTCAGGGTCAACGTGCTGGGAGAGTTGATTCTTTTGTTTTCATGGGCTTGTCCCTCTGTATGACTCTGAGTCCCTTCATAGAAAGACACCAGGCCTACTGGATGAGGGCCCCCAGTGCCTTCATTTTTAACTCAGCCACCTCTTTAAAGACCTTATCTATCTCCAAACAAGGTGACATTCTAAGGTGGCAGAGGATGCCGGGGTTGGGGGTGGGTAGGACTTCAGCATATGCATTTTGGAGAAACGCAATTAAGCCCATAGTGAATTCCGGCAGACATAACTATTCAGAACTCCGCTAAGATTAACCAAAAAAAAAAAAAAAAAATTATATATATATATTAACTGATGGGCGGGGCACGGTGGCTCACACCTGTAATTCTAGTGCTTTGGGAGGCCGAGGGAGGCGGAGTACGTGAGGGCAGTTTGAGACCAGCCTGGCCAACATGGTGAAACCCTGTCTCTAGTAAAAATACAAAGATTAGTTGGGTGTGGTGGCGGGCGCCTGTAGTACCAGCTACTCGGGAGTCTGAGGCAGGAGAATCGCTTAAACCTGGGAGGCGGAGGTTGCAGGGAACCAAGATCACACACTGCACTCCAGCCTGGGCGACAGAATGACACTCCATTGCAAAAAATAAAAAAATATCTGGTGTTGGTAGTAACGATGTAGGGGACATGGTCTCTCTTATAGTCTTTTCTGAGGGTAATTTCTGAAAAACCATAACCCCAAACCCTTCCTTTGGACCAAGCAGTTTCATTCTAGGAATTTATCCTAAGGATAAATTTTAATGTCATATGAAGATTAGCTGTGAAAACGGAGGAGTGACCCGAATACCTTGCGGCATAGGATTAGCTTGTAATTTATATGCTTGTGAAACAGCCGTGCAATGAATGGGGCTCCGTGCAGCCGAGGACAAAGTGGGTGCACAGAGGCAGGAGGGACAGGCACGGGGCATGGGAGCCACCCGTGGAGAAAGCCCTGGAGCTTTGTGAATGCCGTCTGTTGGCCAGCGCAGGGCTCTCACTGTCACGTTGGACCTGTGCCCAGGGCCTGGTCCCTTGTCTGTGAGGGTCCCAGAGGGGGCACAACAGGTGAAGACCCCAAAGACAGGGGTCTGTTCCGGGGCATCCTGGGCAGAGAGTGGGTACAGGGGACAGAAACCTAGCCAAAGCGGCTCAAGTGGAAGATGGGTGCTGGTCGATGTGGGCCAGCCTGAGGGGTGTCAGAGCCAGGAATGGGGAGGCCATCGGAAGCCCACAGGAGCCACTTCTGAGTTCCCTCAGGGTGGAGGCCTGGCCGCCTTCCCAGTGGTGCCTGTTTCTTCCTTTCTCTGCGGGTTGGCTTCTCTGCGTCCCTGCCTCTGGGTGGGAAGGGGTCCCTGCAGGCTTCGTCTCCTCCCAGCTGCAGAGCCACCTCCTTGGGCTCCCCTGCCCCAGGCCCAGGCTGGTGGATCTAATTGGGATTTGGTAAGCTGTGATGGGAGGGGGGCTCTGGCCCGTGCCTACCCATGGGAAACGGGCCTTATAGGAGGCAGGTGAGGCGGGCCAGAGTGAATCAGTGGTCCAGTCCAGAACGGAGGCTGTGACCCGCCAGGGTGGGAGAGGACGGGCTTTGGGGTCGGGCCTCAGCCCCGAGTGGGCAGGCACAGCATGGGACTAGCTGAGAGACGCTCTGTGTGGGTTTCGGATCAGCTCAGCGTAGGTTTCAGTCCTGCTCTAGCTGGGTGACACTGGGGTTATTTTACCTGTCTCTGCCTCAGTTTCCTTCCTTAAGTGGACACAGTAAGAGTGCTGAGCTCCCGGGGCAGTGTGTGGATGAAAGGTGACCTCCGCTTGTACGGAGCCCCAGAAATGTTTCCCCTTTTCCCTCCTCACTGGACTCTGGGACAGTAGTGGGAGCCTGGGTGGGGGCTTTTGCCTGCCAGAACTCATGGGTCGGGGCCGCGCATGAGCGAGTGTCTCCTGGGCAGGGCTGTGGCCGTGAGCTCAGGTCTGCAGTGGGCTCCTTGCTCCTCTCAGCAAAGTGTTCACTTTGCCCCACCCTGGGACCTCTCAGGTACTCTTTGGAGGTGTTGACCTGGGGCATCTGTCCATGGCCCTGAGGAGGTGGAGCACATGGTGGGGGCTGCGCTCTCTCCAGCTGGGACCCCGGGCTCCGAAACTAATGTTTTGGGAAGAGTGTCAGCTGACGGGTGGGGCTTCAGAGGAGAAAAAGAAACAAGGGTGTGAGATGTGCAGGCCCTGGCGAGAGACAGGCAGCAGCAAGAGCCTGCCGGCCATACTTACCTACAAGGCCGGCTGAGGGGCTGTGCTGGCCCAGGGCTCTGGCTTTCGGACCCAGACAATGCTGCTGACCACGTAGGCCAGGCGCTGAGTGACTGTCCCAGCGGATCTCCGAGCAGGGTCCCCTGAGCATTAGGAATGCAGCTTCTCAGGCCATGCCAGCCTGGCAGAACAGGAAGGGAGGGGTACAGCCCTGCGGGGACGCAGCTGTGGCTCGAGTGACACCTGCTGGCGGCCTCATCTCATCCGCTCTCTGCGAGTCTGTGGTGTTTCTAGTCGGCGTTTCACGGGCAAGGTTTAGGGGGTTTGTTCCTCACCTGGGGTCCACCCACGTCTTCCGACTTCCTCTCGCGGTGTTTGGGCCATCGGTGGGTGAGGTGGCTGCAGCAGAGCCGGGGGCTCCTGTGTGCAGAGGCAGCAGCGACATCCCCTGCAGCCACACCCTCCTGAGAGGGTCTGGAAGGAAGCAGGGCACCCTGCCAACCCATCTGCCTCTGGGGTGTCTTCCGGGGCCCCAGGGCCAGGGCATCTGGAGCAGACAGGACATTATCTAGCTCTGGGGGCCATGCTGACCGAGACAGACCCTCGCGGCGGCCCACAGAGATGGGCACCTTGCGGGGCAGCTTTGTCCCCCCGACACTGGGTCCTGTCTTCATGCACACAAGCCGCCTGTTCTGCAGGTGACCAGTTAGGTTCAATGGGACAGGCTTTGGGAATCAGCGCCTTGGATTTGCCCCCCACAGCCTTGGATCTTGACCTTGGGAGAGGCCTCCACCACGTGCCCTGGGGTGGGGCGGGGGCGTCCTGCATCTGCGCTGTTCAGCTCAGTTGCCCTCAGCCGCGGTTGGCCGCCAAGCACTAGGGTGTTGCTGGCACAGCCAAGGAACTGAGCCCAGACTTTTTGTTTACTTAATCAAGCATAAATGCAAAGGGCTGGGGGTGGCCGAGCTGATGGTGCAGGCGTGTGCGCTCAATAGCTCCGTCACAGTGGCTGTCGCTTTATTGAGCAACCAAGGGAGCGAGGGAGAGGAGCAACTGCGGCGAGCGTGGAGGCCCAGCCCGCAGAGCTCCCGTCTGGGGGAAGCCCTGTCCCTCACTGCCTGTTCCCGGCGCTTTGGTGCCCTCTGCTGTGGGGTGATGAGGTCAGGCTACGCAGGCAGTCACGGCAGAACTGAAGGCCGTGTGCTTTCGTGTAGCTAAACCCCTTTCCTTATTGATATCAGTTATAAAATCAGAGCTATGTTCCCACCAGGGGCAAAAATCCAACACCGTGCAGTTGCAAACACGGGGCAGGAAAGACTCCGGTGACCCTCATTACACTGTGCCGGGAGGCATGGCCAGAGCTCCGTCAGCTCATGCGTCACTTAAATCTAGAGGTGGGTGCGATTATCACCCTATCTTACAGGTGGGGAAACTAACTCAGCTCTGAGATGTGACTGACCTTCCCCGGCCATAGTACGCGCAGCGCAGTGGGGCCTGGACGCGGCTGCCTGGTTTCAGGTCCACACGCTCCCCAGCACTGCCTGCCAGGCTCCAGCACGACGGGGGTCAGGCCTCCACAAGGCCCTGTCGGCCACGGGAGTTTGCTGCGAGATTCTGGGTCCCTGACTGTGTTCTCAAAGCCCCTAGGATTTGACCAGCCATTCTTTTATCTTAGGAGTCGGAAGTCTTACATCTGTATTTTTATTTCGCTGTGCTTCCGCCCCCTGCTCTGCTACCCTCACTACATTGTTTTATTGGCATAGTATAAAATTCACATTTTACAGTATGCAATTCAGTGGCACTAGCACATTCATGGGGTTATGATCATCACCTCTATCAAGTTGCAGGCCACTTTCATCACCCCAAAACCCCAGCCCTGTGAGCAGCCATTCCTGCTCCTCCCCGGCCACCATCCATCTGTCTCTGGATTTACCTGTTCATGATACGGGGGAGAGAGACAGAGAGAGAGAGTGTGTGTGTGTGTGTGTGTGTGTGTTTTAAATGAAGGCTTGTGGTATGGGGTGTGTTCTCATTTTGCGCCGGTGTTGGGCCTGAAGTGTGTCCTGTGTGCATGTCTCTGACCCCCGGAGTCATGGGACCCAGTCACGTGCTGCACTGACGTGGAGTCCGAAGTTGTAACGACAAAGCTGGGTGAGACCCCAGTGACTCACAGGTCCTTCTGCTCTCCTTTCCGGATCTGGGACTTTCTCGGGGACAACCCTGGGATAACAGCCACCACTGGAGTCTATGCTTGAAGGCCATTCCGCCTCGTGGTGCCCTGGGCGAATGTCAAGGAAGGCAGACTGCCTGTGCCCCTGGGGTTGGCTTCTTGCTCAAGGACTCCAGATGCTGGCCTCCTGGGTGTTGTTCCCATGCCGAGCTCCAGTTGGGGGTGTGACCAGCACCCTGTGCGGGGGCTGCTGGTGTTCTGTGTTGTCAGAGCAGTGCTGTTTTGTGTTTTTCTTTAAAAAAAAATTTTTTTTTGAGATGGAGTTTCACTCTTGTTGCCCAGACTGGAGTGCAGTGGCACAATCTTGGCTCACTGCAGCAGCCTCTACCTCCTGGGTTCAAGCAATTCTCCTGCCTCAGCCTCCCCAGTAGCTGGGACTACAGGTGCCTGCCACCATGCCCTGCTAATTTTTATATTTTTAGTAGAGATGCGGTTTCACCATATTGGCCAGGCTGGTCTCGAACTGCTGACCTCAGGTGATCTACCTGCCTGGCCTCCCAAAGTGCTGAGATTACAGGCATGAGCCACCACACCCGGCCTCCTTTTAAAATTTTAATTTTTAATGAAATGGGATCTCACTATGTTGCCCAGGCTGGCTTTGAACTCCTGGGCTCAAATGATTCTCCTGTCTCAGCTGTGTTTTGTGTTTGCTCCAGCCCTTTGCTGGTGAACAGATGCGTTCACTGGACACCTAAGTGCCTGGACCGTGGAGCACAGGGTGGGGGTGGTGTTCATGGCCGGAACTCCAGAGGCTACTGGGGAGACACAGGAGCGACCACCATGATCCACAGACCAGGACTGCACAGAGCACTTGAAGGGGCGGGCTCAAGAATTGTGCCGGAACAGTGAACATGAGGGCTCCTGGCTCCCCTCTGAGGACAAGGGTTAGGTAGGAGGGGACAGGGCAGGGCTGAGGTGGGTAGGCTTGGTTCATGGCAGGGCTTGGGGAGCGAGGAGAGTGAGGAGTACCGGGACCCGGGGTCCCTGCTCTGCTCACCTGCTGAGAATGAGCCAGTGTTGGCCTCTGGTCTCCATGTGTGTAGAGAGGCTTCTCTGCTTCCGCTCCTGTAGAATGGGAATGACCACATCTAGCCATAGAGTGCTGAGAGTTCAGGGACAGGACGCAGCGAAGGTGCCCCAGTCCCCCTTCCTGACCCCAGCCTGGCGTCACCCCCTATCCAAGGGAAGAAGCAGGAGTCTGCCTACAAGTCTCTCAGGATGTGAAGCGTGGCCCCCAGCCTGGTGCCTTTGCAGTGGGCCCAGGACGGAGGGTAGCCTTGGCACCTGGGGAGGACAGGTGAACCTGGATCCAGACTCTGCCTCAGGTGACAGCCCTGGGTTCTAACCCTGTGCCTTCCATGTCTTGGCTGTGTGTTCCTAGGGCGGCCACAGCCCCTCTCCAGCCTCAGTTGCCTCACCTGGGAAGAGAGGTGCAGGGCTTTTGCGATGATCATAATAGTTACCATCAATCGAGCATTAGCGACTTTCCAGCACCTTAAGGCAGTTACCCGGTGATCTGCACAGCCGCCCTCCCCTCGTTGGAGATGAGGAGACTGAGTCAGAGAGAGGTTAACCCAGACATTCCCAAGGTTGTAGATTGAGAAAGTGTTGAGTTGGGATTCGAACTCGAGTCTGTCTAAGGCCCCTAGCCCCTTCCTGACCCTGGAGCTTTCCACACCTCATGGCTCCACCAGACCCTGCATGAAGCTCCTGGTGGGCAAACTGTGCACCTTCACTTTAAACGTTGAGGGAAAAATACACATAACCTACAGTGTCCCGTCTCAGTCATCTTCACGTGTGCCGTTCTGTGGCATTAAGCACATTCACGCTCTTCAACCGTCACCAGAACTTTTCCATCTCCAGAACTTTCTCATCTTCCCAAACCGAAACTCTGTCCCACCAAATGCTCACTGCCTGTCCTCCCTCCTGGCCCCTCGCACCCTCCGTTCTACTTTCTGTGTCTATGAGTCTGATGACTCCAGGGACCCCATGAGAGTAGAATCCCACAGGATTTGTCCCTTCGAGCCTGGCTTATTCCACTGCATGACGGCCTCAAGGCTCATCCAGGAAGCAGCAGGTGTCCGGCTTTCCTTCCTTTTTAAGGCTGAGGAATATTCCACTGCATGGGGGGACCACGTCATTTTATCCATGATGCCTTCACTTTTCAGCTCTTGTTCACATCTGTATGTGTAAGCTGGAGCATCCCTTGATGGAGGAGGGATCTCAGGGAGTGGGTGAGCCTCTCCTCTTTCCAGGGTCATCCTTCACTTTGTGGGGGCAGCCCACCTTCCTGGACTTCCAGCTGAGGGGCGGCCCAATTTAACAAGCACTTTGGGAGGTTGAGGTGGGCGGATCATGAGGTCCAGAGATTGAGACCATCCTGGCCAACATGGTGAAACCCTGTCTCTACTAAAAACACAAAAAAATTAGCTGGGTGTGGTGGTGCATGCCTGTAGTCCCAGCTACTCAGGAGGCTGAGGCAGGAGAATCGTTTGAACCTGGGAGGCAAAGGTTACAGTGAGCTGAGATCGCGCTACTGCACTCTAGCCTGGCGACAGAGCAAGACTCCATCTCAAAAAAAAAAAAGGGTTGTCCAGTTACATGTGCATGCCAGGTAATCAACAAATGCTTTTTATTTTTATTTATTTATTTGTTTAGAGACAGAGTCTTGCTCTGTCGCCCAGGCTGGAGTGCAGTGGCATGATCTGTGCTCACTGTAACCTCCACCTCCCAGGTTCAAGTGATCCTCCTGCCTCAGCCTCCTGAGTACCTGGGATTACAGGCACCCATCACCATGCCTAGCTAGTTTTTTTGTATTTTTAGTACAGACAGGATTTCACTATGTTGGCCAGCCTGGTCTCTAACTCCTGACTTCAGGTGATCTGCTTGCCTCGGCCTACGAAAGTGCTGGGATTACAAGCATGAGCCACCCCACCCAGCCAACAAATGCTTTTTAAATATAGGTATGTCCCATGCAGTGTGTCCCCTAAAGAACGATGTGTTGTTCATCTGAAACTCAGATGTTACCAGGCGTCCTGTGTTTGATGTGACAACCCTGTCCACAGCCCTGGCACGGAAGGGGCAGTCGCTGAGGGTGCAGTCTTGGGGTGAGGGTCCCTGTGATGGCAGCCTGTGTCCAGCTTGGACTGGCCGTGGGAAGGCCACTGTCTGGGCGGGTCTGGCCTTGGTAAAGGGCCACCCCCTGAGACCCACCGAGCCTAGTTCCAGTTTCCTCCTCACAACCCCAGCCTGGAAGGGCGTTCGGGTGTGGAGCAAGCCACAGGGTTTCCCCCCAGTGTGGTTCGCATTGGGGTGCCGGGTGGTTCCGAGTTAGCTGCCCCCTCTGCCTCCTCCCCGTGCCCACCACAACTGCCCCCAGTGCTGGGACCTCTGGGCAAGAAGCTGAGGCTGACACTCTGGAAAGGTGTGCAGTGGTGCTGTGGGGTCCCTGGGGTCCGGTCCACATACATCCCTGCTTGCCCGGCTCTTGGCATCCTGCAGGAGAAGGTGCCACGGCCTAGTGGGTGGGAGGGCAGGAGCCCCATCACTGGAGTCGGAGGTTGCTTTTGATGTTGATGGCAGTGAGGTTGCTTCCGATTTTGATGGCAGTGAGGTTGCTTCCGATGTTGATGGCAGTGAGGTTGCTTCCGACGTTGATGGCAGTGGACTTGCCTCCAGGTTAGCTGTCTCCCCAAGCAGCTTTGGGGGTACAGAATGACCGACCAGTGTGGGAGCCCAAACATCCTACCCCCTTGCCTGAAAGTGGGACGAGGCTGAAGCTGACCTCTTGCTGAGACCACCTCATTCAGCCCCGTCCTCTGCTGCCACGTCCTTCCTCCTGGTACCCCCCTTCTCCAGCCCCAAAGAAGTCACGTTCACAGGATCCCCAGCTCAGGCTCTGCTCCTGGAGAAGCTGCCCTCAGAGGCTGTGTGGCCGATTCCTTTTTCAACGGAGAGGCTGCAGCGTGTGGCAGCTGCCACCATCTCTTGGAGTGAGGCAGCCTCAGGGGCTCTGTCCGGGGCTGCAGCCTGATTGGTGATCTTTGCATGCCCCTTCTCTGCCCTGGCTGGGCCATGTGCCACATGGGGTGTGAGGGGCCTGCAACACAAGTCCCTCTGGGGGCTCGTGATGTGGTTGAGCTGGAAGATACATTCTGGAACATGTAAGACCCCAGCCACTGTCCTGAGTCTGGATGCCGCGGGTGCCGGGCATGGGGGCTCTGGGCCCGGGCACTGGGGTGCTTGGAGGTGCTGTGGAGGAGGGGTGGGGCTGGCTTGGAGCCCATGGGATTCGATTGGAGGGTGGGAGTGTGAGAGAGGAGAGAGCGTGAACAGAGCCTTGGACAGAAAAGCCTGGAAGGATCAGGACCCTTTGGGGGGTGGTGGGTGAAGGTGGCGGGGTGTGGGGATACCCTCGGGACGGACAGGTCACTTGAGGCTACAGGACTTTGAATTCCACACTTAGTTTGGATCCCACCCTCTGGTGTGGGGTGTGTGAGTGGAGGGGGCCTGGCTAGGGAAAGGGGAGGGGCAGTGGGGAGTGGAGGGCTGCTTCGCTCCGAGGGATGGCGGCACCTGCCACCCGCTGCAGCCTCTCCGTTTAAAAAGTGACTGGCAGAACAGGAGCAGCTGCTGCCAGCTCCTGTCCATTTTGTCCTCTGAAAAGAGAGGTCGGGGTGGCCAGGTCCTCATTTTTCAGGAGACAGAAGGGAGCTGAATTTTTATGTGAAATCTCTTGGTTTTGAGTTGTTAGCGGGTAATTCCAGTGTTTTATGAAAACAGCGGTGGGACGAATAAAACCTACGTATCAGTAAGTCTCGGCCTCCAGGCCTCTGGTCTGCAGCCTGTGCCACCGTGAGTTGGAAGAGTGGTGGACAGACTCTGTTCTCCCCGCAAAAGCCCTTTCCAGGGTGGCACGTCCACGCCGTTAGTGCCCGGCTGCAGGGAGAAGCTCAAATGACAAATGAGGCTTGAGGTTTGCCGTGTTGGGCGTCGTGCTGAGGCTCAGTCGTCCTCACGGTGACCTTTGGCATGAGGAGTCCTGGTTCCACTCTACAGACGAGGACAGTGAGGCCAGCGGGGCCCAGAAACTTGACTGAGTCACAGCTTACAGAGCAAGACATGGGCCCAGGTCTGCTGACCGGGTTTCCTTTTTATTTTATTGTGGTAAGAGAAATACAAAATGTACCATGTTAGCTACTTTTAAGTATACAATTCAGTGGTATTAATTACATTCACGGTGTTAGGTAGCTGTCATCACTGTTTACTGCCAAGACTTTTCCATCATCCTACTGCAAAACTCTGTCCCTATTCAACACTGACCCCACAACCCTCCCCAGCCCCTGCACCCACCGCGCTTTCTGCATCTCTGAGTGTGACTACTCTTAAGGACCCCGTGTACATGGAATCATCCAATATGTGGCCTTTTGTGCCCAGCTCAGTTCACTCTGTGTAATGTCTTCAGCGTTCATCCACATTGCAGCCTGTGTGAGAATGTTCTACCTTTTCAAGGCTGAATGATGTTCCATCGTATGGACGGACCGCATGGCGTCTGTCCATTTACCAGGTGATGGACTTGTGGGTTGCCTTTACCTTTCCAGCCATGGAAACAGTGCTGCTGAGAACCCAGGTGCACAGGCAGCTGCTGCAGTCCCCACCCTCCCTTCTTTTGGGGATATCAGGTCTGCTGATTTTATGTCTGAAGGTCATGGGCCACTGCCTCTTCTCTCTGCCCTTGAATCTCTTCCATGGTGTGTCCACTGTGTGGTCTTCCACACGCTTCTTGGATATCTCCAGCAATGGGGAGCTCACTGTCTCCCAGAGCAGCCCATTCAGGGCTTAGTGTGTAGCCCACACCTGTGTCCCTGTAGCTGCCACTCATTAGCCTCCTGACCCAGGACGCGTTTCCTTGTCCCCTTGGCAGGGGCTCCGTGTTCACTCTGGGTTCTGTGGTCCTCACTCTGCACCACAGACTCTGATGCCTCCCTTCTCCCTCCCCGATTTCCAAGAGAGAACAAGATCTAGCCATCAGAAGCAGGATGGAGGTGTCTTCAAAAACATCCACTGGTGATAGAAGTTGTAGGAAGGCACCATGGTCTGTCTGCCTCCACACAAACCTCACCAGGTTTCGTCAAGATAGCACACCAGGAGTGGTGTGGCTCATGCCTGTAATCACAGCACTTTTGGAGGCTGAGGCAGGATCGCTTGAGCCCATGAGTTAGAAACCAGCCTGGCCAACATAATGAGTCTGCCATCTCTACAAATAATTTAAAAGATAGTGGAGCATGGTGGTGCAAGCCTGTAGTCCCAGCTGCTCAGGAGGCTGAAGCAGGAGGATCGCCTGAGCCCAGGGATTCCTGGCTGTTGTGAGCTGTGATAGTCTCACCGCGCTCCAGCCTGGGCAACACAGCAAGAACCTGTCTCAAAAAACACAAAACAACAGGAAGCTCAGACAGGACTGTGGCTGCTTCCACCCTGTCCGTGGCCAGGCTGTGCCCCCTCCTCTGTCGCTCGACACTCACCCCGTTCTCATTTTCTCCCCAGGGACCTACCAGGGCCAGTGGGTCGGTGGCATGCGCCAGGGCTATGGCGTGCGGCAGAGCGTCCCGTATGGCATGGCTGCGGTCATCCGCTCACCCCTGAGGACGTCCATCAACTCCCTGCGCAGCGAGCACACCAACGGCACGGCGCTGCATCCCGACTCCTCTCCGGCGGTGGCCGGCAGCCCGGCCGTGTCCCGCGGGGGCTTCGTGCTCGTGGCCCACAGTGACTCCGAGATCCTCAAGAGCAAGAAGAAGGGGCTGTTTCGGCGCTCGCTGCTGAGCGGGCTGAAGCTGCGCAAGTCGGAGTCCAAGAGCAGCCTGGCCAGCCAACGCAGCAAGCAGAGCTCCTTCCGCAGCGAGGCGGGCATGAGCACCGTCAGCTCCACGGCCAGCGACATCCACTCCACCATCAGCCTGGGCGAGGCTGAGGCCGAGCTGGCGGTCATCGAGGACGACATCGACGCCACCACCACCGAGACCTACGTGGGCGAGTGGAAGAACGACAAACGCTCCGGCTTCGGCGTGAGCCAGCGCTCGGATGGGCTCAAGTACGAGGGCGAGTGGGCCAGCAACCGGCGCCACGGCTACGGCTGCATGACCTTCCCGGACGGCACCAAGGAGGAGGGCAAGTACAAGCAGAACATCCTCGTCAGCGGCAAGCGCAAGAACCTCATCCCCCTGCGGGCCAGCAAGATCCGCGAGAAGGTGGACCGTGCCGTTGAGGCCGCTGAGCGGGCCGCCACCATCGCCAAGCAGAAGGCTGAGATCGCGGCTTCCAGGTAGGAGGGCAAGGGGGCGGGGGGCCCTTCTTGGTGCCCAGAAGGTGTTTGTGAGCCCAGTCTGTTCAGTCCTGCTGTCGCTCAAGGCCTTGGGCTAGGCCCAGTTTGAGGCCTACACTGGTGTTTCTCAAACTATGCCCCCATGGAACCCTAGGGTTCCCTGGAGGTTCTCAGAGGTGACTGTGGTCAGGACTGGTACAGAGGAATGGTTGATTTGTGGGGGTGTAGAGGCCTACAGCCTCCTTAAACTGAGCAGTGTCTCTTTGTTCTATATGCTGATGTTTAGTGTAAAATATTGGTGAATAAAGAAGGTGGTCTGTTCCGTTGGTACAATGCATTGGAGTGCTGCTGTGCTGGCTAGTAGGGGTGACACCACCAGGTGGGGGTGGCAGGTCCAGCACTGCAGGGCTGTGGGAGGTGGCTAGGAGCTGCCTCAGCTACCCAGACCTGCGATCTAGATTCTTCCGGGACCCTGGGAGATGACAGCAGTTGGGAGGCCAATTCCGAGTGCCTGGCAAGGGGCTCATGCAGGCCTGGTGCTTTGGGGGCAGCCACTGTTCTGAATCGGCTGCATGACTTACGGAATTTGGGGTCCAGTGGGGCGTCTAGGCCCTAAGGAATGGGTCCAGAGGTGACTGTGGGTGGGATTGACGTGGCTTGTGGGTACCTTTAGGGGTGGGTGCAGGGTGGGGCCTTTAGGGCTGGAGGAAGGCGCCCAGGGTCTGGCTCCTGTGGAGGTGAGTGTGTGAGCCAGGGGCTGGTCCCCGCCAGGCTGTGGCTGGCAGGAGCCACCTGCTGCAGGTTGGAGGAAGTTCCCCTGTGGAAAGCCACGGGCCCCACAGGTAGGCATTTGGGTTCTAAAGTAACTGAGGTTACTAAAGGGCTTTGTCAAGACTTGAGAAGGCATTTCAGAAAACCCAGAGCCTTTGCTTTCCACCGGCATTTGCTTTCCTGGGCCAGACGAGGGCCCTTGGGGTAGCCCGGAGAGTCTTGGGGCAGGGATCTGGGAGCTGCGGGGGAGGCCATGGGCTGCCCAGGCAGGAGGCTTCCCAGGGCATGTTCCCCTGCGTCTTTCTGGATGGCTTTGTGTTCTCAGCCAGGGGCAGACCTGGAGTTCCTCCAGGAAAGCTCCCACCTTGGGTGCGGCTCAGCCCTTCCCGACCTGTCGCTAATTAAAGTTCAGCCCATTTGGTTCTGATTTTCAGTGACCTTTGATCTATAGTGAAAAACAAAAATGGTGGCTGCGGTTTGTTGGCAGAATATGTTGCTCGCAACTTCTATTGTTTTAGAGGGAATCAAGATCGATTCCAAGAAGCCGAAAGAAACATGGAATTACTACCTGACACCGAGGTCCAAACTCGCTGTTTGTCCCTCCCTGCTCCCTCAGAAATGTTCAGGCAGGGAAATAAACAGCAGCCCACGTGTGACTACTCATCTGGGGTTTTAAGAACAAATTAGAATCAGTAGTTATTTTTTCCATCATAAATGTAATACTTGTTCCACAGGAAAATAAATAACACTGAGAAGGGAGAAAGCAGCATTAGCTCTGGTCTGATGGATCGGCCGAGCGCTCTCCTTGGCATTTTGGTGAATTTCTTTCCTCTGTGTTTTGTTTTTCGACCCTTTCTATTTTGTGTAGTTGCTTTTTTGACCCTAGTGGACAAGAAGCAGTTTTGGGGGCTGGGGGACAGCGGCGTCACGGAATTGAGGAAGCTCGTGGCAGCTTCCGTGTGACCTGCAGATTGGTTCATGAGTTCATTGGTTCATGAGTTCTCAGCAGGTCGAGGACTTAGTGGACAGTGCCCTGCAGGACTGAGCTTATTTCACAGCCTTGGCACTGGGTGGATGTCTGTAGGACTGGGGGGACATGGGACCTGAGATAGTTTTCAGACGAATTCCCCTAGACATTAAGAGAAGCGGGTTCCCATTAAGGAGCCAAGGTGGCATGGACAGGGCTGGGGGCAGCACAGGTGAGGAGCTGCCCCAAGGCAGGTTGTCAGCCTCTCTGGACCTCAACTTTTAATCTCTGAAGGCCTGTGAAGCTTAGGTGGTAACAGCTCCCTTCCTGGGGCATCCAACCTCTTCCTGGGGTTTTGGGGGGCCCGGGGGCTCTGTGGAGCATTGTTGGGGGAGATGCCTACGTATAAGTGGGCATCATGCTGGGGTGAAAGCCCAGGGGCTGGGCCGGGAGGGCGAGACCTGAGACCCATGCAAAGGAGCCGGGGCCAGGGTGGGGTGGGCGCGGCTCCTACTGAGTCCCCAGCCCTTGGGACGCTGGCCAGCCAGCCTTGGCATGGCCAGCGTCCCTGTGTCTCCTGGGGAGGCATTTTACTTAATGGACAGAAGGACAGACAGACGGGTGGAGGGAGTGAGAGGGAAGGGATGGGTTTGCAGGCTGGTGCAGCTGTGAAACTGACGGAGCCCACCCCCCGCCAACCCCCCGACAGCCTTTGAGACCCAGCAGCCCATGCTCCCTGGCAGGTTGGGGCTTGCCTTCTGCACTGGCGGTGTCCGAGCTGACTCCGTCCCTTCGCCCGAGCAGGCGTCGCGGGCAGGGAGGTGGTTCCTGCTTCCGCATGCGCACAGCTGGGGTCTTGGATCTAGCTCCTTTGTGAGAAAGGGACTGGCTCACCCACCGTGTCCTGCTGTCCACACACACGGCTCTGCACACCACTCACGGCCTCCTCACTGCTGTGCACAGCCTGCACATCCATGCGCACCCGTGGAGCCAGGGTGTGCGGCTGCACAGGTGCGCCTAGGTGGAGGTCTCCAGGTCACTGGAACTTAAAGTGTCCAAGAGAGGAGGTGTCAGGCCTCAAAGGGGCACTAGGAACCGGCGTCTCACCCTTGCCTCTGAGACCTGCAGACCCGCGTCCAGCCTGGGCTGTCGTGGCTGAGTGCCCCAGGCCGGTCGCCTCCCCTCTCTGGGCTGGGTTCCCCGCTGAAGGGGGGCGGGGCTCCCTGCTCCCTGTAGTGGCCTCGGCGTGGGGCCGGGCCTGTGGTTGCACCATCTCCATTGGTGTCATCCTCCCCCAGCCCTGCTGTGACAGGCATGGGAGGCAGGTGTGTTTGTGAGCTCACTGGTGTGACCCTCGGAGGTGGGAGGCTACACAGTATTTTTGGTCATCAGAGGATGGAGGATGAGCCTGCATTCTGGGCTGCAGGGCCTGGAGCTGTGCTTTCTCAATGGACTTAGAATTTAGGAAAAAAAGGAGGGAAGAGAGTCTGCCGCCCTGGAGAGTGAAGCTCATGAATGGCTGGCTCAGGCGCCCACAGCCCCAGGGCCAACCCTCCACTGGAGCGTGAGAGCGGCCGCACCACGTGGGCTGAGGAGTGACTGGCCCCGGGCGGGCTCCTGCCACTGTCACAGTCGAGAGATGCGAGGGAGCTGTAGGGCAGCTGGCACTGTCCTCACCCGCCCCGGCCGGCAGGGCTTGTCAGGCCGCGTGAAGTGAGAAACGGTTTGCGGTGTCCTCCGCGGAGTGCCGGGCCCTTCCCCGGAGAGCAGCTCTGCAGGGAAGGGAGGTGGGTTTTCCTGGAAAACGGGGCGGGAGGTGTGGAGCTCGGAGAGACTGAGGTCCTGCACTGCTAAGGGGACTGGCCCCGGCCCTGGGCTGGGAGTGGGGGAGCTGGGACTCAGCCCAGGGTGGAGTCACCATGGGTTCTAAGGCACAGGATGGATACCCTCCTCGGCCATGTGACATCATTGTCTGGGATGCGCCCGGTGTTCGGAGCCTTTGAGGCTCCCCAGGTGCCTGGAGGGCTTGTAAAAATGGTGGTCAGGCCCCACGCCCCAGACTTTGTCTCATCATGTCTAGGTGGGGCCCCAGCACCTGACGCTGACCTGGTCCCCAGGACGCAGATGCTGCTGGCCTGAGCGCTCCCGGCTGTCTCCTGTCTGGTGTGGGTGCTGCCGCCGGGAGGCCTCGGCCCCACGGGGAGATGAGGCATCACACACGCAGCCACAACACGGGTGGGAGGCAGAGTCCAGCCCAGCAAGGGTGTGGCAGTGGAGACGAGGGAGGGGTGAAGCGGGTGGTTCCAGGAGGTTCCGTCTGGGTGAGACCCTCTGCTGCAGAGAGGGGCGGGAGCCATTGGCCCCGCGGAGCTGAGGTCAGGTGAGAAGGGGCTGCAGTCTCTTCTGTGCCATTCTCCTGTGGGGTCAGCCTCACCCCAGTGGGAACTCCCACTAGTGAAAGTCTGAGATGGCCCTATCCTGCCGTGTCGCCTAGCAGTGCACCCCAGGGCATTCGGCCCCTCCTGCCTTCACACACTCAAGACGTTTTCATGACTCATCTCCTGCCAGGAGGGCATACACAGGGGACCTTTGCATGGCACTGCCTGTCCTGAACGCCTCGCTGTCCCCAGGTGGACATAGGAATTCATCACAGTCCTCCTCGAAGCCCGGGTTGCTCTAGAAGATGAAACTCAATTGCTGTCCTTGGTCTGCTGCTCACTAGAGGCCCTGGGTTGGGAATCGGAATGTAAATGTGTCACCCATCCTAGAGAAGAAAGTCCTGCAGTGTGACATGGCTTCATTTTCAACAGCTGAGACCCTCTGCCACAACAACTCTCACAGCCCCCTCATCCCCACCCGCCGTGGAAACCTAAAAGCAGAAAGCTCTGGTGGAAGCCGAGCTGGGGGTGATGGGGCAGATTGTAGCCCGTTTCTCCTTCCCGTCCCCCTCCCCACTTTGGCCCCTGGGACCTGCTCAGAACCCCAGGGTGAAGGTTCATGGCCCAGGAGACATCTCAAGTGTGACCCATTGGCTGCCTCTGCTGTGGGAGAGGGAGAGACGGGGTGGCCCATGTGAAAGCTATGCCTCCTGCAGCCCCGCAAAGCCTGCAAGAGCTCAGCCAGGATTTGATGGCGTCGTTTCTGCTGGGACCCCCTCTCTGCTGCGTCTCGTGCAAACGTTGCTGTGAAGAGATGCCAAGGGGTTTTGCAAAGCAGAAACCCAAGCTGAGAGGAGGAGAAGGGATTGTTCTGGGGGCCAGGCCCACCTTGATTCAGGGGGTTTCACTTCATTGTGCTTTGCAGATGCTGTGTTTTTACAGATTGGAGGTTTGTGGCACCCGTGCATGGGGCAAGCCTATTGGTGCCGTTTTCCCAACAGCACGTGTTCACATCGTGTCTCTGTGTCACACTTTGGTAATTCTCATGGTATTTCAAGCTTTTTCATGATTATATCTGTTCATGGTGATCTGTGATCAGTGGTCTCTGAGGTTACTAGTGTGGTTATTTTGGGATGCCACACATCGCACCCATATAAGACAGTGAACTTAATAAATGCTCTGCATTCTGTCCAATCCTCCAACCAGCCGCTCCCCCATCCCTCTCTCTCCTCTGGTCTCCCTATTCCCTGAGACACAACAGTATTAAAATTAGGCCAGTTAATAACACTACAATGGTCTCTAAGTGTTCATGTGAAAGAAGAGTCTCACATCTTTCACTTTAAATCAAAAGCTGGAAATGATAAAGCGTAGAGAGGAAGGTGTGTCAAAAGCCGAGACAGGCCTCATGCACCAGGCAGCCTAGTTTTGAATGTAAAGGAAAAGTAATTGAAGAAAATTAAAAGTGTTACTCCCGTGAATACATGAATGATAAGGGAGTGAAACAATCTTATTGCTGATATGGAGAAAATTTTAGGGTCTGAAGAGAAGATCAAACTAACCACAAGCCTGATCCAGAGCAAGGCTCAACTCTAATGCTGTGAAGGCTGAGAGAGGTGAGGAAGCTGCAGAAGAGCTGGAAACGAGGAGAGGTTGGTTCATCAGGTTTAAGGAAAGAAGCCGCTTCCAGAACATAAAGTGCAAGGTGAGGGAGCAGGTTACCCAGAAGATCTGGCTGAGATTGTTGATGAAGGTGGCTACACTAAACAGATTTTCGGTGTCGATGGAACAGCTTTCTATTGGAAGGAGATCCCGTCTAGGACTTTCATGCTAGGAAGAAGCTAATGGCTGGATTTGAAGGACAGGCTGACTCTCTTGTTAGGGGCCAGCACAGCTGGAGATGTTAACTTGAAGCCAGTGTTCATTGAACATTCCAAAAATCCTAGGGCCCATAAGAATTGTGTAAAATCCACTCTGTGCTCTAGAAATGGAACAACAAAGACCTGGGTGGCTGCACGGCTTACAGCATGGTTTCCAGAATAGTTTTAAGCCCAGTGTTGTGATCTACTGCTCAGAAAAAGATTCCTTTTAAAATATTACTACTCACCCCGGAGCGCCCATGGAGATGTACAGGAAGATGAATGTTGTTTGCGTGCCTGGTAACATAACATCCAGCATGCAGCTGTGGATCAAGGACTAATTTTGACTTTCAGGTCTTATTATTTAAGAAATACATTTTGTAAGGCTGCTATAGATAGTGATTTCTCTGATGGATCTGGGCAAAGTCCATTGAAAACCTTCTGGAAAGGATTCACCATTCTAGATCCCATTAAGAACATTCGTGATTCAAGGTTGGAGGTCAAAACATCCACATTAACAAGAGTTTAGAAGAAGTTGATTCCAGCCCTCAAGGACGGCTTTAGGGGCTCAAGACTTCAGTGGAGGAAGGACTGCAGACGTGGTGGAAATAGCAAGAGAACTGGACTTAGAAACGGAGCCTGCCGATGGGACTGCGTTGCTGCAAGCTCACGACCATACTTGAAAGACTGAAGAGTTGCTGCTTAGGGGTGAAACGAGAAAATGGTTTCTTGCGATGGAATCTACTCCTGGCGAAGATGCTGCAGACATTGTTGAAGTGACAGCAAAGATTTAGAATGTTCCTTCAATGTAGTTGATAAAGCAGCAGCAGAGTTTGAGGGGATTGACTCCAGTTTCCAATGAAGCTCTACTGTGAGTCAAATGCTATCAAATAGCATCACATGCTACAGAGAAATCTTTTGTGAAAGGAAGAGTCCATTGATGCAGCCAACATTGTTGTCGTTCTTTTTTTTGTTTTTTTTGTTGTTGTTGTTTTGAGATGGAGTCTTGCTCTGTTGCCCAGGCTGGAGTGCAGTGGCACGATCTTGGCTCACTGCAAGCTCCGCCTCCCAGGTTCACGCCATTCTCCTGCCTCAGCCTCCCAAGTAGCTGGGACTACAGGCGCCCACCACCGCGCCCAGCTAATTTTTTTAGTATTTTTAGTAGAGATGGGGTTTCACCATATTAGCCAGGATGGTCTCGATCTCCTGACCTCGAGATCCGCCCACCTCGGCCTCCCAAAATGCTGGGATTACAGGCGTGAGCCACTGCGCCCAGCCTGTTGTCTTATTTTAAGAAGTTGCCGCCTCAGCCTTCAGCACTCACCACGCTGATCACCCACAGCCAAGCCAAGACCCTCCACTGAAGGCTCAGATTATTGTTCACATTTTTTAGCAACAAAGTATTTTAAAATTAAGATTTGCAATTTTTGAAGATATAATGCTATAGCATGCTTCATAGACTACAATATAGTAGAAACATAACTTTTTTCTTTTTCGAGACAGGGTCTTACTCTGCCGCCCAGGCCGGAGCGCAGTGGTGCCATCACGACTCACTGCAACCTTCACGTCCCGGGCTCAAGTGATCCTCCTGCTTCCGCCTTCCGAGTAGCCTGTGGGGAGGGTGCACGCAGCTGGGCTAGGATGGCCTGGCTGGGGTCAGCCCCCGTCTGTCCTGGAGGCCAGGCAGGTGCGGAGCTTATGGAGGTGGCCACCTAGATGATGGTGCCCACTCTCGTGAGTTGAGGCCCTTGGATCTCTGTGGCAGTCAGCAGGACTGTGGTGGCCGCCGGTGTGCTGGTTGTCAGCTGATGTCCCTGTCTGTGATTTTTCCATGTGAGTGCAGCCGTGACTGGGCATGTAGATCAGAGGTGACAAGTCCTGGGCACCTCTGCCACTCTTCTTCCTGCCCTGCACCCACTACAGACACAGCTAATTGGTGGCTGCGTTGAGAATCTTGTCACCAGGCAGGCCCTTCTGTCGGCTCAGGACTGTCCTGGGGGCATAGCAGGAAGTGAACTGCAGGGGGAAGTTGGGGCCTGGTTGCTGAGGAGGGCAGTGCATGGTCTCCAAGCTGGTCAGTGCCTGGGGCGGGGACTAGAATTCTCACCCAGGCCTCTGCTCTTGGTCCTGTTCCTCCTTTCACACCCTTCACACCCAGGCTGGGTTCAGGGATCCTTGTTGATGATGGCCTTGAAATGTCCTCTGAACAGCGTTGCTCTGGGGGTGTGCAAAACCCAGGGTGAGACCTGCTCTGAAAGGGGCTTCCAGATCCCTTTGTGTCTCCAGCACCTGCCGTGTGCCTGCCCCAAGCTGGGGTCTGTGAGCTGTGCCTCAGGGCCCCTGCCTGTCCCCGCTCTGCTCTCCGCTGTGGCTTGCTGGCTGCAGGGTTCTCCAGTGAGTGAGGGATCCCCGCTGGCCATGCCTGGAGCTGAGGGTGGAGGGAGGCCCAGCAGGAAGCCCCACAGGTAGGCCCCAGTGAGGGTGCATTATCTACAGGAAAGTTGCCTGGGACACTCTAATGGGCCGTCTAGGAAATGCAGCCTTTAAGGACCTGAAATGGAGGGGGATATTTTTAGTTTTTAAAATTTATTTCTCATTAAAATTATAACACAGCCTCGTAAAAATATTAAAGCAGCGAGACAGATGTGTCGGGGTTATGTATATGAAGGAGGTAGCACAGTTCTCATCACGGGTGTGCTTAGTGTCCCCCTAAAGTTCATGCCAGTGAATGTGATCGTGACTGTAATTGGAAATAGGGTCGTTGCAGATGTAATTAATTAAGATGAGGTTCTTCTGGAGTCGAGTGGGACTGGTGTCCTTAGAGGAGAAGAGACACGGACCCAGACGCCACGTGGGACAGAGGCCTGCTGTCTACACCCGTGCAGAGGAGACAACAAGGAGAGTGGGGCATGACCCCTGCCGTGGACACTCGCCTCCAGGAAGGCAGCCAGCTGCCCATCTTTGGTGCGGTCATCTCTGCAGGCGACAGAATGGCAGAGTGGCAGTCTGATCACTCTACTCCATTGTGTGAGAGTCCCCGGGATGAAGACCAGGCTCCCCAGCAGGACCTGCGGCCCTCATGGAGTTCTGGCCTTGTTTTCGGCTGTTGCCTGGCTGATATTCTGCACATCTGCCCACCGTCCTCTGGGCGGTCGACGAATACATTGTGCCTTCCTCTTTGCATATGCTGGTCCCTCTGCTGGCAATGCCCTTCCTTCTTGGTGAGCTCCAATGCATCCCTCAAGACTCAGTTCAGATGCGCCTCTGTGGACTCATCCCCAACTCCCAGACGGGGTTGGCTGCTCCCTTTTTCAGATCCTGAAACACTTACTTTTCCCCCTTTATGTGGGCATTTATCTGATAGTAGAGTTTTTCTGTACTGTTGGAATTGTGAGTGCCCTGAAGCTAGGTCAGCTTCCTTCTCAGCATTCAGCAGGCGGTGGGGGAGGAGGGAAGGAGAGGAACTTCCTAATAAAGATGAACACCTCTTTGTGGTTAGGTCAGACCAGCCTGTGCCTGTGCGACCTGGTGCAGACCTTCACCTCTCAGAGCCTCGGCTTCCTCATCTGAGCCTCAGGCACGACAGTCTGCTAGACTCTGCTTCCCGGTGGCAGCTGGGGAATGGGATGGGAAGGACCCCTGGGATGCTCAGGTCATCCCTGCCACCAGAACGTCCCCAGAGTCATGACCATCAGCATCTCAGCCTCGCTGCTTTTACCTTGGGATCCGCGGGGGCAGGACGCAAACCCCGCACGCTCGCTGCGCAGTAAGCTGCAGGGGCTTCTCCAGCAGCACCGCTGAGGCCTGCCTACCACGTGGAGATGCTGCTCCCGTGGGCTCTGACCACTGCTCTGCCCTCTTCTCACAGGAACCAGCGACCACTCGGCCCGGCGTAACCACACATGTCCACTGGTCACCTGGTGGCCTTCGACAAGAACGTGTGATAAATCCCTGCCGGAGTGCGGCTCCGGGAAAACGCTGTCACCGCAAACCAGCTCCTCTTTGTTGCAGGCCCCCGGGGGCATGGCCCGGCAAGTTTCCCTAGCCAGGGGCCAGTTTGCCTTGGGTCAGTGGGCAGCGCCTGGGAGTCGAGTGTCTCAAATGGGGTCCTGCTTGGTTTCTCCTTGAAGGTCTGGCAGGGTCAGACCCTGCATCGGCAGTAACCGCGGAGATGGGAGAGCCGAGTCTGCCGCTGTGGGCTTCCTGGGCCTTCCCGCCACCCCCGCCAGGGCCCTTGGGCTGCATATTCGAGGCGTGCAGCCTGCCAGGCCCTCTGGCCTCCCTGCGTGGCCACCAGGGAAAGTGGCTTCACTTTGCTGAGCCTCTGTCTCCCTGGTTACAAAACAAATAATTTTATTTTTTGAGACAGGGTCTTGTTCTGCTCTGTCCCCCAGGCTGGAGTGCAGTGGTACGATCATAGCCCACTGCAGCCTCGATCTCCTGAGCTCAAACGATCCTCCCACCTCAGCCTCCTGAGTAGCTGGGATCGCAGGCGTGCACCACCACGCCCAGCTAACATTTTTATGTCTTGTAGAGATGGGGTCTCACTATGTTGACCAGGCTGGTCTCCAACTCCTGGCCTCAAAAATTCTCCTGCCTCAGCCTCCCAAAGTGCTGGGATTACAGGCGTGAGCCACTATGCCTGGCCAATAATGTTCTATTTTAATTTCCTGTATTCCCTAAATAGTCATAACCGTTTCCAAGGGCGATATTCAGAACACGTAACGAGTGCAGTGCAGGCACCAGCCCACGTCCCGGCCCCCTGTGTGGGGAACCAGTCTGGCCATCTCATGGTCCCTGCGTCTGCTCTGCCCACCTCGTAGGAGGCTCTGGATTGAATGAGGTTGGACAGAAAGTGCTGACTGTGAGCCTGGCCCTGAGTCCGCTCAGGGGTCTCACTTGCCACTCTGCTGCTGTCACTGCGCCGTTCCCTTTGCCCACATGCCCTCCTGGCCTCTGCACAGATGTCCTGAGTGGGACTGCTGGGAGTGGGGCATTGCTGCGTGGCAGTGGAGCCTCGATAGTGGGTCTCTCGGGGGATTATTGGCAAGCTGCACCCCTTGAAAGTTAACCGATGGGGGTGCATGGCGTGAACTTCCCTTCCTGAGCTGGTCAGCCCAGTGTATGCTGTGAGCCAGGAGCCCTGAGGGCGTCTCTGCCTGCCTATCTCAGAGCACACTCTCAGTGTTGCAGGTGCCGTGACACCTATTTTACAGCCCAGGAAACAGAGTCTTTCATACTGTTCCTTCCAGCCGAACCCTCAGCTGGAGTCACTCCAGAAGCCGCAGGCAGGAGAGCTCCCACAAAGGACTGGATGCAAACCTTCCTGAGACGGGGGGTGGGTTAGGATTCCAGCAAAGGAAGCTCTGAACACCAGAGTGGCCAGTCCATGGCATTTGTTGGGGGACTTACAGAGGGGGCTTCAGCTTCCTCGTGGGAATGGGGAGATGAGCCACGTTCTACCCCGGTATGTCTGCAACGACGGGATCAGATTACGGAGTTCACATGAGGGTGAAGGAACTTGGCTCAGGGCCGGGCCCAGTTTCCAGGCTTGATCTTGCAGTGTTTGGGGGCAACAACCTGAATAAATTAATCAGTCAGTGCCTGGGAACATTCAAGGCCCTGGCTTGGGTTCAAGCCTGCAGGAAAAACGTGCAACTGGCGGATCAGGGGCAGTTAGGACAGAGGACGAGGAGGAACGGGGTCCCCTACGTGCCGTGGGCATGTGCTCTTCTCTCTCCTGGTGTCCACTTTTCTCCTCTGCCTTGTGGCTCAGCTTGGACTGCCATAACAAAATACCATAGACTGGGTGGCAGAAATGCATTTTCTCCCCGTTCTGAAAACTGGACAGTCCAAATGCATGGTGCCTGTGGTGTTCTGACAGGGGATCACTCCTCGGGCTCCTTCTCGCTGTGTTCACGGGGCTTTCCTTGGTGCATGGAGAGGATCTCCCTCTCTTCCTCTTCTTATAAGGTCACCAGTCCCATCAGATTAGGGCCCCACCCATATGGCCTCATTTAACCTTAATTACCTCCTTAAAGGCCCTATCTCCACATATAGGCCCTTTTCGTAGCGGAGGCTTCACATAGGAACCTGAGGGGGACTCAGCCTGGAGCACCTGGTGTGTTAGGAGGAGGCCAGGCCAGCGCTGAGCACCCTGCCTGTGGGTGAGCCCTGCTTCTCAAGGAACAGTAATAAATAAAAAGGAGGAGGCCAAACTGACCAGACCTAAAATAACAGCATTGTAAGGTCTGACACCTGCCACGGCATGAATGAGCTGTAGAACGTGATGCTGAGTGAAGGAAGCCTGTCACAAAAGGACACATGTGGCATGTGAAATCTCTAGAACAGGGAGATTCATGGGGACAGGGAGTGGACTGGGTTACCAGGGGCTGGGGTGGGAAGAATGGGGAGTGGCTTCTTCATGGGTGTAGGGTTTCTGTTGAGGGTGACGACAGTACCCTGCAAGTAGACAGGTGACCGATGCACAGCGTTGAATGTACTGAATGCCACTGAACTGTGAACTTTAAAACTGTTAAAGTGGCAAGTTTTATGTTATATTTAAAAAATCATATATAGAAAGGATGTTGTATTAAACGAGAAAAACTCATTTCTCTCAAGTACCAGTCACTCAGTGTGGAGACTGCTCTTGAGGTCACTGTGCCCAGGCCTCTTCTGTCTTGAGCCAGTCCATCTCTGGGGTGTGACCCTAGCTTACCCCCATGACCACAGGAAGACCATGAGCTGGTCCTTTAAGGATGCAACCTGGGAGTTGCCCCGAGGACTGTGCTCACATTCTGTTGGCCAAAACTTGGTTACGTGACCACACCTAGCTGCAACGGAGGCTGGGAAATGTAGTCCTTAGTCTGGGGGCATGTGCCTGGCTGACAATTGGGCTTCAGTGCTGTGGGAGAGGAGGAGCTGGTGGCTGCCAGGGGATGGACAGCTGTCTCTACCACACCTGGCCTCACAGTGGTCACGCTCCAGGACATAAATGTCCCCTCTGCAGCAAAGATTTCCTGGGTGTGGAGGGGACTGGGGGCCCACACCCTGGTCTTCACAAGATGGTCTCCTACCCCGGAAGGCACCACGCGGCCCACGCTTCAGTGTGAAGACACCACCTGTGTGTTAATGGGCCTGACACCAACCTGGGTGCAGGGCAGGTATTCAGCAAACAGTGAATGGACACCAGGGAGCTGGCTACTATAGTGACCTCCTGAGGTCGCAGGGCTACCAAACAGTGCCCGGCATTTGCACCCCAGCTCAGGCGTCCCGGCAGGGATTCTGCATTGTCTGCCTTTGAAAAAAGGGTGGGGGAGTTAGGACAGGAATTTTCCCTGTTTCCCTCTCTCTCTCCTTCTCCCCCCCTTCTCCCCCTCTCTTTTTCCCTTTCTCTTTTCCTCCCTCTCTGTCCCTCCCTCTCTTTTCCTCTCTATCTCCCTATCTGCTTTGCTCTCTGTCTCTCTGTCCTATTTTTCTCCATCACTCTTCGTCCTTGTCTCTCTTTCTCGTTCTCTGTCACTCCGTTTCTGCTTTTGTTCCCCCTTCTCTCTCTCTCCCCTACCCCCCTGTTTCTCTATCTCTTCACCTGTGGATTCCTGAAACAGACCCAGGGCATGATGTCGTGGAAGGCAGGCCCTAGAGGCGTCCAGGTGACACCGTGTGGGCGTTTGTAAAGCAGGAGGCCCCAGCAGGTGGAGCAGGAGGACTCACCCCCCTGCAGTGGGTGGTCAAGAAGAGCTGCCTTTCCTAAGCCCCTCTCTCCTCCAGCCACCCCTCACCTGGGGCCTGCTGAGAGTGACAAGGTGGATTGGGGCTTGCTGTGAGGCTGGTGCTGAGGCAGGGGTGGGTGGCCCCCCAGCCCCCATTTCCTCCTCTCCAAATCCAGCCATCCCAGTTAATTATTTGCCCAGCAGGGCAGCTTGACTGGCGGTGTCTTGCTGAGCAATAAGCAGCTGAATAAGGGTGCAATTGCTGGAGGCGGGGGCGCAGTTGCAGACCTGGGCGGTCACTTAGTCTGGGACAGCTGCAGCAGCCACAGCGAAAGCCATGCAGCCCGCCCCATGCCTGGCTTTGTCGCGACGGCTGCTGGAACAGACGGGTGTGGTGGCTCATGCTTGTAATCTCAGCCCTTTGGGAGGCCAAAGCAGGCGGATCACTTGAGGTCAGGAGTTAGAGACCAGCCTGGCCAACATGGCAAGATCCCCTCTCTACTGAAAATACAAAAAAATTCAGCCGGGTATGGTGGCAGGCACCTGTAATCCCAGCTACTCAGGAAGCTGAGGCATTAGAATCACTTGAACCCAGGAGGTGGAGGTTGCACTGAGCCAAGATCAAGCCACTGCACTCCAGCCTGGGTGACAGAGTAAGACTGTCTCAAAAAAAAAAAAAAGAAAAAAAGAAAACTACACACACATACACACAACATAAAATGTATGATTTTGGCCAGGCACAGTGGCTCACGCCTATAATCCCAGCACTGGGAGGTTGAGGTGGGTGAATCACTTGAGGTCAGGAGTTCTGGACCAGTCTGGGCCAACATGGTGAAATTCCATCTCTACTAAAAATACAAAAATTAGTAGTGTATTAGTGGGTGTGGTGGCAAGTACCTGTAATCCCAGTTACTCAGGAGGCTGAGGCAGGAGAATTGCTTGAACCCAGGAGACGAAGGTTGCAGTAAGCCGAGATAGCACCACTGCACTCCAGCCTGGGCAACAAAGCAAGACTCCATTTCAAAAAAAAAAAGGATGATTTTTAACCATTTTTAAGTGTACCGTAAGTGGCATTAAGCATGTGGTGCAACCATGACCACCATCTATCTCCAGAACTCCTTTCACCTTGCAGAAATGACACCCTGGACCCTTGAAACACTAACTCCCCCTCCCAGGTTCCCTCCCCCAGCCTGGGGATTAAGCATCTAGCAGCTGCTGTCTGGAGAGGGATAGCATGGCCCTGCTCCGTCCCTTCTGGGCCCGTTGAGCTCTGCTGTGAAGGGGATTCCTTTCCTTGTCCCTGTCACTCCTAGTGTGGGGGTCGGGGGTACCAAGCCCCAGCCCTGCCACCTGGAAACCATGGGAAAGCAGCGTCACCTCCCTGTGCCTCAGTTTCCTCATCTGTAAAGGGGAGCTGAGGACAGGACCTGCCTCCGAGCCTGGGGAGAGACAGCAGTGCACAGGGACCAGCTGTGCATCTCAGTAATACGGAGAGAACTTTCCAGGCCAATGGCGTCCCTCTGAGAAAGACTCTCCCTGGATTCTGTTTCAGAGAGTTGAGCCTTTCCCCAGAGCAGATGCTTTGAAACTGTCTCAGGTGGACAGAGGGGGCTGCAGGGAGGGCACAGAGGACTTCCTGGGAGTGAGGTTTCCTGGGATTGAGTCCCAGCCCTGCTGTAGGGCTGGAGTGAAAGGGGCCTTCCCAGAGAGCCTCTCCCAGGACTCTGTCCCCAAGTGGCCAAGCTAATTCAGTTCCATGCTCCCCTTTTGCCCACCCCCACCGGAGGCCACAGGCAGGACTGGGCGCCACTGCCCATGCTTCTGTCCTGGGATAGCACAGACCAGTACACCAGGGTCTGGCACATGTCCGTTGTAGTCAGTGCAGCCCTCCCAGTCTCCCCGTTTTGTAGAGGAAGGCACAGCTCCGGGCAAAGCCGCACCTCTCAGTGGACAGGTGAGTCTCTGCCTCCCCACCAGCTGCCTCTTCCACAGATGGACCCCCAATCACACTGTCATATCGCCTGTCTGAGCCTCACTGTGCTAGTCTGTAGGAGGGGGCACCTCCTCTTGGGCCATCCATATAAGGCTGGAGACAAACAGCTCCACCCAGTTATGGGAGTCCCATGCCATCCAGGACACATCCAGGCGGATCTCTCATAGCCTATCATGGTTCCTCCAAGATCCAGTTTTCCCATCTGTCCAGTGGAATGACAATGTTACAGGCTGTGAGAATCCCTTATCTGAAATGACTGGGATCAGAAGTGTTTCGGATCTTGGCTTTAAGTTGTAGAATATTTGTATGCACATAATGAGATATCGTGGGGATGGGACCCAAGTCTAAACCCAAAATTTGTAATACATAAGTCTCTGGAGGCTCCAGGGAGAATGTGTTCCTCGCCTTTCCCAGCTTCCAGAGGCCGCCTGCGTTCCTTGGCTCGAGGTCCCTCCTCCACCTTCAGAGCCAGCGGGGCAGCCTCTCCTCTCCGACCTCCTGCCTCCCTCTTACAAGGACACTTGTGGTTCGGGGTCATCGGATTATCCACCCAGATAATCCAGGGTCATCTCTCTCTCTCCTGATCCTTAACTCAGTCATATCTGCAAAGTCCCTTTTGCCACATAAGGGGACACATTCACAGACGGGTTCTAGGGATCAAAACGGGGACATCTTTGAGGGCTGTGTTTCTGCTGACCACGCCCTCCTCTGGGCCTGCCCTTTGCACCTGCAGATAGCAGTGGACTCTCTTTAGGGGGAGCAAAGCCTCCTGCTCTGAGCATGGGCTGGACTTTGAGGGTCCAGGACTGGGGAGGGGTCGACATTGTAGGTCACCACCATGAGTGACTGTCCAGGGAGGCTGGGCGATGAAACAGCCGAGGGTCTGACTGGGGGAGAGCCGAGAACACACCCCACTTTTTCCAGAAGGCCAGCCATGTCTGCTCAGAGATGAAGAGTCACGGGACAGCCCTGTCCAAGAGCAAAGACCCGTCCAAGAGCAGGGTCAGCACCTCGGAGAGTTCCCCACAGGCCGCCACGGGGCGGGGAGAGAATTCATGGGGCTTCGACTTAGAAGGGGAACATACAATGCTGTGGTTTTCACTGCCTCTGGATGAAACTCAGCATTTCCCCAGTTATGAAGCCAGGGCCTTGGCCCCCAGCAGGAAGCCTCGGGTATTTCATTGCCTCACACTCACGTCCCATCTGCTGAGGGGCACGTACGCCCCCACTACTCCTGAGTGGCAGTTGATTTTACGCTCACAGATTCATCCTGTTATTTAGTATGTTAATTCAGACGGCTATGCATGGCTGTCTCACAAATTTGATTTTTAAGCAATTTAACATTTCAAAATACTTGGTTTCCCTTGTAACCCTGCACCTTTTATTTTCTGTACCTACGGTCATCCCTCAAGAGGGATCCGTAGGCGTCCCCTGCCTGCCCTGGGCACAGGGACATCCCGAAGCGCCGGTCCCAGAGCCTGGGCTGTGCTGCTGTTTCTCTGTGACTTGAGGCAAGATATCCTACGCTGCCGAGATAGCAGCCACCCTGCCTGGGGAGGTGAGTATCAGGCACCCGGTGTACTCTGTCGATGTTTAAGGGTCAGTGGGCGCCGAATGAATGGTTTCTGTCAGCAGCACGTTCTGCATCTCCCAAAACCAAAACCAAAAGGACAGCCGGATTTTCCCCACTGCCTGACTTCACTAGGCTCGCGTCTGATTTTTTTTAGCACCGTCAGCATAAGGGCCTGGGTTTATTTTATGGTTGTTTATAGTGGAATTGGGTGTAGTGTCCTGATTTGTTTTCCAGGATGTTCGTTTTGGGGTCAAGGGTCTTTGGGGTGGATGAGGCGGGAGAACCAGGCTTGAGTGAGGCTCTGCCCTCCTTTCCTGGCCCCCTGGTGGCCCCTCCAGAGTCTGTCCTGGCCATGGACCCCACTCCCCACTGAGCCATGCTGAGAGTTTGGGAGAAGTGCATACCTGCCTTGGGGGCTTGACTGGCAGGCTGCTTTCCTCTGGCTCATCTTGAAGTTAAAAGGTAGCTCAGACCCTCCTCAGCCCCCATTCAGGGTTGCAACCTCTTCCGTCTGTCTCCCTGTGAAATCTACCCTCCAGGGGGCAGCCTGGGACCTGGGATGGCCCTCCCTGCCTGAAACCTTTCAGGCCTTCCACTGCCTGCAGGGAAAAGCACCGGCTCCTTTCACGGACTTCCAGCACCCCTTCGGGGCTGCTGCTGCCTGGTTGGTAAGCCCTGAGCTCACTAATCTCAGCCGTGACATGCTGTTGGGCACCAGCCTGTCTCTTTGGACCATAAAAACGCCATGTTGGGTTGGCAGGATAAGTCGGCAAGTTTTGATCCAGGGCTACAGATTTCCTGGTTGTATTGTTTCAAGGTTAATTTCTTTCTTTCTTTCTTTCTTTTTTTTTTTGAGATGGAGTCGCGCCCTGTCACCCAGGCTGGAGTGCAGTGGCACAATCTCAGCTCATTGCAACTTCCGCCTCCCAGGTTTAAGCAATTCTCCTGCCTCAGCCTCCCAAGTAGTTGGGACTACAGGCCCGTGCCACGTGTCCAGCTAATTTTTGTATCTTTAGTAGAGACAAGGCTTCACCACGTTGGTCAGGCTGGTGTCAAACTCCTGACCTCAAGTGCTCCACCTGCCTTGGCCTCCCAAACTACTGGGATTATAGGCATGTGCCACTGTGCCCAGCCAAGGTTAATTTTTTGATAGTGAGAGTTGGACAGTCAGTTTTGCTACAAAGCTTGTTTTGAAAATGAGAGTTGTTTCCAGCATGATTGATATATCAGGGAGCAGTTTGAAGATAACACAAGTTTCCTGTTTTCCTTTGTGAGATTTCACCCACCAGAAGCACTGGGTGAACACAGCCACTGCCCCCAGCCGGCCTGATGCACCTGTGTTCACATAGGAACACATAGGATGCATACGCACCTCACACAGCCCCAGCTGCCCCGGGGACCCCATCCTCGTCAGGGCACAACTTCCCCGTCTCCACTGCCCCGTCTCTGCCACTCTGCACCAGCTCTCCAGCCCACCTCCCTCGGTAAACTTACAGCGTTTTCAAGCCCAAGTGCTATGTTAATGTGTCTCTGAACCCCTTGATATGTGAAGCCGTGCTGCCGTTTTTATTAGGGTTCCTGTCTGTTTTGAGTGCCCTTCCCCTAACCCCATTCCCCGACAAGCCCTGTGGTTTTGACTGTGCGGTTTTGCATGCAGTGATTTCTAGGAATGCAGACGTCGAGTTGTAGTGGAATCGACTCTTCTGTGCTCATGTGAGGGAATGGCCTTGTTTCGAGGAAATATGCGCTGAAGTACTCAGGGGTTAAAAATCATACGGCCAGACGGGCGTGGTGGCTCACGCCTGTAATCCCAGCACTTTGGGAGGCCGAGGCAGGCGGATCACGAGGTCAGGAGATCGAGAGCATCCTGGCTAACATGGTGAAACCTCGTCTCTACTAAAAATACAAAAAATTAGCTGGGCGTGGTGGAAGGCGCCTGTAGTCCCAGCTACATGGGAGGCTGAGGCAGGAGAATGGCGTGAACCTGGGAGGCGGAGCTTGCAGTGAGCCGAGATTGCGCCACTGCACCTCCAGCCTGGGCGACAGAACGAGACTCTGTCTGAAAAAAAAAAAAAAAAAAAAAAAATCATATGGCCAGTCAGGCGCGGTAGCTCACGCGGTTTGGGAGGCTGAGGTGGGTGGATCGCTTGAGGTCAGGAGTTCGAGACCAGCCTGGCCAACACGGTGAAACCCTGTCTCTACTAAAGATACAAAAATTAGCTGGGCGTGGTGGCGCATGCCTGTAATCCCAGCTACTCAGGAGACTGAGGCAGGAGAATTGCTTGAACCTGGGACGCGGAGGTTGCAGTGAGCTGAGATCGCGCCATTGCACTCCAGCCTGGGCAACAAGAGTGAAACTCCGTCTCAAAAAATAGTAATAATTCGTCCGTCTCCTCGGCGAGTGGAGGCTGGGGCCAGGGTGGAACAGGAGCTCCACGGTGAGCCACCCCGGAGTGAAGGCCACTGGCCCTCCTCATCCTTGCTGCGGTGTGGGGGTGTATGCGGTATGGCCCACAGCTCACATGTGGAAACATGGAGGCCCCGGGGCCTGTGTGACTTGCCCAGGGTCCCAGCTGGCAGGTGGCAGAGCAAGACCTGTATGCAGAGGCCCAAGGAAGCGTCATGCGGACCCAGGTCACCAGTGTATCTCCAGGGTGAACCTGGCCCCTGCCCAGCGCGTTTGCCTGTCCCCTGAACCCGCCACCACACAAAACCATGTGCATCTTCACAGCAGGAGGCGTCTCCACCATCTGTTTGCTCCCGTTTGACAAATGGTCGGTGCTCCTTGAACGGATAAACAGGAACCATCTGGCCCTCTTCCTTGCTGGAGCTCATCCCTTTGACTCCAGGGAGGGAGGTCATGAGCACCACAGTCTTTATGGGGGAGATCACTGGCCTGCCCCTGGGCGGAGAAGCCAAACTAGAACCTTCTCCCCAGGGTGAGCTCACAGGCTTTTCCCATCCGGGACCCCTGAGCCGATTGGCTGCCCGGGACCTGCTGTTATATCGGGGGCTCCCATTGCAAAGCCCCTGCCTGGGCTGGCTTCCCCGGGTTTGGTTTCTCCCCAGTGTGCAGGGTCTTGGGGTAGGGTCTGAGCCAGGTCACCCTGGAGAACCGACAGCACCGGCCCAGCCCCGCTGTGACCTGCTGACCCCGGACCCCGCACTTTGCTTAGTGCTTTAGGTCTGTAGGAGTAATCTTTGGAGAATCGTGATTCTGGGACCCGAGCTCTGAGGGAACAACCTCCTCTGAGCCTCCCAAGGCCCCCCAACATTGTGGGGTGAGCCCCACCTCACAAATGCTGAGACAGGCCTAGAGGCGTGGCGCTCCCAGCCCCATGCCCCACATAGCTCTAAGGCCTGGCCTCACTTGCAGGTGAGGGTCCTAGGAAGCTGGGGGTGGGAGCAGGCCTGGGAGAGGCACTCAACAACCACGGCCCAGCATGGTGTAGAACTGCCCCCTCTTCCTCCCGGCTGCCCCGAGTCTGGCTTCTGTCAGACCCAGCCTCCTTCCCTAGCCCATCCCTCTCCCTCTTTGATGAGGCCGATGGGGCAAGGACCTTTGCTTCCCAGAATGTTCTGTCCCTGGTTGGAACACTGGTCCCTGGGACACAGCCCTGTCCTCAGCTTTGAAGTCAGTTCCCATCGCTGCCCCCCAGGTAGCTGGCTGGCTTCTGCCAACCTCAGCCTGGTCGCAGCTGGCACCTCCTCACCAGGTACTAAACCAGGGTGTGCAGAGTCCCGCTCGATCCATGGGGCAGATCAGCAAATGGTAGTGCAGGATGCCCCATCATATGTGAATATCAGGTAAATAACAGGTACTTCTTTTTTTCTTTTTCTTTTTTTTTTTTTTTTTTTTTTTGAGACAGAGTTTCGCTCATTGCCCAGGCTGGAGTGCAGCGGCATGGTCTTGGTTCACTGTAGCCTCTGCCTCCCTGATTTAAGCGGTTCTCCTGCCTCAGCCTCCCAAGTATCTGGGATTACAGGCACCTGCCACCATGCCCAGCTAATTTTTATATTTTTAGTAGAGACAGGGTTTCATCATGTTGGTCAGGCTGGTCTAGAACTCCTGACCTCAGGTGATCCGCTCCCCTCAGCCTCTCAAAGTGCTTATATTACAGGCATGAGCCACCGCGCCTGGCCTATTTTTTTTTTTTTTTCCCTTGGCGACAGGGTCTTGCTCTTTTGCCCAGGCTGGAGTACAGTGGCGCAGTCATGGCTCACTTCAGCCTCAAATTCCTGGGCTCAAGTGAGCCTCTCACCTTAGCCTCCTAAGCAGCTGGAACTACAGATGTGCACCACCATGCCCTACTAATTTTCTTTAAAATTTTTTTGTAGAGATAGGGGTCTCTCTATGTTGGCCAGGCTGGTCTCAAACTCCTGGGCTCAAGCCAGAGAGGGGCTGGGCTGGTGCTCTGGGTTCTCCAGACCCCCGCCTGCCTTGGTCTCCCACAGTGCTGGGATTACAGGATGAGCCACGGTGCATGGCCACCTGATGGATAATGTCTAATATAAGAGAACCCCTAATTTAGCTGTCCCTGTACCCTTGTGAGGTGAGCAGTATTGTTGCCTACATTCTATAGATGGGGAAACAGAGGCCACAGAGGCCTAGCAGCCTGCCTCGTCACGGAGTGGGAGCTTGGCAGGGCTGGGATCTGAACCCAGGCTGTCGGCTCCTGGGCCTTTGTGCCCCCTCCATGACCATATCAGCTTCCTGCAGCTTCCATGACAAAGCACCACAAAACCGGGGGCTTAAACACAGAAACGCAGTCACCCAGCTCCGGGCAGAAGCTCGAGACGAGGGTGTGGCAGGGCCGTGCCCCCTCTGCAGCCTCTGGGGAGGGTCCCTTCCGGCTTCTGGGGGCTGCTGGCCTCCCCGGAGTGGCCACGTCCCTTGTTGCTGCTGTCTCCGTCGTCACATGGCCTCTCCTTCTCTGTCTCTCAGCTCCCTCTGCCCCGTCCTGAGCACAGCTGTGACTGCATTAGGGCCCACCTGTACAACCCAGGAAGCCCTCCTCTCAGGAGCCGTGCCGTGATCTCACCTGCAGAGATGCTTTTCCCGACGTGAATGGAATATTCTGAGGATTAGGACGTGGACCTACCTTGTTAGGGGCCACCATTCAGCTGACTGTCTTTGCCAAGCACAGGCAGTCGAGACTGTGTCATGCTCTGATCCGAACAGTCGTCCTTCTGTCTGCCGCCCGACTTCCCCAGCCCTGTTCAGAAAGACAGAAGGAACTCCTGCCCCACCCTAAGCTGAAGTCGGGAGCGTGAGGACCGTTTATCTGGTCTTTGGGGGCCAGGTGGGTTCACGGGCGCAGGACAGCATCACAGGCAGGGCCTGGCATTGGGACACCTGGGTCTTAGTCCTCACCTGTGGCAGCGGGGGAGGGGGGGGGTGTCTTGGGCAAGGTCCCACCCCTCTCTGGGCCTTGAAGATGAAGGGGTTAGATCCTGGCCTTCCGGAGCTTTCCCTGGCGTAGGATCAACACACTTTTTCTATCAAGGACTAGAGAGTATTTTAGGCTTTGCTGGCCCTGTGGTCTAAGTCACATACTCTTCTGTTTGTTTTTGTTTGTTTTGGTTTTTTTTTTTGTTTTTGTTTCTCCTACAACCCCTTTAAAACGCAAAACCCGTTCCTAGCTCCAGGCCATGGCTGCCATTGGGCTGTATTTAGCCTGTGGCGGCGTGCACAGACCTCTGCCCTTGGTGGACACTCTGATTCCACCTGCAAATCTTGAGCGCACACCGGCTCTGAACAGGCTCTGTGGCTTCAGAAACTTATCTTCTGGCTTCGTCAACCTGGCTGGTTTGCCCTGGAGATCCCGCATCCTGTGACTACCGTGATGAGCAGAGCGCAGCGCCCGGCTCCCTGGGCCAACTTTTGGTGTCTTGCCCTGCCTGAGCCTGTTCCTCCTTCCTCTCCCTGCCTCTCCAGCCGCTCCGTGTCCTCTGGGAAGCTCCGGCCTCTTCACCAGCCCTGCGCGGCTGCTGGATCTGGAGGCCAGAGCCGGCACATGCGTCTGACAGCAGCATTGCTGTCTCTTGTTTTTCGTGGTCCATGTTTGGGGGTTACATCTGGGCCTGTCCCTTCTCTGTGCAGCCTGAAGGCATTTCCCAGGCTTGTGTCCCTCACCTCTCCGCAGACGCCCTTTCCAGATTCTGTTCAAATCCTGGCCCTACTCACAGGAACTTGGGTGAGTCAGTTCCCTTCACTGAGCCTTCGTGCCTCCCTGTTAAGGAGAAGCTTCACTCGGCATGGCGTGGCCCGTCACACTCATCCTGCATCTGTTACAACAAATGCAGTTTCCTCTTCTATAAATGGGAGAAAATCACCTATCCTTGCCAAGTGTCCGGTGAGAATTAAATGAGCTGAGCCAGGGCATGGGTGGAGCTTGCTAAGTGTTAGGTCCTGTGCCTGCTCTTCTTGGCGGAGTCTGGCCAGATACCTCATCTGGTTCCATTGCTGTCAGTCTCTAAATGGGGCCTTTCGTGCCCAGCTCCCAGCCCTGGTGCTCACACCATCACAGGCCAAAGAACTGGATTCCAGACATTGCCTCCTCCACCGTCCCCACAGTGAAAATGGGGAGGGATGTCCCTGTGGAGCCCTAATTGGGACCCAGACAGCCCTACCCCCAGCTCCCACCCCCTCCGGCTGTCCCGGAGGCCGTGCTCCGTGGATCTCCTCTCCGTCGCCTCCACGTGGGCTCCAGGTAGCTGTACACGCGTTACAAACATCTCGTTAATCTTCTCGGAGGTCCTGCGAGGCGAGGCCTGTGGCAGCCCTGCCCTTGGAGCACTGAGAATTAGCAAGGAAATCGCCGCTGCGTCTCCAGGTGGCACAGGGGCGTGGAGGCGCGGCTGGCCTTCCGTCTTGCGCCACTTTGGATCCTGGGTCCTCACAGCAGTGTTCTCTGCAGGGGAGGTGCAGGCATTGGTCTGCTCTAGGGCCGGGTGTTCTAAAGCCCCTGGTCAGCCCCCAGTCCTGCAGGAATCTGCATGTTAGTGGGATTTGGGGTTCAGGATGCTTGCCTGCTGGGTAGGATGGGGGTGCTGAGTGAGGCTGAAATCCCAGATGGGATGTCTGGGCTCCTTCATGCCTGACTTGGGAGGGGCTGAGGAAAGGAAGGAGACTTGACCATCTTTAGTCTAAAAGCCTAGTGCTGTCTCACAGGAGGGAAGAGCAGGTCTCTGCAACACACGCCTGGGGTTCCGTCCCCTCTGGCCACTTGTCTGTCACCTTGGACACGTTGCGTGGCAGCCTCTGAGCCTCAGTGTGCTTCTGTGAAGTGGGGTGACCCTAGCACGGTGCTCACGGACAGAAAGCTTGGGAGTGCAGACGTGGGTCAATGGCCCGCGGTGAGAGCTCCCTGTCTGCCCCATGCTGAGTTTCCACAGCAGTAAGAGAGGCCTGGCCTGTGGGGTGGAGGCCGGGACAGTGTGAGGGCCACCTGGTCAGAGCGGGAGGCAGGACCCCGTAGGGAGATGAAAGCCAAGCTGGACCCAGGCAGAAAAAGGGGAACGAAGGACAGTAAGTCCAAGAGCAGTCACTGCTGACGTGAGTGCGGCCTGCAGGCAGCCAGTGTGGATGGACTCTCAGGCCCTCCGTTGTGTGTTAGGGGACCGGAGGAGCAGAGAGGTTGCAGCAGCCAGCCGGCGTCTCTCGGTGAGGGCCGGACTGCACATGGGGCTCAGAGGCCGTGGGTGTGCCTGCCCGCCTGTGCCAGCTCCAGCCGTGGGGGCGGGGGTAATCCGAGGCTGCGTCCCGAGGCTGTGGGAGCTCTGCCTTCATCCTTCCATTCACAGGTAGGGACACAGGTGTGGGGATTCCACGGTGCCCGTGAGGCAGCTGTTTCCTAGACCCCCAAGGCCCTGACGGAGACTCCCCCACCCCTCAGGAGCAGAGGGTGAGGCGGGGTCTGCACTGGCCGATGTGGGCAACCGTTGCACCCTCGGAGCCCAGCAGCGAGGGTGGGGGTCTGTGGGGAGTCAGCCGCAGCCACCAGCATTGCTGGAATGTGTCAGAATGGTGGTGCCTCCTGCAAACAACCTTAGCCTCTGTTCATCCTGTCACCAGGGTCCTGGGAGAAGCAAACCCACGTGTGGCCTCTGCAGGGTGGGTGGGGAGGTTCTCCCGGCCAGGCCTGACTGACACCCCTGCTGCTCCCTGTGGTCCAGCCTGGACTTGCCACCGATTATTCTGTCAATGGCACTGCACTGGGCACCAGGATCCAAGCAGTGGACTGTGGGACAGGACCTGTCCCTGTGAGCGGCCTGTCCCTCTCCCCAGGCCCAGCCTCCTGTTGGTTATCCTTCCAAGCCCATGCCTGGGCTGTGCGATCCACCTTTCCTCCAGGCACTCCTCAGACAAATCTCTGGAGCACCCACTGGGTGCCACACACTGCGGATGGGACGCAGGGTACAGCACAGCCCCGGTCCTCAAGGACCCGGCGGGGACAGCACTGGTGAAAAACCACGGAAATACATTGATGTGTCACTTCAACAGGGGCCTACGCAGGGGCCTGCCCTGTGCCAGGCCCTGTTGTTGGTTTGGGGGGTGAAGACCCTGTTCCTATGGTGTGGACGTGGTAGAGATCCAGGGGCTCTGGCAGCTTGTATGGGGGAATGGGGAGGGGAGGGGGTCAGGAATGGGCTTCTCGAGAGAAGTGACATTTGGTCAGAGGCCCAAGAGCGGGAATTGATCCTGGCCCTCCCTGAATCAGGGTGGTGTGACCCCTCCCCGCAAGGTGAGGGTAGCAAGGTGCCTGGGGCTGGAATCCTGGGGCTGTGGCCCGTACAGTCGCCCAGGACCCATGCCCAGAAGGGCCCTGCACCCAGAGTTTAACACTGAGGTCCCCACCTTGAAATTCCTAATCATTGAGTCTTCGTAACTTATGTTGGGGAGTCCAGCGAGACAATGGGGTATGTGCGGGGTCTTTGGAGCTTCAGCCCATGCACAGACACGTCTCTCTGTTCCTCGCCTCCCTGCAGGCTCTCAGCTGCCTGCCCCAGAGACCAAGCCCCACCTGGCCCCTTCGTCACCCCGAGGTTGGCGACTGGGTTGTGCTGAAGGAGGGAGGCCCACACGCCACCACTGCCCTCTGACCCGTCAGGGGCCCCGAGGGCCTGGTTGGTCAGGGCTGGGCACTCCACCCACCCCAGATGACAGCGCCAGGCTCATGTGGCAGGTGACTCGGCAGGGGCCACTCACCAGCGCCACCTGGTGTGTCCTGGGTGGCGGCCGCTGTGCCTGCTCCTATCCACCATGGTTGGGCACTGGCTGGGAAGAGAGGTGACCACCAGACCCTAATAGCAGGAGTCACCCATACAACCCTTGCACCCAGCCCTGGGGTCCAGGCCGCCTGCACCGGCTCAGTTCTGCACCTGAGCTCCCAGCTCTGGGGTCCAGGCCACCTGCACTGGCTTAGCCCTGCACCCGGGCTCCCAGTGCTGGGGTCTCCCACCCCTTGGTGTTGCCGCATCCTCCCTGGGCCCAAGATTCCTGGAGCTGGAGAACCCCCTTCCTCCCTGACGCATGGAGGCTGGGCTGGTCCTGAGCCCACTCCAGACACAGGGGACACACCTGCTTCCTTCTTAACTGAGTAGAGCAGAGTTATTTTGAAGATCAGTTTTCAGCAGGACAGTAAAAAGGTGAACTGGGAGATTGTTCATGCAGCAGCTTCTAAAACCAGTTTTTAGATAAATGCATCTTTGTCCGTGGGGGGTGGCCGCACCCAGCCTCGCTTCAGGTGCCTGACGGGGTACGTGCTGCGTTCAGTCCCAGGCAGGTGTAGGGCTGGGCAGGTGGAGACGCGTTGCCCTTACTCAACCGGGGTCTAGGCTCCTCGCCGGGCGGGGTTCACCTGCTATCCCCAGTGTGTGGGGGCGGGGGTGTGGGGTGAGGGAGAAGAGTGGGTTGCTGAGTCTAAACATAGGCTGTGGCTTGTAGGTGAGGGGAGGCAGCGGCAAGGAGGGGGAGATCAACTCCTGAAGAGACCCCGTTTCTAACATGCCGGGAGCCCTGCGGTTTGTCATGGAAACTGGCAAGAGTCCCTCTCCATCCCTCCCTACTCCCAGAAACAAGATGGTCCCAGGCTAACGGGCTTCTCTCTGGCCTGGCCCTGCTCCCAGACCCCCGCTGAGGGTGGTAAACACCCCAGCCGCGCCCTTGGCAGGGGTTCCCTCCCAGGGGCCTCCGTGTTCTCACTGTGAGGGCGGGGATGATGGGCAGCTTTGGGGAGCCTCCTCAGCACAGAGCCGCACATGAGGGGAGTGGACAGACTGTGGCCCCACAGCCGTCCATCACTTTCATCTTGTGTGGTGGGAGAACGGGGCTTGCTTGAGGTCTGTCCTGGATATTCATAATGCTGGCAGTGACGGGGCCAGTGAAGGCTCTGATTGGTGCGGGTGACGAGGACACAGTCGCAGCAGGCGTAGGCCACCAGAGCAGGGTGTCCATGTGGCGGGCCACGTTTAGTTGATAAAAGTGGCATCTATAAATGGGTGGTGGTGCGGAATGGGTGGTTCATTGAATGGTATTGGGCCGCTCAGGTGGCCATCGGGGAAAGGTAAAGCTGGATCCCTACCTCATACCAAAATTATTCTAGGTGGATAAAAAGATTAAATGTAGGCCAGGCAGTGGCTTGTGCCTATAATCTCAGCACTTTGGGTGGCCGACATGGGCACATCACCTGAGGTCAGGAGTTCAAGACCAGCTTGGCCAACATGGTGAAATGCCATCTCTACTAAAAATACAAAAAATTACCTTTGCGTGGTAGCGCGTGCATGTAATCCCGGCTACTTGGGAGGTTGAGGCAGGAGAATCGCTTAAACCCAGGAGGCGGAGGTTGCAGTGGGCCGAGATCGCACCGTTGCACTCCAGACTGGGCGACACAGTGAGACTCTGTCATAAAAAAAAAAAAGTTTACATGTAAAACATAATAAAAGCTGGTTTCCTTACTGCATAAAACACTTCTACAAATCGACAAGAAAAAAAAATCAACCGCACTCTTAATAACAGAAATGTAAATTAAAACTACAAGGAGATAATGCTGGGTTTCACTTGTCTTGGGAGAGATTTAAAAAAAAATACTGATCTACTGAACTACAGAAGATGCGAGGAAACAGGCCCCCCCCGTGCTTTGCTCGTGGGGGTGTAAATGTCCTCCCTGGAGAGAAAATTGTGAATCTCTAGCAAAGTTCAGACCCCAGGAACATTTAAACTGCAGCTTTAATTCAGCAGTGGCACTTCTGGAAGTATCTTCTGAAGATGGATTTGTGTGTGAAATATCAAATATACAAGGTTATTATTAGACTGTGAATTCTAATAGGAGAACATGGAAGACAGCCTTCATGTCCATCAGCATGGGCGGACTTCATGTGTTCTGGAACAGTCATTAAAACAAGAGGCTGGGCACGGTGGCTCACACCTGCAATCCCAGTACTTTTGGAGGCTGAGGCGAGAGGATCACCTGAGGTCAGGAGTTCGAGACCAGCCTGACCAACATGGCGAAACCCTGTCTCTACTAAAAATATAAAAATGAGCTGGGTGTGATGGCAGGCACCTGTAATCCCAGCTACTTGGGAGGCTGAGGCGGAAGAATCGCTTGAACCTGGGAGGCAGAGGTTGCAGTGAGCTGAGATTGTGCCACTGTACTCCAGTCTGGGTGACACAGCGAGACTCTGTCTCAAAAAAATAAAGTATAAATAAATAATTTAAAAATTATTTAATAAATAAATAGAATAAGAAAGCTGTGTTTGCTGATATGGAACAATCTCCAAGATACAGTGTTAAGTTAAAAAAAAACAAAAACAGGCCAGGCGCAGTGGCTCACGCCTGTAATCCCAACACTTTCAGAGGCCGAGGCGGGTGGATCACGAGGTCAGGAGATCGAGACCATCCTGGCTAACATGGTGAAACCCCGTCTCTACTAAAAATACAAAAAATTAGCCAGGCGTGGTGGCAGGCGCCTGTAGTCCCACCTACTCGGGAGTGTGAGGCAGGAGAATGGCGTGAACCCGGGAGGTGGAGCTTGCAGTGAGCCGAGATCGCGCCACTGACTCCAGCCTGGACAACAGAGCGAGACTCCGTCTCAAAAAAAAAACAAAAACAAAAAAAAGCAGGGGCAGAACTGTGTGTGGTGGGCCAACACTTGTGTCCAGGTTTCTAGCATGTGAGAGTGTTTGAAAACTGGAGCCTGTCCTGTGACGGAGTCTTGTGCAGACATGAAAAACGAGAGATATCCTAGTGAGCTCCCAAACAGGGACACCCATGACAGAGTAAAAGCAGAAACAAGTCACAGGAAAAAATATGTAGAGTATAACCCCATTTGTGCGGCAAAAATAAGGTGTGTATGTCGATCAATCCATCGGAGAGGAACTGAAAGAGAACCAATCAGAATGAAGAGTCATTTTCTGTGGGAAGCTGGACACATGTGGAAGGGTTTGAAGGAGGAGTTTTACTTTCATTCTGTACATTGTAAAATTTTTTCTAAAGAACTTGTGTTTTACTTTTGTATATTTTTTTTTATTTATTTATTTTGAGATGGAGTCTTGCTCTGTCGCCCAGGCTGGAGTGCAGTGGCGCGATCTTGTCTCGCTGCAACCTCTGCCTCTTGGGTTCAAGCCATTCTCCTGCCTCAGCCTCCTGAGTAGCTGGGACTACAGGTGCCTGCCACCATGCCCAGCTAATTTTTGTATTTTTAGTAGAGACGGGGGTTTCACCATGTTGGCCAGGCTGGTCTTGAACTCCTGACCTCAGGTGATCCACCAGCCTCGGCCTCCCAAAGTGCTGGGATTACAGGTGTGAGCCACAGCGCCTGGCCAACTTTTGTATATTTTAAAAATAAAATATCCAGCCACAATCCCTGAGAATAGCTAGGCAGTGGAAGGATGATTTCTACCACCCCATGCCCCACCCCCCAGCTGGCAGAAGCTTTCACCCCCCGCCCCTCACCCCCCCCGCTGTTTCCCCGACTCGCTGACCCCTCCTCTGCCCCTGGGCCTTTTGCATCCTGGAGCTCTCTTCCCCTTGCCAACTCCTCCTGCCTCCCAGGCCTCAGCCACGCCTGCTTCCTTTGGGCTGATGCTGAGCAGCAACCCAGAGTGTTGGTGCCGCTCATTGCTCCAGTGATCCCGTCCAGACCAGCCTCCCCCTCCAGCCTTCCTCTTGCCCCTGGGCAGGACCTGCCCTGTGCTTTGAGGCCCTGGGGCCTGCACATATCCAGCATGTGGGTGTGCCTTGTCTGTGTGTACCAGGTAAGTGGGCAGATGAGCCCAACAGACAGTGCTGCAGCCGGAGGTGGCCGGCAGCCCGCGGTGGCACAGCAGTGCTGTGGAAGGGCCTTCCTGTGTCTGGGGCCGTGTTTTCCACACTCCCCCTCTGGCTTTTACTGTTTTGCTCTGGGAGTGTGGCTTTCTAGAGTTTTGTCTGATTTTATAGCAGAGTTTCTGTTAACTCAAAAAGGGACTCCACAGTGGAGGTTTAAAGGTGGTCCCAGCTGCAGCAGGAAGCAGGTGTGGGGTGCCTGCTGCCCAGGCCCTGTTCCCCAGCACTGCTTCTGACCCAGGAGGGGCTGGGGAGAGGACCACTTTTCCTCACCTTTCATACACCCACTCCCATCCTATTTCCCACCCCACCCTCCAGGCTGCCTGCACCTCTGCCCTGCTGGCCTTTCGCTCTATAATTCCTTTCTGAAAGAAATGTTTTCCATGAAACAACAACAGCAAGAAGAAAGCAGATCAGCTGTTGGCAGGAGCTGGGAGGAGGGATGGGGAGGGCAGCTGATGGATATGGGGTTTCCGTCGCAGGGGACGAAAGTGCTGTAAAATTAGATCACGATGGTGGTGACCCGCCTCAGTAAATGTGCTAAAAACCAGTGAATTATACTCTCAACAGGAGTGTAATTGCTGTCTTCTTAGAACGTGTGGCCATGGAAATGTGCTCTTTTTATGTGTTTACCTTTGTATCAGCCGTCTTCTCAATGAGACCAGAATCCCTATCAGAGCAAGGACCTTGTTTGTGTCTCCCTTTTCCTCTATGTCCTAACATACAACAGTGTGTTTAGCTTGTAGCAGACACTCAATTTAACAACATCTTTTTGAACGAGTGGATCCATAAATGCATTAAGTTGCTCTGTGACTTCAGACTCTTCTTCACGTTTACGGTATATAAATATATCATTTACGGTATCTTCATTTATGGTATATAAGTGATATTTCAGCCGGGGTGCAGTGGTTCACACCTGTAATCTCAGCACCTTGGGAGGCAGACGCAGGTGGATCACGAGGTCAAGAGATCGAGATCATCCCGGCCAACGTGGTGAAACCCCGTCTCTCCTAAAAATACAAAAATTAGTCGGGCATGGTGGTGCGCGCCTGTAATCCCAGCTACATGGGTGCCTGAGGCAGCAGAATCCCTTGAACCTGGGAGGCAGAGCTCGCAGTGAGCTGAGATCACACCACTGTACTCCAGCTTGGGTGACAGAGCAAGACTCCATCTCAAAAAAAAAAAAATTGTTATCTCAGCCAGGCACAGTGGCTCACACCTGTAATCTCAGCACTTTGGGAGGCTGAGGCAAGTGGATCACATGAGGTCAGGAGTTCAAGTCCAGCCTGACCAACATGGCGAAACCCCGTCTCTACTAAAAATACAAAAATTAGGCCAGGCACGGTGGCGCACGCCTGTAATCCCAGCACTTTGGGAGGCCGAAGTGGGCGGATCACGAGGTCAGGAGATCGAAACCATGGTGAAACCCTTTCTCTACTAAGAATACAAAAAATTAGCCGGGCGTGGTGGCAGGTGCCTGTAGTCCCAGCTACTCGGGAGGCTGAGGCAGGAGAATGGCGTGAACCCGGGAGGTGGAGCTTACAGTGAGCTGAGATCGTGCCACTGCAATCCAGCCTGGGCGACAGAGCGAGACTCCATTATACACACACACACGCACTATATGTATGTATGTATGTGTATATATATACACACACACACACATACACACACACACACACACAAATTAGCCGGGTGTGGTGGGCGCCTGTAATCCCAGCTACGTGGGAGGCTGAGGCAGAAGAATTGCCTGAACCTGGGAGGCAGAGTTTGCAATGAGCCGTGATCATGCCACTGTACTGCAGCCTGGGTGACAGAGCAAAACTCTGTCTCAAAAAACAAACAAAATAAATGATATCTCAATAAAGCTGCTAAAAACACTCGCCCACCAGGTACCCATCAGGTATCTTACCCAGCATAAGAACAGCTGGGCTGTGTGCTGTCTGCACCTCATCCCATGAATCTTTGCAGGGGTTCTACAAGGGTCCTCCTTACTAAACCCCCTGCACAGGTGAGGAAACTGAGGCCCAGAGATTATGCAGCCTGCCCAGGTAAAGCAGCTGGTGAACGTGGACAGCATGGCCCCCGTCATACCTTCTCGCCAGCTGACGGCTCTGTCCAGGGAGTCTGGAAAGCAGAGATCCAAAGGAACTGGCTGGGCTGGAAGGTTCCTTACAGAAGAGCTCACTTGCCCATTCACTTATTCATTCGTTCAGCTGAACGCCCACCTACGAGTGTGTACCAGGCAGACCCGCTCCTGCCTCCACGAACCACAATCACAGAATTGTGTAAACGAGGTAAAGCCGGAGGCCTGAGATTGTGGGGATGGGGATTGAGGTCAGGACTGTTTTACCAAGGAGTGACATTTGGCCTGGGATTGAAAAGTCACGAAGGAACTGAACATTAAGACCCTGTATGTCGACTATCGAGAGAAGGACTGTGTGGTAGATAGAGCTCCCTCTCCCCTCTCCCCTCTCCCCTCTCCCCTCTCCCCTCTCCCCTCCCCCCTCCCCCCTCTCCCCTCCCCCCTCTCCCCCTCCCCTCTCCCCTCTCCCCTCTTTCCACGGTCTCCCTCTGATGCCGAGCCAAAGCTGGACGGTACTGCTGCCATCTCAGCTCACTGCAACCTCCCTGCCCGATTCTCCTGCCTCAGCCTGCCGAGTGCCTGCGATTGCAGGCGCGCGCCGCCATGCCTGACTGGTTTTCGTATTTTTTTGGTGGAGACGGGGTTTCGATGTGTCGGCTGGGCTGGTCTCCAGCTCCTAACCGCGAGTGATCCGCCAGCCTCGGCCTCCTGAGGTGCCGGGATTGCAGACGGAGTCTCGTTAACTCAGTGCTCAATGGCGCCCAGGCTGGAGTGCAGTGGCGTGATCTCGGCTCGCTACAACCACCTCCCAGCCGCCTGCCTTGGCCTCCCTAAGTGCCGAGATTGCAGCCTCTGCCTGGCAGCCACCCCGTCTGGGAAGTGAGGAGCGTCTCCGCCTGACCGCCCATCGTCTGGGATGTGAGGAGCCCCTCTGCCTGGCTGCCCAGTCTGGAAAGTGAGGAGCGTCTCTGCCCGGCCGCCATCCCATCTAGGAAGTGAGGAGCGCCTCTTCCCGGCCACCATCACATATGGGAAGTGAGGAGCGTCTCTGCCTGGCCGCCCATCGTCTGAGATGTGGGGAGCACCTCTGCCCTGCCGCCCCGTCCGGGATGTGAGGAGTGTCTCTGCCCAGCCGCCCTGTCTGAGAAGTGAGGAGACCCTCTGCCTGGCAACCACCCCGTCTGAGAAGTGAGGAGCCCCTCCGCCTGGCAGCCACCCCGTCTGAGAAGTGAGGAGCGTCCTCCCTCCTCGTCCGGGAGGGAGGTGGGGGGGTCAGCCCCCCGCCCGGCCAGCTGCCCCGTCTGGGAGGTGAGGGGCGCCTCTGCCCGGCCGCCCCTACCGGGAAGTGAGGAGCCCCTCTGCCCGGCCAGCCGCCTCGTCCGGGAGGGAGGTGGGGGGGTCAGCCCCCCGCCCGGCCAGCTGCCCTGTCCGGGAGGCGAGGGGTGCCTCTGCCCGGCCGCCCCTATTGGGAAGTGAGGAGCCCCTCTGCCCGGCCAGCCGCCTCGTCCGGGAGGGAGGTGGGGGGGTCAGCCCCCTGCCCGGCCAGCCGCCCCGTCCGGGAGGTGAGGGGCGCCTCTGCCCGGCCGCCCCTACTGGGAAGTGAGGAGCCCCTCTGCCCAGCCAGCCGCCCCGTCCGGGAGGGAGGTGGGGGGGTCAGCCCCCCGCCTGGCCAGCCGCCCCGTCTGGGAGGGAGGTGGGGGGGTCAGCCCCCCGCCTGGCCAGCCGCCCCGTCCGGGAGGGAGGTGGGGGGATCAGCCCCCTGCCCGGCCAGCCGCCCTGTCCAGGAGGTGGGGGGGCGCCTCTGCCCGGCTGCCCCTACTGGGAAGTGAGGAGCCCCTCTGCCCGGCCAGCCGCCCCGTCCGGGAGGGAGGCGGGGGGGTCAGCCCCCCGCCCGGCCAGCCGCCCCGTCCGGGAGGGAGGTGGGGGGGTCAGCCCCCCGCCTGGCCAGCTGCCCCGTCCGGGAGGGAGGTGGGGGGGTCAGCCCCCCGCCCGGCCAGCCGCCCTGTCCGGGAGGTGGGGGCGCCTCTGCCCGGCCACCCCTACCGGGAAGTGAGGAGCCCCTCTGCCTGGCCAGCCGCCCCGTCCGGGAGGGAGGTGGGGGGGTCAGCCCCCTGCCGGGCCAGCCGCCCCGTCGGGGAAGTGAGGGGCGCCTCTGCCCGGCCGCCCCTACTGGGAAGTGAGGAGCCCCTCTGCCCGGCCAGCCGCCCTGTCCGGGAGGGAGGTGGGGGGTCAGCCCCCGGCCCGGCCAGCTGCCCCGTCCGGGAGGGAGGTGGGGGGGGGTCAGCCCCCCGCCCGGCCAGCCGCCCCGTCCGGGAGGTGAGGGGCGCTTCTGCCCGGCCGCCCCTACTGGGAAGTGAGGAGCCCCTCTGCCCAGCCACCACCCCATCTGGGAGGTGTACTCAACAGCTCATTGAGAACGGGCCATGAAGACAATGGCGGTTTTGTGGAATAGAAAGGGGGGAAAGGTGGGGAAAAAATTGAGAAATCGGATGGTTGCTGTGTCTGTGTAGAAAGAGGTAGACATGGGAGACTTTTCATTTTGTTCTGTACTAAGAAAAATTCTTCTGCCTTGGGAAAAAAAAAAAAAAAGACCCTGTATGTAAGGCTGGGTGTGGTGGCTCCCACTGTAATCCCAGCACTTTGGGAGGCCAAGGTGGAGGAATGCTTGAGGCCATGAGTTCGGAATCAGCCTGGGCAACATAGTGAGACCCCATCTCTACAAAAATAAACAAAATTAGCCAGGCGTAGTGTCTTCCTGCCCACTTGGGTGGCTGAAGTGGAAGGACTGCTTGAGCCCAGGAGTTCAAGACTGTGGTGAGCAGTGATTGTGCCACTGCACTCCAGCCTGGGTGACAAAGGGAGACCCTGTCTCTAAAAAATAAGATTATAAACCAGCCAGGCATGGTGGCTCACATCTGTAATCCCAGCACTTTGGGAGGCTGAGGCGGTTGGATCACCTGAGGGTTTTGAGACCAGCCTGGCCAACATGACAAAACCCTGTCTCTACTAAAAGTAGAAAAATTAGCCGGGCTTGGTGGCACATACCTGTAGTCCCAGCTACTTGGGAGGCTGAGGAAGGAGAATTTCTTGAACCTGTGAGGAAGAGGTTGCAGTGAGCCGAGATCATGCCACTGCACTCCAGCGTGGACAACAGAGCCAGACTCCATCTCACACACACACACACACACACACACAAAATATATATATATGTGTGTGTGTTTGTGTATATATACACACTCACATACTCACACTCTCTCTAGTGGGCTGGTGTCCCCAAAAGCTAGGTCTGCCTGGCAACTCACTTCCACCTTCTTGGAATAAGGGTCTCTGCAAATGGAATTAGTTAAGGATCTGCAGATGAGATTCTCCTGGATCAGGCTGGGCCCCAATCCAACGAAGAGTGCCCTTGTGAGGCAGAAGAGGAGAGAGACACGTGCCGGAGGAGGCCACATGAGGGCAGAGGCCGAGAGGCGGGAGTAAGGCCACCACGAGCCTGGGAACGCCGAGGGCGCCAGCAGCCGCCAGCAGCTGGAGAGAGGATGGATGGGAGGATGTTCTAAAGCCTTCCGATAGGGGTGTGACTTCTTGATTTTGGACTCCGGGACTGCAGGACCGTGAGAAAAGGAGTGAGTGTTAAGTCCACCTAGTTAGTGGTCATTCATTACTGTAGCCCGGGACACCTACATGAACTTCAGACCTCAAATCCTCCCCATCCTGCAGCCCCAGGCGCAGACCTGGGCAGTGGGGCCCCCGTGTGCCCATCCCCTAGCTGGCCAGGCTCAGCTGAGAGCTCCTCGACCTCCTGCCTGTCCCGGCCACCCTTAGGAGTCCGAGAAACTGGACCTGCCCGTGGCCTGAACACCACTCCCTTTATTGCTTAGGGTTTCTCTCTTTCTTTCTTTAAAAATTTTTTAAATGAAAAATGGGGCTGAGGGAAGACTTAGTCTAAAGATAAAGAGAGGGGTCACCTTGATCTGGAATGTTCTCTGGCTTTCCAGGCTGCTCTGATCGCAGACCTCCTGTCTTTAACAATCCAGCCTGGGTCGGGTCTGATGAAATGCACTTTCCAGGGAATGGGGCTGGTTTGGGCTCTGCAGAAGCTTCCCTCTTCCATCCTGGCACCGGCAGAAAAGCCCATTAAAATAATTGCAGGGAGAGACTGTTACCTAAGTTTCCTCCCCTTGAGCTGTTTGAGCTCTTCTTTGACCTTTATGGTTTTTAAAACCCTGCCAATCCTTGCCTTGTCCCCCTGGACGCATTCATCCAGTGGGTTGGGAAGCTGGTGTTCGCTGTCCGGGCTGGGTCGTGCCGGCTCTCTGTGTGTGCACGTGTGGGTCTGGCCTGGGTGTTGACCTGCTCCTGGGCCAGGGCTCACCAGAGCCTTAGTCCGGGTGGCCACCATCTGGGAGGCCCGGCCATGTCCTCTCTTACCCCAGTTCTCCAGGGACTGGCCGGGGGCCCCCTCAGCACACATGTCATAGTTGGTCCCTCTCTGCACATGGCCCTTCAGAGGCCCCCAGCTGGTCTTGGGAGGAGGCGGCCTGTGTGGGCCAACTTTCAGCACAGCCCCCGCCCTCTGCTCCAGCCTTGGGTGCACCCCAACGCCACCCAGCTGACCAGCCTGTTGGGGGTCCTGTGGACCCCGCCTCTAAGCCTGGGTCTTCCTCTGGGCACCCGTGGAGGACAGGGCAGCCACACAGCCAGCCCAAGGTGTGGTCTCCCCACCCAGCTGCCTCCCTTGCAAAGGCAGGGTTGGCTTGGCAATGACATCTGAGGAGGAAACGCTTGCCCTGGGTGCGCTGTTTCCCTGTCTTCATTAAGGGAGGAGGCTGGCTTCCTCTGGCGGAGGGGAGGCAGCAGCTCTCCTTTGCCTTGGAACTCGCTTTGCTCCAGTGATCCCTGAGCCACCACATTGGTAAGACTGGCTGGAGCTGAAGGTCCGAGTGTGGCTTCAGGACTGGTGACGATGGCCAGGGATGAAGGGCTGCGGCGTGTGGAGGGGCTGCGCCCGGAAGGAAGCGGTATGGGCCCGGAAGGAAGCGGTGTGGGCCCGGAAGGAAGCGGTGTGGGCCTGGAAGGAAGCGGTGTGGGCCCGGAAGGAAGCGGTGTGGCCGTGCGAGGATCCGCGCCTGGGAAGGAAGCGGTGTGGCCGTGCGACGGTGCCTGCGGCGTGTGGAGGGGCTGCGCCCAGGAAGGAAGTGGTGTGGCCGTGTGAGGGTCCCTGGGCTGCCACCACCTGGGGGGCTTCAGCTGCAGGAGTGATTCCTCCACAGTCTGGAGGCCTGAGGTCCAAGATCAGGGGGGTGGCGGGGGGCCGGTGCCTTCTGAGGGCCTGGAGCGGGGACCTGATCCAGGCTGCATCCCTCTGCTGGTAGCCGAGAGTCCCTGGCATCCTCCCTCAGGGTGTGTCTGTGTCCACATCTTTCCTTTCAGAAGAACATGACAGTATCCTGACCATCCCAGTCCCCAGTGTTACCTTGCCACGTAGAGAACCCTCCGGGCCGGCTGCTGTGTGTCTTGGTTCTGAGAGTGGAAGCGCGCTTTGGGGATGTGGTCCGAGTGCCCGCCTTGGGGGGCGTACCCTGCTGGCCCCTCCATCTCTCTGTCAGGCCTTTCTTCTGCCCTGGCGCGGGTGATCGGGGCTAAGCCAAGAACGGACCATGGTCTGGGAGCGCCACGTATGAGGGAGCCCTTCTCAGGTGAAGCAAAGCAGTCACACTTGACTGTCCTTGAAGTTTTTTCTGCTTGAGTGTAGCCTATTTTATTGTAAAACACAAAAACAGCGTGAAATGCAGAAGTAGCCTCCTCTTTATATGGATGCCCGTCCTGTTGGGTAAGAGCCCACCCGAATGACCTCGTCTTAACGCGGTCACCTGTCTAAGACCCTGTCCCTGAACAAGGTCCCAGTTGTGGACCTGGGGGCAGACACCACTTGTCTGTTTTGGGAGACGCGGTTCAGCCCATCACGTGTGCATCCTCCGTTGCAGAGCTGAAAGGTCTTCCTGCAGTGAGAGAAACACGCAGGTTAAAATACAGGAAGTCCACCCTGCCTTCTGGCTACAGCCACCTGCTGGCCTGATAGGCCGCATGGGGACTGTGAGCCCCTAGGTTTGAGACCCTGCCCCACCACTCACCCCCGGTGTGAGACTGGGTGTGTCCCCTTTCCACAGCCTTGTTCCTCTCATCTGTGAAATGGGCGGTGTGGCGATTCCACTCTCCCCCCGTGCTCTCCCAGTCCATTCCCGTCCTGCCACATCCTGCCACATCCGTACTACCCATTCCGTGTTCTCTGTCAGTCTGTAAATGTGACCAGCCCCTCCATCTCCAGCCTGTCCTCTGCACTCCCGTGTGGCCAGTGTCCCCTGCAATGGGTGTGGACAGGGAGACAAGTAGGTGGGGGTGGCGTGGGGTGGGAGGGGAAGCTTGAGTCCGGAGGACCTTCTGAGACCACCTGAGAAGCCTCAAGAGGGACCCCAGGCGGAGCCTGTTTCTGTTCAACGATGTCACTCCCCTTTAAAAATGTAAGGCTGGGCTGAGCGCAGTGGCTCACGCCTGTAATCCCAGCACTTTGGGAGGCCGAGGCAGGTGGATCATGAGGTCAGGAGTTTGAGACCAGCCTGGCCAAGATGGTGAAACCCCATCTGTACTTAAAAAAAAAAAAAAAAAAAATTAGCCAGGCATGGTGGCGGGCACCTGTAATCCCAGCTACTTGGGAGGCTGAGGCAGGAGAATCGCTTGAACCTGGGAGGCGGAGGTTGCAGTGAGCCAAGATCGCACCACTGCACTCCAGCCTGGGTGACAGAGTGAGATTCTGTCTCAAAAAAAAAAAAAAGAAAAAAGAAAAAGGGCCAGGTGCAGTGGCTCATGCTTATAAACCCAGCATTTGGGGAGGCTGAAGTGGGAGGGTCCATTGAGACCAGCTGGGCTGTAACATAGTGAGATCCCCTCTCTACAAAAAATGCAAATATTAGCCAGGCACTGTGGCATGTGCCTGCAGTCCTTCTGTCCATTACATAAAATGCCTCCCTGGGAGACGCCGGGGCACTGACCACACCAAGGCTGGCCAGCCGGTGCCCCAAAGGCTGGGGACTCAGTACAAGAAAACTCAAGGCCAGGCTTTTTAAAGGACGTAGACATGGGTGTGGTGCCCTGACCTGTCCAATGTGGTCTGGACTCTTGACGCCACGTCCCCAGGGCCCCAGGTGAGTAGCTCAAGTCTGGCCTTGAGTTTTCTCATCTTCAAAATGGGGGTCTTACGTTCCTCCTGGAGCTGGGGGAGAGTCAAATGGCAAATGCGTGTGGACGGTCAGAGCACAGCCAGGCTGCCCACCAGGGCTCTGCAGAGGGGCTGCGGGGCCGTCTCCCGCAGCCCCATGACACTCAGTACACGCCCAAGGAGGAGCAGTAAATGTCATTATGATTCCTACTAAAGCCAAAGGCTGACCTGTCTGCTCTCAGCCTCATCGGTGAGGGGCCCGGTGGATGAGGGCTTCTCTGGGACGCAGATGCTGAGTTCTCGTCCATGACGCCCCATGCTTCATCTCACTCCCGCGTATTGATCATTATTGAGACACGTTCGTCTCAGGCTGCAGGCATTAATGATGCATAAAAAGAGCGATGTACCGGCCAGCCGCCTGGGAAGGGCAGGCATTTGCACAGAGGGGGATCGGTCTGCATTTGCTTCTCCCTGAACTCTGGCTCTCATCCGCCAGCTTCTCTCTGAGGGAACTACCGTGATGGGCTCTGCCTTGAGGACGCCTGGTCCCCCGAGGCCCCTGCTCACAGCCAGGAGGACCCACACAGAGCGTCTGCACTCGGGCAGGCCGGGCTTCAGGAGCTTGCAGCAGGGATCCATCTCAACTCGGGGTACTCAGAGGCTTCAGGGAGAGGTGTCCTCACGGAGAGGGGAATTAGCCAGGCGGAAAGGACAAAGGCTGCCTGAAAAGAGTTCCTCCAGGAGCAGGAAGGGCCAGAGTCCTGCATGGCCGGCCGATTCCATGAGACCAGCCTTTCCTGAGCATTGAGGACCCTACAGGGGCTGGAGCTCCAGTGCTGAGACGGCCTCCGAGGTTTTGTGTAGCTTCCTGAGCGCTCGCATTGATCAGCAGAGGAGGGCACAGGATGTGGAAACACCCCAGATATGCATCCCTTTAAGAGTCTGGAGGGGCACAGCCAGAAACCACCGCCCTCATAGTGGGTGTCAGTTGGTGGCGAGTGGGGCCATAGGGCCCCTCAGTGCCCCTTTGGCCCAGGCTCTGTGCAGCCCGAGGAAGACAGGCAGGAAGTGAGATTCGAGGCCAGGCAGGAAGTGAGATTCCAGGCCAGGCAGGAAGTGTGTGATTCGAGGCCAGGCAGGAAGTGAGATTCGAGGCCAGGCAGGAAGTGAGATTCAAGGCCAGGCGTCAGCGGAGCGTTCATTTCCTACCTGGGAAGCCACCGTCCTGCCCTCAGGGAAAGAGACACAAAGAGGATCAGGAAGCAAAGGCTGCTGGGGCGTCTGAGCCTACTCCTCACTCCAGGATGCTCCGCGGGCTCCAGAACCTTCCCCTTCAGGAGATGCGGGTGGCCTTGCCTGCCTGGCTGCCCTGCACTCGGCCTTTACCCCTGTGGTGGCTCCTCCTGGGGCAGCCACTGACGTTGGTCCAGGCCGGTGCCAGGAGCAAAAGGCCCCCGGCTTCTCCCAGAACCGGGGAGATCCTGGGAGGCCTCAAGTGGGGAGGTCTCTGAAGGGGTCTTCCAGCAGGAAGGGCTGCTTGGTCTCTGCCAAGGGGGCAAAGGTCACTGCTGCAGGCTCCGGAGGGAAGGTCAGGCCCTCAGCTCTGTCTGCCCCGGTTCCTCCACCCTGAGTCTCCAGTCCTGTTCTTTCCTGTCTGGCTTTGGCCTCGGCACAGGATGCTGCCTGCTGAGTCCGGCCTTCTGGGTCCTGCCCTCCCTCTGCCCCTGGCTACAAGAGGTGGGGGTTTCCCGAAACGCTGCCGGGGAAGCCCCCTGGCTCTTACACTTCACCCTGAACCACCCCAGACTGTCGTCATCTCTTGGATGAGGCAGTGGCCTCCACAGAGTCTCCCACGGCCACGGTCTTCCCAGCTCTCTGACCCTTCGGACCTTTCAAGAATCAGCAGAGCACCCCACCCCCTGGGCTCACAGTCTCCTTGGGGCTGGTCACCAGGGGCTGTCTGCACCCCAGTCACCTGTGCTGGGTCCTCCTGGCCTGCCGGAGCCTTCTCTCCAGATCCATGCCTCCCTGTTGCACGGCTGCTTGGGGTACCTGCTGGAGATGAACTTGTAGGGAGGGAGGACGGCAGGGCTGGGCGGGGAGAGGCCGGCGTGGATCTTCACAGATGGAATTGAGTCAAGGATCTCAGGATGAGGCCATCGTGGATTATCCAGGTGTTCTGAGAAGGGAAGAGGCCGCACGGTGGCAGAGGTAGAGATGGGAGTGAGGCGGCCACAAGCCATGCCAGGAGCCCCCAGAAGCTGGGAGAGACAGGAAAGAGTCTCCCCCTGAGCCTCTGGAGGGAGCACGGCCCTGCTGACACTGGGTGGAACCTCCAGCCTCCAGAACTGTGAGAAGAGACGTTTCTGTGGTTTAGGTCACCCAGCGTGTGGTCATGCGGTTGACCACTGCAGGAGACGCATGCCCTCGCCGCCCAGACAGACCAAGCCTCACCGGGCTGGTACCTGCTGCCCAGAGAAGAGGGGCCTGGCATACCAGGCTGCGTCAGCCTTATGCCTGGCCCCAGGAGAATGTCACCGTGACCGCCCGTGTGCTGTCGAGATGAGACAGAATCCATCAGGGACACGGGCTCTCTGAGATGCATCTGGGATCACTGCGATGGAGGGTGGCACTCGGGCCTGGGACCCACCTGGGACCCACCTGGCTGCATCTGAATTGGAAAGGGCCCATGGAGATTTCAGGTGCTCCAGTGACCTGGGGGTGGGTGTCTAGTCTCCTCCGGGCCCTGGACAGCCAGTGGTCTCGTGGCTCGGTGAGAAGAGGGAACCCGATTGTCAGGGGAAATCCTGCCCCCAGCCCTGGGGTGGGCTCGGAGGCTCGGGTCAGTTCAACTTGGAAGGGAAGGTCCAGGCTGCATCGAGCTGACCCCCTGGACACCCGAAGATGGGGACGTGGGCAGGGCCAGAGCCACCATCCCACAGCTGTGAGACCCCCGTGGGGCTCGGAACCACCCGGGCTGCCAAGGTGGAGTCTGTGTGTCTTCGTTTCCTCATTTGTCAATGAGGAGTGATGCTCACTGCTGTGCCTGCATCAGAGTTGTCACGGGTGTGGAATGGGGCCTCTGGAAAGCTAGGGGCTGTCATCCAGGGCCAGCTATCACCTGAGATGTGTGGAAGACCCCTGACCCCAGGGAAGAGGATTTCCTGCTGGAGGGGAGTGGGTCAGGGCCAGTGAGAGGTGAGCAGTGACTCCAGGCCTCATCAGGAGCCGCCTCCTGACCTCTTGGCTCCCGTATCAGCTCAGCTTAGATGCCCTCTCTTCCAGGAAGCACTCCGTGATTTCACAGGTCGGGAGCCACCTCCTGACTTCTTGGCTCCCCGTCAGCTCAGATGCTCTCTCTTCCAGGAAGCACTCTGTGACTTCACAGGTCAGGAGCCATCTCCTGACCTCTTGGCTCAGGAGCTTAGATACTCTCTCTTCCAGGAAGTACTCTGTGACTTCACAGTAGTGCTCACCTGGCTGCCCTGCTCACCTGCCCCTCTGGCTTTCCCAAACCTGGGGGTGATGCTCCAGGATGGGGGCACCTCCTGGTGACCTCTGTCCACCCAGCACAAGCCTCCTCCCTCGAGAACGTCCTGGTCAGCCTTTGCCTCCCTGCAGCCCCTACTGCACCCCATCTTCTCAGCACACTTCTGTGCTTGCCGGGGACCCTGGGGCACCAGCCAGCACGGGGAGGGCCCAACAGTGTTGGATAAAGGCAGGGTGAATGGGAGGAGTTCAAGGAGAAGCCCCAGGCCTGTTCTGGCCCCTGGGTCATCAGCACAGGTGGCAGCTGGGAACACAGGGTCCGCGTGCTGTGAGGACTTGAGATGGAGGCTCTGGGACTTGCATCTTCCGGTGGATCTGAGCCAAGGAGCTGTCACTCAACAAGGAGCCATCAGTGGTGGGGAATACCACGTTCTGACCTGGGCCAGGGTGTGGGGGGCGGGGACCCCACTGTGGGGAGGTAGGCTGCAGGATCTCGTGGCCCCTCCTCCGGCAGGCAGGGAGAGTCGAGCACAGTGGAAGTGGTGCTGGCAGGGCAGGAGCCCTCAGCCCGGGAGTTGAGGAGGAGGAGGAGGAGGGCTGCATGCCGCCAGCGTGTGGCTGGGCCGGTTCCCCTGGCGTGTGGGTGAGTGGACGTGGCAGGGGGGCGGCGGGGATGGGAAGTTGGCTTCTAGCAGAGCGGCCATCCAGCAGGAGAGAGGGGCTGCCGGGCAAGGTACAGGCTGAGTACTCTGGAGTTTGCCCTTTTGGTGTTTCTCCAAGCAAGGTCCCTGCACCAGTGGGGGCCACCACCTCACTTGGGAGATAAAAGTGCAGATTCCCAGGCACCACCCAGACTTGGGGAATCAGACACTCTAGGGCTGGGTCAGGCTCTCTGGGTTTTATCCCATCCTACAAAGACCCTATTTCCAAATAAAGTCATATTCCCAGGTTCAGGATGAAGGAATATTTTAGGGGGCCACGATTTAATCCAGTGCAGGTGCTGAGGGTAGAACCAGGAGTCACCACAGGCCCCACCTGCACCTCCATCGTGTGTATCTGTGGCCTTGTCTTCCGTCGGCTACTTCTCTGTCCTCGGTACCGTCCACAGCAGAGGTGGCCTGGGCAGCGAATCCTGCCGGCATCCACTCCACTCCCAGATTGGAAGAGCCCAGGCGTCTGGCCAGCCGGCCTACGGTCAGCAGTGGCCCAGGAACTGGGCCTTTTCTTGCCTCTTGCCTCTGACTCAGAGCGGCTTGTGGGAGCCTCGCATGCAGGGCCAGGCAGGGCAAGAACGATCGTGACCTTTTCCTCCAGGGAAGGTTGCAAGAAAGGCGGGATCTGTGATGTGACTAGGTGGAGGCACTACGGAGCCACGGTGCAGGGGTGGGGGGCCCCAGGTGAGCTCAGATGCCCTCCCTGCCTGTGCCACCGTGGCCTGACTCTCCACAGGTGGGAGCCACAGGCGTCAGGAGCCATTACCCCTTGGAGAACTGGGTGCCAGGCCGAGACCTGGTGTCTCATTAATAACAAACCGCTGCAGTGCGTTTGGGAGTCTCCTCCTCCATGACATGCGCTTGTCTGGATTGGTTTTATTTTAGTGCAGGCGCCACGTCGTCTTTTTATATACGTGTGAACATATATATGTAAACACACGTATGATGTTGGTGAGTTGATGTTGGTGGTATTTTTACTAAGCAAAGATGTGGGAACCAAATGGGCCCATCCGGGGAGTTTCCCATTTGGTCCCTCGTGCTGTGTGTGGTGGGGGGCATTGTGGTTGAGGTCTGAACAGCCGGGGAGGTGAAAGACTCCGTCGTCTCCGGGAGCTTACGGGAGTGGGAGAGACGTTGACGAAATATTACCCATCGCAGGAGTCAGGTGCACACAGTGATGATAGTTCCGGAAGGTCAGGTGCGCACGGTGATGACAGTGCCGAGAGGTCAGGTGTGCGCGGTCGTGACAGTTCCTGGAGGTCAGGTGCGCGCAGTGGTGACAGTTCCTGGAGGTCAGGTGCGCGCAGTGGTGACAGTGCCGGGAGGTCAGGTGCGCGCGGTGGTGACAGTGCCGGGAGGTCAGGTGCGCGCGGTGGTGACAGTGCCGGGAGGTCAGGTGCGCGCGGTGGTGACAGTGCCGGGAGGTCGGGTGCGCGCGGTCGTGACAGTTCCTGGAGGTCGGGTGCGCGCGGTGGTGACAGTTCCTGGAGGTCGGGTGTGCGCGGTCGTGACAGTGCCGGGAGGTCGGGTGCGCGCGGTGGTGACAGTGCCGGGAGGTCGGGTGCGCGCGGTGGTGACAGTGCCGGGAGGTCGGGTGCGGGCGGTGGTGACAGTTCCTGGAGGTCGGGTGCGCGCGGTGGTGACAGTTCCGGGAGGTCGGGTGCGCGCGGTCGTGACAGTTCCGGGAGGTCGGGTGCGCGCGGTGGTGACAGTGCCGGGAGGTCGGGTGCGCGCGGTGGTGACAGTGCCGGGAGGTCGGGTGCGCGCGGTGGTGACAGTGCCGGGAGGTCGGGTGCGCGCGGTGGTGACAGTGCCGGGAGGTCGGGTGCGCGCGGTCGTGACAGTTCCGGGAGGTCGGGTGCGCGCGGTCGTGACAGTTCCGGGAGGTCGGGTGCGCGCGGTGGTGACAGTTACGAGAGGTCAGGTGCATGCGGTGATTGTTCCGGAAGGTCAGGTGCATGCGGTCATAGTTCCAGAAGGTGTCCCCGGGGCAGGATATGTTTTCCTATTTTCCTTGGCTTCCGGGGAGCTTGGAGCCTGCTTTCCTTTGGGTCCTGGGCTGATTTTCGGGCAGGAGCTGGGATGCAGTGTCCTGGGTGCTGCAGCATGGCTGAGCCTCGGATTCTCTGTCCAGGGCTAGCTGTGTTCAGACCGCGCATCTTTAGTTTTGGGGCATCGCAGATCCTCCCAGAATCTGATCAAAGCCGTGGACCCTCTGCTTGTGGCGGGGGGTCATGCAGAAAACTTTGAGTACAGTTTCAGGGGATGCACAGACCACCCAAAGGCCCGGAATCGGAGCCCCCACAAGATAGGGGGTGTGCTCTCTGGGCCAGCGTTTGGAGCACTCTCTGGCTCTTGGAGCCCTGGTGGGGCATTCCCAGCAGCTTGCTTCATTTCCTGGACACGTGTTCTTGGCTGTGGTTTATATTACTGTCTGTATGTAAATGTCATAGGTTTATTTTCTTTTAGTAAAATTGTTCCTAGTTAGCACAGTGGAATCTTGAAACAAGAAAGCCGTCTTTCATGAACAGTGTGTGGTTTCCAGACTTAGCCCATGGAGTTGGAGTGACAGGTATGGCAGAGATCGGGGGTCAGGCTGCGTAGAAGGTGTTTGCGCCCCCTAGGTGCAGGTGTTAATCCTCACCCCCAGGGCGATGGTGCTAGGATGTGGGGCCTTTGGGAGGTGATGGGGCTGAGGACGGAGCCTCATAGTGGGGATTAGTGCTCTGATGAAAGAGGCCTCAGAGGGCACCCTCGCCTCTTCTACCATGTGAGGACCCAGCAGGAAGGTGCTGTCCAGGACCCAGAAAGTGGGTCCTCTGCAGACACCAAATCTGCTGGCACCTTGATCTTGGACTTCCAGCCTCCGGAACTGGGGGAAAGCAATGTCTGCTGTTGATGAGCCGCCCAAGCTGCGGTGCTTTGTTGCAGCCCGAACAGGCTAAGTCAGGAACCGTGAGCAGGAAACCTCCCAGGGAGTCTGCTCCGAGGGGGGATTGGTCGTGGGGGAATGGGTCATTGTGCCTCAGTTTCCCCGATGTTGGGGAAGTGGTGCCCATGGCCACTGGCAGGCCCCCCCGGGGGCCAGCACACCAGGTAGGAAGAAATGCAAGCCCCAGGCTGCTGAGATGCACAGAGCCCCACATTCTGCCTTCAGGACGTCTGTCTAGTCTCTTGTTTTACAAAGGGTGGGCAGGTCCCCTGCAGGACTCAGCAGAGGGAGAGACACAGTCAGGGAGCGGCCAGAGGGGTGACGTGCCCAGCTGCCCACAGATACAATGGCTCCTTCGTGTCACACATGGGTGTCGGCGTCATCTTTCGGCTGGGTGAGGGAACTGCCCAGCTGCCCAAGCCCTGGGGTCCCAAGTCAGAGTTGCTGGGATTACTGGGCAGGGAGGTGGTCCCACAACCCAGACCGGGGCAGTGGCAGGAAGCACAGACACACACAGCACAGCGGGCCGGCACCGCCGGGGTGGGTTGTCTGGGCTTGGACTCTTTCTGTGCACATGCTGATGTTTGTCAATAATAAGAACAGAAACATTTTCTTTTCTTTTTTTTTTTTTTTTGAGATGGAGTCTTGGTCTGTCACCCAGGCTGGAGTGCAATGGCATGATCTCCGCTCACTGCAACTTCCGCCTCTCAGGTTCAAGCAATTCTCCTTCCTCAGCCTCCTGAGTAGCTGGGATTACAGGCACGTGCCACAACACCCGGCTAATTTTTGTAATTTTTAGTAGAGACGGAGTTTCACCGTGTTGTTCAGGCTGGTCTTGAACTCCTGACCTCATGATCTGCCCGCCTCAGCCTCCCAAAGTGCTGGGATTACAGGCGTGAGCCACCGTGCCCAGCCCCCCCCCCTTTTTTTTTCCTTGAGACAGAGTCTTGCTCTATTACCCAAGCTGGAGTGCAGTGACGTGATCTCAGCTCACTGCAACCTCTACCTCCCAGATTCAAGCAATCCTCCTGCCTCAGTCTCCCGAGTAGCTGGGACCACAGATGCGTGCTATCACACCCAGCTAATTTTGTATTTTTGGCAGAGACAGGGTTTTGCCATGTTGCCCAGGCTGGTCGTGAACGCCTGAGCTCAAGCGATCTTCCTGCCTTGGCCTCCCAAAGTGCTGGGATTACAGGCGTGAGCCACCATGCCCTGCCCAGAGGTGTTTTCAAGCATGTCCTGTGCACTGGGCCTGGTTGGTTGATGCTCAGCGATGTTTATTGAATGAATGAATGAATGAACAAGATCCAGAAGTCTGAGGGTAAACACGGGGTGCCAGCATCTTGTCTTAGCCCAGCCCGTGCCTCCTGCCCCCCTCACGCTCCTCCCTGTCTCCCCCAGGACCTCCCACTCTCGGGCAAAGGCCGAGGCAGCCCTCACGGCGGCTCAGAAAGCCCAGGAGGAGGCGCGGATCGCCAGGATCACTGCCAAAGAGTTCTCCCCTTCCTTCCAGCACCGGGAAAACGGTGAGTCTCGCCCGGCCTGATACTGGCATCGTGGGGAGGGGGTGCGTGGATGGCTGGGCAGTCCTGGCAGCAGATGCGTTCTCCAGGGTGGGTAGGCTTAGATGGGCTCGGCCCCAGCTGCTCCCCTGCCCGGTGTCTGCCTCTCCCGCCGAAGGTGCCTGTTTGTGCCGAGGCCTGGCCTGGCTCCCCGGGACACAGGACATGTGTCTTGGCAGGTCTCTCCCATTCCCACAGCCCTTGGGGCACCGCGTGTCACTTGCCGGCTGTCCCTGACGGTGAATGCCCACCTGCCCGGCCTGTGCTGTCTGCTGCCAGCTCTCCCCCAGTGTTGTTCTAGAACCTTCTGTGATGATGGAACTGTCTGCTGGGTCCAGCGTGGCAGCCATTAGCTGGGTGTGTCTGCGGTCCTGGCTCTTGACCTGCCTCTGATGTGAACTAACTTACGATTAAACACACCCAGTGGCTGCTGGGTTGGACAGCGTCACAAATGGCAGCTCCCACTGTGCCCCTCGGAAAGAGCTGGAAGCTGCTGCCTGATTTAGGAACCTCGTCCTCCCTTCGAGGGGGGGATCATGGGTGATACGGCCCAGTGACAGTGGCGGGGGTGTGGAGGGTGTGGGGTGGGTGGCGGAGAGGCCGTGGCCAGCTGCCTCCCATCTCCTACCTCATCTCGGAGGAAGCTTCCTCTGCACCAGGAGGCCCCAGAGAATGGGGTTAGGAGCACGCCCCCTCAACCCGAGCTCTGACCGGTGAGCGGCATTCGGATGAGGCTCTGCGCACTGGAGGTCCGCACCTGACACCACAGCCCTGAACTTGCTCGCAACACCTGCCACTCTGGCCACCAGGACAGGATGAGGAGCCCAGCCTGGGGGCTGCGGGGCTGGGGGCTCCCCTGACTGGAACGCGAGACCACATCATCTCTAGAGGTGACCGTCCGCCACCACTCCAAGACCTTGCCTTCACTGGGCGAGTGCCGGGCCCTGCAGAGCCTGCAGCTGTAGCCTGGAGGTCAGGAGGACGAGCCCCCGCACCCCCACCTCCTTGGGCAGCTTCTATTCCACTGCGTCCCCTCCACTCTCCTGGCCCCTGCAGACACACGCACCCCAAAGTGTCCAAGTGGGAGGGCCACGGGCCAAGTGCCCCTGTGGCCATTGGCATCCTCCATGGTCTCGCCCTCAGGCCCTGAGTTTCCTTCTCCCTGGGGCCCCTCCTTGCCTTGCCCACGACCAGCTGCCTGGGCTGGGAGGCGGTGGGGCGCACACTTGGGGGCACACGTGTAGTGTGCACGTGCATGTGGGGAGTGGGTGCAGTGCTGCGGGATGGACGAACGGAACAGGGATGCCGGAGAGGAAGCCAGTGCCGTCAGGGGCACCTGCCAGAACCCTGGCTGGGCCACTCCACGCAGAATGTACGTAGGACAGGATGGGATTCCACGTACCAACCCTGGCCCATGGTCGCCTCAGCTCCAGCCCTGCCTGCGACTCACATTCCACTGCCTGCGGCCTGTTTTGTTTCCTCTCAGAGCCTCAGTTCCATGTGTGAAAGGAAGGGGACCAGACAGGGAACATTGAAGGCTCCATCCTGTGCCAAATCCCCAAAGAGACACATCCACCGGAAGCTCCCAACGTGACTTATTTTGGGGGAGGAGGGTCTGTGCAGGTGTCATTATGGAACAGACTTTGAGACAAGATCAGCCTGGATTGGGGTGAGTCCTAGATCCCCGCGGTGTCCTTAGAAGAGACAGAAGAGGAGGAGACAGGGGCGGATGGAGTGATATGTCAGAGATCGCTGGAGCCACTGTGGCTGGAGCGGAGACCCTGGAAGGAAGCAGCACTCCCGACACCTGGATCACGGCTTCTAACTTCCAGAAACACGAGTTTGCCTTTTGGGTGTTTCTACCCCCACCCCCGCGTGGCGCTTTACTGCTCCAGTCCCAAGAAATGGGTGCAGGCTCCCCCACCCTGAGAATTCCAGTTAAGACTTTGGAGTCAGAGATGCTTCCTGGAGGGCTCAATCCTGGAGTCAGAGGAGATGCTTCCCAGAGGGCTCAGTCCTGGAGTCAGAGATGCTTCCCAGAGGGCTCAGTTCTGGAGTCAGAGATGCTTCCCAGAGGGCTCAGTCCTGGAGTCAGAGATGCTTCCCGGAGGGCTCAGTCCTGGAGTCAGAGACGCTTCCTGGAGGGCTCAGTCCTGGAGTCAGAGATGCTTCCTGGAGGGCTCAGTCCTGGAGTCAGAGATGCTTCCCAGAGGGCTCAGTCCTGGAGTCAGAGATGCTTCCTGGAGGGCTCAGTCCTGGAGTCAGAGATGTTTCCCAGAGGGCTCAGTCCTGGAGTCAGAGGAGATGCTTCCTGGAGGGCTCAGTCCTGGAGTCAGAGGAGATGCTTCCCAGAGGGCTCAGTCCTGGAGTCAGAGATGCTTCCTGGAGGGCTCAGTCCTGGAGTCAGAGATGTTTCCCGGAGGGCTCAGTCCTGGAGTCAGAGGAGATGCTTCCTGGAGGGCTCAGTCCTGGAGTCAGAGGAGATGCTTCCTGGAGGGCTCAGGTCCCTGCAGGAGGGGCCTTGGGCTGACCTTTTAAGTCCTGAAGCTGCCTCCTCAGTCAGTTCTTGTCTTCATGATACAGATGCAGGCCCCTGTGGGGGCCACTGTGATGGAGAGACGGGGCCGCTGCTGCCTCACTGGTGGGAGTCCAGTCCTCGAGGGTCTGGCCAAGTTGGCCTCACCTCCAGCTGCTGCACCTTGGAGCCTGGCTCACTCTGAGCACCTCGGTCCGATCTGCCACCTCTTTGGGTGGCGCCCCGGGGCCTTCTCTGAGCAGCATCTTCCCCGGAGGGGGCATTGGGACCGTGTGTGTTTTACAAGCGCTGGGACTGGCATGAGATTTGATCCAAGCGTTTCTTGTTTCCGCCTATGGATGCATTCAGGATCAGTGTTCCCAGACCAGGCACCCCGGGGCCTTCTCGGCTGCTGGGGATGGGTGGGGCCGGGGGAAGCTGTCCAGGTCCTTCCTCAGTCGTCCTCACAGCCAGGAGCTGAGGTCACCAATGACAGATGACAGAACAGAGCCTCCAAGAGGGGAACAGGGTTGCCAGAGCACTCAGGCAGGACGTGGTGGAATCAGGATTTAAAACGAGGCTCTGAAGCCTGGGCCATGCCGGCTTCTAGAAGCAAACCATCCAGCGCTTCAGCTGCAGAGTGGCTGGCTCCAGCCTCTTGCTGCCTGTCTGGGAGATCCCTGGCAGCCTCCCAGCCTGAGAACTCTTGACGATCAGGGTTCTGCCCAAGGCCACGTGAAGGTAGGACCATGAAGGAGCCTGGCCATGCGGTGTCCAGTGCCCAGGCCACTTCCGGTGCCATCCGTCCCCGCCCCAGAGGCAGGAGGACTGAGCGTCGGAGGCTGCAGGACGCAGGCGGCTTGAAGGCACAGGAACGGAGCTGCAGGGGCTTCATGAGGACCTGCCCTGCATCCTCACCACGAGGCTTCTAGGAACATTAACTGCTCAGCAGCTCATTCTAGCTGAGGGTGCCCTCCTGCTGGTGGTGCTGGGAGTCGGGGCCCCTCTAGCGTGGGGTCTCCTGGGCCAGCCAGGCCTGATCTCAGCAGCAGTGGGTGGACGGCCTCGTGGGAAAGGCCGGGGCGCCATCGGGGGATGGGGGGGGCCTTGATCCCAGCCTGCTAGGTCCATAGTGTCTAAAGCACAGGAATGCCAGCCCCTTGGAAGTCCCATCCTGGCCAAGGAGGAGGTACGATGTGGGTGATCCGTGGGCATGATTGGGGGCCTCTGATGGGGCCAGGGCTGCCCTCCACACAGGACCCTCACGGGGAGAGAGGTGGTGGGGCTGGGCGTCAGGTGGGTACGTGGATGTCAACGCAGTTCTACACGGACCTTCTCTGGCCCATTCCCTGCTCTGCTCGGGGGACACCCAACCAGCCCAGCCCTGTTTCTGGGGAGTGACCACAGAGAAGCAGTCATTGAGACCTCAGAGTGGCCCACCCACACCCCCGTGTGACAGGAACTCAGACTGGGGAGGGCTGGCCACCCACCCAGAGCTACCCAGCTGTGCCCCAAGCCCCATGCCAGGGCCATGGCCTCGCTCTGCTCAGCACTGCCTCTTAGACCAGCAAGGAGGAGGACGCAGCAGCCCAGCCTGGTGGCGTCGCAGCGTGCCCCGAATCTGCTTGCTAACGTCTCTTCACAAACGGAGGGCCTATCTGGTGCCACACCGAGGGTAGCCATGTCTCCCAGACCTTCTCCTGCCAAAAGGTCAGACTGGGGTACAGGCCAGGAGAATGTCCGAGCGTCAGAGACTCTAAGATGGGCAGTGGCTCTTGGTGTCCGAGCTGGTCTCATGAGGTGGCCGCCCCGGGTAGAGCTCTGCACCATTTTGGCTCGGGCAGGACGGGGATGCTGGGGGCGGGGGTCCCACTGTTCTGTGCTGAGCCTAGGACCCTACTTGGGATGAACGTGTAACTGTTCCCCGGAGGGTAAGAAGCGCCGCGTTCTTGGGTTTCTCCTAATGGAATAAAGTCTGGCATGGCTCCTGTGTCCCTGCGTTGGCAGGAAATGAGATCCCCATCAATGTTCTTGGTTCTCACCTCCTGCTGGGGGCTCACGGAGCTCCGGAGAAGTCTTGGGGCTAGTCCTACAATGCTGCCCCTCCCTATCCAGGCCTCCGGGTGGGGGCTGATGGGGACTGCGCCACCGGCAGACGACAGGGACTCTGCTGGCTGCAGAGCTGGCCCCTGGGTCCTGTGGTGACCTCCCCTTCCTGGGAGCCCCCTGCCTCTGCAGCTCTTTGGAGACCAGGGGCTTCTTGACTCCCTGCAAGTGAAGGGGAGCCCCGCCCTAGGACTTGAAGCCCCAGCAGCCTCGAAAGATGGGGAGGGAAGTCGGCTCCTGGGCTCTCACGCTGGCCCCGGCACTGGCTGTTTCTCAGCAAGACTGTCCCAGCACCCTGAGACACAGCCCCAGGCGGGTAGGGGTGTTGGCGGCCTTGCTGGGACAGCTCGGCCTCCCCAGACAGGTGGTCAGCTAGGGTGAGGGGCTTCCTCTCACCCTCAGGACAGGCGAGTCAGGGTTGGTGGGACCTGAGTCCACACCCCAGCGTCCTCACGCACTTTTCGAGCCTTGGGTCTTCCTTGTAGCCGGGGAGCTGCTGTCCGCCCCTCCTGTGGTGCCTGGGCCCAGCCAGTCTCCCTCCAAGTGTCTGTGGGGTGGGGACCACGGGGGTCCCACAGAGGGCTTTGGGAGCCACGGTCCCCACTCCCCTCCCTTGCTTGCAGCCTTTTGGTGAGTGGGAAGCTTCTCTGCTGCGGTGAGGTTCCTTCTGGCGCCCTGGCCCGGGGACTGCGGCCTCGCTGTGGAATGTGCTGGGTAACGCCGTCTGGTGTCGTCTTGTGTCCCCATACAGGGCTGGAGTACCAGAGACCGAAGCGTCAGACCTCCTGTGACGACATCGAGGTGCTGTCCACCGGGACACCCCTGCAGCAGGAGAGCCCCGAGCTGTACCGCAAGGGCACCACCCCCTCCGACCTGACCCCCGACGACAGCCCCCTGCAGAGCTTCCCCACCAGCCCCACGGCCACCCCGCCGCCCGCGCCCGCCGCCAGGAACAAGGTCGCCCACTTCTCGCGGCAGGTGTCGGTGGACGAGGAGCGGGGCGGGGACATCCAGATGCTCCTGGAGGGCCGGGCCGGGGACTGCGCCCGCAGCAGCTGGGGCGAGGAGCAGGCCGGGGGCTCCAGGGGTGTCCGCAGCAGTGCCCTGCGCGGCGGCCTGCTCGTGGATGACTTCCGCACCCGAGGTTCGGGCCGCAAGCAGCCCGGGAACCCCAAGCCGCGGGAGCGGCGGACGGAGTCACCCCCCGTGTTCACGTGGACTTCCCACCACCGGGCCAGCAACCACAGCCCCGGAGGCTCCAGGCTGCTGGAGCTGCAGGAGGAGAAGCTGAGCAACTACCGGATGGAGATGAAACCCCTGCTGAGGATGGAGACGCACCCCCAGAAAAGACGCTACAGCAAGGGCGGCGCCTGCCGGGGCTTGGGGGACGACCACCGCCCCGAGGACCGGGGCTTCGGGGTGCAGAGACTGCGGTCCAAGGCCCAGAACAAGGAGAACTTCAGGCCGGCCTCCTCCGCGGAGCCCGCCGTGCAGAAACTGGCGAGCCTGCGGCTGGGCGGGGCCGAGCCCCGGTTGCTGCGTTGGGACTTGACCTTCTCCCCGCCCCAGAAATCCTTGCCTGTCGCTCTAGAGTCCGACGAGGAGAATGGGGATGAGCTCAAGTCCAGTACGGTGAGTGGGCGGCCACCGGGCTGGTCCCAGTGGAGGCAACATCCACCTCTCCGCTGACCTGGTGTTTCCTGAGGGTTTCCAGCAAGGTCACTGCTCCCCTGTTCCTCTCCAGGGGTGGAGTAGGGTGGGGGTACAGCCGGGAGTGGTGGCCTTCAGGTCGCTGGGACCCTCCCCTAGGAAGCCAGGTGGGGCAGGTGTCACACCTCTTTCCGTGACAGGCTGCCCCCAGGTTGTCCAGAAAGCACACGAACCTCCTGGTTTCCAGGCAGCATGGGATCCCTGCGCTCCCCGCAACGTGCTCAACCCCAGCTGCTCCAAGAGTCTGTGCCCCTGGTCAGTAGCTTTGGGCCGTGAGATGACCGCTTGAGTGTCCTGTGTCCTGGATAGGAACCCAGAGGCGTAGAAACAGCTGGGGGCAAGGCTGGCCCTGGGGCTGGGAGTCAGGTCTGGGGTTGGGGGGAGCTGCCAGTCTAGGTTTCTCTCACCCATGGGGGGTGTTGGGGTTGGAGCCGGCTCCCACATGAGGCCCCCTGTGTGCAACTCACCATGAGCCTCACCCAGCACCCCCCACCCCCCCACCCTAAATTCATTCCTCCAGGGCAGGCAGCTTGGAGGGAAGAACAGCGTCCCCCGGGCTAGACTCGGCGCCAGGCTGGGGGTCCCGGGCTAGACTCGGCGCTAGGCTGGGGGTCCCGGGCTAGACTCGGCGCGAGGCTGGGGGTCCCGGGCTAGACTCGGCGCGAGGCTGGGGGTCCTGGGCTAGACTCAGTGTGCGAGGCTGGGGGTCCTGGTGCCTCACACAGGACTGGCCTCCCCTTGAAGGGACCTTCACTCTGCAAATCCCACCCTGCTCCCTTGACCAGTGCTGCAGGAATGAAGGGCTGTGGGACGGTGGCTACATAGGATCTGCGCACGGCCAGGCCCTCACCCCAGCAGGGCTCTGCTCGCTCGTGGCTGCCAGGCAGTGCGTGGTGCTGAACAGAAGTGCTGCAAGCCAGTCTGCCCCTCGGGTGTGAGCACGCAGGGGGGTGTCTGCAGGGGGCGCTCAGGGGGTGTGGGGCGGGCAGGGGGGGCCATTGGTAGGTTTATTGTCGACGCTGTGGCAGGGGTCGGTGTCTGTTCCTGCCCCTGACCTAGGGGACCTGTGGTTTTCTTCTTCTGCCAGCCCCACCCCCAGAGGAGTCATTGCGTGACACCCCTTTGAAGGGGCACGTCCTGCCGGGTGGCAATGCCTGTTTCTGCCTCTCCTTGGAACCACTGCGGACGTCTGTCTGTCCTGTTGGGTTCCTAAGATGCCTCCCCGTTCCCCAAAGCCCACAGAGAACAGCCCCTATGCTCCTGCTGGGACCAAAATACCAGCTCACACTTACAACTTGATTTTCCCCATCGCAGCCGGAGGTGTGTGCGTGCGCGGTTATTTTAGGAACAGCCAAGCAGTGGGCAGGGTGGGAGATGTAGGGACAGGTTCTATTTTTAGCCTGCTTAATGCACTGGCACTTTTGGGTGCTTTTAAATGAACCTTCCTGGGGTCAATGCATAAGCTGGGGACAAGTGCCAAGCTGGCCTCTGGGATGAGTTCACTACGTGACACGCAGGGTGCTACATGCTGCCCTGGTCCTGCCTGGTCTCCAGCTGGGGCTAATCTGGAGGTCCCGTCAGCTGCAGCATCATGTCCCACCCACCCTGGAGGATGCCAGCTGAGCTCCTTGGAAGTGGCCACCCTGGGGTACCTGGTGCTGGTGCAAACAAGGTTTCCCTCCCTGTCTCCCTCCCCACAGCTTTGGAGCTGTGTTTTCTGCCAGGTCTGTGAGGGGAGATGGTGTGTAGAGGCGCGGTCAATCCTAAGCACTGTTCCAGGCCCTGTTGGTGGGAAGGAGGAGGGGCCCGTGCCAGCCGGCATCCATGTCAGGGGACAGGTGTCAGGGCAGTCGGGTGCCAGGCTGGGCTGAGTGCGTTCAGTGCCACCCCCTCACGGGGGTACAGCTCTCTGCAGTGTCTCCCCTGGGCCACCAGCAGGGTCTGGGGTGCTGTCTTCTGGCCATCCCCCTCCACCATTCCCAACATGCTGCAGAGCTCACATGCCAGAGGCCCTGGGTCCCACTGGCCACATATGGGCCTGGGATTCTAGCCCACATAGGGTCCCACTGGCCACAGATGGGCCTGGGATTCTGGCCCGCGTAGGGCCCTGGCAATTCAGGGTAAAGTCCCTTAGGATGGAAGCATAGGTTCTCCCTACCGCTCTGCTGGTGAAGGAACTCTGGCCCTGGCTGTTTCCCTCTTGGTGAAATGATGGATATGACCTGATGGTGGGGTCCAGGGTTGGAGGATGGCTGGGGAGACAGAAGCTTCCCTCCTGCGGGCAGCCACGCCCTCGCCCACAGCGTGCGTACCTGCTTCCCGGCCCAGAGCACGGGCTGGACTGTGGCAGAAGAGGTGCCACTGACCACCCCACTCCATCCTGCTCCCCCACTGCAGGCTGAGTAACATCCAGCCCTTCCTCCTAGCTGGGCTGGGGGAACTTTGCACCAGGGGTGGCATCAGTGGGCAGGGCTGGGCCCTTGGCTGTTCTCTGCCCCCTGCAGGCTGGCCCAGCCCAACCAAGTTGTCATGGGGCCCAAGACTCACAATACACCTGCCTGAGGCCACGATGCCACGGAAAGCTGGGCTCAGGGCAGCTTGCTTTCTCTCTGGCTGAGTGGAGGCCCTTGCTGTGTCCACACCTCCACTTCCATCTGCGCCTCAGGTCCCTGATAGGCTGGGAGGTTGCGGAGGGTGTGGGCCTGGTGCTGCTGTGGCTGCAGGTGCCCGCTAGGCAGGACCTCACCCTCTGAGGACCCTCCTCTCTGAGCTGCATCCCAAGGACAGTTTACAAAGCCCTTTGCTGACTGGGGTTCAGCTTATCTGTTGAGCAAACTTTTTCTTTAAAAAGTTTCTTGGCTAGGCACGGTGGCTCACACCTATAATCCCAGGACTTTTGAGAGGCCGAGGCAGGTGGATCACCTGAGGTTATCAGTTCGAGACCAGCCTGGCCACCAGGGTGAAATCCTGTCTCCACTTAAAAATACAAAAATTAGCCGGGCATGGTGGCACACGCCTGTAATCCCAGCTACTCAGGAGGCTGAGGCACAAGAATTTCCAGAACCCACAGGAGGCAGAGGCTGCTGTGAACTGAGATCATGCCACTGCACTCCAGCCTGGGCAACAGAGCGAGACTGCATCTCAAAAGTTTCTCAAGCCAGTGTCTCTAGAGCCTGAGAGCTCCAATCCCCAGTGTGAGGAGAGGCGCTCGGGCCTGGGAGCTGATGCCCAGCATACAGTCGGGGGTGCCCCTGCCAGGTGTGGTGCAGAGCACGGCAGGGGTGTGTGAGACCTGAGGATAGCGTCTGGATGTTTCTCTCACGTTAACGGGAATGAGATAGGCTCATTGGCTGCTCATCCCCAAATCCAAATGGAAAACCGCCATTCGGGCCAGGCAGAGGCAAGTACTGCCACCCGCTGCCGTGTTGAGCCCACCATGCCGAGTGGTGTTGGCAGGGGCCTCCCGAGGAAGCTGTGCCAACGCAGGAGTGGTCAGAGCCTGTCCAGGCCACAGATGGGGCTACGATGAGCACTGCTGCCCAGGGCATGTTGGGGGCAGCTCCTGGAGACCACAGGGAGGGGAGGTGGGCACCCAGGTGTGGGCAGAACTGGACCAGGAGGAGGAGGGGCAGCAGCTTGCTCAAGGCACAGGGCCTCAGCCACAGGGTGGAAGGCTGGGAAGGGGCGAGGGTGTGATGGGTTCTGAGTGCCCCATGCAATGGCTGTTTTGGGCCACATGCTCAAGCAGGCACCCAGGGAAGACCAGCCTAGGTGCTGGGATCAGGCCCTTCAACATCACCTACGATGTTGCTTCATCAGGAGCACAGCCTGGGGAAAGAATGAAACTGACCCAGGAGACAAAAGGGTCCCCGGGCCAGACGGTCAAGCAGGAGGCTGCTTCTCTGCCGCGGGATGTGGCATCCAGGCTAGGCAAGGGAACGGCAGGCTGCCATCCCCAGAGGGAGTTCTCCGGGCAAGGCTGTGACCCCACTGGGGCTCTGAGTTTGCATCCTTCCTGTGTGGCAAGAGCAGAGCCGGCCACTGCCAGCCCATAGCTCCCACGGTGCGGCCCTGGAGAGCTGACTTCACGCGGGATGTCTGCTGTTCTTTGCGTAGCTTTAGCTTTACTGAGAGAGAAAGCGTGTACTGTTCACTTCAGGTGGCCACAGTGTACAAGTCAGGGATTTTAGTGTATTCCCAGTTGCACAGCCATCACCCCCAATTCTATCTAGATCAGCTCCATCACCTTAAACCTCAGGGCCATTGAGCAGGCACTTGCTGTCCCCTCCTCCCCCAGCTCCCGGACTCTGCTTTCTGCCTGGTGCCCAGCTTCTCACGCAGCATGCACTGCTCCTGCACTTTCTCCGTGGCATCCGCGGTTGCACGGCCCATGTCTTCCCGGCTGTGTGTTCATCCTCCACTGGACAGCTGGCTCTGCTTCCACTCCGTGGCTGTTGTGAATCCTGCTGCCGGGAGTGTGTGCACACACAAGGTTTTGAGTGGAGGCTTGACTTTGCCCTCTTAGATTTAGGCCTGGGAGTGGAACTGCTGGGTCTCTGGGGTTCTCATCAATTCTCTTCCAGTCTCTGGGAGAGGAGCCAGCAGCAGCTGCTTCCTTGTGGGTGGGGGGAAGGGGGAGGTGCGTTGTTCGGGCTCCACTCCTTAATGCAGGCCTGAGCAGCCCTCACCTGGTGCCACATGAGCTACTCAGTCTGTAACAGACCACCCCATCATGTCTTTGAAATTTGACCAGAGGCCAGACTTGGGGGCTTAAAGGACTCCATGGAAAACCAGTCTATTAACAGGGAGGGGGAGGAGAGTAGCCATCCCTGAGGAATGTGCATCCTGGGACGACCTTCAGGACAAGCCCTGGTCCATCTGTGTCGCACAGCAGCAGGATGTCAGCGTGGTAGGAAGTGGGGGGCTCCGGGGGCTCTGAGCAGCTCCTTCCCCCAGTGGGGTCCACATCTCCTTCCAGGTGGCTGTGAGATGCAGGGCGTGGTGGTGGGGGTGGGGAGAGGCAGGGGCAAGTGTCCTCTGGATGCAGACTGTGGGCAAGACTGGAGTGGGTGTCCCAGCCATTCCTGGGCTGGGGCCACCGTCCAGGAGGCGTCCATTCCCTGTGCAGCAGGTACTGTATCTGTAGGGCAGCACCCACCCCTGCCGTCCTGGGAGCTTCCCAGAGGGGCCACGCTCCCTCTCACCCCTGCCTGGTGTGAGCAGAACACAGCAGAGTGCAGGACTGCAGGAATCACTGCAGAAGGGCGCCCCCGGAAGAGGCTCTGTTGTGAGACGTGTCCTACCTGGCCCCGGCAAGCACAGGGAAGGTGGCAGCTTGGTCTGAGTGCCCAGGCTGTGTGGCTGAAGGGGGAGTCTGGCACTTGGGGCTCCAGCGGAGGCTGAGGACTTGTGAGCCACTTCAGGGAGGTGGTGGCAGCAGCACTCAGGACCGTAACCTAAATCCAAGGCAGCTCCCAATTGGACACAGTCCTCCAGAGCCAGTTGGCGTGAGGGGTTTGTTGAAGAAGGTGTGGTGAGAGGGGGTTTTGTTGAGGACACTGTGCTCATGGACTTTGGGAGTCCTCTGAGTTCCAGGGCCTCTCTGCTGGGCCGCATCTGACACTGGCCATGGCAGCCATGCAGGCACTTCTGAGATTCTGAGGTCCCAGTTCCACAGGGCAGGAGAAACCTGCTGATTGGCACAAAGGCCACACGCACTGAGACGTTTGCTTGCAGGGAGGCCTGGGTGGTTCTCTCCAAGGGGACCCTGGGAGAGCTGGTACTCAGGGTCTCGGGGCCACAAGGGAATTCCAAGACCAGCAACCTCAGACTTACAGGCAGTTGGGGCTTCTCTCCCCCGTCTGGACTTCACGGAGCTCAGGTTCTTGTGGGCCTTTGGTGTCCGAGCGTTTCTAACATCCTCCCGTACACTTCCACCCCCGAGGGTCTGCTAGCTTGGTGAAAAGACGTGGGTGGGAGGCGTGGTGGCCCAGGCAGAGCCCCCCGCGGCTGTCGCTCACCTCTTCCCCTCGCTCTCTTCCAGGGCTCAGCGCCTATCCTGGTGGTCATGGTGATCTTGCTCAACATCGGAGTCGCCATTCTGTTTATTAACTTTTTCATCTGATGAGATGTCGCGGTAGCGAAAATAGAGAAAGGGTAGAAAAAAGGGACATTAAAATTAAAAGCAAAACCACAAGAAGGGAAAGACCGCAACTCGGACAGCCCAGCGACTTCCAAGTCCTCTCACAGAAGAACCACACGATTGGGTATCACTCACAGTTTGCCTTTTTTTCTGGGTAATGTTTTTTGGATTTCAGCCAAAATTCTTTGCTTGTATAACACTCTGCTGTGTGGCATGGCAGAAGGAGGCCAGCACGCAGCCCCTCCAGCTCCACGTGGAGACAGAAGGGATCCCGGCACATCAGTGGTAACAGCGGACGTTGTCCTCGTGGTCACACGTCCCGTCTTGGGTGTGGATGGAGGGCAGCCCGGGGCGGAGCCTCAGCCCCATGACCCGCGCCCCCTGAGCAGCAGGGCTGACTCCCGTCGACACGAGCTTAGAAAGTGGATTCACTGCTTTCTCTGTCTAGAACAGACGGGTGACAAGTATGGGCGGGAGGCATGGGGCAGGGTGGCCCACCCCAGTGGGCAGTAGCCTGGCCTTTTTCTGTGTGAGATCTGTGCTGCACACCTGAGGGAGGGGGAGGGATCGGCCACCTCCTCCCTGTGAGACGGATGCAGGTCCTTCCCTCTTCTCGGCACTGCCCCCGGCCTTCCATGAGAAGCCGACTCCCCACACCGAGTTTTAAAGCAAAGCCTTTTTCTTCTGCTGCCCACTCACTGTGGGTCCCATTTGGCTGTTTCCCCCATCAGACCCCAGGGAAGCCAGGGCCCACTCCGATCCGCCTGGGCTCAGCTAAGCACGGAAGCCAAGGGGGCTGTGCCGTGGAGCTGGCCTCGCGCCGGGGCTCTGGGTGTGTGCGCTTGGCGTGCAGGGTGGACGCGTGGGCTTCCGTGTCCCCAGCAGTGAGGGCCCTAGAGGACGCCTTCTCCCATGGTTACTGACCTCCACGGGTTTTCACATCTTTGTACTGTGCCTGCCTCAACTTCCCCTAACAGATATGCATATTCCTTCCAGATGCCTCAGTGCTACACCAGAGTGGGCCTGGTCCCAGGACAGGAATGCGGTTCAAACCCAGTGGCTTGAAACTTCCTGAGAAACTGTAGCATATCCAGCCCCCTAAAATGTACAATGTAACTTGTTCAGTCCAACAAAAACAGGTTCCTTATGTTTCTGCCTTCTCCACCAGGGTCGCTCCATCACCCAAACAAAAGAACAAGGTTTGCCAGGATGTCCGAGTGCCCCCTGGCTCTCTTGTGCATGGACGTGCCTGAGGGGTCCGGGCACGGCCATACGCAGGACCCCTGTGCCCGGGGAGGCGCTGCAGGGATTCCCCATCCGGTCGTCTTGGGGCCAGCCCGTCTTATGGACTCTGCCTTGCTTTGCTTATGTTTAGCTGTTTCTCTGCTACCTTTCGAGCAGACTTCTTTACTACACTGCACTGGATTGCTATATTTTTAACCAGAAATAAACTAAAGATTAGAGCATGTTCCAGTTAAATTCAGTTTTATTGTTTTCCGTTATATGTTCACTCCCTGTTCCTTCTCGCCGCCTGGTCTGGTGGGGGCATAGGAGAGGGAGGGAGGACTGAAGGTCATACATTTCTGATAATGTCGCTTTCTAAAGGGCTGTGACGTCTTTTTGTACATCTTTTCCATTTTTTAGTATCAAGTGGTTGCTGCAGACCAGAAGTGAACCAAATAAAGACTCCTGCTCTTTGCAGCTCTCAGAAAGATCACAGCTGCTTTTGTACATTCCAGTAACTGCATGACACAAAACGGTACCTGTGAGCAGGAGACACATTCACACCATGAGACATGCACGGAGGCAGGTGTCCCTGAGCGAAGTCGTGCAGAGATCTAGGCCTAGGGGCCATCAGCTCCCGCCCCAACACAACCTAGAAAACCAAGCCGAGAACAGCCCCTTGCCTTCCAGCAGCGAGGGCAGAGGGCAAAGCCACTTCCCTGTGAATTCCAGGAGGATTCCACCAAGGCTAAAATGCCCCGGGTCTGAGAGAATCGAATCTTTAATTGGTTTCCACATGGGGTGATTAAGGAGAAGGCTGCTTCCCGCCTGTCCGGAGCCTCGGCCTTCCCTGACAGGCACGCAGTCCCTCTGCCCAGGCCCAGGGGACCTGCTTCCCTCCACACAGTCGGGCAGGGCAGGGCAGGACAGCATGTGCCCGGCTGGCTGCTGCTGCATGGAGAATTTGATGAGTTTTCATTAACCCGAGAGCAGCCTGGTGAGAGCCATTTTCCGCCCCAATAGCTTCTTCATGTTTCACCTGTGCACCCGAGGCCAGGAGGAAGTGGTGGCATCCCCTCCAGACAGCAGCGCGGTCTGGCGGGGGTGGGTGTGGACAGCCCATGGGCCAGGCTGGCGTCTCCCCACCCTTACAAGCCTGCAGACAGGCCCACCTCTGGCCCAGGAACAGATGAGCCCCGCCCTGGAAGAGCTGGAGAAGACCCTCTGCCCCGGGGCCTCTAGTGAAACTGTCTGTGCCCACGGCTGGCCTGTTTTACTTACCAGCCTCTGCACACTGGATGGACTGGTACTTTCTGAAGTTCAGTAGCACACAGAATGTGCCTGGATAATTTCGGGAACCTGAAACAGTCTCTTTATCCATTCTTTTGGATCTAGAACCATTAGCTCACAGAATTCCCAAAGATACAGATCAGGCATGCAATGCCTGAGCCGAGCTAACTGACAAGACAGTGGTGATGTAGAAAAGCAGGGCAAGGCCGGGCGCTGTGGCTCATGCCTGTAATCCCAGCACTTTGGGAGGCCAAGGCAGGTGGATCACCTGAGGTCAGGAGTTCGAGGCCAGCCTGACCAACATAGTGAAACCCCATCTCTACTAAAAAAAAAAATACAAAAATTAGCCAGGCGTGGTGGCAGGTGCCTGTAATCTCACCTACTGAGGAGGCTGAGGCAGGAGAATCGCTTGAACCTGGGAGGCAGAGGTTGCAGTGAGCCGAGATCGTGCCACTGCACTCCAGCCTGGATGACAGAGTGAGTCTGTCTCAAAAACAAGAAACACACTGTAGAAAGACGGGCCCTCCCCTGCATGCACTCAACTCGCTCCCCTGTAAGGCCCCAAGCCAGGCCATGGGCCAGCGGTCCACGGGACGTCCATACTCCAGGCTCTAACCATGCCCCTGACTCTAACCACACTTGCTCCTTTTCACTTTTAGAAGCACATGGCCACCCCGTCTCACTGAGGGCCATCAGTCACCCCCAAGGCACTGCAGACCTAAAGTGTGGAGAACTTGAGGGAAATGAAATGTTTTTCATACTTTTGCAGTTCAGGTTCTTGGTTGTCCTTTACTCCTTCCCCGGGAAGTTTTATCGACAGCTGGACCCGTCGGACTGAAGAGACCCTGAGGCCTGTGGTGGTCCCCAAGCTGCTGGCGCTCCTGGGCCGTGTGCGGGCAGCAACTCCCCTCACAGTCTTCATGGGACAGTGTGGATTTCACCTCATACATGCGACAGACGCTCTGCAGGAGACAGCGGAAGGACCTTCTCCCTCCTCTAGGTCACGCTCAGTTTCTCTGACTCTTCGGAAGTTTGATCTGACTGTTCTTGCCTTTGGTCTTGGAAACTTGACATCAAGGTGCCCATTAGATTTTCGGTCGTCGCCTTCCATAGCTGCAGGTGCTGTGACTGTTTCTGCCTTCAGCCGGCCGACAGCACCGGGCGCAGCAAGCTTCAGGACATCATGATGCCGCCCACCCGCAGTGCCTTTAACCTCGCCCGGGCCAGGGTCTGCCTCCAGCCCAGGACCAAGACCCCGATGCCAGATAAGGCGGAGGGAGGAGGGCAGAGAGTAGAGGGAGGAGGGAGGAAAGAGGGTGGAGGGAGGAGGGAGGAAAGAGGGTGGAGGGAGGAGGGCAGAAGAAGAGGGCAGAGGGAAGAGGGTAAAAGGAAGAGGGTGGAGGGAGGAAAGAAGAGGTGGAGGGAGGAAACAGGGTGGAGGGAGGAGGGAGAATGTTGGAGGGCAGAGGGAGGAGGTTGGAGGGCGGAGGGAGGAGGTTGGAGGGCGGAGGGAAGAGGTTGGAGGGCAGAGGGAGGAGGTTGGAGGGCAGAGGGAGGAGGTTGGAGGGCAGAGGGAGGAGGTTGGAGGGCAGAGGGGATTGGAGGGTGAAGGGAGGAGGTTGGAGGGCAGAGGGAGGAGGTTGGAGGACAGAGGGAGGAGGTTGGAGGGCAGAGGGAGGGGATTGGAGGGTGGAGGGAGGAGGTTGGAGGGCAGAGGGAGGAGGTTGCAGGGCGGAGGGAGGAGATTGGAGGGTGGAGGGAGGAGGTTGGAAGGCGGAGGGGAGGAGGTTGGAGGGCAGAGGGAGGAGGTTGGAGGGTGGAGGGAGGAGGTTGGAGGGCAGAGGGAGGAGGTTGGAGGGCGGAGGGGATTGGAGGGTGAAGGGAGGAGGTTGGAGGGCGGAGGGGAGGAGGTTGGAGGGCGGAGGGGAGGAGGTTGGAGGGCGGAGGGAGGAGGTTGGAGGGCGGAGGGAGGAGGTTGGAGGGTGGAAAGAGTCAGTCAACTCAGGCACCTGGTTGGCTTCTCTCGCGCCCAGGCCGCGTGTCAGGTGAGGCAGTCGGTACGCAGAAACTGAGGAAGCGACTGTCCCCAGGTGCCAAGGAGATTGCCGGCTCAGCCTTCAAAACAAGCAAGGAAAAGTGCAGCTGCATTTGTTGAAAAAAAGCCAGGCTGTATTTTTACCATGTGCCCCCTGCCTTGAAAATGAACTACGGAACGCACAGCGGGTGGGGGGTGGGTGCTGGAAAGGGACAGAACAAGGGTCCGTGGCAACCACAAAGCACCTGCAGGCCAGCGCTTCCTGATGAGCAGAGGCAGGGGCTGGCACCTGGCGCTGGCTGCAGACAGGCAGTCAACGCCACCAAAGCAGAGGACCTCAGCCACCCAGGTTAGCAAGAGGGTAGCAGGGCACTCAGGAACAGGTGAAGCCATACTGTGGAGAGAAGCTGAATGCTCCTCCCAAGCTTCAGCCCACCCATTAGGAACAAATGCTCTTTAAGTCTGTTTCTTCATGAAACCCAAAGTGGAAGTGCCTGAGCTGTGAATGCGGCCACAGCGTTCATGCCAGCTTGTTCCCAAGCCTAGGAGAAGCAAGCAGCCCCGTGACGGGCACAGGCCACAGTGTGGGCGTGAGCTCACCCCATGTGTATCCGGGTGCTGGGCCCAGGCCGCTGGGTTTCTGGGGTCGGCAGAGTGGGCCAGGCAACAACCTCACATGCCTACCTCACTGCCACTCGTCCGCCTCGTCCACTCCTGGCATTTGGGATAAACATCCTGTGTCAGACACACCCTTCTCGTGCGCCCACGCCACCTGCTCAGGCCTATGCCGCCCGCCCGTCCTCCCAAGCGTGTACACCCGTCCGCCATCCTTCCCCCCTGTCTGTGCCCCATGGGACAGAGGCCTCCAGCTGCACCACCACTGCTCGTTAACAGCTGCCATCCACACCGAGGAAGCCTCTTCCAGCCCAGGGAGTGGAGGATGGGGCTCTGCTGTGCACGTGCTCCCTCGGGCCCTCCCAGCAGTGGTGGATGGGGCTCTGCTCTGTCCTTCTTGGTCATTTTCCTGGGCCTGCAACAAAGCTCAGCCCAGCAGCCAGGCAGCTCCTTACAGAGGCTAATGCCGGGTCTGGTCCCTGGTGACCCCAGGCTGCTGTGAGAACTTGTGACCCCCGAGATCAGAACAGCCTTCGGGTCCCAGAGCTTCCCGCATGATCGTGTGTGGAACAGACCGGGAGATTCCAGCAGATATGGTTTCAACGTTGACCACCAACCTTGACAACCCAAGGGCTGCCTCCCCTGACCATGACAGCCAACTCCTCCTCCACAGTGGCTCTGCCAGGCGCCGAGTCCATAAAGGGCAGCCACTGTTTGGCAAGGAGGGCCGGTCTGCCGGGGGCTCCCAGGCCCTGGGGTCAGGCTGAGAGAGGAAGATGGGTGTGAGGGTGCAGGGGGGCGGGCCCTGCAGGGCAGTGCCTGACCCGTCCTGCACCCCCAGCCTGGGAACCCCCGGCTTTCTCGCTTGGGCCTCTGGGGAGCCCGCGTCCCCAAGTGTGGCCACATCAGAGCACACTTCTCCGGCAGCAACTTCCCAGGCACGTCCGTGGCCTCCTCGGGGGCAGGCGCCCCCTCCTGGACGCTGAGCTGACCTCTCTAGCAGGACTCTGCTCATCTGCACCATTTGCCATTTCCACAGAAACCGTGTCCCCAGAGCCCGGCGGAGAAAAAAACCACAGGGGCCTCTCTGCTCAGGGGAGCCACGCGGAAGAGGCACCCTCGCTCCAGCTGCCAAAGCAACTGAGCCTGCTGCAAACATCTCTGTGAACTCGGAAAGAAAACAGTGTTAACCTGTGTTTCCTTCCAAGTCGGCCCTGGCCCATGTGAACTGCTTGCTAATACTGTGTACAATCACGCCGTGCAATGACAGAGAGAACTTTTCTTATTGATGAAGTGGTTTAAAAAGTTACCCTGAGCCTTTTCTCTTTGCTTTTAAGCTGGAAAGATAGCTTGATTACTTATGAAATGAAAAAAAGTTTTCCTAAATCAAACAGTTTAAATCATACTGTTACAAAAACAACACTGTCAAGATTAAAAAGAAATTCTGCTCCTTTTAGTAATAAACAATGTCGTGTGACACTTTGGACCGCTTCTCTCATTACAAACCAGCGTCTTTACTGAAGGTCCTTCGGCTGCAAAGCTGCGCAATGGATGTGTGGACAGAGCTAGTTGGCACGTGGAGGCTCTCCTGGTTTCCGAAGAGGAAACGTGCTGTGAGCAGGAATCACGAGCAAGTTCCGTGGCGTCCCCGGGTCAGCGCGCACGGGGTCCTGTCTCGCTGGCTCACCACTGGTGGCCAGGGCATGTCTCCCCCAGCCCTGAGTCTCCGCAGTGGTGACCAGGGCATGTCTCCCCCAGCCCTGAGTCTCCTGGCAGTGGAGGCAGCGTGGGCACAGGGTTTGTCACAGCCTGTAAGTGAATGGAGGACACAAAAATAACCAGAGAGGCAGGCTCTGCCCTCCGGGAGCACACAGGCGGTTTTTAAAGTGTGTGCGTTCATGTAATTAAACGTCTCCCCTTGTTTCTGAGGGAGTGGTTACTCAATTTCTTCCCAGCCAGAGCTTTGTAAACCTGCGCTTCTCACCCCTCAGTGAAGCCTGAGTCCAGCCTCTAAAGGTGGGTCCCCTGGGTGGGCTGCAGCCAGTGGGGGCTTGGAAGGGCTCTGAAGGTTGAGACAAGGAAAACGGGCGTGAGCTGGACTCGGGGAAGCCGGATCACCGTGGTACCTGCACTGTGGCCCTTGGCCATGACAGTGTGTCAGCTTCCGGCAGGGACTGCTTGTGTGCCTCGGGACACCAGTGACCAGGTGTGGCCAGGCCCCAGATGGCACTGCTGCAGCTCTCTCGTGAAAGAGTAATGGAGGTGACTGCAACCTGCGCCGGGAGCCATCTGGGCTATGAAAACGAGACTGGCCTCCAGCGCCCCCGGCCTCCACACAACACTCTTACACTGCCCAGGAGAGCAGCGGTCACTAGCAAGTTCCTTCCATGCACAAAGGCAGGCAGGCTGAGGCCGTGATCACAGCTAGAGCTCGGCTCCTTTTCCTTCCGGGCTGGGGAACCACCATCCCCCGCTCCTTCTGGAGGAAGGCAGACTCTTCTCTGATGGAAACCATCAAGCACACGGCGCCACCTCCTCACTCCAACACCCGAGTGCCACGTCCAGCGCGGGGTCTCGCCTCGTCACCTGAACGACACGTGGAAGGAGGCGCCTGTGGAGAGCCCTGGGGAGGGTCCTGAACGTCACGGGGAAGGAAGCGCCTGGGGAGGGTCCTGAACGACATGGGGAAGGAGGCACCTGGGGAGGGCCCTGGGGAAGGTCCTGAACGTCACGGGGAAGGAGGCGCCTGGGGAGGGCCCTGGGGAGGGTCTTGAATGTCACGGGGAAGGAGGCGCCTGGGGAGGGCCCTGGGGAGGGTCTTGAATGTCACGGGGAAGGAGGCGCCTGGGGAGGGCCCTGGGGAGGGTCCTGAACGTGACAGGGAAGGAGGCGCCTGGGGAGGGTCCTGGGGAGGGTCTCTCTCACCAACGGGCATCTTGGTATTTGGTCCCCCAGTGACTTTGTCACCTAGCCAATGACATCCTGCTTGTACCAACTCAATTAAAAAAAAAACCAGATGTCAAACTGCAATCAACACTGCTCTCATCTAAACACAAACACAAACCAACTGCCTAGCAAGGATTTCTAAGCTCAATGGGTGGTTCCCTTGATGTTCATTCCACCCAACACCCTCCCGACCCCAAACACGAAAAAAGCCACCGCTCATGGCCAGTCCCTCCAATTCATCCTCACACAGAGCATGGCGCGCATGGGCGGCAGGGGGAGCATGGAGAACAAGATGATTCATCCTTTAAAATCCCACAAAGCCCTGCGAGGAGGAGCTGTGGCCCTGCTGCCAAGTGGGCCGGCCAGAGTGCCTCCCCTGGTACGCCCGCCCACCCTGCAGTCAGGGGTCTGGGGGCCGTGTGGGAGGGCCGCAGCCGAGGGAAAGGCCTCCTAACAGCCAGCAGCTCACCACAGTGAGGAACTGGGCAAGAACGTGGCACCGAGTACGGCATGTCCCAGCCGCGCCGTGCCAGCAGCTCCCGGTAGACAGAGGCCCTGGGCTTTCCTGCCGGCCGCTCACGCCCTACGGCGGCTGTCTGGCCACCAAGTAGTTCGGTAAACTGGGCCCCGGCAGACAGAGCAGACCACAGGCCCGTGGGGCAGGCAGAGCTCCGCCCAGGAATCCACCACCCTGTGTTGTGTTCCGCGTCTCCCACGGTTCCACACTGAAGGCGCCCTGTTTTAATCACGGCCGTGACAGCAACTCCATGCTGGGAGCTTGTCTATCTGATCCCCATTGGTTCTGATCAGCATCTTTCATTCAAACCAAATCTTTAGCAACAAAAGCAAAATGCTTTCTGTATAAGAAAGTGTACAAGAAGTTTCTTCCTCAGGGCTGCTGTCATCTTTCTTTCAACTGGGTTGATTCAAAAGTCTCTTTTTCCTTGGAATCCCATCTAATCAGTTACAAGCTCCTCTGAAAGAAAAACTGTCCCTCATAACAGACAACTACATTGAAGCCAACAAGATCTTTCCATTCCTTCCTCCAAGAGCAGGAGGGAAGAACCGGCCACACAATGGCGTCCATCTTCTGGACAGGGGCCAGAGCCGCAGAGCCGGGCAGGGCCTGGGTGGGGGCGGGGGCGGGGGCGCTGCTGCCTGCGCTCTGGCTTCTCAACCCTGTCCGAGCCTCTTCCAACCAGCTTAGCTGAGAGTGTGAGGAAAGGACCTTGACTGCCCAGCACTCAGACAAAGTGCCCAGACCGGCCGCCAAAGCCGGCGCAACGCAACACAAGCTGCAGCCCTGGGGTGGGGGGGGGTCGGTGCAACACAAACACAAGCTGCAGCTCTCAGGGGGTTGGCACAAGGCAACACAACCTGCAGCCCGAGGGGAGGAGGGGTCGGCGGAACGCAAACACAAGCTGCAGCCCTGGGGGGGGGGGGGGGGTCAGCGCAATGCAAACACAAGCTGCAGCCCTCGAGGGGGTCGGTGGCAGGGAGGGGGGTGAGCTGGCACAACCCAAACACAAGCTGCAGCCCTCGGAGAGGGGGGAGTCGGCGCAATGCAAACACAAGCTGCAGCCCTTGGGGGGGTCGGCGTGGGGGGGTTGGTCGGCACAACACAAGCTGCAGCCTCCGGGGGGGGGGGGGTCGGCGGAGGGGGCCGGCACAACGCAAACGCAAGCTGCAGCCCTCGAGGGGGGCGGCACCTGCAGCCTCACTCCTGTCCGCACTGCCACCCACATCCAGACGAACCAGACAGGTGTCCCCACCAGGGAAGAGGCAGTGCCCAGAGCCTTCCCCTTTCTGATCAGCATTCCCATCAAGTGTCAAGTGACAATGGAAGCCTGAAGTGAGGTCACACCCATGGCAGTGGGCGGGGCCCTTGGGGCCAGTTCAAGTGCCGCCCACCGAGGCCTCCTGAACATCCGGCTGCACCAGGGAGCTCAGCACGTGCCCTGCTGTGGAAGAGCTGGCCAAGTGCCCCTGAGATGATTCCTGAGAGGCGACACTTCTCAAGCCATTGCCCCAAGGTGACCTGGGTTTTCCTGCGCCCACCTGGAGCCGTAAGGATGAAGAGGCCAAGGGAGCGGGGAGGTGCTCACAGGTGCTCGCCACCAAGTCAGCTTCTAGCCCTCTCCCAGCTGCGCTTCCACCCGCCCAACACCGGCTCCGCCAGGAGGGAAGTCTCCCCACCACCCTTGTTTTCAACTCCCAGATAAGAAATGGGACCACAGTGAATATGTCATCAGCCCCATTATAGAAAACTAAGGATCCTATATTCCCACTGTTCAAAATATTTAAGATACACAAAAACTGCACCAGGTGTGGTTTCAATGCTCAACTTTTGACCCCAATTATGCAAATCCGAATTGGCCTTCAGTCTTGGACTGGAGCAGGCCTAGGTTGGGAGTTAGCGCACCACAGCCTTCGGGGGCAAGGAGGCCGCGGCGCTGAAGCCAGGAGGAGCTGGATGGGGACACCTGGTGGCAGCCATGTGGGGACGCTGGGAGCCCTCGCCCTCCAGCCTCCCTTCCTGTCGCTTTGCAAATGCTAATCCTAAACCCTAAACCCGACTGGGACAGGGACAGGGATGGTCCCACCACAGCCTCCCAGAGACCACGCGGCGGCAGGGGGCTCCCAGGAGTGAGGCCGCTGCACATAAGGAGGCCCCACCACGAGACCCCCGTGTGCGGCCAGCCAGCGGTGCTTCACGTGAATGAGAACCGGGAAGGTGTGCACTGGCCCTGGGCTGCTTTTCAGTTTCAGGCATCAGAGGCTGATCCCAAATGTGAATATGGATGGGCAGTCAGGGCCCTCTTCTGGTTTTGCAGAAGGAAAGGATCACAAAGCACAGCATATTCCGGGGTTTCGGGCGCAGAAACCTGCTTCTCGAGGGTCCTTCGTGTCCAAGGTTCCACCCTCCAGTGTGGGGTGGTCTCGCCCTAGGCCCAGCCCTGGCCCGAGGCAGAGGCCCCGGGAAGACTGCGGTGTGCCTAGGGCCGCACAGAAGACACCCTCCGCGGTGGTCTTGTTTCAAGTCCAATTTATTTCACACAACACACAGGCTGCTGAGGGAATCCACCTGCACTGCACTCAGTTGAACTTCCGGCCCAGCGCCGCGTCAGAGACTAAACCATGGGAGAAAGTTCACACCCTGGCCTGGGCCACCCACCTTCAGCTCTCTCCTGTGCGTCAGGGCGCACGCTGGCCCCAAGAGCTTCACTCAACACGGCTGGGTCCTGGGCGGACGTGGGCACAGCACTTGCCAGGCGCCCCTGGCAGGGGCTCTTCTGATACGCAAGGCGGAAGGAATGAGAGAGAAACACATTCAGCCGAGGGGGAGGCCCGTGCAGGGGGCGTAGACAGAACACCGGGTTTTCAGGGAAGACGTCATCAAAGAGCCCACAGGCACACGGCACTCATTAGCAAGCTGCCCAAGTTACTCCACACACCAACGTTTTTAAAAAATTTACAAAGCTGAATTCCAATAAGCATCCGATAAACACGAAAAGCCTTTCACGAACACCCAGCAGCCGCGCCACCCGCCAGCCCGAGCCCGCTCACCTCAGTCCCCCGCGCCGCTCTCCTCTCCGCTGTCGTCGTCGTCGACCCCACCCTCGGCGCCCTCAACCTCCTCACTGTCCTCTTCCGAGTCCGTCTCCTCCAGCCACTCCTGAGTTTCTTCAAAAGCAGAATGAACACACATACACGTCAGCGCAGCTGAGGCAGGTGGGGGAGGCTGCGGGACGGTGGTGGCTACGTCCTGGGGGGATTCCGTGTTCTTAAGAACCATAATGTGAAACCTAACTCCTCTTCCCCGACCCCCTTCAGATCCACAAAGGAAACAGACTGCGTTCCCCTGGGCTTCAGGACAGAGATCCGAGACGGCAAACATGCAAAAGCACCCCCGTAACGGAGCAGCTGGCCAACAGGGCCTCCTGCCACCCTCCACCCTGGCTCACGGTGTTCTCACAAAACAGCAAACATCCTGTGCCAACAGTTCACTACCTTTCCCTAGATTTGTGGATTTTGCTTTAGTCTCAGATCTTTAAAAACTGCATAGTGACTCGAGCCCAGCAGCAGTTGGGGTAAAGGGGACGTGTGACTACGGCAGCAGAGGGGCCCTGGGTCAGGCAGCAAGGCTGGAGGCTCAGACCCAGGGCCTCAGGGCCCGGCTCGGACGGCCATCCACAAACAAGCATGCTGTGGATGGAGCAGCAGATGCACCCGTGTCCTGTGCCGCCAGAGCCGCAGCTCCCGTCAGCACCCGGGACAAAGGACAGACGTGCCCAGGGTGGGCCCCCCCTTTCCACAACAGGGGCCTGTTCTCCGTCAATCTGACCGTGGAGGCAGGAGCACAGGCGAGAAGTGTCGGCACAGGCCGCCTCTGGGCAGCTTGCAGGGCTTGCTTTCCAGGGACGCGACACACGACCGTGGGCTCTCGCTCCCGGGCACGGAGGCACCAAGCTGCCTGGCTCACCTGGGTCCATCTCCACCAAGGCCTTCCACGCCTCCATCCTGTGCAGGTCCAGGCAGTGCAGGTCGCTGAGGGTGACCTGGCGGTCGCCGGCCTCAAACATGCCCCCATAGACGTAGAGCATCCCATGCTTCACAGCCAGCATGGCGTTGGAGCGTGGACACGGCCCAGGTGCGGGGCTGCCGGCCTCCTCAAGGCTGTCTTCGTCCTCAGACCGGGGCTGCCCCACCGAGCCTGGGGCGGCGAGCACCTGCTTAATGGTGACCACGGTGCCATCCTCGGCCACCACCTCCTTGACCACCTGCACAGGCCCCTGGGTGCCAGCTCCCCCACACGCTGGCTTGCTACCACCTTCGGGCTCCTCTTTTCTGCCCTGCCTGCGTTTCTTCTTTTCAGACTTGGGTCCCTATTAATAGACCGAGGAAGCAGAGAGCAGCAGCTTCAGCGAGGCAGGGGTCATTCCTGCTATGCCCACGAGGCCAGGCAAGGGTTTGCGGCGACCACCCACAAGCGTGGGGAGTGTGTGACCCAGGAAGGCGCCATCCCTGACTGCCCTGGGTGCAGGCACTGGGCTGCAGGAGCACGCTCCTGTCTCCCACTGGCCTCGCCGTTCACTCCTGGGCTGGGGCAGAAAACCCCCCACTGCGTGTCCTCACTGAGGGGCCGCTCCACACCTCCGCTGAGAGGTGGACAGGCCCACCAGACCCCACACACAGGGCACCAGCCCCACAGGCTCCGACGCTCACCCTGGGAAAACCCAATCACCCACAGTGCTGGCTCCCAGAAGGGCTGGGGAAGCCAGGCTGAGGGGCTTCCTCCCCTTTCCCAAGCAAGACAGACGGTCAGGCCCACAAGCCCAGCTCATTTACTACGAACGGCGAGCCAGAGAGGGGCCCTTCCTCACCAAACGTTTTTAAAGGGGAGCTCTCAGGTCAGGCTGCCTCCTGCAGGACAGCCAGCCATCCCTCTCTGTCCCACTTCCCTGGCTGTGTTGCAGGGGTCAGTCTGGACCCTTCTGTCACTGCCTTTGTCATTTTGTCACAAAACGCTGCCAGCTCATGAGGTGACATTTGCCAGGTTATTTCCAAATTTTCCAAGGATCACTACCTCCAGATCAACCCAAAGTCAGCTTCACATTCTAGACTTCTAAGATCCACTTTGTGTCTGGACTCTGCAACAGTGAGTTTCAAAAGGGAAAGCTCTCTGAGGTCCTCCGTAATCCTGGGGAATGTCAAGGGCCCTGAGATCACAGTGTGAGAACCGTGACACTAGCTGGGGTCAACACGCTCTCTGAAGAAAAGCCACAGGGGAAACCTGTGCAGACTCTGCTTGGAGCAATTCCTTCTAAAGTAAAAGAGCGAGGCGGACTGTGGGTCCAGAAACGAAGCCGCATGTTTTTCCAATTTCCAGCCCAGGTGCCACCACACGTCAAGAGCAGCTTCAGGAGTTTGCAACCAACAGGGACCAGCCCTCCTTGGCCCTTTCTGGGTCCGGCTGACCTGGTACACTCCGAGACCCTGAGGCCAACTGGGGGATCCCCTTCTGGGACTGTCACCCACTGCTGTGCCTGTGCTGGGCTGGCCCTGGACAGCAGCTATGCTCACGCGGACAGTAAAGATGGTGCCGGAAACCAGGGAAGCTCAAGCGTCATAACACAGGCTGGTCCACACCAGGACCTCCAGCAAACCCTTCTCACACAGAGGGCCGGGGAGGTCCCGGGCACCTCAGCCCAGGGCAACTGGCTTCCGAGGTAGCAGCCCCGCCAGCATCCAGGACAGACTAAGGGGACCGTGACCAAGGGCTCTCTAAGCCTAGTCACCCAGGACAGTCAGAGACGGAACCCTCGCCCCTCTTGAGAGAGCTCATGGGCTTTGGGGGCCCCAATACCCAAAGGTGCTGGAGGAAGGCAGTGGTGGCAGGGACCCAAGTTAGGGCCGTGCACCACGGCGCATGCTACTCAGAGATTGCACTACCTTCAGCTGTCCCTCAAACCAACGGTTCCTGGTGGCGTCGTAGAAGTACAGATCGTTGAAGAACTCCCCCGACAGGCTCTCCTCCTCTTCCTCGTCACAGACACCCCCGAAGAACAGTGTCTGGTGATTCGGGGCCATGGCCACGGAAAAGCCAGACCGTGGGGTGGGCTTGACCCCCGAAGGGTTCATCCGAGTCCAAACCCACTTGTCTGTCAAAAGAGAACAAGGAAATGGGATAAGAACACAAGGAAGGACCCTGAGAGCCAGCCCAGGACATGCCCAGGACCCCAGGTGCCCCCCAGAATGGGGTAAATGAAAACCGTGAGACTGTGGGCAAAAACTCTGCTCCCTCTGCAGAAAAACAGACACCATTCAACTCCCCTCGAGTTCCACCCTTCTCCTTAAGAGAGGTAGCATTCAACAGCTTTCCACACACCCCCAAGCACCTCTAAACTAGGGGTAGCTACAAGCCGCAGTAGAAAGGCAGGGATTGGGCAGAAGCAGCACACACGCTAGACACGCAGAGGGGCTTCTGTGGGGAGGCTGCCCTGCACAGGGACCCTCCGCCCGGCACAGGGACCCTTCGCCCAGGGGGCTGAGTGGCCTGCACCAGCCCCCCTTGGGCCTGCACGGGGACCCTCCACCCTGCACGGGGACCCTTCACCCAGGGAGCTGAATGCCTGCGCCAGCCCCCCTTGGGCCTGCACGGGGACCCTCCGCCCTGCACGGGGACCCTCCGCCCTGCAAGGGGACCCTCCGCCCAGGGGGCTGAATGCCTGTGCCAGCCCCCCTTGGGCCTGCACGGGGACCCTCCGCCCTGCACGGGGACCCTTCGCCCAGGGGGCTGAATGCCTGCGCCAGCCCCCCTTGGGCCTGCACGGGGACCCTCAGCCCTGCACGGGGACCCTTCGCCCGGGGGCTGCAGCGTGGCCAGCGAGGAGCCCATCCCCTGGGGTCTGAGTGCCTGCACCAGCCCCACCTTGGGCTGCAGTGTGGCCAGCTCTACTTCAGGAGGGGTCTATGTTCTCTCTTGGCACGCGCCTATGTGATGTGCCAACCCTCAAACAGAGCCCAATGTGCAGATGTCTCCCCACCACTTCTAGGAGACAGAATGGAGATTTTTTTCCTCCAATGAACATTTAAAAAAAAAAAACAGAAGCAGCAAATGGACGTATTCTGTGTGGTGCTAGACGTCACTCGCCCATGCCCAGTGTGGGCGTGGCTCTGGAGCCCCTGCCTCATTCCCACCAGCACACGACTGTGTGAAGGAACAGGGAAGACCACCACAAGAACTCGCCACACAGGGCAGGACCCTCTCCGGTGACAGAAACCCACACACACAAGGTGTGTCGCTCCTCACCACGATGCTTTCCTCCTGGGGGCTGACGAGCAGAGCACACAGGCTCAGGGCCGCCCTGGGGGAAACACTCCAGCATCCAGGTTCAAGTTCACTGGGGTGTAGGCTGGAAAGTGACTGAAAGGAGGCGTCTGTCCTATCAGCCAGGGTGCAGTAAGGCAGGGCCCTGGGAGAGGCACCTGGGCCTTTTGACAGGCAAATGGGTGTGGATTCAGATTAACCCTTCGGGTATTTCTGAGGCCTCAGCATGAGGAATTTTAGTGCAAGAAAGAGATAAAAACACTTTGCACAATGGTCCCCTCTCCTGGGGAGGTTGGAGAACTTGCTGTGGGTCACAAAAGCAGACCCGGCCTAGGCACTGGGTCTCCTGGGTCTAGCCCAGCCCTCTGGTCCCAAGCCACAGCCTCCCATAAGAGAGCTGTCCCCTGGTTTCCTAACGGCACTGGGGACGCTAAACTCCACGGCAAACACCCTTGACCTGTGCCTCCTGGCGTCACTCCCTTGCTCTGGAGCAGAACAAATGCCATTATCTCCTTCTATTTATTATTTATTTTTTGAGACAGTCTCACTCTGTTGCCTAGGCTGGAGTGCAGTGGCACGATCTCAGCTCACTGCAGCCTCCACCTCCTGGGCTAGAACAATCCTCCCACCTCAGCGTCCCGAGTAGCTAGAACTACAGGCGTGCGCCAGCCTGTAGTTTTTTTTTTTTAAGAGATGGTGTGTCACTATGTTGCCCAAGCTGGTTTCAAACTCTTGGCGTCAAGCAATCCTCCCACCTCAGCCTCCCAAAGTGCTGGGATTATAGGTATGAGCCACGGCGCCCAGCCAGTAACAAATGCAATTTTTTTCAAAATCAAGAAATTAATGATTGAAAAGTAGCAGCCCACCCCCATCCCCCCGCCCACGCTCCACACAGGCACGGCTTCTCCTGCTTCAGAGGTCTGTGAGAACGGACGGGCAGCCACCGGCAGGAAACGCCGCCAACAGTTCATCTCAGCGCATGACCCACGCCCAGGAACATGAAACGTGCCATGTGTAGAAGGTGGTGAGAGTGGCTGACACATCCTGGGCCCTCTGGGTGCCAGAGCCATGTAAAGGGCTGTCCCCTAGGTCATCCCATGTCATCCTTTTAAAAAGTCCCAGAGAATGATGATTGTTCCCCTGTGCTTTAGTAAGAAAATTTTGATTCTTAGATCCCAGTTTAGCTAAAAGCTTTTAGAAATCTAGGCATTCTAACAGCCCCGAGTTCAGTAACTCAAGCTGACAGAGGCCACGGCTGCTCTTGGAGGCCGTCCCTGTGAGGGCCAATAGCAGTCTCGGTGATGACTTCTGAAGTTCTGTGCATGAGCAACACCGACCCCTGGCTGGGCAGCCCACACCCAGCCTGCCCAGCTGCTGCCCGCAACCACCCCAAGAGCGAGGCCCGTCACCACAGTGCCAGGCAGCCCCAGTGACTCCTGGTGGCTTGTACTCAAGGCCCAGGATGGTTCTCCCTTCGAGAGCTCAAGACCCTTGGAGGGGCCCATCAGGAGCTGCTGAGGGGCACTGTGCTCACTGCTCCATAGAGGGCTGTCTGCAGGGTAACAGCGCCCGTGCTTCTCAGTCAGTCCATCATCAATGCCCCCAAAGGTGATTGCCCAGCAGACACCAGGGCTATGGAGCCTGTCCCACCCGGCCCACCCCGAAATGGGCCATCTCGGCAGGCCCTCCGCTCCGGGCAGGGTGCAGGGGCTCACCGCCAGCCCCACATCCATGGGAGGGTGTGGGCTCCGCCTCCCGCCACACACAGACCAGCCAGCTCCCGCCCTGGAGGCACAGCGCCTCTACCTTCTCTTCCGTCCTCCGGCTTCAGCAGGAACATGTCTGAGTGCCGTGTGCCCTTGTCTACGTCTTTCTTAACTCTCTGCAATGGAAAGGAATTGTGTGAGAACCGGGGGCAGCTACAGTGGTTGCTTACAGACCCCCCAACCCTGTGGGCACATTTTGGATGGAAGGGGCTGGAGGCCTTCCCTGTAGACCAGCCCCAAAGCTCCAAAGCATGCCTGCAGTGTGCTCAGGGCTGGCACCACCTGACAGGCTTTATCCCCCAAATGGGCCCATCTGAAGAGGCCACCTTTCTAATGGCCGCGATCACACAGTACACTAGAGTTCCTGTCAGGGCACGCACAGCTTCCACAGCAGCCCTGGTCTGTGTGGAAACCACCACAGGGGCCTCTGATACTATTACAGAGTCACTCTTTGTTCCTGATCCCGGTAGATCCCCACCGCCTTTCAAATAACACGACTCAGGCTTCACAGCAGAAATCAAGTTACTACTGTGTGCAGAGGGCAGGCACTGCCCACTGAAAGACTTCTCCAAGCTTCGAAAACAATGCGCTCCATGTCCCTTAACCCTTAGTCTTCTGCCTCAAGTGAGCCTCAGCCGGACCAGGTGCACTGTTCGCCAGCACCCATACCCTACAAGTCCTGGTGCCACACCCCTTACCTGGGACCTAAGGTTGTGAGGAAGATGGCCAGCAAAACGCTCACCCTGGGTGGAGGGCCCCCATCCATTTCCATCTCATCTTTGTATTTGTCTGCACTTTAATTCTCTATTTTTAATACACTATTTTAGAAGTTTTGTATTTGCAGAAAATTGAGACGATAGTACCGAGAGCTCTCACACGCCCACACCAATGTCCCCCCAGCATGAATACCTTCCTCTCCTTGGTGCCCTTGTGACGGCTCAGGAACCGGCACTGACCCGTTACTGGGAGTGCGGCCCACACTTCATTCACAGCCCCCAGTGCTCCGCAGCTCATCCTGCCCAAGGATCCCGTCGAGGGTGCCACTGGCCGTTTCGTCCTGTCGCCTCCTCAGGTTCCTCTGGGCCCTGAGCTTCTCCGACTCTTCTTGTCTCTGAGGACCATGATAGCTGTGTGGATGGCTCAGGAGTTTTATAGAGTGCCCCTCTACTGGGACTGTCTGCTGTCTTTCTCATTAAACTGGGGTTATGAATCATTAGGACGATCCCCGGGGTGAAGTGCCCATCTCATCACATCCCATCAAGGGTCCACACCATCAACAGGACTCATCACGGTGGATGCTGACATCGACCGCCTGGCTGAGGTCGTGTCTGACAGTTTCTCTTCAGCTCTATGTTCTCACAGATATTGACACAGACTTCGGCCATGCTACTGTGGTCGCAGGGGTAGTGACACAGACTTCAGGCATGCTCTGTGCCTCGTGAATACTAACACAGACTTCAGGCACGCTCAGTGCCTCGTGGATATTGACACAGGCTTTGGGCACGCTCTGTGTCTCATGGATATTGACATAGACTTTGGGCACATTCTAAGGTCTTGTGGATATTTATGTAGACTTTGGGTAGGCTCTATGTCTCGCAGATATTGACACAGACTTCAGGTACGCTCTATGTCTCGTGGATACTGACGTAGACTTTGGGTACACACTATGGTCTTGTGGATATTTATGTAGACTTTGGGTACACGCTAAGTCTCGTGGATACTGACGTAGACTTTGGGTACACACTATGGTCTTGTGGATATTTATGTAGACTTTGGGTACGCGCTACGTCTCGTGGATATTGACGTAGACTTTGGGTACACGCTATGGTCTTCTGGATATTGACGTAGACTTTGGGTACGCGCTATGTCTCGTGGATATTGACATAGACTTTGGGTACACGCTATGGTCTTGTAGATACTGACGTAGACTTTGGGTACATGCTATGGTCTTGTGGATACTGACGTAGACTTTGGGTACGCACTATGTCTCGTGGATATTGACATAGACTTTGGGTACACGCTATGGTCTCGTAGATATTGACGTAGACTTTGGGTACACACTATGGTCTTGTGGATATTGACGTAGACTTTGGGTACGCGCTAGGTCTCGTGGATACTGACACAGAGTTCGGCTATGCTCTATCACTACCCATCTTTGTTGCTCGGGTTGTTCAACGACACACAGCTGCCACTAGGAGCCTTTACAGCTACTCTTGGGTCCCTGTGACTTGCACCATCTTTGTGGGTTCCTTTGAGCACCTCCTTAGGCTCTGACACAACAAGATGCTCGATTCCTCCTATATACTCCCTGCTCAGCCCTACAATTCGCCATTTCTCAAGGGAGCCCTGGTTCCCTTTGTTGGAGAATGGTGTTAGAAACCAAGAAACCAGGGGCCGGGCATGGTGGCTTACGCCTGTAATCCCAGCACTTCAGGAGGCCGAGGGGGGTGGACCATGAGGTCAGGAGATCAAGACTAATCCTGGCTAACACGGTGAAACCCCAACTCTACGAAAAATACAAAAAAATTAGCCAGGCGCAGTGGCAGGCGCCTGTAGTCCCAGCTACTGGGGAGGCTGAGGCAGGAGAATGGCATGAACCCAGGAGGCGGAGCTTGCAGTGAGCCGAGATCTCGCCAGTGCACTCCAGCCTGGGCGACAGAGCGAGACTCCGTCTCAAAAAAAAAAAAAAAAAAAAGAAAAGAAAAGAAAAGAAACTAAGATACCAAGATTTGCTGTATTCCCAGCACTTTGAGAGTCCAAGGTGGGCAGATTGCTTGAGTTCAGGAGTTCAAGACCAGCCTGGGCAATGTCAAAAACCCATCTCTCCCCAAAAATACGAAAATCAGCCAGGCATGGTGGCATGCATCTGTAGTCTCAGCTACTCCCAACGCTGAGGTGGGAGGACTACTTGAGCCTGAAAGGCAGAGGCTGCAGTGAGCCAAAATCATGCCACTGCACTCCAGCCTGGACGACAGAGTGAGACTTCTCAAAAATTAAAAAAATTAAAGAGACCAAGATTTGGGCAATGGATGTGTGAACTGCTACCGGGTAGTATTGTTTCTAGGCCTTCCCATCTGGTAGAGCAAGGAAATATTTGTTTATGGTTATTTTTCTTATAGCTAACATGTACTGTATTTACTATAATGGAAGAAAAACATGTTCCTTTTGAAACATGCAAATGATCCACTGTCCACAGAGACTTCATATTTCCACCTGGGCCTGAGTGTCCTAAAACTAAGAGGGCTCCACGTTGGCCATATGGAGAGCGACCTGAATCTCAGGAAGTGAAAACTGAGTCTGGGTCTCTTTTGTTCTCCTTCTGGAAACATCTGTGCAATTCAAGTGATGCAGTTTCTGCACATTACAGACAGTGATTGAGACTAGTCTCTTTTTGTAGCAGGTTGATAGAAAATGGCTGTCATTTCCGTGCCTGCTTTTCCAAACCTAAGGGCCTAGCATTATTGGGAACTGAATTGACACCCAGAGACTTCATCTGCTGGGGGGACAAGGAAGGAATTCAGTGACGTCTCTATTTGTCATCAGAAACTCAAATCGCTGCTTACCTTCGGCAGGTCTCTGTCTCCTTGTAGTACCCTGCACCTGTCTATGTGAACCGTCTTGTTTTGCTGACAGCAACATTTTCTTCTTAGAATTAACAGGCTATGGGGGAATGTTTTATGCTACAATATTTAAGTACTTCCCCTCCAGACCATGCAAGCCAGAGAGGTGGAGCACTTCACAAGGCCTGCTCTGCTCACACGGGTCCACAGGTTGCTTCCGGCACACAGCTGGCTGGCCACACCCTCTAACAGGGCCCATGGTTCGACCTCCCCAACAGCTTCTAACTCCTCCTACAGCAGTTTCTTTTCTTGAAGTGTTGTGACTTTTCCCAAAATCCAACCTATCTGTCTTCAAAGAAAGTAACAGACAGTGGCCTTGTTGCCCTCTGTTTTTCTGGATCACCTGTGCTCAAGCTCTATTAGCGTACACCAAACCAGCTTTACATTCACACAGTCTTTCCACAAAAACCGATTCGCTCTGGCTCTCCCTCTCCCTCTCCCTCCCCCTCCCTCTCCCTCCACAGTCTCCCTCTCCCTCTCTCTCCACGGTCTCCCTCTGATGCCGAGCCGAGGCTGGACTGTACTGCCGCCATCTCGGCTCACTGCAACCTCCCTGCCTGATTCTCCTGCCTCAGCCTGCCGAGTGCCTGGGATTGCAGGCGCGCGCCGCCACGCCTGACTGGTTTTTGCTGGAGTGCAGTGGCGTGATCTCGGCTCGCTACAACCCCCACCTCCCAGCCACCTGCCTTGGCCTCCCAAAGTGCTGAGATTGCAGCCTCTGCCCAGCCGCCACCTCGTCTGGGAAGTGAGGAGCATCTCTGCCTGGCCGCCCATCGTCTGGGATGTGAGGATCCCCTCTGCCCGGCTGCCCAGCCTGGGAAGTGAGGAGCGCCTCTTCCCGGCCACCAAACTGTCTGGGAAGTGATGAGCATCTCTGCCCGGCCGCCCATCTTCTGAAATGTGGGGAGCGCCTCTGCCCCGCCGCCCTGTCTGGGATGTGAGGAGCGCCTCTGCCCGGCCGCGACCCCGTCTGGGAACTGAGGAGTGTCTCTGGCCGACTGCCACCCCATCTGGGAGGTGAGGAGTGTCTCTGCCCGGCCACCCTGTCTGAGAAGTCAGGAGCCCCTCCCACCGGCAGCCGCCCCGTCTGGGAAGTGAGGAGTGTCTCCGCCCGGAAGCTGCCTCGTCCGGGAGGTAGGGGACAGCCCCCGCCCGGCCAGCTGCCCTGTCTGGGAGGGAGGTGGGGGGCAGCCCCCGCCCGGCCAGCCGCCCCGTCCGGGAGGGAGGTGGGGGGCAGCCCCCGCCCGGCCAGCTGCCCCATCTGGGAGGGAGGTGGGGGGCAGCCCCCGTCCGGCAGCCGCCCCGTCCGGGAGGTAGGGGGCACCTCTGCCCAGCTGCCCTGTCTGGGAAGTGAGAAGCCCCTCTGCCTGGCCGCCACCCCGTCTGGGAGGTGTACCCAACAGCTCATTGAGAACAGGCCATGATGACGATGGCGGTTTTGTCGAATAGAAAAGGGGGAAATGTGGGGAAAAGAAAGAGAAATCAGATTGTTACTGTGTCTGCGTAGAAAGAAGTAGACATAGGAGACTCCATTTTGTTCTGTACTAAGAAAAATTCTTCTGCCTTGGGACGCTGTTAATCTATAACCTTACCCCCAACCCCATGCTCTCTGAAACATGTGCTGTGTCCACTCAGGGTTAAATGGATTAAGGGTGGTGCAAGATGTGCTTTGTTAAACAGATGCTTGAAGGCAGCATGCTCGTTAAGAGTCGTCACCACTCCCTAATCTCAAGTACCCAGGGACACAAACACAGGGAAGGCCGCAGGGTCCTCTGCCTAGAAAAACCAGAGACCCTTGTTCACATGTTTATCTGCTGACCTTCCCTCCACTATTGTCCTATGACCCAGCCAAATCCCCCTCTCCGAGAAACACCCAAGAATGATCAATAAATACTAAAAAAAAAAAAAAAAAAACCGATTCGGCTACGCTAAAGTAGTAAACAGAATCTGCATGAATTTTTGGAGAAGTTAGACTTCATTCTAATACATTATTGCTGGAATGCAAAGACATCTGAGAGAGAGATCAAGTGTCAACATGGAGGGTGAGCGCAACAGGGCTGGCTCTGGAATTACTTAGCATCCGGCTGAGACCCCAGAGCCCAGCACAGCTGTGCCTGAACGTTTCGAGGCGCACCGGCCACACACGCCAAGTCCCAACGGGCCCCCACCTCCCGCACAATGTAGTACAGGCCACCTAGCTTAGCCTGCAGCCACATCCCCTGATGAGACCCCACCTCCCGCAGAAGTACAGGCCACTTAGCTTAGCCTGCAGTGAGTCCTCAATGCAGCCGCTTTGGCTCACCCGGCTGTCGGCTCAGACGCCGACCCATTTCAATCATCAGGAGAGAAGACACACAGGGCCGCCCCAAGGACCCCGTCACCAGCTCAGGCCTGGTCACAGAATGGGCCGGCGGTGCAGTGGTAGGTAGATAAAGGCCGGGGAGCGTTTGTGGGAGGAGACGGCCAGACGACAGGTCCTGGGAGAAGACAGTGCTAACGGCAGCACTGATGTTCACCGAAATCACAATCAGGCAGGGAGAGGGTGTCGGTTCCAAGCGGACGTGTGTGAACACAGAAACCATGGGGGCCGCTCCTTCCCACACCACTGAGACTGTCCATCCAGGCGCCCGAAGACGACTCCTAAACCACCTTTGCCAGACGCAGGTCCAGCAACCCATCAAGAGCACAGCTCGGGCAAGCAGCGACCGCACGCACCGTGCCCTCCTCACCACACAACCACAGGTGATGAGCCCCTGCGGAGACGCTGAACCCCTGTGGAACCGCCGCGCCCCTGGGGAGACGCCGCACCACATCAGTGCACGGGAGGCATCTCACGTTTCGCGGGGCTTGGGAGAGAGGGACCCATGACGAGAGGACCCCCGCCCAACCACGTGTCGCGAGAGCAGCATGAACCCGCGCACCCCCTCTAGGCAGGGCTGCTGCTAAAATAACACCCTGTCGATTACGGTTAGCATCACTTCCATTAGCACGACTTCTAGTCAGCTTCCATTTGAAAACTGCTTCAGGGAAGCTGCTCCAGAAGCCCATGCATGTGCCCTGCCACAGCCGCAGCCTCTTTGGGGACACTGCTGTCGGGATGGTTTCTGCAGAGCCACCCGGGGTCCCCACCATGCCTGCCTCTCCAGTCACTCAGTCCTTTCTCCTGGAACCTGGTCAAGTCCCTCTGCGTGTCTGAACCGGGACAAGGCCCTGCCTGCTTCCATACCTGAAGCTGGGCCCCAGGGCACCTTCCCATCCACATCCGAGACCACCTTCTTAACGGCCAACGGCCACTCAACCCGCCACAACCAAGACTTCTACCTGTCGCTTTCCAAGACTGAACATTTTCAGCTTCGCCATTAAAAAATACACCCAGAAGGCCGGGCATGGTGGCTCACGCCTGTAATCCCAGCACTTTGGGAGGCTGAGACAGGCGGATCACAAGGTCAGGAGATCGAGACCATCCTGGCTAACGCAGTGAAACCCCGTCTCTACTAAAAATATAAAAAATTAGCCGGGTGTGGTGGCAGGCGCCTGTAGTCCCACCTACTCCGGAGGCAGGAGAATGGCGTGAACCCAGTGGGTGGAGCTTGCAGTGAGCCGAGATTGCCCCACTGCACTCCAGCCTGGGCGATAGAGCGAGACTCTGTCTCAAAAAAAAAAAAAAAAAAAAAAACACCCAGAAACAGGTGTGGCCACAGGTCTGTGTGTACTGGAACATGAGTAGGAGCCGCTGTCGCGCCCAATTCCCCAGCACGAGACAAGCTGAGACACCCTGCAGCCAGTGACCTGGGAGAGCTGGGCTCGGAGCTCAGGGGCCCGGTGGGCACGGAGCTCTGGCTCCGAGGTCAGCCGGGATCTCCCGAGTCACACAGTCCACACTCGCAACAACTCTGTCTGCTTCTGGTATTCCAGGAGCTCAGCTCCCAAGTGGCAAATGAAAGGACGCTCTGGCCTCTGCCAGCATGCTCCACGGCCACGCGGAAACAGTGGGGCGTGCAGAGAACAGCCCTCTCCTGGCTATGCATGGACGTTATCTCCTGACCTCCAGGCGCACAATGACAACTGAGGTCAAAACGCAGGCAGGAAGGAGGGCCCCATCCTCAGCAGGACTCCGCCCCTGGCTGCCCATGTGTCCGTGGAAACAGACCACCAGGTGATAAACCTTCCACGGTCGCGCCCCCACCCTCGCCATCCAAACGCCATTTCCAAAGAGCTGTGCTGGTTCCCTGACTCTCTAAAGGAACGAGAACTCCCCCTCTCCGGAAGCTCCCACAACACCAGAAGCACGTACTAAGGACTGAGTCTTTGACACGTGAATGCTGCTGGGTCTAAGGACTGAGTCTTTGACACGTGAAGGCTGCTGGGTCTGCTGTCCCACACGCTGCATCTCTTTTGTTAGGATACAAGTCATCATAGTCAAAGCACTAGCTGGACCCAGACTGACTCGGAATTTATAAAACGTGGTTACGATACTGACCAAAGCTGCCGGTTCTTCGTGGCAGCGCAGAGCCTGGAGGGTGTTTAAAGTCCTCCCGAGGCTACTCAGATGCATCTCCTGAGGGAGCCTGGGACGGGATCTGGTTACAGGAGGAGGAAGGAGGGCAGGTGTCTGTGAGTTCCTCTTAATCTACAGGCAGGTTCAGCCCCAAGGTCAAGGCTCTGAGCACTACTGTCCACTTCATGAACCCGAGCTCTTCACATGTCAAACTCTGGAGCCTTGCCATGCAGAACCACGGTCAGAATGCCTTCATCTGATCAAACACTGTCAAGCACGCCACTGTCCGGGCACCAGGCACGCAAGTGGACAGAAGACTGGCCCTGTGAGACTCTCTTCTCCGGGCTGAGAGACAATGGCCAAGTCTGTAACCAGCAGGGAGGATGGTGAGCAGAAGGACAAGGACACGCAGGGGGATGGAAGCTGGGGCCGCCCTGCTGAGACGAGGACCATGGGGGTTCTGCATGGAGGAGACCTGGCCTGGCTTGCATCTCTGCAAGTCACTCCAGCTGCTGCACTGTGGTGTGATCCTGAGGGCCCCGGGGAGGCGCCAGCTCTGGCAGGAGAGTGTAGTGCATGGCAGTGGGCAGGGTTCAGGCACTCTCCAAGCCACCTCTACTTGCTCAGTGAAATGTGAGGTGAGGGTGGGTGGCGGGTGGCAGGACCTCCTGGGAGCATGGACGGGGCCTGCGTGGGGGAGAGGCGTGTGCCCACAGTGTGTGGGGTCTTCTCTGGCCTGGGACGTGCAGCAGCACAGCACAGCTGGGTCCTGCCAAGAGGACAGAGCATGGGGGGTGGGGGTGTAATGGCGCCAGAGCAAGCACGAGCTTCCCCCAGCCCCAAGCTCAGGTACGGGCCACGTACCCTTACCTGAGTTTCTATCAGTTCTTGCAGACTGCTGCTTCGGCCATGGCGCAGCTGACCACCTGCTTAGGCTACCGAATTTTTACACTCCAAACCATTCACAACTCAAATCTCTCGCTAATTCTGATAAATCCCTCACGAATCCAAACAGACAAGCTTTTCACTGCAATTCCAAATGCCACAGGCTCAGAGCCAAGAGCTACTGAACTAAGTGGATTGAGATCACCCACCGTCAGACTGAGGGCGGGTGCACGTGGCTGCAGACAGCAGCTGCTGAGAATGACACGCGACTCTGATGAAAGCGATACAGCTTAGCCGGTCTGGCTGTTCACCGTCCTGCTGCACTCTACGACACATCTGCTGGGAGAAAGCACTAGACCGGGGCATCCTGCCTGGCTTTCAGCCAAGTCAGCCTGTTCTCAGTGCCCTCCCACATGCCAGAATATCTGGACAAGCCTGACCGATGCCAGCCACTACTCCAGAAAATAGGGTGATTTTCTCTGTGCAGAACAAAAGATGACCAAGAAAAAAATCGGGTCATTCCGATCAACTCGGTACAATCTCTGACCAATTGCCATTAAAAGGCTGAAATCCTTTATTGCCAGGGCAGCAGAATGAACGTGGATCAGAATGGAGAAAGAGACCCATGTTCCTGCAGGCATGTGATTTTCAACAAAGGTTCCTAAGGTATTCAATGGAGAATAAAAAGCCTTTTCTTTTTTCTTTTTTTTGAGATGAGTCTTGCTCTATTGCCCAGGCTGGAATGTAGCAGCACAATCTTGGCTCACTGCAACCTCTGCCTCCCGGGTTCAAGTGATTCTCCTATCTCAGCCTCCCGAGTAGCTGGGATTACAGGCACGCCCCACCACGCCTGGCTAATTTTTGTATTTTTCAGTAGAGACGGGGTTTCACCATGTTCGCCAGGCTGATCTCGAACTCCTGACCTCGAGTGATCCGCCCGACTCAGCCTCCCAAAGTGCTGGGATTACAGGCGTGAGCCACTGTGCTCGGCCTAAAAAGCCTTTCCAACAGATGCTGCTGAGGTAAGTGAGTATCTACATGGGGGAAACAGCCTCAACACTCACCTAACGCTGCTCTTGAGAATTAGTTCCGTGCAGATCTCAGGACTAACTGTGAAACCATATCATTTTTAGAGAAAAATAAAATAAAATAAAATAAATAAAATAAAAAGAAAATCTTTGTTACTGAAGCTAAACAAGGTCTTCCTGTATCACCGCAATAATCACAGAAGAAAAACGTAATAAATTAGATTTTATCAAAACTCAAAGCTTCTCATCAACAAACACTTCGGAAGGTGACCAGCCAAGCCACTACTGGGAGGGTATTTGTAATCCACACACCTGAAAACAACTGGTGTCCAGAATGTCACCTTCTGCAACTCACTAACAAAAACTACAGCCCATTAAAAATAGCAGAAGACATGAACACACACTTCAGGAAAGACAAGCTCATGAAAAGCACTCAACACCAGCAGTCATGAGAGAAATGAGAATTAAAACCATGAGGTACCACACATCCACCAGAGTAGCTAAAAACAGAAAGACTGACGCCATTGGGGCTGGTATGAACAGGGGGCAACTGGAACTCCCCAACATTTCCAGCACAAGTGGAACCGGCCACTGCTTTGGGAAGAGAGCTGACCATTCCTTATTAAATAACACCCACACCCACACCCACCCCAGGGCCCAGCAGTTCCACTCCACATATCTATTTACCCAAGAGAAACCAACACACGCAGCCACTCAAAAGATCCGTATGGACATGCTCATAGCAGCTTTAGTCACAGCTGCTTCCAAAGGCTGTGTCTTCTGAAGAACGGAAACAGCCCAGGTGTCCATCAACGAAAAACAGAACCACAAACTGTGGGACAGTCATATAATGGAACACTTCAGCACGAAGCAGCAATGAACAGAAACATGCAACACGTGGGTCTGAAAAGCTGAGGGAAAGAAGACTGGCCCCACATCTGGGTGACTGTGTTTAGCAGAAGCTCCAGGACAGGCAGATCTATTACGGTGGGAAAATCAGAGCAGTGTCACCTCTGGGCGGAGGGGAGGGCGGGCAGCGGGGCCGAGTGGGAAGGGCACGGCAGGATCAGGGTGTGGGTGACATGGTGCGTGCACTTGTAAAAATGTGTCCCCTCACTGTGGGTAAATGACGCATAAGAAATTACCACCGACTATAGGCGCCTGTCACCACGCCTGGCTAATTTTTTGTATTTTTAGTAGAGATGGGGTTTCACAGTGTTAGCCAGGATGGTCTCGATCTCTTGACCGCGTGAGCCGCCCGCCTCGGCCTCCCAAAGTGCTGGGATTACAGGCGTAAGCCACCGCGCCCGGCCTAAGCATAGCAAAATCTTAATAGCAGGATCTAGGAGGAGTATACAGGTGTTCCCCGTAAAATTCTTTCAAAAGTTAGCTGTGGTTGAAAATTTTCAAAATACAAAGGATTTTAAAAAACCCTACAGTGAGATACTACTTCGTACCTCTCAGATTCACAGAAATGTAAAGGTTGGCAGAGTGTGAAATGGGAGTGAAGCAACAGGAACACTTGAGTGCCGAGGACAGAGCCTGTGCCAGCCGCCTCTGTGGAGCACACGCCCCACGAGCAGCAGGCACATGTGAGGAGCACACATTCCACGAGCAGCAGGCCCGGGTACGTGTGAGGAACACACATTCCACGAGCAGATGCCAGTACACGTGCAAAGCACACGCCCCAAGAGCAGGAGGCTCCGGGGTGGGCGCGAGAACATTCCTGTCAGCACTGTTCTCAGGTTACCAAAGAAACAAGCCCGTTAACAGGAGCGAGGAGAATTTCATTCCCCAGAGAATACTACACAGTAGTGAGCGTCCATGGTGCAGGAAGGAGACCCTCAGAACACAGAATCGCTCACACTGCACTGCTGACAGGGGTGTGGAGAACAGAACAGGGCCCTAACACGGCACCAAGTTCACAGAGGAGCCGATTAACACTATCTCTATTTCTAATTCAATACAAACAACTGTTTATATTCAACCAATGAGTAATCCCATGTGAGAGTTTCAATGTTCATGAAACTGAAGAGACCACAGACAGCAGCGCCTGTCTTCCCACGCCGCAACTCACCCGTCTCCCCAAGCCGCGCCTCGCCCGTCTCCCCACCCCACGCCTCGCCCGTCTCCCCACCCCGCGCCTCGCCCGTCTCCCCACCCCGCGCCTCGCCCGTCTCCCCACCCCGCGCCTCGCCCGTCTCCCCACGCCGAGCCTCGCCCGTCTCCCCACCCCCCGCCTTACCTGTTTCGAGTAGCCCCCATAGACGACGATGCCGCCCTGGGGAGTGACGGACATCTGGCAGCCTGATCTGGGTGTGGGCCCCGTCCCTGACGGGGACAGCTTGCTCCATGTGAAGGTGTCCAGATTAAAGGCATACACGTCGTTGTAGTAGATGTAATCCCTGGTTAGAAGAACACCAGCTGTCAGGGTCCGTAACACTGGGAAAAGCCCTGACATTAAAAACTGAACTGATTTAAATTAAAGGTAAATTTCCTACTGTTTGGGGAAAAACTCAAACCATTTTTCTCCTCTGCTCTTACACCAACACAACAATCAACACAGAAATGTGGGCGCTTTCCCTGCAACGGGCCAGAGACGCCAGTCAGGTCTCCTCAAACTCAATCTTGACGCAGTCTACCTGGAGACAGGGCAACATTTTTACCAAGTCACCTGTTTAATTCAAGTTTGAATTTATATGAAAGGACCACAAGCACGTGTGAGTTTGCATTTGAAAACCGGAAATAATGCTGGCCCACAGAGGCAGAGGAATTTAATCTGAAAGCCATACTGCGTTTTCTTACACAGTTAACACAATCAGAGACAATTCCATTAGGTTATTAGGTGTGCAACCGTAAGGGCAGCAGTGAATGGCGCCTCCAAAGGGATGATCAGAACGGAGGTGTGAGCAGCCTGGCAGCAAGGGCGGTAAGGCCCCACAGTGGACTGGAGGGGTGAGTGAGGGGACTGGGCGCTCCAGGGAAACTGAAGACCACAGAAGCCGACCCTCTGTGCCCGAAATCACAGCGCGGCAAGGAGGCCCCGCAGCCTTGCTCTGCTCAGTGCCTGCCGGACCCAGCACGCAGACTGGGCTGAACAGGGAAGTGGCAACTTTGCTGGAGGCATGGGGAGACTCGGAGGCGCACCCAGAACGTCCTGTCCTAATGTGGAACTTTGACAGAATAATTGTGAAAGGGTAAGGGGCTGCTCTCCAGCTACTCAAAAAGGAGAGCCAAACTGATTTTTTAAGGAAAGAAAGCATGGAAGAGCAAGCAGCTCTAGCCCAAGTCTCAAGTGCCCGGTTTTCTCCTGTTTGTTCCTGTTTTGTGTGAAGCAAGAAAAGTCACAGGGCGTTTACCCAGCACCGCTGCCACATCTGGTCTTAAAATAAACAGCCTGGGCACAGTGGCTCACACCTGTAATCCCAGCACTTTGGGAGTCTGAGGCAGGTAGATCACTTGAGGCCAGGAGTTCAAAAACAGCCTGGCCAATATGGTGAAACCTTATCTCTACTAAAAATACAAAAAATTAGCCAAGCATGGGGGCGGGTGCCTATAATCCCAGCTACTCAGGAGGCTGAGGCACGAGAATAGTTTGAACCTAGGAGGTGGAGGCTGCAGTGAGCTGAGATCACGCCACTGCACTCTAGCCTGGGCGATCAAGTGAGATTCTGTCTCAAAAAAAGAAGAAAGAAAAGATAACCTGACCTTGCTGACTGCAACTCAGACTGACCACATCCTTCGCAGGACGATGGCTCTTAATATAGACAGAATCTGAGGAATGTGGAAATGTGGAAGCGTGTAATCTTTAAAAGACTGCTACAGACCACTGTTTTTTTCAGATTTCACGTCGCAGATTTTTAGTACAAAGATTCTACTTTGCACGTAAGATAAATACAGAATATTTTCTCTATAAATGCAGAATAGAGTTTAAGGAAAACTCAAAGTTGGTATTTGAATAATTTTAAACAAGATAACAACAGCTTTGAAAAAAGTTCTGATTTTAAAATGGTTGCAAGTTAAAACAAACATGAAGCATGATTTGATTTATAACCTGTAAGTTCAAAGGAGGAAGGGGCTGTACAATCTCACTGTCCTACACATAGTAGGTAATGAATTAATGCTCTGACAAACTTACGTGTGCATTCTGACAATTATTTGTTTTAAAATAAATTTTAAGAATGAACATAAGGCTAGGCGCGGGGGCTCAAGCCTATAATCACAGCACTTTGGGAGGCTGAGGCATGTGGATCATGAGGACAGGAGTTCGAGCCCAGCCTGGCCAACATAGTGAAACCCCGTCTCTACTAAAAATACAAAAATTAGCTGGGCATGCAGCTCACTTCAACATCCGCCTCCCCAGTTCAAGCGATTCTCTTGTCTCAGCCTCCCGAGTGCCTGGGATTAAAGGTGTGCACCACCACACCTGGCTAATTTTTTGTATTTTTTTATTGAGATGAGTTTTTGCCATGTTGGCCAGGCTGGTCTCAAACTTCTGGCCTCAAGTGATCCACCCACCTCAGCCTACCAAAGTGCTGAGATTACACATGTGAGCCACTGTACCCAGCCTTAAATACTTTTTAGTTTGAATTACATTTTTAAATCTTTCCCCCTTGAAAAGTATTTAAGAATTTGGATCCCTTTTCCCCCCGAATTCACAAAATTAATGAGACTATATCAGTGAAGAAAATCTGAAACCTGGCTGGGCGCGGTGGCTCACGCCTATAATCCCAGCCCTTTGGGAGGCTGTACAGACTAATCATGATGGATCAAGAATCACGAGAGGGTGCAACTGGACTCACCATGTGACAAAGGTGTGAGTGGCACCTTCACATCAATCAATTGCCATGCTGGTTCCTGAGGGACCAGTAGAGAAAGAGGGCTTCAAATGAGGCCCCGGAGATACAGACAGCCACTGTCTCCGACACCACGAGGCCAGCAGAAAGCCTTCAAAGATGGCCTTCACCAGGGTTGCAGAGTCTGCGACACTTCACTCAGAACACTACTGCACTTATGACAGAAACAGGGATAACCAGCTCCCCTGTGTCTTGCTTTTCTGGACTGAACTAAGTAAGCTCAAGAAGATATGTGAGCAGATAACAGGCCTAAAACAATGAGAGAGCCCGCAGCTCACCCTGGGCAGCCATGCCAGCTGCACGAACACCCACGTGACATCAAAAGAGAACCGCAGGCCTCTTCCGGCATCGCTGTGGAGAGCGTGCTATCACTGCTCTCCCGGACAGGAGTGTTTTGAAGTGATTACAGACCTGTGGCTCTCAAAGTGAAGTCCCCTGGCCAGCAAAGTCAACATCACCTGGGAGCTTGTTAAAATGCAGATTCTTGGGCCTCACTCCAGGCCTCTGAGTCAGAGCTGCGATCAGCACTCTAACCAGCCCTCTAGGGTATTCTGAACCAGGCTAAGGTTTGAGAATCCCATTTTATTTATTTATTTATTTTTTCAAACAAAGTCTCACTTTGTCACCCAGGCTGGAGTTCAGTGGCATGATCTCAACTCACTGCAACCTCCATCTCCTGGGTTCAAGCGATTCTCCTGCCTCAGCCTCCTGAGTAGCTGGGATTACAGGCACCTGCCACCACGCCTGCCCAATTTTTGTATTTTTAGTTGAGACAGGGTTTCACCACGTTGGCCAGGCTGGTTTCGAACTCTTGAGCTCAAGTGATCCACCCGCCTCAGCCTCCCAAAGTGCTGGGCTTATAGGCGTGAGGCACCATGCCCAGCCAAAACCCCATTTTAGATAGAACTAGCCATATCATTTGCAGGACCTGGTGTAAAATTAAAATGTGGGGTCCCTTGTTCAACAATGGTGAAGAATTTCAATAGGAATACAGCATGAAGCCAGTGTGAGGCCTGGTGTGAGGCCCTTTGGAGGGCAAGGCCCTGTGTGGCTGCCCAAAGCTCATGAAGCTGGATTTGGGAGGATGGGTGCGTCTTTCTTGTGTATTCAGAACACTCTTTCTATAAAAAGCCCACTCAATGCTTCAGGAGAGAAAGATTTTTCCATTCTTGGTACCAACCGTGTACTTTCATGGAAGCCACCAAAAAGGATCAATTGTCTCTTCCAGGCCACCATCCGATGTCCACTCCGACCCGAAGGACCGCCTGTTGATCTAAAATGAAACAAACAAAAAGACACTATCAACCTGCTTAATTTCTGGTTGCTCTAAAGACGATAACAACAAACAAAACCCAATTTTTACAATGATTTCTGTTTTGTGAGCACTTACTGCTCACAAATTAAATACCATTTAATCTGATCCATGAGCTACCAAAACCATCCTGCTAAGAGCCCAGCTGGCTAAGCTCAAACCTCAGGAATAAAACAGGAGAACATCTCCAAGACCTTGGGCTGCATAAAGATTTCCTAGATAGAACATTACAAACTGGACTCCGCCAAAACAAAAAACTTCAAGAATACACCATTACAAAATAAAAAGACAAGCAACAGACTGAGAGAAATATCTTGAAACACATGACTGACAAATGACTTGCATCCAGAATATATACAGAATTCGTTTTTTTTTTTTTTTTTTTTTTTTTTTTTTTTTTTTTGAGATGGAGTCTCCCTCTGTCTCCCAGGCTGGAGTTCAGTGGCCAGATCTCGGCTCACTGCAACCTTTGCCTCCAAAGTTCAAGCGGTTCTCCTGCCTCAGCCTCCTGAGTAGCTGGAATTACAAGCGTGCACCACCACACCCGGCTGATTTTTTGTATTTCTAGTAGAGATGGGGTTTCACCATGTTGGCCAGGCTGGTCTCGAACTCCTGACCTCAAGTGATCTGCCCGACTCAGCCTCCCAAAGTGCTGAGATTACAGGCATGAGCCACTGTGCCCGGCCCAGAATTCTATCGTAATAGTAAGATAAATGACCCAATAAAAATATAGGCAAAAGATTTGATCAGAAAGTTCGTAAGACAGAAAAATGGGGGAAAAAAAGATGGAAAATGGCCAATGAAAAAAGGAAAAGATGCCCAACATCATGAGTGGTCAGGGAAACATATGCCAAGTCCACAGTGACCTCCTACCACACATGGCTGGGCACCCGAGATCAAGACAACATCAAGTGCTGGCGAGGACATGGGGCTGCTGGAGCCATGGCACCGGTGAAAACGTAACACAGTGAAACAACGGTGAAACATAAACTTAGCGCACAGCTTAGCAATCTGACATAAGACATGGACTCAAGAGAAAGGAAAACACCAGTCCACACAGACGGACAGGCACACGTTTATACACGCTCTTGTGTCACCACCAGCAGCCGAGCTGTCCCTCAGTGGGTGAATGAACAGCATGTGGTGCTCCCCACATGGCGGAGGACTTCTCAGAAACAAAAAGGAATCGTTTACTGATGCACACAGCAATTCGAATGAATCTTAATAACATCTCGCTGAAGGAAGGCAGGTTCTGCTGGACTCCATGCACACGAGCGTCTTAAAGGTGAGATCTGTCTTCGGCCCAGGATGGCTGCTCGGGGCAGGAGCTGGGAGGGGACCAACTATAGCTCTCTGGGGTGACAAGAAGGGCCTACATCTTGTCTGTGGTGCTAATTACATAAGTGTGCATATTTCTTTTTTTTCTTTTTTTTTTTTTTGAGACAGAGTTTCATTCTTGCCCAGGCTGGAGTGCAATGGCGCAATCTTGGCTCACTGCAAGCTCCGCCTCCAGGGTTCAAGCGAATCTCCTGTCTCAGCCTCCCAAGTAGCTGGGATTACAGGTGCCTGCCACCACGACCAGCTGCTTTTTGTATTTTTAGTAGAGATGGGGTTTCAACATATTGGTCAGGCTGGTCTCGAACTCCTGACCTCAGGTGATCTGCCTGCCTCGGCCACCCAAAGTGCTGGGATTACAGGCATGAGCCACCGCGTCCAGTGGGGTGTGTATATTTCTTAACACTCATCTAAGTGTACACCTAAAAAGCATGCATTTTATTGAATTTTATTGTAATTATGTCTCAATAAAACTGATATAAAAATACATGGCAATAAAAAAATACAAAAAGCAAAATTAAAACCTTAAAAATACACACAAAACTATAATCAACCTCCCCAGTAATCAAAGAATTTCAAATAAAGCAGAGATACCATTTTATTCTATCAACTTGACAAAGATGTTTAAGAATTAGATTCTTTAAAATACTGCATGTCACTGGAAAATGCTCGAAAAACAGCAGGTGAAAAGGCAGGTCCAAAGCAAATCCTATCCCAGCTTCTATAGGTGAAAAGGCAGGTGCAAAGCAAATCCTATCCCAGCTTCTATAGGTGAAAAGGCAGGTGCAAAGCAAATCCTATCCCAGCTTCTACAGGTGAAAAGGCAGGTACAAAGCAAATCCTATCCCAGCTTCTATGGGTGAAAAGGCAGGTGCAAAGCAAATCCTATCCCAGCTTCTATAGGTGAAAAGGCAGGTGCAAAGCAAATCCTATCCCAGCTTCTACAGGTGAAAAGGCAAGTGCAAAGCAAATCCTATCCCAGCTTCTACAGGTGAAAAGGCAGGTGCAAAGCAAATCCTATCCCAGCTTCTACATGGGTGGTTCTCAGTGGTTTTCTTGTCTTAATCGTTTCCTGCATCTCCCAGCAGTCCTCCAGTGAGCAGGCGTGACTTTCACAACCAGAGAGAGGAGCAACAAAACAGAGAGGGGTGGTGAGGAGGCGCTGGGGCAGCAGGTGCTCAGAAAGCTCGCAGAGGTGCTTATGCCTGCCACAGATGTGCAGGGCGCCCAGGCACAGAGGAGGCGGGGCACACAGGAATGGCTTTAGGCTGCAACATCAGGCTCAAAGGGTGCGTGTGCTGTGACTACCCAGGAAATCTCCTAGAGCCGCAGGCACCAGGGCAGGGCCTTAAGGAGGGCTGCTGGGCACAGTCACTGCAGCCACTCCCTGGGATCCTCACTGATGACCTGCCTCGCCTCCTACTTAGGAATCCACTCCCTGGGATCCTCCGTGGCTTTCACACCCACTCTCTGCCTGGCCCTCCCACCTCTCCACACAGGTCACAGCAACTCTGGGCTGCAAAGGATGGTTACAGCTTCAATCACGCAAGTCAGTGCCTATTTAGATAATGCATTCTTCCTCCATTTATTTTTTGTGCATGTTACACAGCTGTCCCCAAAACCCACTTACAGGGTTTTATGTAAAAGCCCAGAAATGGGCAGGTACCCTAAAAAACACAAGAGGGCCAGGCGCGGTGGCTCACGCCTGTCATTCCAGCACTTTGGGAGGCCAAGGTGGGCGGATCACGAGGTCAGGAGTTCAAGACCAGCCTCACCAACATGGTGAAACCCTTTCTATACTAAAAATACAGTAATTAGCTTGGCGTCGTGGAGGCACCTGCAATGCCAGCTACTCAGGAGGCTGAGGCAGGAGAATTGCTTGAACCCAGGAGGCGGGAGCTGCAGTGAGCCGAGACTGCGCCACTGCACTCCAGTCTGGGCGATAGAGCAAGACTCCGTCTCAAGGAAAAAAAAAAAAAAAAAATCAAGACATGGAATCTCAAACGTAAAAGGAAGCTTGAGTGATCTAATCCAAGTTTACTGAAGTTCAGAGATAATTCACCACATCATCAGGGTGACTGCCAGGAGTCTTCGCCTGCTCCAAGCTGGAGCGAATTCGGTTCTCAATGTTCAAACGCGGGATCCCTCCAGCTTCTCTCCTCTAACACCCTCAATCGTATCAGCACCCCTTTCAATGTATCACTGAAAATGACAACCACACCCCTCCATGGAATGTCAACCAGAAGCAACCAGTTCCTTTTTCTAGACACCAATTCTATTAATCCAACCCGGAGTTGGCATGAGCCTTTGGGGTGGACTCCACACATACTGATACCCAGCAGGATCTCAGCTCACTAAGTTTCTTTGGAGTCCTGCAAGCTGGCCTCACTTCACAGTTCCAAAGTCTCCACAGCAGCTCCATCCCCTTCGGGCTGGGCACCGCAGGGGACAGCACCATCCAGCGGACACACTACACATGAGAGTCAATTGAGAAGAAAACCCCACACATGCGGAGCAAGAAAAGAACGCCCCTCCCCCTCCTGACGAATTTCCTGACGCCCCTCCCCCTCCTGGCAAATTTCCCGATGCCCCTCCCCCTCCTGACGAATTGCCCGACGCCCCTCCCCCTCCTGACGAATTTCCTGATGGATTACTTTATAAGAACAATCTGAGGATCAGACCTTCATTCAAAACTAAACCAGTGCTGAAACCCCGTCTCTACTAACAATACAAAAAAATTAGCCAGGCATGGTGGCGGGCGCCTGTAGTCCCAGCTACTCAGGAGGCTGAGGCAGGAGAATGGCGTGAACCTGGGAGGCGGAGCTTGCAGTGAGCAGAGATCGCACCACTGCACTCCAGCCTGAGCAACACAGCGAGACTCCGTCTCAAAAAAAAAAAAAGAAAAAAAAAAAACTAAACCAGTGTGTCTGCATCCAAGTCCGCTTCAAAAAATGACAGAGGAGAACCGAGCGCTGCCACTGCCGTCCCCAACCAGCAAGGGAACACAGGCCTGGGGCCTGCGGCAGCCCCATAGATGGGGCGCCCCCCGCTGCCCTAACTGCGCTGGGGCGGGGCCTCCTTTCACTGCCTGCATGGGAACCCCACCAGAGTCTCATCCTCTGGCTGACACAACGGACTCAATTAACTTTTTGTGGCAGTAGCCAAATATCACTGTGTTTTCTATCTAAAAAGGGAAAATTTTCTATAAAAAGATTCCACGTCCCTCTTTAGAAAAATAAAGCTACTATAAAAGGCCACTTATATTTGAAACCCCAACAGGCTTTTCAAAACTGCTGTCATTCCTAAATACGAAGTCTTAAAAAATCCACATGTCCTCCTCAGCCAGAGGCCTATGGACAGCACAAAATACAGGGGAATGTCGTGGTGGCGGCTGCCTCGAGGCTCAGCAGCTGCGTGCAGGATGGAGCTCCAAGCAGGGCGAGCTGCCAGGCAGTGTCACCACCAGGCCCCTCGACTGGGCCGCTGCGGTGACATTTACAGAAAACTCTACATGCTTAGGGTACAGTCAGAATTAAACACTCTGTATGCAAACGCTTCTCTGAGTTAAGCACTCTGCATGCAAACGCTTCTCTGAGTGACTTTACAGTCTACACCTTACAAAATTATACAACATACAGTCACGCACTGCTTAATGACAGAGACGGGTTCTGGGAAACAACACATCATTAGGCGACCTTGTCATTGTGCTGTCCGAGTGCACGCATACACTTCTGGAAGGCACAGCCTGCCACACGCCTGCACTGTCGGGAGAGCCCACTGCTCCTAGGCTACAAACCTGGACAGCACAGTACTGTCCCAGATACTCTAAGCCACTGTAACACAATGGCAAGTAGATGTCTCAACACACAAAAGGGAAGTAAAAACACAGTCTGATCATCTTAGGGGACCACCACTGTATGTATGGTCCGTCGTGGACAGAAACATCGTGAGGCAGCCCAACGGCAGGACCACTGCTGCACCGGCAGCCTAGAGACATCTGCTGAGCAAAGGAGCAATTCCTGCCAGATCCCTGAGAGCCTGGGTGACAGGGGCTGAGGAAACTCAGTCTAGTGGCTCATCCTCAGACTAGAGAGCCCCTGTCTTTCAAGAGCGGTTACAGCGCAGCCAGGGAGAGCCGTGTGCATGCACCTCCCCTTCCATTTCAAACACATGCCTTGGAAGCTTCGCCCTGCTTTTCCGAGTATCAAGTCCATCAAATAACAAATGATAGTGTAAAGACAGGGCACTTAATCACGTTGTGTGGCATGATTAGTAGCCATCTCCAGAATTCAGGCAACTTATAAACCACACCCTTGTCTCATCTTAATGATTACTACTCAGAGAAAAACCACCATTTGTGTTTATTCTATGCCAGGCAAAGTCCTTTTACGTGCATTTATCCTCACAGCAAACTCGTGGTGCAGATATTACCTTTATTCTCATTTTACAGACAAGAAAATCGGCCGGGCGTGGTGGCTCACGCCTGTAATCCCAGCACTTTGGGAGGCAGAGGTCAGGAGTTTGAGACCAGCCTGGCCAACATGGTAAAACCCTGCCTCTTATTAAAAATATAAAATTAGCCAGGCATGGTGGTAGGCACCTGTAATCCCAGCTACTTGGGAGGCTGAGGCAGGAGAATTGCTTGAACCCAGGAGGCAGAGGCTGCAGTGAGCCGAGATGGCGCCACTGTACTCCAGCCTGGGCGACAAAAAAAAAAAAAAAAAAAAAAACAGATAAGAAAACCAAGACTTACAAGTCAGGATACCCAGGAAAGCAGTCAGTGGCACAGCCAGAATTTGAACCAAGGTGTTCTGGCTGTCAACACTGATTAAGACACTAAATGACATCACATGAAGTTAGAGGCCTCAGCACCAAAATAAACCTATGGCTCAAAAACCACTTACCCTAGGCCAGGGGCGGTGGCTCACGCCTGTAATCCCAGCACTTTGGGAGGCCAAAGCAGCCAGATCACTTGAAGTCAGGAGTTGAAGACCAGCCTGGCCAACATGGTGAAACCCCGACTCTCCTAAAAATAGAAAAATTAGCCAAGCGTGGTGGTGCGCACCTGTAATCCCAGCTACTTGGAAAGCTGAGGCAAGAGAATCACTTGAACTCAGGAGGCGGAGGTTGCAGTGAGCCAAAATCACACCACCGCACTCCAGCTCACCTTCCCGGTTTCTCTACAAATCAGTCCTTTTTTTTTTTTTTTTTTGAGACAGTCTCGCTCTGTCACCCAGGCTGGAGCGCAATGGCACGATCTCAGCTCACTGCTACCTCCACCTCCCGGGTTCAAGCAATTATTCCACCTAAGTCTCCCCAGTAGCTGGAATTACAGGTGCCCACCATCAGGCCTGGCTAATATTTTTCGGTATTTTTGTAGAGATGGCGTTTCACCATGTTGGTCAAGGTGGTCTTGAACTCCTGACCTCAAGTGATCCGCCTGCCTCGGCCTCCCAAAGTGCTGGGATTACAGGTGTGAACCACTGCGCCCAGCCCAGTCTCTCTAAGTACATGTGGGTCCTACCTCCGTCCTATCACAGATACAAACGATCATCCATCAGCAAACTGCACAACGGGGAATCCATACACACCCCGGTCTTCCAGCAGGGCAGGTTCTGCCTTCATGAGCTACTGCTGTTTGCTGTCGATAGAACCCAGGTTACTGTGGAGTCAGAGAGCTTCAGACCATGCAACGCAACCCACCACCCAGAGGGCAGAGCAGGGCGTGTCCATTCCTATGGTGACCTGTACTTCACACCTGAGATTCTCAGAGGCCAGTCACTGTTAGCTAACTCGTTGCCGTCCTTCACTACAGAATCGTAAAATAACGGAATCATCCTGCCGAGGAGCCTTCTCCAGGAAACTGACTTTCACTCAGATGCAGCTTTAGCTGAGGACCAAATGAGGACCCTTCCTCACGTCAGGACAAAACAGTGCGTATGCCTGCGCACACACGGACGCGCACACACACACACACACATCTACATCTTCATCCAACCAAACAGTACCGATCATCTCCCAAGTGCTCCGGTGCATACAAAGATGTATGCACTGTCCGTAAACGTTTACAGCAACACTGCAATAGCAGAAAAGTGGAAACAACCCAAGTGCCCAACAGAAAACCAAAACGTGCTCCATCCACACACCAGCACCTCATCCATCCACACACCAGCACCTCATCCATCCACACACCAGCACCTCATCCATCCACACACCAGCACCTCATCCATCCACACTCCAGCACCTCATCCATCCACACACCAGCACCTCATCCATCCACACTCCAGCACCTCATCCATCCACACACCAGCACCTCATCCATCCACACTCCAGCACCTCATCCATCCACACTCCAGCACCTCATCCATCCACACACCAGCACCTCATCCATCCACACTCCAGCACCTCATCCATCCACACTCCAGCACCTCATCCATCCACACTCCAGCACCTCATCCATCCACACTCCAGCACCTCATCCATCCACACACCAGCACCTCATCCATCCACACTCCAGCACCTCATCCATCCACACTCCAGCACCTCATCCATCCACACTCCAGCACCTCATCCATCCACACACCAGCACCTCATCCATCCACACTCCAGCACCTCATCCATCCACACTCCAGCACCTCATCCATCCACACACCAGCACCTCAACCATCCACACACCAGCACCTCATCCATCCACACACCAGCACCTCATCCATCCACACACCAGCACCTCATCCATCCACACACCAGCACCTCATCCATCCACACACCAGCACCTCATCCATCCACACACCAGCACCTCATCCATCCACACTCCAGCACCTCATCCATCCACACTCCAGCACCTCATCCATCCACACACCAGCACCTCATCCATCCACACACCAGCACCTCATCCATCCACACACCAGCACCTCATCCATCCACACACCAGCACCTCATCCATCCACACACCAGCACCTCATCCATCCACACACCAGCACCTCATCTGGCCACGGGAGTGAAGTGCTGATACTCGCAACAGCAGGACATGTCCTGACAGCACCACGTGGAAAGAAGACACATCCTGACAGCACCACGCATAAAGAAGAGCCCGTCACAGAGGCCACGTGTTTTGATTCCGCTTTTATGAAATACCCAGAAGAGGCAGATCCACAGACACAGACAGCAGGGACCGGGGATGGTGGGGTGACTGCTAAAAAGATGGTTTTTCTTTCTGGGGGATGAAAATGCACTAACTTTAGATCATGGTGCTGGTTGCGCAATTCTGTGAATATGCTAAAGACCACTGAATGACACATTTTAAACGGTGATTTGATGGTATATGAATCACATCTCAGAGAAAGCTGTTATGAAACACCTATCGGGCGGGGTCCTAAAGTGGCCTGGCCTCCATCTGTGGTGTGTGAGTCACAGATCAACCCTCAGAGGGCACTGGCCCAGAAATCAATGGAGGGAGACGAATCTCCCCCAACCCCCTGCAGCTTCTCCAGGGGACAGGAAGAGAAGGTGGCAAGTGCCTGGAGAAACGCTGGCTGTGATGTGTGGCAAGCCGACCTAACCAAACTCTGAATCTTCAAAGCCAGCAAGCTCAGCGGGCAGGGCAGGCCCACCGTGACTGAGGAGGGAAATGAGAGAGCTCCAGTGATCCCACCCGACATGTGTGCATCCCGAGGGGACCACCGGCTCCGCTCTGCTCCCTATCCCAGAGGCCCAGGGCTGAGCGGCACAACGGGAGATTGACAGGTTGTGGGGGTGGGGAGAGGGGAAACCCTACTTTGGGGGTTCCCAGGAGCAGCCGCCTCCCCTCCTGCTCCAGAGCCTAATGCTGGGAGGATCCAGGCTGGACTGGGCAACAGGGCCTCTCTCCCTCCCAGCCCAGCGGAGGGTGGCTCCCACCTTCCTGGGAGCTGCCTGCACCCCCAGCTGTGACCCATCTCCACCAGGACACACCTTCGTCAAAGGAAAATGCTCTGCAAACACCAGATGCTGGTGTTTTTAGTGTTTCACAGTTTCCAGTCACTCTTGCCAATAACCGCAGACAGACTTTCAGTCACCAGCATCTGTTTACATGCGAGGGAAAAGGGGAGTCTTACAACCCCCTCCTCTTCCCAGCCCTTCCCACGCCCTCCATAATTAACACCACTGCCCTGAGCACAGCTCCTGCTGTTGCATCTAACTCCCTTCAAACTCACATGAGCGCGCACACATTTAAAACAAACACACAGAAACAAAAATAAGAAACAGTACAGAGATCTATGCTGCAAAGTCGCAACAGGGCAGCTTTGCAGGCAACTCCCACTCGAGGAAGAGACTGAAGAGATCTCAAAATAGCTGCTAGCGCTGGCCACACGCAGCCCTCCAACGAGGCACGGATGCTCCCGCACCTGAGTTTTGGTCTTGACGTCAGCATTGCCATTTCCCCCCTCATTTCCAAACCATTATGACGTCAAGTATATGTGTCTGTTGCTAGAATGGAGAAGATGAGAGACTGTTACAAAGTATCCACATGATGTCCTGTCTGTTGCTAGAATGGAGAAGACAATGAGAGACTGTTGCAAAGTATCCACCTGTCAACCAATGTGCTACAAAAACACCCACCAGCCAACCAACCAACACCCAGCAGAAGGCAGCCAGCCAGTGCTGGCCTGGACAGAGGCCCAGGCGCCCTGCTGCCTGCCAGTTGGAGGTCCATGGCCTGTTAGGAATCAGGTCGCACAGCAGGAGGTGTGGGGGCCAGCAGGCATCAAAGGCTGAGCGCACCTCCTGTCAAAGCAGCAGCAGCATTAGACTCTCACAGGAGTGAGAACCCTGTTGTGAGCTGCACACACCATAGATCCAGGTTGCGGAAACTAGGTTGTGAGCTCCTTAGGAGAATCTAATGCCTGATGATCTGAGGTGGAACAGTTTCATCCTGAAACCGTCACCCCTCGCCACCAGCGGTGGAAAAATTGTCTTCCATGAAACCAGTCCCTGGTGCCGAAAAGGTTGGGGACCATTACTATACATTAACCCAACTCAAATCAGATTATCAGCATCCCAAAATATGCACCGCTGTTAAAAATGACCAGATAACAGGAGGGACTCTATTATGCCTTCCTACAAGAAAACCCTTAAAAGCCAAGGAAGAGACTGACTACTCCAGATACTGAATCCAGACTCCGTGTGCTTCTGCCAATATTTAATTCCCGCCAACTTCACACCCTCGGCTGAAAAACCAACTCCCCCACAGAAGTAAAAAATATTCACTAAAAAACCAATGCGCAGTGCAAGGCTGCGTCACGGTAGCAACGTCTATTCCGTTTCCTGATGCTCTTCCTGGACTTCTCAAAAGACGTAAGCCCACCCCACGGGGATTCCCACGTGCTCTGCACGAGGCCTGCCACAAGCCCACCCCACGGGGATTCCCACGTGCTCTGCACGAGGCCTGCCACAAGCCCACCCCACGGGGATTCCCACGTGCTCTGCACGAGGCCTGCCACAAGCCCACCCCACGGGGATTCCCACGTGCTCTGCACGAGGCCTGCCACAAGCCCACCCCACGGGGATTCCCACGTGCTCTGCACGAGGCCTGCCACAAGCCCACCCCACGGGGATTCCCACGTGCTCTGCACGAGGCCTGCCACAAGCCCACCCCACGGGGATTCCCACGTGCTCTGCACGAGGCCTGCCACAAGCCCACCCCACGGGGATTCCCACGTGCTCTGCACGAGGCCTGCCACAGCAATCTTCCCCAGAAAGGGCAAAAACCGTCTTCGTTGTGGCTGAATCTCCTGACCTTTCCTTTTAGATCAGTTTAAAAAAAAAAAAATGACAGAGGAAAAACAGCCAGAGTAATCCTCTCTCAGCAGCGGCCACATAGTGTGTGAACCCCCAAGCCCAATTACGGGCAGCAGCAGCACTGCACCAGGATGCCACACACCGCAGCCCAGCACATGAAATCAACAGGCCGCCTGCACCCTTCAATCCCCTGTACCATCCCCAGCTACACTAGCCCATGATGATCTGGCCACATAGCACTCAGAGCCTGACCTGCCAAACCACCATTAAGCGAATGCTTTCATTCTGTAATCATTCGTAACTTACAAAAGCAAAACCTACACTACTTTCATTATTAAGGATCTAAGAGGTATTTTACATGAATATTCTTACTTCTTTTAAGCAGCAACTAAAAAACTTCACCTCAGTTGAACAATATTCAAAATAAGCATGCCTTCCACCAGTCACAGAGGCTGATGGATCAGATCATAATCGGACCCCGTCTATGGTCCACAGCTGTCAGGATAGGGATCGTGGAGAGGGTACAAGGAGAGGTTAGGGTAAAACACAGATTCCTCAACCACACATCAACCTGCTCTGAATGGGACTGAAGTCCGGAGTGGGAGGGCAGGAAGGAGCAGTCTCCTGGGCTCCCTAGGGGCTACGTGGAGTATGAAGACTTGAGAACCACTACTCAAGATCCTCTTCTCTGCCAGCGGACAGCTCTGCTGGCCACTGTGCCAGGAAAACCCCCCACTGTTCTCTAAGTTCAGAATCAAAACACGGCCCCTCCAGACGAGTTGCCCTAGCGCCTTCCCATCAGGGCAGGGAAGACTCATTCTGCAAGGCGCTGCAGCTGTAGTCCAGTGTCTGCCACAGCTATGAAGTGACAATGAGCACGGAGAACACTTGAGGAAAACTGTGAAACAGGAGCACCTGCACAGGCATCGCGCCAAGAGTCAGCCCTCCACACGCCAGCACCGGCACTAGCTGGAGGCTTTTGGGAGAACCATTAGACATGAGGTCAAATACTTTATAAATGTGTATGCCTTGCATTCTGATGTTTTGTTAAGTCACAGGGCCTCACTTGTGGCCCAGATTGCAGTACAGTGATGCAATCACAGCTCACTGCCACCTTGAACTCCTGAGCTCAAGTGATCCTCCCACCCCAGCCTCCCAAGTAGCTGGGATTACACACACACCAGCACATCTAGCTAACTTCTTTAGAGATGGGGTCTTACTATGTTGTCCAGGCTGGTCTCAAACTCCCGGGTTCAAGTGATGCTCCCGCCTCCGTTTCCTAAAGTGCTGGGATTACAGGCATGAGCCACTGCACCCGGCCTGAACTCTACAATTCTACTTCAGGCCATTTTAAACTTGCCTGAACATTAAAAAAAATAAACCTGGCCAGGCGCCGTGGCTCATGCCTGTAATCCCAGCACTTTGGGAATCCGAGGCGGGTGGATCACGAGGGTCAGGAGATCGAGACCATCCTGGCTAACACAGTGAAACCCTGTCTCTACTAAAAATACAAAAAATTAGCCAGGCGTGGTGGCGGGCGTCTGTAGTCCCAGCTACTCGGGAGGCTGAGACAAGATAATGGCGTGAACCCAGGAGGCGGAGCTTGCAGTGAGCCGAGATCAAACAACTGCACTCCAGCCTGGGAGACAGAGCGCGACTCCGTCTCAAAAAAAATAAAAATAAAAATAAATAAATAAATAAATAAACCTAACTTCCCAGGGTGTTTACAGGTCAGGATTTGACACTCTTACCACCATAGCCCAGGTTTAAATTCTTAAATAAATAAAAAAACCAAATGGAGAGATACACGGTGCTCCCAAGGGGGAGGACTGAGGGGTATGATGGTGTCACTGCCTAAATGCGATTTAACAGCAAACGCAATCCAGTCAAAATCCTTCTGGACTTTTAAAATTAGAATTTGAGGGCCAGGCGTGGTGGCTCATGCCTGTAATCCCAGCAATTTGAGAGGCCGAGGGGGGCGGATCACTTGAGGTCAGGAGTTCAAGACCAGCCTGGCCAACACGGTGAAACCGTGTCTCTACTAAAAACACAAAAATTAAGGCCGGGTACAGTGGCTCATGCCTGTAATCCCAGCACTTTGTGAGACCGAGGTGGGGGGATCACCTGAGGTCAGGAGTTCAAGACCAGCCTGACCAACGTGAAGAAACCCCATCTCTACTAAAAGTACAAAATTAGCCGGGCATGGTGGCAGGCATCTGTAATCCCTGCTACTCAGGAAGCTGAGGCAGGAGAATTGCTTGAACCTCTGAGGTGGAGGCTGCAGTGAGCCGAGATCCCGCCACTGCACTCCAGCCTGGGCGACGAGAATGAGACTCCGTCTCCAAAAAAAAAAAAAATAAATAAAATAAAATAAAATAAAATTAGCCAGGCATGATGGCAGACACCTGTAATCCCAGCTACTAGGGACACTGAGGCACAAGAATGGCTTGAACCAGCGAGGTGGAGGTTGTAGTGAACCAAGATTGCACCACTGCACTCCAGCCTGGGCAACAGAGCTAGACTGTCTCGGAAAAAAAAAACAACAGAATTTGAAAAACTGATGGTAAAGCTCATGAAAACAAAATACACGAAAAAAGCAAAGACTTTAAGTAAATGAGAAAAATCCTCCAACCTATCAAAATATACCATAAAGCTACAGTAATTAAAATGGCACAAAAAATGATACCAAGAAAAGATCAATGAATCAGAAAAAACCTCAGAAACAATACAGACCTTCTCCCTTCTCCTGTGCACGTACAGTGTGCACGCACCAGGTTCTCCGGATCACTGCGTCAGCACACACACTTGCAAGTGCACACACACGAGCACATACACGCTCACACACATGCAGTCACACACATGCATACACAAACAGGCATACAGAGGCACATGCACTCACATATGCTCACACGTGCACACACGCAATCGTCTGCACACACGCGCAGGTGCACACACGTGTACACATGCAGGCTTTTTTCCAAGCATATGTTGTTCTGCATCCTGTTTTTTGTATATATTTTTGTACGAAATAAGAGGAAGCATTTCTTTAGGGTATAATCCTTAAACTTGGGGGTCAGGGTACACGCACATTTAAAATTCCAACAAACAGGTGCCACCCACTGAGCGGTGGGGGCACGTTCTCTCCACCCTCACCCTACACCCATATTGCCCAGCACTGCTCTCACAGCACCCGCCCTGGGGCCGGCCATAGGGTGCCCTCTGCTCCACCTTCTGCTCTTGCAGCACCCGCCCCGGGGCCACCTCCTGGTGCCTCTGCCCAGCCCATACTGCCCAGCACTGCTCTCGCAGCACCAGCCCCAGGGCCCGCCCTGTGGTGCCTCTGTCCCGCCTTCTGCTCTGCTGCAGAGGGCACCACCTCCCGGAACGTGAGCTCCGCCTGATGCTGCAGGTACCTTCTCCCCACCAGTCACCATTTTTAACTTTCCCTGTGGCATCATCTTCCACACAAAGACCTTCCTGTTTCATATGGGCAAATCCATCCACCTCTTCTGGCTTCTGCTGAATGTCTTGCTCAGAAAACCTTAGCTAAGACGTGCTTGGAGCTGGTACACAACAGACTGCAGTCAACTGTCACCGCAAGAGAAGCGTTCACTCGCATTGAAGGTCTTCAAGACAACATTGGGGCAGGGTGGGAGAGGGCAGGCTGAGGCCATGGGGACAGTCAAGGCGCCTGGTGTTTATGAGGGCAAGGGCTCAGCACCCCGAGCTGACTACAAGGTGGGAGAGAATGCGGAAAGGGACACGGACATCAGCTGTCAAACAACATCTCCTGCAGACCATTTGTCACCGCTGTGCGTCTCGTCAGGGTCTTAACAACTGAATAAGGCTCAACATTAGGCATCTCCCAATCACAAATACATTAAGCAGCAGTAACCTAATCCTGCTGAGCAGTAGAAATACAGAAATTAAGCAGCTCAGCCTGGCACAGTGGCTCACACCTATAATCCCAGCTACTCAGGAGGCTGAAGTGGGAGAATCTCTTGAGGCCAAGAATTCAAGACCAACCTGGGTAACATAACAAGACCCCATCTCTAAAAAAAGAAAAAAAAATTTAATTAGCCCGGCATGGTGGTGCACGCCTGTAATCCTGGCTACTAGGGGGGCTGAGGCAGGAAGACCACTTGAGCCCAGGAGTTTGAGGCTGCAGTAAGGTGTGATCACACCACTGTATTCCAGCCTGGGCAACAGAGTAAGACTTTGTCTCTTGAAGGAGGAGGAAAGAAAGGAAGGAGAAAGAGAGAGAGAGAAAAGAGACAGGAGAAAAAGACCAGAAAGAGAGAAAGAGAGAGAGCGAGAGAGAGAGAGAGAAAGAGACAGAGAGAGAAAGAGAGTGAGAGAAAGATTAAGGGCACACCCTCAATTTCCTGACCTCCAAATCCGTACTCAGAACAGGCTGCATCTCCTTATCAGACGCACACTCCACACGACCTTCCAGGACCAAGGGCGACCTGCAGAACCACACCCTGGCTGCCAAGGCAAACGTCTCAAAGCAATGCTCCGCGAGGTATCTCTGTTCATCCCCCGCACAGGTCTCCCTTGCTAATGGTTACTTAGGCCAAGGAGAACCAGAAATCATCACCAGAGACAGATGCCTCCACAAAGGGTGATTCTGGCAAAAAGAAGAGAGTGAAGCACATAATGACCCTGTTCCTGCCCCACCACTCCCTCTAGAGACTGGAACTGGGGGCCAAGAATCGCAACTACATTGTATGTTTGCAGGATCGCTACTAAAAAAAGTCTAATAGCTTCTACAATATACCTTTAAAACAAGTCTCCTGTTTTAATTACCATTAGCAAGCATTCGAGGAATGAGGTGTCTGTTTATCAGACAATCCAGACCCAGGGCAGCTGCCACGGATGTCCCGCGTATGACGGAGCCTGCAGTGTGGGATGCAGCTGGAGCTGCACATGAGGTAGGGGCTGCCACCCGCAGCTGCCGGCCCAAGAGAGGGGCCAGGGCCACTCCCAAAGTGACCAGGTACCCACAGTGCATCCCTATTCCCTTGGAACAGATACCCATGATCCGAGTGACAGAACCACCAAAGCCTGAAGGCACGAGAGAGCCCTCATGTCACAGACAGCTCAGAGTCACCACAGAGGCACCGCAGCCAACACCAGACTGGCGGGACCTGCTGGGTTGGGTGCTGGGTTAGACGCATTCTATCACAGAGACTTGACTCTCCTCACCTGTCAATTATGAACAAGAGATACCAAAGCTGATAAAATGCTATCAAAAAATCAATCAATTTGCCAAAGATAAACAAGCAAATCAGTAACAAGCGGGCTCCAAAAGGAACAAAGCAAAAGGACAACTGCGTGCTGAGTGGAAATACGTGAGCTTCAAGATATACACAAAGAAATCCATTTTTAGCATGAAAGTAATTTCCCAATTGCTGTGCCTACTAAAATTACGAACCTTTCTCAAAGCAAGCATGAGAAAAGGGACAGAAAAGCCTGGGAACACAGTAACCCACCCCACACCACAGCACCTTCCGGGTCCCACTGTAAGGCTATCGTCATGTCCTCCTCCAGCAGGTGGGCCCAGGGCAGGGAATCTGTCTGCACCCTCCCCACCCACAGCAGACTCTTCATTTGACTGGTTAACATTCCCGGCCTAGAGCCAGGCAGAGCAGTGCAGCCAGCGAACAGGACTCAACACCCTGACAAGGCTCACTGCAATACAGCTGGGGACCAAACTCCAGAAAACACCTCGAACTGGCTCATTGTGACATAACCAAGCCCGGGCTGCAGGGAGCACCGCTGCCCTCCGGCTGAAGCCCCAGGATGTGGAGAAGGCGTGCGTGCGGCGGCCTCTCTCCCAGAAGCAAGGGCACTTCCGCTCTGCTGCTTTAATGGCAGAGAGATGGTGTACGTAATGGTGGGTCATGGCTGCAGCAATTGAGCCAGGTCACACATAGAAGGACACTAACAACTCTACTTCAGTCTGTCATTCGACTAGACTTCTTCTCTTAAATAATTTATATGCAAACATGCCATGTGGCTCTCTACACGGAGAGACAGACATGCAGCTCTTGACTAATGGGAGACACCCGTGCCTGGTAAACATGCATCAGAAACCCCATCAGCAACATTCCCGACAGAGGTGGAAATCAAGAGGCTGAGCGGGGTTCACTGAAGAGAAATGTCAACATCCTTCCTGTCTCATACCAGCTCCACAGTTTCTACACCAACTCGACACAGAAAGAATGTGCCTTTTAGTCAATGACATATCGCTATGGGGCCCTCCTTCCAGCAAGCTGGGCACCCAGAGCTGCCTCCAATGGTGTAAACAGAAGACCACAGGAGAAGAGCTGCAACACAGGCAGCGAGAGGCTGGTGGCCAACAACAAGAGGAACCTGGAGAACAACACCAGGCAGCTGGCACCCCCCACACCCGGCCCAGGCTTCTGTATGAAGGGTCCAGAGAAAATGTGGTCTCCCAGGACCCAGCGAGGCTGGGCTCCAGGACTGTGACCCAAGTTCCTCTGAACCCTGGTATTCTGAAGTCTGCTCCGAGCACGCAGGCTCAGCACACAAGCACAGAAGAGCCATGCCCGGAGCTCAGCTTCTCATCTGGCTTCTTACTTGACTTGTTCCCAGGTCTTGGTGGCCAAATGCAGGACCCAGAGATCCTTGTAGTGGTAGAACTGCTCTCCGTTGGGAGAGGCAAACTCCCCTCCAAAGACCCACAGCTGTCCGCCACCTTGAGGCACCACCACCGCCTGTGAAAAGAAAGGTGACAGGTCAGGGCACAGCCACACAGCAGAAGGGCCAGTGTCATGGGTGACCGGCAGTGGTGAGCGCTTCAGTACTATCTCGGCTGCCCGGCAACATGACCAGCCCCACACTCAGCCACTGTCCTCTCCTGCCTCTAAGGGGAGGATTCCAGACAAACACCCTCGTAGGAAAGCATGTCCTCAGTCAAGGGTCTAATAAACTTTCATGTATCCCTAGGTGGCAAAATAAACATCCATTTAAATGTAGACAATGCCACATCCCATTAAAGTGGACACAGCTAGTTACTTCAAACATTAACAACAGTGTGGTGCAACCTAGCAGTGTTTTCCTTTTATTAATATCTACAATAAAGCTGTCTGCCTGCTCTCGTTAATCCCTTTCCTTGCTATTATGTGCCAACTAAATTAGCCTCAGAAGTACAATGTGCACGTAAAAGAAAGTGTTTATGGGCCAGGCACGGTGGATCACACCTGTAATCCTACCACTTTGGGAGGCTGAGGTGGACAGATCACAAGGTCAAGAAATAGAGACCATCCTGGCCAACATGGTGAAACCCCATCTCTACCAAAAACACAAAAATTAGCCGGGCATGGTGGCATGCACCTGTAGTCCTAGCTGCTTGGGAGGCTAAGGCAGAAGAATCGCCTGAACCTGGGAGGCGGAGGGTGCAGTGAGCCAAGACTGTGCCATTGCACTCCAGCCTGGACGACAGAGCAAGACTCCATCTCAAAAAAAAAAAAAAAAAAAAAGAAAGTGTTTATGTTTTTTCCTTTTAGAGACCAGGTCTTGCTCTATTGCCCAGGCTGGAGTGCGGTGGCGCCATCATCACTCACTGCAGCCTCGACCTCATGGTTTCAAGTGACCCTCCCACTTCAGCCTCCTGAGTAGCTGGGACCACAGGCATGTGACATCATGCCCAGCTGTTTAATTTTTTGCAGCAATGGCATCTATGCTGTCCAGGCTGGTCTCAAACTCCTGGCTTTAGTCAATTCTCCCACCTCGGCCTCCCAAAGCACACTGGGATTACACATACGAGCCACCACACCCAGCCTTATGTGACATTATGAATGATTTATGAATGATTAATAAAGACTCAGCACCACAGTAAAGGTGAAGGACCGCAGCGGGAGTGATGCCCTCTGGGCCACACAAGGCAAAGCACTCCGGCAGCAGGGGATGCCAATGAGAGAACAGACCACCAATCAAAAACGACGGCATCCCTGACGGGTCATCAGACACTACCGGCTACTCCACATGAGGCCCTCCATGGCCCACTCCCTCTCAGGGCCCCCAAGAACTGCAGGAAGCAGAGCCTTTAGGGGACGGCACACATCCATCTGTGCAAAGAGCTGCTTGGACAGCCTGCTGGGCTACAAGCAATGGCAGAGACCACCAAGCCCCACGGGGTCTTTCCTCCAAACCTGCACATTAAGCAGCAGCTGGGGTCCAGGATGAGAAAAGCACGCTCCTAGGCAGTCTGTGTTAGCAACCACGCTGGAGGGGACCCTCAGTGCTGCATCTCCACAGGTGAGAGCCGCCCACCCTGCCCAGGGTCTTGCAGCCCAGCTTTGCCTGACTATAACGCACCTGGTGGCATAATTAAGAGAGAAAAAGCAACCTGAGCAACCTGGCAGCAGGTGAAGCCCCATTTCCCAGCTCAGCCATGGTCATTGCAGAGTTGGTTCTTTCATAAAAGCCTGTTGTTTTATTTCCTCTCATTTCAAGGTAAGAGTGAGGATCTAGCAGGACGAAGAATGGTTCCACACAGGGCGCAGAGAGGGCTGGTAAATGAGAGTGCCAACCCGTCTAAGGTCAAGTGCGCCTCGGGTGGGGCAGACAGTGGTCCTCAGCAGGCTCCCTCCCGGCACCTCTGAGTCGGTGTTCCCCCGCCCGCACTTAGAAACGGCCACAGTGCCGCCCCTCTGCACCAATGCCGTTCCTTCCTGGGCCAGACGGCAGGTGCAGGTGGTAGCAGCACACAGGGGGTGGCGTGTCCCTCTCCACCCCACCCACTTCCAGTTGTTCTTTGCATCTGTCATCTCAGCACAGATGACTCACCTGTAAAGGGACAGGCCAGGCTTCCTATCATTCTAAAAGCCCAGTAGTTCCATAGGGAGAAACTAACCAATTTACACCTTTACAGCAGACATGATGACTGGCTCAAGGCCGAAACCTAACAAATGTTTTGAGTCTAGAGGTAGTTAGGTGGCACAACCATGCCACACAGTAAACTGAGTTTTAAACTATGATCTCGGGAAGACTATTCAATGCCACAGAATAATCCTACAATAATACATCAACGGTAAAAAACACTATAGAAAGAACACACACGCACACTCCAGTAAGCGTGAAATAGATGCATAGAAATATGAACTGGCTGGGCGTGGTGGCTCACGCCTCTAATTCCAGTGCTTTGGAAGGCCAAGGGAGGTAGATCATGAGGTCAGGAGTTTGAGACCAGCCTGACCAACATGGTGAAACCCTGTCTATACTAAAAATATAAAAATTAGCCGGACGTGGTGGCATGTGCCTGTAATCCCAGCTACTTGGGAGGCTGAGGCAGGAGAATTGCTTGAGCCTGGGAGGCAAAAGTTGCAGTGAGCTGAGGTCGCACCACTGCACTCCAGCCCGGGCAACAGAGCAAGACTTCATCTCAAAAAAAAAAAAAAAAAAATGAACTCTATGTGCAGAGAAAACATGCAGAAAATACAAATTCAGTTTAGGGAGAATAGACAATGGACTTGCCTTTTAATTCTTTTCATTTTTTTCAGAATGAATATTTACACCTTACATAATCAGTCCCTAAAGCCATTCCTGGCCAGGTGCAGCGGCTCATGCCTGTAACCCCAACACTGTGGGAGACTCATGTGGGAGGACTGCTTGAGCCCAGTACTTTGACACCAGCCTTCACAACAAGCAAGACCCTATTTCTAAAATATAAAAAATAAAGCCATTCTTAAAAAATGAAGTCGGCCGGGCACGGTGGCTCTCGCCTGTAATCCCAGCACTTTGGGAGGCCGAGGCGGGCGGATCACGAGGCCAGGAGATTAAGACCATCCTGGCTAACATGGTGAAACCCTATTTCTACTAAAAATATTTTAAAAATTAGCCAGGCACGGTGGCAGGTGCCTGTAGTCCCAGCTACTCAGGAAGCTGAGGCAGGAGAATGGCATCAACTCGGGAGGCGGAGGTTGCAGTGAGCCGAGATCACGCCACTGCACTCCAGCCTGGGCAACAGAGTGAGACTTTGTCTCAAAAAAAAAAAAAAAAAAAAAAAAAAGCCAAACGGCCAGGCACAGTGGCTCACGCCTGTAATCCCAGCTCTCAGGGAAGCAGAGGCAGGAGGATCGTTTGAGCCCAGGAGTTCAACACCTGCCTGGGCAATATAGCGAGACCCGTTCTCCACAAAAAAGAAAAAAAAAAAAAAAAGACCAAAAAGAAAAAAATGAAGTCAAACTCCAGGCAAAAGAGTGTAATCCACAATCCGATCCACAGCACTGTTTTTTCTTTTTTTTTTTTTGGAGACAGAGTCTCGCTCTGTCACCAGGCTGGAGTGCAGTGGCGTGATCTTGGCTCACTGCAACCTCCAACTCCCCTGGTTCAAGCGATTCTCCTGCCTCAGCCTCCTGAGTAGCTGGGATTACAGGCACGCGCCACGACGTCCAGGTAATTTTTGTAGTTTTAGTAGAGACGGGGTTTCACCATGTTGGCCAGGATGGTCTCGATCTCCTGACCTTGTGATTCGCCCATCCCGGCCTCCCAAAGTGCTGGGATTACAGGCATGAGCCACCATGCCCAGCCCACAGCACTGTTTTAACATCCTTTCCTCCATCTTAGTTACAATCCCAGGCTCGAACCAGTCCGACCCAGAGGACCACAAAGGCAGGCGGATCAGCAGTCTAAGAGCTTCGTATAGCCTACGCCCCAAAGATAATGAACACCAGGGAAAAAAATAAATATGACTCAAGGGAAGATTAAAACTATGGAGACGCACAGATAAAACTTCTACTCCTGCCCACGATGGAGCAACCTGTACCACGTTAGCTCCGCACCATCAACAAGGAAAAAACCAGACGAAATCTAGGAAGCAACAACCTCCAGACAACAGGAAGCGGGAAGTGCAGGACTGCGAACCTGAGAGCCAGGAAACACGCCACGCAGCCCTGACCCATGACTCCAGCCCCTGCAGGCAGCTTCTTCCCTGGTGCAGGGACAAGGGGCACAGGCAGGGCAGGTGGTCTTGCGTAGCTGAGGAGACAAGGACTGGCGTTCAGGGACGCAGAGGCAGCTAAAAGTGGCAGGGCAGAGCATTGGAGAGAGGAAGCTAGGGGAGAAAAAGCCCTGGAAATCTGCACGGGGGCGTCCCCTGGAGTCTCTGTACACTAAACTGCACCCTGGGAGGGTGAGACCAAGGAACCACCACTGTGAAGACAAAAGCATCTTCTGATGCTGAGAACTATCAGAGCTTACACAGGGCTTGGAAACAGGCGAGTTCCAACCAGACGAGGTGAAAAGATGTCACTGACCACACAGGTCGTTCACTAGAGACTGCAGAAAGGCCACCACTGAGGGCTAAGCCAGCCCTAGAGAGAGCATCCAAAGATCAAGATGATCTGCAAGGAACTGAATCACCTCAGGACAAAATGCAACACTGTCTGATAGGTGAAAAAATCCAGACACTCAGGCTGGGAGCAGTGGCTCACGCCTGTAATCTCAGCAATTTGGGAGGCAGAGGTGGGTGGATCACTTGAGGTCAGGAGTTCGAGACCAGCCTGGCCAACATGGTGAAACCCCGTCTCTACTGAAAATACAAAAAATTAGCTAGGCGTGGTGGCACACGCCTATAACCCCAGCTACTTGGGAGGCTAAGGCAGGAGAATCTCTTGAACTTACGAAGCGGAGGTTGCAGTGAGCCAAGATCGCGCCATTGCACTCCAGCCTGGGCAACAAGAGCGAGACTCCATCTCAAGGAGAAAAAAAAAAAAAATTAGCCAAGCGTGGTGGCGGGTGCCTGTAATCCCAGCAACTCAGCGGGCTGAAGTAAGAGAATCGCTTGAACCCGGGAGGCGGAGGTTGTAGTGAGACGAGATCACACCATTGTACTCTTGCCTGGGTGACAGCAAGACACCATCTCAAAAAAAAAAAAAAAAAAAAAGTAGCCGGACATGGTGGCATGTGCCTGTAATCCCAGCTACTGGGGAGGCTGAGGCAGGAGAATCCCTTGAACCCAGGAGGCGGAAGTTGCAGTGAGCTGATATAATGCCACTGCACTCCAGGCTGGGAGACAGAGCAAGACTCCCTCTCAAAAAAATAAAATAAAGATTCAAATGTAGAAGGCACCTTAGCCACCTAATACAATCCCAGTCAGGTGTGGTGAGGGGTGCCTGTAATCCCAGTTACTCAGGAGGCTGGGGCAGGAGAATCGCTTGAACCTGGGGGTCAGAGGTTGCAATGAGCCGAAATCAGGCCATTGCACTCCAGCCTGGGTGACACAGCAAGACTCCATCTCAACAACAACAACAACAAATACAAGCGTATACAAATCTGATTTTTAAACCAGCCCAAATGCCTGCAAGCCTGCATCTGCACGGGATGTTCACACAGCTCAGGCAGGCAGGTCCTCCTCACCAAACCAACTTCATTAGCAGGTGAGTTCTAAGCACAGAATCAGCAAAAGGGGAAGCAAATATTGCACAGGAATGCATGTATCATGCTGTGGTCACCTGATGCGATGATCTTTCTCTGCACTGGAGAGGCAGGCACTCATTCAAATTTTCTGTGCGAGCCCAACTGTCACAGAGTTGAACAATGGACAAGGACAGAGTTCCCATCCTTACGGAGCTTACAGAATGTCTAACTCTGGAAGCCCCTTCCCTGACAGGAGGGCGACAGCTGACACTGCTCTCCTGGGTAGGAAACGAGCTAACCACGTGCTAAGTCAGTGCCACTTCTCTGTGATCCCTTTACAACTCGTTTCCGCTAAAACAATTGTTTTCCTTCCACCATGCACACCTTTCCCGAACATCCAGTTCTCCTGTCTTCATCATCTAGTCCAGACCGTGGGCCTAGGGGGAGTGAGCATTCTGCCAGTGGCTGGGACACACCAGGAACGACACGAGCTATTTTACACGGAATATTTCATGTGATCCTCACGCCACCTGGGGAGCAGGTGTTCTCCTCCCCGTCTCACAGTGAAGAAGCTGAGTAAGGAATCCAAGTGAGCAAACAGCAGAACCAGGCGATCTACAGGGCCCAGCCCCTCCGCACCAGCTGCCTGTCACCTATCAACTCTCCATGTGTCTACCAGACTCTCGCGTGGGAAGAGGGAGGACGACTGAGAGTCAGCGCTGACATTACCTGGTGAGCACAGCGCCTCGGAGGTGGACTGGGGATGTCAACTTTGGTCCAGGTGTCCTTTCTGATATTGTAGACATAGAGCTCGTTATACAAAAAAGTCTACAGGAAGGAAGAAGAATGTCAGTGTCACAAATGATACGCTTCCAAGGAAGTGGTGAGAACAATCTTAATCATGACAATTCCCTGGGAAACTGACATGCTAAAGGAATGTAAACCACACCAGCACAGGGAGGCCATGGGCTGGGTCCCCGGGGCCCTTGGGGATGACGACACAATGAAAACGACCGAACGCCCACCGGGCCCATCAATCTGGAAGGTACTGAAAGCCCTCGCTGTTATTAGGACTGGTCATTCTCCTAATTCCAGCCTAGTTTTTTTGTTTTTGTTTTGTTCGAGATGAAGTCTCGCTGTTGCCCACAATGGAGTGCAATGGCGCAATCTTTGCTCACTGCAACCTCCGCCTCCCAGGTTCAAGCGATTCTCTGCCTCAGCCTCCGAGTAGCTAGGACTACAGGCGCCCGCCACCACGCCCAGCTAATTTTTGTATCGTTAGCAGAGACTGGGTTTCACCACATTGGCCAGACTGCTCTCAAACTCCTGACCTCAGGTGATATGCCCACCTCGGCCTCCCAAAGTGCTGGCATTTGGGAGCCACTGTACCCAATCAAGCCTAGTTTCTGAATGCACGAAAACTGAGAGACGAAGATGGACAAATGCAGTCAAACCCCCAAGGCCCATCCCGGGCTGCAGGGAAGGTGAGCTCCTGCTTTTGTGTTTCACACACAATTGTGAAACACAGGTCTTACTGGCCTGCTCAAAAATAAAAATTAGCCCTAAAATTTATCAGCACTTTCCGTGTTTAAGACAACCTGAAAGCTGAGTGTGAAACCTGGAAACCCGCTGGGAGGAAGAACAGCACAGACAACCACAAAGAGGGGTGCGCCCACCAAGAGTGATGACGGCAGAGCTGGGCCTCAGCCTAAGTCCCAGGAATAGAGACCCCAGGAGCACTGAAGTCATCAACAGTCATGCCAGGGCCTGGACCATCCTGGCGACGTCTCACATGAGCCCTGACGGCTCAAGCGCGTGATACAAGGGGGTGAAGGGGCTAACGCATATTTGATGTCACTGTCTTAAGTTAACTTTCTGTCAAATGATACTCATGCAACATGGGAAGAAAAGAAAAAAATATATACTTTACTTTTTGGCCGTTGAAATATTCACCTCCAAAAAGGATTAACTCATCTTTCTCAGGATGAACCGAGAGGGAGGCATTTAACCTACAAGACACACAAGCGGCAGGTCAGCAAGATCACCCCCGATACCCACCTGAGCGCTATCCCCTTCCTCACAGAATCCTCTGTCACCACAAACTGGCTGCCTCTACACTTCCTGAAAGGAGAGCCTGGCATCGAGAAAGGAAGCAAAGGTGCCACTTGAACACCAACCCCCCTACCAGTGCCCAGGGCCACACTCCAAGGACAACCATGGAGCTGGACTGACACAGTGTCTGGTTGTATTAAAAAAAAAAAAAAAAAAAAAATTCCCCAGGCAGGAATAAGTCCAGATGCCCCTACTGATGTATCAAATGTTCCAGAACTGTTTTTTTTGTTTGTTTTTTTTCTTTTTTGAGATGGAGTTTCCCTCTTGTCACCCAGGCTGGAGTGCAATGGCAAAATCTCAGCTCACCACAACCTCCACCTCCTGGGTTCAAGCAATTCTCCTGCCTCAGCCCTCCGAGTGGCTGGGATTACAGGTGCCCACCACCACACCCGGCTAGTTTTTGTATTTTTTAGTAGAGATGGGGTTTCACTGCGTTGGCCAGGCTGGTCGCAAACTCCTAACCTCAAGTGATCTGCCCACCTCGGCCTCCCACAGTGCTGGGATTACAGGTGTGAGCCACCGTGCCCGGACCTCAGAACTGTCCTCTTTTAAGAGCCTATCCTGTCAAATCACCTCAAAACCATTCTAAAAAGTCCAGTAACTAGGCCTGGAGCAGTGGCTCATGCCTGTAATCCCAGCACTTTGGGAGGCCGAGACAGGCAGATAACGAGGTCAAGAGATCGAGACCATCCTAGCCAACATGGCGAAACCCTGTCTCAACTAAAAATAGAAAAATTAGCTGGGCATGGTGGTGCGTGCCTATGGTCCCAGCTACTTGGGAGGCTGAGGCAGGAGAACCACCTGAACCTGGGAGTTGGGGGTTGCAGTGAGCTGAGATCATGCCATTGCACTCCAGCCTGGGCACAGAGCAAGATTCCATCTGAAAAAAAAAAAAAAGTCCATATGTAAGTATTTCAATATACATGCCAGATATCTTCCATCTAGAAAATACAAAAAACTTTCTATTTATTTCACATGAGAACAAAAGAAGAGCTACAAGGAAATTACATAATAATATTATGGGCCAGGCCCGGTGGCTCACACCTGTAATCCCAGCACTTTGGGAGGCTGAGGCGGGCAGATCACCTGAGGTGAGGAGTTCAAGACCAGCCTGGCAAACATGGTGAAACCCCCCGTCTCTACTAAAAATACAAAAAGTAGCCAGGCATGGTGGTGGGCACCTGTAATCCCAGCTACTCAGGAGGCTGAGGCAGGAGGATCGCTTGAACCCGGGAGGCAGAGGTTGCAGTGAGCCAGGATTGCATCATTGCACTCCATCCTGGGAGACAGAGCAAGACTGTCTTAAAAAAACAAAAAATAAATAAATAAATACATAGGGCCACTTCAGTTGAAAGTAATGAAAGACACAGTGACTATATGGCAAATCACTGTGAAAGATCCTCCCTTCAGAGTCCTCTAAGACGGCGTTCCCCAAGGCGTGCTCCATAATGCCAACTCCAAAAGATGTTTCTCAAAAGAAAAACAGGTTTCAAGGTCAAGTGAGTTTGGGAAATCTGAGAACTCTATTTTCTATTGGGGATTTATTTGCATAGAAACATGTCATAGGCTGGGAATTTCTGCAGGAAAGAAACCAGTATTAAAAGCTAAACACAGAATCACCACATGATCCAGCAGTTCGTTCCCAGGCATTAGCTCAAACAGATACCTGTATGCAATGCTCATTACGGCCTCACAAAAGCCAAACAGTAGAAATAACCTAAGTGTTGGTCTGCAGATGAGTGGACAAACACAATGTGGCATACCCACAGACGGAACAGGATTTAGCCATAAGAAGAAATAAAGTTCTCACACATGCCACAGAACTGATGAACTTGGACATACCAGGTGAAGGAAGTCACTCACAAAAAGACACTTCTGTGACTCCACTTACGCAAAATACCTAGAATAGGCCAATTCACAGTGACAGAAAGTTGACCAGAAGTCACTAGGGGGCTGGGGGAGGGGAAACAGGGAGCAACCATTGAAGGTTCTAGACACTTGTCCCATCTTTTGGCTTCCCTGGGCTACAATGGAAGAAGAATTGTCTCGGGCCACGCATAAAATACACTAACACTAACAATAGCTGATGAGCTTTAAAAAAAAAATCTCATCATATTTTAAGAAAGTTTACAAATACGTGTCACGCTGCATTGAAGCTGTCCTGGGCCACCAGTTAGACAAGGTTGGTCTAGAGTTTCTATTTGGGGTGACAAAACAATGCTGCAACTGGATAGTGCTAATGGTTGCACAGCGGCATGAAGTAATTCCACTGAACTGCACAGTTTTAATGATTAAAATGGCAAATTTTGGCCAGGCGCATTGGCTCATGCCTGTAATCCCAGCACTTTCGGAGGCCAAGGCGGGCGGATCACCTGAGGTGGGGAGTTCGAGACCAGTCTGGCCAGCGTGAGGAAACCCCATCTCTACTAAAAATACAAAATTAGCCAGGCATGGTGGCGCATGCCTGTAATCCCAGCTACTTGGGAGGCTGAGGAAGGAGAATTGCTTGAACCTGGGAGGTGGAGGTTGCGGTGAGCCGGTATCATACCACTGTACTCCAGCCTGGGCAACAAGAGCAAAACTCTGTCTCAAAAAAACCAAAACCAAACAAAAATAAAATAAAATGGCAAATTTTGTTAAACATTTTACCACAATAAAAAAAACTTTTTAGGTCGGGGGCAGTGGCTCACACCTGTAATCACAGCATTTTGGGAGGCCAAGGCAGTTGGATCATCTGAGGTCAAGAATTTGAGGCCAGCCTGACTCCAGAGGTTGCAGTGAGCTGAAATTGCGCCATAGCACTCCAGCCTGGGCAACAAAAGCAAAATTCCGTCTCAAAAAAGAAAAGAAGAAAAAAAAACTTTTTAAAAATAATAAATAGGCCGGGTATGGTGGCTCATGCCTGTAATCCCAGCACTTTGGGAGGCCGAGGTGGGTGGATCACCTAAGGTCGGGAGTTCAAGACCAGCCTGACCAACACGGAGAAACTCCGTCTCTACTGAAAATACAAAATTAGCCGGGCGTGGTGGCGCATGCCTATTGTCCCAGCTACTCGGGAGGCTGAGGCAGGAGAATCACTTGAACCTGGGAGGCTGCAGTGAGCCAAGATCGTGCCATTGCACTCCAGCCTGGGCAACAAGAGCTACACTCCATCTCAGAAAAAAAAATAAAGAGTGTTTCCCAAATTCCTCTGACCCTGAATCTTTTCTCACTGAATACCTATTGATTTTCTGCAGAAAAGCACCAAACACAACTTCAGAAACGATTTACACGGGGCCCAAACTGAGGCCCCCACCCAGCCACCAGCGGCACCAGCCCAGGTGTTTCCGCCGCACAGGCAGGTGAGGTACTGAGGCAGCTGGTGTCATGCCCCCATTTTCCAGGTAGGTCACGTCAGAGCCAATCCTGACGGTATGCTCATTTAGAAACTGGTCATTCTCACAAGGTTTTAAAGTAATATGATTGAGAAATAGGAAGTTGGAAGTTATTAAGGTTACCAAGCAAAAGATCTTAATCTCAGGATAACTGCTCCCTCCTATTAGGAAGCATTTCCGGCTGACCCAGGGAACTGCCAACACCTTAAATTATATCCTGACATGAAATCTGACTTTCAGGCAACATTACTTATGGAAAAATTCTAAAATATCATTAAAAAAAAAAAAAAAGAAAAAGGCCAGGTACAGTGACTTGAGCCCAGGAACTCAAGACCAGCCTGGACAACATAAAAAAATGTCTCTACAGGGCCGGGCACGGTGGCTCACGCCGGTAATCCTAGCACTTTGGGAGGCTGAGGCGGGCGGATCACGAGGTCAGAAGATCGAGACCATCCTGGCCAACACGGTGAAACCCCGTCTCTACTAAAAACACAAAAAATTAGCCAGGCATGGTGGCGCGTGCCTGTAGTCCCAGCTACTTGGGAGGCTGAGGCAGGAGAATGGCGTGAACCCGGGAGGCAGAGCTTGCAGTGAACCAAGATGGCGCCACTGTACTCCAGCCTGGGTGACAGAGTGAGACTCCATCTCAAAAGGAAAAAAAAAAAAGTACATTTACCATGTGTAACTTACATTTGGCCCTGAGGGCAACATGCAAACTGAAGGGAAAAAGAAAACTCAAATCCTAATGGACATGAAGTGAAAACCAGGAAGGACACTGGCCTTTGGGAGTGGCTCCAACACCACTCACTCTGCGCAGGGGCTGATCACCGCGCTCCTCCCACCTCTGGGCAGGTGATGATAACCCTGCCTCTGAGGCCGGTGGGTGGGACTTGGGCATCAGAGCCATCACATGTGCCTCATTAATGCAAACGCAGCACAATTGTGACCCTCCACTCCCGATGGGCTGAACCCCGGCTTCCACTCGGGCCTGCAGCAGCTTTATTACAAGGGTAAATCCTGCAAGGTTAATCTCCTACTGAGGGAAATAAATCATTTCTCATTCCAGCTCATCCCACACGTGTATGAAATCCTACAGACTCGGAACGTTTTTACGTTATTTTCAAATCCATTTAAAATGGCTTATACTCAATTTATGTTTAACAAACTTTTCACATGAGAATTTGAAAGCATTACAAACACATCAAAAAGCCACAGTGATTTTCAGCTTTCTGCCTACAGTACGCACTTTTAAAATACCTTAAGAACCAAAGAAAAGCTCACTGGGGCAAAACTTTCATCCCCACGTCATGACCAGTGGAGGAGCTTTCAAAGTTGGCACCAGAGCCCAGAGGCAGCAGCTGTCCTGGAGGCCCTGCTCCCAGGTTCCATGGCAGTAAACCTCTACAGCCTCATTCCAGTTCTTCAGCAGAAAGTGACCAAGAACAGGTTTTAACAATGAAAATGTCCCAAGTGCCTGGTCATTTACGAAACCTGGTGCTATTTAAAGCAGTTTTTCAATGTATAGAAGAAAAGGAAACATACAATATGAAAAATGCTACTTGCTCACCTTGGTGAGGGCGGGGGGCACGGAATTTCCACAGTCTGAGTCCTCTTGGCATCGAGTGTCTGGAAATGGGCTATGAGCGCTTCCAGGTCTTCCTAGGGCAAGCAAGCAGGCACACGTGAGACTTGTTCCCAGGACCCGCCGCAGAGCCACAGCCCGCTCAGCTTTCCTCCAGTCAGTGTGATTCGACTGGGCTCAGTCACGTCTGTGAACTGCAACATACTGTGCCTGTGTTGGAAATGCAGAGTTTGACACATTCCAAAGTAACCAGAGCTTGACCTCAAAGGCAGTTTGCTTAAAGGGTAGATGTGTGCACCAAGTATTATCTCACTCCACACCCTTAACGCTCCCTTTGCAAGACCTTCCACTTACACAAGCCCGTTGTGACTTCACTGCAGACACCCTCAGCACCTCTCATAACCCAGGCTCGAGCCGTCGCACCTGCCAGCCTTCCTGTCTGCAGAGCAGTGTCCGACAAGAACTTCCACTTAGACAAGCCCATCGTGACTTCACTGCAGACACCCTCAGCACCTCTCAGCGCCCAGGCCTGGGCCGTCGCGCCTGCCTGCCTTCCTGTCTGCTGAGCAGTGTCTGACATATTTCTCTTGCTTATTTGTTTCCTCCGCCCCAACAAAATAATAAAATATGAGCTCCACCAGAGCAAGACTTGTGTCTAGTTAAAACACTGCCTGCACAGCAAGGGCTCAGCAAATACCAGCTGCAGTATATTCATGTAAGAAGGTCTCAACTTTTACTACCATCGAGAGTGACTCCAGGTACTGATGTGACACACAGAGGGCAGCACTGGAACCCAGTGTTCCTGCCTCAGTCCCAGTGCCCATTTCCCAACATTTACGAGACACCCCCATCCACACCCGAGCCTGGCATTTCAAGTTCCTTCTAGCCTTCAGTGTCCTTCTTGCAACTACACACACCTGCAGACCATCTTCCCTCCCCCACACCCACCTCTCCAACCTCACCTCCCACCTGGCCTCACTCTCCAAGATACACCGGCATCCTCTCCGTTCCTTTAATGAAAACGCCAGGTTCCCTCAGCCTGCCACACCCCACCTCGTGCTTCCTTCAGTCCACCTCTCATCTCAGGGTGAACGTCAGCAGGGTACACTGCTTAGTATTCTAAACGATGCAATATTTAAAACACACAAGTTAACAGAACTTTATCCAAGACACTCCTGTGTACCGTTCCCAGGGTAAGGAATAAAGTGTCACCCACATGTACCCACCCACACATTCCCTCAAGTAACCACTATCTGGAACTCGATGCTTATTAGTCTCACGCTTTTCTTCAATCTTTTATTACACATGTGTATCCCTAAGCAACATATAGTATTGTTTTACATTTTTAAATGTCATTAAATGAACTGGGCACAGTGGCTCATGCCTGTAATCCTCCAACTTTGGGAGGCCGAGGCAGGTGGATAATTTGAGGTCAGGAGTTCGAGACCAGCCTGACCAACACGGTGAAACCCCATCTCTACTAAAAAACACAAAAATTAGCCGGGCACAGTGGCGCACACCTGTAGTCCCAAACTACTCGGGAGGCTGAGGCAGGAGAAATGCTTGAGCCTGGGAGGCAGAGGTTGCAGTGAGCTGAGATCATGCCACTGCGACACTTGCTCTGGGTGACAGAGCAGGACTCCATCTCAAAAAAAATAAAAATAAAAAATAAAATGTCATTAAATGGTATCATACTGTATATTCTTTCAACTTGCTTTTTTTGCTCAGTGAGGTTAAACAAACAGTTCAAATACTAACGTCTGTGTACCGGGAAAGCTTTGCTGCTGCTACTTAAAGAGAGTGGTCTTTAACCTTGGCTGAACCTCATCATCATTGGGTGACTGAAGGAGAGCAAGGTGGTAGGGTCTGGGTGACGCCAGTAGCCTAGCCAGTGACAGCCTCTCCAAAGTGACAATAAGCTAAATGCTGAAAAGACGAGTCAGACGGAGTATGGTTGGGGTATAGGTAAGACCACAGACACAACTTGGCATGTTTGAGACACTAAAAGACATTGTGGCTGGAGTGAGCCCAGGGAGACAGCTGGAAAGACAGGCAGAGGCCAGGACCAAGTGAAGGTGCGAACCAGGTGACCTGATACATGAGTTCTATGGGAGCAGAATTCCAAACTGTCCCCAACCCTTCCCCCAATAATTGCCAGGACTGTGAAAGAATGGGATACCACTCTTGTGATTAGGTTGCATTACAGACACAGCTGAATTTAAGAAAGAGATGATCCTCTGTGGGTCTAGCCTAATCAGATGCCCACTTATTTTAAAAGTTTGTTTTGAGGGTTCATTAAGATAACATACAAACCCCAGGCCTGACAGGCTCTCTCTCTTAAGGGAAGCTACCGTTACAATCACCTTAGTATTGGGTACTGGAGGGACACATGGAGATGAGTAAAAATGACAGGTAACTGGCGGGGCAAGGTGGCTTACGGCTTGTAATCCCAGCACTTTGGGAGGCCGAGGCAAGCGCATCACCTGAGGTCGGGAGTTCCAGACTAGCCTGACCAAAACGGTGACACCCGGTCTCTATTAAAAATACAAAATTAGCCGGGTGTGGTGGTGCACGCCTGTAATCTCAGCTACTTGGGAGGCTGAGGCAGGAGAATCGCTTGAACCTGGGAGGCGGAGGTGCAGTGAGCTGAGATCACACCATTGCACTCCAGCCTGGGCAACAAGAGTGAAACTCCTTCTCAAAAAAAAAAAAAAAAAAGCAGAAAGCAGCTAACAGCTGGTTACTGACTGCTTACTTTCTGCCAAGCACCATTCTGAAGATACCACACAGATGAACTGACTTCCTGTGCCACAACCTTAGCCAGCAGGTCATGCCACTGCAGTCCAGCTTAGGCGACAGAGCAAGACTCTGTCAAAAAAAAAAAAACAAAAAAGAAAGAGCCTAAGAGGAGTGTGAGGGAAAAGTCCAACTCCATTATGTAAGAGATGAGGACATGGAGAGATCAATGACTTAGGAAGAAAAGGGACAAAGGAATGTGGTCAAGAGCTCCTGATTCAGGACATCTGGTCACATCCCAGTTCCATACCACTTCATGGTTCACCTGTTGGTCTGACTTCCTGTCAAATGGGAATACCAGTGCTACGGAACTGACCTGGTCGTGAGGAGTAAAGCCCAGGGAGCTGTGCCTGGCGCACGGCAGGCCATAAAACTGCCCCCGGTTAGGGAATCCATGAGCAGCAGCCGCAGAACACTCAACCCTAAGGTCAGGACGGATCCTCCTGCAGACCCCGGGCTGAGGACCAGAGGGAAGAAGACAACCGTGATGGCCGCCATCAGCTGCTACGGGATACCCCGTGGCTCCAGTGCCTTCTTCACTTAACCATCTGCTGCTCACTCCTCAGGGCTGCTGTGATGATTATTTGCCCTCTTTTGAAAGAAAAGTAAGGTTCAGAAAAGTGAAGAGTCTTACTCCCAGACCACACATCTTGCAGAGGCAGCCCCCGGCTCAACCTCAGGTCTTCCTATGCCAAACCCCTCCCTCTTCTCACCACCCAGCCTCCCTTCAGAGGGAGAGGAAAGGGAGAAGGGAGGAGGGGGAGGAAACGCAGAAAAACGCCCGTGACACCATACTAAGAAAAGCAAGCACGTTAAAGGGGGCAGCTCCGAGAAACGGACAGACACACGTGGAGACTCAGGAGGGGGCGGGCCCCGTCTGGGCTGCCCGGACGCGGCGCCGGGGCAGTTCCTACGGCCTCCAGCTCTCCCGCAGGGCCGGCGCGGCTCCCACGGCGACCCGTAACCCCAGGGGGCGCAGGGACTCGGCCGAGGCTGCACGGCCGCGACGTCGGGCCGCTACGCCCGGTCTGACCCGCTCACCTCCTCCTTCCGCGAGCGCTTAGACACCTTCTTCTCCATCTTGGCGGCCGTCTTCTCCGCGCCGCGGCCCTTCTTCTCCTTCTTGCCCTTCTTGCCCATCTTGCCGGGTCCCAAGCCGCGACGGGACACCAGGAGAGGAAACGGCCCGCGCTCTCCGCTCGGAAACAGGTGCTCGTGGGGGCGGAGCTCGGCGCACAGAAATGGAGTCACTTCCGGCCCCGAGTTCGAGCCGCTTCCGGCTAGAGGTGCGGCTGGGCCCTTTACGAGGTTCAGTCTTGGAGCTCCGTCCTCGGACTCTGCATAAGGCCCCGGAGAAGATGACCGGCCCCGGGCTGGGCGCGGTGGTTCATGCCTGTAACCCTGGCGCTTTGGGAGGCCTTGGCGGGCGGATCGCTTGAGTCCAGGAGTTCGAGATCAGCCTGGGCAACAAAGCGAGACACCACCCCCCACCCCCAGTCACTACAGAAGAAAAAAAAAAAATTAACCGGGCGTGGTGTCTCGCGCCCAGTGGTCCTAGCTCCTCGGGAGGGTGAGGCGGGAAGATCGCTTGAGTCAAGGAGTTCCAGGCAGCAATGCGCCCCTGCACCCCAACCTGGGCGACAGAGCGAGATCCTGTTTCAAAAAACAAAAAAGATGGCAGCCCCGGCCTGACATACCCCGGCCATGCTCGCCAATTCTCACGCCCTGTGCCCCCACCTAGCCTGTCCCCGTGTCCTAGGAGACGTGCCCTCTGAGTTTTATTTTTTATTTTTATTTTTTGAGGCAGGGTCTTGCTCTGTCGCCCAGGCTGGAGTGCAGTAGCGCGATCTCGGCTCGCTGCAACCTCCGCCTCTGGAGTAGCTGGGACCCCAGGAGCCCACCACGCCCGGCTAATTTTCTCTTGAGTTTTCCCGGGTGCACGTGCCCCCTGTTAAGGCACATTGCTTCGCCCTGTGTAGAAGTAAGTGGGCGACTCTTGGGCTGGCCCCATTTTTTCTCCTCAGACCAATCAAATGAGTGCTTTTTTCCCAGAAAAAAAATTTCACATAGTTATAAGGATTTGCAGACCCTAAGTAAGACAGTCCCTGCCGGGCGCGGTGGCTCACTCCTGTAATCCTAGCACTTTGGGAGGCCGAGGTGAGTGGATCACGAGGTCAGGAGTTCGAGACCAGCCTAGCCAACATGGTGAAACCCCGTCTCTACTAAAACTACAAAAATTAGCCAGGCGTGGTTTTGGGCACCTGTAATCCCAGCTACTTGGGAGGCTGAGGCAGGAGAATCGCTTGAACCCAGGGGGCAGAGGTTGCAGTGAGCTGAGATCAAGCCACTTCACTCCAGCTTGGGCAAAACAGCGAAATTCCATCTTAAAAAAAAAAAAAAAAAAAAAAAAAAAAAAAGGCTGCCCCTTCCACCTTCCCATTTAAAATGTGCCAGACACTGTTAGGTACTAAGGGCATGTCCTCAAATGTCCTAACATGGAGGACTTTTGTTTCTTCATTGGTAGGCTAGAGCTAATGATAGCACCCTGAAAGGGTACTCAATTTGTGGAGCCTGAGAAATAAAGATGAGTAAGATCCAAATGCCTGCTAGGAAACTGTACTCTAGGATTTGCCTCAAATTACGTAAGAAATGGCAAAATCATCTGCAGTGCATGGAATGTTATGATTTGAAAGAGCAGAGTAAAAATGCTTATCACTACTTAGAAGTTGTCATCTTTGGACGGGTAATCAAGGAATAAGGCAAATTAAGGACAAGGACAAGCCAAAATTTGGCAAAGGGAAAGCATAAATCAGGAAATAATCTAGTTTATTACTTTGTGTGTGAGTCAGCCTTTAAAAGTTCTCTTAGGCCAGGCGTGGTGGTTCATGCCTGTAATCCCAGCACTTTGGGAGACTGAAGCGGGCTGATCACGAGGTCAAGAGTTCAAGACCAGCCTGGCCAATATGGTGAAACCCTGTCTCCACTAAAAATACAAAAACAAAAATTAGCCAGGTATGGTGGCACCCACCTGTAGTCCCAGCTATTCAGGAGGCTGAGGCAAAAGAATCACTTGAACCTAGGCAGCAGAGGTTGCAGTGAGCCGAGATTGCACCACTGCACTCCAGCCTGGGCGACAAAGCAAGACTCCATCTCAAAAAAAAAAAAAAAAAAAAAAAAAAAAAAGATGTTATCTTAGATCCAGCCAGGTGTGATGGCTTACGCCTGTAATCCTAGCACTTTGAGAGGCCGAGGCAGGCAGATCACCTGAGGTCAGGAGTTTGAGACCAGTCTGACCAACATGGTGAAACCCTGTCTCCACTAAAAATACAAACTTAGACAGGCGTGGTGGCGCGCACCTGTAATCCCAGCTACTTGGGAGTCTGAGTCAGGAGAATGGCTTGAGCCTGGGAGACAGAGGTTGCAGTGAGCCAAGATTGAACCACTGCACTCCAGCCGGGGCAACAGAACTAGACTCCGTCTCAAAAAAAAAAAAAAAAAAGAAGTTAACTCGGCCAGGCGCAGTGGCTCACATCTGTAATCCCAGCACTTTGAGAGGCCAAGGTGGGCAGATCACGAGGTCAGGAGTTCAAGACCAGCCTGGCCAACATGGTGAAACCCCGTCTCTACAAAAATACAAAAAAAATTAGCCAGGTGTGGTGGTGTGCACCTTTAATCCCAGCTACTCAGGAGGCTGATGTAGGAGAATTGCTTGAACCGGGAGGCAAAGTTTGCGGTGAGCCGAGATCACGCCATTGCACTCCAGCCTGGGCAGCAAAAGCGAAACTCTGTCTCAAAAACAAGAAAAGTTACCTTAGATCCAATCAATGACTAGTCACTGAGCAGCCGAGGAGGAATGATTTTCCAACCCACTCCAAGCCTTATCCATAAACCTAGTTCTGTAAGAAGAAAAATGAAATTTGGGGAAATAATGAGAAGAAAAGATAGCACTGGTTGAAGGCCACCATGGTCTCCAGCACTGCTTGTAGGAAACCTGTGTGGTGGTAGAAAAAAAACCGGTTAGGAGCTGAGCAGAAAGGAGCTGGAGAATTTCACAGAAACCCAGCCTGGGCATCCAGGCATGTTTATCTTCCATGACAAACTACAAAAGGCTAAATCCTCACTATTGCTCTCAGGAAATAGTTCTGTCCCCTCTAGTGTACTATGACATTAAGAACATACCTAATCCTTTAATATTTTTCTAAAAATCCTGGGTAAACCTGAGGCAACGCACTTGAAGCAAAAAGGCTCTTCATTCACAGCACATCTGGCTGCAGTACATTACAGTGGTGTCCACTTCAGGCCGGAGACAGGGAGAGCGTATGACCTACTGAAGATTTAGGAGGATCTGGTGGATGCGGGGTTTAATACTTTTATTATCTGAAAGAAGCTTGAAGCTAAATTAGAAGGCTCTTGGATTATAGGTGTCATGGTGATTTACGTGAGATTGAAATTCTCATACTGAGAAAGACGGAATAGAACATCTAAAATGAGATCAGATCCTAAAATAGTCAAAAGATTAAGTACAAGTCTCTATTTTAGTAAAATTCACGTTGTTGAAACTTTAATGGATTATCTTTAATCTATCACTGACTTTTAGAGTGTATCTTTTGTGTGATCAGGCGCCCTCTGCTGCCTTCAAGTTGAAGTGCAGAAGAGAAAAAAAAATCTATTAATAATAGATTAAATTTTAGGAAAATATGCTAACTTCTAATTATCCTCACCACAAGTAATCAATGTGATTGGAAGGTTCTGCCAAGTGCGGTATGGATTACGTGGCTCTTTGCACGTTTCCCAGCAGGAAAGTGGGAATAATGAACTAGTTCACCTATTACACAGGATTCTTGGGAAAATCAAGTGAAACAATAATAAAGCCTAGGAAAGAGGCCGGGTGCGGTGGCTCACGCCTGTCATCCCAGCACTTTGGGAGGCTGAGGCGGGTGGATCACGAGGTCAGGAGATCAAGACCATCCTGGCTAACATGGTGAAACCCCGTCTCTACTAAAAATACAAAAAATTAGCCGGGCGTGGTGGCGGGCGCCTGTAGTTCCAGCTACTCGGGAAGCTGAGGCAGGAGAATGGCATGAACCCGGGAGGCGGAGCTTGCAGTGAGCCAAGATCGCACCATTGCACTCCAGCCTGGGCGACAGAGTGAGACTCCATCTCAAAAAAATAAAAACTAAAAATAAATAAAATAAAGCTTAGGAAAGTAAAAAAGCAAAACACAAAGGCTTTTTTTTTTTTTTTTTTTTTTTTTTTTTGAGACAGAGTCTCACTCTGTCACCCAGGCTGGAGTGCAGTGGCACAATCTCAGCTCACTGCAACCTCCGGCTCCCAAGTTCTTACCTCAGCCTCCCAGGTAGCTGGGATTACAGGCATCTGCCACCACACCCAGCTAATTTTTGTATGTTTTATAGAGACAAGGTTTCACCTTGTAGGCCAAGCTGGTCTCAAACTCCTGACCTCAAGTGATCCACCCGACTGGGCATCTCAAAGTGCTGGGATTACAGGCGTGAGCCACCATGCCAGCCTTACTGAATATTTCCCACTTCTTTGAATCCATTCCAGAGAGAGGAATAATAAGATTTCCAACTATAATCAGGGATTTATCTATGTGTTGCTTATATACAATAAACTGTATATATTTCAAGTGTGCACAGGTGGCTGGGGTGAGGCAGGTGGCTGCTGAGGAGCAAGAGGGATCTACAGTTGTCCCCTGCCCTATGAGAAGGACCACCCACTCAGGAGGGGCCTCAAGGGATGATGAGAAATGAGTATGGAATTTGTCAGCCTTGAAGTTCCAAATTGGAAACCTGGAAACATGTGTCCCGTCTTCTTCATCAAGATTTTCCAATTTTTTTCTTTTTTTTTTTCTTTTTTTTTTTTTGAGACGGAGTCTCCCTCTGTCTCCCAGGCTGGAGGGCAGTGGCGCTATCTCGGCTCACTGCAAGCTCCGCCTTCTGGGTTCACGCCATTCTCCTGCCTCAGCCTTCCAAGTAGTTGGGACTACAGGTGCCCGCCACCATGCCCAGCTAATTTTTTTTTGTATTTTTAGTAGAGACGGCGTTTCACCGTGTTAGCCAGGATGGTCTCGATCTCCTGACCTCGTGATCTGCCCGCCTCAGCCTCCCAAAGTGCTGGGATTACAGATATGAGCCACCGCGCCCAGCCGATTTTCCAATGTCATAGCATAAAGCAATAAGTGATGTTCTTCTAATTAAAACAATAAATTAAAGTGTAGAATTTAATATGTATTAATACTATCAAAGTCTGGCCAGGCACAGTGGCTCACGCCTGTAATCTCAGCACTTTGGGAGGCCGAGGCAGGCAGATCACAAGATCAGGAGATCGAGACCATCCTGGCTAACACAGTGAAACCCCGTCTCTACTAAAAATAGAAAAATTAGACAGGCATGGCGGCATATGCCTTTAGTCCCAGCTGCTGGAGAGGCTGAGGCAGGAGAATGGCGTGAACCCGGGAGGCAGAGCTTGCAGTGAGCTGAGATCGCGCCACTGCACCCCAGCCTGGGCGACAGAGCGAGACTCCATCTCAAAAAAAAAAAAAAAATACTATCAAGGTCAAATAAAAATATAGAGATGGATCTCTAAACAAAACACCTTGTATGGGAATCATAGAATTATATTTTGAGACATATCCACAGGCTGGGATGAACTTCAATATGTCCAAAGAACAAAGAGAAGGTTGGGGGTTTTATTAAAAAGAGAAACGTGGCAAGGCATGGTGGCTCCTCATGCCTGTAATTCCAACACTTTGGGAGGTCAAGGTGGGTGGATCATTTGAGATCAGGAGTTCAAGACCAGCCTGGCCAACATGGTGAAACCCCATCTCTACTAAAAATACAGAAGTTAGCTGGACGTGGTGACATATGCCTGTAATCCCAGCTACTCGGGAGGCTGAGGCAGGAGAATTGCTTGAACCTGGGAGGCAGAGGTTGCAGTGAGCCAAGACTGTGCCACTGCACTCCAACCTGGGCAATAGAGTGAGACTCTGTCTCAAAAAAAAAAAAAAAAAAAGAAATGTGGTTGGGCGTGATGGCTCACACCTGTAATCCTAGCACCTTGGGAGGCCAAGGTGGGCAGATCATTTGAGGTCAGGAGTTCAAGACCAGCCTCGCTAATATGGTGAAACCCGTCTCTACTACAAACACAAATTAGCTGGGCATGGTGGCACACACCTGTAATCCCAGCTACTCAGGAGGTTGAGGCAGGAGAATCGCTTGAACCCGGGACATGGAAGTTGCAGTGAGCTGAGATCGCACCGAGATCGCCTGGGTGACAGAGCGAGACTCAGGCTCAAATAAATAAATAAATAAATAAATAAAATAAAAAACTCTTGATTAGTTTCCATTTTTCTAGGGTTTTACAAAATGGAATCCTACAGTCAGGGACAGTGGCTCCCACCTGTAATCCCAGCACTTTGGAAGTCGGAAGTGAGTAGATCACCTGAGGTCAGGAGTTCAAGACCAGCCTGGCCAACATGGCAAAACCCCATCTCTACTAAAAATATAAAAATTGGCCAGGCTGTGAGATTGTCTCCCATAGCACTGAGCTGATTTCTGTGGTTCCTCAGGTCATGGGGGGTAGGGTGAGACCTGCTTCAATCTTACCCTTTTGGGGCAGAACTCTTGAAATCTTGGCTTAATCTGGGGAGTTCTCTCTTAGATCCCACCTTGGACACCCTTGGATTTGATTATGTTTTTCTTGCCCTTGGGGGCTGTCAAAACCAAAGGTAAGTATGGCAAGACCGGCTCATGCGTGAAACTAAAAGCTGTCTCAGAGCCCAGTGGCCTGTTTTTGTTGCTACTTTCCGTTAAGGTCTGACTTGGTAATTCCTTATTAGCTTTCGGATGCCTTTCTGATGTTATTTGTGTCTACCATATTCCTTAAAAGACAGCATTGCTTCGTTTTTAAATGGTGGGTTTTTGGGAGGTTTTTCTGAGACGGAGTCTTGCTCTGTAGCCCCGGCTGGAGTGCAGCGGCATGATCTTGGCTCACTGCAACCTCTGCCTCCTGGGTTCAAGCAATCCTCCTGCCTCAGCCTTCCAAGTAGCTGGGATTACAGATCTGCACCACCACGCTCAACTAATTTTTGTTTTTTTAGTAGAGACAGGGTTTCACTATGTTGGCCAGGCTGGTCTCGAATTCCTGACCTCAAGTGATCTGTCTGCCTCAGCCTCCCAAAGTACTGGGATTACAGGCGTGAACCATCACACCCAGGTAAATGAAGTTTGTTATTGTTGTTGTTATTGTTGTTTTGAGATGAAGTCTCACCCTGTCACCAGGCTGGAGTGCAGTGGTGTGATCTCGGCTCACTGCAACCTTTACCTCCTGGGTTCAAGCAATTCTCCTGCCTCAGCCTCCTGAGTAGCTGGGACTACAGGTGCCCACCACCACGCCTGGTTATTTTTTTGTATTTTCAGTAAAGACAAGGTTTTACCATGTTGGCCAGGCTGGTCTCGAACTCCTGACCTCAAGTGATCCGCCCACCTTGGCCTCCCAAAGCGCTGGGATTACAGGTGTAAATGATGTTTTTTAGTGTGTAATTAATATATACTCATTTTCAAAATTTGGAAAATACAGATGAGTATAATGAAGGAAATCTCACAGTCACTTACAGCCTTCTCTGCTGCATGCCAGCACTCTTGGCACTTGGCGGGTATTTCCTGCTGACGGATCTTGAGCAAAGGTCCGTGCTGTGGCGTCACTCATCTTAGTGTCGTGCAGAGGGCCTCCTTCCTTCTTGCAGTATCCGTGTCTTCTTTATCACTGATCTCAGAAGAAGCACGTGAAGATTAAGAACATTCTGTAAGATATCCGATGCAAAGATAGGGAAGAAGAAACTACCAAAACCTAGAAAATAGCACAGAAAATGGAACAGAAGATAGAAGCTATGCTGGAAATGCTAACTGCAAACTAGAAAACAGCATTATTTATTTATTTTTATTTATTTATTTATTTTTGAGACGGAGTCTCGCACTGTCGTCCAGGCTGGAGTGCGGTGGCACAGTCTCGGCTCCCTGCAACTTCCGTCTCCCAGGTTCAGGCAATTCTCCCGCCTCAGCCTCCCGAGTAGCTGGGATTACAGGCGCACACCACCACACCCGGCTAATTTTTTTGTATTTTTTGTAGAGACGGGGTTTCACTATGTTGGCCAGACTGGTCTCGAACTCCCGACCTCATAATCCACCCGCCTCGGCCTCCCGAAGTGCTGGGATTACAGGTGTGAGCCACCGCGCCCGGCTAGAAACAGCTTTTCACATCATGTCAACAACTGTGAGCCAATGATTGGCTCTGAGGAAGCCATGGACCTTGTGTGCTCCCCATGTGAGACTGCAGGTTTGCGTCTGTCTCCCAGTGGGCGTGTTCCCCGACCCTACCCAGACATAGCCAAAACCTTGCTTTCCTGCATGCAGTCATCAGAGATGCCAGACCAGAGGAAATACAGCAATCAAAGCAGGCAAACCTGTTGCTAAATGTGTTTTTGAGAGTAAAACTCCTTGGCCAAATACTTCAAGACATTGATGATTCTCAAAGTAAGTAGATTTTTTAAATCCTATACTGTCAATGTTTTGAGCATCTGGCTTCTTAACCCAGGAACGAGCTGTTTTCCAGCCTGATAATCCCATAGTCAACAGTGTATGCTTAGCCAGGCGCGGTGGCTCACGCCTGTAATCTCAGCACTTTGGGAGGCTGAGGCGGGCGGATCACGAGGTCAGGAGTTTGAGACCAGTCTGGCTAACACAGTGAAACCCCGTCTCTACTAAAAATACACAAAAAATTAGCCAGGCGTGGTGGTGTGCGCCTGTAATCCCAGCTACTCGGGAGGCTGAGGCAGGAGAATCGGATGAACCCAGGAGGCAGAGCTTGCAGTGAGCCGAGATCACGCCACTGCACTCCAGTCTGGGCGACAGAACGAGACTCCGTCTCAAGAAAAAAAGAAGAAAAAAAAATGTATGCTTAGGGTTCACAGTGGTAACCCCTGAAATTCTGGCTGTCTAGCCATGGAACTAGTTCGCACTGAAACCCCCTAATTCTAAAAAAGAAGGGCTTTTTTTTCTCATTGTTCCTACACAGACTGTCATCATGAACCATCTGGAGAAGGCCAGATGTTTACATTTCACGGAAATGTGGTCCTGAAACCTTCCTTCTGAGCGCAGAGCTAACCACCTCCTCCTATTCTTGGCAACACTAGTAAATGATACATTACCACAGAGCAGGTGAAATGCAGCAGAGACATCTACGCTAGAACCCGAGGGTTGCTATGTTGTAAGAAGCATGCCCAGGTTTATACTAGGACGCTCGGCTGAAGCATTAGGTTCACTGCTGTCCACTATTTTAAAGACATGCCAGAAATAACAATCCTATTATCTGATTTCCAAGTAAGTCAGGATGTTCCTACTAACAGCCCTTCCTTTTATGGTAGTGAGAATAGTCTAGAAACTTAGTGTATTATGATAATTCATGTGCTGTAGCTCTCTTCCAGGAGATTTTAATCTCCCTCTGGCCTTGTCTTATTCACCTTTATGTCCCAGGACAAAAATGTTGGACTGTTTGTTATATGTTAATAAGTGGGCTGGGCGCGGTGGCTCACGCCTGTAATCCCAGCACTTTGGGAGGCCGAGGCGAGCGGATCACAAGGTCAGGAGTTCAAGACCAGCCTGCCCAATATGGTGAAACCCCATCTCTACTAAAAATACAAAAAAATTAGCCAGGTGTAGTGGCACATGCCTGTAATCCCAGCTACTCGGGAGGTTGAGGCAGGAGAATTGCTTGAATCCGGGAGACGGAGGTTACAGTGAGCCAAGATTGCGACACTGCACTCCAGCCTGGGCAACAGAGCAAGACTTCGTCTCAAAAAATAAAATAAATGATTGATAAACAGTGAATGAAGGCTGGGCACAGTGGCTCACACCTGGAATCCCAACACTTTGGGAAGCCAAGGCAGGCAGATCACCTGAAGTCAGGAGTTCAAATCCAGCCTGGCCAACATGGCGAAACCCCGTCTTTACTAAAAAATACTAACAATTAGGCTGGGCACGGTGGCTCACGCCTGTAATCCTAGCACTTTAGGAGGCCAAGGTGGGTGGATTGCCTGAGCTCAGGCGTTCAAGACCAGCCTGGGCAACACAGTGAAACCCCGTCTCTACTAAAATACAAAAAATTAACCAGGCATGGCGGCGTGTGCCTGTAATCCCAGCTACTCAGGAGGCTGAGACAGGATAATTGCTTGAACGTGGGAGGCGGAGGTTGCAGTGAGCCAAGATCACACCACTGTGTCACACACGTCCGTGTGAAGAGAGTCCACCAAACAGGCTTTGTGTGAGCAACAAGGCTGTTGATTTCACCTGGGTGCAGGCGGGCTGAGTCAGAAAAAGGAGTCAGCAAAGGGTGGTGGGATTATCATTAATTCTTACAGGTTTGGGATAGGCGTACAAAGTACATTCTCAAGGGCTCGGAGAATATTACAAAGTACATTCACAAGGGTACGGGGAGAATATTACAAAGTACCTTCTTAAGCGGGGAGAGAGGCCGGGCACGGTGGCACACGCCTGTAATCCCAGCACTTTGGGAGGCCGAGGTGGGCGGATCACGAGGTCAGGAGATCGAGACCATCCTGGCTAACACGGTGAAACCCCATCTCTACTAAAAGTACAAAAAATTAGCCGGGCGTGGTGGTGGGTGCCTGTAGTCCCAGCTACTCGGGAGGCTGAGGCAGGAGAATGGCGTGAACCCAGGAGGCGGAGGTTGTAGTGAGCCAAGATTGCGCCACTGCACTCTAGCCTGGGTGACAGATCCAGACTCCGTCTCAAAAAAAAAAAAAAAAAAAAGAATTGGCTGTCAGAGCGAGTCACAATGGCTCACACCTGTAATCTCAGCACTTTGGGAGGCCAAGGTGGGCGGATCACCAGAGGTCAGGAGTTCGAGATCAGCCTGGTCAACATGGTGAAACCCCGTCTCTACTAAAAATACAAAACTTAGCCGGGCATGGTGGGAGGTGCCTGTAATCCTAGCTACTTGGGAGGCTGGGGCAGGAGAATTGTTTAAACCCGGGAGGCAGAGGTTGCAGTGAGCCAAGATCATGCCATTGCACTCTAGCCTGGGCAACAAGAGCGAAACCCTGTCTCAAAAAAAAAAAAAAAAAAAGAATTTGCTGTTGGATCTCACTCTGATTCATATCTCATATTTGCCTATGTTTCTCTCTTTTTCTTTTTTGCTGTAGCCTGGGGTGGAGCAGAGGGGACTGCTGTAACCGGGGACCTGGAAACATGGTCAACACTGAAAGTAAAAACACAAACTTGGTTTTTCCAGGGAGCTGCTGGAAACTGACCCAAGGCAAAAGCAAGGTGCAGGTGGAATTACTGAGAGGTTGTGGAGGCCTCCTGCTCCCCTCTCTGCTGCCAGACACTCTGTGTGGGGCCCTCGAAAACGTGCCTGGCACCCCAGTCCCTCAAATGTTCCCTGGATATGGGGAAATTGTTGACTAACGACTTTATAAGTCATGGACGTTTCTTGGCTGGGTGCAGTGGCTCATGCCTGTAATCCCAGCACTTTGGGAGGCTGAGGCGGGCAGATCACGAGGTCAGGAGCTCGAGACCATCCTGGCTAACACAGTGAAACCACGTATCTACTAAAAAATACAAAAACATTAGCCGGGTGTGGTGGCGGGTGCCTGTAGTCCCAGCTACTCGGGAGGCTGAGGCAGGAGAATGGCGTGAACCTGGGAGGCGGAGCTTGCAGTGAGCCGAGATTGTGCCACTGCACTCCAGCCTGGGCGACAGAGCGAGACTCCGTCTCAAAACAAACAAACAAAAAAAGTCATGGACATTTCTCTGCAAACGTGTGCTATCAGGGATACGTAAACTCTAACAGCCATGAGAAGCCATTGGACGGGTGTTGCTGTGGCCAAAATCCAGAGCATGGACAGCACCACACGCCGGCCAGGAGGTGGCGCATCTTTTCATGTCAGTCATGATTTATCCAAAAACAGCACCTCCCGTGATGCCAGTGCTGCGCAGAGGTTGGGATACAGCGGGTGGGTGCCTAGAAGCCAACTCCCGCCTTCCAGGAAGTATGGTTAGGGGACATACTCACCCGGACACCGACGTGAACCTGCAGCCTCCCCCGGGGAGCACGCATGGGTCCCAGTTGCCTTAGAGTCTGATCACCGATGCTGTTGCCAAGGCAACGTGAGGGTGGCCCTGGCTCCTTGATCTTCCTGGTGGCTCTGGGGGACCATGACGGAGATGCGGATATTTCAGGTCAGGGCAGGAGCCGGCCGGCAGGGGGCGACAAGCACACTGCCCATGAACGGTTGGCTCTGCCCACGTGCACACGGCGTTTCCACATTAACATTCATTTAATAATAATAAAAGAATAAGCAACGAGACAGAAAGCCAGAGATCTACATGACTAGACTTGCTGCATTTCTAAATTACCAGGTACGACGTGAGCCGAGCATCTGCCCCCTTGCCCTGACCAGGTCCCCATTTCTGACTCTCCACTCCCAGCCCTGGACAGGAGGAGTCAAGGGTCAGAAATGGTCCGGGTCTGCCAATACATTCCTTGGTAATAGTATGTTTAAAGTAGCAAGTGGCAATCTGTTCTCTCTCTTTCTTTCTTTCTTTCTCTTTCTTTTCTTTCTTTCTCTTTCTTTCTTTCTTTCTTTCTTCTTCCTCTGTCTCTCTCTTTCTCTCTCCCTCTCGCTCTCACTCTCGCTCTCTCTCTCTTTTGAAACAGGGTCTCGCTCTGTCTCCCCGGCTGGAGTGCGGTGGTGCGATCTCGGCTCAGTGCAGCCTGTGTCTCCTGAGCTCCAGCAATCCTCCCGCCTCAGCGTCCCAAGTACCTGGGATCACAGGCGTGTACCACTACGCCCGGCTAATTTTGTAATATTTTGTACAGAGATGGGGTCTCATTATGTTGCTCAGGCTGGTGTCAAACTCCTGGGCTCAAGCGACCCACCCACCTCGGCCTCCCAAAGTGGTGGGATCACAGACGTGAGCCAGCGCTCCCTGTCAGCGTTTCATTCCCTCTTCATATCACATCACTTGGGTCTGTGGTCCAGGTGCGCTGGGGGCAGCGCAGGCCGGGTTCAGGAGAGCTCGGCTCAGCAGCAGCCGATGTAGCTTTCCTGGGGGCTCCCACCTGGCCGCCAGCTCCAGAAGCCAAGCCAGGGGCTCTTCGAGACATGGTCCCACCAGAGGAGAGACCGAGCCTCGGAGAAATGAACGTCCTAGGCCATGGGACTCGGACCCCTCACCCCACCCGCCACACCTCCCAACTTCCCGGCCTGCAGGGTGGCAGGAAGCCTGAGGCCTTATTCAGCTTCCTTAGGGCCCGTTGGCTGATGCAACACAGCTCAGAAGTTGAGTCCGAGCACCAAGCCCGCAATGTCTGCGTCGGCCGCCAGGGGTCAGTCCTCCCGCGCAGAAGGCGGCCTTGGCAGCCTCGCAACGGCAGTATGCGAAGGTTGCATCACCCTCGCGGGGTCTAAGAGGACGGATGGGGACCAGCCCGCAGGCGGGCCTGAGCCTCCTGGCAAAGCCCTTTGTCAACGTCAACAGAAGCATCTGGCGTCCTTTCTGGTCGCGGACGTCAGAGCTGGCTGCTCCGGCACTCAGCCGGGTGGTTGGTCCCCAGGCAGCCGCTGGGGCCCTGCCACCAGGTCTCACCTGGCCGAGAGGGAGTCAGGATGCCCTCTGAAGCAGTGTCCTGAAATCCCGAATTCACCCCTACCCCCAGGTCAATAATGTACAAGACGCTACATTCCTTTTTTTTTTTTGAGAGGGAGTCTCACTCTTGTTGCCCAGGCTGGAATGCAATGCCACGACCTCGGCTCACCACAACCTCTGCTTCCCAAGTTCAAGCAATTCTCCTGCCTCAGCCTCCCAAGTAGCTGGGATTACAGGCATGCGCCACCACACCCTACTAATTTTGTATTTTTAGTAGAGACAGGGTTTCTTTTTTTTTTTTTTTTGGAGACGGAGTTTCACTCTTGTTGCCCAGGCTGGAGGGCAATGGCATGATCTTGGCTCACCACAACCTCTGCCTCCTGGGTTCGAGTGATTCTCCTGCCTCAGCCTCCCGAGTAGCTGGGATTACAGGCATGCACCACCATATCTGGATGATTTTTTTGTGTTTTTAGTAGAGACGGGGTTTCTCCATGTTGGTCAGGCTAGCCTCGAACTCCCGACCTCAGGTGATCCACCCGCCTCGGCCTCCCAAAGTGTTGGGATTACAGGCGTGAGCCACCACGCCCGGCCTGAGACAGGGTTTCTCCATGTTGGCCAGGCTGGTCTCAAACTCCAGACCTCAGGTAACCCGCCTGCCTTGGCCTCCCAAAGCACTGGGATTACAGGCATGAACCACCACGCCTGGCCGTTGAAGCTACATTCTTGTTCCAAAGTTTTAAGCAGGGACTTTGGTGCAGACATAGCAATCCTTTGCGAGGATTAATGGAGGGAAGAAATAGTACCTGGTATTCCCACTGCTCTCACCCACAGCCCCGGGATCCACCTCCTCTTTACCGCCCGGGCCACAGAGAGCACACGTGGGCTCCTTTCCATTTGCTGGTCCGACCCAGCAGTGGTCACCGCTGGAGCCCTGAGACCCCACCAAGGTGTTCTGCCCAGCTCTCCTCATCCACAGAGGACAGAGGGGGTAAGGGGAAGTAATATGAATCTGACGCTGGGGACATTTGCAACCCGCAGAGTCACCGCCACCTGGTGTCTCTTCAGTGTCTATGGAGACCAGTAAATGACTGTTTGCTCCACTGTTCTGAAAACAAATGAGTGCAGAAACAATCTTCTTTTGCTTCCTACCTGGTGAGAGACATGATTGCCAAGAGCTCAGGCCAGGAGCCGAGGGTTTGCTTTTCATCCTAATCTTCAAGGTGGTCATCTTCAAAGGATGTGAGAGGGCAAGAGCTGAGCTCTGCTTCCTGCAAAGAGAACCACACATGCCCCTCAGTGGAGTTCCCAGTCCAGCTTTCCTGTGTCTGCCTTCCTCCCTCCACCCACGCCTTCCTCCCTCTGCCCACACGTCCTTCACCCTCTCCCCACAGGCTCAGCCTTCGGGAGCTGTTTCCTGTGGCTTTTTATTCACTTCCTTTTTTTTTTTTTTTTTTTTTTATGAGACGGAGTCTCACTCTGTCGCCCAGGCTGGAGTGCAGTGGCACGATCTTGGCTCACTGCAACCTCTGTCTCTCAGGTTCAAGCGATTCTCCTGCCTCATCCTCCTGAGTAGCTGGGATTACAGGCCTGAACTACCATGCCTGGCTAATTTTTATATTTTTAGTAGAGACGGGGTTTCACCATGTTGGCCAGGCTGGTCTTGAACTCCTGACCTCAAGTGATCCACCCGCCTCAGCCCCCCAAACTGCTGAGATTACAGGTGTGAGCCACCGCGCCCAGCCTTATTTACTTGTTTTGATAATTTTTTTCTTTTGGAATAATCGTAGGTTTGCAGGACAGCTAAGATAGTTTCTGAAGTTCTCCAGTGATCATCTTCCATACAATGGTACATTGGTCAAAACTAAGCAACCATCGTTGGTATATTGCCATTAACTAAACCCCAGACTTGCTTTGGATTTCCCTGGGTCTTTTCCTACTTACATCCTTTTCCTGTTGCCATCCAGGATCCCACGCAGGAGACAACATTGCATTTAGATGTGGTTCACTCTTCAATGCAGAGATTTCAGACCCTAATGCATCTCACCCTGTGTAGCTCCAGGTGTGTGGCCTCCTGCTGCTGGGAGGAAACGCACCGAGTCGTGGTGCTCAGTGGCACCCTAAATGCCCTGGGAGCCTGTGAACCCCAAAAATCTGAGACAGGTCTCAATCAATGAAGAAAGCTTATTTTGCCAGGTCAAAGACAGGCACTGTGACACAGCTGAGTCAGGAGAATAGAGCCCGGAAGAAGGGAACCGAGAGACTGCCTAGGACTAAATCAAATGTAAGGGCTGGGTACAGTGGCTCACGCCTGTAATCCCAGAACTCTGGGAGGCCAGGCGGGCAGATCACCTGAGGTCAGGAGTTCAAGACCAGCCTGGACAACATGGTGAAACCCCGTCACTACTAAAAATACAAAAATTAGCTGGGTGTAATGGTGGGTGCCTGTAATGCCAGCAACTCAGGAGGCTGAGGCAGGAGAATCACTTGAACCTGGGAGGCGGAGGTTGCAGTGAGCTGAGAACGTGCCACTTCACTCCAGCCTGGATGACAGGGAGAGACTCCATCTCAAAAATAAATAAATAAATAAAATAGAAACACTTCAGCTATGACAGGAAATATCCTCTTTACTTACATAGGGCATCTGTGTAAATGAAGCGTAAATGATTTCATTGACAAATGAGTAAGTGACTTTGTAACTTTACTTCATCCTCTTCATTTACACAGGGCGTACACCAAGTACATGACTTTGTAACTTCACTTTAGCCTCTTCATTTACAAAGGGCATACACCAAGCAACCAATGGAAACCTCTAGAGGGTATTTAAATCCCAGAAAATTCTGTAACCAGTTTCTTGAGCCCCTATGCTGGGGCCCACTCCTACCTTGTGGAATGTACTTTCTCATTTTTTTTTTTTTTTTGAGGTGGAGTCTCGCTCTGTCGCCCAGGCTGGAGTGCAGTGGCGTGATCTCAGCTCACTGCAAGCTCCACCTCCCGGGTTCACGCCATTCTCCTGCCTCAGCCTCCCGAGTAGCTGGGACTATACGTGCCCGCCACAACGCCTGGCTAATTTTTTGTATTTTTTAGTAGAGACGAGGTTTCACCGTGTTGGCCAGGATGGTCTTGATCTCCTGACCTTGTGATCCACCCACCTCGGCCTCCCAAAATGCTGGGATCACAGGTGTGAGCCACCGAGCCCGGCCTTGTACTTTCGTTTTCAATAACTCTCTGCTTTTGCTGCCTCGTTCTTTTCTTGCTTTGTTTGTGCATTTTGTGCAATTATTTGTTGGACAACACCAAGACTCCAAGAACCTGGACACCCTCCACCGGTAACACAGCCTCAGGGGGTCCTGAGGACATGTACCCAAGGTGGCTGGGGCACGGTTTGGTTTTACATGTTTTAGGGAGACATGGAGACATCAGTCAATACATGTAAGATGTACATTGGTTCCGTCCAAAAAGGCAGGACAACTCAAGCAGGGAGGGGGGCTTCCAGGTGGCAGGTCGGTGAGATACAAACCGTTGCATTCTTTTGAGTTTCTGATTAGCCTTTCCAAAGGACGCCATCAGATATGTATGTATTTCAGTGAGCAGAGGTGTGACTGAATAGAATGGGAGGCAGTTTTGCCTTAAGCAGCTCCCAGATTGACTTTTCCCTTTAGCTTAGTGATTTGAGGGCCACAAGATTTCCAAGATTTATTTTCCTTTCACAAGCTGAAGAAGCGGTGGGAGCTGCCTTTGGTGGTCTCCCCATGGACCTGACTCTGGCCTTCCCCTCCCTTTACCCCCATGGGTCCCTTGTCTCTGCACTTGATTTGCTCACGAGATTCTAAGTATCAGCCGTTTACTACTTAGGATAAACCGCAGGTCTTGCTGCAGTATCGCCCGTTGCTGATATGTGCAGATGCCCAGTTCTCTGGATGGGAACCATCTAGAGCCTTGGTAGTCATAGGCCGGGCACAGTGGCTCACGCCTGTAATCCCAGCACTTTGGGAGGTCAAGGCAGGCGGATCACTTGAGGTCAGGAGTTTGAGACCAGCCTGGCCAACATGGTGAAACCCTGTCTCTCCTAGAAATACAAAAATTTGCTGGGCATGGTGGTGCGCGCCTGTAATCCCAGCTACTCGGGAGGCTGAGGCAGGAGAATCACTTGAACCCAGGAAGGGAGGTTGCAGTGAGCCGAGATTACACTACTGCACTCCAGCCTGGGCAACAGAGCGAGACTCTGTCTCAGAAAAAAAAAAAGAGTCTTGGTAGTCGTGGGGATTGAAGCCTCTTTGGGAGTCCCATCCCTTCGCTCCTTCTGTGCCTGTGGCCCCTCACTGTGAAGTGCACACTCCCAGAGTGCCCAGGCCAGGCTGGTTCAGTGCCACCCACCCTCCAGCCTCTCCCAACCCCCCACAGCCAAAGCACCGGCACAGAGGTCACAGGAGACTCAGGCCACGTGGCATCCAGATGCCGACAAAGTGAGTTCTTTACCCAGAAAATGAAAGGGAGACCTTCCCGAGGCGCTTGCCCATCCAACTGTACAAGGATGACGGGGTTCCACTCAAGCCAACCAAAAACATCCACAGATAAGAATACACAAAATAAAGCCAACCCAGAACAAACTCCCAGGACTCAGAATCCAACACGCCTCCCATCGTCGTGTTGTGACCAAGCGAGTTACAGAGAAACGCCACACTTTGAGACAAATTAAAGAGTCTTTTATTAGCCAGCGACCAAGAGGCAGCTAACGCTCAAAATTCTCTCGGCCCCGAGGAAGGGGCTAGTTTTGTTTTTATACCGTGGTCTAAATAGTGGAGGGGGGATTTTAGCTGAAGCAATTTTTACAAAAGCAGAACCGGCAAAAAGTTAAAAATTTAATTGGTTACATGGCCGGGCGCGGTGGCTCAAGCCTGTAATCCCAGCACTTTGGGAGGCCGAGGCGGGTGGATCATGAGGTTAGGAGATTGAGACCATCCTGGCTAACGTGATGAAACCCCGTCTCTACTAAAAATACAAAAAATTAGCCGGGCGTGGTGGCGGGCGCCTGTAGTCCCAGCTACTCGGGAGGCTGAGGCAGGAGAATGGCGTGAACCCAGGAGGTGGAGCTTCCAGTGAGCCGAGATCACGCCACTGCACTCCAGCCTGGGTGACAGAGCGAGACTCCATCTCAAAAAAAAAAAAAAATCAATTGGTTACAAAAAATTTTTAAGTTCCAGGTGCAGGGGCTTAAACTATCACAAAGAGATAAATGCAGGGGCTTCGGGTGCCATCCACCGAGTGCGTCCCGAGGAGCTGCAGGTGCAGCTTGCCTCAGTATCTTATCAGTAGGTGCATTTCTGGACGTGCTTTGAGTCAGTTTACACTAGTTATGCCTTAAGGGAGGGAGGTGAAAGGGGACTGCACGTGAAGAAACTAAAATGGAGTCTGTCCGGCTCTCTCTCTGCTAGGAGAGAGCGGGGTATCACCGCTGAGCCACAGGGGACGGCAAGTTGTCCATTTTTCCTGCTCAGGGGCCGCTGACCTCACAGCAGCTGGAATGTGGGTGGTGGCATTCATAGGACAATCCACATTTCACCGTGATTAGAAAACGAGGCCAACACGGCTCAGGCTCTGAGCATGGCTTCTCTGCATTGGTGACTGCAAGAATATCCCTCATGCCTTTGAAGGGCCATGGGGAAGATGGCATAGCTCTCCCGGAGTTCCCGAATCTCTCGCCCAAAGTAACTTGGCCCTCCGAGGCAGAATTGGACAAACAGAACATCCTCACACCCAAGTCCCATTTTCTCTGTGGTGACCTGCAAACCACACTGCACCTTCTGGCTGCGACACCCTCAGATTTCAGGTCAGAACCTTGGAAGAAGTAGGGCCACTCCCTGGTTTCGATGGGCCAGAGTGCTAGGTTGGGGACGTTGCCTCCAGAGCTGTCCCTGGGGGCCCTGACGCTGCCGTGTGCTGGGAGTGAAGGAGCTCCTACCTCACGGGCCAAACCCACTCCCGCTCTCTCCCAGGCTCCAGGGATAAAACTGGAGACCACTATGTCTTGCTTTCTGTGTTCTTTCTCCCTGCCATGGCTGGGCGCAGAATGCTGAAGCCGCCTTTGCAAAATTATGACTGCAGCAGTGAAAGAGATCTAATGTAACCAACATCATCTTACTTCTTTTTGGTGGGTGTGGGGGATGGAGTTTCACTCTTGTTGCCCAGGCAGGAATGCAATGGCACAATCTCCGTTCACTACAACCTCCACCTCCCGGATTCAAGCGATTCTCCTGCCTCAGCCTCCCGAGTAGCTGGAATTACAGGCATGTGCCACCACGCCTGGCTAATTTTGTATTTTTAGTAGAGATGGGGTTTCTCCATGTTGGTCAGGCTGGTCTTGAACTCCCAACCTTAGGTGATCTGCCTGCCTCGGCCTCCCAAAGTGCTGGGATTACAGGCATGAGCCAGTGCGCCCGGCCTTAACCCCTATTTTAAATGTGCACAATTTCTACATTGTCAAATCACAGAGTCATTGCATATGATCACATCTCTCATTTTGTCCTAGTCCTTCAAACAGCTATGCACGTGTATCTCCCACTCCCAGCAGTCCTCTTGATATCTTGTCACTTTGGTTGTCTGAAACCCAGCCTCTAGGAGGTTCCTTAAAAGGCATATAGGGACCAGGTGCAGTGGCTCATGCCTGTAATCCCAGCACTTTGAAAGGCCAAGGTGGGTGGGTCACCTGAGGTCAGGAGTTCAAAACCAGCCTGGCCAACATGGCAAAAACCCCGTCTCTACTAAAAATGTAAAAGTTAGCCGGGCGCGGTGGCAGGCATCTGTAATCCCAGGTACTCAAAGGCTGAGGCATGAGAATTCCTTGAGTCCGGGAGACAGGTTGCAGTGAGCCGAGATCATGCCATTGCACTCCAGCCTGGGGGAGACAGAGTAGAACTCTGTCTCAAAAAAAAAAAAAAAAAAAAGAAGGCTGGGTACTGTGGCTCACACCTGTAATCTCAGCACTTTGGGAGGCCAAGGCAGGCAAATCACCTGAAGTCAGAAGTTCAAAACCAGCCTGGCCAGCACAGTGAAACTTTGTCTCTACTAAAAATACAAAAATTAGCTAGGTGTGGTGGCGCACACCCCTAGTCCCAACTACTCAGGAGGCTGAGGCAGGAGAATCAATTGAACCCAGGAGGCTGAGGTTGCAGTGAGCCGAGATTGAGCCACTGTATTCCAGCCTGGGCGACACAGTGTGACTCCATCTCAAAAAAAAAAAAAAAAAAAATACAAAGGCTTATGGGAATAATGAGTTCTTGCACGTCGATGTTTTCTCTATGCCCTTTGTACTTGAAGATCAATTTTGCTTGGTGCTTCTTGAAAGGAGGCCCCGAGCAGTCATTTCTGAGAGTTCACAGAGGATATAGACCCCAGTCTCTTTAAACATAACCAGAGTCCCCTTGCACTCACCCACTAATGCAGACAAAACCACTCTGTCAGTGATAATCCTATTACATGTGAACGTAAATAAATTATTTTTTAATGAAAAGCAACTATGTTTCTAAAACCACAACATATTTAGTAAGAAGGATGGCTTGTTTTATGTTTTTGCAAATAGAAGACAATTGGATTTTTATTTTATGCATTTATTTATTTAGAGACAGGGTCTCACTCTGTCACCCAGGCTGCAGTGCAGTGGCGTGATCATGGCTCACTACAGCTTTGACTTGCCTGGCTCAGGTAATTCTCCCACCTCAGCCTCCCAAGTGGCTGGGACTATAGGTGTGCACCACCACACCTGGCTAATTTTTGTATTTTTTTTGTAGAGATGGAGTTTCACCACGTTGCCCAAGTTGGTCTCAAACTCCTGGGCTCAATAAATCTGCCTTCCTCGGCCTCCAGAAGATCTGGGATTATAAGCATGAGCCACTGATCCTGGCCCAGATTTTGTTTTCTGTTTTGGGATAGAGTCTTGTTCTGTCACCCAGGCTGCAGTGCAGTGGCACAATCTCAACTCACTGCAACCTTCACCTCCTGGGTTCATGCAATTCTCCTACCTCAGCCTCTGGAGTAGCAGGGATTACAGGCATGTGCCACCATGCCCAGCTAATTTTTGCATTTTTAGTAGAGACAGGGTTTCACCATGTTGGCCAGGCTGGTCTTGAACTCCTGACCTGAAGTGATCCACTCGCCTTGGCCTCTCAAAATGCTGGGATGACAGGTGTGAGCAATCACGCCTGGCCTGTATTTTCAGTAGAGACAGGTTTTCACCATGTTGGCCAGGCTGGTCTCAAACTCCTGACCTCAGGTGACCCACCTGCCTTGGCATCCCAAAGTGCTGGGATGACAGGTGTGAGCCACCATGCCAGGCCAGTGGCCCAGAGTTTATATCTGGTTCTGCATTCTATCTCCTGGCTGCATCATGTCATATGGCCTCTGGAAAACTTCACTGAACACTCATGAGAGAATCCCTGGACTTTTTGTTTTGCTATGTTGTCATGCTGTCTGCTTTTTTTGGGGATTTGGAATGTTCAAAAACTATGCTGCCACTGCCATCTTTCCAGATCTTCATAAGATTGCTGATAAGGGAAAGGGGTAAGAAATAGAAGGTAGGCCAGGCGTGGTGGCTCACACCTGTAATCCGAACACTTTGGGAGGCCGAGGCAGGTGGATCAGTGGAGCACAGGAGTTTCAGACCAGCCTGGACAACATGGTGAAACCCTGTCTCTTCAAAAAATCCAAAAATTAGCCGGGCATGCTAGCACACACCTGTAGCCCCAGCTACTCTGAAGGCTGACATAGGAGGATCTCTTGAGCCAGGGAGATCAAGGCTGCAGTGAGCGGTAACCACTCCAGCCTGGGTGACAGAGTGAGATCCTGTCTCAAAAAAAAAATTAAAAAGAAAGAAATAGAAGGTGAAGCTGCAATGTTCTCTCTCAGCATGTCTATTTAACATTGTACCAGAAGGCTTAGCACAAAAGGCAGGAAAAAGAAATAAAAGGTTTAAGGTTTAGAAAATGTAGAAAATTTAAAGAATGTACTGATAATCTATTAGAATTCATAAGTAAATTTATCTAGGTTGCTGGATACAAGATCAACATACAAAAACTAGTTGTTTTTCTATATATCAGCAGCAAACAAAACAAAGCTAAAATCTTAAAAGTTACCATTTATAAAGTCACCGTTTATAAAAAACATCAGATACTTAAGAATAAATCAAACAGGCCAGGTGCAGTGGCTCACACCTGCAATCCCAGCACTTTGGGAAGCCAAGGCAGGTGGATCACTTGAGGTTAGGAGTTTGAGACCAGCCTGCCCAACATGGTGAATCCCTGTCTTGACTAAAAATACAAAAATTAGCCGGGCATGTTAGCATGCACCTGTAATCCCACATACTCGGGAGGCTGAGGCACGAGAATCGCTAGAGCCTGGGAGGTGGAGGTGTCAGTGAGCCAAGATCGCGCCATTGCACTCCAGCATGGGTGACAGAATGAGACTTCAATTCAAACAAAACCAAAACCAAAACAAACAAACGAAGAATAAATCAAACAAAGAGTTTGCAAGACCTCTACACTGAAAACTACAAAATATTGTTGAGAGAAATGTAAGGAGACCAAAAAATAATGCAGGGCTCTTTTAGTAACTGAGACAAGACTAAATATTAGAAAGATGTCACTTCTCCTCAGACTGACCTACAGATTCAACACCAGTTTTTTTTCCTTTTCCTTTTTTTTTTTTTTTTTTTTGAGACAGGGTCTCACTGTTGCCCAGGCTGGAGTCCAGTGGCTTGATCTCACCTCACTGCAACCTCCGCCTCCCAGGTTCAAGCGATTCTCCTGCCTCAGCTTCCTGAGTAGCTGGGATTACAGGCATGAGCCACCACACCTGGCTAATTTTGTATTTTTAGTAGAGACAGGGTTTCGCCATGTTGGTCAGGCTGGTCTTGAACTCCTGACCTCAGGTAATCCACCTGCCTAGGCCTCCCAAAGCACTGGGATTACAGAAATGAGCCCTGGAGCCTGGCTGCTTTGGGTGTTCTCGAGACTCTACACTCTCCTCCCGCACACCACAGCAAACAGCTTGGACCCCCTGACAGCTCCTGGTCTTCCCCAGCTGAGCAGAAGTCTTCTCCTGGGCTTACTTCAGTTCTTTGTGGATTTTGCCCAGTCGCCCGGAGGCTGCAGTTCCACCAGGCAAAGCCAAACACGCTTGTTTGTTCTATTAAGAAATGGCTGGTTAATCTTTGGACCTAAGTGCAACGTTGGACGTGGCTGACGTTCATTGCTTGAGGAGGTATGTGTTGTTGAAATGACCCAGAAGGCTGCATTTGGCAGTTTCCCTTATTTCTGACCCAAGCCTCATGCAGGGCTGTGTGGGTGCTGCCTGCAGCCTTTTGCAAAAGATGGAAAAACGACAGGAGGCACGAAAGACCACCAGGAAAGCCGAGTGAGCTCCTCAGGCTTGTTCCATCAGGTCTGGGAAGTCAGTAAGCCATGGGAATGAGATCCCAGCAATTCTTGGGTCCTTCCAGCTGTTTCATTCCTTGGGAATTAACACATAGGACCCTGAGGGTTCTAACGCACAAGGGCAGGGAAGGGGGCCAGGCCATGCCCGCGAGCTTGCCAGGTCATTGTCTTGGGTCACGGGGTGGAAGGACCTGCTCTGTGCACGCAAGGCACGAGCTGACTTGCAGGGCCGCTGAGTCACGGGAGAGTCAGGAGTCAGTCCAGTGTAGACTGCGTGCTAAAGTGGTTTAACAAGGATGCCAAGTGCATTGTTCAAAACATGGCTCCCCTGTCTGCCGTGAGTCGTCGTGAGGCGGGGCTCCTGTAATAAGCTTCCCCCAAGGCCTCTCCTCTGCAGCACCCCGCTGGACACCTGAGGTCCTCTCCCTGTACAAAGAAAACCCAAACCCACTGCTTCTCTTTGGCCATTAGCTTTTGGCCTCTTCAAGCTGCTCTTTGGGGTCTCCACGGTCTCTGGTGGGATTCTCTCTGCGAATTAGGTTTGCATTAAGTTTTCTATCTTTATTACGCAGAGAAGACTGGCTTCATGGGCTTTCCCCGTACTTGGCTAGCAGACACATCTTTTCAGCCCTAGGCAAAAGAATCCCATGCTCGAATTATCCAGAGATAATGTACGTTCGCTGTAATTAACAACCCACCAGAGCCCTGGGGCGCTCCCTACAGACATGGGTCTGGTGTGGCAAATGTGCAAGGGAACTGGCTCTGCCCGGCCCTCCCAGGCAGCTCTCCCATTTGTCTCAGTATCATCGCCTTCCCAGCTCCCTGGGGCTCCCCCTCCCAGAGAGGAGCAGCCCAGGCCTGACTGCCAAGACACAGGGCATCATTTACCCACTTGTGGTTACAAAGCTTGCCCAAGCAATGGCACCAAGCCAATAAATATTATTCTCTGCGATCAACAGCCAAGGCCACACTCTGATTTGTTAGTGGTGGGTTAAATAAACAAGACTTCTGGCTGGGCGCGGCGGCTCATGCCTGTAATCCCAGCACTTTGGGAGTGGATCACAAGGCCGGGAGATCGAGACCATCCTGGCTAACACAGTGAAACCCCATCTCTACTAAAAAAAAATACAAAAAATTAGCCGCTCGTGGTGGCATGCCACTCTGTAGACCCAGCTACTCGGGAGGCTGAAGCAGGAGAATAGTTTGAACCCAAGAGGCGGAGGCTACGGTGAGCCAAGATCGCCCCACTGCACTCCAGCCTGGGCGACAGAGTGAGACACCAACTCAATAAATAAAAAATAAAATAAACAAGACTTCCAGACCACGGGTGGAGAAGATCCAGCCAGGGAGCTGGGCACAACTCCCCGTTTCACTGTGCGGTTTCATTCCAGTTGGAAAGAACTTCATCTGTTGAAGTGCACAGACAGCATTCAGAGGCTAGAGACGCCGGCATCGGCACAGCACACAGTGCCCTCTGTTCCCCTGGCCCAGGCCAAGAGCTCTTTGTGTGTCTGAGTGACTGGTCAGCACTGGGCAACAAACCCACGCCGGGAGACGGACGGCGAGCCGCCTCAACTCACCAGCCTCTGGGGAGCCTCTCATCTCGCAAGCACCTGCGGAGGCCTGCCCGGCGCCAGGCCAGTCCAGGCACCCAGAGGCCTCTGCTCTCCTGGAGCTCATGACAAGTAAACAAATACACAAGAAGGTTTGGGATCCTGATGAATAAGTTAAGCAGGGCAACCCAACAGGGAGGACAGGGCTCCCGCATGTGACGGACCCAGGAGGGAGCGACCCCCCGTGTTGACATGGGGGGAAAGGCGGGAAGTCAGAGAGGCCGGGAGGTCAGAGAGGCCAGGAGGTCAGAGAGGGCAGGCCCCTTCACACGGGGTGGGCGGGGGGCAGGGGGATTTGCTCCCTCTGGAGGCCACAGAGGAGGGTCCTTTCCACCTCTTCCAGCTTCTGGGGGCGGCTGGCTTCCTGGGCTTGTGGCGTGTCTGTCACTCCAGCCTCTGCCTCTGCCTTCACGTGGCCTCAGTGCATGTCCTCACACGGCCTTCTTATAAAGACATCTGTCATTGCATTTAGGACCCACCCTAATCCAGCGTGATCTCATCTTAACTAATGACACATGCAAAGACCCTGATTCCACATCCGGTGATGTTCTGGGGCTCCGGTGAACATAAATTTCGGTGCTTCGTTCAGTTTCTATGGAGTCCTGTGTATAGGAAGGGACAGGAGAAGAACCAAATTCTCATCTGAGGCAGATTTTTATTCCTCATTGCAAAATTTAAACATGAAACCAATCAAAACCTTTTTGGGGAGGCCTCTGCTCAATCAGTCAACCCAGGACTATTTACCAAGCAGCTGGTCTTGGGCTCAGCTCTGCAGTCAGCACTGTGGTACCTGACACGGATTGGCAGCTTGCTCTCAGAACATTTCCAGGCTAACCAAGAGGACGAGCACAACGAGCTATTTTTCAAGGAATAGATCAGTTAAGATATAACCCACCTACCGTACGATTTGCCCATTTAGAGTGCGCAATTCAATGGCCGTTAGTACAATGACAGAGTTATGCAGCTATTACCCCAATCAATATTAAACATTCTCTTTTCTTTTTCTTTCTTTTTTTTTTTCAGATGGAGTCTCACTCTGTCGCCCAGGCTGGAGTACAGTGACACGATCTCAGCTCACTGCAACCTCTGCCTCCTGGGTTCAAGCGATTCTCCTGCCTCAGCCTCCTGAGTAGCTGGGATTACAGGTGCGTGCCATCACGCCCGGCTAATTTTTGTATTTTTAGTAGAGACAGGGTTTCACCATGTTGGCCAGGCTGGTCTCAAACTCCAGACTTCGGGTGATCCGCCTGCCTAGGCCTCCCAATGCTGGGATTACAGGCGTGAGCCACCATGCCCGGCCAAACATTTTCTTTTTACTTCTTTTTTTTTTTTTAGGACAGGGTCTGGCTTTTTTTTTTTTGAGATGCAGCCACAAGGCCAGGCTGGAGTGCAGCGGTGCAATCTTGGCTCACTGAAACCTCTGCCTCCTGGGCTCAGGTGATCCTCCCACCTCAGCCTCCTGAGTAGCTCAGGCCACAGACACATGCCACCGTGCACAGGTGATTTTATTATTATTTATGTATTTATTTATTTAATTGAGATGGGGGTCTTGCTATGTTGCCCAGGCTGGTCTTGAACTCCTGAGCTCAAGCAATCCACCCGCCTCAGCCTCCCAAAGTGCTGGGATGACAGGCGTGAGCCATGTCACCTGCCCCAGTTAACTTTTTTGTATATTTGGTAGAGATGAGGTTTTACCATGGTGCCTACACAGGTCTCGGGCTGAGCTCAAGCAATCCACCCACCTCGGCTTCCCAAAGTACAGAAGTGAGGCACCATGCCCACCATAACTTTTCCTTTTTAATTTATTAAAAATACATAGGACCGTATAAAGCAAAAATTACCACATCACCCTGGGGTTTGTAATGTATGTAGGTGCAATATGCAAGACAACAGCAGCATGAAGCATGGGGGGTTGGGTAAATATGGTCACAAGGCTTCTATGTTTTATGTGACGTTTATATTTCTAATACTAACTCTGGGCTGGGCGCGGTGGCTCACGCCTGTAATCCCAGCACTTTGGGAGGTGGATCACCTGAGGTCAAGAGTTCGAGACCAAACTGACCAACATGGAGAAACCCCGTCTCTACTAAAAATACAAAATTAGCCAGGTACGGTGGTAGATGCCTGTAATCCCAGCTATTTGGGAAGCTGAGGCAGGAGGATCGCTTGAACCCAGGAGGCGGAGATTGTGATGAGCCGAGATCGCGCCACTGCACTCCAGCCTGGGCAACAAGAGCGAGACTCCATCTCAAACAAAAAACAAAACAAAACAAAACAAAACAAAACAAACTCTGAGTAGACTGTGAAAAACTAAGGGTAGATGTTGCAATCCCTAGAGCAAGGAGGAGGAACAGCTAAAAAGCCATAGTTCTTGCTTCATAATGCTAATACTTGGGGTGGGCATGGTGACTCATGCCTGTAATCCCGGCATTTTGAGAGGCCAAGGCAGGTGGATGACTTGAGTTCAGGAATCTGAGACCAGCTGGGCATGGTGGCGCATGCTTATAATCCCAGCTACTCAGGAGGCTGAGACAGAAGAATCGTTTGAACCTGGGAGGCGGAGGTTGCCGTGAACTGAGATTGTGAATTGCACTCCAGCCTGGGCAACAGAGCAAGACTCCGTCTCAAAAAAAAAAAGCTAATACTCAGAAAAGAAATTCCAACTTGACCACTTAGTGGTGTGATCAGAGGCGGGTCTCTCAGCCCCTCTGAACTTCATCTGTCCTGGGAATTGAACAATCTAAGCTGTTTATCCCCCAGGGTGTCCCAGAGGATGAAATGAGGCAATATCAACTGTGCACTGCGTTTTGTAACCTGAGAAGCATTGTTAGCCTGCAAAGGGTCCCTTCCATTTGACAGAATTCTCCTGTACCAGAGATGATGGTTTCCTCCCTATCCCCCAAGAAAACAGAGACTATCTCTGATTTCAGCAAATAGCTGTGTCAAGGCCTCACCTCCTTGGCATGCAGGCATGTCTCAGTCACTGGTGAGGACCTCTGATCCCACCTTCAGGTTCACGATCAAAGGGACTGTTCCCATTTCCTTGGGCAAGAAACCAGAGGCCTGGGACTTTGTACAATTTCTGAAGCAAATGTTATGCACACATACGCCTTCCCCATCCCACAGGAAATAGGCATTTCCGGAAGCTTTTGGTGATCGTGATCACGCGTAGGCAGTTTCCAAAGCGTGAGGGGACCTGGTGGTGCAGGTGAGGTGGCCCGTCTCAGGTCCTACAAGGTCCTCTGGCACAGCTGGAATCCCTGCTAACTCGGCGGAAGGGCTCTCTGCTCACCCTGCCACCTCAGTGCCCTGTGGACCCTGATCAGCGGTCTGAAGCCAAATGCCGTGGCATGCCCTCCCTGTGGGGTTCCCTTCCCAGCCTGAACCCTTTGGGGTTCCACTGCTCACCAGGGGTGATGCTTCAGAAATCATACTAAACAGCACCTGCTTCAGAGGTCTAACCTACCCCTGGCCCAGCCCAGGTAGGAGTTCCCCAGTCTTCATGAGCTTGGGAGAGGTGGTCAGACACCAGGAGACTGTTGCCATTCCCTGCAGTGACACTCCAGAAACCAGGCAGCCGACGGTCCCAGAGGGGCGAGTCTAAAGGGAGGCACTGCCAGGTGGGGTACCCCAGGCTGCAGGACACCCACGGAGAGGCTGAGGGTTCTGTCCAGAGAAAGGAACAGAGCAGAGCCCTCTGATTGCTCCTTCCTACAAAGTCTAGGTGGACGTCCTCAACAGCAGGTCGCTTTGCTGAGGGGACTGTCTTCAAGGGGAAGCAGCCAGAGAAATCTACCACGGCCTAAACCAGCCCTCACACTTAGTCTTCGGCACATGCCAAAGGTGTTCCCTGCGTTAGTCTCCACTGCTGCCGCGCTTCCCTCCCAGCAAGCTCAAGAAAAGCCTGGCCCTGTGTGTATCAACCGCTTGGTCCCCCTTTGATCTCTCTGGCCCAGCTGCCGGGCCCTGGCTCGCCACTGGGGAGGCCCTCAGTCCTCTCGCATTGATCCTTCCACTGAGGCCACGGGAAAGCCTTTGGCACTGGGTGCTGTAGGGCACATGAGCTGGGGTCAGAGCTTTGGACCACCAACTGCAAGGGGTGCTGTGGAGGGCTCTCTGGAGACCCCCACAGCACTGAGGCTCTCGTCCCCCCACCAGGAGTCTCTCCACAAATTGTTCTCCAGGAACTGCCCTTGGCTAAAGCAATGTCACGTCCCAGGCCATGGTCCCTCCCTGGTGGCCCATGTGGAATCTCTCATCAGTGTCATATGAGAAGAATTGTATGCTCAGACTCTGTAACCCAAGGCAGCTGCCCGCTTGCCAGTGTTGTCTCAGAGCCTGTTTGTTGCAGCAACAAAAAGCACAGGCATCTCAGGGGCTTGAAAACTAAGGCTTCTTTCTCGTGTACATCAAGTCCGCTGGGGGTCCAGGAGGTTCCCCAGGGTAGCTGCTGCCAGGGGAGGGCCCACACATGACCCACGCCAACCCCTGCTTGCCCAGCCATCACGCAGAGGACAGAGGAAGGCGAACCCCAGCAAATAAGGGCTTCCACCAAGAAGCGACACCCATTGCCTCCACTCTGAGCCCACTGGCCTTCCCGAAGTCTAAGACTAGAATTCCTGCCTGTGCATAAAGAAATGGGGATTGGTGAACCACCATCAGATCTGCCAGATGTTTCAGGAAAGTGAACATTTGTTTACATCTGTGTGGACTGGGCTACCTCCTTCTAGACAGAGCCCGGTCCCCTCAGCCTCACTGCCCTCTTTTTATTTTATTTTATTTTTTTGAGATGGAGTTTCACTCTTTTTTTTTTTTTTTTTTTTGAGACGGAGTCTCGCTCTATCACCCAGGCTGGAGTACAGTGGCACGATCTTCGCTCATTGCAAGCTCCGCCCCCCGGGTTGACACCATTCTCCTGCCTCAGCCTCCCGAGTAGCTGTGACTACAGGTGCCCGCCACCATGCCTGGCTAATTTTTCGTATTTTTAGTACAGACGGGGTTTCACCGTGTTAGCCAGGATGGTCCCAATCTCCTGACCTCGTGATCCGCCTGCCTCAGCCTCCCAAAGTGCTGGGATTACAGGCTTGAGCCACCGCGCCCGGCTGAGACGGAGTTTCACTCTTCTCACCCAGGCTGGAGTGCAATGGCGCAATCTCTGCTCACTGCAACCTCCATCTCCCAGGTTCAAGCGATTCTCCTGCCTCAGCCTCCTAAGTAGCTGGGTTTGCAGGCACCTGCCACCCACGCCAGGCTAATTTTTGTATTTTTAGTAGACATGGGGTTTCACCAAGTTATTGCTCTTTTTATAACGGATATTTTGAGTGCCTCCTTTCTACCCTGAAATGAAATCCACAGAAACTATAACTTGCCAATACACGGAATTTAAAAAAATCTACACGATACATATTGGATCATACAAGCATGAGAAATAAACCGAAGCAGAAAGGAAGTATGAAAATAAAAACAACTGGCAATAAAGCAATATGAATTTCAAGATGTAAATTCTCAGGCACCGCTATGCTAGAAGACATAAAACACGAATGCTGTACTCACATGTAAATTCGCTGTCAATGCAGCAGGGACAAATGTCAGCAGCATCAGGAGCACTGTGGCTCAAATGCCAGGAGGGGATTTACTAAAATTGTGAGCCTCTCCTGGTTCCAATTAGAACCCAGCACCTTCATCTGCATGGTAGTTTCATCTCTACAGATTTCAGAACTTATCAAAACTGGGCAAAGCGGCTGGACGTGGTGGCTCATGCCTGTAATCCCAGCACTTTGGGAGGCCAAGATGGGTGGATCACTTGAGGTCAGGAGTTCAAGACCAGTCTGGCCAACATGGTGAAACCCCGTCTTTACTAAAAATACAAAAATTAGCTGGGTGTGGTGGCAGGTGCCTGGAATCCCAGTGACTCAGGAGGCTGAGGCAGGAGAATCACTTGAACCCGGGAGACGGAGGTTGCAGTGAGCCAAGATCACGCCACTGCACTCCAGCCTGGGCGACACAGGGAGAATCTGCCTCAAAAAAACAAAACAAAACAAAACAAAACTGGACAGACCCACTTTGTGTTGATTGGCAAAAAATAATAACGATGTTAGGTTTTAGGATCAGTTAGTTATAAATAGGTTTTTCACCTTTGAAAACTCAAACAGGACAATCCTTCATTGTTTAGGACCTTCTTCCACATTACAGAACATTTAGCCTCCTTACTCTTACTCCACATCCTAAGAAGGCTGCAAACACCTCCCACAAACTTCCAAAATGCCTCCTAGGGAGGGTACCACATCCAATAAGAAAACCTCTATAGGCTGGGTGCACTGGCTCATGCCTGTAATCCCAGCACTTTGGGAGGCCGAGGTGGGTAGATCGTTCGAGCCCAGGAGTTTGAGACCAGCCTGAGCAACATGGTGAAACCTCATATCTACAAAAAAAATACAAAACTTAGCCGGGTGTGTTGGTGCACACTTGTGATCCCAGCTACTTGAGAGGCTGAGGTGGGAAGATCACCTGAGCCGGGGAGTTCAAAGCTGAAGTGAGCCATGATCACACCACTGCACTCCAGCCTGGATGACAAAGCAAGACCCTGCCTCAATCAATCAATCAGTCAATCAATCAATACTTTTTAAAAAAGAAAGAAAACCTCTATCCAAGATGGTACTAGCTGTAGTGTTTTCTAGGCCACCAAAGAAGTGGAAACCACAGAAAGACTTGAGGAGTAGCATTAGTGACACATTTCAGTGCTAGAGATTCTATAAAATAAAGATAAGTGAAAGGCTGGGCGCGGTGGCTCATGCCTGTAATCCCAGCACTTTGAGAGGCCAAGGGGGGCAGATCACTTGAGGTCAGGATTACGAGACCAGCCTGGCCAACATGGTGAAACCTCATCTCTACTAAAAAATATATATATATATATAAAAAATATATATATATAAAATATATATATAAAAATATATATTATATATAATATATATAAAAAATATATATATTATATATATAATATATAAAAAAATATATATTATATATAAAATATATAATATATATAAATATATATATAAAATATATATAAATATATACAAAATATATATAAATATATACTATATAAAAATATATATAAAAATATATAAAAATAAATATATAAATATATAAATATATAATATATAAATAAATATATATAATATATATAAATATATGTATAATATATATATTATATATATATATATTTATATATATAGCCAGGCATGGTGGTATGCACCTGTAATCCCAGCTACTGGGGAGGCTGAGGCAGGAGAATCACTTGACCCTGGGAGGTGGAGGCTGCAGTGAGCCGCGATTGCACCACTGCACTCCAGCCTGGGCAACAGAGCAAGACTCCATCTCAAAAAAAAAGATAAATGAGATAAATTGTATTGATGGAGGAGCAAGACTTGGGAATGAGACCCCAGAGGGCATAGAAAAGCCGATTTGGGAATTAGAAATAGAGGAATCCCAAGGACGTATTGTTTCCTTCTCTGTAGTGGTTGAATAGTGACACCCTCCCCCACCAACGAGTATGTTCAAGTCCTAATCCCTGGCACCTGTGGATGTGAACTTATTTGGAAATATCTTCTCTGCAGATGCAATTAAGTTAAGGATCTCAGGAGGAGATCATTCTTGATTGAAGGTAGAGGCTAAATCCAATGGGTGGTATCCTTATAAAATAAAAGGGGGGGGGTTGAAACACAGAGAGACAGAGAAGAAGACCATGAGAAGATGAGGCAGAGATTGCAGTGACAGAGCTTCAAGTCAAGGAATGCCTGGAGCCACCAGGAGCTAGAAGGGGCAAGGAGGGTGTGATGGTTGGTTTTATGTATCAGCTTGGCTGGGTTGTGGGTACTGAGATATTTGGTCAAACATTATTGCAGGTGTGTCTATGAAGATGTTTCTGGATAAGACTAACATGTGAGTTTGTACACTTAGAAGAGCAGATTGTCCTCTCCAATGTGGGTGGGTCTCATCCAATAAGTTAAAAACCTGAATAGAACTAAAAGGCTGTTCCTCTCCTGAGAAAGAGAGAATTCTTCATACCTGATGGCCTTTGAACTGGGACATGGGTCTGTTCTTGCCTTCAGACCAGAACGGACACATTGGGTCTTCCTGGGTCTCAAGCCTGTGGGCCTTCAGACTAGAACTACAGCACCAGCTCTCCTGGGTCTCAGGCCTTCAGACTCAGACTGGAGCATGCACCATTGGCTCTCCTGGGTCTCCTGCTTGCCATCTCACCCTGCAGATCTTGAGACTTGCCAGCCACTATAATTGTGTGGCCAAGTCCTTAATGCACACCTCTTTCTACATATAAATGTACATCCTTTTGGCTCTGTCTCTTTGGAGAATCCTACTAACACAGAAGTGTGTGAGTTCATTTTGTGTTGCCATAGCAGAACACTGGGGCTGGGTGATTTTTTTTTTTTTTTTTTTTTTTTGAGATGAAGTCTCGCTCTGTCGCCCAGGCTGGAGTGCAGTGGCGCGATCTCGGCTCACTGAAAGCTCCACCTCCCGGGTTCACGCCATTCTCCTGCCTCAGCCTCCCAAGTAGCTGGGACTGCAGGTGCCTGCCACCATGCCCAGCTAATTTTTTTGTATTTTTTGTAGAGACAGGGTTTCCCCATGTTAGCCAGGATGGTCTCGATCTCCTGACCTCGTGATTCGGAGGCTGGGTGATTTATAAAGAACAGAGGTTTATTTGGCCATAACTCTGGTGGCCAGAAGTCCAAGATTGGGCAGCCCATCTATGAGGGTCTCGTGCTGCTTCAAGTCCTGGCAGAAGGCAGAAGGAGAGCGAGGGGGTGCAGAGACCAAACGTGAAAAAAACCACCTGCTCTTGCAGTAACCCAGCCCCATGAGAGCAGGAGCTCACTTTCCCGACACAGCATTCATCGATTCAGGAAGGATCCGCCCCATGACCCAAACACCTGCCACTAGGCCCCACCTCCAACACTGGCAAACTGGGACTCAAATTTCAACATGACTTTTGGCAGGAACAAAGCACATCCAAACCATAGCAGAAAGGATGGTCCCCAAGAGCCCTAGGAGGGAACGTGGCCCTACTGGTACCTTGATTTCAGACTTCTGCTTCCCGAACAGTGAGAGAATCAATTCCTACTGTTTTCAGCCCCCAGTTTGTGGGACTGTTCCAGCAGGCCCCAGAACACTCTCACAAAACAAAATCAAACAGGCTAGGTGCAGTGGCTTACGGCTGTAATCCCACCACTTTGGGAGGCCAAGGCAGGCAGATCATGAGGTCAGGAGTTCGAGACCAGCCTGGCCAACATGGTGAAACCCTATCTCTACTAAAAATACAAAAATTAGCTGGGCATGGTGGCAGGTGCCTGTAGTCTCAGCTACTTGGGAGGCTGAGGCAGGAGAATTGCTTGAACCTGGGAGGCGGAAGTTGCAGCAAGCCGAGGCTGCACCATTGCACTCCAGCCTTGGTGACAGAGTGAGACTCCATCTCAAAAAGAAAAGAAAAGAGAAAAGAAAATTATCCCTGTGCACTATAAATTTGAGAATGGAGGGGTCTCTAATTTCACAGCATCCCTGGTGGAGAACCTGACTTCCCATCTCCTCCCTGGTCTTCCGAGGAGTAAGAGGGAGGAGTTGATTTGCTCCCTGAGGAGCAGAACTGGAAGAGGAGGGGAGAGAAGCTGGTCACAGTTGGTCTAATACATTTTGTGTTTATAACAGGCCTGCAGTGAAGACAAGAAGAGCCTTGGCTAGAGTTCCCACCACGGCTTTAACTGGATGGAGGTCTGGGAACACACATCTCCCTTCGCTGGGCTTCCATCTCTTCATGCTCAGTGAGGATGTTGACTAAGCAGATCTCCTGGGCCCCTTTTCCAGCTCAAACCCGTGGGTTCTCTGACCACTGGAGTCAGAGCAGAGGCCTCTGATGGAGATACGATGTCACAGAGAGGTGTCTGGCCAAGAAGACCCCAGCGTCAAGCTCCAAGCTTCTGCTCCAAGTCAGCCTGGAACAGAATCCTGGAGAGGGAGGGTGGACCTTCAAGGCGGAGGCAGCTCCCGTCACTGGGCTGATGCACCTGCCCAGAGGCTTCCACAGGAGGAGCGTGCAGGGTGCGGGCCACCCCCAGGCTGAACTGCTCTCTCACACGGTCTGAACTGGAAAGGGCCTGAGACGCTCAGCGGTCGAGAGCCACCCCTCACCAGGGAGCCAGTTCCTCCACCCCCACCTGGGTGCCCTGCAGGTCCCTCAGAGACCAATGACCACCTAAGAGGGTGTGGCTACAGCTGTTTCCTGGCTGTTTCCTCTCAACTTGAGAAAGTCCCATGAAACAGAGCAGACCCGGCGCTGTTTAGGGGGCGGCCGCCAGTTACAGCTCAGTTCCTCTCCCGGGCTCCAGGACCTTTCCAGGAGCTTCCACCCCGGTTCTGTTGCTTCCTGCCTCACTCAATGCCCTGGTCCCCTCCATCCATCTGCCATCTGCACACACTGAAATCCATGGGTCCCCAAGCTCCCGCCACGGCACTTCTGCCATGAGGCCTCCCAGGATGACCCCTTAACTCCACCTTTCCAGGAAGACACCTGCTTAGTCAATTCCACAGCACCTGGACAGACACACGCTCCATCAGTCACAGAAAGCAGCCCTTGCTGTGCAGGCGCAGTGGCTCATGCCTGTAATCCCAGCATTTTGGGAGGCCGAGGCGGGCAGATCACTTGAGTGAGGTCAGGAGTTTGAGAACAGCCTGGCCAACATGGTGAAACCCCATCTCCACTAAAAATACAAAATTAGCTGGGTGTGGTGGTGCTTGCCTATAATCTCAACTACTTGGGAGGCTGAGGCAGGAGAATCGCTTCAACCCAGGAGGTAGAGGTTGCAGTGAGCCGAGATCATGCCATTGCACTCCCGCCTGGCAACAACAGCAAAACTCCATCTCAAAAAAAAAAAAAAAAAATAGAAAAGAAAGAAAGCAGCTCTCGCTGCCAGCTGGTCACAGACACTGGGGCCTGAGATGCACCAAGTCCCACTGTACTCCAGCCTGGGTGACAGAGCGAGACTGTCTCAAAACACACACACACACACACACACACACACACACCTGTTTCTCTGTGGGCATCTGCTGCCTCTTGCAGCCTGACCGTTATGCACTATGATACCCGCAGAGGCTCTTAGTTTCCTTTTTCTTTTTTCAAAATGTGTCTCCTCATAGCCCATACAGCACCAGGAGTGAGGGGGAGAAGGAAGAAAGTGGCCAAGGGGCACCGACCCCATCCCTCCACAGCACACCCTTCACAGTGGTCTGTGCTGTCACTCCCTGGGTGTTCGTCTGCCTGATGAGGCTGGCAGCTCCCAGAACGCACTGGTGGGGGTTCATTCATTCTGGGACTCTCCAGTTCCTGGTACAGGGCCCTACATCAGATCACACCACCCAGTCCACATAGCACGGGGTGGGCCAGAGATGACCACACACTTCATTCACCCTCCTTGTGTCATAGGATGCCGGAAGAGTAGAATCCAGTGGCAGTGACACTGTGCCACTTCCAGGCCAGGCCCCAGGCGGCTGGCAGCTCCCACATCCCTTCTTCCCTTCTCTTAGAACAGTCACTCTGGTGCAAGGAGCTTCCACGTGAGAAACCCCACCACCCTCAGACTGCCAGGCGATGGGGAGCTCCAGGCAAGCCCCATGGAGCCCACGTGGAGAGACAGTTGCCTAACTAGTCCCAGGGGTTCCAGCTCTCCCAGTGAAGGGCCAGACACGTGGACAAAGAAGCCTTGAGAGGACTCTAGACTCAGCCACCACCTGACTGCAAGTGCATGGGAGACCCTGCACAAGAACCACCTGGCTGAGCCCAGCCTGTCCCAGACTCATAAGCTGCTACAGTATTGTCCTAAGCCATTACGTGTTGAGCTGATTTGTTCTGCAGCAATAGATAGCCCAAGAAGTGGCTTGGTGAGGACCAAAACAGGCTCCCACTCTAGGGGGGATGCAATGTTAAACAGCACTCCCTCTGGGCTGACACAGTCCACAGGAGGCTAGTGGACACCACCTCTGTGCAGGGAAGCAGAGGCCCCATCTTTGAGCTGGAGGAGGCCCAGTCAGAATGCACAGGGTGCCCATGAGTCGCAGGCTGGCGCCAGGTGCTTTTGTACAGTGAACAAACTGTGCAACTGTATGTGGTGGCCCTTCCTAGAGCTCTCATTGCAGAGAGGAGGCAGGAAGAGTCTGATGAGAGCTCCATCACCGTCCTTCACAGTATCCTTACTGACTTTCATCAGCCCAGTCCACAGAGGGGCCCCTTCCTCATGCTGGGGAACTCAGTGCAGCAGGGACCTGGCAGAACGCTCTGGCGAAGGGAGGTGGGGTGCCAGGAGACCATGGAGAAGGGCGCTGGCTGGGCTTGGCAACTCACGGGTCAGGACCTGACTCTACTTCCCGGGCACAGGGCTGCAGTCACTGCTTGTCCCAGCCTTGTTCGCCCGACCAAGCTCTTTTGAAGTTCAATGCCAGGAACATTAACAAGTGTGCTGATCTGGAACTGAGTGCTGCCTGCCCCCCATCTTTGGCTCTTCTGCCCCGGATGCACCTACCCCACTCCCTGGTATCCCTGCCTGTCCAGAACTGCCTGGTGTCATTATCCAGCCCTGCCCCGCCCAACCTGAAGGGATTTGCCTCCCAGCCTCCAGATTCTCTCTCTGCTGTGTCCACCCTGTTCTGGGCCCGGGGGCCTCTCTTGCCTTCAGGGGCCTGTCTTGCCCACGGGGGGGCCTCTCTTGCCCACAGGGGGTCTCTTTTGCCCACGGGGGGCCTCTCTTAGGGCGTCTCTCTTGCCCACTGTGGCTTCCAACTGGGTTTGTGCCTGGATTTTCTTCCCCAGCTCCCCACTGGAGCTCTGCTGTGGGGCATGCTTCTCCAGGAAGGCCAGCAGCCCCTCCCTGTTGCAGGGATCTCGGGACCTTCTGGGCCCTCCCTGTCCTCCCTGAGCTGGGGGTCCCTGGTCCTGCTCTCTCGAAGCCTCGGTCTCCTAGGCCCTTCCCACACTGGCGAATACTCTCTGTATCCCACCCTCCTCCCCACTACGTTCCCGCCACGACCCTGGCTGAGGAGGGTCGAAAAGAAAACAACATGGCTTTGACTGCTGTCCTGAGGCTTCCCGGGATGACCCCTCGACTCCACCTTTCCAGGAAGGCACCTGCTTAGTCAAACCCATAGCACCTGGATAAACACTTTATCCCATATCTTGGGGTCTGATGGGCAGGGGCAGCATGTGGAGAGAGAGGGCGGATGGGCCCTCATTCTTCCTTCCCCAGAGGCTGACCTTTCTCGCTGGTCTCTGGGGCCTCGTGGCCATGGGGCCTCCAACGCCGCCCAGCCATGTTGCTGAGGGCGAGGCACCAGGCCTCTCTGTGGCCCGCTTCCTCCCATGTCATAGTCGTCATCATAGTCCTGCCACATGCCCATCTGCCTGTGGCTCACCCAGCTGGGAAGGAACTGAGAGTTGTGAGACCCACACACGCTCCCCAGGCAGGGGCTCTCCCTGCCCTGACCTTGGTGCATGGACCCCTGGCCTTTTTTTTTTTTTTTTTTTTTTGAGATAGAGTCTTGCTCTGTCACCCAGGCTGGAGTACGGTGGCGCGACCTTGGCTCACTACAACATCCGCCTCTTGGGTTCAAGCGATTCTCCTACCTCAGCCTCCCAAGTAGCTAGGATTACAGGCATGCGCCACCATACCTGGCTAATTTTTTTTTTTTTTTTTTTGAGACAGAGTTTCACTCTTGTTGCCAAGGATGGAGTGAAGTGGCGCAATCTCAGCTCACCACAACCTCCGCCTCCCAGGTTCAAGCAATTCTCCTGCCTCAGCCTCCCGAGTAGCTGGGATTACAGGCATGCACCACCACGCCTGGCTAATTTTGTATTTTTAGTAGAGACAGGGTTTCTCCATGTTGAGGCTGGTCTCGAACTCCTGACCTCAGGTGTCAGGATCCGCCCACCTTGGCCTCCCAAAGTGCTGGGATTACAGGCATGAGCCACCATGCCAGGCCAATTTTTTGTATTTTTAATAGAGAAGCGGTTTCACCATGTTGGCCAGGCTGGTCTCGAACTCCTGACCTCAGGTGATCCACCTGCCTCGGCCTCCCAAACTTATGGGATTACAGGTGTGAACCACCGTGCCCGGCGGGGCCCTGTGTTTTGATACCTGAGAAGGTGCAGCTCACCTGGTTCTGGAGTTTAATTGGACCCTGAGTTCTCCCAGTGGAAGTCTGAGAAGGCCAAGCTGAGCTCGCTGGCTGTCAGAATCCTCATTTACATTGGATGAACAGGGCGCAGTTTCCCCTGCTCCGGAGGATGGTGGGGTGAGGTGGGAGCCCAGCCTGGGGGAGTGGGGGCAATAGAAGCTGTGGGAGAAGCAGCCCCCCAGAGGCCAGGACCACGAAGCCTCAAGGGACGAGCAAGGGGGCCGCAGAGGGCCAGGCATCAGAGTGGAGAGCAGACGCACAGGACACCCAGAGAGGCCCCCTGCCCCCTACCTCGCCCCTCCAAGAACATGCTCTTCCAGTGAAGTCACTGCAGCCCCCGCCCCCCCCCCCCCCCCCACGGAGAAGGAGGCAGCTTTAGGGTACCTGGGACACGAAGGTGACCAAGACACACCACTGTGGCCAAGGGGCGTGTGGCTGAGGACATTTGTCAACCTCCCTTACCATGACTCACGTTCAGAAATCCACAGACATACGCATACATGTGTCGGAAACAGAAGTGGCACCGACAGTTCTCTCAAAGGAGCCGTGTTCTGCGCAGACCCCCGCAGCCCCTGTCCAACATGCAGCCAGGTAAAGCTGCAGCCGGGCCTCCCAGCACCCCAGGCCCCTCCCTTTGCAGCCGGGGCACCGCCCACAGCTCTTTAAAAAGCCCGCTGCCTTCCATCCCCACGCTGTCCTGCAGAAGGCTGCAGTCAGGTCTTCTGCCTCCCAGAATCATTTCGCCAGCAGCCCGGCGCCCACCCAGCCCCAACGGGGCCTGTCCTGGGAGGTGCCTGCAGGGCGGCTCTTGTTTTCTTTCCCACTTCTGTGGCCACGTGCATTTGTAAGGGCTCCGGGAGGAGGGGGCTTCCCTTTTCTGTGGGTCTCTTTCAGGTCCTCCTTCCACAGAGCTACACAAGGCCCCACTAATGGCTCTAATTGCCTTGCCGCTACCTGGTGCAGATGCAGCCGCCTTTCCAAACGGAGCTGCTGGGCAGGGCTGTAACTCACACTTCCTGCTTGAATCATGTCTGCCTCTTGCATCAGCCACCAGCCTCTTTTTCATCCAGCATGGGAGGGTGCAGCTGGGGCAGAGCTGCCGTTGATGTAAAGTCACTAAGCCCTGGGGGCTGGGTTCATGAGTGGGATGGGAATGGAGGTGCCCGGGGGGCTCCTCTTTCTCTCCAGAACATGCTGCACCCTTTGTGGGCAGGTTGGCACCTGTACAATTGGAGACAATGGGTGTCATACGGTCCAGTTGCTCCTCTGAGCTGCTCTGACACGCACCTGCCTCACCTGGGACACAGCAGGCTCCCCTGTGAGCCACCCCCGGAGGCGCGGTTCCTGGAAGCAGGGGTGGAGGAGGGCAGGGAGGTTGGGGTGGGGCCCTTTAAGGAGTCAGCCCTGCCCTTTAATCCTCACAGGGACGATGGGAGCCAGGATGGCTGCCGGCGTTTTGAGATAACGCCAGCCATGCAGGGCCTGGAAGGGGGAGCATCACCCAGGCGCCTCACAGAGCACACATATGCAAAGCCACACGGTCCATACCCCAGCAGACACGGGATAGAGGCTTCTCCCCACCAGCTCCCAGTGATGATGCTGCCTGCCTGCAGCCTGGTGTTTGCAGCTGGACTTAGTTGTTAACCAGGGGATACAGCAATGTCTAGAACAGGGGTGTCCAATCTTTTGGCTTTCCTGGGCCACCCTGGAAGAAGAATTGTCTTGGGCCACACATCAAATGCACTAACAATAGCTGATGAGCTAAGAGAAAATCACAAAAAAAATCTCATAATGTTTTAAGCAAGTTTACGAATTTGGGCTGGATGCAGTGGCTCATGCCTATGATCTCAGCACTTTGGGAAGCTGAGGTGGGTGGATCACTGAGGTCAGGAGTTCGAGACCAGCCTGGCCAACATGGTGAAACCCCGTCTCTACTAAAAATACAAAAATTAGCCAGGCGTGGTGGTGCCTGCCTGTAGCCCCAGATACTTGGGAGGCTGAGGCAGGAGAATTTCTTGAACCCAGGAGGCAGAGGTTCCAGTGAGCTGAGATTACGCCACTGCACTCCTGCCTGAGCAACAGAGCAAGACTCCATCTCAAAAAAAAAAAAAAAAGTTTATAAATTTGTGTTGGGCCTCATTGAAAGCTGCACTGGGCCACAGGTCGGACAAACTTGGCGTAAAATATTTTTGGGTTGTCACAATTAACTAAGGGGGAGGTTGCTGCTGGCCTCCAGTTGGTGCAGGCCAGGGATGCTGCTAAGCATCCTGCAATGCACAGGAAACAACCAATTAACCCCACAGTGAAGAATTATCCAGCCCCCAATCCCAGTGACCAAGACTGAAAAACCCGGGCTGGGAGTGACAGTGCTGCCATCAATTGCTTATGTCTGCCACTGGTGCAGACAGGGTGGTGGTGATGCCTGCAATCCTAATCCCACCCGGCAGACTGTTCTGAATGTATAACCCATCTCACCTCCCACTGTTCTCTCTGGGACCTTCACACCTATAGTCTCCTTTGCTCTGTGAGCTCCAGGTTGAGGAGAGGTGCTTGGACCTGGGCCACCGTGTTGCACAACTGCGTAGGTTCTGCAACATTTGGCCTCCTTTGGATTGTTGTTTTCTTGAGGATGGTTTTTATACAGGCTGGGAGTTGAAATCTCAAAGAGCTACAGGGCCCAGACCTAGGAAAGAGATGAGTGAAGTGGGCAGGTGGGAACGATGGTTAAATGCAGAGGCACGCCACAACCAAGGGGCAACAGCCTTCAGCCCCCGCAACTTCCAGGTTCTGAGGATGGTGATCCCCAGATTACTAAATTTTTCATTTTTTTAAAAGGAAGTAAAAAATGTGTTTTTCTTTTTTAAATGTGAAATCGGCCGGGTGCACCTTGACCTCCAAAACTGCTGGGATTACAGGCATGAGCCGTCACACCTGCTCAGGAATCTGTTTTTTAAAAGATTTTAAACAATGTTCTTTATCTTGATAGGGATTCGGGTTGCCAAGTGTATGTGTCTGGCAAAACTCATGAAGTGGTGCCTCGTAGGTAGTTTGCTTCAGTGTATGTGACTGTACACAAAGAAGAAAGAAGGAAGGGGTGGAAGGAAAGGAGAAAGGGAGAAGACCGTAAACCAATGCTGAATAGTAGTTGAAGCCCAACTCCAGTATGATTTCCAGAGGTTTCCCTAACACCCGCTATCCCATAACTCAACCATTTTACCATGTCCTGTGCCACTGGTATTCTTTTTTTTTGAGACAGAATCTCGCTCTGTCACCCAGGCTGGAGTGCAGTGGCACGATTTTGGATCAACCTTGTCAGCGGGGTCCCCGCAGGAGATCTGAGCACAAGTTCCTTCTGGGAGCAGGGAGGTGCATAGGCACCTGGATCATCATTTCCGCTTCTGGGGTGGCAATTCTCCTAGAACCTGTTCACAGCTGTGGCATTCGTGTCCTGGAACTGCTATCATTAGCTTCCACAAACCAGGTGGCTCTAACAACAGACACTGAGGGTCCTGCAATCCTGGAGAACTAAAGTCCAAAATCAAGTTGTCAGCAGGGCCTGCTCCCTCCAGAGGCTCTAGAGGAGGCTCCTTCCTTCCTCTTCCGGCTCCTGGTGGCCCCCAGAGTCCCTTGGTGCCTGGCTGCATCGCTCCAATCCCTGCCTTCCCCCTCACACAGTCTCTCCTCTGTGTCTGTGTCCAAATTTCCCCCTTCTTATAAGGACACCTGGCATTGGGTTCAGGGACGGCCCCTCGGTAAGTATGACTCATCTTAGATAATCACATCCGCAAAGACCCTGTTTCCAAATAGAGTCACATTCACAGATACCGGGGTTAGGACTCGAGCATATTGTAGGCGCAACTCACCCACACAGCTGTAGAGAAGCACAGCCACTCCCAAACCATGGGCAAGGGCAGCAGCGTGCACACTGAGCACTGTTTTGTTTTTTTTTTTCTTTTGAGATAGAGTCTTGCTCTATTGCCCAGGTTGGAGTGCAGTGGCATGATCTCAGCTCACCACAACCTCCGCCTCCTGGGTTCAAGTGATTCTCCCGCCTCAGCTTCCCAAGTAACTGGGACTGCAGGCGCGCACCACTACACCCAGCTAATTTTTGTATTTTTAGTAGAGACGGGGTTTCACTATGTTGGCCAGGCTGATCGCGAACTCCTGACCTCATGATCCACCTGCCTCGGCCTCCCAGTGTGCTGGGATTACAGGCGTGAGCCACTGCGCCCAGCCAGCGCTCTGTTCTTTCTCCAATGGCCCCACTGCAATTCCCTGGACAAGAGAGCCCCTGAAGCAGGCTGTAGGGCTCAGGCCGCGGCACAGAGATGGGCAGAGGGAGCCCAACAGCTGTGAGTGGGAGGGGGCAGCTCTGCCCCACACACCCCTCCCTCAGAAGAGCCAGAAGAGAGAAAATGGTCTCCTCCCACGTGGGGTCTTTGAAGCAGCCCACAGGTGCTGGTGACTCTGGCCGCAGTGTGGTTGCCTGCAGGACTGTCCCCAGGCCCTGGAGACCCACCTTCTCCTCTCAGCCAGCACCCTCGGCTTTGCCCAACCACAGTAAAGCTCCAAATTCCCCAATTCTCTGAGTACTTTGATGCAAAACTGCCAAATGGGGAAGTGATTCTGCTGAGGTGATGAGCACCTGGGGCTGGGACGGAGCAGCATAGAGGGATGGGTGTGATCAGGGGGGCCCCTGCACCCCACTGCAGCCCCAGGTGGACCTTGGATGGCAGCAGAGCCTCTTCTGCTGCAGGAGGAAGTCAGGTCCTTTCACCTAAAACCTGTCATGAGCTCGGGCGGCTCCAGTGCTGGGCGCCGATTAGAAAACAAGCCAGGGAAGGCCAGGTGCAGTGGCTCACGCTTGTAATCCCAACGCTTTGGGAGGCCGAGGTGGGCAGATCACCTGAAGTCAGGAGTTCGAGACCAGCCTGGCCAACATGGTGAAACCCCCGTCTCTACTAAAAATGCAAAAATTAGCCAGGCATGGTAGCACACGCCTGTAGTCTCAGCTACTCAGGAGACTGAGGCAGGAGAATTGCTTAAGCCCGAGAGGCGGAGGTTGCAGTGAGCAGAGATCACACCATTGCACTCCAGCCTGGGCAACAGAGTGAGACTCCATCTCAAAAAAAAAAAAAAAAAAAAAAAGAGGGATTGAGACCCTAACGTAAAACCCAAAACTATCAAAACCCTGGAAGACAACGTAGGCAATACCATCCTGGACCCAGGAACGGGCAGAGATTTCATGAAGACGACGCCAAAAGCAATTGCAACAAAAGCAAAAATTGACAAGTGGGATCTAATTAAACTTAGATCCTGCTGCAAGTACTTCCTCCCGGGCCCAGCTGTTCATTTTCCCCATGTTTTCCCAACTCACTCATCACCTGGTCTCTGCTGCCTCTTGCTTCGAAGGCTCCAATCACACAGCGGCAGCTTATCAATCCGTCTCTCACCCCGATGGATTCTCAGCCCGGAGCGGAGCAGCCCAGGCGGGCATGTGTGCAGGACTCAGAGAAGAGCTCCGTAGGAGGGTTTTGCACAGCAAAAGAAACGATCAACAGAGTAAACAGACAACCTGCAGAATGGGAGAAAATATGTGCAAATTATGCATCTGACAAAGGTCTAAAATGCAGCATCTATAAGGAACTTAAACAAATATAGAAGAAAAAACAACCCCATTTAAAAGTGGGGAAAGGACATGAACAGACACTTTCCAAAAGAAGACATACATGCAGCCAACAAACATAAGAAAAAAAGCTCAATATCACTGTTAGAGAAATGCAAATCAAAACCACAATGAGATACCATCTCACACCAGTCAGAAAGGCTATTATTGTTATTTTTTTTGAGACTGAGTCTTGCTCTGTTGCCAGGCTGCAGTGCAGTGGTGCAGTCTTGGCTCACTGCAACCTCCGCCTCCTAGGTTCAAACGATTCTCCTGCCTCAGCCTCCCAAGTAGCTGGGATTACAGGCATGTGCCACCATGTCAGTGTAATTTTTGTATTTTTTTTTTTGCAGAGATGGGGTTTCACCATGTTGGCCAGGCCGGTCTTGAACTCTTGACCTCTTGATCTGCCCGCCTCGGCCTCCCAAAGTGCTGGGATTACAGGCATGAGCCACCATGCCCAGCCCAGAATTGCCATTATTAAAGTCAGGCTGGGTGCCGTGGCTCACGGCTGTAATCCCAGCACTTAGGGAGGCTAAGGCGGGCGGATCACGAGGTCAAGAGTTCAAGACCAGCCTGGGCCACATGTCGGAACCCCATCTCTACTAAAAATATAAACATCAGCTGGACGTGTTGGTGCACGCCTGTAATCCCAGCCACTCCAAAGGCTGAGCCTCGAGAATTGCTTGAACCAGGGAGGCAGAGGTGGCAGTCAGCCGAGATTGCACCACCGCACTCCAGCCTGGGCGACAGAGCAAGACTCTGTCTAAAAAAAAAAAAAAAGGACAGGGACTGATCACTCACAACAACCCTGACTGCAGCTCCTTTGGGAGCACCGTCTCTGTGTCCAGGGCTTGTCTGCCTGGAGCTTCTCCCGGGAGGCCCGGTGCACGCATGGAAACATTCCTTCCCTTCCCAGGCTCCCCTTTCAAGGATGTAATGGATTTATCATGGATCCATTTGCCAGCTTTTCCACCATGCCAACTGCACGCCAGCTGTGCTGCCGGGGCCCTTACATCCTGGGTCAGGATACGTCCAAGGCCTCATTTCAATACAGAGTTATTTATTTTATTTATTTTATTTTATTTTATTTTTTTGAGATGGAGTCTCACTCTGTCACCCAGGCTGGAGTGCAGTGGCGCGATCTCAGCTCACTGCAAGCTCCACCTCCCAGGTTCATGCCATTCTCCTGCCTCAGCCTCCCAAGTAGCTGGGACTACAGGCGCCCGCCACCACACCCAGCTAATTTTTTGTATTTTTAGTAGAGACGGGGTTTCACCATGTTAGCCAGGATGGTCTCGATCTCCTGACCTCATGATCTGCCCGCCTCAGCCTCCTAAAGTGCTGGGATTACAGGCGTGAGCCGCCGCACCCGGCCCTAGAGAGTTATTTATAAGTGCACAGTGATAATGAATGTTCAGTCACGTCAAACATTACATTGTCTTTACATCTTCTCATAGGGAACGTTGAAACATTTTGCGATAGCTTGAATTCAAACCATTGCACTCACAGCACCGCTACGTGTCTCCAGCCTCACCTGGGGAGTGAGCAAATGCCAGACACCCTCCTACGGAGCTATTCTCTGAACCCTCCACACAGGCTCGGCTGGGCTGCTCCGCTCCGGGCTGAGAGAGTGATTGATAAGCTGCCGCTGTGTGATTGGAGCCTTCGAAGCAAGAGGCAGCAGAGACCAGGTGATGAGTGAGTTGGGAAAACATGGGGAAAATGAACGGATGGGCCAGGGAGGAAGCACTTGCCGCAGGAAGCCACCCCCAGCCCAGGCTGCTGGGGCCTGAGACGCTGAACACAGCTGCTGTTTGCCAAGCATTCTGGTTACACTTTTGTTGTGGGATCTGTAACCTGGGGGCGGTTGCCTGGCTACTGCCAAGACAGGAACATGTGTCCCTGGTGACATCTGGACCTGAGCCATCTCAGTGTGGAAGTCATGGCCAGAGAGGTTTCTGGAACCTGAGACCTTGACTATCACCCTACCCTATCTCTCTTTCTCCTGGCGACCTGGAATTCCAGGTTGCAAAGGGTCTTACAGGTGTCTAACCCAAACCCATGGCCTGCACTAAACTTTGACTCTGCTCTGTGGCCCCCAGCGGCGGCCCCAAGGTCTCCTTCCATCCTCACCCATCCTTGGTTGGTGAACACGAACCCTCTCATAGACCCACAGGGAAAGCCTTGTAGGTCCTGCAGCGGCTGCTCCCAAGACAGTCTTTGGGTTTTCTTGACACTGTTTTCTTCTCCTCCAAAGACATTCCCCCTTAGACTGGGCATGGTGGCTCACACCTGTAATCCCAGCACTTTGGGAGGCCGAGGCGGTGGATCACTTAAGGTCAGCAGTTTGAGACCAGCCTGGCCAACATGGTGAAAACCCTGTCTCTACTAAAAATACAGTAATTAGCTAGGCGTGGTGATGTACGCCTGTATTCCCAGCTACTTGGGAGGTTGAAGCAGGAGAATTGTTTGAACCTGGGAGGTGGAGGTTGCAGTGAGCCAAGATCATGCCATTGCACTCCAGCCTGGGTGACAGAGCAAGACTCTAAAATTAAAAAATTTAAAAAACCCAAAAATGTTGCCCTTTCTTGGGACCTCCTCAAAGTGTGTGCCTGGGATATGAAGATAAAAATAAGACCCAGAGACTTGGGGTGAAGAACCGGAACCTGGCCACATGTCCATTCCCTCCTTGCGTCAGGGAGGGAGAAGAGCTGGCCACGCTTGGAGTTCCCAAGAGTTCTTCAGGTGCCTTTCCCACCCTCCCACCTTGATATCTTTCCTCCTGGGCTTGCCCTTGGCCCCTGAAATTCTATCATCAAAGCTTTATTGCAGGCCAGGTGCGGTGGCTCACGCCTGTAGTCTCAGGACTTTGGGACACCAAGGTGGGTGGATCACCTGAGGTCAGGAGTTCGAGACCAGCCTGGCCAACATGGTGAAACCCCATCTCTACTAAAAATACAAAAATTAGCTGGGCATGGTGGCACACGCCTGTAATCCCAGCTACTTGGGAGACTGAGGCAGGAGAATTGTTTGAACCCGGGAGGTGGAGGCTGCAGTGAGCGGAGATCACTCCACTACACTCCAGCCTAGGCAACAAAGCGAGACTCTGTCTCAAAGAAAAAAAAAACCTTTATTGCTTTCGGTCAAAAGACCCAAAACAGGCCAGCTGAGGTGGTTCACGCCTGTAATCCCTGTGCTTTGGGAGGCTAAGGTGGGAGGACCACTTGAGCCTGGAGTTCAAGACCAGCCTGGGCAGGAGTTCAAGACCAGCCTGGGCAACATAGAGAGACCTTGTCTCAGTAAAAAATTTGAAAATTACGGCCAGGCGCGGTGGCTCACGCCTGTAATCCCAGCACTTTGGGAAGCCGAGGCGGGCGGATCACGAGGTCAGGAGATCGAGACCAGCCTGGTGAACACGGTGAAACCCTGTCTCTACTAAAAATACAAAAAATTAGCCAGGTGCGGTGGTGGGCGCCTGTAGTCCCAGCTACTCGGGAGGTTGAGGCAGGAGAATGGCGTGAACCCGGGAGGCGGAGCTTGCAGTGAGCCGAGATTGCGCCACTGCACTCCAGCCTGGGAGACAGCAAGACTCTGTCTCACAAAAAAAAAAAAAAAAAAAAAAAAAAAGAACAGAAAAGGCTACATGGCTGTGGACATCTCACTGCCTGCCCCCCTCCGCCCTTTTTTTTGAGATGGAGTTTCTCTCTTATTGCCCAGGTTGGAGTGCAGTGGCACCATCTCGGCTCACTGCAACCTCCACCTCCCGGGTTCAAGCAATTCTCATGCCTCAGCCTCCAGGGTAGCTGGGATTACAGGCGGCCACCACCATGCCTGGCTAATTTTTGTATTTTTAGTAGAAACGGGGTTTAGCCATGTTGGCCAGGCTGGTCTCGAACTCCTGACCTCAGGTGATCCACCTGCTTCAGCCTCCCAAAGTGTTAAGATTACAGGTGTGAGCCACTGTGCCCGGCTTGTCTCTTCTTTAGGTTTGGTTTTCTGTGACCCCTATTTTTTTTTTTTTTTTGAGACGGAGTTTCCCTCTTGTTGCCCAGGATGGAATGCAATGGCGCGATCTTGGCTCACCACAACCTCTGCCTCCCGGGTACAAGGAATTATCCTGCCTCAGCCTCCCTAGTAGCTGGGATTACAGGCATGTGCCACCATGCCTGGCTAGTTTTGTATTTTTAGGAGTTTTGTATTTAGTAGTTTTGTATTTTTGTATTTTAGTAGAGGGTTTCTCTGTGTTGGTCAGGCTGGTCTTGAACTCCCGACCTCAGGTGATCCGCCCGCCTCAGTCTCCCAAAGTGCTGGGATTAAGGCATGAGCCACCGCGCCCAGTCTTTTTTTTTTTTTTTTTCCAGACAGAGTCTCGCTCTTGTCGCCCAGGCTGGAGTGCAATGGTGCGATCTCCGCTCACTGCAACATCTGCCTCCTGAGTTCAAGCAATTCTCCTGCCTCAGTCTCCTGAGTAACTGGGATTACAGGCATGTGCCACTGCGCCTGGCTAATTTTTTTATTTTCAGTAGAGACAGGGTTTTGCCACATTAGCCAGGCTGGTCTTGAACTCCTGACCTCAGGTGATCCACCCGCCTCAGCCTCCCAAAGTGCTGGGATTACAGGCGTGAGCCACCACGCCCAGCCTGACCCTCTATTTTAATGCAGACTTTTTAAGTGTGATGTACATGCCCTAAGTGTCCACCGTTTGATGAATTTCACAAAGGGGCCATTGCCGTGTACCCAGCACTAAGGTTGAGAATCAGAGTGAGGCCCCACACAGAAGTCCCTCGGTTAGAACCCTTTTCCGTCATGTGCCACGCAGAAGAGGCCATCCCCCAAAATGCACACCCACCTGGAACTCCAGAATGTGGCCGTGTTTGGAAGCAGGGTCTTTGCAGATGGAATGAGCTAGGATGAGGTCATGCTCATCTTAGTGTGGTAGGTGGGCCCTAAATTCTACGACTAGGCCCTTTTAAGGGGAGGGAGAGGGAGATACACACATGCAGGGGAGAGGTTGCGTGAAGGCCAAGGTTCAGACCAGAATGGTGCAGCCACCCACCAGGGGAGCGCAAGGACCCTCCCCAAGAGCCCTCAGAGGGAGCACAGCCTTGCTGTCACCTTGACCCCAGACATCTGCCTCCAGAACTGGGACAGTGCATTCCTGTTCTCTCAGCCACCCCGTTTGTCCATTTGTGGTGGATGTAACTGCAGCCAGAGGGCACTCACACTGCCCCATGGCCACATAGCTGCTGGCCAACAGAAGGGAGGAACAGCTGTGGGCCCCCTCTGACCAAAGGCAAGCTGTGGGCTCAGCGGACAGCCGCCGGCAGCCACCTGAGGACAGCAAGGCTCAGGGTTCGCACCATCTGGGCCACACCCCTCAACGTCCACTCCAGACCTGGACCAAGCCAGGCAGCCAGCAACTCCCACCCTGAGCAGCTCCTGGAAGGGACAGGAGCTGTGACAGCCACAATAATAACATTCATCGGCTGGGCGTAGTGGCTCATGACTGTAATCCCAGCACTTTGGGAGGCCGAGGCGGGCAGATCACCTGAGGTCAGGCGTTCGAGATCAGCCTTGCCAACATGGTGAAACCGCATCTCTACCAAAAATATAACAATTAGTAGGGCATGGTGGCATGCGCCTGTAATCCCAGCTAATAGGGAGGCTGAGGGATGAGAATCGCTGGAACCCAGGAGTCAAGGGCTGCAGTGAGCTGCAATTGCACCACTGCACTCCATCCTTGGCGACAGCAAGACTCTGTCTCAAGTAAATAAATAAATAAATAAATACAACATTCTTCGCAGGCCACCATTGTTGGAGTTGTCCTAGGTACCCAGCTTCCTGCTCAAAGCTGCAGGCAAAGTGTTGGGGTCATACAGGACTTGCCCCAGAACAGGAAACCCAAGTCAAACTGTGGAAGCTGTGAGGACATCTGTTGGTTTCTGCAACTGGACGTCTGGAGGGAGTGTGAACTTCCGGTGGCATCTGCTTCTCCCTTCCACTCCTGGGGCTCCAGCATGTTGGGCCTCTCTCAGGATGGGCTGGAGCACCGGCAGCTTCAGGCCTCAGGGGCCTTCGGCAACGTCCAGAGGAAGGAAACTGCCTGTTTCAGGAGCCTGTGGCACTAAGAGGAAGCCTTCGGCAGATGCAGCCAGCAGGCTTCCCCACGGACCCCAGAGGCACAGCTGCTCCTGCCGGGAAGGGGTGTAATTTCAACCACGGAGCAGCCACAGCCCTGCAGCAGCTGTGGGCTTGAGCTCCCCAGAAGCGCCTGGGATCAGGAAGGTGCGGTGGCTCCTGGAGTGCTGATGGGTGTGTCAGAGGCATGTGAACCAGAGCAACTCCATCTTGAATAGAGGCTGTAAAATGAGGCTGAGACCTGCTGGGCTGCATCTCCAGGTGATTAAGACATTCTAAGTCATAGGATGAGATAGAAGGTCGGCACAAGACACAGGTCATAAAGACCTTGCAGATAAGACAGGTTGCAATAAAGAAACCAGCCAAAACCCACCAAAACCAAGATGGTGTTGAGAGTGACCTCTGGTCGTCCTCACTGGTACACTCCCACCAGCTCCATGACAGTTTACCAATGCCCTGGCAATGCAGGAAGTTACCCTGTATGGTCTAAAAAGGGGAGGCATGAATAATCCACCCCTTGTTTAGCATATCATCAAGAAATAACCATAAAAATGGGCAACCAGCAGCCCTTGGGGCTGCTCTGTCTATGGAGTAGCCATTCTTTATTCCTTTCCTTTCCTTTTTTTTTTTCGAGACAGAGTTTCGCTTATGTTGCCCAGGCTGGAGTGCAATGGCGTCGTCTAGGCTCGCGGCAACCTCTGCCTCCTGGGTTGGGTATCAGTTTAGACTGTGAAGTCTGGCTGAAGCCAACGGATACAGGACACAACAGTAAGGATGACCCAAAAGTGTAAGGAATAAATATGTCTGCGTTTCCTTTGTTCACTGTCCTCTTGGGGCAAGACTGCTGGCAAGTGTACCCTTTCTGCAGAAAGTAAAAATTGCCTTGCTGAGAGAATTAAATATATGTTCAAGTGCTATTTCTTTATGGCACCAGGGAACAAGCATTTAGCATTTCTAACACGGGTTCAAGTGATTCTCCTACCTCAGCCTCCCCAGTAGCTGGGACTATAGGCACCCACCACCACACCTGGCTAATTTTTGTATTTTTAGTGGAGATGGGGTTTCACCATGCTGGCCAGACTGGTCTCGAACTCCTGACCTCAGGTGATCCGCCTGCCTGGGCTTCCCAAAGTGCTGGGATGACAGGCGTGAGCCCCTGTGCCTGGCCCGATTTATTCCTTTACTTTCCTAACAAACTTGCTCTCACTTTGCAGACTTGGCCTTAATTATTTCTTGCGTGAGATTCAAGGACCCTTATTGGGGTCTGGATCAGGACCCCTTTCTGGTAACAGATGTGCCTGGGGGAGAAGGGGCCAGGAGGAAGGTGATGCAGAGGCCACCTCCACTAACCCTCAACAGCGTACACCACCTCTGCCACTCCCACTTCACAGGCGAGAAAACCAAGGCTTAGTGAGGTGGGGCCAAGTGCTCAGCGGACACAGCTGGAGAGCGGCGGGCCAGGATTCCGCATAAAAAAAGCAGCCCTCTCAGATCCTGGGAGGACAAACAGGAGAGCTCATTCCCTATTCTCCAGCTTCCATCTCAAAGTCTCCAGGAACCCCCAGCAACCAAAATATTCTTGTAAGTGAATAAGGAAAAGCAAAGCCAACAGGTGATTCTCGATGCTCCCGTAGGCCACAGGGAGTGGAGAAGCACCACGCTCCAAGTGCCTGGACAGAGAGGGATCTGCCAACGGGAGCTCGGTCAGAAAGAGGAGGAGGGGGAACCAGGGCAGGGGGCAAAGAAAGAGAGTTCAGTGAGGGGGCAGCGCGTGCCAAGGCCTCAAGGAGTGTCCCGGGCATGGAATGTTCCGGCAACCAAGAGAAGGCCGTGTGGGTTTGAGTGCAGACAAGGGGAAAGCGGCTCAGCACAGCCAGGGAAAGCCAGCCAGAGCGAGGGACAACGGCCCAGGAATGGCTGGGGAGCTGCGGCTCTGTCTGGAAAGCAGTGGGCAGGCGTCACTGGCACCTGCTGCCATCTATGGATTCACCCAAGCCAAGGATGAAGATGGGGAACCAGCAGGCTCAGGACACAACATGGGCCCATCCCTCGTTGACTCCCATTAGCGGACAGCGACCCATGCATGAGCTGCTCTGGGGGACGGCAGCTTCTGGCTCAGGGGCCAGCCTGCGTGTCTCTGCCATGGCGGGTCATAACCTCATCAGCCTCCTTCCTGAAACCCGAATGCCGCACGCCTGCTGAGTTTCTCAGGATCTCACAAATCCTACCCCAGTCCCCAACATCCTGGCCAGCCTGACAGTTACTTCCTGGAGCATCTTCCAGAGTTCCGTCGGGTTTGCTGACCCTGGTTGAGTGATGGCATTTTCTAGCTCTTTCTGTCTGTACCCTAGAATGTAGCTTGTCCAAGCCCAGTGACTTAAGCCCAATCTATTCATTTCACCACTGTCCCCTGGCAGGAGGAATTCCTCTGAAAAGACCCCAGGAGCCTGGCGAGGGGTACGCTGGGGAGGCAGCTGGTGACAGGGCCTGGGCAGAAAGCCTGCTTTTCACTAAGAATTCTTTGAACCTTTTGAATTTTGTACTATTTGCATACACTGCCTATTCAAAAATAAGTAATTAATTGAAACAATGAGATCATTCTCTTTGATACAAAAAGGCAAAACCCTAACCGGAGTCCTGTCGTTCTGCTGTTATCTCTTCCCTGGCTGGAATCTGGTCACCCCAAACTCCCCACGCCCCAGCCTCAGTGTCTCCATCTGTAAACCAAGGCCCAGGCCCTCGGACCTTGGTGGGGGGGGCTCCACTTTGTGAGTCTGACTCGTCAGAGCCTGAAGCTGTGGCCCGGGCCCCTGTCTCCGTCCCACTCGCAGGCTGGTTAAATCCTGGGAGTCAAAACCTCCAGGAGCAGGTTCTGTGGTCTGAGAGTCCAGGACAGCTTGTCACTCAGCAAGACAGCCGGGCCGGGGCCGGGGTGGGGGGGCGCCAACCAGGGCGACCGAGGACACCAAGGTGGGGCCTGTGCGTGAGGTGCCCCCAGGAGTCTCATTGGAAGCTCCAGGAAGGTCACAAGAGGTCCCTCCTCCCAGGTGGCCCCTAAAGAGGCCAGCACACAGTCCATGGAGGAAGAGGCACAGAATCAATGAATCTGGCTTTCAAGGAGCGAATAAACTTAGGCTTGTTGGTGTCTCAAAGGCATCTGGTACGTAAATTGTTCTTGGGGTTCCTACTGGAGGCGTCAGCCCTTAGAGGCTGAGCAGCCAGGGACAACACCCCCGGGTGGCTGGCAGTGCCACCCGTTTCCTGCCAACCCACGACCCGTGGAGACCAGGATCAGCCTCTAGCATCCCTGGGTCAGCAGGAGAGACCCTTGTCCCTCCTCCACCCACACACTGGGGATCCCCATGCCTCCCTCATAGCTTGTGAGGAGCCGGGGGTCCGGGGTCAAAGTCAGATGCCGCGAGCTGGAGAGGAAGCGTCGGCAGACGTCCCCTGGGTGGGGTCCTGGGGTCTGCAGGTCACGTGGAGAAGGCACAGCAAGAACAAGACCGAGGCCAGACGGCAGCGTCAGCGCACGCTCCACAGCGGGCTTCCCGCAGCTCTGCACAGCACGGCGAATTTCCACCTAAGTGTGTCCACGGAGCCTCCACCAGATCAAAGCTGGAGACAGCCCCAGCTTCCCAGACAGCCTGACGACCCTCAAAACTGCATTTAAAAACCACTGTTTCGGTGAGTGGGTGAATCATTCACATGGTTCAAAATTCAAAAGGAACAGAATGATGTCGCCTGGAAATGCGTGTCCTGCCCCATCCCAGGGACTCAGGGTCCTGCACCTGAAACGGCCTTTGCAGAAGTCCTGTCAGTGAGACAATTAGAACACCAAGCTAAGCTAACCCAGCCCCCATCCTGCCCTTCCCTTAATTATTCCTGGGCTATTGGGCCAAGCTAACTTTGGAAGACATTTAGGCTACAGTTTAAATGGTTGATAATAGGCCTTGCCCCAAACCTGCTTTTGTAAAGCTAATGGGAGGTCCCCAGGCTTCCAGGAGGAGGGAACCAGAGACCTTATAAGGCGCAGACACAAAGGATGGTCGGCCATTATCCCGGAGGTTACAAATATGCAACTTCCCCCATTACTCCTGCAAGTAACACCACCGCTGTAGATGGAAGTATCTTCTGAGAGATCTTTCCAGGTTTTTTGCATGTCTGACACCCACAGCTCCACTCAGACCCCATGGCTCCACCTGGACCTACAGCCCTGCCCCTGTGGCCCCACCAGAAGCAATTCGGCTGCAGGAGGAAGGCTTCCACCCCTGTGATTTCATCTCCACCCCAACCAATCAGCAGCAAACATCTGTTACCTGGCCACCCCCACCTAAACCCCTAATCTAATCCGGTTGCGGTGACTCACGCCTGTAATCTCAGCACTTTGGGAGGCTGAGGCGGGCGGATCACAAGGTCAAGAGATCAAGAGTATCCTGGTCAACAAGGTGAAACCCCATCTCTACTAAAAATACAAAAATTAGCCGGGTGTGGTGGCGGGTGCCTGTAGTCTCAGTAACTCGGGAGGCTGAGGCAGGAGAATCGCTTGAACCTGGGAGGCGGAGGTTGAGGTGAGCCGAGATCATGCCACTGCACTCCAGCCTGGGTGACACAGTGAGATCCGTCTCAAAAAAAATAAAGAAATAAATAATAAAAAATTGTCACAAGGCTGGCCATGCCACAAGGGAGATGGAATTATTACTCAAATCAACCTCCCCGAAGGCATGGAGGTTAGGGGATTTTCAAAAACTAAATTTCTCCCAAAGCTAGCTTGGCCCATGCCCAGGAATGAAGGAAGCCAGCCAGCCTGCCTGTGAGGTGAGGAGCAAGATGGAGGCAGCCATGTCAGATTTCTCTTCCTGTCATAATTTTGCAAAGGCGGTTTCAGGACAGGGCAGGAAGGGTCTGTAACCAGCAGGTGCTCGACAATGAAAAAAGGAGAGTAAGGCCACGCACAGCATCTCCACATCTAAAGTCCCGAGGAGGGGTGTCCTGCAGCAGGGGCAGAGGGAGAGACCACCAGGGGCCCTAGAAGGGGCGGTGCCTCGTGCAGCTCAGCAAGGAATCCATCTTCATCTCCACAGCGTGGAACTCAGCCAGTCCTGGAAAGCCCTCCCGTGTGTTCTGGAAACAGCTCACTGCAAACAGCCCCCTTCCCACAGGACTGAGATGAGACTCGCGGCTGCCGGGTCCGCCTAGGAGAAGGCCAGATCATGGCCTCATCAGTGATTCCCTGAGCTGTTTTGTTCCCACAGAAGCAGCAGAACAAAATGCTTGTTTAAAAAAACAACAAAAAAAGCTTGTTCAGCTTCTCTGCCTTCCCCAAACCCTGAAATGGGAGACCCCCCAGCCTAGTTCCCCCTGGGTCAGCCTGTAACCCCACCTTAGCCCCTGAGACTGGGCTGGCCAGGGGGGACCTGCTGTATCTGCTGCCCCTCGGGCCCCCTCACGCCACTCCCCCACCGATTCTTTCCAGCCCTGCTCCCTCTCTCCGTCAAAGAAAACCCCTTTCCCTGGCTCTGGAGGCCCAAGTTGGAGTGGTATGTACCCCTACTGTGAGGCGCTCCCCCAAGCCCTGCAATAATCCTTTTGGAATAAAGTTCCCCTTACTAAATCCGGATTTGTTTTTTATTTGACAATTTCTTCTCTGTGGAATTCTCAGCTCAACTCAAAGGACGGAGCCAAGCTTAGAAATAAAACAGGAGCAGCGTCAACAGAAGATGTCAGGAGTGGGGGCCTCGTTTCTGCGTGGTGAATTCTGAGACCAGGGCACACTGTCCCAAGAGGGCAGTAGACGCTGGGGAAAGTGTCACGGCCGCTGAAGGAGAGGGAGGGGGCCAGTGGAGGATCCAGGCTCCTTCTGGCCCCTGGCTGCCTAAAGATGAAGCGTCGCCCTGGCAGTGTTTGAAACATGGTCCTTAAGGAGTGAAATCGGCGCGGTGAGTTGTGCAGGAGAACGTGGCGAAACCTCCCTGGAGACGAAGAGCCCCAGAGCCTGCAACCTCTACGGGGGAGTCTGGGTCCAAGCCCACCGTGTCCTCACCCAGACCTGCCCACGCCTCTCTCCCAGCTGTCAGGAGTTGTCAAGGGGATTAAGTGGATTCTCTTTGCCGTTCATGGGAACGGCAGCGGGATTAACTGGGGCCTCCTACCGAGGAGGGGGTGGGCTCGGGTTAGCCCAGACGACACTCAGAGAGCTTGGAGGGGCGGTGACCAAAGAAGTAGGTCACAGCCAGATACCAAGGCCTTGACTTTGGGGTCTCATTTTAGGGGTAAGAACCCTCCCTTGGCTCGGGGTGAGGCTAGGGCCACACACCCATTCCCCAGCCAGCCTTTGCAGAGGTCAATGAGAAAGAGGCAAATTCTGGAACCTTTCCTCACCCTTTTTGACCCAGAGAGGATTTAATCTGGAATGAAGCTGGTTGAGACTAGTTTTGTGAGCGATCTGTCCACCTGGGGTGCCAGCGTGTTTTACAAGGCTGGCTTTCATGGTGCAGTTGAGTTCCCACTTGCAGAACGTACTCACCCTGTGGCTATAAGGCAAAAGGCTGAGTCTTGTAGGCACTGGACCCCGAGCAGTGAACAGGTCAGTGCAGGGCCTGTTTGTTTGGTGTGGCTGCACATGCGCGAGAAACAGGAATGCAGGCGTTTCTGGCTGGAGGGAGAAGGTTGGATGAGTGTAACAGCACCTTCGGGGTGAGGGTTTGCATTTCCGCTGGAGACGAGGCCAGGTGTCTTGCACTCAGGTTAGGCTGTGAGGAATTGAGGCCAGGCCCAGAAGGAGTGTGGGATGGAAGGGAGGGGCCGTCATGTGGATGGTGGGCCAGGTGTCCAGGCCCGCCAGGTGCCCAGGTTGGAGAACCCGGATTCTCCATGTGTGCGGGTCCTCCAGGTGCCCACGTCCTCCAGGTGCCCGGGCCATCCGGGTGCACAGGTTTGTGAGATGCTCCCATTGTGTGCTTCCTACCGTTTTGCATCCAATGCACACGGATGCACTCCCACCTCTCGGCTCCCCTGGATCACCCCAGGCAGGTGAAGGAAGGAATGTTTTGGAGCCCTGTTTTCTCCTCCCTGAGACAGGGTGGCACCCGGCCTCCTCCTCTGGCTCCTGCAGGCTCAGTTCACTTTCCCACGCTGGATCCCTTCAGGCCAAGCCTCGGGGAGCACAGAACCATGGGACAGCGGGGATCCAGGACCACCAGAAATCCGGCTGGAGGAGCTTCAGGGTGACCCCTCCTCCCCTGTGCCTCAGAGCAGATGCTCCTAGAATGCTCCTCCTTAGAGCAAGTGAATTAGCATTCCCACCAAGGCTGCCCAGAAAGGGGTAGGGGCAGGGTGTGTGGGGCCCAGCATGGGCACCGAGCCTTCGTCATCTGTGGTCTCAGTGGCAGGCGGGCAGTGCCAGAAGCCCCATCTCCATCCACTGTCTCTCCTCTGTGCTCTCCCAAGGCGTGGCCCCCCGCCCCCTCCCACCATCTCACCATCTCTGCAGGGTTTCTGCTCAAGACCAAGGACTTACAGGCTCTTTAGAGGCCAGAGAGGCATCCTGTGTTTGGGACAGTTGGCGGGGACCCAGCCCAGGTGGGGAGTGACCAGAGGACACCCAGGCAGAGCCACTGCTCCCTCGGGGACTCCTGGGCCCCCTGCTCTTCCCAGGTGGGGAGTGAACAGAGGATTCCCAGGCAGAGCCACTGTTGCCTCTGGGGCTCCTGCACCCCTGCTCTGTCCAGATGTTGGCTTCCCACCCTGCCCGGGCTGGGACCCCTGTTCACCTCCCTCCGCTATTCCCGCAGCCTGTGAAGCCCATGCCCCGCGGTGGTTTTGACTGACTCCAGGGCAGGGTTGCCTCCTCCTGTCCCAGGTGTGCAGCTCGCACGCACACAGCCGGCAAACACAGCGTGGTGAGCTCAGGAGGATTGTCTAGGATGCAGGAGTCACAGGAAGGGGTCCCAGCCTGCAGCCCACCCTCTTCTGCATCCCCCTCTTCCCACCACCGCCTTCTCCTCCTCCCTCTGCTTTCCTCTGTCCTCCATCCTCCTCTGCACAGGAAGCCTCTCCAAGCCTGAAGGCAGAGTTGCTGGAGCTGTTGCTTGATTAGGGCCATGGCCCCCATCCCCTGGCCAGGGGAATTCTCTCTCCTCTCCCCCTTTTTCCTCCCCACTTCCCTCTTCCCTCCCTGTTCTCTCCCTCTGAGCTGGGTTAGGCTGATGGGCTCCGAGCACAGAGGCAGAAGCATATTCATTCCGGTCCTCTCAGGGGCCAAGACCCTTTTACATCAGAGCTGGAGAACGCAGCCACCCGTGGGCTAGAGGAGGGGCCGGGGCGCCCCAGAACTGAGGCCCCCGCTTTCCAGGCCAATGCCCTCCTTCCTTCTGTTTCCCACCCTTTCCCACCCTGGGGGTTTAATGTGCGTCTCCATGCGCTTCTATCCGCAGTTCCCAGCAGGTCATAAGAGCTGTCCCGGAGTTCTGTCCAGTGGGACCTCATGGGGAGACGGGGTTCCAGCAAGGAGCTCTGAAGGAGAGCGAGGTAGCAAGAAATGGCGGGCCATGGGGAGACCTGGGCTTTCTGCAATGAGAGGGTGGTGAGAGGATTGGTCACTGGTTCCTTTAGGAAGCCCTGCTCTCTTGGGGAGGGCGCACCTGACAGGTGGCTTCATTCGAATGTGTTTGGGGCTCCCGCCCCAACAAACGCTCCCCCCTCATCCTCTCTCTGGGGGAGAGGGAGCTGCCACACACCATTCGTTTATGCCCGCCATCTCCCACGGTGCTCAAGGCATCGAAGCGCCAGTTGGAGGGAGGGCAGAGCTTGCTGGGTCCACCCGGGATGAGGCCAGGACGCACACAGCCCCTTTCTTGGCCTCATCAATGATTCTCTGAGCTGTTTTTATCCCCACAGATCCATCAGAACAAAATGCCTGTTGACTAGACTTGAGTTCAGCTCCTCTCCCTCCCGTAGGCCCTTAACCTGGACCCCCTCAGCCTGGGCTAGCCGGTGACTCCCCACCCCCTGAGACAGCGCTGGCCGGGGGAAGCTGATTTGTTGTCCCTGAGGCCACCCACCCCACCCCCGACACAAGAACAAAGAACAAGGTTGAATTCTTTCCAGCCTTGTTCACATCCCCCATAAAAGAAAACCTTTGGCCGGGCACTGTGGCTCACTGCTGGAATCCCAGCACTTGGGGAGGCTGAGGCTGGCAGGTCACTTGGGGCCAGGAGTTCAAGACCGGCCTGGCCAACATGGTGAAACCCCATCTCTACTAAAAATAAAAATTAAAAAAAGTAGCCAGGCATAGTGGTAAGTGCCCGTAATCCCAGCTACTCTGGAGGCTGAGGCAGGAGAATCACTTGAGCCCGGGTGGCGGAGGTTGCAGTGAGCTGAGATCACACCATTGCACTCCAGCTTGGGTGACAGAGTGAGACTCCATCTCAATTAAAAAAAAAAAAAAAAAAAAAAAGGTCGGGCGCGGTGGCTCATGCCTGTAATCCCAGCACTTTGGGAGGCCGAGGTGGGCGGATCACGAGGTCAAGAGATGGAGACCACCCTGGCTAACACAGTGAAACCCCGTCTCTACTGAAAATACAAAAACAAAATTAGCCTGGCATGGTGGCAGGTGCCTGTAGTCCCAGCTACTCGGGAGGCTGAGGCAGGAGAATGGCGTGAACCCTGGAGGCAGAGCTTGCAGTGAGCCAAGATTGTGCCACTGCACTCCAGCCTGGGTGGCAAAGCAAGACTCCATCTCAAAAAAAAAAAAAAAAAGTCTGGATTGGCCGGGTGCTGTGGCTCACACCTGTAGTCCCAGCACTTTGGGAACCCCCCAGGCAGGCAGATCACTTAAGCCCAGGAGTTTGAGACCAGCCTGCCTGGGCAACATAGCAAGACCCCATCTCTACAAAAAGTTAAAAAAAAATTAGCCAGGTGTGGCAGTGCACACCTGTAGTCTCAGCTACTCAGGAGGCTGAGGCAGGAGGATCACTTGACCCTGGGAGGTCGAGGCTGCAGTGAGCTGAGATTGCACCACTGCACTCCAGCCTGGGTGACAGAGTGAGACCCTGTCTCAAAGAAAAAAAAAAAGTCTGGGTTGGGCTTTGATTTTGACATTCCCCTACCTGTGTCCACCTCCATTGACAGGGCTGGACATTGGCCCCTGCAGTGGCCTGGCCGGTCTCTGAGCACCTGTAACTGCTGCAGCCCAGAAGGGAGCACCTCCCACCTTCCCGCAGACCTGCGCCCCACCCAAGGGGCCCGGCCGCCGCTCACTCGGGGCCCCCGAGCTGAGATGGGGTGCTGGCTTCATTTTTTTTCACCTCTTCCACAAATACTGACCAAGGCTTTTGTTCAACCAGACCCTGGAACTGGGGGACCCGGTGGGGGACAGGGCAGATGACCTGTCTTCAGGAACCTTCCCGGGGTGGGGGTGCACCCATGGGTGACTGCAAGAACGCTAACACCAGCACTGCGGGTGCAGACCGTGCTCTGGGGGAGACGGGCTGGGTCAGGGCAGGCGTCTGACCATGAAGGGTGGCCTGGAGGGAGAGTGATCCAGGCTAAGTGGAAGGCAGTGGAAAGCCCCGGGATGGGGGCGGGGGGGGGGTGAGGGGCAGAGCTTCGGGGACTCCAGGGGCCCAGCCTGACTGGAAAAGGGAGATTGGGCAGGGCCAGGCCTGGTGGGGCTGCAGCTCTGTGGCGCGTCTGCATTTCTCTTCAAGGGCAGGAGGAGCTTTTCTGACTGGTGTTCGGCAGGGGATTGAGGGATGAAGAACAAATCAGGGTTTTTAAAGGAGTTGACTTGAAAAGGTTATTGCAGGCCGAGTGCGGTGGCTCACGCTTGTCATCCTAGCAGTTTGGGAGGCCTGTAATCCCAGCTACTCAAGAGGCTGAGGCAGGAGAATTGCTTGAACCTGGGAGGCAAAGGTTGGAGTGAGCCGAGATCATACCACTGCACTCCAGCCTGGGTGAGAGTGAGACTCCGTCTCAAAAAAAAAAAAAAAAGGTTATTGCAGCACCGAGGACTATCGCAATGGGGGATCTCTGCTCCCACCACAGGGTCTACAAGGAGCTCCAGGGTTAGGCAAAGGCTTTTTGTTTTTTTTGAGACGGAGTTTCGCTCTTGTTGCCCAGGCTGGAGTGCAATGGTGCGATCTCTGCTAACTGCAACCTCCACCTCCTGGGTTCAAGCGATTCTCCTGCCCCAGTCTCCCAAGTAGCTGGGATTACAGATGCCCGCCACCATGCCTGGCTAATTTTTGTATTTTTAGTTGAGAAGGGGTTTCACCATGTTGGTCAGGCTGCTCTCGAACTCCTGACCTTAGGTGATCTGCCCGCCTTGGCCTCCCAAAGTGCTGGGATTACAGGTGTGAGCCACTGCACCCAGCCTGGGTTTTTTATTTTATGGGGGTGTGAACAAGGCTAGAATCTGTGTGGGGAGTTGGACGCGGGGCCTGAGGGGCGGTAGATAGAGGGGGTTCCCCGGGCCAGCCTGGTCTCAGGGAGTGGGAAGTCACAGGCTGGCCCAGGCTGAGGGGGTCCAGGTCCTGGGCCTAGGGGAGGGAGAGCAGCCGAGCTGGGTTTGGTCAGCAAGCATTTTGTTCTGATGGATCTCTGCCGGTCATCGGCGAGGTCAAGGGGACTCAGGGCCTGGGCTGGGCCTTGCCCTAGGTAGACCCGGGGCGGGGGCATCTCTGAGTCTCCCCTCAAGTCACACGGGAAGAGGTTTCTCTGCACAAGCAGAACACAGGGGTCAGGGGTTTCTTAACCTTTACTGTTTCCAGGAGCCCAAGGCTCTTTGAGCTCCATGTTGGCACCAAGCATCTCGAAGGAGCCAGCTGGGCTGGGGGCCAGGCGGGATGGCAGCCACTGAAATGCCACCTGGGAGGGCCGCCGAGGCTGAGGCTGTTCACCACGCTGGTGGCAGCACCTGCAGGGCTGGCTCACCTGTGGCTCCCAGCCCCACCCTTGGATATCACTCAGCAGGCCCCCAGGTAGTCCCCAGATGCTGGTGCAGGTGTGTTGGGGCCTGTCTCACTGGTGACCTCACAAGGCCAGTGTCAGGGGGTGGGGCAGCCTGTGAGTTCTCTCCTTCCTGTCCCTCGACAAGCCCACCATAACGGTCAAGTCCGCAAAGGGGTACACATCTGCCGCAGGGCCATCCAAGGTCCCCAGCTCCAAAAATTGCTTTCCAAATTCCAGCTCCCTTAGAGGGCAGCCAGTTCTCAATCGTGAGGGGGTGAGCTATTGGATTAATTTGCCTTTGAACAGCACTGAGAGGCCTGGGCCTCAACTTCCCAGCAGTGAAGACATTACTACAGTGCACCCGAATCCTTCCAGAACCCATGGGAGGTGGGTGGGCCCTTCCTGCCTGGGTGGTCAGAGTGGGGGGCTCACACAGATCCTGAGCCAGGGCTCCAGGTGACCCCAGTTGCTGCAAAGGTTCCCAGCTGCACCCCAGAATGCCCTGGTCCATCACTGGGCAAGGTCTTCCTAAAGAAAGGGCTGCGGGGAGGGGGGGCCCAGCCTACTAGGGAAAAGCCGCCCAACCCCCAGTCCCAGGAGACCTGCAGCCAGGAGGCCTCTTTGCTAATACCCTGTGGAGCCGACTGCTCACTCCCGTGACTTTGTATTTCTGGAGCCCTCCCGGCTCCTCCGGGGACTTGGTGGCTCCAGGATAAGACTCAGACTATGGGGCCCACTCAGGGCCTGTCCCCCACCTCCCGTTCAGCTGGGACTGCGTGAGTCCTGCAGATAGGAGCAGCCTTCACTGGATCCAGGACGGAGCCCTATGGTTGCCTTCCCACCCCGTGCTGGGAGGTGGATGAGGGGCTCATGCTCTGAGCCCCGGACTCGCCCCCTTAACTGAGAGGCTCGGGAGTGTCCTGGGAACACAGAATCAGTGCCGCTTCCTCTCCTGTTCTGATCCCAGGCTGGAGAAAGGCTTCCTTCCTGACCTCCCAGGAGCTGGAGCCCTGCATCCTCTCAGCGGGTGACCCCCAAACCCCTCCCAACTTCACCCCTGCAGCTCCCTGGTACTGGAACCTTCCCCCTCCTCCCCGGTGGTCTCCACCTAAACATCCCTGCACAGGATGCCTGCCCCCTACTCCCGAGGCAGATCCGATATCTTGGCTCAGCCCCCCCACCCTCGAGGGGTGCGTGCTCACATGTGTGCAACCCGCCCATGGCTCACCCCCACCCAGCGGCCTCAGTGGGCTGTCGGTGAATGAATGAATGAATGTGTGAAGGTGGGAAGGAATGAGGTGGCCAAGAGGAGGCCAGGAACATTCCTATACACAGAACTTGGTGCAGAAGAAAAGAACACAGAACATCAGCGGTAGGATGATTGAGTGTTTCTTTAAAAATAAAAACCCCACAAAAAAGCCAGAACACCCTACCCAACCCAGCCCAGTGTAACAGGTTAGCCATTAACACAGAATAAAAAAGGTCCCAGCCACACACGTCATTACTCGGCAGAGGGTGTCCAGCCTGGTCGGCCGACGTCACAGTGGATGGCCCTGCGTGGCTGGGACACAGACAGGGAGCAGGCATGGCACCTGCGCCACGCAGAGCAGCAAGGCTGAGCATGACCACTGGAAATAAATAAACATGGTGCCGACAGCATCTTTAAATTAGTAAGACGTTAGCACAAAACAAAAAAGCACAACGACTGAAAATGCACTTGCTTGTTTTGGTGGGGTGTGCTTGAGAACACCTGAAGCCCACAAGTGGAAACCGTTGGGGACGTTTGTCAGTGGAGTGTGGAGAAAAAGGGACGGAAAAGTCAAGTCTTCTGAGACAGTCCCCTGCGGTGGCCCTGGTCCCTGTGGAATTCCAGCACAGCAGGAGGGGGAGGGGGAAGCAGGCCTCAGTCAGCACCGCGGGACACGGCCCCTACCTTCTGAAGTGGGGTCCCCAGGCTGGAGTGGGGCACACAGCACCAAGGATCACAGACTGGACCCCCCACCAACCTTCTGCGCAGGAGTTCCCACCCCAGCCCAGACGAGACCTGCGCAGTGTGAAGAGGGACCCCAGCAGCCCCAGCCATTTCACTAGCAGCTACTTTCCACAACAGACGCTGGCAGCCCCCATGCTCGCCCACAGCCGCAGCAGCCAACAGGCAAGCGCGTGCCGTCGAGAGGCCGCCGGCTCGCTGTATCCTTGAGGCATGTCCACCTCCCAGAGCAGGAGGTTGGAACAGAACGGCATCCTGAGGACCCCTAGCCGAGGCGGGAAAGTAAGAGGCTGACGTCGTGCATGGGCCCTGCCGGCCCCAGTGGGAAGCAGTGGTGCGTGCCTCCAGGGAGCACTTCTCCTGGACCCGGGGCCGTGGCTGCCTACGATGTCCACTGCCTCCTGGATTCACACAGCAATGCACCAGGCAGGTGGGGCACCAGCTGCTGTCCTTATTTGCAGCCAAGAGAACAGGCCCAGAGGGAAAAGGTCTTGCCCAACACAGTCAGTCCACCTGCCTGCTGGTGGTCCTCGGCCTCCAGACCGTGGGCTGTCCCTTGGACGAGTGGAATTCGGCCCCAGGAAGGATGCAGGTCCTATGAGCAGACGCTGTGAAGTCTGTCCATGTGCGTGGGAAGCAACGGGGCAGGGGTGAATAAAGGTCTTCATTCCTCAAGCAAGAGAGACGGACATCTGTTCCTGAGTCCCCAAACTGTTCATCAGGTTTCTCCGGGCCCATTGGATGGTGAGGGGGTCCCGGTGCCCAGGCAGGGGCGGCAGGCTCCACTGGGCACTTGCTGAGAGCTTGCGGCTTGAGCAGCCGCTGGTCAGTGAAGGCGTTTCCAACCGGTGGCTCCCGGCTTGGGACACTCAGGGCTGTGCCACAGGCCAGCTCCTCCAGCCACAGCTGAGCACTGGAGTGACGCTGGACCACTTGGCTCCACCTCTGGCTGGGGAGAAGGGAAGCCCGGGGCCTGAGAAGGCAGAGCCCCCCGAGCTCAGGAGGGGTCCTGCGGGGTCTTCTTGTTCTGGGGGTCCCTGGCTGCTGCCATGGAGGCAGCGACAGCTCAGGAAAGTGGGCCGCATTGGCCAGGCCTCGGCTGCCTCCCATAGCGAAAAAAATTCACGGGAACAACAGAAACAAGGGGTGCGCTAGTTCCCTCTCTGCAGGAGGGTGGGGACTGGGTGAGAGCCCAGGGGCCTCCAAACGCAGGCGGCAGAGACGTGAGCAGTGCTTGGCTCTGTCTCCTAGACAACGGGCATCAGGACCAGGACAGGACATGAGGGTGACAGGGAGAGTGGGGAGGTGCCTAGGCCGGGAGTGGGAACCCAGCACCGGCCAGAAGGGGCTGCCGGGCAGTACAGAGGCCAATGCATTAGAGGCTGAGGGTAGCTGCAACCTCTGGGGCAGGGGACACTGCTGTGTGGAGCCCAGGGTGGGCGCCCACATGGGTGCCTGGCCGCGGTGTGTCTGCCTTTCTTGTTTCTGTTTCTAGAAGACTGAAGGACAGGGCTTTGTCTGCATGAACCAGAACTCAGCCTCCAAAACTGGACACAGAAATAGCCAAGAGGCCACACTGCCCAGAGGCCAGGCCTGGTGAGCTAGGGGAGATGCCGGCACCCCCCCACCCTGGGGCTGTTCCCTGGCTCAGGATGGTGTCTCGGGGCTAGGATTATGGTCAGGAGTCCAACGGGGCCTCAAGCACCTCCTGGGAGGAATCACCCACCTTGCCCAGATCCCCCACCCCCTCCCAGTGCCACCCTACGGCTGAGTTTCCACTCTGCAAACCCTAAGGCAGAGACATAAGCCCACAGGGTTGGTTTTCACGAATGTCACAAGCCCATGTGTCTGGGCAGCTGTCCGGCTTCAGTGCAAGTCTGTGGTAGCAATGAGGTTCCAAGTCTCAGTAGCTCTGTTCGCCCAGGGTCTGGGCCCTTGGGGCAGGAGAAAGGAAGGCTCCTGCCCTCCCCCAGCTCCTTAAAAAATCATCTTAGTGGTGTCAAGTTGACCCAAAATTTAAGTTAAAAAAAATATATATATATAAGTAAACAAAGGAGGGAAGGGGAAAAGGGCCCAAGGAGACCAAAAGCTGCTCCTGGGCAGGAGCACAGGCACACCTGGGTCCCTGGCCCTCAGTTGAGGGATGAGATTCGTACCAGAGTTTTCACAGCAGCCTCCACTGCCCGACCTGGGAGGGACGGTGAGGGACTGGGATGGGCAGCTGAGCTGTGGGTTGCGGGGAACCGGAGTGGGTTCGAGGAGGTGATCTACTTTAACTGGCCTCTGCGCATGCTCCTCCGGCAGCCACTCGGCCTCCTGGCTATGTCTCCTGGGGGACCACCTGCATGAGCTTCTGACACAGGACGGTCGTGGAGACTGTCAGGAGAGAAGACAGCTGTGTTAGCCTGGGGGCTGGGTAGGCACCTGTGGGACACGGGGGCGTGAGCTGGGGCTCCCCCAGCCCTGCTGTCACCAAACCCAGCGCCGCTGCCCAGCGCTGGGATTTTAAGGAACCTTCCCTTGTGTACTTGTGCATGTGGGTGCCGGGTGCCTGAGGCGCTGTCTTCTACTGAAATGCGGAAGTGCCACATCCCACTCGGCCCACCCCTCGCCCGCTTCAGAACCCTGGGGAGGCGGAGTGCGGCCCCTGGGGCACACGAACCAGGCCCTGGTGTCTCAGCAAAGTGCAACGGGGGGATGATAGGCCTTCCTGCAGGTCCACACCCGGGCCACCACCTGGACACATGCCTGGACTGTTCACAGCAGGCAGGGCCGGAGGGGCCAATCTGCTAACGGGTCCTCGGAAGACCTGTCGCGCCTGGGACTGTCTACAGACATCGCTCTGCGGAGGGGGACTGCTTTCAGGATAGAGACGGGGGTTTGCTTTAAGCTCTTGGTGTCCTGAATGACAGTTAATGCAGATCCCACTGCAAAGCTTGAGGCAAATGTTCTACCATGACCCTGGCGGTGATCAGAGTGTGGGGTAGGGGTGGGGGGTCTCCCTGCCTGTGTTGCTGCCATCCCAGGAATTCTCCAAGCCACCCAGTGACATGGGGATCAGCATGTAGGCCCGCAAGCACCCCGGCCTTTTTCTAGGAGCCTGGCCACATTTGCAGGCGCTGAGGACGGGGTCCTGAGCTTGGTGGCAAAGCACCCCTGGGCCTGCCGCTGCACAGAGGGCCGGGGGGCGGGTTTCTCCTTCTGCCTTTTTTTTTTTTGAGAAGAGTCTCGCTCTGTCGCCCAGGCTGGAGTGCAATGGTGCGATCTCGGCTCACTGCAACCTCCGTCGCCCGGGTTCAAGTGATTCTCCTGCCTCAGCCTCCTGAGTAGCTGGGATTACAGGTGTGTGCCACTACACCCAGCTGATCTGTGTATTTTTAGTAGAGACAGAGTTTCACCATGTTGGCCAGGCTGCTCTTGAACTCCTGACCTCAAGTGATCCGCCTGCCTCTGCCTCTTTCTGCCTTTCTGGGTAAGTCTGCTGTGTCCGCTGGTGGCAGCCAGCAGGATTTTGTTACTTGGCAGCAGTAGCCTGGTTTTCCAGAATCCCTCGTCCTGAGAGATTAGCTGGTGCTGCGCTGAGTGTCTTATCCCTGAACCATGTGGGCTGCGTGTCACTAGCGGACACTGCAGTGACCTGAACCCTCCTGCCACCCAACACGCTTGGCCCCATGTGGGTGGAGACGGCCGACGCCTCTCAACTCCCTTCGCTGCCCAGGGCAGAGGGTACCACGGGCTGTGGGCCAGCGAGATACTCACAGATGCCCTGGAGGAGCCACTTGGGCTTGTTTTTCCACCAGACCCCAAAGAAGTAGACGGGCAGCCCGCTGAGGATGATGGTGAAGCCGATGCCACACTCCACGGGTGTCTTCCAGAAGGAGACGGCGATCAGGAAGAGGCAGGCCAGGATGAAGAACACAGGCAGGGCCAGGTTCACCTGGGGCAGAGGACAGGGCCTGGGTGAGCCCTCTCCTGTCCAGCCTCCCTCCCCCATGCCCCGAGGTTCCTCAGCCCTCCTGGGCCCTCCACACCCACGGCTGCTGACTTCCAGGTCACCAGGATGCGATCTGCACTCCATCTGCCTCACACACCGGGCTGTCCCGCCCTCGACTCTGCATACAGTGCTGGGCATGTTGCCAGGGGCTCAGGCGGCTTATCATGAGGGATGGAAGGAGCCAGCTTCGTCTCCCGAGGCCTCCCACGGGCAGGGAAGGCCACGGCTCCATTCCCACATCACAGGCCTGGAAACCCTGAGCCGCCAGGACGCACAGGGGCCTGATGCTTCCAGTAGACAGTGGCCACCCACTAATAAGCCAGGAGACCACCCTCTTGGAGACACCGCTGTGGACAGCGCTGAGCAAAAGCCCATCCCTGAAGCTGCAGCCTAAACTGTCACCTTCATCAGATGAGCTCCACCCGGCACAGAAGCCAGGCAGGGCTGCAAGGAGCCTGCAGGCCCAGCCCGCCACCCGTGGCTCGGCACGGCTGGGGGATTGACTCAGCTGTCCTGAATCCATACTTGGACAGGGCACCCTGGGAGATGCAGGGCTGACCACGGGTCCCAGCCCATCAGTGCAGGCTGCATGACTGCCCTGTCCCCAGGGAACAGACGCCAACCCGTGCCCAGGCTCACAACAGTGGGTAGAGCCTACCCCATGCCCAGGTCCCCATGGGGCCTGAGCCCCCGCTGTGCCCAGTGACTGCCCTGTGCCCTAGGCACTGCTCCAGGCTGGCACAGCAGGCACAAGCTGGTGCCCATGTAGGGTGGCTCCTCCTTGCCCTCTGCAGCCTTCTCTTGGGGCAGCATCTGGGTTCTTGTGCTGACTGTATTTTAAAGCCCCTGTTTTTTTTTTTGTTTGTTTGTTTGAGATGGAGTCTCACTCTGTCGTCCAGGCTGGAGTACAGTGGTGTGATCTCGGCCTCCCAGGTTCATGCTATTCTCCTGCCTCCGCCTCCCGAGTAGCTGCAACTACAGGCGCCCGCCACCACGCCCAGCTAATTTTTTTGTATTTTTAGTAGAGACAGGGTTTCACCGTGTTAGCCAGGATGGTCTCTATCTCCTGACTTTGTGATCTGCCCGCCTCGGCCTCCCAAAGTGCTGGGATTACAGGCGTGAGCCACCGCGCCCAGCCTAAAGCCCGTTCAACAGCATTCACAGGCACCCCTGGGGCCCCAGGATTCGGGAACACAGAGGGAGAGATGGTCCGGGCAGGGAAGCAGGGGCTACTGTGACAGCCATAGGCCAGCTGAGTGACAAAAGCTGCTGGCTAGCAGCCACCAGGGGCTCTGGCCTCTTGTTCTGTGTCAGGGCCAGGGCGGTGGGACTTGCTGGGCTCCAGGCAAGAGCATGGCCTCTGCTGGACGGCCCCATTTCTGGAGAAGGCAGCCCACGGATAACAGCTGCCCCTCTGAATGAGCCGCTGGGGACGGGGAGAGTCCAGGAGAGTCCAGCTGGGCCCAGGCGCTCCTCGGGCCGGGTTCCCTGCATTCCTCCTGCCAGCACAGCCCCGACAGCCCTTTGAATGCTGCGCCAGGCCCGGCTCTGCCCCACCCCTGCTGGGGCTCACCACCGCCCACCTATGACTGCAGTGTCCTTATCTGCTTCCCTCCACCCAACGGAGCACAAGCTCTGTGCCATCTGCTGTCCTTTGAGGAACCCCAGCTCCTGCAGTCACACTTGGCACCCTCGTAGCTGGTGGTCAAGTCATCACTGGAATTAGTTGACCCCCGTGTCTGCTGTAAAAGCATGGGCACACACGGCCTCGCACCCCTCCCACCGGGACCCCCTGCGGCATGAGCCCTGGTTTGCCGAGGGGAGACACGGGCTTGATGTGGATGTGGCCCGGCCCAGGTGCATGCAGGCAGGGGCAGGTCCAGAGGCTGAGCTGGGATGCTGGCTCCCAACTCAGGGTCCTTAGGACCCACGGACCCTGCCTCTGTGAAGGGTGCCTGGGTGAGCGGGAGGCCCCGGGCTCACCTTGATGGGCCGCTCAAGCTCAGGCTTTCTGTGGCGCAGCCAGATCATGCCGATGATGGCCAGGGCCACGCAGAGCCAGTTGAAGAAGCTGAAGAAGTTGATGACGGAGAAGATGTCCTTGGAGAAGGCGTAGAGCAGCGTCATCACACACTGGAAGAGAGAGGTGGCTGGCTGAGCCCTGGGGCCCACGAGCAGGGCTGTGGAGGGCCGTGGTGGCCACCGGGGACTGTCCAGCCTGGCTGGGCCCAGCTGAGCACCAGGGAATTTTGTTTTAAAGGAGAAACCTCATCTGAGCAACATGCAAGGTCTTGAAGGAGGAAAGGAGGGAAGGAGGGAGGAGAGGAGGAGGGAAGAGGCGGGGAGGAGGGAAGGAGGGAGGAGAGGAGGGAAGGAGGGAGGAGAGGAGGAAATGGAGACCACATTCGGGTTAAGGACAGGTGAAGAGCACAGTGTACATACACAGCTGGGCTCTGCTGGACTGTGGCTCTGTGTGCGAGGGCCACAACCTGACCTAACCCAGTGGTCACCAAGAAAACAGTTTCTGTAACCCCCGGCACAGCCGTGCTCCCGAGGACCATGCAGCTGCCAAAGAGTCCCGGACTTGCTGCCCTTCCTGACTCGCTTCTAACTCAGGGAAGGAGTAGTAAGCAAGAGCCAGGACCTCTGAGGACAGCCCACAGCTGCCAGACCCCAGCTTCCTCTGCTGTATCTCACTGGCTTTGGGGGAAGCAGCCTGTGGGGGGAGCCCAGTGTGCTCAGGGGCGGGGCCTGCAGCCCACAGCCCTGGAGGAAGCCACTGTGGGAGTGGCCTCTCCAGCCCTGGTCACACCCTAGGATGAGAACACAGCTTCAGGCACCAGCTCCCTGAATTCCTGACTTACGGAAACTGTGAGATAATAAGTGCTTTTCCTTTTAGAACACTACATTTTGGAGTGATGTGTGACACAGCCAGAGGGAACAAAGGCAGTCACACAGGCTGGCATGGAAAGATGCAGGAGAAGCGGAAGGAAACTGTGTGTGATGCACCCCGCTGAGAAACGAACAGAGTGGGCACCCATGGAGGTGCAGTGAGCCAGGCGGCTGGCAGAGCAGCACCCTGGGTCAGCTTCTGCCTCCCGCATTTCCGATGGTCTGAATTGTTTGTGGCAGCCACCATATATTGTTTTTGGAATAAAATCTAAAGCCCCTCCAGCGCTCTCTGGCATTCAGCGGAGCTCGGCAGGAGGCCACATTTGAGCTGTCACCCAGTCCACACCCCAGACAGAGCTGCAAGCTGTGGCAGCCTCCCTCTGGGAGCCCCCGGACAACCCCCAGGGATGTAGGGCACGGGGCCGTGCAGCAGGCTTACCGTGAACACGAGGGACGGCACGGGGGTCAGGAGCTGTGGGTGGATCATGGAGAGGATGGAGGGCAGGTGGCCTTCCCGGGACCCCACGAAGAAGAGCCTGTGGACAGACAAGAGTGGCAGAGTCAGCCACTGCCCCACAACTCAGCACATGGACAGGGGACACGCAGGCTGGGGAGTGGCAGGGCCTGTGCCTGGCTTGTCTGGGCCTCTCTGGCCACAGTGGGAACCAGGCCCTTCCAGCCGCTGGCTGTGGGCCTCTCAGTGCCCCCAACCAACCCGGCAAGGACAGCAACTTGGGAGCCACTGCTTACTCCAGCCCGGGGGGTCAAGCGGCGGCCACAGGGCATCTAGGACACCACAGCTGTGTCACCTCCAGGCAGGAGTGGGGAGGCGAGGGCCAAAGTTCATGCTTCCTTTATTTCTGTATTATTTGGGCTTGCTGCTGCCTTTTTTTTTTTTTTTTGAGATGGTCTCACTTTGTCACCCAGGCTGGAGTGCAGTGGCACCATCTCGGCTCACTGCAGTCTCAATCTTCTGGTCTCAAGCAATCTTTCCACCTCAGCCCCCCAAGTAGGTGGGACTACGGGCACGTGCCACCACGCCTGGCTAATTTTTGTATATTTTTGTAGAAACGGGGTTTTGCCATATTGCTCAGGCTGGTCTTGAACTCCTGAGCTCAAGCGATCTGCTCACCTCGGCCTCCTAAAGTGCTGGGATTACAGGTATGAGCCACCATGCCTGGCCTATTTGAGCAATTATGCATCCCCAGTATCACAGAGACAAACCTTTTACAGACACGGAACATGTTGAACCTGGCCATGAGGCCTGGGCCTCCCTCACCTGTGGTGGGTCGGGCTGTGCTCACCTGGAGGATGTGAACAGGGACCCATTGACGGAGCCGAAGCAGGACAGGCCCACGAAGACGGGGATGATCCAGGACATGACGCCCAGGTGATAGTTCCCGAAGTCCTAGGCAGGCACAACCAGTGAGCTGGGCCCCACCGGGCCGGCCCTCGCCCTCCCTGTGCTCACCAGGAGCCCTCTGCACCGGGCCGGCCCTCGCCCTCCCTGTGCTCACCAGGAGCCCTCTGCACCGGGCCGGCCCTCGCCCTCCCTGTGCTCACCAGGAGCCCTCTGCACCGGGCCGGCCCTCGCCCTCTGTGCTCACAAGAGCCCTCTGCAGAGGACCTCTCAGGCTGGATTCTGGCCTCTGGGGGGACTTCCCAGGACAGGGCTTTCCAGTGACCCCTGCCCAGCCTGCTTGTTGGGGAGCCCTTGCTGGTCCTGATTTGCCCCCTCCTCTGGGACTCCCTGGAGCAAGCTATGGCCTGCAGGTGGGGGTCTTGCCTTCCCCAGTGGGGTCCTCCACAGGCTCAGCACGGTGCCCTGCCGGCAGTGGGCTGGGAGTCAGAGCTTGTTCAGTAGGAAGCTGGCCAGAGCACCCACTCCCTGTTCCCCCAGCCCTGGGAGGGCAGTGGGAGGAGCCTCGGGAACTGCGAGGCCAGCCTGGCTGAGCTGCCCGGTGACACCGCCCAGGCCTGGCCTCCTGCCTGCCGAGCCAGCAGCAGCCGTGCCTTCTAACGAACCCCAGTCTGTGGCAGACTCCAATCTTTCTGTACTCAGATTTAAAATGACCTCTGCCCTGGACTCCCTAGGCATTCTGGCTTATGGCTGGTTCTGGGTGTGGCTTGGCATCAGATTTTAAACCCTTCTCCCCTTTGACTCCCCCAGCAGCTGAGGTTGAGGACGATCCCCAGACACTTCCTCTGCGGTCGCTGTGAGGGGAGACCACCACTCCACCCCTCTGGGTAGGGGAGGCTTAGAGACGCGGGGCCCCCTCTGGGTAGGGGAGGCTTAGAGACGCGGGGCACCACTCTGGTCTGGAAGGGACGGGCTGGCCACAGCCTCTCAGGCCCCTGGTGGAAGCTGGCGGGTAGCGGCTCACCACGGCCACGGCCTCGGACGACAGCATCTGCTCGGTGGACAGGGTGGTGAAGTAGGCCAGGTTGGTCAGCACGTACACCAGCGTCACGATGGGCAGGGAGATGATGATGGCCAGGGGCAGGTTTCTGGAAAGAACAGGGACGACATGTCACCCAACGCAGCCCGGGCTGAAGGCCAAACCCTGTGCCCAGGAGCCAGGTGGGCTCCTCGCAAGCAGTAGCTCCAGCCTCTGTGCCGGGCTTCTCGGGGAAGGTGGGAAGCAGCAAGAGAGCACAGGCTGGCGGCAGGAGGCTGTGCCTGGAGCGGGACACTGCACAGGCCTGGCTGGTGCCTTGGCCGCGGCCTCAGCTTCCCCACCTGAGAAATGGGGATTCTTCGGGGTGACCTCAAGGGCTCAGGAGAGCTAAGTCAGGCCACCTGGTCTGAATTCTAAGGCTCTGCCCACGAGCTGCACAGCCGGGGACCAGAGCCGAGAGCCCAGGCAGCTCCTCTGTACCGTCCCGCCCTGAGTGGGGCCCTCACTTGCCACCCGTTCTCTGGAGAAACCGTGCTCAAGGACACACGGCCAGAAGCCACCCGCCCCACATCCTGCTGGCCCCAGAGGCCCCAATCACGGCCCTACTGTGAACTGGCCTGAGCCGACCAACAGGCTTCGAGTGGAATGTGGCTGCTTCCTGCCTCACATTAAAATAATGAAAAAAGACGGCTCCATCCATTCTTGCACGTACCTGTAGGGGTTGATCATTTCCTCTGTGACGAAATTCAAGTAATTCCTAAAATTTAGAGAACAGCGTTCAAATTATATGATCCTCATCAGGGAAAATAAATCACCGGGGAGAGAGCATCCCAGGGCAGCTGGTGAGCCTGCCCCCCGGCGGTCTGCTCGCTGGGCTGGAAAGCAGACCTGGAGTGGGAGCTCAGCCTCCTGCGTGTTCCGGGGGGTCCCTGCTACCCCTTCCAGGCCCTCCCGCACATTCCCTGCCTGTTCGCCCTACTGGGGTGATTCTCAGGTCCCTGTGAGTCCCAGTCCCGCCTGATCGCAGGAGTCAGGCTGGGGACCTGGAGGAAAGGGGCCGCAGGGCTCAGCTGCCTCCACCTGCCACCTTCGCCAAGACTGCGACGTGGGGCTACAGCCAGAGTAGGGCTGCAGCGGGCGGCCTCCCCGCGCTTCGTCGGGATGTGGGTGACTCTGGAGGGTCACCTGCCACTCTTTAACTGCCAAGGGGCAGTTAAAGGGAGGGGCAGTCCACTCCCTTTAACTGCCCCTTGATGGCTGGGAGATTTGGGATTCCTGGACACGTCAGGGACTGTATGTCCCCAGACCAAGGGACCCAGACATTCCAGAACCTACCATCCTCCATAGGCAAACAGGCCGCTGTATAATGCCAGCACAATGTTCCCCACATCCAGTTTGGTGCCTTCAAATGAGAACTTGGGATCTAGATTGGACACATCACCTGGCAGGGTCAAAGAAAGGAATGCTGGGTTAGAGAGCGCTGAACAGAGGTCATGCTACCAGTTCTAGAATGCTCCTGGAGCAAAATACATAGCAAACAAAAATGCTGGAGTGAAGGCTTTTCACTGTGACAAATGGTATGTACCTGCTGAGCCACATGGAGGGTGCAGGGTTCCAACCACAACCAGAGGGATGTGGCCCCGCCAGAGGCCCTGTGCCCACCTGAGAGGGGACAGGCAGTTCTGACCACTGCCCAGGAGGGCTCCTCAGACGCTTGTCTACAGGAGGTCAGGATGGAGGGGTCAACCAGCCCCAGTTGCCTTCAAGAAGGTTCCCTGAGACCTCATGACATGAGTGTCAAGGCAGTATAAAGCCAGGAGACCTCGGTTTGCATCCTGGCTACGGCAACAAGGAAGGCCCAGAGCCACTAGGGCCCTGCTTCTTGGGGTGCGAGGAGCTCGGAACAGACTGCCCTCCCTCCAGGGCTGGCAGGACAGGCCTGGGCAAGAACATAGGTTTGTCCTGGACCATGCTGAGTGTGTGGCCAGCTGCAGCCGGGGCAGGGGCAGGAGCAGGGCTGCCAGGGCCGAGAACGATCCCTGTGCTGTGTGCAGAGCTCTCTCCTTTGCCCTCTGAGGACACGTGTCACTGGACTTCGTGACTGCTCCACCCTATTCCAGAAGGACCTCATCTCAAAACTTGAACCTCAGTCACATCTGCGAAGACCCTTTTTCCAAATAAGGCCACCAGCATTCACAGGTTCCCCAGGAGGACATGTCTTTTGGGGGAAGGGGTGTCTCCGGAAGGTCACGTGGCTGCTGGGACAGCACTGGCCCTTTCTGTGGCTGTTACCTCCTCTGTGAAATGGGCCTGGCGTGTTCGAGCCCGGAATATATTGCCCAGACATCAGTCTCACAGACCACTGCGCTTCAGGAAGGAGAACTTGGAAATAAGACCAAAGACACCACCGGAACAAAGGAGCCGGGTCCCCTCCTGCCTACCTGCCAGGTGCATACACAGCTGGAGGCACAAGTGGAAATCCTGGTCAGGCTGTGGACTGTTAGTTCATTTGAGAACCGTGTGTGACAGTATCCTTCCTGCTGGAAAGTCACCAGCCCGTCTCACAGGGCCAGGCAGGGACGGGCCCTGGGGCTGCTGTGTCCCAACATGTGGCCTTGGACCACAGGCCACCGTGGGAGCCCAAGAAGGGGAACCACCTTGGTGGTCCAGGGAACACCGCAGAGTGACGAGGTGAGCAAATTTCAAAGGGGACCCGTGAAGGGAGGTTCCCGTAAGACCTTGGCAATTACCCCAAACAAAGGGTGCACTTCAAAGGTGGCACCAGATTTCCTACGGCAGAGCCCACGGTGGGGTCCCTTCCTGATGGGTGGACCCAGTTCCTGTTTTGCACCTGCTTCCCCGTGGCGTGCTGGATGCCTGCGGCTCTGCCTCCAGCTCTGTCTGTCTCAGATGCCAGGTGTGCTGGGGCCTTTGATCTTCAGCCTACACTGGGGGTGCTGGTGGGTTCCCTGAGGGCTGCCCGCCACCCTGCCCTGCTGAGGCCTTGATCTCCCGAGAAGGAGCTCCAGGGCCCACTGCCTGCGTGTGATGTATCCTGGTCACCGGGTGGTCAGCAGGCAGAGCTTGACTCTGCAGGCCTGGAGCGGGGGCAGCTCAGAGCAGCTCAGGACAGGGCACTCTGCCCAGCACCTCGGCCAAGACGCCCACAGCCCCTCTGGCCTCTCTCCCATCTGCTCTCTGATGGAATGTTCTGGAATGTGCAGATCCTTCACATCTGCAGAGCCCTACTGTGTCTTGCCCACTTACTTCTGCTGGGGGGAGCATCTGTCCTACAAGTGGGGGAGTGCAGACCTGCCAGGCTGCTTGAGAATCAAGGTCCTGCCTCCCCCATCTGGCACTCATGGTGGGAGGGGGTGAAGGTGAGCCCTGGAGGCCAGAAACACGTGCCCCATTCACTGTGACCACCCCCGGACTCAGCCTGAGCTGATGGACAGGAGGCCTCAGTCCAAGGTCCCCGCCAGACACATCAATCCTCATAGCCGACCTCTAGCCTCATGACAGAAAGGCAGCTGATCCTACACAGAGGGCGGCTGCTTTTGCTAAGGACAATATACCGAGGCTTGACATGGTATGAGGGCTTCAGTCAGGAGCCAGATATTGGCAGCCCTAAGGCCTGAGTAACTTTTTTTTTTTTTTTTTTGAGACAGAGTTCCACCACGCCTGGCTAATTTTTGTATTTTTAGTAGAGATGGGGTTTCACCATGTTGGCCAGGCTGGTCCAGCTCTGCTTAAGGGTGGCCTGGAGGGCTGCAGGAAGGACCTGCTTGCAGCCCAGGGCAGCTGGACACAGGGAGGTCACCACACTCATCCAGTGACTCCACGCTACACACAGGGGAGAGACACACCAGAGGTGGGAGTTAGACAGCGTTCAAACCCTGGGGGCAGCACCCCCACACCTCTCAGCATGACCAGGGGGCATTCTGCACACCGGGAGACCTGGGCTGTCACGACGGCAGGGTGGGGCGCTACTGGCACGGAGCAGGAGGCCGGGGATGCTGCTGGATATCCTGCAATGCACAGGACACCCCCACACAACAGAGAGCCCACCACAGGACACCCCCACACAACAGAGAGCCCACCACAGGACACCCCCACACAACAGAGAGCCCACCACAGGACACCCCCACACAACAGAGAGCCCACCACAGGACACCCCCACACAACAGAGAGCCCACCACAGGACACCCCCACACAACAGAGAGCCCACCACAGGACACCCCCACACAACAGAGAACCCACCACAGGACACCCCCACACAACAGAGAGCCCACCACAGGACACCCCCACACAACAGAGAGCCCACCACAGGACACCCCCACACAACAGAGAGCCCACGGTGGCAGAGGTGCCAGGCTGAGACCCTGTGCAAGAAGACCATGACAAGGCATCAGCCACGAGCCTCTACCCCTGCCGGGAGGACAGGACCAGCTCCTCTCAGCTTTCTCTCCCATGGACCCTAGACTCGGGCGTGGTCCTGGCTTCGACATGAAGCCCCAGGCACTGGGCAGGACTGGAAGGAATGGCTGAGCGGCCCACTCATCCAGCAGCCACCCAGCCTCCACACCTGGCAGTCTGCTATCCAGTCAGCCTCCACCCACAAGGAGGGGACAGCGTGACAGGGAAGTAAGGAAGAGAATCACCGTGGACAGACGGTGACATTTGCCAGAGCCCACAGAGAGGCGAGAACAGACTCAGCGCAGAGCCTGAGTGGGGCCCTCCAGCCCCTTCCTTGTCCCTAAGAGGCATCTTCCTCAGCGGCTGGTGAGGCTGCCGTGAAAGCAAATGCACAGCCAAACCCTGGGTGGGGGGAAGGCAAACTGCAAACGCCGCGGCGACAGCCAAACCCTGGGTGGGGGGAAGGCAAACTGCAAACGCCGCGGCGACCCCGGCACAGCAGCCCCGTCAGCAGGATCCCCTCGAGAGCAGGGTAACTGCGGTGGGAACAAGCGCTCCAAAGGCCCTGGGGAGATGATTTCAGGGAAAAGTGGCCTTGATCCCTGAGTCAGGCAGATGCGGCCATGGGAACCATCCACCCCGAGGCTGGACGGGAGACTCCGCCGGTGGGTAAAGCCATCCTGCTGACGGGGCCCAGGGACGCCCCCAGTGGCCGAACGCACGTGGGAACGGGATCTTCCCCCTCCTCTGTGACGCGGCCAACCCTCCAAGCCTCTGCCTCTTGACTCAGAGGACGATGTCTCCCCATGAACGCAGTGTCCCTGGAGAGAAGAGCCTGCCCAGCGTGGGGAACATGGGAATGTGGAGAGGGAGGGCATCCCGGAACCTCAGGGCTGACGGGGCCCTGCCCCAGCCCTGGAAACACCCCAGGGACAAGAGAGTCACTCCTCAAGCGCGGACTTTCCGCTGTGCTGGGGCTTTCTGCCTTCCAACCACTCTGGCCCCTTGGGGCTCTAGGTGGAGTGTGCTCAACAGTGTCCCCCAAATTCACGTCCAGTGGAGCTGTGGGATGTGTCCTGGCTGCAAACGCGGTCTCCGCAGGTGCAATCAGCGAAGGACCTTGAGATGAGATCACCCCGGATTCGAGTAGGCACTAAGGCGGACGACATGCGTCCTCAGCGACACGGAGACAGATCCAGGGGAGACAGAGTCAGAGCCAGCCCAGGATGCCTGGGGCCACGGGCAGCTGGAAGGGGAAGGTGGCACCTTGGGTCTGGACCTCTGGCTGCCAGGACCGGGACCGTCTGCATGTCTGTTGCTAAAGCCAGTCTGTAGGCATCTGTCACCACACATGAGGGGCCAACCGTGCCACCCAGGGGAGACCTCCCTGGCTTCTCAGTGCATCAGGCATGGTCAGGGGCAGGACAGCTGCAGCTCACACCCCACTTCTCAGTCACCAGCCGAGTGCACAGCCAATGGCACCTCATCTAGGAGGGGGCTGTGAGTCCCATGTGGTCAGCACCCTGGAGCTAGCTGCCCTGTGGGCTCAGGGAGGTCGTGCAGTGACCGCCACACAGGTTCAGTCCAGAGCCCAGGCCAGAGTCCATGCCCACCCCACAGAGTCCACGCCCACCCCACAGAGTCCACGCCCACCCCACAGAGTCCCACTCCAGGCAGAGTCCACGCCCACCCCACAGAGTCCCACTCCAGGCAGAGTCCCACTCCAGGCAGAGTCCACGCCCACCCCACAGAGTCCACGCCCACCCCACAGAGTCCACGCCCACCCCACAGAGTCCCACTCCAGGCAGAGTCCACGCCCACCCCACAGAGTCCACGCCCACCCCACAGAGTCCACACCCACCCCAGGCAGAGTCCACGCCCACCCCAGAGTCCACGCCCACCCTAGGCCACGGCGCCGCTTTTCAGATGCCTGTTTCGCTCTGGCCATCTAATGCCTGGGAACCGTGATGGGGCAGGAATTTGGGTTTGGGGGTTCTGGCGGTGACCAGATGGCACTTTTGGACCACCAGCAGTGTCTGTCGGTCTTGGAAACTCATGAAGGAGTGGGCCCTTTGCTTAGAGCTGCCAACCTCACACCAGAAGTAAAAGCTTTTTCCAACTCCACAGGCGGGAAAAGACCCTGAGAACTGTCCCCAGCACAGGGCTGTGGCTGCGACACCTCCCACACTCACCTTCTCCTGCGGCTGCCCTGGCCTCTGTCCATGGGTCTGACGAAGGGCACCGGGAGGTGAAGGCCGTGGGAAAACAAGCCCCGCTCCCGTCCTTTGATTCTGTCCCAGCACACGGCACCAGCAGAGCCCCAGCTTCCCCAGCCTGTCATCCTCCCGAGGCCAACGGCACAGAAGCATGGCAGGCCCAGGACACACTGAGCTCCCAGAGCAAGCGGCGGGTCAAGCATCCTTTATCAACTGTGAGGCCTTCGAGGCCCAAAAGAGGTGCCCTGAGTCGCGAAGTACCCACCCTTGGGGCAGCCAACGCCGCAGCCCTGGCTCCAGGCCCAGGTTGTCTGGAGCGGAGCCGCACTTGAGCCTGGCACCAATCTGGGAGCTCCTGAGCGCAATGTCCTGTCTGTCCCTGCATGACCCTGAGCCTGTCTGAGATGCCTCACAGAGACGCCCTGGAGTCCCCCACAGGCAGGCCAGCCTGGAAGCTTCTCTGGAAAGTGAGCTTTGGCAGCTCCAGGCCGAGCTGTGGCCGACTCCTCCCTTGGTTAACACAGCCTGGACTCAGCTGGGATTCATTTTGAGGCCCTGGGGCTTGCCCTATTTCCTGCCAGGAGAGCGGGGCCCGAAGCTCCACCCTGTCCCCCAAAACTCAGACGTGGAAGCCCTAACCCCGGTGTGGCTGTATGTGGACATGGGGCCTCTACAGATTAAGGGTAAGTGGGGTCCTCAGGGTGGGGCCTGATCTGACAGGATCCTTGTCCACACAAGAGGAGGCCCCAGACAGCTCACTCTCCCACAAGGAAACACAGCGAGGGGGTGTCTAGGAGCCAGGAGGCCGAGCACCCGGCCCAGGGCATCAGCGTCCCTGGCCTGGCGGGGCCTCTCACCGACTCTCCCCCCGGCATCCAGGTAGCAGGGCCCCGGCACCAGACCCTCTGAGGCTGAGACCCACCCACCCAGGCCTGCTCCGCTCTTGCTGTCACCCCCGGAGAAAGCGGCAGTCAGGGCGTGAGGTGAGGAAAAGGGGCTGTTGGACCCTGCATGGCAGTGGCTCCCGTGCCGGGGACGCAGTGAGCCTGGCCTCCTCCCTGCAAGGGAGGACAGCCCATTTCCCAGGGGAAGACACCGAGGCTCAGACTCACCCTGGCCGGGGGGCGGCAAAACTAGAATCCCAAGGTAGCTGCACATCTGGCACCTGCCCTTGCCCTCTCTCCGGGAGGGCACCCTAGAAGCCCACAGTCCCGATCTGGGGTTCGGAGAGCAGGCTGGGCTGAGCTCTGCTGGGAGCACCTAGAAGCCCAGCTACGGGTCCACGCACACACTCAGGTGAAGCCAGGCCCAGAAGAAGGAACAGCTCTAAGCCACAGCCCAGGGGGGCCTCTCAGTCCACGAGGTGACCCCTCCACACCCCAGAGCCACAGACAGCCGAGGTGTTGGTGAAACGTTTTTCTCACCAGAACAGCCCAGCAGCTGGGCATGTGCTGTGACCACTGAGGGGGCCTTTGTCAGAAACATCGTCTGGGGGCTGGAAGCCCCCACCCACAGGAAGCGGGGACCAAGACAGGGCCGCACACCCCCAGCCAGATGAGGGCCAGATGAGGGAGGCGGCACCTCTTCCTCCAGGAAGCTCCTCAGGAGGGAGATCGGGAGGGGCTCAGGGGGCTGCCTTCAAGGAAGCTCAGCGAAGCTCAGAGACCAGTCTGAGAAGGGATGTCCTCCAGACCTCCACCCTCTCAGGATGGACATGTTACTCAGGAACTGTCCCATCAGCCTTTCCTGTAACACATGACACCCCACGTGAACCTCCCAAGAGCAGATGGGCCCAGCGCTGTCCACCCGAACGCACCCTGGGAAGAGAGGTGTGGGCCTCCCCCCGGCAGCGCATGACCCTGCACACTGCGCCCAGGGTCATAGTGGGGGTGGGGAGGGACCTGCCCACTGCTCACGCTGTGGGACCTGGGGCAGGGCACCCCACTTCTCTGAGTCTAAGGGGCCCTACTAGCTGAAGAACCAAAGGAAAACCATCATTTCAAAACTGTCACGTGACACACAAATGCAGGCCCCTGCCCCACAGCCCAGTGGCACACATGTATTTACCGCCTGGGACACGGGACCATCCGGAAGTGCCCTACTCATAGGTGTAGGTCACATCCACGGGTCTCGGCCACCGGGACCCAGGGCCCAGCAGCTCAGCAAAGCCATTCGGCTGGGGTCTGAGCCCTGCCCAGGGGAAGCATTTTCCCCTCCCGGGGCGAAGGACAGCAAGAGGCACGCCGCCCTGGCAGGCTGCGGCTTTCTTTCCTTTTTGTGGACAGAGTGAAAGGGCAAATCTTGCTCCAGGGGAATACTGACCTCCAACAGTACAATGTGGGAGGAGAAGGAAAAGAAAGTTTTTATGCAACCTTTTTTTAAAATCTGCCCAACTATCCAATCTGTAACTGTTCAAGGAGAGATTAGTTTGTTCTGCTGCTGACGGCTGCAGCCCAAGCAAAGCACAAAGCGCCCCATTGTGTCCTCCAGGAGGGACGTGCTGCTGCTGCTGGGCTGGGACGGCAGAGCCTGTGCCCTCGCTCCCACCCTCCGCCCTGCAGGCGAAGGCCCAGCCACCCTCTCCTTAGGCAACAGCCTGCGAGTGGACTCATGGGACGGTGGGTCAGATCTGAACCCTAATGAGTACTGTCTCCCTTTCGAAAAGGCTGGGACTAACTGCAGAACCTCGTGTGACACCTAAGCCTGCGTGTCCCCATGCCCCAGCCTAGGGGCAGCCATGACTCCCCCAAGACGTGGAGGAGGCGAGGGCTCCCAACCACTCAGGCCCCTGCAGAGTCGCCCCTGTCACTCAGCCAGCTGCCCCTCCCAGCCCGCATCTCAGGAAAGGCCCAACCCCTCAGAAGGGCTTTTCTGGTCTGCACCAGGGCCCTGCTTATTCCCCACTGCGACTCTCCCATTCACGTGCCTATGGCTCTCAGGTCCCCCCATGAGCTCTGGATGCGGGGCCATGTTCTCGTTGGGACCTGGCATAGATGCGGCACACGGGACAGAAGATGGTTCTGCGGATGGCCAACTGGGAAGGGGTGATTACAAACTTCCCTGACGAGGAGGAAACAGGCAAGAGGCTGTACGGTCAGCCAAGGCCTACGGGACCCTAGGGCCAGTGCCTTTCCATAGCACAGGGCCCACTTGGGGGCCAAGGGCAGCAAGGAGGAGCCTTTTCAGCCCCAATGGAGCAGGGCACCCAGGGTGCAGGACAGGCAGGAACAGGTGCGTGGGCCAGGCCTGCTCTGCTAGATTTTCGCTGCATTCTCCAGACCCGGAAAGGGCCACTGGCCAATTGTTGCAAAATTGAGGCCGGAGTCTCTGCCTTGAAGTATCTGGGGGCGCTGCTGCCAGGTGCCAGCGAGGGGAGGGGGCAGCTGCCCAAGGGCTTTGCGTCCATTGGGGGTATAAAGTTGGACAACTGCTTTGGCAGAAAGGGGTCAACACAATGTATCTTCTAAAAGCAAGGCATTCATCTGGTAACAAAATAAATCTGTTGAAGCCAAACAGGAGACAGGAATTCTGCAGACACTGCACTGTATCCCAAAGCTCAGAAGGGAATTGCTGGGGGGAGCACGGTGGGAGGGCGCTTTCAACAGCTAACGGAATTATAAACCTATTATGTATTCAAGTCGAACAAAAGCTCTTTGCTCTCCCTACCGAAATTTGTTTTTACAAAAATCACGTTCCCCTCCTAAATCTTTCCTGGCTATCTGATGAGCGCAGCCAAGCAAAGGCCTTCACGAGCAAAGCACCCCTTCCGTGCCCACTTCTGGGAGGCACAGGATGGATTTGTCTCCTGCCCGTAAAATGTTACTCAGGCCCAACCACCTCCCTGGGCAACTTCTGAGTGCCCGGGAGCCATGGAATGAGCTCGTCTTGTCTTGAGTAAGGTGCCGGAACCTGAGGTCCCAGGAAGGTTCAGAATTGGGACTTCCTGCCAGCCCTGTCCTGCCAGCTCTTGGGTGGCTCTGGTACCCCGGGCGACTCTGAGAATCCCTGGTCAGACACATGCATGGGGGATGGGCTCGAGCTCCTGAAGGATTGACCTGGGCAACTTTCCAGAGCCACCTGGGAATCAAGTGGGACTTCCCCTCGACGATGAGGCAGGTAACTAACACCTGCTGCAGACTGTGTACAGATTGATACGTTTGATAAAGACAGTCTGGCCCCAGCACCTGGAGCTTGCCTCGCTGTGGTGAGGTCATAGCCCGGCACTGCATCCCCCTGCAGGCCCAGGTTACCTGTTTGGTGTGGAGACCCCTCCCCAGCTGCAGCCAGCCTTTGTCTCTAAGGCGAAGTGCCAAGTACAGCCAGCAGGGGGCGCCAGGAGCAAGGCGGAGGCTCAGCTAAAGCTGCGTGCTGGGTGCTGGGTGCTGCTGGGCACTGTTCAGTTCACAGCCCACCAGTGGCACAGTGCACACAGGAGAGCCTCCCAGCCCTGAGGCAGGGCCCCACACAGGAGGAGGCAGCGTCCTTGTGTCTGCATGTTTTGGCCTGGCCGTGCATGGGGGCGGGGCAGCTCACAGCTTGCTGGGTGAGGACCTTCCTGCCTCTAGGAGCAAGGTCCTTGCCCTGTCCTCTGCAGCCCTGTCCTCTGCAGCCCTGGGGTCCTACCTGCCTCCCCTACAGCCATGTGGGACCAGGCAGCCTCTCTGCAGCCATCGGTGACTGTGAGTCACCAGAGCGTGCATCCGCCGGGTGCCTGCACTCAGCGAAAGCTCCACAGCTCCAGGACTGGGATCATCTCTACCTGAGGCTCTGGGAGAGAAGAGTAGGAGGCCAGCTCCTAACTGCTCTGCTCCTAGGCTGGCTCCAACATGGATGGAGACAAACTCAGAAGGAACTGCAGACAGAGGCATCCCTGCTGGACTCAAGCAACAGGGCCCCCCACTTCAACTGTACCCAACCACGGGCGGGATCCAGTGCCAAGGACAGTGTGTCCCAGGGTCTGTGACCACACAAATGGGAACTGCTTATGAAACCCCAGCCCGACCTCACCGCGGAATGGCAGTGTGGAAAGGGTGGAGGCTCTGCAGGCAGACACAGAACACAGATCTATGGGGTGTGTGTTAAAGGGTCCAGAGACACCCAGCAAAATACCAACTGTGTCAGTCCACGTCGACAGAGAACACAGGTGCAAAGGGGCGGGGGCTGTTTCACACTCACTCTCTTTATTCCTTCTACCAGCCCCAAGAGAAAAAGCAGCTGGGAAAAAGGCTCAGAATCAGTGATTTCCCCAAGATCACACAGCACAAGACCAAAGTCTGGGCCAGCCAGCCTTAAAACCTGTGCGCCAGACTGCTCTCACCTGTTCCCGAATGCTAACAGTGGACACGTCTGAGTGATGAACCAGGTTTGTTTTGTTTTCCATGCTTACCTCATCTTCTTTAAAAAGCAGACAGAAACACAGAGACAATCCCACACCTGCCCATGGAATGATGAATGAATCACAGCATGACCAGAAGCGTGGCCCCGTCGGGGGTGGGTGAGGGGCGACAGCACGTGGGACTCTGACAGACCCAGGGTGAGATGGCGCGGGTGAGGTCTGCATGGCAGGCATAGCCCCTGCCAGGCCTGGAATGTTCCACATCGCCCCCAGGTGAGGTTACAACGCATCAGCTGGGCTCTCAAGATTCACAGACATTGCAGCGTAAAAAACGAGAAAAACTGCCAGAGCCCCTCCCAGTGGTGGCCACGCTGTCCCACGGGAGCACTCCTGTGTCCCCCTCTGGGTCGGATTTCACTTGCTGGGTGATTTTTCCCAGAGGGAAATCTCCACGTTGTACAGCACTGCAGAGCTGCGGACTGGGAGGCACCCGGGGACGGGACCTCATGCCCTGTGAAGGACACACAGGCAAAGCCTCGAGGGGCCGCCGGTGGGGCCTGGGGGACGTACTCACCCTTCCCGATCTGGACGAAGCCCAGCAGGATGATCAGGGCCAGAGCCAGGAGCTTGGCGGCGGCAAAGGCATCCTGGACCCGGGTGGCGGCCTTCACGCTGTAGCAGTTCACGGCTGTGAGCAGCACTGTGGAGACAGAGGGCAGTGGTGAGTTCCACGGGCAGACGCCAGCTCAGGGGTAGGCTGGGAGGTGACGGCCCCACCTCCACCCCAGGGCCAGGGCTGGGTCCACCAGAAAAACAAGCTCCTTAAACAGCTCCAGTCCCGTGCCAGCCCTTAGGGCAGGTTCTGACTTTCTGGGACCTGTTTTGATAAACTTCGCAGTTCTTTCAGGTCTAAGGGCTGGATCCCAGGTGCCCCTTAAGATCTGCAAGGGACCTTTCCTCACCCCCCACCACACCAGGCCACGGAGTCCCACCTGTAGTCAGGACTTCAAGTGGGGTCACTGCCTCCAGAGACCCAGGTGAGCAAGGTGACCCTGCCACTTCGAAGGTGCCCATTACACCTTTTTGCACCTACTCAGCACCCTGACCTGACCGTGAGACCCACGCACAGCCCGGCTGCCGGACTCCATGAGGGCAGGGCCCTTTCCTCAAAGAGGATCTTCTGTGGATTCCAACAGAAGTGGGGTGTCCCGCTTTCCTGGAACTACCTGGCCAGTCACCTGGGGACGGCAGCCTGGGAGGGGCCACAGGGGCCTGTGGTGAGCAGAGCTGACCCTGCTGCCCTGCTGCTTTGGGGGCATACCATGAAACCCAAAATAGCACCGTGTGCTTCAGAAGCCTGAGTGACCCCACACAGATGGCCAGAACGCCTGCCCCAGGAGGCGCTGAGACGTGGGGTCAGGCACGCTCAGACAGGTCTCCAGACACCAGCACGTCCTCCTGGGCCCTGTAAGGCACCCAGCTCTGAGCCAGTGTGTGTGTGTGTGTGTGTGTGTGTGTGTTTTGGGGGGTTCTGTTGCAATATGTAGGCACGCTGAGCCACTGTGTGTGTGTGTGTGTGTGTGTGTGTGTGTGTGTTTTGGGGGGTTCTGTTGCAATATGTAGGCACGCTGAGCCACTGTGTGTGTGTGTGTGTGTGTGTGTGTGTGTTGGGGGGTTCTGTTGCAATATGTAGGCACGCTGAGCCACTATTCAGGGATCTGTGAGCTGATGGGGAAACAGCCACCCCCACAACTTAAAATGAAGTAAAATCATGTTAATCCCGAGGCACTGACTCCACGACACCCCTCACTGCCTGCTGCACTACCCTTCACTCCTCTGCTCACGAGGTTATTTGTCGCTGTCAGGAGCTTGAAATCTGCCAGTGGGAACGTCTACACCCCAGAAGTGGGCAAAGGCCTAGCACGGGCCACCCACACAGCTCGGATCTCACAGCCCTCCTGGCACCACACCACTAAGACTGCAGGAAGGTGAGAGCATCGGAAAGGCCGTGGGCTCCTCTTCTCTCTTTCCCCATGGGAGTAACGCTCAGAAAGGTCTGGCCAGCCAAGGCCTTGAGGACTCCAGTGGCTTTTCCCCAGCTGAACAAATCCTATGGAATTTTACAATGTAAGCAACAGACCCCGAGGAAAGACATCCATGCTAATTAACTGATGACACCGAAACGTCCTGAGGTGCGGGACGGGCTGCCGCCTGCCTACCTCTCAGAAATTAACCACCCCGCTACAATTCTGTGAATGCCAGAGCGGAGACGGCTACTACACACCAGGAAAGTCTGGTTGAAAAATGTCTGAAAGTCAGTGTTTTCGCTGCTATTCCTAAAATAAAATACTTGAAATTCCGGAACTTCCACTCCTCACCCAAACTGAAGAGGTGATTCTTCACCTCTTCCCAGGGCTCCCAGGGACATGGAGATGTTACCAGTCCAGAGCTCTCCAGTCCAACCCTCAGGGCTCAGCAGGGTCGGGTCAGTGGGTGTAGGCAGCTCCCTCTCCGCTGCACAGGGCAAGGGGCAGGTCCTGGCTTGCCAGTCCCATTTCCTTATGGTTGGGGGAGCATGACCATAAAAGAAACTGAGCCTCGGGGACCTAGCCGGCTTCCGGAGAGCTTTCTGGATTCGCAAGAGGCCGGCTGATTGCATCACTCGCTCATTCATGCCCGGAGGGAGGCGGGGAGTGGGTGTGGCCAAGCCGCACTCCAGGCTGCCTCTCCCCAAAAGGGAGAGAGGCACGCTGCCACCACTGAACTCCAGAAACCAGACAGGCGCTGCCGAGACACTGAGCACTGCCCTCGCGGCTGTCACGTCTGCTAGGGGGTTGGGGGGTCCAGGAAAGGCAGCGAGTTGCCCAGAATTGCCCAACCATGGGCTGTCCTGCCACACTGACGTGGTGCTGGGTAATGATGCCATCAGGGCTGTCACTGTGGGTGGGACAGAGGCCAGGACCCCCCCGCACCCCCCCCCCACCAGCCTGACCCTGCCTGCCCAGATCCAACCCAGCCGCTCCCCAACCAAAAACAATCTGGAGGGGCTGACGGGTGCCACCGGGAGGGTTCACCAGATCATCTCCTGACGTTGAAAATAACCACAGGGCAGACAGGCGGGGGCCGGGTCTTGAAGTCAGGTGGGGAGCAAAATGGCCATAGAACAAAGGGGACCTTATATTTATTCCTTTTATAACAAGAACATAAATTTTCATGTTCACTGACTTTGGGTGATGAGTAAACAAAGGTTTCATTATTCTCCACAGTGTCCTTTTTTTACGTTTTAAGATGAGATAAAATCTTAAACAAATACATGAATTCATCTGGGTTCAGTACCTTTTGACCTTAAGGAGGCGAGGCAGTCACAGGATAAGTCTGGGGTTTGAACCTCAGTCCCTGCTGGCACCTGCCCTCTCCCAAGCCTCAGTGTCCACACCATGGAGGGGCTGCTGGCTGCCCCCACAGCAGGGAGATTGACAGGGCTGTGCCCCGAGTCAGAGTGAGGGGGCTGAGCACACAGGGCCAGCCACCCCCAGATAAGTGTGGCCGCGCCAGCCTGCGGGGACAGCTGGGCCAGGAGATAAAACCCATCCGGGGATATCAAGCCCCGTGGCATGGCTTGGCTTGATTGGCAGATAGCCGGGCAGGCTGAGCTGGGGGCCCCTCCCAGTCTGGGGTGCTGTCTTCCCCGTCCTCACCTGGCTGCCTGGCAGGGGCTCCAGAGGAGCTGGGGTGCCTTGGGGGCAGTGCACTGGAGGAACTCCTGCCCTCCTCCTCCCTTCACCTGTGTCTCCACCACCCCCCAGGGCCATCAGCCACAGAAACATCCTCATCTTCGGATGGGCATTGACAGGAAGGCCCACAGCCTGGTGAAGGAAGGACAGCCCTGGCCATACCCAGAGCCAGCGCCAGGGCCTTGGCCAGGACACCTGTCACAGTGAGGCCCAAGCTGTGGTCCTGGTCCTGACTCAAAAGCCACTTCAGATACCCTGAGGCTCACGCAGGAGGGACTGGGGACGCGGCCAGCCCATTTCTCCTCAGGACCCTGGGGTGGGCACCAAGGCCTCCCATTGCTCTCGCCACGTGCCCTGCTGCTCAGAGCTGGGGCGTCCTGGGGAGGTTGCCACCACCCAGCATGAGGTGGGGGACACCCCCACCCCCTTGTGCCTCCCCATCTCTGGGGTGGGGCCGGCAGTGATACTGACCTCACAGACCATGCAAGAAGGCACCTGAACGGGGAGGGCCCACAGACAGGACAGGTACATACTGCTGGCTGGGCCCACAGACGGGACAGGTGCATACCGCTGGCTGACCCCCAACTCTGCTCAATCACACACGTGCACACACACGCACAGCGCCCCCACAACTTGTAAACCAGGAGGCTGCCTTCTCCTGGCCCCTGGCCTTACCCCTCTCCCCTCGGGGGGATGATTCTCTGAGGTGCCTCCCTGCCTGATGCCCATGAACGCTCACCTCTGTGGCAGCCGGCTCTGCTCACCTCCGTGGCAGCCGGCTCTGCTCACCTCCCCTGATGCTGGCATCTTGGTCTCCTGGCCCCAACTCTGTCCAGCTCCTGATAAAATCCCGCTACAGGCAAAGGGACGATCCCCCAGGGTCCAGTGTTGGAGGAGAGGGGTGGGGGAAGGGCCAGTAACAGGTGTGTTCAATATGGAGAGCAGGTGGGACCTGTGGGCCCCTTGAACCCACCCCACACGGACTAATGCCTGATTCTTTCAGGTAATAAACATGTACCAGGTACAGGAGCATCTGTGGATAGGGTTCAGGGTCAGCCACAATGAAAATCCTCTCTTTTGGCCACAGAGGCTGCTCCCTGGGCCGCCGGTCCTCACCTGCCCCTGAGCCAGGCACAGCAGTGAGTCCTGCAGGGCTCAGCACCTTGGCCTGTCTGTAAGTGGGAGTACCCAATGAACATGATCCTCCCGGTCCCCTTCGAGCCCAAACACAGCCACTGTGAGTGCCCCAGGCAGGGGTCCAGCCCAGGCAGGCATCCTGCAGTCCCTTCTGTCATTTTCAGACCCAACAGAAACAGAAGTGCTCCTGCCAGGCCCCCGAGGACTGCCTCCAGGAGTCATCTGTAACGACAGGGTGTGTTCTGCGGACGGTTTCAGAGTCTGTCCAAAGGGCCAATGCTGGGGCTGGGGCAGAGACGGTCCAAGGCCTGTGAGCTGTGCAGCTTTATAGGCAAATGAAGATCGTTTACCCAGAACTGCCTGCTGGAGACAGCACAGAGGAAGTGGCCGGCAGCTTCACCAGTTCCAGGAAGCCCAGGCAGCCTGGTCCCCCAGGGTGCACCTGGCACGGCAGTTTGCACGGGGCCGGAGAGCGGCAGCTGACCACAGCAACTACAGCTGGCCCGACACCGGGCACAGGTACCAGCCCAGCCCAGTCCCGCCCAGTGCAGCCTGCGGCCCCTAGCTGAGCCAGCACCTGGCAAACCTGACACCCAGCCTTGGAGCTTGGGCCCCCCTCTGCAGCTGGCTGGGGCTCCTGAGACAGCTTCGTTGTCGGAATCCACTCGGTACGCACAGGGCCCCGAACTTGGTGGCTGCCCAGTGAACATGGGGCTTTAGTAGAACCAGTACCTTCCTCCCTGGCACCTTCAAGTCTAAATATCCCCTGCTCTGAGTACAAGCCTCCACCTTCTCCACTGATAGACAGCCCCCACCATCTCCCGTGTCATCCCCTGGGGGGACATGTAAAAGCAGTGGTGGGGGAGGGGGATGGAAACCCAGAGCTTCTGATCAGGCAGGTCGGGGAGAGGGAGACAACACATCTGCACAGAACAAGGTCCCAGGGAGGCTGGTGCTGCTGGCCTGGGAAGCGCCCCAGCACAGGCGCGTGCTTCCCTGATGGACACGTCACCGCCCCTGGGCTCCAGAAAATGAATGTGTCTGACCCAGTGACCCCTGTCCTCACCCAAGGCCAACCTCACCCCAGAATGGGCTGGAATGCCAAGCCTGCCCATGCCGGCTCCAGATCCACCCGCCTCCCCGCCACTGCTGGCCAGAGAGGTCAAAGTGGTCCAGAAACCCCAAGGAAAATGAAGCAGTTCCGGGTCAAGGAAGCAAAGGCAGCGTTCACATTTTTTTTTTTTTTTTGAGACGAAGTCTCGCTCTTGTCGCCCAGGCTGGAGTGCAATGGTACGATCTTGGCTCACTGCAACCTCCGCCTCCTGAGTTCAAGCCATTCTCTCACATCTACCTCCCGAGTAGCTGCAGCCTCTGCCTCCGGGGATCAAGTGATTCTCCTGCCTCAGCCTCCTGCCTCAGTAGCTGGGATTACCGACACCTGCCACCACACCGGCCTAATTTTTGTACTTTTAGTAGAGACAAGCGTTCACCATGTTGGTCGGGCTGGTCTCGAACTCCTGACCTCAGGCGATCTGCCCACCTTGGCCTCCCAAAGTGTTGGGATTACAGGGGTGAGCCACCGCGCCTGGCCGGGATGGTCTGCTTATAATGGCTCAATTTTGATGCCCAGTCTCTGCCGAGCACAAGGCCCCACCTTTGGGCCGGACATACAGATGTCCCTGGGCAAGCAGAGAGATGATCCCAAGGCCCTGGCCCCACCTGTCTGCTCAGTGTTGAATCAGATTTCTGTGAAAACAAATTACTAACAGGCTGGTGTCACATTTTAAAATTCTGTCACCAGCCCTTGAACACATGTCTTTGTACTTTTTTCCATTTTTAACCGGGGCTGAGTTACGCCCAACCACACTGTCCTGGCTGGCACGGGGGAGGAGGTGTCAGCTGCTGTACAGAATGGGGCTGACACATTCATTTTAAACAGGCCAGGAAGATGCAGATTTGGCAAGCTCTGAAATTTGCCAACACCCCAAGTCCAGGGTAAGCAGGAGAACTGGAAAAGGGCAGCTTCTCATGTGGTCAGGTTCTCCTGACGCAAGCGTCCTGGTGGATTTGGGTTTCCCAAAGGTCCTGACTCCAGGAGACCCCCAGGGCTGACAGGAAGGGCCACCCCTCCCTCTGAAACTCTGAAACCAGGCCACCCGGTGCTGAAGTGCTGTGTGAACTCGGGCAAGTTCCTTTGCAGGGACTGAGCCTCCCTTTCCTGTTTCCAACAGACTGGAACAACTGCCTCCTGCTGCATGGGCTAAATACCTCGCGGACATGTCTTACGGCGCCCCATGAAAGCATCACCATTAATCTGACCAGTCACCGCAGCATGAGTATCTTCAGGGCACAGATGAAGCCGTGGGCACCAGTGATAAGGAGTTGCCACTGCTGGCTAAGTGCGGAGCCTCACACATCTGTGGCCCAGAAACCCACACCCCACTCCAAACCCTCTACAGCTCCAACAGTTATGCTAACAAGAAAAAGGAGTGAAAACCCGCTCCAGTCACGGTATTGTGGAGGTGGAAGGACACTTGTGGCAGCCAATCCAACACCTCCATTTTATAGCCGGGGTAAACGTAGTTCAGAGAGGTTGTCCCACTTGGTGAAAGTCACACAGCAGTTCCTGGGCGGCAAAACGAGGACATCCAGGTCTCCTAAATCTCACCCTCACGCTCTGGCCACTTGACTGGGATTTTCAATCCCGGCTGTCAAAGAGAAGCACCAAGTCCACTTGGGCTCCTGGCCAGCATCCAGGCCAGTCCAACTCAACAGCAAGCGGAAGCAAATACCACACAATGAACTCGTTGAACAGACTCTGCACTCAGGCTTAACCAGTGCACAGCCTGTACACCCGACAGGAGGATGCAGCTGTTCCAAACTAAGGCCAGGGCCTCTCCCCAATCCCGATGGGCTCTGCAGGTGCAGTGATGGAAGAATCCCTGGTGACGGGGAGCCCTTAGCTCCGAGCAGGACCTGAAGCCATCTCAGGGCTTGCACCGGCCCAGATGCTGCTGCACAAGTGCTCCAGGGGCTCCTGCCCTGCCCTCCTCACCTGCCTCCTCACCTGCCCCCTCACCTGTCAGGGATGTTTGATTCCTGGCTGGCCCCTCCCCTACCTGACCCCTGCCAAAGACCCACGCCACCCCAGGCTCCCAGCTCTGAAGCAAACGACCAGAGAAGTCAAGCGCCTGGCTCCAGGCCACACAGCTTGAGGGACTCAGAGCTCCAGGGACAGTGCCTGGGCCCTGCTCAGGGCTTCTGCAGAGGCCCTGGGCTCTTCCAGTTGACTCAGCTCACAAGGCCCCTACACGGTAACAGGTGAAGACAGGGCCCCAAGAACCCTCAGGCTCTGAAGCCACACATGTGAGCCGTGGGCAGAATCCTGCATTGGCCTCCAGCAGCTCGAGAGCACAGGGACAAAGCTGGACTGGCCCTGGGGTCACCATGGCCTTGGTTTTGTAGCAGCTGCAGTTTGAGCACGTACACCAAAAATAAAATTCTAAGCCCCGTAACTGACTGAAGGGACCCCTCCTATTGCCAAAGGGATATTCCAAAGTTAACCTGAAAACGAAGCTCAGGTCACGATGGGAAGAGGGGGTCACACAGGCCTTGTTATACCCCCTCCCTCTGGAATTCAGGTACAGCTGACCAGCACTAACATTCAAACACAGATCTTGGCCTGGATCAGTGGCTCATGCCTGTAATCCCAGCATTTTGGGAGGCTGAGGTGGGCAGATCACGAGGTCAGGAGTTCGAGACCAGCCCGACCAACATGGAGAAACCCCATCTCTACTAAAAATACAAAATTAGCCAGGCATGGTGGCGGCAGGCACCTGCAATCCCAGCTACTTGGGAGGCTGAGGCAGGAGAATCGCTTGAACCCGATTGCAGTGAGCTGAGATCATGCCACTGCACTCCAGCCTGGGTGACAAAAACAAAACAAAACAAAACAAAACAAAACAAAACAAAACACAATATTGGTCTCCACAACCTACTGTCTTACCCAGATACTCCTTTCTATTGATTCCAGGTCTTTAGCTAATAACTCTTTCAACCAATTGTGAATCAGAAAATCTTTTGCCAGGCACGGTGGCTCACACCTGTAATCCCAGCACTTTGGGAAGCCAAGGTGGGCGGATCACCTGAGATCAGGAGTTCGAAACCAGCCTGACCAACATGGTGAAACCCCTGTCTCTACTAAAAACACACAATTAGCTGGGCATGGTGGTGCATGCCTGTAGTCCCAGCTACTCGGGAAGCTAAGGCAGGAGAATCACTTGAACCCAGGACGCGGAGGTTGCAGTGAACTGAGATCATACCACTGCACTCCAGCCTGAATAACAAAAGCATCTCAAAAAAAAAATATATATATATATACACACACACACACACACACATATATATATAAAGAAAAAGGAAATCTTTGAACCCACTTGTGACCAGGAAGCCCATCCCCGCCTTGGAGTTGTCCCGCCTTTCTCGGCAGAACCAACAAATACCTTTCACGTACTGACTGATGTCTGCCTGTAACTTCTGTCCTTGTAGGAGGTATGAACTCCAGCTGTGGCCCACCCCCTGGGGCACATGTCCTCAGGGCCTCCAGGCCTTGGTCCTCACATTTGACTCCGGATAAATCTCTTCAAACATTTTACAGAGTCTGGCTTTCTCATTAACAAGCAGCTCACACATACAGTGTCTCAGTAGTGACAGATGCTGGCCCACCCCGAGGTCAGGATGACTCAGCAGGGATCGAGTTTGCGGGCGTCACGCTCCAAGGCCCAGAATAGGAGGTAGGTGCTCATTCCTCACGTAGTGGGCAAATCCTAGGGCAGGGGAGGGGCCGGCAATGCCAGAGAACGGTCCCCACCTGGGGTGGTCTGACGGCCAGGGATGCAGGGAAAGAGACGCCTCCCACACTGCTGGAGGCACGCACGTGCTGTGGCCACCCCGAAGGGTCCGCCTTCCAGAGGGAGAATTCAGGATTCGGCCAGTATCAGGGAAGGAGACGCTGGGGGGGGCCCTCCTGTCGGAAAAGCGCAGCGGCGGGAAGAGGGTGCTGCCACAGGGCCTCTGGGGAGCGTGCGGGCACACAGTACCAATCTGCATGCATACACGTGTCCTGTCCCTGCAGACGGGCCAGGCAAGGCCTGCCCATGGCCAGCCATCCAGGTGATGCTCCAGGGAGGGCCAGGCCTACTGGGGGGCAGAACCCTGTGGCTGTCCAGGGTACCTGGATGTGAGTCTGGGAAGGATGGAGAAGGGTGGAGGAGCGCAAAGGGCCCCTAGGGGATGCTGGGGAACACAGATGAGCCTCTGACCCACCTGTGTCCTTACCTGGGCCAACTGGGCTACCCAGTCTTGCTGACTGACACCTCCCCAGACCCCTGGCACCCACCAGACTCCCCAGGCGTGGCTTTGTGCTCCCCTATGCCTGATGACAAATGGTGGCCTCAGTGTAGAGGTGGGCACTGTGGCCCCTGGCTCCTGGCTCGCTCCTGCCTCAGTTTCCCCAGCTGTAAATTGGGGATTATCACTGGGTTCAAAGGCTGGAGTGCAAAGTGGTGGCCAAGAGGTGGCCAAGAGGTGGTCCAAGAGTGTGCCCTACATTGGACACCCCTCTCCAGGGGGTGGCTCTCAACCTGGCCTGGGCCCCCGGGGGTCTGCGCAACCCACCCTTCTGTGTGAAGGCGGCTGATACACATTCCTGGGCAAGATTCTGCACATTCTGCTGGATTATGAAAGAGGTCTGTGACCCCAGAAAAAAGGGTCAGAAGTGCCCGTTAGGCTCTCCTGTGTGGCTCAGGTCATGTGCTTCTGTGAGCTCCCCCTACGGCCTTGCCCCGAATCCCGTGATGCAGCGTGACCTGCCCGGGCGCCGGCGGCACTTTCATGTGTGGCTGGGAAAGTCGCATTTCAGCACTAATCACTGGCTGCCGCCTGCAATGAGCCCACGGCTTGAGCTCTGGGGCCCACCCAGCTCCTTAAACACGCAGAGCCTTTGCTAGCTGAGCCCGGGTCCCAGCTGTGCGGGGTTGGGGGTGGAGGGGTGCAGGGATCCCAAAACCCAACCCGGGGCCAGGTTTTACACAGGCCTGGACTGAGAAGTGGGGCTACAGGCTACAGGTGCTTGATACCCCAGGGGGGCCCTGGAACAGGCCTGGACTGAGAAGCGGGGCTACAGGCTACAGGTGCTTGATACCCCAGGGGGGCCCTGGAACAGGCCTGGACTGAGAAGCGGGGCTACAGGTTACAGGTGCTTGATACCCCGGGGGGGCCCTGGAACAGGCCTGGACTGAGAAGTGGGGCTACAGGCTACAGGTGCTTGATACCCCAGGGGGGCCCTGGAACAGGCCTGGACTGAGAAGTGGGGCTACAGGCTACAGGTGCTTGATACCCCAGGGGGGCCCTGGAACAGGCCTGGACTGAGAAGTGGGGCTACAGGTTACAGGTGCTGGATACCCCGGGGGAGGGGGGTGCTGGACACCCAGGGGGCAGATAGAGGCAGCCAGGCAGCCTGAAGACCCTGGGGCAAAACACACACAGGCCCCCTCTGCTCTCTGGTCACTGCTAACTGGCCAACTGGCCTTTGAGTCCACTGACCACAGCTAAGCCCACAGCCATCAAAACCCACCCCTTACACCCTTCTTCACCCTTTAGGGAGGGGCTCAGAGACAGTTGTGGTGATTCCTACTTCCACCCATAGCCCCCCGACCCTGGGCCTGTGCCGAGCGTGGGTGGGTGACATCATCTCGCACCCATAGCTCCAGACTAAAGGAAACCCTGGCTCCTGTCTCTGGCTCTTCCTTCCCTCTCTTTGTTCCCTTGCTCCTTCCTTCTTTTTGCCAGAGGAGAAGACAGTGAGGCTGAGGGCTGCTCCATGTGCACAGTGAGCAGGAGATACAGGCACGTGGAGGGACGGTCACAGCCCGTGCAACTGGCACCTTCACACGTGGAGGCCTGGGATTCCCAGACACCTGGCGCTGGGGCAAATCCCATTCCACAGCCAGAAACAGGCTCGGCGGGGCCAGGTGGATTTCTCAAAGCCTTGGTTGCTTTTGGCCTGATGCTAGCTGGACAATGTCTCAGCTCACAGGTTCCTAAACGCACACCCGCCCACACCAATCTGCTGAGGAGTGACAGCCATGGGGAGGAGAGCCACCTCACTCCAGGGACCCTGGCACCGTCTCCCATGAGGCCAGGTGTCCTCAGCCACCCACAGCCAGAGTCCCGCGAGACCGACAGACGGCCTGCCCCTGTGTGACAGCACGCCTGGGACTGTCTCAGCAGCCCCCCATGCTTCACCCAACTGGGACAGGGAAACAGGAGGGGGCTACTTCTGCTTTCAAGGCATGGAAGAGCTGTCTGCAGGCCACTTCCCGAACACCTATGCGCTTGGGGAAGTGACTGAGACTGAGCCGGGGTATCTTCTCCACGATGAGGTGAGCCCATTGGGCCCTTCTTCTGAAAGCACCTCCCTGGAGGTGGAAGCCCCTGAGGCCCACAGCATCTTCTGAACCTGTGAGTTCCCACCTACTGAGAACTCGCCTGGGTCAGTGCCGGGCCACAGTGGACCGGGACTTTGAGTAGATGCTACCCTACTCGCTATGCAGAGCCAGCTGGGGCCCAGGGAGGTCAGATAAACTGCCCAAACCAAATCCAGGCCCAGCCAGAATCTCAGCTCCAGCCTTTGCGCCTTCTGATAAAACCCAGCATCGCTTGAATTTCCAGTACACGCTGCCAAGTCTTCGTTAAGCAATAAATAACCCACAACCCTACTGTCATGCCAAGTTCCATATGGCCATCCAGAAAGAGACACATGGAGCTGGTTCCTCTCACCTTTATGACCAGTGAAAAGTGCACCAACACGAAGACACGCGTGAAAGGACCTCATCTCCTAACCAGATTGACAAGCAAGGGATTTTTTTCACTCACCGTCAGTGGGATGGTTCTAAGCACCGAGGCCAACCCATTTCACACGATTATTTCACAAAAAGAAACTTTCTGTGGGACGTGCCTGGGCGACTGAAAAGACAGCCAGCAAAACTGAGAACCTTGTTCTCAAATCCGTACCCTCTCCCAAGGCAGCCTCAGAGGCCCGAGGGCTGAGGATCCAGACCCGAAAGCCACTGTATCTTGTGTAGGATCAGGCTCAAGGAATAAGGGGGTAAAAGGTGCCCTTTCCCTTCCTAAGCAGAAAATTCCGGAACCCAACCTTATGTGTGATCATTTAAAAAAAAAAAAAAAAATATATATATATATATATATATATATATATATCAGCCGAGTACGCTGGCTCACGCCTGTAATCCCAGCACTTTGGGAGGCCGAGGTGGGCGGATCACCTGAGGTCAGGAGTTCGAGACCAGCCTGGCCAACGTGGAGAAACCCTGTCTCTACTAAAAAATACAAAATCAGCCAGGCATGGTGGTGCATGCCTGTAATCCCAGCTACTCGGGAGGCTGAGGCAGGACAGTCGCTTGAACCCGGGAGGCAGAGGTTGCAGTGAGCCGAGATCGTGCCATTGCACTCCAGCCTGGGCAAAAAGAGGGAAACTCCACCTCAAAATAAATAAATAAATAAATAAAATAAATAAATCACTTTCTATGGCTTTTCACTGCTCCGGGAGCAATGTCCACAGATCAAACGCCCAGCCTCTCCTTCACACCCTGGAGCGCCCATCCTGCCCACTGGTCCGGGCTCCAGGCTGCCCCCTGCACCTGTCAGAAGCCCCCTTATAAGGGCAGGGTCTCCCTTCCTGGGACATCCACTGCCCTTCTCCGAGCTGAAGTCAGAATGACCTGAGAATCAGATTGGAGTTCTACCAGCCTCAGCCAAGCCCACCTCTGCGACAGCACTCCTTGCAGACCCCTGACCCGGTGACAGATGAATAAAGTACAGACACACAGATATTCTGCTCTGCCAGTCCAGCTGAGGGTCCCAGCCGCTTATAGGCTCCCTGCTGAATCCTGTAAACAGTTGCTACTTGGCCCTGATCAGCTAGTCAGACGTACATTTATTCAGTATGATTAATTAACAAAAGCTTGAGTCAACACCATTAGAGTGTAACAGACGTTGTGGACTTCCCGAGTAAAAAGCACTTAAACACCCACGGTCTTAAGATTATACGAGTAAACAAGCTAGCTAGGTAAACTACGCTGCCTTTCTTTTATCACTATTTTTATTTGTTTAATTAAAGGTAAAGGGATCAGGCCGCCTTCAGCCAGAGCTAATTACCGAAGTTATGCCAACTTCTTGGCCTTCCAAGATTTGTGTCTATTTCTATAACTATCTCTAATATCTTTCCCACCAGAATGATTGAACCTCTCTCAGCAGGGTCTGCCTGTTCAGAGAACACAGCTTCTCTTTCTTGCCTTACACACAGGGGCAAGAATAGATTCACTCTTGCAGAGAGCACATCCCTTTCTGTTACTGAAAATCACTTTCCAAAAAAAAAAGCAACACGTACACACATACTCACCACACACACAGGTGGGTCAGAGAAAAAAACAAGTACAAATGGCCTAGGGACATGAGAAGTGTGGCCCTAACTTTCACTGAAAGGGACCCTATTAACATTAACCCTCACCTCTGGGTCAGAGAGGGTTGGCACTCTAGAGCCTGCCTTGAGGCTTTACCTACTGGGACCAAAAGGACTGCAGGAAAGCTATTTTAGGCCAGGCGCTGGCTCAAGCCTGTAATCCCAGCACTTTGGGTGGCAGAGGCGGGTGGATCACCTGAGGTCAGGAGTTCAAGACAAGCCTGGCCAACATGGTGAAGCCCCGTCTCTGCTAAAAATACAAAAAATTAGCTGGGCATGGTGGGCGCCTGTAGTCCCAGCTACTCGGGAGGCTGAGGCAGGAGAGTCGCTTGAACCCGGGAGGCGGAGGTTGTAGTGAGCCGAGATCGCGCCATTGTACTCCAGCCTGGGTAAGAGCAAAACTCCATCTCAAACATAAAATAAAATAAAAATAAATTAAAAAATACTTTTTAAAGCCCTATTACCACAAAATAAATCCAGGAACGTGTGACTTGGTACAGCCTCTTTGGAAGGCACGTTAGCTATGACATTAGAATGCACACCCCGCCGGGTGCGATGGCTCAGCTCATGCCTGTAATCCTAGCAAATTGGGAGGCTGAGGCTCATGCCTGTAATCTTAAGCTCGGGAGGTTGAGGCAGGAGAATCGCTTAAACCCAGGAAGCAGAGGTTGCAGTGAGCAACAAGCCTGGGCGACAGACACAGACTCTGTCTCAAAACAAAAACAAAAACAAAAAACAAAAAAACACATAACCTTTTCCCATTTGCACAAAGCTGGGAAACCCCAAATGCCCTCCACAGGGGTCTACGGGGGGTTGGGGGGTGGGGGCGGTGAGCACACTTGTTCCTGCCGACACAGGGACGTCTTCTTAGCAGCTAAAGAGGGTAGCCTCTGCGTACTGCCTGGGAACATGGCAAAACCATTTTAGGCTTTAAAAAAAAGGTGGAGAACAAGTTGTACATTATGATCTTTTAAATAAATAGGCCAGCGATATATTTGTAACAGAAGAAGCTCTGGAAGCATACGCTGTCAGCCGCAGAAACTCTGGGGCTGGGGAGTGGTAAAGGAAGAGAAATGTGTCACCCAGGCAGGAGCTCAGTGGCACCATCTTCAAGCAGTTCTCCTGCCTCAGCCTCCGAGTAGCTGGGACTACAGGTGTGCGCCATGACGCCCAGCTGATTTTTGCTTTTTTTTTTGAGACGGAGTTTCACCTTGTTGCCCAGGCTGGAGTGCAGTGGTGCGATCTCAGCTCACTGCAACCTCCACCTCCTGGGTTCTAGTGATTCTCCTGCCTCAGCCTCCTGAGTAGCTGGGATTACAGGCATCTGCCACCACACCCAGCTAATTTTTTGTATTTTTAGTAGAGATGGGGTTTCACCATGTTGGCCAGGCTGGTCTCGAACTCCTGACTTCAGGTGATCCGCCTGCCTCGGCCTCCCAAGTGCTGGGATTACAGGTGTGAGCCACAGTGCCTGGCTGGTTTGAATTTTTAAATGATGATGAATTCATGTATGACTGATGTGATTTTTATTAGAAAGAGAAAACTAGGCAGCGCCCCATCCTATGTCTCCTTCCTGGTGGCCAATGAAGCATTTCCCACGACTCACTCCTGGCACCAGCAGGAAGTCAGAGACTCAGCACCCAGGGGCTGCTTTTTTTTTTTTTTTGAGACAGGCTTGCTCTGTCACCCAGGCTGGAGTGCAGTGGCAGGATCTCAACTCACTGCAACCTCCACGTCCCGGAGCATGCCTCAGACTCATAAGTAGCTCGGATTACAGGCGTGAGCCACTCTGCCCGGCTAATTTTTGTATTTTTAGTAGAGATGGGGTTTCACCATGTTGGTCAGGCTGGTCTCGAACTCCTGATCTCGGTAGATCTGCCCGTCTCAGCCTCCCAAAGTGCTGGGATTATAGGTGTGGGCCATCACACCCAGCCAACCAGGGGTTCATTTTTTAAAGATAAGAGTGCAGGCTGCGTAAGCTATTATCCATGTCGTTACATACCGGGCCGACATGTACCTAGGCGGGAGGGAGACTGAACCAGTGAAATTCTAATGACAAAAAAAGAAATCAGAGTCATTCCCTACATTCACATCTCCAACGCCCAGCTGGAAGGCACAGGCTCTCCCCACTGCTGTCCTGCTACGATTTTTCCCGGCTTTGACCTGCATGGTGGTGCGGCTGCTCCGCTCAGAGCCTCAGAGAAACCACACAGAGCCCTGCTGAGTCTTGCCCTCCGGGCATTCTCACATTTATGAAGAAATGCCTCCCCCTCCCCCTCCCCCCCAAAGTATGGTGTGGCAGAAAACAGCGCCAACAGGTCCTGCCAGTCAGAAGCCACTCCCCTGATTTCATGGCTCAAGACCCCAACTATAAATTAGCCCTTCCCACCTTGAATGTGTACACACACTATTGAGATCCAGGCCAATCCATGCCATGGGATGAACCTGAGAATTGCCAAGACCCACCTTCCCACGCCCCCCAGCCAAATCATGTGGCATCTGGTACAAGTGATTTTCCCCCTGAAATCCCACAAGAAAACTATTTTGAGGCCGGGCACGGTGGCTCACGCCTGTAATCCCAGCACTTTGGGAGGCCAAGGCGGGCGGATCACAAGGTCAGGAGATCGAGACCATCCTGGCTAACATGGTGAAACCCCGTCTCTACTAAAAATACAAAAAAAATTACCCGGGCGTAGGGGCGGGCACCTGTAGTCCCAGCTACTCGGGAGGCTGAGCCAGGAGAATGGCATGAACCCGGGAGGCGGGCTTGCAGTGAGCCGAGATCGCGCCACTGTACTCCAGCCTGGGCGACTGAGCGAGACTCCGTGTCAAAAAAGAAAAAAAGAAAACTATTTTGAAAAGCAGTTATCTCTGGCCTGGTGAAGAACACACCAGGACCATGCCCACCAAAACAGGAGCCCCATGGCTGTTTCCCAGAGAAACCTGGGACCCGCACGTCCATTCACTGCAACACAGACTGAATCTGCAGCCAAGCTCCGCTCTCCCACTACTGGGAACCCTCAGGGGGGATCCCTTAGCCTAAACCAGCACCAGTCACTACCCGCACACGATTTTATTACTACTGTTTTCTTATGAGTCAGCCCGTGTCACTGATTCCTGATGAGCTGCTGTGGAGAGCAGAAATGAATGATTTTTTTTTAACTGCAATTTCCTTCTCACCAACCAGTCAGCAATCGGAGCTCTAACAGTAAACCGATTGCTCAGTTACTCCACGTGGGTGCCACGCAAGAGGCTGGGAGTATTGCTCAGCGGGGCCAACGGGAGGCTGGCACTTGCCTGAGCCGCTTAAGTGGGGGAATGGAATGCCCACCGAAGGGCAGGGCAGGGACCCTGCTGTCCCGTCACTGAAGATATTCCCAGCCTGTGGGGAGAAGTGTAAAAGAATGAATGAAAGAAACGCACGTGGTTTCTGGGACCAATGACCTTAGCCTAGAACTGCCGGGATGGTCCAGGAACGTAAAGATGTAGAGATGTGGGAGCCAGGGGCGTAGTGATGCAAGGATGCAGGGACCCAGGGACTACGACCTCCCAACCCCCGGCCCGCGCCCCGTACTCACGCACGCAGAGGCAGGCCACGAGCTTGGCTGCCTCCTCCGGCACCGGGCAGGTGGGGAAGAGCGGCTTGAGCAGGTAGGTGGCGAAGACCAGGGCCACGATGTACTGCGATGAAGGCCGGATGATGAGCAGCTCGATCCAGAGCTTGAGGAAGGCGGGCAGCGAGCCGTAGACCTCCAGCATGTAGGCGTAGTCGCCGCCCGATTTGGAGATGGTGGTGCCGAGCTCCGCGTAGCAGAGCGCGCCCACGATGGAGAAGACGCCGCACGCGGCCCACACCACCAGCGCCAGCCCCGGCGAGCCTGCCTCCTTGAGCACGCCCGTGGGCGTCACGAAGATGCCCGAGCCGATAATGGTCCCCACGATGATGGCCACGCCGTTGAGCAGCGTGATGTTCCGCTGCAGGGTCACGCCCTCGCCCTCGCCTGCCGGCGCCGAGCCGTCCGCGCTCTTGGCGGCCAGCATCTTCTCCCGCGCCTCTTCCTTCTCCTCGGCCGCCGGCGCCGCTAGCGCGCGCCGCTTCGGGCCCGCACCCGCCATGCTCTGCGCACCGGCCGGGCCTGTGACACCCGGGAGCCGCAGCCCAGAGAGGAGTGTGCGCGCCGCCCGCCGCCCGCAGCTGCGCAGGAACCCCGCCCGCGCCGCCTTTTAGGCCCCGGCCCGCCGGCCCCGCCCACCGTCCGCGGCTCCTCCCCGCCCCGTGGCCCGGCCCCGTCCCTCAGCCCCGCCCCCTCGACCCAGCTCGGAGCACGTGCGTCGTCCGGCCCAGCCTGGCGGGCGATTCCCAGGCCTGCGTGGTCCTCGAAGGCCCCAGTCCTCCTGCGCCATGGAGACCCCGGCCTCGCGACCTCCCCCCACGGCGCCCGCGTCATCCCAGCCCGTCCTCCCGGGTGCGCCTGGGCGGGGCCTGGCAGTCAGGGCGCGCCCCTTCACCCACTGGCCCGCAGCCTCTCCTCAAGCCTGGGAGCGAGCAGTGCACCAGGGCTGGCCTGAGGCCAAGGATGGAGTTTGGGGTACCCCCCGAAGGGAACCTAGGCTCCTGTCCCGGATGGGCCGAGGGGATGGAACCGCCCCCACAACCAGCTCCTGGGGCACGGGGGAGGGATGAGAGGATGACCTGAGGGGAAGCTCCTGCAGCCTCCTTCCAGCCTGGGGGCTGCATCAGTGGGGCTGGTGAGCCGCGAACTGGGACGAGGGAAGAACCGAACCGAGGCCACCCAGTAATTCCCATTGTATCCCAAAAGAATCTTGCCAAAGACGGCGATCCGGTGCCCGTAGCTTTGAGAAGCAGTAATAACACAGGCTTTGGGAAGCCAGCAATCTGCCTGAGCTCAATTTAATCAACAGAACCGGGGGTTCACCGGGAGCCATAAGACCCCCACCCCCAAATCTACCTGGGGAATTCAAAGGCAGGCTTCAATGTGAAGGGGCTTTAAAGCTTGTTATTCCTGGGGAATGCGAGAGGCATCTTAGCTAAAAAGGGTTGAGAGGTAATTTCACTTAGAGGCGAGAGCAGGATGCCAAGGCTCCTAGGCCTGGAAATGGGAAGGAATATAAATACTGCCCCGAGATTGACCAGACTGGTGAGCGGCCAAAGACCTGTTCAAAGGGTGTGTGTGGGTCAGGGAGGAAACTCCTTGGTATCACCCCAACGCGGGGTTCCTTGGCGTGTGTCCAAACGAGTCCTTGGAAGCTCACAGCAGGCATGTGGGGAGGCCTTTGTTCTGGGTGAGCGTTCAGCCTCCCAGGGCAAACACGCAAACACCGGTTGCAGAGCTGGGTGTTCACAGCAAGACAGTCTGCTGGGCAGATGCCTCTGGAATCCACAGAATTCTGAACAATAGCCGTGGTGGAGGGGGGTCAGAGTCCCTGTCGTGCTGGGACCTCTAGCTGCAGCCAGGAATGTCCAGGCCCCACCCCAGGGAGGGGGCGGCTGAGGAATGCCAGGGCTTGTCATTCTGGACCTTGCTCGCCCCCCGGTATGGCGGGCATTCCTCTGCAGTGATAAAACCAAGCGAAATCTCAGCAGCCCAGGCAGCCACAGGTGGGGGAGTGCGGAGGTCACACAGATACTAACTTGTAATCTGCCGTCCACATTGCTGGCTGTGGAAGGTGCAGAGACCCCTCCATCTGCCCTATTCTTCCCGCTGTGCCTGCAGAGGGAAGGAGACAGTACCACCATGGCTGGACAAACTCACCAAGTGCTCACTGAGTCCTCCCCTAGACAGCTTCTTATGCAATAGGATAGGTGCCAGTTAGAGCCATTTTGCAAATAAGGAAGCTGAGGCTTGGTAGGGTTACCTCGCTTGTCCGGCCAGCAAGTAGCCTGGGAGCTGTCCTTTTGACTGTGAACTTATATGGTACTTTTAATCATTCCGCCATTCTTCTTTGACTAACAAGAAAGGCAACCAACAGTCATACCCCAAAGCATAAAATTACAACCATGATAAGCCAAGGACATGACAGGGTGAGCCAGCGACAGCGACAGGGACCAGGCAGGTCCAGATAGACTTTTCTGAGGTGGTACCTGGAGCTGAGAGCCCAGGGTGAGTGAGAATTAATAAGGGAGGTGCAGGGGCCCCCGCGGGCACAGAGGGGGCCCTGCACAGTTGGTACAAGTCATGGTTGGTGCCCCCAGAGCCAGGCTCCTGGCAAGTGCTGGAGCCCTTAAGCAGGAAGGGTGACAACAGCCATGAGCGTGTTCAAGTCACACAGCTATTACGCCACCTCTGTCGGTTTTTACTGGGTTTTCATATGACAACATTCTAGATTTATCCAGCAAATCTACTCATCTCAGACTTCCCTGATGCTGGTCCTGAAACGCCTTCGCCTGAAAGCTGTGACTCTAGAATCTTAGCAAAGAGTGCCATCTGGTGGAAAGATTCGGCAGCGTTTTGATTTTTACAGAGGCAGTGCAATGGTCTTTTCAGCTCCAGTCAGTAATTCATCACATGTTGTGTATTTTCAGAGGTTAAAAAAAAAGAAAGAAAGAAAGAAAAGAAAAAAAAGTTGTGGCATTCTCGCTTGAGCTGGTTGGGAGAATACTTTCTTTTCTTTTTTTTTTTTTTGAAACGGAGTCTCACTCTGTCACCCAGGCTGGAGTGCAGTGGCACGATCTCGACTCACTGCAACCTCCGCCTCCCGGGTTCAAGCGATTCTCCTGCCTCAGCCTCCGGAGTAGCTGGGATTACAGGCGCCCGCCACCATGCTCGGCTAATTTTTTATTTTGTGTATTTTTAGTAGAGATGGGGTTAGCCAGGATGGTCCCAATCTCCTGATCTCGGGATCCGCCCGCGCCTCAGCCTCCCAAAGTGCTGGGATTACAGGCGTGAGCCACCGCGCCCAGCGCCCTGCAGGTCCTTCTTAAGGCTGTTTGCAGCATAAATGAGACGAGGCATCTTCTGCCCCCCTCAGAGCGCCAGTGTGGAGTTGAGCAGGCCACCCTCTCTCACAAGGCGAACCCGTCATTATTTTGTCATTTGGAGCAACTGCAGGGGAGCAGCAAGGCCGCAGGGCGAGGGGAGAGAACCTGGTGGATAATCCTTTGTTTTCTAATTATGAGCTGAGTCTCGCAGTGCAGGGATTGTGGTTTTCATCTCAGCCAAACGCAGGAGTGAGGTCCTGAGCGGATCCTTGCTCTTCCTTTCAACTCGTTCTTTTTCCCAGGAAAACGACTTACCTGGTAAACCCTGTAAACCAAAAATAAAATTCTAAGGGCCACCCCAGACATCTAAACAGACTTCCTCCTCAGCCAGGGCTCTTAAAATTTAACCTGAAAGACTGGTTTGGGCCAGGAAGGGAAGCGGGGGTTGGACGGCCTCTTTAGACCTCTCCAGCACCAACACCAACACAGACTTGCAGTCTATCAGACTTAAAGATTAACATTTTACAGCCTGTTCTCTTTGAAGCCTCCTAGCTAAAAGCTTCATCTGCATGATACAGCTTTCATCTCCACAGCCTCACCACAACCCAAACATTCCTTTCTTTCTTTCTTTCTTTCTTTGAGACAAGAGTCTCACTTATCGCCCAGGCTAGAGTGTGGTGGCCCGATCTTGGCTCACTGCAAGCTCTGCCTCCTGGGTTCAAGTGATTCTCCTGCCTCAGCCTCCAGAGTAGCTGGGACTACAGGCGCCTGCCACCACGCCCGGCTAATTTTTTTGTATTTTTAGTAGAGATGGGGTTTCACCGTGTTAGTCAGGATGGTCTCCATCTCCTGACCTCGTGATCCGCCTGCCTCGGCCTCCCAGAGTGCTGGGATTACAGATGTGAGCCACTGTGCCCGGCCTCCAAACATTGCTTTCTACTGATCCCAGGTCTTTTGTGTTTTTCTTTTTTTTTGAGACAGAGTCTTACTCTGTTGCCCTGGCTGGAGTGCAATGGCACGATCTCGGCTCACTGCAACCTCTGCCTCCCGGGATCAAGTGATTCTCTTGCCTCAGCCTCCCGAGTAGCTGGGATTACAGGCGCCTGCCACCACACCTGGCTAATTTTTGTATTTTTAGTAGAGGCTGGGTTCCACCATGTTGACCACGCTGGTCTCGAACTCCTGGTGATCTGCCCACCTCGGCCTCCCAAAGTGCTGGGATTACAGGCGTGAGCCACCATGCTCGGCAACAATCCCAGGTCTTTAGACAACAAACTCAACCAATTGTCAACCAGAAAATGTTTAAATTGGTTGGGCGCGGTGGCTCACACTTGTAATCCCAGCGATTTGGGAACTTTGGGAGGCGGAGGCAGGCGGATCTCGAGGTCATGAGTTAAAGACCAGCCTGGCCAACATGGTGAAACCCCATCTCTACTAAAAATATAAACATTGGGCGAGTGCAGTGGCTCATGCCTGTAATCCCAGCACTTTGGGAGGCCAGGCAGTCGGATCACTTGAGGTCAGGAGTTTAAGACCAGCCTGGCCAGCATGGTGAAACCCCGTCTCTACTAAAAATACAAAAAAATTAGCTGAGCGTGGTGGTGGGCGCCTGTAGTCCCAGCTACTCGGGAGCCTGAGGCAGGAGAATGGCATGAACGTGGGAGGCGGAGGATGCAGTGAGGGGAGATCACACCACTGCACTCCAGCCTGGGTGACAGAGTGAGACTCCGTCTCAAAAAGAAAAATATATATATATATAATATATATAATATATATTATATATATAATATATATTATATATATAATATATATATTATATATTAAATATATTATATATATAATATATAATATATATATTATATATATATTATATATAATATATATATTATATATATTATATATATATAATATATATATTATATATAATATATATATTATATATATATATACACATCAGCTGGGCGTGTTGGTGCGCGCCTGTAATGGGAGGCTGAGGCAAGAGAATCACTTGAAACCAGAAGGCAGAGGTTGCAGTGAACCAAGATTGTGCCACTGCACTCCAGCCTGGGTGGAAGAGTGAAACTCTTGTCTCAAAAAAAAAAAAAAGAAAATGTTTACATTTACCTCTAGCCTGGAAGCCCCCCTCCTGCTTTGAGTTGTCCCGCCTTTCTGAACCAAACCAATGTATTTTTTAAATGTACTTGATTGATGTCTCATGTCTCCTTAAAATGTATAAGACCAAGCTGCACCCCAACCACCTTGGGCACATGCGGTCCGGACCTCCCGAGTCTGTGTCACGGGCGCGCCCTCAACCTTGGCAAAATACGCTTTCTAAATTAAAGGAGACCTGTCTCAGATTTGCTGGCTTCACAACCCTTAATTGAAGTGGGGCTTCCTGGGGCCGCCTCTCTCCTGTGAGTCCCCTGCCGGGCTGGTTCTCAGTCGTAGAGGAGAAATGCCTGCATCTTTTAACATAGCAAGGGTCCTTGCTTCTTCTGGAGGTTGTTTTTGAAAGCCATGCTTTTATTATGCTCAGAGGTGAGCTTTTCCTGTCTGCATGCTTGACAAGGTGGGGCTGCCCTCGGTACGATCAGAAATTCCGTTCTGTTTCCAGGCAGATAGGTGTGTAGGGCAGCCACTCAGTCGGTGTTCGGCCTTAAAGACTCTTGCCAGTCAAGGAAGATGACCGAGGCAAGTCTCCGTCATTTTAGCTTTAAATGCCAACATTAGGGACGCGCACCTGAGAGACTGGTCTATGCCTTTCTCCGAAGATGATTTTGAGGGCTTCAATATTGAAAGGGGGAAGGGCAGGATATTGGGCAATACACAATTTTCATGTGAAGGGGGTAGGGGAAAATTCGAGTTTTTGTCTGGTTTAGTGACTCTGCCGTTTTACGTAAGATACCGTAGACGATAGGGCAGCGGAAACAATGAGATATGCATTTGCTTCATGTGGGCGGAGGGATGACTCAGTTCTGCCCCTTGTCCCATCACCTGTGAAGATAAGCTAACGGTTCACATTGCCAGGGTGAACTTTAACAGAAGCGCTTAGGGTAAAGATCTTGGAGCCCACGAGGAATTTTCTTTTGGGCAAAATGTGAGGGAGGTGTGTCGCTTTTCATCTTTTTTTTTTTTTTTTTTGAGACGGAGTCTCACTCTGTCACCAGGCTGGAGTGTAGTGGGTCGATCTCAGCTCACTGCAACCTCCGCCTCCCGGATTCAACTGATTCTCCTGCCTCAGTCTCGCAGGTAGCTGGGATTACAGGCGCCTGCCACCATGCCCGGCTAAGTTTTGCAGTTTTAGTAGGGACGGGGTTTCATCATGTTGGCCAGGCGGGTCTGGAATTCCTAACCTCAAGTGATCCACCCGCCTCGGCCTCCCAAAGTGCTGGGATTACAGGGGTGAGCCACCAAGCCCAGCCAAACTTTTCATCTCTGTAGCTATTTGTTAAATAATTAGGAGCCGAAACAGGAGGCCGGTTCCCATGACACGGTCACCAGCTTCACTTTTCCCTGTCGTTAGCAAGTGTGGGGTCCCAGGATTTATGTTCCTTTCACACTCTCTATGCCATTTAATTTTTGCAGCAACTATAGTTAGTCGTCATTTATGGTTGGAGAAAAAGGGCAGTTCAGTAAGTGGCCAAGCCCAGCTTCAGACCCAGGGCAGGCCTTTAATCCTTGTGGCAATGCTGACGGCCACGCTGATGGCACCACTTACAAAGGCAGCCAGATTCATAAGCATGCGGATTTTCCCAGTTAAAAGAGAATTTTGGCCGGGGGCGGTGGCTCACGCCTGTAATCCCAGCACTTTGGGAGGCTGAGGTGGGCAGATCACGAGGTCAAGAGTTCAAGACCAGCCTGGCCAACATGGTGAAACTCCGTCTCTACTAAAAATACAAAAATTAGCCTGGCGCAGTGGCAGGCACCTGTAATCCCAGCTACTCGGGAGGCTGAGGCAGGAGAATTGCTTGAACCCAGCAGGCAGAGGTTGCAGTGAGCCAAGATCATGCCACTGCACTCCAGCCTGGGCAACACAGTGAGAATCCGTCTAACAGAAAAAAAAAGAGAACTTCATTTCAGCTGCCCCTGGTGGCACCTTGAAAGCCTCATTGCCTCTTCACTGGAAACATCCACCATTCTTGTTAAAGAAAAGACACTCATGACTTTCCTTCACCGAATCCTTCTAGCTTCTGTTTGAACACTTGGGTAGTCCCCCCACCCGTTTCCTGAAGTTCGTATGGGGGAACGGTAAACAGCATCCATGCCTGCAAGTAAAATCCGAAGCCCTGCGATTGCTCAGTAACAGCTAGGAGCAAGGTTAGAGATTGTAGGGCCAGATTTTTTGCTTAGGTTCAACTAGGTAAAATAAAAATAGACTTTGCATGCATTTCAGGCACTGGGCTGATGACCGGCCACCAGGGAGGCTCCGTCCCACTTCTTAGCTTTGGCCCCAATGTTAGTCTTGTTGCTGCTCTCAGACGTGCTCTGCGTGTCAAAGATGACTTGGAGGCTGGGCGCGGTGGCTCATGCCTGTAATGCCAGCCCTTTGGGAGACCAAGGTGGGAGAATTTCTTGAGCCCAGGAGTTCAAGACCAGCCTGGACAACATAGGGAGACCCCGTCTCTATAAAAAATACAAAAACTAGCCCAGCGTGGTGGTGGTGCACCTGTAGTTCCAGCTGCCGGGGAGGCTGAGGTAGAAGGATCACCTGAGATCGGGAAGGTTGAGGCTGCTGTGAGCTGAGATCACGCCACTGCACTCCAGCCTAGGCGACAGAGCGAGACCGGTCTTTTTTTTTTTTCTGAGACAGAGTCTCGCTCTGTCACCCAGGCTGGAGTGCAGTGGCGCGATCTCGGCTCACTGCAAACTCTGCCTCCCGGGTTCACGCCATTCTCCTGCTTCAGCCTCCTGAGTAGCTGGGACTACAGGCGCCCGCCACCATGCCTGGCTAATTTTTTGTATTTTTAGTAGAGACGGGGTTTCACCGTGTTAGCCAGGATGGTCTTGATCTCCTGACCTCGTGATCCACCCGCCTCGGCCTCCCAAAGTGCTGGGAGTACAGGCGTGAGCCACCACGCCCGGCGAGACTGGTCTTGAAAAAAAAAAAAAAAAAAGAAAGATGACATGGAAGCAACAGTAGGAGCCGGGGTCAGAGTTCAGGCCCGTCCATCCGTGGATGATGGATAAACCCAGTGTAGTCCGCCATCCCTTGGAGCGTCATTCAGCCGCACACGGGAAGACACGCTGCAACGTGCAGGATCCCTGAAAACACTGGGCTGCGTGAAAGGGTCAGTGACCACGAGTTGTATGATTCCGAGTGCACGAATGTCCAGGACAGGCGGATCCAGAGAGATGGACGAGATTCGTGGCTGCTTAGGGCGGGGGGAAGGGGCGATGGAGAGTGAGGGCTGAGTGGATGGGGTCTCTCTTTGGGGTGATAAAATGTCTTGGAACTAGATGATGGGGATGGTTGCCCAACACTGGGAGTGACTTAAACACCACGGATTTGTACGTGTTTAAATGACTAACGGTTAATGTGATGTTATGTGTGAACTATACATCCAAAAGATAAAAGCAGTTCAGGCCTGGAATCGAACGGTCCTGGGTTCAGATCTCACCTCTACGACTTGGTGGCACCAGGCGAGTGACTCGGCTCAGCTTTCGAAGTCTCAGTTTCCTCTTCTGTGAAGCAGGGAGACACCTGTGCCTGCCTCCTGGGGACCAGCAGGTAGAAGACCCTGAGCCGCTGGCATTGCCATCACTGCAGAACTGTGCTCCCAAGACCAGCCAGTGGAGGACCCTGAGCTACTGCTGTGTCCCTGTCACTGCAGAACTGTGCTCCCAGGGCTGGCGGGTGGAGGACCCTGAGCCGCTGGTGTCATCCTCACTGCAGAACTGTGCTCCCGGGGCCAGCAGGTGGAGGACCCTGAGCTGCTGGTGTTGCCATCACTGCAGAACTGTGCTCCCAGGGCCAGCCGAATGCCTGGCTTCCACCCTCAGACTTTCTTTCCAGTGTGGGCGAAGGGAACATGGAGGGACAGCGGTCGCAGCAGCCCACACTTGCTGTGTCGGGCGTGGTCTCAGTGGCTGGAGTGTGAAGATGGAGGCGGGGATGGGAGTGGGCGGCCTTGAGTCAAGGGACACCTGTAGCCCCCAGAAGCTGGAAGAGGCAGGAGGGGTCCTGGAGCCTCCCGAGGGAGCCTGGCCCTGCCACCACCTTGATGTTGGCCTCTGGCCTCCAGGACTGTGAGAGAACAAAGGGCTGTTGTCTTAAGCCCCTGTTTGCGGACAAAGGGAATAATCTCAACATTGAAAAAATATGGCCTTAATCTTTAGTGCTGTAGGTGGCAAACTTACCTTCAGGATGGCAAAGACAGATCTTTTTTTCCTGTTGACAGGCATTTTAACATTTCCAGAGACACGGGAGCCAGGTTCTCCTGCTTGGCCTCTGCACTATGAGCCAAACCTGCCTATTGTTAAGTGATTGAATGAGTTGACACTCACCTTGAACTTTCTTCCACTCTGCCCTGGATTACAAGAAGAATTCATTGCTCAGCCCATGTCCCAGCATGAGGCTGGAAGCAGCTGTTGAATTTTGTAGAGCCTGGAAGGCCCTGCACTCTTTGCAGCTGCCAGCTTCAGCGCTGCTCTCTTCGGCTACTTTGCCCTGCCTCTGTTTTGGGCACAGTGGCTGCAGGGCAGATGCCATTCAACCAGGTCAAATTTCCATGTGAGGATGGAAATTTGTAGGTTATAATTCAATTCTCTATTTTGGAAAATATCCAGGTGGATATTGTTTACCACCAAAACAATGACTTCTATCATGTAAGCCCGAAAACCAGGCTGATGCATGCTACGCCATGCGTGAGTGGTGCCTGCTCCATGTGTGAACCATGCTGCTCCATGTGTGAACTGTGTCTGTTCCATGTGTGAACTGTGTCTGTTCCACGTGTGATCCATGCTGCTCCATATGTGTTCCATGCTGCTCCATGTGTGAACCATGTCTGTTCCACATGTGAACTATCTGTTCCATGAGTGAACCATGTCTGTTCCATGTGTGAACCGTGTCTGTTCCATGTGTGATTCATGCTGCTCCATGTGTGATCCATGCTGCTCCATGTGGGAACCATGTCTGTTCCATGTGTGAACCATGTCTGTTCCATGTGTGAACCGTGTCTGTTCCATGTGTGTTTCATGCTGCTCCATGTGGGAACCATGTCTGTTCCATGTGTGAACCATGTCTGTTCCATGTGTGAACTGTGTCTGTTCCATGTGTGATCCATGCTGCTCCACATGTGAACCGTGTCTTTTCCATGTGTGAACCGTGTCTTTTCCATGTGTGATCCATGCTCTTCCATGTGTGAACCGTGTCTATTCCATGTGAGATCCATGCTGCTCCATGTGTGAACCGTGTCTGTTCCATGTGTGATCTGTGTCTGTTCCATGTATGGTCCATGCTGCTCCATGTGTGAACTGTGTCTGTTCCATGTGTGAACCGTGTCTGTTCCATGTGTGAGCCATGTCTGTTCCATGTGTGATCCATGTCTGCTCCATGTCTGATCACACCTGCTCCCTGTCACTCATTTTGTCTAGACTTCTCAATGATGACAGCCCCCAGTTACCCGGATTTAAGGTAGTTTCTAAATATTTGTAGCCAGATCCATCTAGTATCCTGCAATTCATTCATTGACTCAGCAAACATTTCACGATAGCTAGACATACGCCTGGCTTTGTGAGAATGTGTGTCTGTATGACACCCCAGCCTGCGGGTGACCCTTTCATGTGCACCCCTGTGATAACATGGGATGTGCAGGAGCCCAGGTGCGGGGGGAGGGGATGCTGCTGCCTGGGGCTGGCACTGACGAAGGTGTGGTGGAGAGGAGGGGCTGGGCTGGGCCTTGGCAGAGAGGAGAAAGTGCATCTAGCAGAGCAGGGAGGATGAGCCCAGGAGAGGGAGCAGCGCCTGGAGGCCCTGGGGCAGCGCACAGCAGTCCCCGAGCTTACAAGTGGGAGCACTGCAGCCCATGGCACCCGACCGCGTTTATTGTGTGCTGTGGGCAAGCAGAACAGTTGAGGATCCCGCCCCTGGGGGCTCACATTCCAGAGGGGGATGCAAGCATCATGCAGCAACACGTGCCTGATGCCAACAGCTGGGGAGGGGACACAGGGAGACCGTGGTTGGGGCAGGTGTCTGAGAACTGGTTGAGGATGGAAAGGAGTGACTGTGAAGCAGCCAGAGGCCCACACACACAAGGTGACGTGGAAGAGGGCCAGGCTGCGAATCTTGCCGGGAGAAGCTCGTGCTCATTCCCAAGCCTAGTGGAAAGCCTCAGTTTTGAACAGGGCAGCAGAATGGCCAAGTGTCGGTTTCTCAAAAAAAACCCACCGTTAAAAGAAAAATGGATTTGGGGGAAGAGGGGAAGAGGCTGGAAAGAAAGTGGCTAAACTGGAAGGCCAGCTTGTCACTCAGGCTGCAGCAGAAGGGACAGAGAAAAGTGGACGGACTTGGAATAGGCGGCAGTTTGAGGGTCCTCCAGCAGAGCCTGCTGCTGCCCTGAGTGCAAGGAGTGAGGGGAGAGGAGGGCCCAAGGGGGCTCCCGAGATTGCCTGTGGCATCGGGTGGATGGAGGGACCATTTATCAGACGGGGTTGGTGGGCACAGAGTTGGGGACGCAGCAGTGCACGGACAGCCCACCTTTCAGCAGGAGGGACAAGTGTCAAAAAATGACACTTACTGCTCCGTTAACGGAGTAATGGAGCAGACACTCCATTACTGCTGGGCACCGCTGTGTGCCAGGTGCCATCTGGGGGCTCAGCTCAGGCTGAGGAAACAGGAGGAGCAGGTGTTGAGCAGGTGGTATGGGGCGGGCGGGGAAGGGTGCCCTCAGGTCCATCAGAACAGCCACAAGAGCCCTGGGGTGGGAGGGGGCCGATATTCTGGTGGGCACAGAGTGGGCTGCCAGGAGAGGGCGGGGGCGGAGGGGCAGGAATGTGGATTCTGTCCCAAGGGGGCAAGGCTGAGGGGATGTAGCTGGGCACATGGTCTGCTCTGAATTGAGCTTGGTTCTCTGGAGGGTCGATGGGAAGGACGTGCTGGGGATGGGGAGGAAGCGGAGGAGGAGGAGGCGGTGGCAGCTGGGAACAGGCAATGCTTCTCGCACAGGCGTATCTTTATTAAACAAGAAAATAACATAAAAGCAAAGGGAGGAAGCCTTGAACCTTAAAAGCTGGGCCAGAAATTCTGCAATACAATCAGAAGCCACAATCTGGTCACAGTGAGAGCCCTTCCCGCAGAGCCGCAGACACCGGCCGCTGCCCCTGGGGCGGGAGGGAAGCCTCCTGTTTGTTTTTTGTCCCGTTGCTTTGAGGGCTGCAATCAATGTCTTTTCCTCTCGGTGTGTTTGTGGTTTCATCTCACTGTGTCCAGGCTTGGATGGCTTCCCGGGAGTATCTCCGTGTCTCAGGATTAGCACCAGTTTTTAAAAATAACTGACAAAGGCCATTTTTCAGGAGACAAAGATGTTGGTGCATGCAGAGGGCCCCCTGTGTTGATACGGAAAATGAAGGTCAGCCACTCCCCGCTTCTCTTGGTGTGTTGTTGGACACGATGTCAACATGGGGCCGGTAGAACTGGAGCCCAGGGCCCCTCTGGCCGCTTGGGCCTTTCTCTGTCCCCAAGCCCCCCTGGAAATGGGCAGCCCATGGAGAATGGCTGAATAGCTGCTCTCTGCCCCCATCCCAAGCTCCAGGTTCAGAGACCACCCCCTCCATTGACTGTGTCACCCCTTCCCCAGCAGAGGAGGGGGCTGTTCTCAGAGCGCTGCAGGAAGCCCAGCCAAGTGCCTTCCTCTGGCTGCTGCTTTCTCCTGGGTTTTAAGGTTCAGGACTTTCTCTCTTTGCTGCGCTTTTTCCTTGACTGATTGCACAAATCAGAGAAGGCAAGAGTGAAATGCTGCGTATCCCTTGGCCTAGCGGGTCAGTGACAACTTTCTCAACTTCTCAAGTGAGCCTCAGTTTCCTTATTAAAAACCAGGGACGATTTTGTGGAACTTGTCGCAACTCAATGGGAGTGCCGTGGCCCTTACGCCCAACGACACCATCCTGTCCCTTCGGGAGTTTTTCCTAAAACACCATTCCCCAGACCAACGGCACTGCGAGCTTCTGGGGCGTGGGCTGGGCCCAGCATGTCAGTGCGACCCACAGCAGGGCTGGAGCTGCTGAATGTGCACAACACACTTCACCTGGGCCTGGTTCAGGAGCGGGCGAGGCAGCCGTACACCCTGTCCTTAGGCAGCAAACTCCTCTTGATCGATGGAATCGAAGTCAGGCGCAGCAGCTTAGAGCAGAACAGAAACGTGCCCATTTCCCGGCTTGGTGCTTTCCCACTTCCACTTCGACTCCTTCAACCCAATCCTCTTTCACCCGCATCGCCACCAAGTGTGATCTCCTTTAAAGAGCCAGACACTTTATTTTCGGGGGGCGTGGAGGGGTGGAGTCTCGCTCTGTCGCCCAGGCTGGAGTGCGGTGGCCGCCATCTCAGCTCACTGCAAGCTCTGCCTCCCAGGTTCAAGCGATTCTCCTGCCTCAGCCTCCACAGTAGCTGGGATTATAGGTGCGTGCCAACACGCCCGGCTGATTTTTCTTTGTATTTTTAGAAGAGACAGGGTTTCACAATATTGCCCAGGCTCGTCTCAAACTCCTGACCTCATGATCTGCCCACCTCAGCCTTCCAAAGTGCTGGGATTACAGGCGTGAGCCACCGCGCCTAGCCTTAGTTTTTTTTTTTTTTTTCTTTTTGAGATGGAGTCTCACTCTGTTGCCCAGGCTGGAGTACAGTGGCACGATCTCGGCTCACTGCAACCTCCACCTCCTGGGTTCAAGCAATTCTCCCTGCCTCAGTCTCCAGAGTAGCTGGGACTACAGGTACATGCCAGCACACCCGGCTGGTTTTTTCTATTTTTAGTAGAGACGGGGTTTCACCGTGTTAGCCAGGATGGTCTTGATCTCCTGACCTCATGATCTACCTGCCTCAGCCTTCCAAAGTGCTGGGATTACAGGCGTGAGCCACCGCACCCGGCCTAGTTTTTGAATTTTTTTTTTTTGGAGGTGGAGTCTCGCTCTGTTGCCCAGACTGGAGTGCAGTGGCACAATCTTGGCTCATTGCAATCTCTGCATCCCGGGTTCAAGCAATTCTCCTGCCTCAGCCTCCCAAGTAGCTGGGATTACAGGTGCCTACCACCATGCCCGACTAATGTTTTGCTTTTTTTTTTTTAGTAGAGACGGGGCTTCACCGTGTTGCCCAGGCTGGTCTCGAACTCCTGACCTCAGGTGATCTGCCCACCTCAGCCTCCCAAAGTGCTGGGATTGCAGGCGTGAGCCACCGCGCCTGACCTAACCTACTTATTCTTTATCTCCCCGGAATGAAACGGCCTTTATCACCTTGGGAAACAGATGAGCATCTGCTTATTTTTCTGTGCTCATCCGACTGTAAGGTAACGTTGGAAGATAATGTAATTAGGTTTATTGTAAAACTTTCTCTCTTCTGGTGGGAATATTTTTTAATGCTATGAAAATAAAAATACTGGGCCAGGCGCGGTGGCTCATGCCTGTAATCCCAGCACTTTGGGAGGCCAAGGTAGGCAGATCACATGAGGTCAGGAGTTCGAGACCAGCCTGACCAACATGGTGAAACCGAATCTCTACTAAAAATGCGAAAAAAAAAAAAAAAAAAAAAAAGACTGGGCGCAGTGGCTCGCATCTGTAATCCCAGCACTTTGGGAGGCTGAGGCGGGCGGATCACCTGAGGTTGAGAGTTTGAGACCAGCCTGACCAACATGGAGAAACCCCGTCTCTCGTAAAAATACAAAATTAGCCAGGCGTGGTGGCCCATGCCTGAAATCTCAGCTAATTGGGAGGCTGAGGCAGGAGAATCACTTGAACCTGGGAGGCAGAGGTTGTGGTGAACCAAGATTGCATCAATGCACTCCAGCCTAGGCGACAAGAGCAAAACTCTGTCTCAAAACAAAACAAAACAAAAAATTCGCTGGGTGTGGTGGCGGGCGCCTGTAATCCCAACTACTCGGGAGGCTGAGGCAGGAGAATTGTTTGAACCCGGGGGGCAGAGGTTGCAGTGAGCTGAGATCGTGACATTGCACTCCAGCCTGGGCAACAGAGTGACACTCCATCTAAAAAAAAGGAAAAGAAAAACACTGTACTGATTTTGGATTTTTTCCAAGCAAGTAATAGGTAAAAAGAAACCCAAACTAAACTGGCTTACATGAAAGGGCACCTATTGGCTTGTGTAACTGATCAGGTGCAACCATTGCTATAAGCTTGATCCAGACCCGACGTGGTGACCCATGCCAGTAATCCCAGCACTTTGGGAGGACAAGGCAGGCGGATCACCTGAGGTCGGGAGATTGAGACCAGCCTGACCAACATGGAGAAACCCCGTCTCTACTAAAAATACAAAATTAGCCAGGCACGGTGGTGTATGCCTGTAATCCCAGCTACTTGTGAGGCTGAGGCAGGAGAATCACCTGAAGCCGGGAGGTGGAGGTTGCAGTGAGCCAAGATTGCATCACTGCACTCCAGCCTGGGTGACAAAGCAAGACTCCGTCTCAAAAACAAAACAAAACAACAACAACAAAAAAAGAGGGTGAAAGGCAGCCCCAGAGTGGGAGAAGAGATTTGTAAAATGGACAAAGGCCTTATAATTGGAATATATAAAGAACTCCTAAAAATCAATAAGAAAACCACAGACAGCCCAAGAGAAAAATGGGCAAATGGCTCAAGCAGGTATCTGGTGAAAGAGGATATGCAGATGGCCAATGAATCTGCACCAAGTGCTCCACGTCATTAATCATTAGGGAAGTGCAAATTAAATCCACAGGAGACACCTGGGCACACCCTCCAGAAAGCACACAATAACCTGCTGGCAAGGACAGGAATGACCACTTTGGAAAACTCTTTGGCAATGCAGCCAAACTGAGCCTCTCCACTCGAAAATGCCCTTTGCTCAGAACCCAGCAGCAGCTCCAAAGTCTCCACCCAGCCTGTGGGGCACCGGTACCCACCCTTGCCTCCCATGCCTCTCTCCTCACCCCTGCACTTGGCTGCCCTCACCCTCGGGCTGCACCTTGAACACCAGAAGGGTGCTCCTGCCTCCAGCCTCTGCCTGGAATTCTCTGCCCTTGGGTAGCCACGTGGTTCACTCCTCCTTTGGTCTCTGCCCAAATGGCCCCTGTAGAAGAGACCTCCCCACCCAGCCATGTCCTCTCCCTGTGACTTACCACCCCAGACTTTCTGTGTTGATGCATCATGGTCTACCTCCTTCCATCAGAATGTGAGCTCCGAGGCAAAGGCTCTTCAGACCTTAAACAGTCTAGGCTCCGTCCCCAGAGTCTAGAATAGAGCCTGCCACGTAATTGGCACTCAATAAATGTTACATGAATTAATGGAAACCATCCTGGCACGAGTGGTAGCTCTCTTTCCACCAAAAGAATGAGCTTGCCAAGAGAGAGACAACATCATGAAAGAGAGACGGAAAAGCCACACTCAGATCCAACACTGAGTTCTGGATCAAGTCTTTTTTTTTTTTTTTTTTTTGAGACGAAGTTTCGCTCTTGTTTCCCAGGCTGGAAAGCAATGGCGCGATCTCGGCTCACTACAACCTCCGCCTCACGGGTTCAAGCAATTCTGCCTCAGCCTCCCGAGTAGCTGGGATTACAGGCATGCACCACCAAGCTCGGCTAATTTTGTATTTTTAGTAGAGATGGGGTTTCTCCATGTTGGTCAGGCTAGTCTGGAACTTGGCCTCCCAAAGTGCTGGGTTTACAGGCATGAGCCACAGCTCCCAGCTCCTATGTTATTTTTTAGGAGCTTTATTGTTTTACCTTTCCTGTTTAGATCTATAGTCTGTCAGGAATTAATTTCTGTGTGTGCTGTGAGGTAGGGGTGTGAGGTATGGTAAGAAAAAAGATTCATGTTTCCCCATTTGGATGTCCCGTTGGCTCGGTGGGGTGGCTAATGCCTGTAATCCCAGCACTTTGGGAGGTCAAGGCAGGAGAACTATTGGAGCCCAGGAGTTCAGGACCAACCTGGGCAACATAGTGAGACCCCGTGGACCGACTGATGAATTGATCGATCAATCAATAGATAGATAAAAATCCAAATGATCCAAAACTATTCACAGAAAAGCCCGTCCATTCCCTACAGCATGAGTCAGGGATCACAAATGTGTGGAACCTTCTAGACACGCTATTCTTTTTCATTGGTTGATTTGTCCTTCTCTGACAGGTACCACATTATCTTAATTATTATAGCTTTTTATTTTTATTTATTTATTTATTTTGAGATGGAATCTCGCTCTGTCGCCCTGGCTGGAGTGCAGTGGCGTGATCTCGGCTCACTGCAAGCTCTGCCTCCCGGGTTCAAGCGATTCTCCTGCCTCAGTCTCCTGAGTAGCTGGGATTACAGGCATGAGCCACCGCACCTAGCTCATTTTTGTATTTTTAGCAGAGACGGGGTTTCACCATGTTGGTCAGGCTGGTGTCGAACTTCTGACCTCAGGTGGTCTTCCCGCCTCGGCCTCCCAAAGTGCTGGGATTACAGGCATGAGCCACTGCACCTGGCCTACTACAGCTTTTGAAGTAGGTCTTGACATCAAATTGTGTATGTTTTCTGGTTTTATCCTGCCAGATTATTTTTGGTTGTATTTTTGGTAGAGACGGCGTTTCACCATGTTGGCCAGGCTGGTCTCAAACTCCTGACCTCAAGTGATCTGCCTGCCTCGGCCTCCCAAAGTGCTGGGATTACAGGCGTGAACCACGGTGCCTGGCCTCACAAGAATTCCTTTTTACTTTGAGACAGAGTTTTGCTCTTGTTGCCCACGCTGGAGTGCAATAGTGTGATCTTGGCTCACTGCAACCTCTGCCTCCCGGGTTCAAGCAATTCTTCTGCCTCAGCCTCCCAAGTAGCTGGGATTACAGACATGCAGCACCACACCCAGCTAATTTTTGTGTTTTTTATACAGATGGGGTTTCACCGTGTTGGCCAGGATGGTCTCGATCTCCTGACCTCGTGATCCGCCCGCCTCGGCCTCCCAAAGTGCTGGGATTAAAGGCATGAGGCAATGCACCTGGCCAGTTCTTACAAGGAGGAGGCAGAAGCTGGAAAGGCAAGGAAAAAGATCCTGCCCTAGAGCCTCAGAAGGAAGCAGCCGTGCGGACACCTTGGTGTCGGGCTTCTGGCTCACTGAACCGTAAGAGAATCAATCTCCATTGTTTTAAGCCACCAAGTTTGTGGTACTTTGTTACAGTGAAACTAAGCACCCTGCACTTGCGTTGGGTGCCATGGCACACCCCTCCATCCCAGCGTTATGTTCCCCACGGTACTTACACATCTTTCTTTCACTTGCAGCTGAAAAGTACTTTGACTAAAACAATAACCTCATGCTCTCTTTTTAATTTCAGAAGTCATGTACAATCATATTGTGAAACTTGGGAAACAACGCTTCCTTCCTTCAAAGTCAGTTCTGCTATTCATGTGGACCTAATGTCTCTAGGACCTTGTGCCCTCATTAGTGGCCTGGAAGGACGCCCAGACCTTCCGGTTCATCAAGGGTTGAAGTGGGCGATAGTTGTTCACCATCATCTTCTCCTCTTCACCAAGTGCAGAAAACAGGAGAGTACGAAATGCAGAGAGCTGGAATAGAGGGCAGCCAGGGTGAGCTTGGTATGACTGCAGGGTGAGCCAGCCTCCGGGTGTCCCTCAGGCCTTATGTGGTCCCCTCCCATGCTGAATCAGGATGGCCCGAAATGACCAGTAAATATGGTGGCAGTGATGGTGTGTGCAGGGCCAGGTTATAAAAGGCATTGCCGCTTCCGCCTTGGTCTTTAGGATCACTTGCTCTGGGGGGAAGCTGGTCGCCATATTGGGAGGGTACTCAAGCAGCCCCGAGGAGAGGCCCATAGGGAGAGGAACTGAGGCTCCCAGCGAACTGCCAGCACCAACTTGCTAGCTACTTGAGAGGGCCAACCTTGGAATGAATCCTCTAGCCCTAGTTGAGCTTTCAGATTGCTACAGTCCCAGCTGACACTGGGCTACAATTCATGAAAGATGGTAAGCCAGAGCCACCCAAATTCACAACCCAAGGAAACTATGGGAGATAATAAATGATTGGTTTTTGTTGTTGTTGTTTGAGACAGTGTTTCGCTCTTGTTTCCCAGGCTGGAGTGTCATTGGCGAGATCTCAGCTGGCTGCAACGTCCGCCTCCCAGGTTCAAGCGATTCTCCTGCCTCGGCCTCCTGAGTAGTTGGAATTACAGGCACAAGCCACCACGCCCGGCTAATTTTTTTTTTTTTTTTTTTGAGATGGAGTTTCGCTCCTGTTGCCCAGACTGGAGTGCAATGGTGTGATCTTTGCTCACGGCAACTTCCGCCTCCTGGGTTCAAGGGATTCTCCTGCCTCAGCCTCCTGAGTAGCTGGGCTTACAGGCATGCACCACCACGCCCAGCTAATTTTCTATTTTTAGTAGAGATGGGGTTTCTCCATGTTGGTCAGGCTGCTCTCAAACTCCTGACCTCAGATTATCCACCTGCCTCGGCCTCCCAAAGTACTGGGATTATAGGCGTTAGCCACTGTGCTAGGCCTAATTTTGTATTTTTAGTAGAAACAGGGTTTCACCAAGTTGGTCAGGCTGGTCTTGAACTCCTGACCTCAGGCGATCCACTCGCCTAGGCCCCCAAAGTGCTGGGATTACAGGCATGAGGTACTGCACCCGGCCCAAATGATTGTTTTCTAAAGCCACTATGTTTTGGAGCTATTTGTTACACAGCAATAGATAACTAACACCTATAATGTAAATGCTAAAGTAACATTTGAATTTACTTTTCACTGAAGGAACTAAAAGACTACTTTTTATGGCTGGATGTGGTGCCTCACGCCTGTAATCCCAGCACTTTGGGAGGCCGAGGTGGGTGAATCACCTGAGGTCAGGAGTTTGAGACCAGCCTGGCCAACATGGAGAAACCCTGTTTCTACTAAAAATACAAAATTAGCCAGGTGTGGTGGCACATGCCTGTAATCCCAGCACTTCGGGAGGCCAGGTGTGGTGGCTCACGCCTGTAATCCCAGCATTTTGGGAGGCTGAGGTGGGTGAATCACCTGAAGTCAGGAGTTTGAGACCAGCCTGGCCAACATGGAGAAACCCCATCTCTACTAAAAATACAAAATTAGCCAGGTGTGGTGGCTCATGCTTGTAATCCAGCTACTTGGGAGAGTGAGGCAGGAGAAGCTCTTTAACCTGGGAGGCAGAGCTTGTGGTGAGCGAAATCACGCCATTGCACTCCAGCCCGGGCAACAAGAGGGAAACTCCATCTCAAAATAAATAAATAAATAAATAAATAAAGACTTTTTATGTATTATCTCACTTGTTCACAGAATATACTTATGAACGCTGTGAGGCAACTCACGCATTTAATTAAATTCAGAAGTGAGATTATGTCTACATGCTGACAGCATACTGGTCCAGTTAGCCCTGCATGATGATCCAGCGCCCCCTAGAGTTGCGCGCGCATGGTGCACGTGGCCTCCTGGGCCGTGACCACGGTGTGCTCATCCACATTTGTGCTCTGCACATTTGTTGACTGTCTCAGAAAGGCAGCCTTTCTCCTCCCCTGGAAAACTCCCCGCCTTCCAGGACATGTGCCTCCCTGGCTCCCCTGCTCAGGATAAGGGGCTCCTGCCCGGCATTTTTATGTGACACCGTCCACCCTGGCTTAATACTATTGGCCTTGTTTCTACTTTCCTGCCAGACAGCAGTGTTCTGAGACGAATGACCTGTTCCTGTGCCGCCCCTCCACACCTGCCCCCCTCCCACCCTCTCTTGGTGGCACAGACCCAGAATGGGCACTTGTCACATATATGCTTGTTGAGTGGCATAAGGGCCTTGCTGACAAGGGGCCACCTTCAACAAAAGCCTTCCCCATGTCCAACAGCTCTGGTTTGGAGGCAGGCAGATCATCCCACATCTCCAAGTGCAAATGACATCATGCCATGGTTTGTATATAAGGGAATATTTTCACAGGCCCAGGAGACTGAAAGACCCTCTAAGAGCTCACCTGGAGCCCTCGGAAAGAGATGAGCCAGAGATGCTAAGTCGCGCTGCGACTGCTGAGAAACGTCTGCCGGGCGGGGGTGGGGCATAGGCAGCACGTCTGTGGCTCTAAACTGCCTTGGACAGACAGAATTGCTACAGATTCTTAAGATTTCCAGAAAAAAATGATAGTATAACTTTTATTTATTTTTTATTTTATTTTTTTGAGACAGAGTGTCACTCTGTCGCCCAGGTTGGAGTGCAGTGGTGCCATCTCAGCTCACTGCAACCTCCGCCTTCCAGGTTCAAGTGATTCTCCTACCTTAGCCTCCCAAGTAGCTGGGATTACAGGCACACGCCACCATGCCCGGCTAATTTTTGTATTTTTATTTATTTATTTATTTGAGATGGAGTTTTGCTCTTGTTGTCCAGGCTGGAGTGCAGTGGCGTGATCTCAGCTCACTGCAGCCTCTGCCTCCCGGCTTCAAGTTATTCTCTTGCCCCAGCCTCCCAAGTAGCTGATATTACAGGCATGCACCACTACGCCTGGCTAATTTTGTAGATTTAGTAGAGACGGGGTTTCACCATGTTGGTCAGGCTGGTCTCGAACTCCTGGCCTCAAGTGATCTGCCTGCCTTGGCCTCTTTAAGTGCTAAAATTATGGGCATGAGCCATGACGTCCAGCCCAAGAGTATAACTTTAAAAAGTGTATACAAATATTATTAACTAATTTTTGAAAAAAAAAAAAGCAATGAAACTATTTAGATAAGAAAAAGGAGGCCGGGCTCGATGGCTTATGCCTGGAATCCCAGCACTTTGGGAGGCCAAGGTGGGCAGATCACCTGAGGTCAAGAGTTCAAGACCAGCCTGGCCAACATGGTGAAACTCCGTCTCTACTAAAAATACAAAAATTAGCCAGCCTTGGTAATGGGTGCCTGTAATCCCAGCTATTCGGGAGGCTGAGGCAGGAGAATCGCTTGAACCCAGGAGGTGGAGGTTGTAGTGAGCTGAGATCGAGCCACTGCACTGCAGCCTGGGCGACAGAGCGAGACTCTGTCTCAAAAAAAAAAAAGGAAAGAAAAGAAAAAGGAAGAAAACAAAAACCATGCAGACCCATGACCCTGGGACAACTCCCATGGATGCCTTGTGTGTCTGTGTGTGATAGATTAGGGCGTTGATCAGAACATGCCCGCTGTGATCACTGGAACCGCTGTCCAATCTCAACAAGCTCCTACTTCAATTGGAACTTTCTTCTTGTGTAAGAACGCCCCAAACGCATGAAAGAATATACATAACTCCACAACACTCTCATGCAGCATCTTAGTGACGCTGCCAAGCAAGAGGGACGCCTTCCATGAAGTGCCATCATGCCAGTTACGGGCACGGCTCACCTGGCTTGGGGCCACTTCAACGGGCTCCTTCTGGATGATCCAGGTGACCGACTCAGTCAGCGGCGGGGTGGTGAGCGAGCCCGCGTAGGTCCAGTAATCCCAGCAGGTGGGCAGCAGAGTGGAGGGGTCGAAGGGGCGCATGGCCGCCCGCGTGTCCTGAGAGACCGAGAAGCACAGGACGTGTCAGTCCTCAGGGGAGACTAGGAGCTTCCATCTTGTCTCAGCACGTGAGGCCTTCATGGTGCTTGGAAGGAAGTGCTTTCCCCCAGATAAGGCCATGAGGCCACTGCTGTCACACTTGGAAGCAGTGATGAGAAAATGTGACCCTTCTATACAGAGCAAGGATTCCTGCCAACTTACATTGGTGGGAATGACATTACATTACACCAGCTTACGTTGGTGCTTACATTTTTCCTTTTGAAGTCATTTCTTGGGGCGCAGTAGCTCACCCCTGTAATCTCAGCACTTTGGGAGGCCGAGGCGGGTGCATCACTTGAGGTCAGGAGTTCGAGACCAGCCTGGTCAACGTGGTGAAACCCTGTCTCTACTAAAAATACAAAAATTATCCAGATGTGGTGGCGGGCGCCTGTAGTCCCAGCTACTCAGGAGGCTGAGGCAGGAGAATCGCTTGAGCCCAGGAGGCAGAGGTTGCAGTGAGCCGAGATCATGCCACTGCACTCCAGCCTGGGCAACAGAGTGAGACTCTGTCTCAAATAATAATAATAATAATAATAATAATAATAAATTAATTAATAATAATAAATAAAAATAAAGCCATTTCTTTTAGCATACCTTGGCTGCAAAAAATATTACTTTTTATTGTGATAAAATATACATAACATAAAATTTACCATCTTAACCTTTTTTTTTTTTTTTCCGAGATGGAGTTTTGCTCTTGTTGCCCAGGCTGGAGTGCAATGGTGCGATCTTGGCTCACTGCAACCTTTGCCTCCCAGGTTCAAGCGATTCTCCTGCCTCAGCCTCCAGCGCCTGCCACCACGCCCAGCTAATTTTTGTATTTTTAGTAGAGACAGGGTCTCACCATGTTAGCCAGGCTGGTCTTGAACTCCTGACCTCGGGTGATCCACCCGCCTCGGCCTCCCAAAGTGCTGGGGTGAGCCACTTTTCCCGGCCTATGGGCTCCTTTTTAAGGAGGGAGTCATGGTGGCCAAGAAGGATGTCCACATGCCTAAGCACCCGGAGATGGCAGACAAGAATGTGCCCAACCTTCATGTCACGAAGGCCATGCAGTCTCTCAAGCCCCGAAGCTGCCTGAAGGAACAGTTTGCCTAGAGACATTTCTTTCTTTCTTCCTTTTTTTTTTTTTGAGACAGAGTCTCCAGGCTGGAGTGCAGTGGTGCGATCTCAGCTCACTGCAGCCTCTGCTTCCTGGGTTCCAGCAATCCTCCTGCCTCAGCCTCCCGAGTAGCTGGGACTACATCTTCACGCCATCGCGACCAGCTAATTTTTTATATTTTTAGTAGAGACGGGGTTTCACCATATTAGTCAGGATGGTCTCGATCTCCTGACCTCGTGATCTGCCCACCTCGGCCTCCCAAAGTGTTGGGATTACAGGCGTGAGCCACCACGCCCGGCTTGCCTGGAGATATTTCTACTGCTACCTTACCAATGAGGGTATCCAGTATCTCCATGATTACCTTCATCTATCCCTGGAAACTGTGCCTGCCACCCTATGCTGCAGCCGTCCAGGGACTGGCAGGCCTCGGCCTAAAGGTCTGGAGGGTGGGCGACCTGCAAGACTCACAAGAGGGGAAGCTGACAGACATACCTACAGACGGAGTGCTGTGCCCCTGGTGCCGACAAGATAGCCGAGGCTCGGGCTGGGTCAGCAACCGAATTCCAGTTTAAAGGCAGATTTGGTCGTGGACATGGCCAGCTACCTCAGTAAAATCAGAGAGGATTATTTTGCATTGAATATACTCACAGCCAAAAAACAAAAAGAGTCAGGGTCTTACTTTGTCACCCAGGCAGGAGTGCAATGATGCCATCATAGCTCACTGCAGGCTCTAATTCCTGGGCTCAAGCGATCCCCCTGCCTCAGTTTCCCAAGTAGCTAGGACACCACACCAGGGTTTAAAATTAGTTGTTTGTAGCCAGGGGGTCTTGCCATCTTGCCCAAGCTGTTCTCCAACCCCTGGGCTCAAGCGATCCTCCTGCCTTGGCTTCTCAAAATATTGGGATTACGGGCATAAGCCACTGTGCCCAGCCAGCTCTTTTGGATATATACCCAGAAGTGTGTGATTGCTGAATCATAGGGTAGTTCTATTTATAACTTTTTATTTTTTTTATTTTTTTGAGGCAGAGGCTCACTCTGTCTTCCAGGCTGGAGTGCCGTGGCATGATCTCGGCTCACGGTGGTTGGGCCTGGCCGCAACACAGCCCTCATCAGCGTCCCATGCCAACCAAGCACAGCTCTGCACCTGCCCCTGGCCAGCACTGTGGGACAAGAGTCCAGTCCAAAGTGACAGAGTCCCTGTCTGCAAGGAAGATGGCCTCCCTGCTCAGCCACATCACATCACCTTGACTTTGCTGGGCCCTGGCCTTCCAAGGTGGAAGCCGGCAACCCAGATGCCTTGGGCTTGTCTCCTAACATCAAGCAGTGAGGGTTAGGGTCAAGAGAGGCGGCTGAGCTACCAGAAGGAAGCCCGGGAGTGTCCACACTGGCAGACACATGCATCAGTTCTATGCACGCCTGTTCACGTTTATAATTATCCAGTTAGTTAAAAAAAAAAACAGCATTATAGGCTGGGCGCAGTGGCTCATGCCTGTAATCGCAGCACTTTGGGAGGCCAAGGCAGGCAGATCACCTGAAGTCAGGAGTTCAAGACCAGCCTGACCAACATGGCGAAACCCCATCTCTACTAAAAATACAAAAATTAGCCAGGCGTGGTGGCAGGTGCCTGTCATCGCAGCTGCTCGGGAGGCTAAGGCACAAGAATTGCTTTGGCACAGGATGCAGAGGTTGCAGTGAGCCAAGATGGCACCGTCGCACTCCAGCCTGGGCAACAGAGAGAGACTCTGTCTCAAACAGCAGCAGCAGCAGCAAAACCCACAGCATTATTGTGATAGAATTCACATACCATGCAACTCTCCCATCTAAAGTGTACAGCCTGGTTGGGCGCAATGGATCATGCCTGTAATCCCAGCACTTTGGGAGGCCGATGCGGGAGGACTACTTGAGGCCAGGAGTTTGAGATCAGCCTAAGCAACATAACGAGACCCTGACTCTACAAAAAACACAAAAACTAGCCAGGTGCAGTGGTGCACGCCTGTGGTCCCAAGTAGTTGGGAGGCTGAGGTGGGAGGATGGCTTGAGCCCCGGAGGTTGAGGCTGCAGTGAGCTGTGATCATACCACTGCACTCTAGCCTGGGTGACGGAGTGAGATCCTTTCTTAAAATAAGTAAATAGGCCGGGCACAGTGGCTCATGCCTGTAATCCCAGCACTTTGGGAGGCCAAGGCGGGTGGATCACCTGAGGTCAGGAGTTCGAGACCAGCCTGACCAACATGGCGAAACCACGTCTCTACTAAAAATACAAAATTAGCCGGGCGTGGTGGCGCATGCCTGTAATCCCAGCTACTCAGGAGGCTGAGGCAGGAGAATTGCTTAAACCCGGGAGGCATAGGATGCAGTGAGCTGAGCTCATGCCATTGCACTCCAGCCTGGGCAACAAGAGTGAAACTCCATCTCAAAAAGAAAACAAAAAACAAAAAACAAAAAAAGTAAATAAAAATTGAAGTGTACAGTTCTATGGTTTTGGGTATATTCACAGTTGTGCAGCCATCCCAAGTCAATTTTAGAACTTCCGCCTCAAGGAGGAAGCTTGGTACTTTTTAGCTCTTGTCCCCACCCCCGCCCTGCTGCTTCTGTCTCTGTGGGTTTCATAGGAACTGAGTCATGTAACATGTGGAACATTTGTGTCTTGTGTCTCTCACTTAGCACGGTGCTTTTGAGGCTCACCCACGCTGCAGCATGAGTTAGAGCTGTGTCCTTTCTGATTGCCAAGTAATATCTCATCGCATGGTCTAGCTGGGTTGACATCCCATTGCACGCTCTAGCTGGGCTGTGAAGGAGCAGGCTGCTTGTGCACGTGGGTAACAGGCGGGTGTGCAGTGAGGCGTCAGTCTGGTGCATGTGGGTAACAGGCGGGTGTGCAGTGAGGCGTCAGTCTGTGCACGTGGGTAACAGGTGGGTGTGCAGTGAGATGTCGGTCTATGCACATGGGTAACAGGCGGGTGTGCAGTGAGACGTCCGTCTCCTCCTGCCTGCCACACGTCCCCAGGGCACAGATGTGCCAGTCACTTTCTGAGCAACTACTTCAAATCTTCAGAACAACCCTTCGAGAAGTATTTCTAGTTTACTGATGAAGATAGACAGACAGATATAAAAAACTTGCCCAAAGCCACGTTGCCAGTCAGGGCCACTGAGGCCTGGCCCGTTCCGAGGTGCGGGCTCTTCCTTCCCTCCCCAAGGCTGCAGGAATCAGTCGGGGGAGTGGCAGGCTCCAGCCATTCCACTGCGTGCAGGTTTCTTGCCAATTAAGCTTTCTAGCCTTGGGCTGAGAAGAGGTTGCCTGTGTGTTGCATCATTGTCCCCAGGAGTTCCTGTCCTGTCTCTAAGATGCATGAGGGCTGGAGCAGCCATGTGGTTACAGAAAACCGCTCCCCCTCAGGGCCCCCAAAGCAAGTCAGGGCCCTTCCTTTATGCATGTGGTGAGCCCCAGGCAGCTAGAATGGGACACCGGTGAGCACACCAATGAGGCTGAAGACCATCACATCCATTATCTGAGCACGGATGGCCCAGCTACCTGTGGAAAGCACCACAAGCCTTTGCTGGCGGAAGTGGGTTGGTAACTTGTTCTACTTTTCTTTTATTTATTTACTTTTTTTGAGATGGAGTTTCACTCTTGTTGCTCAGGCTGGAGTGCAATGGCACGATCTCGGCTCACCACAACCTCCACCTCCCGGGTTCAAGTGATTCTCCTGCCTTAGCCTCCCTAGTAGCTGGGATTACACGCATGCGCCATCACACCTGGCTAATTTTGTATTTTTAATAGAGATGGGGTTTCTCTATGTTGGTCAGGCTCGTCTCAAACTCCTGACCTCAGGTAATCTGCCTGCCTCAGCCTCCCAAAGTGCTGGGATTATAGGCGTGAGCCACCGCTCTATTCCTGGTTTTGTTTTCTTTCTCTTAAACAGGACCCCACATTTTATGAGCGTCAAGCCCCACCCAGCCTAACTCCGCCCTTGCTTTGTCCTCTTAGAGTCTCAGTTTCCCCAGGTGTACGACAGGCAGTGTGGTGGCTGTAATGGGCTTCCATCAGTGCCTGCCACGTGGGCGTGGGGCTCAGTAGGTGCTGCCGCTGCTGCTGCCAAAGCTAGAAGAGCCCCCACAGGGCATAGAGCCGTTCCCTGGATCCCCTGGACCTGGTGGGCTGTTTCCAACTCCACAAGGCAGCCAATTCCCCTGTAGCCCTGACTGTTGTGAAGGCAGGGATGAGGGGGCGCCCCAGCAGCCTGAGGAGCTTGCAGCTTGTCCAGGCTTGGAGGACGGGGACCCTCTGTGGGCAGTTTTTGCCAAAACTTCTGGCTATGGTGAGAGGGTCAAAGGCGAAGCCTTGAGGTCTCCATTCTGGAACTGTCTGCCCGGGGTCACCAGGGCCACACTGGGGCTGTGCCTGCATGCTGGGAGCTGACTGCATAGTGACAGGTCGGCACTGGTAGGGGCCTGTGCAGATGGGATGGTGCTGGGGGTGGGGGTGGGGGTCCGGGCTTCCAGGCAGCGCCTGATGTGGTTTTGGTTACAGACACTGCCTGTGTTTCCCTCTAAGCTGCTGAAAAGCTCAGAAATGTGCAGCAGGGGCTGGAGCTCAGCCTGGGTTCTGACTGCATGCGGGAGGTGGGTGCTGGGACGACTGGGAGTTCAGGCTGCCTGGACCCACTTCCTGGGTTTAAAAACGGGCTCTTCACCTGCCAGCTGTGTGCCCGGGCAAGGCCTTCTCTGCCTCTCTGAGCTTTGGTTTCCCTGTGTGTGCAAGACAGATGAATCACAGGCCCTGCCCCGTGGAGTGATTGGAAGATTCAGTGTGATAATTTATATGGAGGGCTGTTGCTTCTTTGAACCCTCCCACCGAGGTGTAGGGTGATGTCGCCTTGCCCTGAGCCTGGGCAGGTGCTCCTGGCGGGAGTGGTGAACAGGATGCCGCAGGAGCAGCGCTTTGTGACTCTGGAAGCCAGGGCAGAAAAGGACATCGTGTCCATCTGGCTGTTTCTGGAAATGCACCCTTGGATCCCTGAGCACTGCATAGAAGCCAGCTGGGTCCCCAGGGAGCGACCGTGGCAGGCATTCCTGGAGGGTCTCTGCCAAGTCAGTCCCACAGCAGGGCCCGGACCAGCCTGGAACCAGCAGAGATGATGGGGACTACGTGACTCTGGTCTTTCCTGCCCTAGTTCAGGACAACTTGTTCCTTAACTGGAGGAAACCAGGAAAGCAGCCCAGAAGCTGCAGGTGAGCCTGTCCCTGGGTGAGAACTGCTGAGTCCGCGGGGGAGTGGCAGAGCTGGGATTTGAAGCCAAGGCCATCTGCCCTTGAGCCTGAGGCCACCATGGCCCTGTCCTGCCCTGCACTGCCCACCAATCAGGACTTAGATTCAACCACACTTCTAGCATTTTCCATCACAAGGCCATCATTCTAAAGTTTCATGGACTCCCAAAACGTAATAGCTCTCTCTGGGAATCACCTGACAGAAAGCACCCGCAGCAACAAAAAGCGATTTTAACCTTAGTGATTGGGCTGGTGGATTTTCGTTTCGTGACGGGCAGCAGCAGCCTGTGCCTTCCACAGCAGATGTGTGTGTGTGAGTGTTGGCCACAGCTGGGCCTTAAACTCAACTGCACATTTCACCAAGAACCAGACATGCTCCTTATTCCATTACATGGTAAGAATGCTGCTCTAGTGTGGATTTTTTTTTTTTTTTTTGGAGACGGATTCTTGAGCTGTCACCCAGACTGGAGTGCAGTGGCATGATCTCGGCTCACTGCAACCTCCGTCTCCTGGGTTCAAGCGATTCTCCTGCCTCAGCCTCCTGAGTAGCTGGGATTACAGGAGTGTGCCATGATACCCAGCTAATTTTTGTATTTTTAGTAGAGACGGGGTTTTGCCATGTTGGCCAGGCTGGTCTTGAACTCCTGACCTCAGGTGATCTATTCACCTCAGTCTCCCTGAGTGCTGGGGTTACAGGTGTGAGCCACCATACCTGGGCTACTGTGGATGTTTAATATCTCCATTTCACAGGCGAGGAAGCTGAGGCTCAGAGGTGCGCAGCTGAGGAGTGGTGGATCTGGGCTCTGAACCCAGGAGTCCAACTGTGGGGCTCTCTGATACACTGTGCTATGGGAGAAGCTCCCAGAAGTCCTAGGCTAGGATCCTCTAGGCGAGAGGGTTGTTCAAGTCTCTTCCCATTCCCTGGCCCATGAAGCACAGACTCTTGCCCCCAAGGCTGGGCCTTTTACCTTCTAAGGTCTTTTTTTTTTTTTTTTTTGAGATGAGTCTCGCTGTGTCACTCGGCCTGGAGTGTAGTGGCACAATCTCAGCTCGCTGCAACCTCCACCTCCCAGATTCAAGCAATTCTCCTGCCTCAGCCTCCTGAGTAGCTGGGATTACAGGCACCCGCCACCATGCCTGGCTAATTTTTGTAGTTTTAGTAGAGATGGGCTTTCCCCATGTTGGCCAGGCTGGTCTTGAACTCCTGACCTAAGGTCGTCTGCCTGCTTTGGCCTCCCAAAGTGTTAGGATTACAGGCGTGAGCCACCGCACCCAGCCTCTTAAGGTCTTTTAATTTCTCAAAGGTCTAACTCGGCCAGGTGCGGTGGTTCACGCCTGTAATCCCAGCAATTTGGGAGGCCAAGGTGGGCAGATCACTTGAGGTCAGGAGTTTGAGACCAGCCTGGCCAACATGGTGAAACCCCATCTCTACGAAAAATACAAAAATTAGCCAGGCATGGTGGTGGGCGCCGGTACTTCCAGCTACTCAGGAGGTTGAGGCAGGAGAATCACTTGAACCTGGAAGGCGGAGGTTGCAGTGAGCCGAGGTCGCGCCATTGCACTCCAGCCTGGGCAACAGAGCGAGATTTTATCTCAAAAAAAAAAAAAAAAAAAAAAAAAAAAGAGTCTAACTCTTTATTTTCAGCTGAGGGGATGAGCCCAGAGATCAGCATCAGGACCAGAGCTCAGTCCGCGGTGGCACTTCCTCCCCTGTCCCGGGCATCATTCGTCCCCTGTGGTTTGCCTAGAAAATTCTGACTTACCCCATGAAGAAGAAATGCTCCAGAACCTTCCCCGGGAGGAAAACAGCCCTTGGGTAAAGGGTCCTTCACAGCCAGCTCTTTTCTTTCCCACCAAGAGGTGGGACCACCTGGTGTGGGAGGTGGAGGCCGGCTGGGAAAACAACCCCTGCCCAGGTTTCCTCTGGCTGTGGAGCCGCGTGGAGGAAGAGGATGGGGCGTCAGAGCTCTCAGAACCGTGGCCTTGTGAAGTTCCTGAGCAGGCAGATGGGGCGGCAGGGGGTGATCTGGTCCCAGTCCCAGGAGGCCGCCCCGAAGCCAGCATCAAGGCGAAGGCCACGTACAGATCAAACGGCTCCTTGAACCGCGAGGAAGGGCTGGTCCCAGCTCCATCTGGACCAGCCCTCACCATTGTTAACACAGGTTGAAGCCTCATCCGTCCGCACATGTGAGGCTTGCGTTGACTCCTTCTGCCCTGGAATTCTTTTGTCTGCTGCTGAATAAATAAACTACATTTCTTTGGAATTTCTCCTTCTCCCTCAAAGCCTTTTCTCAGCTGATCTTGGAGAAAGGCGACACTGTTGTCCCCACCATCTTTTCGAGCTGCGCTGGATACAGGGAAGCCTATGGATCGCTGGGCGGAGAGCTGCGGTTTGGGCAGGTTTCTCTCCGCCCTTGGGCTTGGGGTCGGACAGGGACTGTTCAAGGAGAGTGCTGGGTGGTACATGAGTCAACATTCTTAAATGTTATTAGTTAGGGATTTGAGGTTTTTGTTTCAATCTGTTTTAAAACAAACTTTATCATTAGTGACTACCATCACCCAGGACAAGGCTAAAAATTTTTCGAGCTAATCAATTTAAAGAAAAATATTAAGTAGGCTGGGCGCGGTGATTCACGCCTGTAATCCCAGCACCTTGGACGCCAAGGCGGGCAGATCACCTGAAGTCAGCAGTTTGAGACCAGCCTGGCCAACATGGTGAAACCCCGTCTCTACTAAAAATACAAAAATTAGCTGGGTATGGTGGCGCACACCTATTGTCCCAGCTGCATGGGAGGCTGAGGCAAGAGAATTGCTTGAACCCGGGAGGCGGAGGTTGCAGTGAGCCAAGATCGCGCCACTGCGTTCCAGCCTGAGTGACAGAGGGAGACTCCTCGAAAAAATAAAAAAGAAAAGAAAAGAAAAATATTCAGTAGAAAGTTGTTCCATTGGCAGGCAGATATGTCAAACATCTTCAGGATCTTGCCTGCATGGCTGAATTTTGGGAACTTCTGTTGAGCTCAACACCCTTATTTTATGGAGGAGGAAACAGGGTCCCAGAGCAGTGGTGATGCATTCGAAGTCAGAGAGAGCTAGCTGTGGAACCACGAGCATCAACCCTGCGGAATCCCATTTCCAGAACTGGAACCACAGCCCCTTGGCGGGGCTCTTTCCACTACGCCATTTCTTTTTCCTTGCACATGAATCGCTGCACTAAACAATTTTGCTTGTCAGATTATACTGATTTCTTTCTTTTCTTTTCTTTTCTTTTTTTTTTTGAGATTGGATTTCACTCTTGTCACCCAGGCTGGAGTGCAACGACACGATCTCAGCTCACTGCAACCTCCACCTCTGGGTTCAAACGATTCTTCTGCCTCAGCCTCCTGAGTAGCTGGGATTGCAGGCATGTGCCACCGCACCCAGCTAGTTTTGTATTTTTAGTGGAGACCGGGTTTCTCCATGTTGGTCAGGCTGGTCTCGAACTCCCAACCTCACGTGATCCACCTGCCTCAGCCTCCCAAAGTGCTGGGATTACAGGCATGAGCCTCCGCGCCCGGCCTGCTGATTTCAAATATGCAGCTTACCTTATGTTTTATTTCCGGCAAGATGTCCACCAGCCTCTGCAGCATCTGATGATGGGCCCCAAGCTGCATGGCAGACAAAGGAGGGGTTAGCTGAAAAGGCAGTGGATGGGGGGGGGAAGCTCACTCCACTGTAAATACACCACGTTTTAAAAGCAATCCTAGGCCAGGTGCGGTGGCTCATGCCTGTGATCCTAGCACTTTGGGAGGCCGAGGTGGGCGGATCATCTAAGGTCAGGAGTTCGAAACCAGCCTGGCCAATATGGTGAAACCCTGTCTCTACTAAAAATACAAAAATTAGCTGGGTGTGGTGGCACACTCCTATAGTCCCAGCTACTGGGGAGGCTGAGGCAGGAGAATCACTTGAACCCAGGAGGTGGAGGTTGCAATGAGCCGAGACTGTGCCACTGCACTCCAGCCTGTGTGACACAGCGAGTCCTGTCTCAAAAAAAAAAAAGCAATCCTAATGATGGATCACCACTTTCTTCATTAGATCTACACCCGAGCAAGTGATTACCTTTAAAAACACGCCTATCACAGCCAAACCATTCTCTCCCACGACAGCTTCCTTGTAATTTTGGTATTTCACAGAATTCCAGTGAACTAAATGTAGCTGAAACACAATGGAAAGAGAACTTAAATTGATCAGCAAGAAATAGTCAGACAGTCACTTCCCCTTCTGAATGGCTGACCTATGTGTCCACTTAATCATAATGAAATGGCCAGGCGCGGTGGCTCACACCTGTAATCCCAGCACTTTGGAAGGTGGAGGCGGGTGGATCACAAGGTCAGGAGATCAAGACCATGCTGGCTAACATGGTGAAATCCTGTCTCTACTAAAAATACAAAAAAAAAATTAGCTGGGCGTGGTGGCGGGAGCCTGTAGTCCCAGGTACTCAGGAGGCTGAGGCAGGAGAATGGTGTGAACCCAGGAGGTAGAGCTTGCAGTGAGCTGAGATTGTGCCACTGCACTCCAGCCTGGGTGACAGAGCGAGACTCCATCTCAAAAAAAAAAAAAAAGAACTAAGTTGTTGCAGCCAGATGTGTAAGATCCCAGCACCAGCAGCACCTCTGAGCTCCCAGGCCCTTGACGAAGCCACAGGAAGGAACAGCCTCAGTCTTCCTGGTAGGGGGAAAAAGGAGAGGATCATGTTAACCTCATCCAATAGAAATGGGTGGTTTCATTATTTTCTACTTCCTAGTTATCCTTGGACAAGAATTACCAGAAGAAACTCAGGCCTCGGCTGGGCGCGGTGGCTCACGCCTATAATCTCAGCACTCTGGGAGGCCGAGGTGGGTGGATCACGAGGTCAGGAGTTCAAGACCAGCCTGGCCAAGATGGTGAAACCCCGTCCCTACTAAAACTACAAAAATTAGCCAGGCGCAGTGGCAGGTGCCTGTAATCCCAGCTACTCAGGAGGCTGAGGCAGGAGAATCACTTGAACCTGGGCAGCAGAGGTTGCAGTGAGCCAAGATCGCGAGATAGCGCCACTGCACTCCAGCCTGGGCAACAGAGTGATACTCAGTCTCAAAAACAAATAAATAAATAAATAAAATATCTGTTCATCAAAAACAAAGTTGCAGATAGAGATACTAAAATAAAAGTCATGTTGTTAAATGAAAGGAAGCACACAGAAGCCATTGTTGTGCTCATTCTTGGAACAATTTATAAATATGTGTATGATGATGACGATAGATATCACTCCCTATTTATAAAATGTCCGGAGGTCATCTCTGGGTGTGCGATTACAAGCAATTTTCATTTTTTGGTTTGGGTGGATTCTAGTTCCACATTAACTACAGCATTACTTTCATAACAACAACAAGTTCAAAAAACAGAAAGAGTCCTCAGCTTGAAAAAGCATCAAAAAGTCAGGCGAGTGGGTGAGCAGAGGTGTGATAACGTGAATACGGCAAAAATGATCATCACAGGACTGACACGTCAAACTTGTAGATTCTTCTCGTTCATTTCTTTTCATTTTTTCATATGTTGCAAAAATTTCATAATAAAATATTTGGTGAAATCTATAAGGCATCACTTATCACCCAAAAAAACTACAAAAACCAATTCCCAACACTGATCTGCACTGATTTTCTCTACTGACTCCCACTTTGGAAGGTTGAAAATAAGACTGCTTTAAGAAGATGATCTTGGCCGGGTACAGTGGCTCACACCTGTTATCCTAGCACTTTGGGAGGCTGAGGTGGGTGGATCACTTGAGGTCAGGAGTTCGATACCAGCCTGGCCAACATGGCGAAACCCCATCTCTACTAAAAATACAAAAATTAGCAGGGCCTGGTGGCACACACCTGTAATCCCAGCTACTCGGGAGGCTGAGGCAGGAGAATTGCTTGAGCCTGGGAGACGGAGGTTGTGGTGAGCCAAGATTGCACCAATGCACTCCAGTCTGGGTGACAGAGTGAACCCTGTTTCAAAAAAAAAAAACCAAAAAACAAAAAACAAACAAACAAACAAAAGAAGATGATCTCTATTGCAAAGATGTTCAGCTTCTCAGCAGAGGGCCTTGTGGATTTGCTAGTCCCTACAGCTGCAAGCACACAGCTGAGTGAAGTGTGGCAAAGAGCTCAAGCTCTGACTTTGAATCCCGGCTGTCTGGCTTTGGCAAGTTCCATAACCATTCAGAACCTCAGTCTCTTCTTCCGTTAAATGAGAGAACTTACAGTGCCTTCTTCGTAGGAGACGGGTGTGACTAAACGGGTGGGGCGGCCGACTGTTCTGGTTTGAGCACTGACAGTCCCAGGCCCCAGGAAATCCTTCACATCTGAGCGGCGGGCACGGCTTGTTCACCCCCCACCATAGAGCCGGAGACATAGAAAGTGCGCAGATATGTGCTGTTAGGCCACGTCTACAAACCTCTGCGGGGTACATGTGGCCGTCCACTGTGTGCTCTGAGCCCCCCTCGTTCACTGCTCCCCAGTGGAAGTGAAATTGCTTCAGTCTGTAGTGGTTTTCCAAGGGCCCACCACTAATTCCTGGAAATAAAGGCAGCGAGACGTGTGTGTCATTTTGTCTGTTTGTTGAGCTGTGGTGTTACCTGAGGCATTGTCTACATTAGGGTTATATGAGTTCACTTGCAAGGGGTTGCTGTATGGTTGAAGTGACAAGCCAAAGGTGGGCTCCATGAAAGGTGGGCTCTGTCTGTCCCATTCACTCTGCCCCCCGCCAGCCCAGCGCCTGCCCAGAGGTTCACAGTAAATGTGGAATGAAGGCAGGGTCCCAGTGCTGCCACTGGCTGGTGGTGAGGGCCTCAACTCCCTGCAGGCAGAAATCGGTAAAGAACGTTTCTGTGATGCCTGCCTGTCCTATAAGATTTCCAGACTTTAATTTAAAAAAAAGGTGTCTTCCAAATATTTTTTAAAAGCAGCTTAAATCCTATCACCAAATAACATTATAAAATAACACACAATGAGCAAAGTTTTTGTTTTGTTTTGTTTTGTTTTGTTTTGTTTTGTTTTAAGACAGAATCTTACTCTATTGCCCAGGCTGGAGTACAATGGCATGATCTCAGCTCACTGCAACCTCCACCTCTGGGTTCTAGTGATTCTCCTGCCCTAGCCTCCTGAGTAGCTGGGATTATAGGCATGTGCCACCAGGCCAAGCCAATTTTTGTATTTTAAGTAGAGACGGGGTTTCACCATGTTGGCCAGGCTGGTCTCAAACTCCTGATCTCAGGTGATCCACCCGCCTCTGCCTCCCAAACTGCTGGGATGACAGGTGTGAGCCACCGCTCCTGGGTGAGCAAGGTCTTTAAATAAGCAGACCCTGAGCTATAGCATCAGTCCTGATCTCTGGCAGTCCCTGCTTAATCTAGGCCCACCACAGGGCCAGCTTTTATTGGAACACTCCTTCCTTCCTAAGTCACCCTAAACACTCACCTTGGAGTCAGCACTCTCTACCTGCAGGCCTCGGGGTGCCCCTCTCCATGGCACAGTGCCAGGTGTGGCCTCCCAGGAGCTTGCTTCTCCTGACATGTGGGGCTCAGCCATAAGCATCGCTAGCTGAGGCCTCTGGCTCCGGCCCCCAGAGTCATGGCTGCCGTTCCCACGTGCAGGTAGTGCTGGGAGTCTGCCTTTTAACGAGCTCCCCAGGGGTTCAGATGTGGGTGGCTTCTCCTCTATGTAAGCACTTTGTCACTAACAGATTTCCATCAGCAGCTGCTATAAATGGGGTACCTGTTCCACACGTTTTCACTGAAAGCAGCACAGCGTGCTCCTGGGATGGCTGGGCAAGGCTGGAAGGTGCCGGCAGAACTGGAGCACTGATCCCGAATTCGGGGTGGCCCGAGTGCCTCCCATAGCTGTGGAGGAGCCTCGTGTCACCCGCCTTGCTCATCTCACCTCCCGCTGTGGCAAAAGCCAGGAAAGCACTGAGCACATGATGAATGCCTTGGGGAGCTTGACACTGCTGACTCCTGGTGGTTTCCCGACACCAAAAGTACTTGGGCTGGGCGTGGTGGCTCACACCTGTACTCCTAGCGCTTTGGGAGGCCGAGGCGGGCGGATCACTTGAGGTCAGGAGTTAGAGACCAGCCTGGCCAACGTGGTGTAACCCATCTCTACTGAAAATACAAAAATTAGCTGGGTGTGGTGGCAGGTGCCTGTAATCCCAGCTACTCAGGAGGCTGAGGCAGGAGAATTGCTTGAACCTGGGAGGCGGAGGTTGCAGTGAGCTGAGAACGTGCCACTGTACTCCAGACTGGGCGACAGAGTGAGAATCAGTCTCAAAAAAAAAAAAAAAAAAAGAATCATAGTTGGAGGCACCAAGGTGTAAACTGGAAAATGGAAAATGGATTTGGCTTTAGTCCAGTCAGGGGCTAGGCAAGTGCTGGACCAAGCCACAGAGCTGCTCACTGCCCCTCTCACTCAAAATCTCAGTGCTGGTCTGGAGCAACCTCAGAGTCATATCTAGTTTTAAAATTCTACCATTATGAGCAAGTCTTCTATTCTCCTTAAATATACACAGATGAATTACATCTCAATTTTTAAAAATACACAGAAAGAGTCCTTCCCACAATAAGCACATAAAATCACTTTGTTAGGCCAGGCACAGTGGCTCACGCCTGTAATTCTAGCACTTTGGGAGGCCAAGGCGGGCGTATCACTTGAGGTCAGGTGTTCGAAACCAGCCTGGCCAACATGATAAAACCTCATCTCTACTAAAAATACACAAAATTAGCCAGGTGTGTTGGTGGGTGCCTGTAATCCCAGCTACTTGGGAGGCTGAGGCAGGAGAATCGCTTGAACCTGGGGGGTGGAGGTTGCAGTGAGCCGAGATTGCGCCAATGCACTTCAGCCTGGGCGATAGAGCGAGACTCTGTCTCAAAAACAAAACACAGGCATGAGCCACCGTGTCTGGCCTCCAAAACACAATCTAAGGAACTTACAGAACCACAAAATGGGAGCACGGTGAGCTCTGTGCTCGCTTCTGCCTCAGCCTGTGTCCGTGGTGGAAAGGGGGTTTGCAGTCCACCAGCCCCAGCAGCATCAAAGTGCATTGATTGGTGGCTGAGGGTGGAGCCTGCCAGGGGGTCTGCCTCTCGCTCTTGGGATGGGCTCACTCATGATAAGTTTACTGTGTGGAAATTCACACATGTCTGTATCATCTCTTCTAGAATAGAAATGCCTAGAAGGCAGGGATGATGGATGCTTCATGGACAAATTAGACTGGACCCAGCCTGGTAGATGCCATTTGTAAGACTGAGTTAAGTCCCATCCAGTTGCACTCTTAGGACAGAGGCTGTTTCTAGGCTGGGTGTGGTGGCTCAAGCCTGTAATCCCAGCACTTTGGGAGGCCAAGGTAGGCGGATCACCCAAGGTCAGGAATTCAAGACCAGCCTGACCAACATGGTCAAACCCCACCTCTACTAAAAACACAAAAAATTAGCCAGGTGTGGTGGCAGGTGCCTGTAATCCCAGCTACTTGGGAGGCTGAGGCAGGAGAATTGCTTGAACTTGGCAGGCGGAGGTTGCAGTGAGCCGAGATCGCACCACTGCACTCCAGCCTGGGCAACAAGAGCGAAACTCTGTCTCAAAACAAACAAACAAACAAACAAAAACGGCTGTTTCCGTCTGGACCATCACTGTATCAACAGGACTTAGAGCAGGAAGGGGTCATCGAAGGCACACAACGAACCCTCACGGGATGAATGAATACAGGAACGAATGGGATTAGTCAGTTCACTGATTTATTCATCGAATCACTCGGTTGGTAAGCAGCTCTGTGTGTTACAGTGGAATCGAGCCTTTCCCACGGCAGTTTGGGAACTGCCTGGGATCTCTAGGAAAGTCCACAGAACATAGAAATAGTTAAAGACCTGGATTTGCAACTCAACTCTGCTTCTAACTTGCTGTGTGACCCTGGGCAAGTAGCTTAGCCTCTCTGAGCCTAAGCCTCTCTACCTGTTAAATGAGAAGGGCGGGCAGGATAAATGGAGACAAGGCAGGAAGCATTTTGTAAAGTGTTGTCTGATGATGGCAGTGGTGGTGATTGCACATCGCACACCCTTCAGGGGCTCTGCAGCTTCGTCTGTGTAAAGAGAGTTACTACACGTTTCTCCTGGTCCCAGCTCAAGCACCCTAGGGTTCTACGTAGGCACATAAATAGGGTTCCAAAGAGAGCGACGCCAACTGCATGAGGCATAAGTCCACTGACAGCCGATGCCTGCCGGATCCCCACCCACAAAACCTAGTAGAAAAGTCACCCTCCAGACTGTGGCCAACCAACAAGGGCCAGGAACGGGAGATGCTGGGACCGGAAGGGACTTGTGAGCCCTGAGCCTCTGCAGGGTAAGTTGCTGTGCTAACTCTGGGGCTAGAAGACTTTCCCAAGGGTTTCCAGCAGGGCTGGAGCCCACAGGCATCTCTTCATCCTTCCCGACCCCGAGCTGTCCCAGAATTCTTCTTCTTCTTCTTCTTCTTTTTTTGAGACGGAGTTTCACTCTGTCGCACAGGCTGGAATGCGGTGGCGTGATCTCAGCTCACTGCAACCTCCACCTCCCGGGTTCAAGAGATTCTCCTGCCTCAGCCTCCCAAGTAGCTGGGACTACAGGTGCGCACCACCACACCCGGCTATTTTTTTTTTTTTTTTTTGTATTTTTAGTAGAGACGGGGTTTCACCATGTTGGCCAGGATGATCTCGATCTCCTGACCTCATGATCCGCCCGCCTTGGCTTTCCAAAGTGCTGGGATTACAGACGTGAGCCACTGTGCCCAGCCTGTCACAGAATTCTTTACTGCAGCAGCCTCTGATAGGCTGGATCCCCCGCCTCTCTACTCACTGGAGTAAGAGACAAGTCAGCCCTTTCCAATCTGCCTCCTGAGGGGAACCATGGGGCCCTCGGGACATGCGGCCCCTCCTCAGGCTGGCTCGGGGCATCTGCACGCCTGTACCTGAACAAGGGACTTGCTTGAAACGGCGGCCACCCTGGGCTGGGGACCAAGCACGCTCAGGGGAAAACCCAAAAAGGCTAATGTGTCTCACTGGCTCTATGATACGCAAATGAGGAGGGAAGCGAAACGTTCGTTCTTCTAAGAGGATAACTGCAAAGGAAGGCTGGGCCGCTGCGTTTTCGGGAACAGCAGGTGCAGGGGCCGATGGATCACTCGGGCTGGGCTGGAGCGGCCCCTGGTGGCAGTTCGGTGAAGAGCAACGTGGCCCGCGCGGGGCGCACGCATTTCAGGAAGACACAGAGGCCTTTTTACTGAAAATGCCAGCGGGTGTGGATTCCACAGGCTCCTCTTCAGCATCAGTCTAGTGTGGGATTCATACACCTTGAGCCTCTTTCAAGGTGAAACAGAGAATCTCACTGCAAATTTTAAATCCCACTGTAAATTCCGAAATTAGACCTGCGCCGCGAAGACCGCCCACTAGCAAAATGCCAAGCGTATTTCTTTAAAAACTGGAAAGCCGTGTTTCGTTGCTCTTCCTGTAGACAACACAGCATGGGGTCAGGAGTGGGGTCTGGAGTCGGACGCACGTTCAGAAGCTGGGGTCACTTCTCCCAAACCGTGTGCAGTCGGACGCACGTTCAGAAGCTGGGGCCACCACTCCCAAACTGTGTGCTCTAGGTCCAGCTTTTGCACCCCTTCTAGCCTCAGTTTCCCCATCTGTAAAGTGCGGATGATCCTTGAACCCCCACCATAGGACTGCTATTACGGTTAAGTCACATGGGAAATACGAAGTCCTTAGCACAACGCTTGACGTAAAGGAAGCACTCTGAAACAAACAAACAAACAAACAAACAAAAAACAATGAACTGGAAGCCACTGAAGCCTTCATGGGGTGAAACAGCTGATTAAGGGGCAAAGGCTCTCGCTAGCCAGGTTCTGCCGTGTCCCGGGCACCACGCATCCTGTCCATGAGCTCACGTCGTTGTCGTGACGGAGAAGGCTTGGTGCGTACCAGAGTGCAGCGGAGGAGCTGGCGTTCGCTGGGCACCTGCTACCTGCTGGGCATTGCGAGGTAATGTTTTTATGTTCCTCCCAGGATGAACTCCTCACAATGGCCCTACAGAGCAGGTCCTGTGAGTCCAACTTTGAGATGAGGAAATTGAGACGCAGAGAGGTTCGGTCACCTGCCCCAGTTTAGCCGGCAACCTCACCCAGGTCTGACGGTCCAGGCCCTCAGCTTTTGTAGTAGGGTTCAGGCCAAACTCTGCTACTTGCCTTGCCAGTAAAGTTAGGGACCCAATTTAAGGCTGCAGACCTGGATAAAATAATCTCAAAGTGACTTCTTTTTTTTTTTAGGTGGAGTCTCACTCTGTTACCCAGGCTGGAGCACGGTGGGGTGCTCTTGGCTCACTTCAACCTCTGCCTCCCAAGTTCCAGTGATTCTCCTGCCTCAGCCTCCTGAGTTGCTGGGACTACAGACATGTGTTACCACACCCCACTAATTTTTGTTTTTGTTTCTTTGAGATGGAGCCTTGCTGTCACCTAGGCTGGAGTGCAATGGCCAGATCTTGGCTCACTGCAACCTCCACCTCCTGAGCTCAAGCGATTCTCTCACCTCTGCTTCCCGAGTAGCTGGGATTATAGGCACCCACCAGCATGCCCAGCTGATTTTTGTATTTTTAGTAGAGACGGGGTTTCACCATGTTGGCCAGGCTGGTCTTGAACTCTTGACCTCAAGTGATCTGCCACCTCAGCCTCCCAAAGTGCTGGGATTACAAGCATGAGCCACTGTGCCCAGCCTAAAGTGACTTTTCATAATGACAATACAATGTCAGGGTATTCTCCTTAATCAAAAAAAAAAAAAAAAAAAAAGGCAAGCCCAATTCACGAAAAGCGGTCTTTAAGCTGCCAGCCCCCATCCCCCGGACTCTGCTATCAGCAGGGCTGGTCCACCGGGCAGCACTGGCCACTGTTGCCTCAGCGTTCTGTGTAAGCAGGTGCGTCAGAACCGGCTCATGGAGATATAATTGAATGATTGCCTCAGCGCGTGCCAGACTCTCCAAACATAATAACAGATGACGTTTGGGGCCGGCTCCAGGCTGTGACGTGCTGGCCCCAGAGAATATTGTCTCTGCTATTACAACAGATGCTGTTAATAGCCATCTATTTGTAGTTCGGGGCTTTTACCAAGATGAGCAGGCTTTTGGCAGGCACGGGTTGTTTGAAGGCTTAAAATTAGTACACGAGAAGTTTGAGATGTTCTAATTACTGGAAATTTCAAATACCATGATGCTGCAAAGGACCGGCCTGCTTCCGGTGCCACTCTGGGAGGTAGTGCACGTTCCCAAGCTGTAAAGGGTGACGGCTGAGGGCTTCTGTGTGCCACCTCCCCAGGCAGGCAGGGGCCGCAGCCACTGCAAGCCCCTGCCCACAGAACTCCGCGACGATGGAACCTAGACTGCTCCCTGGAAGTTAGCCTCTGAGACCATCACATATTGGCACTGGTTTGAAAGCCAGGCAAATGTGGGCTCCAATCCTGGCTTCACATGGTGGGGCTTTGCAAGTTGTTTTATAGGTCTGTGGCCCAGACTAGACGTTTGTAAAAGGATAATGATGCCTACTTCAGGGGCCCATGGCAAGGATTGAGTACTGTGATGCTTACAAAGTGGCTCCCTAACAGTCCCTGGCACGCAGTGAGAGCTCAAATAATGGTAGCCACTTACTATTATTATGACTGGTGTTATTGTTATTATTAAAATTACTGTCATCGCCCAGGCACGGTGGCTCACACCTGTAATCCCAGCACTTTGGGAGGCTGAGGCGGGCAGATCACTTGAGGTCAGACGTTTGAGACCAGCCTGGGCAACATGGTGAAACCCCGTCTCTACTAAAAATACAAAAATTAGCTGGGCGTGGTGGCACGTGACTGTAGTCCCAGCTACTTGGGAGGCGGAGGTGAGAGAATCGCTTGAACCCGGGAGATGGAGGTTGCAGTGAGCTGAGATCGTGTCACTGCACTCCAGCCTGGGCGACAGAGGGAGACTCCATCTTAATAAATAAATAAACAATAAAATAAAATAAAATTGCTATCATCACTGCCATCGCCATTATCTCACTACAGCAGAGATCCGCAGTCCCCTGAAACAGATACCACGAGTCTCAAGGTAAGACCTGCATGTAAAGACGTCGAAAGATAAATATGTCTTAAGAACACGTCCATGAGAAAGGGCTTTGCCAGCCATGCAAGCATAAAAGAAGAAAAGTCCCTCATTCATGCGAAAACACCCACTGAGTCTCTCCCGCGTGCCGGGCACCACACTCAGTACGGGGGACAGAGGGAGGAGGCTCTGGGCTCAGACTTGCCCTCGCAGAGCGTGGAATCCAGGAGGGGCAGACGGTGGTAGAGATAAAAAGCTGTGTGTCTGAGAGGTGAGGGCGCGGGCTTTGGGGCCCTAAACTTGCTTGGGACGCCCAGGAGGGCCCCCGTGGAAGCGGCGTTTCAGTGGAGCCCTGAAGATGGGTTTCTATTTGTCAGGTGAAGATAATGGCGGCTCCAGGGAGAAAGGGACGACCAGCGGAAAGGACCCTGGTGAGAGCAGCCACCACGACGGAACAGGCGGAAGCACCAGCCGGCAAAGGCACTGTCAGGGGCAGCAGGAGATGGGATTAGAGGGGCAACAGGGTCGGCGCCGGTGGTGGCGAAAGGAAGGGAGGCCTTCGCCAACAAACCCCAACATAGTTTTTTTTTTTTTGAGACAGAGTCTCGCTCTGTCACCCAGGCTGGATGCAGTGGTACAATCTTGGCTCACTGCAGCCTCTGCCTCCTGGGTTCAAGCAATTCTGCCTCAGCCTCCTGTAGCTGGGATTACAGGCACGCACCACCACAACTGGCTAATTTTTGTATTATTACCAGAGACAGGGTTCCACCATGTTGGCCAGGCTGGTCTCAAACTCCTGACCTCAGGTGATCCACCTGCCTCGGCCTCCCAAAGTGCTGGAATTACAGGCTTGAGCCACCACACCTGGCCCATCAACAGGTTTTGAATGTTCCAGTCTTTTTTTTTTTTTTTTTTTTGAGTCAGGGGTCTCATTCTGTCACCCAGGCTGGAGTGCAGTGGTGCGATCATGGCTCACTGCAGCCTCAACCTCCTGGGCACAAGCCATCCTCCCCTCTCTGCCTCCTGAGTAGCTGGGACCACCATGCCCGGCTAATTTTTTTTACAAGACCACTGTTAAAAGCCCGGAAGAATCCTGCAGCTCGCTGTGGTGGGCTGTTTTGCGTGTGCTACAGTCTATTCAGCATTTGAGATGGAAAAGCCTCAGCATTCCTCTTCCGTGGGCCTCCACCGTAGCTCCTTTGAAATCTCTGCTCTTTCTCGCACCTTCCCATCTGAGTCTCTGTGCCGTGGCCCTCCCCTCCTCTCCAATACGAAGAGCCCACACTCAGCTTCCCTCCCTCCTCCTCCACCCCACACTGCCCGAGCACCTCACCTCCCAATGACTGACTCGTCCCCGGTCTTGCACACACCTGGGGAGCGTAGCTGGCCCGTCCTGCACACCAGCCTTGCAGGCTCGGTGAGTAGACCATCCTTGTCTGCTCTTGCCGGGTGCAGCCCTGTGTAGTGGCCCAAGGGGGGTCATCTGGGAGGGCATAAGGAAGCTTAAGTGACGTCCACCACGAGGAAGCGTAAGTGATGTCCACCACAGGAGGCGTGGGGAGCGGCGGCAGTGCGTTCATCCACTGTGCTTGACTTCGTTTATTTCCCCCATGACCTTTTCCCGGACTTCCTAGCTGGATCTCCGTGAGTGCCAGGGCTGAGTCTGGGAAGGGTCTGGGACCCAGCACATCACCTGGCACAGTCAGTGTTTGCTCAATATTTGCTGAGAGAAAACTGCAGCCATGTCACCGACTTACAATAGGAGCTTCTCGTACGGAGCAGAAGTGTGTTGTTGCCTGTGGCTTTGCAGGAGCTCCGAGCAGTGGCGAGAGGAAGTCACGGGTGACCATGGTAGGCATTACCACCTGATGGGGTTGCTGGCTGGTCCTGAGCTCATCTCCGTCCATCTCCTGCATCCACAGTGATTTCTATTAAGTGCAGCTTTTCGTCAGGCAACCGCCAGCAGCACTGAGGGGTGGGATGATGGCAAATTGACCAAAACACTCAGGGGATGCTAGCCACGTGGCGGGTGCAGATGCGGACCCCCAGCCCCACGAGCTTGGAGTGCCGTTCAGCCCCGCTGCACCCCCGTCTGTCTCCAAGGCTGAGGAACTGGGGTGGGAGGAGGAGGAGGCACAGAGCCGTCTGAACACAGCTAGAGCCACTCACTGGCCCCTGCAGGGAGGCAACGCAGTGGGGAAGCCAGCAGGGAGGGAAGGGGCAGTTGCAGTGGGTGGGCACGGGGGCTCAGCTACTGGCACAGAGCAACACGAGGGAACCACGGAGAGCAGGAGGGAGGACGCGAGGGCGGGCGCAGGGCGGGAGCACCGGGCGGTCCACAAGGTGGTCAGGACCTCAGCTGGCGGCTGGGCTTGGGAGGGGCTGGCATGGAGTCACGGGCCACCGTCCCCTAAGTGTTTCCCTAGGCAAGGTTCTCATTCCCCTCGTCAGGGGAGGGGACGGGCACAGAGAAGCGCAGCTATGAGCCAGGAACAGAGCTGAGATGAAACCTCGGCCTCCCATCTTCGGAACGAGAATTAATCCACAGAGGAGCTAAGGAAAACGCCAGGCACCGAGTTGACGGGTGAGGGGTGTGAGCGATGTGGCCAGCATGGCCGCCCCACCACCAGCTCCATCCTGAGCGTTTCACGGACGTGGCCCTCTTCATCCACACAACTGCCCCAGGAGCCACCGAATGAGGCTCGATGAAACCCCGACTCGCGTTGCAGCGCACGTCCGACCACACTCGCCTTTGATCGCTTTTATCACTGGGGATCCAGAGGTCAGGGCTTTGTGTCTGCAGCGGTCCCTGGGAAACAATCTTCAATTCGAAGCGCCACCAAACTCACTCAGAGTCACGAAATTTCTATCACTGACTGCTTTCCTCCAAGGCCCAAACTGGATTTATAAACTTCCAAAGGAAACTTTATATTGAAAAAGCGATGTACTCACAGCATTGTAGAACGATGTTTACAAAGGAAAAACAAGGCCAGGCGTGGTGGAGTGAGCCTGTAGTCCCAGCTACTTGGGAGGCTAAGGTGAGAGGGTGGTTTGAGCTCAGGAGAAGCTTGCAGTGAGCCCAGATGCACTTCAGCTTGGGCAACAGTGCCAGATCCTGTGTCAAAAATAATTTTTTTTTTTTTGGTGGCTCACATCTGTAGATGCGGCTACCCAGGAGGCTGAGGTGGGAGGATCAATTGAGCTCGGGAGGTCGAGGCTGCAGTGGGCTGTGATTGCACCACTGCACTGCAGCCTGGGCGACAGAGCAAGATCCTGTCTCCAAAAAGGAAAAACTATTGTTTATGCCATCACCACCCAGTAAACATAGTTACTGATATTTTTACTTGCAGTGTAACTTTCTGGCCCCTTCCCATAACCACATGTAGTTGGTAAGCTTTTGTTTTCAAAATAAGCCAGTAACATTTAATAAGAAACAACAGTGTATTTGTCTGTTTTCATGCTGCTGATAAAGCCAAACCCGAGACTGGGTAATTTACAAAGAAAAAGAGGTTGAATGGACTCACAGTTCCACGTGGCTGGGGAGGCCTCGCAATCACGGCAGAAGGCGAAAGGCAGGTCTTCCATGGTGGCAGCCGAGAGACAGAATGAGAACCAAGCAAAAGGGGTTACTCGAGAGCCTGCGGCAGGAGAATGGCGTGAACCCGGGAGGTGGAGCTTGCAGTGAGCAGAGATCGCGCCACTGCACTCCAGCCTGGGTGACAGAGCAAGACTCCATCTCAAAAAAAAAAAAAAAAACCATCGGATTGGCTAAGTGCGGTGGCTCATGCCTGTAATCCCAGCACTTTGGGAGGCTGAGGTGGGTGGATAGCTTGAGGTTGGGAGTTCGAGACCAGCCTGGCCCACATGGTGAAACCCCATTTTTACACTACACTACATTTTTAGTGTAGATCCCAAATATTTAGCATAAGTATGGTTTGTGTAATATTTAGGATGCTCGTATTTTAAAACGGTGATGCTGGAATGCTCCTCCCCACCGTCATGAAGCTGGCACTTTCTTACCAGCTGGGACTTGGGTCCAGCGGGGTCTTTTCTGACCATGTTGTGTAATGCTCACAACCTCCCTCAGTGGAGTCACCGCTGGCCTATCACCTGGTTTCATTTTCATCACAGCACTTATCACTATCCAAAACCATCTTCTTTCTTATGTACATATTTGTTTATTTTTCTGTAAACTTGTGTAGAGAAGTACCTATTTATTAATTAATGTTTACTAATTTTCTTATCCCACCAGAAGGCAAGCTCCATGGGAGCAGGGGTTTCACTGTCTTGATTGATCCTTTCTCCCTACAAAAGACGACACAGCACACAGGGGTCGCGGTGCACCTGGGAAGCGTCTGGGAAGCTGGACGATCAGAAATGGGCTTTTGGGCTGGGCATGGTGGCTCATGCCTGTAATCTCAGCACTTTGGGAGGCCGAGGCAGGAGGATCACGAGGTCAGGAGATCAAGGCCAGCCTGGCTAACATGGTGAAACCCTGTCTTTACTAAAAATACAAAAAAAAATTAGCCAGGAGTGGTGGCAGGCGCCTGTAGTCCCAGCTACTCGGGAGGCTGAGGCAGGAGAATGGTGTGAACCCGGGAGGCGGAGGTTGCAGTGAGCCAAGATAGCTCCACTGCACTCCAGCCTGGGTGACAGAGTGAGACTCTGTCTCAAAAAAAAAAAAAAAAAAAGAAAAGAAAAGAAAAGAAAAAAGAAATGGGCTTTTGGATCCAAATGATAACAACAGTGGCTCCACCGCCTGACATTTTGTCCAACATGATCCCACCCCTGGTCACAGTTGATTGGACAGGGATGGGCGCTCAAACCATGCTGGACCAATCAGAGCCCCTTCCTCAGTCCCGCTCCTAATTAGTGCAGGGCTGGGCCAATCAGAGTCACTGCTCTGGGAATTTAGAATTGGAAGTGAGCAAGAACAGGAACAGTGGCTCCCCAGTGGCTGAATCTCTAACAGGTAAACTTTGGAAGCTGTTTGGTACGTTTTCATTTTTCAGTCTTGAGGACCAGAAAGCAGAGAAAATATCTGTAGAGAGAGAGGGGACACTGACTTCTACCTAAATTCCCCCAAAATATTCACACCCAGGCCTGAGGGAAGAAACAGGAGCTACATACAGAATGGAGATGGAAACACACATGTGTGCACACATGCACACACAACACATGTGCACACACAAACACACATGTGCGCACACACATGAACACACGTGCACATACATAGAGACACATGCACACACAGTGCACACATGCACACCCACACACGAACACGCACACGAATACGTGCACACACATGGACACAGATGCACACATGTATACACAGTGCACATGTGCACACATGCACACCAACACACACACGAACACACATGCACACACGTAGTCGCTTTAGGAACTAGACTGCCAGTTTATGAACTTGCGATGATAAATCACTTTCCCAGGATATAAGCGTGATGCTCGCATCCTTTCCTCTCAGTCCAGGGGTCGTCCTTGAACCGCACAGCCACAGTCCCAGTCCCGACACTGCCAGGATTCCCCTCCAAGGAATTCACTCTTCCCCTGTCTCTCATCTTGGAGCTGCCGATTGGTGCCCCACTAGAGGAGCCAAGAGGTCCCTAGAGCCTCCTCTTCTGATGCGGACAGCCTGGCAGGCACCCCCCAACTCCGGGCTCTCAGGCCTCGTTTGGATTTATTTTGAAGGAAGCTATTGTCTACTAAATGCTTAATTCTCCCAGAATGGTGCCAAGTGCTTCACACAGCCCTGCCCAATGAGCTGGGCCCTCCCGCACCTTTAGGGAATGAGCTGAGCTGTCTGTGGGGGCACTCAAGGTGGGACAGGCACGGTGTGGCAGCGCGTGGATCTGGCTGCTGTTTTCCTTTGTGACTGGCACCTCTCCTCTCCCCCTTCCCTCCTCCCCCCGCTTTGCTCCCCCAGCCTTTCCTCCTTGGCCTTCAAGGCCATACACACTCCCTGGAAAGAGCCTTTGCCGCCACCTGCGTTACTCATCGTCCTTGGCCCATGCTTGCTCCAAGTGCTGGCACCCCCAGCTCCTAGGAAAACTGCTGGCAGTGTCCGCGCCGACGGAAATTTCCTTGGCCTGTCCATTTGTTTCGCTTTGTTTCTGGCCCTGCCACGGCATGGCCCAGGCCTCGGGAGCCTGTCTGTGTGCAGTTCTCTGCACCTTGTCCACTCCCTTCCCTTTCTCTTATGGGCACTGCCCCTCCTTCCATCCAGGGTTTGCTGTGTTTTCATCTCATTCTTCTCTGTTTCTCTCTGAAAACCTTTCTCTAGCCCTACCTGTCCTTCATCTGAGGTTCTCATTCCCTCCATCCCCAGTGGCTCCCGATTCCCAATCCGGGTGAACAAAGAGGACAGAAAATCTGTGAAGGAGAGGACCAAGAACCTGGAAAAATGGGCTGCAGAGATGGGGAGGGGACCGGGAGCACGTGAAGCTGAGTGGGAGAGAAATAAAAAGGAAACTGGGTTTTGGAGAAAATGACAAATAAAGTGAAACCAGATTGGCCCGCGTGGACGGGAGCCAAAGGAGGGATGACCCAGCTCATTTCCATGGCCCGGGAGACACACCGGATCCTTCTTTCAGTCTGTGGCAGGGAGGGCCTAGATCCTTTAAGCAGATGTGAAGCCAGTGGGGAAGCCAAAAGTGGGGTTGGGACAAGGTCAGAGGCTGACGCTGGGAGACAGAGACAGCAGCAGTGGCCTTGGACCTGAGAGCAACCGAGTCAGGGAGGGGCCGAGGTCAGCTCGGGGTCCATGGCCAGGGTGCCCCATCCTTACTCTGGGAACAGCGTCCTCGGCTGTCCTGCGGGAGTGCTGCCTCCCACTCTCCAAACACACCTTGCTCCAGGCGGGGTCACCCTCGGGCTGGCCAGACGAGCAGCCAAAGCCGGGCCCCTGAGAATCAGCCCTGGGATGGTGGCTGGAACTGCTGGGAAAGAGGCGACATCGCTCCACTGGAGGCCGAGCCACAGCCTCGGGCGGCCACCTTCGCCCCATCAGGGAACCCCCGTGAGTGTCCCCTGGGGAAAGCAGAGCCTGGGGGAGCACTCAGAGGAAAGCAGAGCCTGGGGGAGCACTCAGAGCCCTGGCAGTCGACGACCCCTGCACCCGGTTGCAGCCTGGACTCTTTAGGATCGGAGCCGGCAAATCTCCCTCTTTGCTTAAGCCAGTTTGAGGTGGGGTTCTGCCAGGTAAACCAAAAAGAAGTCTTAAGAAGGCTTACTGGAATTCCTCACTTGGAGAGCAGCAGTGAGATCCCAGGCTGCAGGGACAAGAGGGAGGAAGGCAGGGGGCAGCGGCGGGTGGGAGATGGCTCACGCTGGCTCTGGAGCTGACTGTGCAAATCTCTTCCCAACTCCACTATCGGTGACTGCACCTTCAAAACTTGAACTCGGCCGTGCAGGAGTATTTGCACCATGGAAAGTGGCGAACACCACACATCACCGCTCTCGTCCCTCCACCCAGCCCCGGAAAGCCAGCTGCTAGGCCTGTACCAGCATTCCCCATCCATGGACTCAGGAGGGCCGGGCTTACCTGGGACCACTTCTGAAAGATGCACCAGCCCCAGCTTCCCTGAGGACAAGGCTGAGTCACGAAGCATGGACGAGGCTGAGCTGCAGTCTGCACAGGTGGAGTTAAACAGGCCATAGCCAACTCACCCCTCACCCGGGGTCTGCACAGACCTCACCTGCAGCCAAATTACATTTGAGCACGCAGTAAAAGGATGGAAACTGATGATCCTCCTGCTCCCTCCCTTCTATTTCTTTGCTCTCAGTTTAGTCACTGTTTTTTGTTTGTTTGTTTGATTGTTTGTTTGTTTTTGAGACAATGTCTCGCTCTGTCGCCCAGGCTGGAGGGCGGTGGTGCAATCTCAGCTCACTGCAACCTCCGCCTCCTGGATTCAAGCAATTCTGCCTCAGCCTCCTGAGTAGCTGGGATTACAGGCACGCCCCACCACGCTCGACTAATTTTTGTATTTTTGGTAGAGACGGGGTTTCACCATGTTGGCCAGGCTGGTCTGGAACTCCTGACGTCAGATGATCCACCTGCCTCTGCCTCCCAAAGCACTGGGATTACAGGCCTGAGCTACTGTGCCTGGCCAATTTAGTCACTTATTTTATTTTATTTTTTTGAAACTAAATCTCACTTTGTTGCCCAGGCTGGAGTGCAGTGGCGTGATCTCGACTCACTTACAACTTCCGCCTCCCAGGTTCAAGCAATTCTTCTGCCTCAGCCTCCCCAGTAGCTGGGATTACAGGTGCTTGCCACCATGCCCAGCTAATTTTTGTATTTTTACTTTTTTTTTTTGAGACAAGGTTTCACTCTTGTCACCCTGGCTGGAGTGCAATGGCACGATCTCGGCTGACCGCAACCTCCACCTACCAGGTTCAAGCGATTTTCCTGCCTCAGCCTTCCAAGTAGTTGGGATTACAGGCATGCACCATCACGCCTGGCTACTTTTGTATTTTTTGTAGAGATGGGGTTTCTCCATGTTGGTCAGGCTGGTCTCGAACTCCTGACCTCAGGTGATCCGCCTGCCTTGGCCTCCCAAAGTGCTGGGATTACAGGCGTGAGGCACTGCACCCGGCCAATTTTTGTATTTTTTAGTAGAGATGGGCTTTCACCATATTGGCCAGTCTGGTCTCGAACTCCTGACCTCAAGCAATCCACCTGCCTCAGCCTCCCAAAGTGTTGGGATTACAGGCATGACCACCGCGCCTGGCTACTTTTATTTGTCTGCTTGTATCAGGACTCTTGGAAGCAAGGGATAGGAACTTAAATCAAACTGATTTTAAAAAGAGGCTTATTAGTACAGGGGTTGACTTGGCTTCAGGTACAGCTACATTCAGAGGCCCCGAAATTGGCTTGGGCCTTGATTTCTCCCCCTCTTGGCTTTGCCCTCCCGTGTGGGCACTTTTTCAGGAGGGCCCTCACCTGCTGCGGGGCACAGCTGGCCTTTGCACAGCCATGGAAATAATCTCTTTAAATACAGCCTTGAAAAAACTCCTTGGCTCTCATTGGCTGGTCTTGAGTCACGTGCCCATGCCTGTACCAATTGCTGCAGCCAGTGACAGGGCTGTTCTGAGTGGCCACGCCCAGGTCCCCACCCACTCCTGTCTCTGGACCCCGTGCATGGGAGTCGGGGATGGGCTCCCAAGGAAAACAGGAATGTTGGACCCAGGAGGCAGGAGGATGGAAGCCGAGCCAGCAACACAGCAGATGCCCTTACAAAGCCACGGACTGGCGGGATCAGCGGCACCTGGGAGCCTGCTGGCATGAGATTCTTGGATCTGCCTTGCACCTGCCAAGTCAGAATGTCTAGAGGAAGCACAGGTTGTGTTCCTTTGTGTGTGTGTTATTGTTATTATTATTTTTTTTTTTTTGAGAGACAGGATCTCGCTGTGTTGCCCAGGCTGGAGTTAAGTGGCACAATCCCAGGTTACTGCAGCCTCAATCTCTTGGGCTTAAGCAAGCCTCCTGCCTCAGCCTCCCGAGTAGCTGGGACCACAGACTTGCACCACCACGTCCAGCTAATTTTTTTATTTTTATTTTTGTAGAGATGCATTCTCGTTACCCTCCCGCCTTGGCCTATCACAGTGCTGGGGTTACAGGTGTGAGCCGCCGGGCCGACGGGAGTCTGTGCTCTAACACACTCTCCAGGGATGTTGGTGCACACTGGTGTGTGAGAACTGTTTGTCAGCCCCCCATAAAATTAGCATTTTATTCACTGATGTGAATAATATCCTCGCTAGGACCAGGTGCGGTGGGGAAGGGGAGGTTCCAGGGAAAGTTGCGAGGCTGTTCCTGAGGACGGTGTGCCACACAGACAGGCACGCAGGTTAAGATTCTTGACCAAAAGCAGGCTTTGACTTGTGATCCTGGGGGATATTTACCATCTGCAATTGTCTTGTTTTCTAGCCTAAAGCCTGAGCCTGGGTTCCCTTGGGGATACAGAAACATCTAGATTCCAGGGCACACATGCTGCCACGAGCTGAACAAAAACTAACAAGTGTGCCCTTAAAGCACTGCAGAGATGTCCCTGCTCCACCGCCAACAGGGTTGAGGCGTGGGCTTGTTCTTGCCCTGAGGGGTGAGGGACGGGCCTCCCGTGCCGACCTCAAGGCCCACTGGACACAGCCTCTGCTGGGCTTGAGCCAGAGGCCCGTCTGGGCCCCGGGCCGGCTGCCGGTTCTCCTGGGGACCGACTGTGACCTTGGCCTCACTCACCCAGGGAGCTGGTGCTTCCTCTCTGCATGGAGGTCAGCTCCTGGTGGCCTCCTGCTGGATTTTGTGAATGTTGGATGCAGATTCTTTCTCTAAACGGTGCCTGCTCCCCAGATTCCCTTCTTTGCAGAGCACGGAGTCCCATTGGGAGGCCTCTGTGGCCTCTGGCCGAGGAGTTCCCGAGCCTCCTTTTTCGCATCTGTAAAATGGGGACTGGTTTGTATCTCCCACGACTGTTGAAAGGAAGACTGCAGTGGTGCAAGTGAAGCCCTTGGTGAGAAGAAGTGAGTTGGTGAAGGGCTAGAATCTGCAGTCGGAACGGAAGCCGGCTCCTTGTACTAGGTCACTCACCCTTGGCAGTCGCCCCTTCTCTGAGCCTTCATTTGTTCTTACGTAAAATGAGGGTCCTGCAATACTCTCTCTAGTGGCTTCTGTTTTGTGCCATGCTGCTATTCATAGGTGGCAGCGCTTTTTTTTTTTTTGGAGTCTCGCTCTGTCACCCAAGCTGGAGTGCAGTGGCTCGATCTCTGCTCACTGCAAACTCCACCTCCCAAATTCAAGCGATTCTCCTGCCTCAGTCCCCCGAGGAACTGGAACCACAGGTGTGCGCCACCAACCTGGCTAATTTTTGTATTTTTAGTAGAGATGGGGTTTCACCATGTTGGCCAGGCTGATCTTGAACTTCTGACCTCAGGTGATCCACCCACCTCGGCTTCCCAAAGTGCTGGGATTATAAGCATGAGCCAGCTCGCCCAGCCTGGCAGTGCTTTTAAAGCGGGTCTGTCCACATCCCTTCCTCCTTCTGGGAGTAGTATCAGGATTCCCCTGGGGCGCCCTGTTCCCCACTGCATGAGGTCTTGGTGAGGACATTAGCCGGGTGCCTGATGCTCCACCGGCTGAGGGCTGGGTGTCAGCTCAGGGTCAGCTACCAGACCCTTTGCCTTGGGAATTTATTTTGTAAAATAACAAACAAAAGTCCAAAATAACCTTCAAAGTTTATACTTTACGACTTAGAGGAAACAAATCGGTTATTGAAATATCAGTGAGACCCACGGCCACATCTAAAAATTATGCAGGAGGAATATGAATCCCATAGCAACTCATCTGTATCCATGACAACTATTTTTCTCAAAATTACTAATACATTCACACAACTATTAACCCAAACAATTAAAAGTTCAGGAACTATTTTTGGTTGTTCAATATTTTGAAGTGGCTGCATGAAGAATTTTTAAATAATATAACCACATTAAAACTGAAAAGCCAATCTGAGTTGCTTCTTGGGCATTTGAACTTGGAACAGACCAACAAGGGGAGAAAAACCACTGGCAACTAAATAAATGAATGCAAAAATCCCTGCTCCCTGGTCCCCGAAGCTGGCCTGGTCTGTGCCTCCCAAGATGTGGTTGTCCAACTTTCCCTCTTCTTCTCCGAGCTGGTCTTGTCCTTCCAAGAAGTTGCACTTTGCTTACGTTGGCTGGAGTTGGGGTTACTGCTGCTGGCACTCAGCAAGCCCCACACGGGAAGCATCCCTGGGGGTTGCAGTGGAGCCTGATGAAGCAACTGTGAATGGCACTGAGCATATAGGCAGCGTGGCTCCTTCTCACCTTCGAAAGGAGAGAGAGACACTGGAAGGACCAAGCCGTGGTGTTTGCGATGCACTGTGTAGGGCCTGGCACGGAGAAGAAGCTCTCACGCCCTGCCCCCAACAGCAGCTGCATTAGAGGCAGGAGCAGGCTCAGGCTGGGCCTCTACTCTCCATGGGGTGCCTCTCCCCGGGCTCCAGGAAGGCCTGCACATACGGCTCAGCGCACTCATCCGTGGGCACCGTGCCTGCTCACCGAGGTCCCCTGTGTTGAGAATTTCTAGGCATATGCAGATTTAAGTGGCTGAAATGCAAGCACCATGTCATGACGAAGCTGGGACGCAGCTGGGCAGACCTCCCCGTGACAGCAGGAGCTGGGGAAGCCCCGGTGAGCATGTTTAGTGTAAGGAAGGTGAATGCTGCCTCCGCATGCACAGCGAGAGGGCATGAAGGTGAGCGTGGGGGCACCGTCCCGCTTGTTGGTCCCACTTGGATAACACAGAAGCGTGGAAGCAGGTCCGGGCGTGCTGGCAGCCATGTGGGAGTTTCTGTGCAGATGTGGTGCTGAGTGCCGGCCTGGGGTGGCCTCGATTCTCTCCCTGCAGCCTTTGCAGTGGCCATCCCTTCTCTCCCCAATCACAGAGGAAGAAAAGGAGGCTCATTTATGCCTTCAACTCTGTTCATCCATCAATTTGCTGAGGGCCTAGGATGCCTGGCGCATAAAATATCAAATAAGACAAAAACCTGCCCCAGCGGAGTTACATCCTCATGGGAGCAACAGTGAGTGAGCAAGATCCCCAGGCATGTGGGACGCACCCGATAGGAGGCAGATGGGATGCCTGCCGGAGAGGATGTGGGGCTGCGGCTGCTTTGGGGACCCCAGGTTTGATGATTCCCCAGGAAGAGTCACTGGGTCCAGCACAGAGCCACCCTCAGAGCTAAGCTACATTCAGCAAAAGGACGCAGAGCGAGATCAGCCACGCGAAGAGGTGTCTGGGCTGTCTGGAGGGCCCCAGGCAGGAGCTTCTGGAGTCCTCACCAGGGGAGACGGACAGGACGGACTTAATTCTCCCCTAAACCAGCTGAAACAGTAAACCAGTGTGACGTGTTCTGTACCAGAGCAGCTCACTAGCAACTCAGTGCCCAAGGGTTTATTGGGAGCTGTTCACATAGGCACCTGATACCCAGCGCGTGGCCCAATTCCAGGCTCGCAGCAGGAGGGAGAGCAGGCGTTCCGCAGGAAGGCAGCTTACAGTGACACCAGCTGGTGCTGGGAAAACACCAGGTAGGACCTGGCAGCCAGTCCTGATAAAAATGCAAACATAATAGGCATAGAGAGAACCTTCCCAAACCTCAGAGCATCTGCCTGGAACTTCCGAGAATCATGGTGAAGGTTTGATGAGATGATCTGCAGAAGCCCTTGGCCAAGCGCTGGAACCTAGTAAGGGCTTGGTGGCTTTCAGGACCTCTCAAGTCACCTCCCAGCCCACCCCGTCCCTCCACCACCGTCTCCCACCTGCATCTCCCCGGACTGCCTCCTATTTAACCCCTGCTCCCCTCCAGGCGCCTGCTCAGTCTGTCCTCACAGCAGCTGGGGGATCCATTTAAAAGGTCAGCCAGGGCCGGGCGCGGTGGCTCACGCCTGTAACCCCAGCACTTTGGGAGGCCAAGGTGGGCAGATCACCTGAGGTCAGGAGTTCGAGAGCAGTCTGGCCAACGTGGCGACATCCCATTTCTGCTAAAAATACAAAAATTAGCCGGGCATGGTGGCAGACACCTGTAATCCCAGTTACTCAGGCTGAGGCAGGAGAATCACTTGAACCAGGAGATAGACATTGCAGTGAGCTGAGATTGCGCCACGGCACTCCATCCTGAATGACAGAGCAAGACTCTGTCTCAATATAAAATGAAATGAAATGAAATGAAAAATGAAATGAAATGAAATAAAATGTCGGCCAGGTCACTGCCTGCTCAAGCCTGCAGTGGTCTCATTTCCAGGCTCCCAATGCCCCTGCCCTGCTGTGGTCCCAACTTCCTTGCAGGCCTCTGCCTAGATGATCAAGGCCAGCATGGGCGTCCAGCCACCGCTGCCTTCTGAGTTCCTCTTCCGACGCGCAAAGTGTTCGCATTTCAATGAGCTTGTCTCTTCCTCCCACCCGCTGCAAGGCGAGCCCCACGGGAAGGGGTTTTTCTTTGCTAGGTGCACCTGTGTGCATGCAGGTGCCGGCGGTATTCTCATCTGTAAAGTGAGCACCAGGCTCCTGTCCCCTCGAGAACCTTCACACCATCCCCCGGGTGTGTCCTCCCTCAAGCGAGTCTCTGTCCCTGCCCCAGCAGCACAAGGAAAGCAGCACCTTCCTGCTCTCCTCCCCCTTCTCCGCGAAGCTCTTGACCCTGCTGCCAGAACAACGGGAGAGGACAAAGCCCTCGAGCCCCAGCTGGCACTCACCTGATGCCTCGGTGGCATCGTCAAATTCCACCTGGAAGAGGTAGCCAGTGTTCCAGATGTACAGGCAGGATGCCGCGTCATAGGAGACCCTGAGTGGCTTCAGCTGGGGGTCATAGACGCTGTCCCTCCACTGGATGTTAATAGGAGACTGCCGGGTGCCCCCTGGCACGGAGACCGGGACCGTCCAGAGTGGGTGCACTGCAGGGAGAGAGACGGAGACCCTGAGTGAGGCATGAGCTTCATCCTGTGTCTTGGAAGGACAGGGCAGAAACCCGGCCGCACGAGACCCCTCAGGTCCTGGCTCACGGGAAACTGACCCACGGGAAACGGGCGCGTGGGGGCCCCTGCGCAGCTGGAAACGTGCCCACAGGGTACTTGCCTGCTCCTCTCCTTTCTGCACCACTCGGGGACTTTCTTTCCCACCCGGAAGCAACTCCCTCTCGGCCCGTGCCGCCTGTGTTGATGGGTTTTTGACTTTTGTGTTGCCCTCGTCACAGAGTGGCCACAGGAAGTCTGGAGAGACCTTGGGGAGGGCAGGTGGGTGGAGGAGGGTGCTGTGGGGAAGGCAGGCTGAGTGCAGTGGGGCTCTTGTCTCTCAGAAAGGGCTTGAAACCTCCCTTCCCACTCACAGGTACCCCACCTTGTGGTCCTGTGGAAACTGGATCTGCTTTGGAAGTCCCACTGTCCAAGCCCTCTGGCAAGGAGGAAATGAGACCCCAGTGTGGAGAAAATTAAGCAGAGTGGCAGCCCCTCTACCTACTTCCTCGAGGCTCATTTCAAACTGCTTTGATTGTCATTTTTAAAGTAAGAGCCATTAATCAAAAACAGTTCAGAGGTCAGGAACAGTGGCTCACACCTCTAAACCCAGCACTTTTGGAAGCAAGGTGGGCAGATCGCCTGAGGTCAGGAGTTTGAGACCAGCCTGACCAACATGGTAAAACCCCATCGTTATTGAAAATGTAAAAATTAGCTGGGTGTGGTGGCGGGCGCCTGTAATCCCAGGTGCCCGGGAGGCTGAGGCAGGAGTATGGCTTGAATGTGGGAGGCGGAGATTGCAGTGAGCAGAGATGGCACCATTGCATTCCTGCCTAGATGACAAGAGCAAATTCGGTCTCAAAAAAAAAAAAAAAAAAAAAGACGTATAGCCCTGTCAGAAATGCGTCTCCACCTAAGTCGAATGGTTAGCGCATTGCTGTGTTTTGTTCTTTAATGAACTTGAAAAAATTTTTAGCTGTTATTTAATAAGTAAACCATCAGGCCAGGTGCAGTTGCTCACGCCTATAATCCCAGCACTTTGGGAGGCTGAGGTGGGCGGATCACAAAGTCAGGAGATCAAGACCATCCTGGCTAACACCGTGAAACCCGGTCTCTACTAAAAATACAAAAAATTAGCCGGGCACAGTGGTGGGCGCCGGTAGTCCCAGCTACTCAGGAGGCTGAGGCAGGAGAATGGTGTGAGCCCGGGAGGCGGAGCTTGCAGTGAGCCGAGATAGCGCCACTGCACTCCAGCCTGGGCGATAGAGCGAGACTCCATCTCAAAAAAAAAAAAAAAAAATAAGTAACCCATCAGAGGTCAGTAGAATGTACAATACATTTTTAAGTCAAAGATTGCAAAATCGCAGAATGTTTGTTCTAAAATCGCATCTTCTACTCGTCAGTGTTAAAAAGCCCTATGTGAGATAATGGTGATGATAGATAGTAGGTTGGTTGTGTGCCTGTTTATTTTAATTTTCTCTCTTGGGTTTTCTCTCCCCTGTCAACGTGCGTGGTAACATCTGCTAGGGGTCTGCTGTCTGTCTCGTAACCAGAATCTCAGCAGGGGCTTAGTCATTTTTCTGGCCCGTGCATTCCCGTGCTCCGACGGCATCTGGCACTATGAATGTTTGTTGAATGAATAATCCCTAGTGTGGATTAACTGCCCCTGCCTCTTACAGATGGGAAAGCAGAGGGCCAGGGGCTGCAGTCCCTTTTCCAAGACATCCAGCAAGCTCGCTGCAGTCTGAACTGAGATCCTGGCCTCTGGGAGTCTCTGCTAGAGCTTCTGGCTGCTCCAGGCTGGTGTCCAGATCTCCAGAGTGTTCCTCTGTTCTTTGTAGACCAGCGGCAAGGACCCCCCCGCCGCCCCGGACCCTTCCCCAGTGGAACCTGAGGCCTGAATCCCGTCAACATCAGACCCAGGCGCCTGGCTTCCCTATTAAAGTGGACATGTTGTGAGGGCAGAGGATGCTGACGAGTAAAGCTGCTGTGGGCAACGGGCCCTCCCTGGCAGGCTGGGTGGGCAGGAGGGAGCAGTGGGGACTGCGGCGTGTGGACAGCACAGGGTGGTTCTGAGAGGGGCTGCTGCTACCCCACTGGGTGGGAGAGGGAGCCCTCTGCTGCCAGATCTTTGGATCTATTTTTTTTTTTTTTTTTGAGACAGAGTCTCCTTCTGTGGCCCAGGCTGGAGTGCAGTGACGCGATCTCGGCTCACTGCAAGCTCCAACACCCTGGTTCAGGCGATTCTCCTGCCTCAGCCTCCCAAGTAGCTGGGGTTACAGGCATGTGCCACCACGCCTGGGGAATTTTTGTATTTTTAGTAGAGACGTGGTTTCACCGTGTTGGCTAGGATGGTCTCGATCTCCTGACCTTGTGATCTGCCTGCCTCGGCCTCCCAAAGTGCTGGGATTATAGGCGTGAGCCACTGCGCCCAGCCTGGATTTTTAAAGAGAAGATAGAAATACAGATGTTCAGGTAGGGTGTCCCAACGTTCAGGTGTTGTCAAGTAATTTTTTTTTTTTTTTTTTTTTTCAGATTGAGTCTCACTCTGTTGCCAGGGCTGGAGTGCACTGGCGTAATCTCAGTTCACTGCAACCTCCGCCTCCCGGGTTCAAGTGATTCTCCTGCCTCAGTCTCCCGAGTAGCTGGGATTACAGGTGCCTACCACCACGCCCGGCTAATTTTTGTATTTTTAGTAGAGACGGGGTTTCACCATGTTGGCCAGGCTATTCTCGAACTCCTGACTTCAGGTGATCCACCTGCCTCGGCCTCCCAAAGTGCTGGGATTACAGGCATAAACCACTGTGCCTGACCTTGCCAAGTAATTTTTTAAGTTTTACACATTGTGCAGTGGGGAAGACACATCTGTGGGCCAAAACCCTGGCGGCTCTCCCCACTCACTCTCCGAGTTACCTGGCATATTATTTACCACCTTCTCCCAGTCTCAGTTTCTTTATCTGCAGGAAGGAGAATAAGGGAGTAGAATCACAGCAGCTTTGCTGAGAAAATAAGCTCGCTGGCGCTGGCGAAGGCCTGGAGTGCCTTCCGACGCATGGTAGACGGGGAGGATGCATTTCCCTGCCCCTGCCTTACAGCCCAGCACAAGCCTGCGGTCACACACAGAACTCGCTAAGTGCCCGAAAGCAGTGACTAAGCCGGCGCTGGGAAACGGTGGGCCCTGCGGCATCCTGCAGATGCGTTCTGTTCTCTCTCACGCGATGGACAACTATGGACGCGGGAGCCGGCGGCCACAACAGGGGCCTCTGTCTGTGTGTCCTTTGTCCCAGCGTCTGCTTTAATTCAGAACGACACCAGCAGCCCTGAACTTCCATTGACTGTTCTCTCCAAAGAGCCTCTCTGAGGCCGGGCGTGGTCGTGCCTGCCTGTAATCCCAGCTACTCAACTACTTGGGAGGCTGAGGCAGGAGAATCACTTGAACTCAGGAGGTGGAGGTTGCAGTGAGCTGAGATTGCGCTATTGCACGCCAGCCTGAGCAACAAGAGGCAGACTCTATCTAAGAAAAAAAAAAAAGCCCCTTTGAAGCCTCACAAATCTCCCTTGCATCCAACGGGAAGCAGGACTGAGTGCACTCTACCCCCCTCCCACGGCCGCTGCCTCCCGTCCTCCCTGCTGGGCAAGGGGCATTTAACATGGCTACACAGACCTGAATGTAGACAGAACCCCAAAGCCACTGATGCCACAGAGGAGGCGCGCATCTAGACCAGAGACGCAGGCTTCCCTGGCTCACAGAGACACAGGTTGTAGGAAGAGCGGGTAATTTTAGGTTCTGTTTACTGAGCTGCACCAACGGGCCCACCAACAATGAAACACCCGCGTTGAACTCAGTGTGTGTCACCCAACAAAAGGATGGGCTCATTGCCACCTGCACGGAGGCGATGCCACCTGGATGCTGAATAGGCTTCCAATCTCCACACAGCCAACCCTGGTGCCCAGCAACGTAGGTTCTGTGCTAATTCCAGTAGGGCTCCGATGGGAGGCAATACAAACGTTATCCTCTTTTTCAATCAGTCAACAAATATTTACAGAGCTGCTCCTATGGGTCAAGCCCTGGCCCAGGTGCAGGGGACATGGAATCAAAGACGCCAAGTCCCCTGCCCCAGGAGGCCAGTATTTGCCCCTAATTCACACGGGCGCAGTCTGGAAGGAGACCCCATCTCCCCGATGCATTCTCAGTCTCCAGGTTTGATGGTGGTTCAGCAAATCTCAAATTCCTTCCCCTTTGACCTCCATGGGAGAAGCTATCCCCTCCCCCATTGTCACCAGGCTTGGCCACCTGGTGACCTGCTTTGACCACTGGGACATTAGCAGACATGACGTGAGCAGTAGCTTGGAATACATGGGCACTGCTGGCCTCGCCCTGTGAGTGCCCGCCCTCCGCCGTGAGAAGAACAGGCCTCAGGTGGCTGCGGAGGGAGGATGAGAGATGCAGTGAGCAGGCCTGGACCCACCCAGAGTGGGGAGCCCAGCCCAGCCACGATCAGCCCAGGGGGAGCCAAACGCAAGAAGTCTCACACACACCTTAGCAGGAAATACCCAGTAAAATGTCCAAAAATGTGCAGCAGTGTGCTGGTTGAGGTTTAATAAGCCGTTCTCCCAGGAATTTAGAATCTTTGATTTCTAGGGTTTACCAATGACTGTGGTGTAAATACTTTCACCATGGCCAATTTTAAGTTACCAACGTAATGTTGCTGATCATACACTTAGGAACAGATGGGCACTGCCAGTGCACACGCTGAAACATGACTAGAAAACATTAAATGATCCCTAAAATTATTTTTTCTTAGACAGAGTCTTGCTGTGTAGCCCAGGCTGGAGTGCAGTGGCCTGATCAGGGCTCACTGCAGCCTGAAATTCCTGGGGTCAGTGATCCTCCTGCCTCAGCCTCCCAAGTAGCTGGGATGATAGGTGTGTGCCACGATGTCCTGTTAATTTTTTAATTTTTTTTTTTTTAGAGATGGGTTCTTGCTATGTTGCCCAGGCTGATCTTGAACTCCTGTGCTTGAGCTGTCCTCCCACATCAGCCTCCCAAAATAGTGCTGGGATTACAGGTGTGAGCCCCCATGCCTGGTTCTAAAATTATCACTTAGCGTTTTGTAACTCTGACTTTTCTCTCAAGGCCAAACCACCAGTGATTTTTCAATAATTTTTAGTAACAATATTCTTTTTCCAAGTGAAATAATCTTCAGAATGCCCATAAATAAAACACCGACATAGAAGGATGAATTCCTTACGATGTTCCAATCTTCTCTGCTTGGCAGAATATTCTGCTCTTTGTGGAACTCTGAAATGATTTGGCAGAGCCCTCTGTTCACTGGGAACAGATTGAGGACCATGGTGTAAATGGATTTAGGTGCCGATACAGAATATGACTCTCTCTAGCACACGATGTAAGAGGACATGTTGCCACAGTAAGAAATGGGATGCTACCTGCTGCCCACTGACAGGGAAATGCTTAAATAGACACAGGGCACCCACCGCTGCCTGTGTTAGCAACAGCAGCAGCTGGCGTCTAGCAAGGGCTTCCTGGAGCCATGTGCTGTCCCCAGCCTTTGCAGTCCCCACCTCGGACCCTTCTCCCAACGACACTGTGCAGTAAGCACCATTATCAACCCCCTGTTACAGATGACAAAACCAAGGCTGGGGGAAGTTAAGAAAGTCACAGAGGGGACAGCCGGGCGCAGTGGCTCACGCCTGCAATCCCAGCACTTTGGGAGGCTGAGGTGGGCGGATCACCTGAGGCTGGGAGTTCATGACCACACTGAGCAACATGGAGAAACCCTGTATCTACTAAAAATACAAAATTAGCCGGATGTGGTGGCGCATGCCTGTAATTCCAGCTACTCGGGAGGCTGAGGCAGGAGAATTGCTTGAACCTGGGAGGTGGAGGTTGCAGTGAGCTAGAGATGGCACCACTGCGCTCCAGCCTGGGCAATAAGACAGAAATTAGTCTCAAAAAATAAAGGAAAGTCACAGAGGGGCAACAGCCATAGAGCAGTGGGGCAAGATTCCAATCTAGGCAGGCTAGCGCTCTTGACGGTCGTACTAAGAATAAAAAAGGGAGGTGGGTGCGGTGGCTCACGCCTGTAATCCCAGCACTTTAGGAGGCCGAGGCAGGTAGACCACTTGAGGTCGGGAGTTTGAGACCAGCCTGGCCAACATGGCGAAATCCCATCTCTACTAAAAATACAGAAATTAGTTGGGCGTGGTGGCACACGCCTGTAGTCCCAGCTACTTGGGAGGCTGAGTCAAGAGGATCGCTTGAACCCAGGAGGCAGAGGCTGCAGTGAGCCGAGATCGCACCACTGCACTCCAGTCCACAGGTGTGGACCCCAACAGAAGGAATGAGTGTAGCTCACTGAGAGTCTGGGGTGGGCCAGGCTTTCTACACGCATCGTGTCATCCTTCCATGGCCCTGGAGAGAAAGTCTGACCACCCCCATCTCGAGATAAGGACACAGAGGCTTGGGGGTGAAGACCTGCTGAGGCTCCACCTCAGCAAGCGTCAGTCGCACTGCATGCCTGGGGTCTGGCTCCTAAGCCCATGCTCCTAAGCCCATGCTCTTTCAATGGCCCAAACTTGGAACGCGTGGAAGATTTGAGTTAGAAGAGAACTTGGCAGCTGCCAAAGCAGGCTCTCATTCTACGGAGGAAGCACCTGAGACCCAGAAAGAGGAAGCGCCTCGTCCAAGGTCACAAGGCACTGACCATGAAGCCAGGAGGGGCTGGCACGGGGCAGTTTCTTGGCAGAGCTGGCTGAGTGGTTTATTTGTTACAGGTTTGCTTGAAAGCGTTCTCTGCCGAAGAGTTTAGGAGCGATCGTGACTGGTTAGTGCAGCCCATTCCGCCGGGTCTGGATGGTGAGTCGTGCCAGTGTGTCTTGTGCAAACACGGACTACCTGCCTGCTCCCAGCATCTTGCCCTCCCCAGGACCCCTGAAACGGAGGCTAAATGATTTACCCCAGGTCACCAAATACAAGAGAAATGGAGTGTGGCCAGGCACGGTGGCTCACGCCTGTAATCCTAGCACTTTGGGAGGCCGAGGTGGGTGGATCACCTGAGGTCAGGAGTTCGAGACCAGCCTGGCCAACATGGTGAAACCCCATCTCTACCAAAATACAAAAAATTAGCCGGGTGCGGTGGCGGGTGCCTGTAGTCCCAGTTACTTTGGAGGCTGAGGCAGGAGAATCACTTGAACCTGGAGGGCAGAGGTTGCAGTGAGCCGAGATCATGCCATTGCACTCTAGCCTGGGCAAAAGAGCAAAACTTCATCAAAAAAAGAAAAAAGAGGGCCGGGCGCCGTGGCTGACGCCTGTAATCCCAGCACTTTGGGAAGCTGAGACAGGAGGATCGCGAGGTCAGGAGTTCGAGACCAACCTGGCTAACACGGTGAAACCCTGTCTCTACTAAAAATACGAAAAATTAGCCAGGAGTGGTGGCATGCGCCTATAGTCCCAGCTACTCAGGAAGCTGAGGCAGGAGAATCACTTGAACCCGGGAGGTGGAGGTTGTGGTGAGCCGAGATCACGTCACTGTACTCCAGCCTGGGCCACAGAGCGAGACTCCATCTTAAAAAAAAAAAAAAAAAAAAAACTGAGTGGAAATCTGAACCCATCTGGCTCAGGACGGTCTCTCCTCTCTCCTCTCGAAAGACCCCATCAGCTAAGACAAGGATCCAGTCACACTTAGGAAATTTCAGGCTCTACTTACAAGTGTTATTGCTGGTTTGCCATGCACAGGAACGCTGAGAACACCATTGCCCTGGCCTCATCGAACGACTCCAGAGAGGGGCCCACATCTGCTCAACCAAGAAGGAGAAAGCTGAGGTCTTCCAAGTGTTCCTCCCCAACATCTTGGGTCTGTTCCCACTGACTCCAATCTGAAGAGGGTGATGTTCCCTGCTGTCTGTTCTCACTTTGATCAGGACCACTGTGGACTGGCGTGTACCCACCTCTTTTTGTAGAAACTCATCCCAACCCCTGAGCCTAATGGTTAAAGTTCAACCCATGCCTTTCCCAACTGGGTGGGTCAACAGGGACTAGTGGCCTCTGCTGGGGACAGGCCACTCAGGTCACTGGGCTTTGATCTGGCGAACAGGAGCACAAGTCTGCCAGGGAGCTAGAAAAACTTTACGGTGGGGCTGTGTGAGCACCAGGGGATTACGCGGGGGGCAGGGGCGAGTGGATGAGAGCAGAGTCCCTGTTTCTTTCATGGGGTTGACCCTGTGGTTTGGGGCTCCGGGACACTCAATACCACGCAAAAAGCCATAGTGTGCATGTGAGGAGGGACTGGCAGGCAGGCTCAGAAGTACAGGAATGGGACTGGCCAAAGCGCTGCTGGGTAGACAGGCCAGGGGAGCAGGGAGCTTCTGTCCACCCACCAGGGCTCCTGAAGTCATAGAGTCCTTGCTTGCCTCAAAATAGGTGCGATTTGATTCATTCATCCGCCCCGGAAGCAAGATGCCCTGTGGCTTCGGACACTTCCAGGTCATGCCTGCTGTCTTGGCATAAACATTAACGGGGCCACCTTTCTTTCTTTCTTTCTTTCTTTCTTTCTTTCTTTCTTTCTTTCTTTTCTTTTCTTTTCTTTTCTTTTCTTTTTTTTTTTTAGACAGAGTTTCACTTCTGTTGCCCGGGCTAGAGTGCAATGGCGTGATCTCCGCTCACTGCAACCTCCGCCTCCCAGGTTCAAGCAATTCTCCTGCCTCAGCCTCCTGAGTAGCTGGGATTACAGGCGCCCACCACCATGCCCAGCTAATTTTTTGTATTTTGAGTAGAGATGGGGTTTCACCATGTTGGCCAGGCTGGTCTTGAACTCCTGACCTCGTGACCCACCCGCCTCGGTCTCCCAAAGGGCTGGGATTACAGGCATGAGCCACTGCACCCGGCCTTCATTTCTTAAATTAGAAGTTAGGAGATCAAGAAACTGCTCCTCTCTGCCTGTTTACAAACATTCTTCATATTTGAACCCAAAATGTTTAAGTCAAACCTTCTTTAATTGATTTTTTCTAAAATGGACCACGTGTACCCAGATAACCCTTCCATGTGCAGAAGATTGAAATTTCTATTCTTATTTTTTTCTCACCTGTTAAGATTTTCTATTTTTCACATGTTCTGTAGAGCACACACTACGTTAGTACCTAACACACAGATGTAAATTTACACGTAAGCATGTTCATGTGTGAGTGAGTGAGAGAGGCCTGGAGCCCACCATTCTCTGAGAACCCTCAAATTTCTCTGCATCACTTTTTGAAATAGGGCTTTATTCTCATGTGATAGAAATTTAAAGTCATTTCTTTTTTTTTTTTGTGAGACAGAATTTCACTCTTGTTGCCCAGGATGGAGTGCAGTGGTGCAATCTCGGCTCACCGCAACATCCTTCTCCCGGGTTCAAGCAATTCTCCTGCCTCAGCCTCCCGAGTAGCTGGGATTACAGGCATGAGCCACCACGCCTGGCTAATTTTGTATTTTCAGTAGAGACGAGGTTTCTCCATGTTGCTCAAGTTGCACAACACGTTTTTCCTTGAAAAGTAAGAAACGATGTAATGCATGTCGCGAACTCCTGATCTCAGGTGATCTGCCCGCCTCGGCCTCCCAAAGTGCTGGGATTACAGGCGTGAGCCACCGTGCTCGGCCAGAAGTTGAAAGTCATTTCTAAATGCACTGACTGCGCTCCACAGTACTCCGTGAGCTCAAAATGTTACACTGTCCATGAAGAAATGCTATTTTAGGTGAAAAAATCAAATAGGGAAAACTTGCATTGGACAAAATCCTTCAAAACACACAAAAGTTTCTGCACGAGTTTTGTTCACAGTAATTTCTTTTGCTGAGCCACTGGACTTTTTTTTTTCCATGGTGTTTTATTTTTATTTATTTATTTATTTATTTATTTTTTGAGATGGAGTTTCGCTCTTGTTGCCCAGGCTGGAGTGCAATGGCGCGATCTTGGCTCATCGCAACCTCTGCCTTCTGGGTTCAAGCGATTCTCCTGCCTCAGCCTCCCTAGTAGCTGGGATTACTGGCATGTGCCACCACGCCTGGCTAATTTTGTATTTTTTTTTTAGTAGAGATGGGGTTTCTCCATGTTGGTCAGGCTGGTCTCGAACTCCCTCAGGTGATCCACCCGTCTCGGCCTCCCAAAGTGCTGGGATTATAGGCATAATACACCGCGCCCGGCCTAGTGTTTTATTCTTTGAAGAATGCTTCTAAAACATCGCACCAAGTCAATCTGAAAGGTAAAGTTTAAAATCTTTTTAAAGGATAAGTTATATGTCATGACTGTTCACTCTACAAAATCTTAATCTTAGGGCTTACGAGGCACCCAGTTGGCAGTAGCATCCAGGTTTTCCAAATAGCCAGTTATCATTTTTCTCGTCTGCATAGATTTCTCATTAACTGCCTCCTGTTTTGTTGCATGATCTCAGAGTCCCCCTGCTTTCTCTGAGAGGTGGTCAAGCTATCCTCTTTTCTTCTTCCCTTGCTAATTTCCTGGGTTTTCTTCATGTTTTCTGGCGGGCAAGTTCTCGTTGATTTCCACGGACCATGCTGACTACCGACAGAGCCAGGAAGAAAGCAAGTTGGAAAAGCGACGGTTCCCTGGCACGCTGGGCTACCGTCACTGCTGCTGGATTTTTTATGGGTCCATTTCCCGCAGGCGTTTTTTACTGATTGCGTGGGTTTGTACACCTGTTTCCCCCACCTGCTTCACAGCGGCAACTTCTCATTAATAAGGACTCAAACGCCCAGTAGCCCCTGTTGAGATGCTAATCCGCTGTCTGGCTTGGGTGGCCTGGATTAATTGCACCGTACGCAGCCTCTCCTGAGGAGTTCGCATCAACGGCTGCTCCCATTCTCAGACAGGAGGACAGAGCTGCCAGCCGGACAGAACGTCAGTGCTGACGTCAGCGTTCACGTGTGCAGGAGGAGAGCCCTGAGGGACCCCGCTGGGGACTGGTGCTGTTTCTGCCTGCGCACACCCAGCTCTTCTCCCTGGCAGCTGCTGGGTTTGCTCCGGGAGACCAGCCCTCCCCACCCGCCCTCCACAAGGCTGGGCCAGGCTGACCCCTCCCCCAGACATGTCTCAGGACTGGCCACTCGGAGTGGGGGTCATTGCCGGGTACACAGTCTGGCCAGTAAGCATCGCCCCCGGGAGCCTTGCTGGAATGATGAGAAAAGAGGCCCTCTCTCTCCCAGGGAATGGTTGAACTGGAAAAACCTGTTGGTAGTTGCGGGGACCCCTTCATGAGATCCTGCTCAGGAATGGGGAAAAACCAGCCAGGTGAGGTGGTTCATGCCTGTAATCCCAGCACTTTCAGATGCCGTAGGTGGGAGAATCACTTGAGCCCAGGAGTTCGAGACCAGCCTGGCCAATATGGTGAAACTCCGTCTCTACCAAAAAAATACAAAAATTATAGCGAGGCTTGGTGGGAGGCGCCTGTAATCCCAGCTACTCGGGAGGCTGAGGAAGGAGAATCACTTGAACCTGGGAGGCGGAGGGTGCAGAGAGCCAAGATCGCACCATTGCACTTCAGCCTGGGTGACATAGCGAGACTTCGCCTAAAAATAAAAAAATGGGGAAAAACCAAGCCCACAGATGGGAAGGGCGGGGTGGAGAGAGAGAGAGAGAGAGAGACAGAGTCAGAGACAGAGATGAGGGAGTCTGTGCAGTGGACTCCCGGGGGTTTCTGGAGCCACTGAACCTGGCCCCACTCCTGGAGGTGCAGGCTTTGGTGTTTTCAGAGGGTCTCCTATCAGCCCAGATTGAGAACTGACCATGAAGGCTGCTTGGCCGTATGTTTGGCCAAGACAAAGGAGAAATCAGCCAAATCGCTGGGCCGAAGCAATGCCACTCTCTCTCTCTCCTCTCTCTTTCAAACGCATGTTACTACGCAGATAGTAAGGGTCTCTGTGACCTTTACACATGGCCTAGTGCACACACGTGTAAGCGGCCCCCATATCTGAGGCCTTGCCGATCCACTTTACAAGTGAGGAAGGTAAGGTAAGCGTAGGTTGTTTCTCCAGTTTCAGAGGGTACCGTATCCACACAGCAGTGACTGGGTAGGTCCTGGTCTCTCTCGACAGCCCAGAGTGTGTGGCCCGTCCCCGGAGAGGGTGGGATCCATGCCAGGAGGGGCTGAGTGGTGCTGACTGCCACCCCCTCCCGTCACCCCTGGATCATCATCTTGTTTTCCAGTGGGGTCTCCTTTCAGGGCTCTAGTTCACCCCAAAGCTGACCTCTTCCAGTGAGACCTTCAAACCCTTACAGTGCCCTTGCATGAAGTGGCAAAGTCGGGGGAGGGGTGTGGAGAGTGGAGGATGAATTACAGAAGGAGCCCCCCTGGGGGAACAATTGCAAAGATGTGTTTTCAGGGACAGTCCTCACGACCGTGGGCGGGTAGCCATGACGTCCGGTCTCCCATCTCCTGGAGCTGTGCGTCCACCATCCAGTACAGCACCTGGACACCCCCTCTCCCTTAGCAGTCCCCAGCATCGGGCTCATGGGCAAGCCCTGTGCATTTCACTCTGTGGAACCTCTCCAATCTGTCCATTTCTCTTCATCCTGTCTGCACTGCAACCCCCTGCAGCAAGCCTCCGTCTCTCACTTGGAGCCTGTCACAGCCTTCTCCACTGCTCTCCCCAAATTCATGCAGGATAATGTATTTCCTCCTCCCATTCCTTTTCCAGCACTCCAGCCAGATGGACTTTTCTTTTTTTTTGAGACAGAGTCTCGCTCTTGTTGCCGAGGCTGGAGTGCAATGGCGCGATCTTGGCTCACCGCAACCTCCACCTCCTGGGTTCAAGCGATTCTCCTGCCTCAGGCTCCCGAGTAGCTGGGATCACAGCCATGTGCCACCACACCCGGCTAATTTTGTACTTTTAGTAGAAACGGGGTATCACCATGTTGGTTGGGCTGGTTGCGAACTCTCGACCTCAGGTGAGCTGCCCGTCTTGACCTCCCAAAGTTGCTGGGATTACAGGTGTGAGCCACTGCGCCAGGCCGCCAGATGGACTTCTCAAAACACAAATCTGATCCTACCCACTCTGGCCCCAAACTTTGTAAAGTCTTCCCCATTGCCTCAGGAGCAAGACGACACCCCTTCCTCGCTGACAAGGACGCAGTTGCGCCTTCACTACCTTTGCTGCCACATCTCACCACCTGCCTCCTCTCGTCTCTACCCCCACTGTGGCTGTGTGACCCCAGGTGTATTGCTCAACCTCTCTTATCTTCCTGTTCTTCACAAAGAATAGGAATTACACTGAAATGTGCCCGGCTCATGGGCACTCAGCCCATGGTAACATGAGCACATCCGCAATCAGACTCTCTACTAAACGCTTCATCACCTCCATGCCATGGACCCCTCCCAATATCCCTGTGAGCTGTGAGATCTAAACACCAGTTCCCAGAGTGGGAAGCGAGGCCTGAGAGCCTCAGCAACTTGCCCAGGGAAGGCTCAGACTCTAGCCCTGGCCGGGCAAACTCCAAGTCCTCGCACTTAAGAACAACCAGGCTCAGCGTTCCAGCATTCCACTCGGCCTCCTGGGCTTTTCCTGGGCCACCGAGTGCATCGTGTTTACTTTCTCTTTCTCCACCCTAGTGACATTCTCAGAAAGAGGAACCGTCGGAAGGTTCCAGGGTTTTCTTGATGTGGGCATTTCGAGGTGTTGACAAAAGGACCTCTGTGACCTTTACTTATGGCCTAGTGCACACACTTGTAAGTGGCCCCCATATCTGGTGCCACACAGGCCAGAGTGCACTTCCCGCTCCTCTTATAATGCCCTCACTAATGTGACTGTAACTTCATTAACTCCAGGCCAGATTGGATCCTTGTACCGACTGGTGAGTAAGCGAACCTTCACTATAGACAGCTGTCTTTGCTGATGACTAGCTACTTCATTTTTAAAATTACGGTGAATCAACTATATGCCAATATTGAACAATGCCTTCCTTTTTTAGCTTCCTGAGCAGCAAAATAAAAACTAAATCAAAACCATCAAAAATAAAAAAGTGTAGTAGCTCATGCCTGTAACCCTAACACTTTGGGAGGCTGAGGCGGGAGGATCGCTTGAGTCCAGGAGTTCAAGACCAGCTTGGACAACATATTGAGACCTCTGACTCTACAAAAAATAAAAAAAATCAGGCAATGGTGGTGGTGCATGCCTGCAGTCCCAGCTACTCTGGAGGCTCAGGCAAGAAGATCACTTAAGCCCGAGAGGTAGAGGCTGCAGTGAGCTCTGATTGTACCATCGCACTCCAGCCTGGATGACAGAGCAAGACCCTGATGCAAACAAAACAAAACAAAACAATCACTAACTGCAGCACAATCATAGTTTTGATTGGCTTAATTTCTGATCATGCCTAGTCAGCAGTGGCCTTCAACAAACCTCACTGTAGCTTGTTGGATGGTCACAGATGGATTCACCTTTGCCCACAAGTTCCTCCTCTCGTCCACTCACACCTGTTCATGACGCCGAGCCCAGCATTGCCCAAGGCCTGGGGATAGGGGAAATGCAGCTCCAGACACGGACTTGGGAATGTTTTGAAACAACAGGAACGACATCACCCTAGGTTTGTCTGTTTTCAAGCCAGATATTCCGGCGTGGATGCTAAGAATTCTTACATGGGCAAGTATTAATATTTGAATGCAGCCGTGATTGAGGTGGAGGTGGAGACAAAAGGCGTGCCTCCCTAGAACATGTTTTGTCCCCACTGCCGGAGGGAATATTCTGTGGCAGCTACCGCACGCACCCTTTCCCTCCATGTGAGTGGACTCCACACTCTAAGCAAGGCGTTCTGGACTGCAAACTCAGCTTGTGCCTCTCTCCAGCCCTGCGGCCTCGCTGGGCAATTTTTCTAATCTCTTTGGAGCTGATCTTCATGTTGAAAAAGGACAAGTCCCATCTTCAGATCAACACCTGTGCCAGCGCTGCCATTCTGCCAAGGTTCCTCCTTGGAGTGTTTGTAAGGCACTTTTGCCACGAAGTAACCCAGCCACCAGCCTCAGTGGAACCTCCAAGCCTAATTCTGGAGGAGACTTTAACTCGGTAAGGTTGCCCAAGGTCGCATAGCCCATGACTGCGCTGAATCCTGTTTTTATTATTGGCAAAAGGGAGTTGGGCAGGAAATTCAAGGTAAAGCATTTTCTTTTTCTTTCTTTTTTTTTTTTTCTTGAGACGGAGTCTCGTTCTGCTGCCCAGGCTGGAGTGCAGTGGCACCATCTCGGCTCACTGCAAGCTCCGCCTCCCGGGTTCACGCCATTCTCCTGCCTCAGCCTCCAGAGTAGCTGGACTACAGGCGCCCGCCACCACGCCCGGCTAATTTTTTCTATTTTTATTAGAGACGGGGTTTCACCGTGTTAGCCAGGATGGTCTCGATCTCCTGACCTCGTGATCCGCCCGCCTCGGCCTCCCAAAGTGCTGGGAGTACAGGCGTGAGCCACCGCGCCCGGCCAGCATTTTATTTTTCCCAGTGAAAATAGCTGCCTCGCCCTGTGTTTGGGAGATCAAAGGCATTCTTGCTCATAGCAAATAATTCAGGAAACAGAGGCGAGTATAAAGAAGAAAATGAAAGGCAAGGTAATCCTAGATAAGCAGAGGGAGATAACCAGGAATGACATTTCTGGGAACTGCGCTATGGTTTGGGAATTTTTTCCTGTGATTACCCACAAACGCATATTTGCACATTTATTCTACATAAGATATAACGTGTGCACATTCACGTCATCACTTTTTTTTTTTTTGAGACAGTCTCGCTCTGTCGCCAGGCTGGAGTGCAGTGGCGCGATCTCGGCTCACTGCAACCTCCGACTCGCGGGCTCAAGCGATTCTCCTGCCTCAGCCTCCCGAGTAGTTGGGATTACAAGGCGCCCGCCACCACGCTCGGCATAATTTTGTATTTTTAGTAGGGACAGGGTTTCGCCTGTTGGCCAGGCCGGTCACGAACCCTTTACCTCAGGTGTTCCGCCCGCCTTGGCCTCCCAAAGGGCTGAGATTACAGGCGTGATCCACCGTGCCCGGCCGGCATCACTTATTTATATTATGTGTCACCTATAGGACTTATCTAAGACCATAATCACTGCCGCGTGTGCTAACTCCCGCGCGCGTGCACTCAGGCCCCTCTGGATAGACACTGGGGACCCCTGACCACTTATGTCTGGGAAAACGCCACCAAGCGCTCCGGAACCTCAGGGCAGGACCCGCCGCAGCAGCAGGTAGGACCCGCTGGGGGCGCACAGCCCACCTGAAACATCGTAACTACAAGTCCCAGCAACCCTTGGTGCGGGGACAGGACGGGCCACCGGAGTCCGGAGAGACTACAAGTCCCGGCAGGCATGGCCCAGACGCAGGGACTACGAGTCCCGGAATGCATGGCTCCCAGCTTGCGCAGGGCACCCTGGGAGGTGTAGTAGTTGAGGGAGTTAATGCGTATTCATTCCGTCTCAAAGAAGATGCAAATTCCTCAGACCGTCCACTGAGGTGATTTTTCTCACGCAGGCCATGGGCATGGGCGAAAAACGGGGGGAAAAAAGCCCTGGGAAGCCGGTACCGTCGCGGAAGAAGGCCGCCTGCGCATGCTCACCAGGAGGCCGAGCGGGAAAAGCGCGCGCAGCTGGCCTCACTGCCGCAGGGGTGCCCCGCCCCCGGGCCCGCGCGCCCAGTGAGCCTGCGCGGAGGGCGGGGGCCGAGCGTCGCGGGGAGGGGCTCGCGGCGCCTGCGCAGAGCGGCGGCTTCTCTCGCGAGGACGGACGCCATTATCGCATCTCCCCGACAAACACCACGAGAATTCCGCAGCCCACACGGTAATTGCAGCTCCCGCAGCCGGTCGCGCCTCCGCCTCCCCCTTCCCGCGGGGCGAGAGCGAGAGCGAGATCTCCCTCCTCCCTCCTCCTCCCGCCCGCCGGGCCGCCCGCGCCGCAGCCCCGCCGCCGCCAACCGCCCGGGCCGGGCGATCGCCCCCCGGGCCCCGCTCCCCGTCCCCGCCCGCGCCCCGGAAGAGGGGCTCCCGCTTCCTCGCTTCCGCACCCACGGCCCCGCCGCGCCCGGCGTCCGTTGAGCCGCCGCTGCCGCAGCCCAGCCCGGGGGCCTCGCGCTCCCGATCTCTGTCCCGGGCCTCGCCCCGCGGGAAGGACCCGGAGCTACGGCGGGGAGACTGGAAAGGCCTAGAACCGCGCCCGGGCTCCTCTGGGGCCCGAAGTCTCCCAAGGGGGTCGCTCCTGCCAGCCAGGCGGGAGCGACAGGCATCGTTTTTGTGCCTCCTCCGTGGCTGTGGACCGGGGCCCCATAGCCCAGGACTTGCACACGCAAGTCTCTGGCGAGGCAGCGGAAGGGGCGCTCTCGGGGCGACCGCAGATCTCGGCGAGGACCCCAGCCCGTCCCCCGAGGGGCCCCGATGAACGAGGACTTCGGGGTGCCCCCTCCCCAGCACGTTTGTGCGATTTCTGTGATCTAGTCCTTAAGGAAGGTGGCCTTTTTTTTCCCCCCTAGGATGCAGAAAGTAGATGACATTCCATCCACACTGTGTGAGCAAATTGGAGAGATTGCCTTGATAGAGGACTGATGTTTTTCACTGATGAGATGGTAGGGGTTGTCTTGCTGTTGGAGAAATACATCATCCCTGAAGAACTGTGAGCAAGTGGAGCGAGTGTGGGCTTTGAAGGGTAGCGAGCTTGCACCCTGACCGGGGAGGGCCCGGGTCACACAGTTGTTGATGTGGAACAGGTAATTGCCCTGTTTGGAGTTGCCTGTTCTGCCCAGGAATGTACTCCAGGGCCTGATGGCGATGCTGGAACTCGCACTACAGTAAATAATTGATAAGAGGAGGCAGTTGTAGGGTCCACTTTTAGCTGGAAGTTCTTAGGGGACAGAAAAATAACTTGGAGTAGTGAGTGGTTCTGAGTAAGCTCAGGAAACGTCAAATAAAAACTGGATCTGGTCATTTAACACGCAGCTCGCAGATATCCAGTGCTAGAAGAAAACACCAAAACGCGGTAAAATTCTGTATGTGGGTCCACTTCCCGTGTCTGGCGATTAAAATAAGAACATAATCTTGCGATGTTGGATTCTGTCATCATTGGCGTTAATATTTTTATTTTTTTGGAGATAGGGTTTCACTCTGTCCCCGAGACTGGAATGCAGTATCGTGATCTTGGCTCACAGCAGCCTCAGCCTCCCTGGCTCAAGTGATCCTCCCACCGCAGCCTCCTGAGTAGCTCGGACCACAGATGCCACCACCCCTGGCTAATTTTTGTATTTTTCGTAGAGAGGGGGTTTTGCCTTGTTGTCCAGCCTGGGGCTTTAATCTTTTTAAAAAAGAGCTTCCATTTGTGATTCTACGCTGCGTGGGGGCAGCTCAACATCTGGGGTGCTTCATCATGACCCGGGAGGCAGAGGCTGCCCCCACTTTACAGATGAGGTGACTAGGCCCGCAGACACTAAGGGACTTGCTCAGATTTACAGAGCCAGGGTTCGAATTCAGTCTGTCTGAAGCCTATGTTCTTAAAAAAAAAGCCCATATATTTAGTATTTTAATCCATATAATGTATACAATAGGAATGTCAATGAAAGACTTAAAATGAAAAGCAGTGGTCCCCTGCCCCACCTCTCAGCCCCGTTCTTCAAAGAGGTTTACATCTTGAGTGGTTTCTTTAGGTCATTCTCCACAGCTCTGAGTAAGCTGATCCTTTTTATTTTTTTCTTGAGATAGGATCCCCCGATGTTGCCCAGGCCTTACTCGAACTCCTGAGCTCAAGTGATCCTCAGCCTCCTTAGTAGCCGTTAATACAGGTGTGAGTGACTGCACCTAGCTCTAAGCTGATATTTTGTATTACATAGCCTTGTCTTTCTGTTACGATGGGGTGATGGAGCCCTTCTGTCATATCCCACCTCTTCTATCCCCTGGACTGTCTGTGTTAGGCCTATGCAAATACTGTTCTCTTCACGGACAAATTGAGTGTTACCCTTCCTGTACAGCGTGGATTTTTCTGTTAGTCATGGCTTTTCTCTTGGCACTTTCTGTTCCCATCGACTCCTTACATTGTTTTAAATTCTCAAGGATAGTGTTAGGTCCCCTTCCTCCTTCAGCCCCTGTCCTTCTCATCTGGATGGGTTAGCCTGCACACGAGCGAGCCTGATATTTTCCTTTCTTCTGTGGCTGGGTGTGTTCAGGAATGTTTTCATCTTGGCTCTGTTCGTTTCCACAGGAACCTCTGGCAAGTGCTCTTCCTCCTTGTGGAGACCCCTCTCCCTCCCTGAACGCTCTTGGATCTTCTCTTTGGTGTTAATGATGTTTTACCCTTGTGTGTGCTGAGGTGTGTGGATTCCTCCGCCGGGGACTCTGACTCTGGTGCTTTGTCCTTCAGCTCTGGGAAGTTCCCTTGTTCTGTCTGAGAAGTTCTTCCTCTCCAGCTCTGCTCTTCTGTCTTAGGAGTTCCTGTTTGTGATGGACGTCCTAGGTGGAGCCCTGGAGTTGAGTCTTTATCCTTCCTTCTGTGTCTTGTTTATTCTCATTTCTGGGAGAGGGCTTTAATATGTCTTCACAATCAAATTTTTAATGTCCAAGCATGTATTTGTCTTGTTTCTTTTTCATAGTAGCTTATTGTTACACAAGTGCCTCATCTCCATGACTCTAAGGAAACTAATAAGGATTCTTCCCAGCTCTCCTTTGTTCTAATTTCTTGTTTCCACTAATGTCACTTAAAAAAAGTGTTGGCTTCTTCCTCTGTATGGCAAGTCCTCCTCAAATACTGATATTTACTGTTGTCTGAGGCAGGAGGAAGCTGGCAGAGAGCCCCAGGTCTGTGGGGTGCTTTTGAAAGAGTCCAGTTTCCCCTCGGGTGATTGGGAGCCTGTCACCGTGGGACCTGGAGCACCAACTTGCAGATATTTTCTCTGGGCTGTTCCGCTTCTCTAGGAAGGCCCCTTTGCTGGCGGTGGGGGAGTTAGCTCTCCTGTGCGGGACCGACTTGGCAGGTGCGGGTTTGGCCTGCCTGCAGGGTTCTGCGAGGCTTGGAGCCCCACGCCTGTGCCCCCGGTGCTTTCCCTCTGCCCCGATCGGGTCCTCTGCATCTGTCAGGAGTGTGTTCTTTCTTGTGGGTTGATAACACCCTATTAAAGATGATGATAATGGGGTGAGAGGAGGTCACCCGTGCGGCCAGTCACTCCCCTTGAGCAGGAATTTGCAAGCCTGTTCTATTCACTCCACCTTCCTGCTTCCTTGTGGCCTTGGTAATTGCCCACAGTCAGTGGGGTGAGGTGCCAAGCCACCGTTCCACAGCCGCCTCTGAATTGCAGCATGGGCTGGTGGCTCTGGCCCTGTGGCCTTGGAGGGCTGCCGGCGTACCTGGGCAAGGCCCGGCAGACCCGTGTGGTAGCAAAGACCCTGACTTTGGCTCCTCGCTGGATCAGTGTGCCAAGCGGGCCGTCTGCCCTGCTGGGGTTCAGGAGGGCCTGCAGTGAAGCGGTGGTGAGCGTACTGGGAGCATGATCTTGCTGCATGGTGGCTGACTGTCACTGGGAAGTTGTGTGTAGTGCGGTGGGCTCTGTCTGCCAGAGCCTTGCCAGCCAAGCGTCCAGGGGCCAGCTGTGTCCATCAGCATCACTTGGGTATTGGTGAGAAATGCACACTTTCAGGCCCCACCCAGGTTCTCGTGCAGAATCAGACTGCAGCTTGGTCAGCTTTTAATTTTCAGGTAGTTTTTGACTTTACAGAAAAGATGCAAAAAATATTTCACTGAGCTTCCCTGTTGTCTTCATCTGCTTCCCCTAATGTTGACGTCTTATGTAACCAGGCATCCATATAAACGCCAGAAAGTTCACAGCATTATTGCCTAAATGACAGACCTTATTCGAACTTCGGTTTTGTACCAGTGTCCTTGCTGTTTCGGGATCCCCTCCAGGACCCCACACTGGTGCGTGTGGCTGCCATGTCTCCTTAATGTCCTTCTGTCTGTGATATTTACATAGTCACGAAGTATCTCCCCCAAGATACACGTCACAAAGGGAAAAATAAAACTGTAGCCTCTCGGTGGAAAAACCCAGCAGATACTGTGTGAAGCAAGTGATTGGGGTAACACCATCAGTCATAAGACGTTGACACCAAGGACCCAGTGAGACACATCACTTCTCTGGCAGTGTTGCCAGAAATGCAGTCTCATCATGAGAAAATGCTGCACCCAAACTGAGGGATGCTCACCACAGTCCTGGCCAGTGCCTCTCAAGTGTCCAGGTCTTGAAAGACAGGGAGGCTCAGAATTTCCTGCAGGCAGGTGGCCAGGTGATGTGTGTGCACCCTGGTCCACACGGAAGGCCTTCCCACAACCTCGAGGGAGGTGAGGGCGTAGGGGGTTGGGGGCTCCAGGCACAGGTGCTGGGCAGTGGGCCTCAGTGGTCTTGCAGCTCCCCCATCAGGTTTGTTAGCATTTGGGTTCCTCGTCTGCAATGATACTGTACAAATCCCAAAAACTCCAGTTACACGATTAAGTGATTGACATGACATGGCGTCGCAAGGCTGACTTGAAAATGACTGTAACTCAGCACCAGTTTAGCCACTGCAATCTAGAGAAACTAAACATTTCCTCATTTTGAAGGAAAGACTTCTTGGGGAAAGTCAATTTGAGGGTTTGAATGAGAATGAGATGAAAGCTTTAGAAGGCCCTCCCTGTGCCTGAGGTAGATAAACATCTGTATTTTCTCTTCACACGGGTGATGGTGGTGAAAGCGTGACATCATTTGACTTGGTCAGCAGAAGTGCTCTGAACCATCCGGAACTTTGGGGGCCTGGGGGCCGTGGGGAGGAGTTTCAGGAAGTTGAAAACAGTATTGGGTGGAATCACACACTTGGAATTTGCTCTGAAAAAGCTACACTTGTTTTGTTCTCAGCTGCACCGGGGGCCCTTCAGCCCCTGCAGGAGAAGAATGAGGCGAGTGATTGGTACGGGGCCTTCCCAGCCTGCAGAGCCGCCTGCTTTGGTTGTAATCATAGGCGAGCTCAGCCTGCTTTGGTTGTAGTCGTAGGCAAGCTCAGGTTTCCGCCTCTGCACGTCCCGGTGGGCTCGCCTGGGACTCCCCTTTGTCTGTTGTACAAGACTCCACTCTGCCCGCCCCTTTGGAAGAGACGATGTCTCCATCCTCAGGAAGTAGAGAAACGCTCTCCCCCACCCTCCATCCTGACCCCCGTGCAGAGGATGAAGTGCTGTCCCAGAAGCCCCCTCTCAGGGGTGCCGTAAGTCTCAGAGAGAGGAGCACCCCGGGGCCTCCGTGGCAGAATCCTGTGAGTGTCTTTGGTTAAAATGTGCAGGAAGTGTTAACTCCTAAGCTGCCAGCAGATGGTGTGCCGAGATACTGTGAAGTCACATGAACTTGATTCCTGTTGGAAAGAACCACTCTGCATCCTTCGCGTCTACACTTCGTCAAGAACCGTCCAATTTGATTAAACATTCTGGATCGTCAGCGTCCACGGTGGAGCAGACTCCACGACTCGCTGCTCCCATGGGAGGTGTCTCTCTGGGGAAGGGGTCAGTGGTGGTGGAGGATGGCGCGGTGCTCCAGTCGGAACCCACAGGTTGCCAGCTTACAGCGTGGGAGCTGTGGAAGGACACATGGAGCAGAGGCGGCCGAGGAGGTGAAAGGCTGAGAGGAGGCTGCAGTGAAACACCTGAGGAAGGCTGGGCAGAATGGAGCGGGGGTGTGTATTGGCTGCAGTCACCTCCCCTCTGCTCGTCTGTGTCCACATTCTGTCGTGGTTGAGACCAGATCCTGTGTGGACCGGGTGGGCTGGTGTGGAGTCCTGTCAGGAGACCTGGGGCGGTTTCGAGGCAAGCCCACGGAGGCCTCCCGCAGGGCCCTGCACTGACAAACCTTTCGCTAATGACCAGTTACCTTCTGTGTCTGAGAGAAGGCCGTTGTGGCCTGTAGTGATTTTCCTTTTCCCTTGAGATGAAAAGTCATCAAATATCTGGAAGCAAAGCTTAATCTTTCTGAAAGTAGAAACGCGTTTGGATGGAGCCGGGAGGGAGAACTGGGTGCGCGCTTGGCATTTCCTTGCCGGTGTGAATGCGCTTCCCGTAAATATGGCAGAACGCCTTCACCTTTCACCAGATGACGCGGGGGGGATTGGGCCACGGTCCCTGCTGTCATCATGGCATGCTGCAAGCTCTGTGGGCGGTGGTGGCCAGGATGCGGACAACCCCTGCCACCACGTATCCTCAAGTGAGCTCAGCTCTTGTGTCGGTGGGAGCTGGCGGTGGGTCCCTGAGCAGAGTGCTGCCGCTGCCAGTCTGCGTTTTGTGCCGAAAGGCGTCCCTGAGATTGAGAAAGTTCACACCCTAAGTGTTTTTAGAAGGCTGGGTGCCCTGTTTTCCAGCCAACAGTTGTGACTGTCAGTGGGCAAACACAGTTTGCAATAATTGGCCTGTTGTCTTATAATTTCTGGCTCTCCTCTTTGTGGTGTAGGTCGTGTTAGGTGGTGGTCCTTGGTCGTTTGTGCCACGTTCCCTCATGTTCTTGAACTCTGAGTCCCTAGAAACTGACATTGGTCTTATTTTGAGGGCATTATTTTTCACACTTTGGGTCTGAACCCAAATCAGTTGAGTGGGCCACGGCCAGTGTTAAGAATACTGGATAAAATGGAGCATGCGTTGGATAAAAGGAGCATGGCTCGGAGTGGCTAACGGGTAGGTATCGACTCAGGAAACTTGCAGTGATGCGTGTATGAACTTATCATTGTAGGCCCCAGTCGAGAGCGTGGAAACCACTCTTCTGTGATGCGTGTCTACTAGCGGGTGGTTATGCACAGCATTTGACTGAATTTGGGTAACTCTGGATGTAGTGTATAAAGCACTTTTTAAAAGGCCATCCACTGGGCCAGGCATGGTGGCCCAAAGCTCCCAGCGCTCTGGGAAGTGGAAACTGGAGGATCACTTGAGCCCGGGAATTGGAGGCTGCGGGGCTGCAGTGAGCCATGATTGCACCACTGCACTCCAGCCTGGGCAGCAGAGTGAGACCCTGTCTCAAGAAAAAACAAACAAAAACTATTCCCCTTAAGCCACTTGCTTAGGGGTGACTGTAATTGAACATGTGGCCTCTCATCCAAGTTGATTTTAATCTCAATGGAGATCAGACTAATAACCTCACGGTAGAAAACCCACCAGTGAGCTCAGCGGCACAAACTCACAGCCCAGCAGTGTTTGCAGAGGGGAAGGCCCAGAATGCGTGGAGGCTTCGGGATCCATCCTTTGCAGACATAGAGAATTCTCATGGGGGAGGGAGAACCTTGCGGCGCCTTGGGAGTGAGGGGAGCAACCTCAGCATGATGTTGGCACGTACACTGGGGACTGGGTGGTGACACCGTGCATGCCCACAGGGGTGGAGATCTTTGTGGAGTTCACTGATGGATCCCAGAGGCCCAGGACGGGATGGCACGCTTTTCTGTGAGGGTCAGAGTGTAAGTGTTTCTGGCTGTGTGGGGCGTGGGATGTCTCGTGCCACCGTGAAGCCGCTCGACTCTGCTGTTGGGCTGAGAAGCAGGCACCTTGTTTGTGGACGCTGACATTTGAGTTTTATGTAATTTTCTCATCATGAAATATTGTTCTTTTGTTATTTTTCTGTTTTAAAATGTAAAACCCATTCCTGGCTCACAGGCTGCATAGAAGCAGGTGGAGAGCTGAGCTGGGTTGTGGGCCCTCACGTGCCACCCCCTGACCTAGAGTGTGTTTGCCCTGGGAAGGAATAAGACGAGGTTGTGTAGAGAGGCAGTGGCTGGATGGGGAGAGGCCTGGGCCCTGCACAGAGGAGCTGAGGTGTGAGGCTGCTTGCGAGGGAGGCGGCTGACCAGGCTTGGTACTAGCAGGCTCTCCGGGGAGGAGGCCCCCTGGAGGAACAGCGCTGGCCTCAGCCACAGAAGGGCTTAGCGGCCACGGTCTTCCTGCTGCAGCCCCTGTGGTTTTGGGAGGGACGCATGGAGCATTGGGGGCAAAGAGATGGCCAGATCGGAGTGTGTGTGGCAGAGGGGCGATGCCACCCTTCAGAGCGATGGGTGCCAGGGTACTCGAGAGCCCAGGTCCCGGGTGAGGGGGTGGGCCGAGGGGGAGTCAGAGAGGGAGGAGCCTCGGGATGCAGAAGGGCGAGAGCAGGGCGATGAGGGTGGGGCCGCAGGGAGGTGGCTGGGACTCCTGGTAGTTTTCTTGGGGAGAAAGATAACAGGGAAGTGAGGAGGGTTCAGCTGTGGAAGTGCTGGGATGGCTGATCCGAGTGGGATGGCTGATCCGAGTGACCATGGCCTAGACGGGGTTTAAACCCTGGACTGAAGAAAGTGCCGGTGAGAGGTCAAGGCAGGAGATGGAGACCTGCGGGTGACAGGTGTCCCCGGCACCTTCTACCCCCACCCTGGGAGACGGTCCCCAGGGGCACCTTCACTGGGGGCTGGCCCTCATGCACACCAGCCAAACCCCCTGCCCACCTTCTGGGGGCTTCTGGAGCAGAGCAGAGGCCCCGCGGACCGTGAGGATGGCCACAGGGAGGGGAGATGCGAAACACTGGCCGAGTGCAGGTGCCCACGCAGTCAGGAGCTTGCTTGTGGGGCTCTTGTCTGACACCTGGGAGATGAATTTCAGTCTGATGGTGGATCTGGACCTAGATGGCTTGCTTGGGATTCAGCAGCTCTTGGGAAGAGCCACACTTGAGGATGGGCTTGGGTGAGGGTTTGGAACGTGCTTAAAGAGTTTGGCAGGCAAGGATTTGGTGGTAGCAGGTGGGGCACATCGTGTATTGGCAGGGTTTTGTTATTTTTATCCTAAAGACATACTTATTTGCAAACCTTCTGTTTTGGAACATTTTGAGATGTATACATATGTGGCAGAGATAGCATAGGGAGTGCCCTTGTGCCTGGTACCCAGTTTCTCCCGTTGCTAACAAGACGCATGACAGCAGTTCATGGCACAGTGTTGGGTGTGCCCCGGCCAACTCAGCAGATGAGCTGTTTCACGAAATCAGTGATTCTGCTCTGATAAAATGGCAAGTCCACGGAAAGCACTTTCGTTGTATTTTGAAGTTGGGTGGTTGCTGAGGGATTATTTGAGTTGTAGTTGAACTAGCTGCTCTTTTCATGGAACACTATAGAAAAATAATTTACAGGTTACTGACATCTCTTACTAAACGAGTGAAGTTAGCCTGTCACCTCAAAGAAGTCAACTAACAGTGTTTGTTGCCAGTGATAAGATTTGAGCCGTCAAGTGAAGTTGGAGTTTTGGAAAGTTTGTCTCTGCTACCGTGAGCCCGAGAGCTCCCAGTAAATAAGATGCCAGTGCTAATGCTGATGAACCGTATGCTTTTAATATTACAGACTGAACAACATTTGCAAGAGCTGCCTAACTCGGTGAAGCAACATTTTCCAGATGGTCGATGCGGGATCATGCCTGGGTAAAAGATCCATTTAGAGTACAAGTCAAGCCAATGGATTTTAAAGCCATAAAGTGCAGAAGCTCCTGGATACAGTTCAGATTCCATATTGCAAACAGCCTTTAAGGAAAAATAAAACACACTTGTTGCATTTTGGTGTGGTGTTAAAGAAGAATCTCCATAATTATCTGAAGAGCCTATTAAAATACTTTTCCCTTGTGTAACTGCATCTCCTTGTAAGGCTGCATTTTATTTTATTTTTTTCGTACTTTTTGTAGAGACAGGGTTTTGCCGTGTTGCCCGGGTTGGTCTCGAACTCCTGGACTCACAGAATCTGCCCCCCCCTCCCCGGGCCTCCCAAAGTGCTGGGATTACAGGCGTGAGCTACTTCCCCTGGTGAGGCTGCGTTTTTGTCATATGCATCGACCAAAACAACGTATCGGAGCAGACCACAGGTGGAAGCAGATAGGAAACTCTAGTTGTTTTCAATTAAGCCGGGCATTGGAGATTTGTAAAAATGTAAAACAATATTATCCCTCTTCTCACTAAGGTTTTGTTGTTCTTTGGAAGCTATAGTATTTTTCATAAAACATGTTTTGTATCTACCATGAATGTTTGTCCCCTTTGAAACTCCTGTTGAAAGCTGGTCCCCAGTGTCACAGTATTAAGAGGTGATTGGATCATGAGGGCTCAGCCCTCAGGAATGCGTTCAGTGCATTTATAGACTAATGGGCTCTCTTCGTGGTGGGTTAGTGATCATGACAGGGGGTCTGTTATAAAAGCCAGTTTGGGTGTCTCTCATATCCCCACCAGCAGGAAGGCACTCCTCAGATGGGGCCCCTGGACCTTGGACTTCTCAGCCTCCTGAACTATAAGAGATACATTTCTTAGGCTGGGCGCAGTGGCTCATGCCTGTAATCCCAGCACTTTGGGAGGATGAGGCGGGTGGATTACCTGAGATCTGGAGTTCAAGACCAGCCTGCCAACATGGTGAAACGCTGTCTCTACTAAAAATACAAAAAATTAGCCTGGTGCAGTGGTGTGCGCCTGTAATCCCAGCTACTCTGGAGGCTGAGGCAGGAGAATCACTTGAACCCGGGAGGTGGAGGTTGCAGTGAGCCGAGATCATGCCACTGCACTCCAGTCTGGGCTACAGAGCGAGACTTGGTCTCAAAAAAAAAAAAAAAAAAAAAAGGCACATTTCTTTCCTTTATGTAATAAATTACCAGTCTCAGATATTCAGTTATAGCAACAGAAAATGGAGTAAGACAGCGTTAACATGTAATGTGTTAATTTGTATGATTTTTACATTAATTAACAAATATTCAAACATTTATTGTTCTAGTTTCAAATATGGTAAATATTGATAGGTAGACTCTATACAAGTGCAAGCTCTTCAGGACCCTCAGTAGCTTTAGAATGGTGAAGAGGACCCTGAGGCCAGAAAGTCAGAATTACTGCCTTAGAGCCTAGACGCTTCTTAAGATGTGTCCCTGGAAATTATGCATGCTCAGGTGAAATTATGCATGCTAATATATTCAGGTTTGGAATTCGACCACTTACTTACAAATTTGAATTTTTCCTCCCTTTCCCCCGCAAGCACACATTTGGGAGGCCATCTTAAAGAAAAAGCAGTGTTGCCTGAATGACCCCAAGAGTAAGTGGGAGCCTTCGGGAGAAGTGTTCTTGCTTCTTTCTGATTTCCCGCCTATCTAGCATCCGATCAGTCATTTATAGTTTTCTTTCCGGTTATTTCCCATCTCATTCTTGTACGTTCCACTTCAGACTGATTTTGGGCAAAAGAAGTAAGCTGAGACTTTTTCACATGTCTCAGTTTAATAAAAGTTGACTTCTTCATGTCAGTTAATCCTGCCTTTCTCATTATTTCTTCCTTTCTAGACTTAAATCCCGAGAGGATTTGACTAAATGGAATGATTAATTTCTTAGCAGTTTCCTCGTTTCGGGAGATTTAGCTTTTTACCAGGTACCACTTAGTCTCGTCTTTAAGTGGGAGTTCCTGTCCTAATTTTTATGGCTCTTTGGACTTGCCATTCCAACTCAGGTGGCCTGGGAGTCTCCACACGGAAGCCATCTGAGGAGAAGGGCGCCAGGACGATCTGGGGACGGGCTGGGAGCTTGGTGGCCGTGGTCCCTTCTTGTCACTTTACTGTCTCAAGCGTCTTCTCTCCCTGGTCGCACGCACTGTGAGCTTATTGTTCTGGGCGTTCCCCACCCTCAGTTCCCAAGTGCAGTGCAGGCCAGGCCCTGTGCTAACTTTTTACAGCAGGGAATATACTCAGTTCATATTTTTGACGTCTGTAAAGTGAGGTAGGCCCCTTCAAGACATGTAAGGAGTATCTATGGCTGTGGAACGCATCTTTTTAGACTGGCCGCTCTGCGTGTATCTGATCACGGGTAGGTGCTGTGATTCACACCACGTCAGAGCCCCGCTCTGGGAGGTGACACATCTGGGCTATATTGTTCCACTTCCTGTGGAAATGACTGCATCCAAATCAGATGCAGCCTTAGGACTTTTCTTAAGGGTTGATGGAAGAAACAGCTCTATGAAGAATGTCTGCCCTAAAAATACTGACGGGAAAAAACCCGTTACGTTGTGACACCCCTAATGATGCATGTGATGCGGCTTAGGTAGCGACAGAGAAGATCCTGGTGTTGAAGGAAGCCCTAGTGTTAAACACAGGAAGCCTGGCTTGACTTTTCTTGCTGCTGTTTTTCATGTGATACTGATAATCTATAGCAGTTTGTTTTTTAACTTTGACTGTTAAAGCCAAGTTTTCTGCCCAGTTACAGTGGGTTTCCTTTTAGTCCTCTTTTAATGGCTTTGTGGTTTTGTTTTGTGGGTGTCCAATATTTTTGAAATAGTAATAGCAAAATGAAATACCTTTGCAGCTGTCCGTTTCACCTGATGACCAGCTGCCGTTAGCCTTTGCTGACAGTGGATGGGCACTGTTCATCAGATGTGTCAATCACCCTGATTCCACATTCATGAACTGAGTAGTTAGATTAGTAACTTAATTATAGCACAGTCCTTATTGAAATCAGGACATGGGCACAACACACTTTGAAAACCTTAATCCATGGTTTTTAAATAGCATTTCTGACATTCATCATTGTGCGTTGGGGAATGACGTCAGTGGTGTGTTCTCACTGGACTCATCACAGACGTATTGACTGCATGCGGTGCGGGCCAGGCCCGGTGCCCGGCTGAGAACACAGCCATGCCAGTTCCTGCCCTTGTGAAGCTCACCTTCTAGCAGGAGACACTAAGCAAGAGAAACCTTTCAGATGTGTAGTAAGTCAGACAGTAGAGCAGGAAAGGCTGCTGTGCAGGTCACCGTTGCCGAGGCGTCCAGGAGGCGTGCAGGGGTGGCCAGCTCCGTGGTAGGACCCCGAGCTGGGTGTATCCCTGAGGAGCATGGGGAGGCCCAAATGCAGGGGCCAAGTGAGCGTGGCGGGGAGGAGAGCCCCAGGGGCTGCAGAGGGCCCGTGAGATGGGAAGCCCTCGGAGGGCTTAGAGCAGATGAGGGGCATAGCCTGGCATGTGTTTTTATGTGACGCCTTGAGCGCTCTTTATCGTGATCACAGCAGAGGTGCAGGTGACAGTGAGACGGCCGTATGTGAGCCAGGTCTGAGGGGCGGCCTGGGTCCAGGTTGGGAGTGACGGGCTGGGAATACGAGGCCGGATCAGGGTGAAGGAGAGGAGAACCCAGGAGGACTGAGGTTTTGGCCTGAGCATCTGGGAAGCAGGTGTTGCCTTAAATTGAGGTGGAAAGTGTGGAAGAAGCAGGTTGGTTTGGGGTGGGTGCCAGGAGCTCAGTTTGGACGTATTAGAATTGAGACGACCCCTTAGGGGAGACGCCTAGTAGGTGGTGTGGTGTGAGGCCTGGAGTTCATGTGCGAGGTCTGAGCTCGCAGGGTGATCGGCGCCATTGGCGTGGAGATGTATCTGAAGCCGCAGACTGATGAGCCGCTGGGTCAGTGCTGACTGAGCAAAGGTTCCAGGGCCGTGCCCTGGGCATGCATCCTCAAGTCAGGAAGTGGATGTGGGACCAGCAGAGAGACAGAGGAGTGGGGGCCAGGCAGGGAGGACAGCGTGGGGAGGAGCCGGAATGAGCCCCGTCAGGCCCTGTGGTGGGGAGAATGGGGGCAGCATCTGGGCTGGAGCAGTTTTGGGGGAGTAACTGAGTGACAGCCCAATGGGATCTGGAGGGGATGTGAGCACCGAAAATGGAGACTGCAAGTACAGGCGGGGCTTCTGAGGAATTTTATCTGAAAGGGAACAGAGAAATGGGGCTGGGGCTGGAGGGGCAGGAGGGAGGGCAGCACCGTGGGGGAAGGGTGTGCGAGGGTGATGCTGAGGGACCAGGGAGGGATGCTGACTGGGTGTGGGGCACATGCCCGAGGAGGCAGGAGTGGGCATTCTTGGGAAGTGAGAGGGAGGAGAGCAGGATCACCCACTAAGCCCGAGGCGCAGAGGGTCCAGGAGCAGGGGAGTGTTCGCATGGCTGGGCGGGGCTGGGCGGGGCTGGGCAGGGCTTGCAGCATCAGGCGCACCTGAGGTTGATTGGATGTGGATTCTCTCCCCATCCCTGCCCGGATGTGTGGGTCCCCATGCCTTGGTGGCTGAGAAGTGGATTTAAGGCCAGGTTAAAGATGGTTCTGTAAAGTTTATCAAGATTTGATGTAGTTGGCCTTGCGTGTAGACACATCACTTTGTTGTAGAAACAGTTTCACAGGTAATAAATAAGTAAGGCCTAAGGAATAAGGCCTATGGAAAGCTCAGCAGTCCAGGAGGGTGGAGTGGACAGGAGAGTGGGGCTCGTGCAGTTGGAGCATCCCTGCTCTGGGTAGCCTGAGGTTTGCTGTTTGTCATCCCCAGCTGTCTTGGATGTGTTGGCACACGTGGACAGATGACCACATGTGGACACCATGTTTAGGAAGCAGAATTGGGATCATATCATCCGCACCACTGTGCAACTTTCCATTTGTATGCCTTCCTTTTGCTATCATATTCTGGAGATCTTTCCATTTTGGTTCATGTAATTAAATCAGTCTCATCCATGTGAATGACTTGGTGGTGTCTGGCAATCTGGATGGGCATGGATTCTTCACCACTCCTGTTCTACTGTACATTCAGGGTGTTACTCCGGGCTGTAGGCCCTGCTTTCCCATATGCGCCCTGAGCCCTGCGTCTCTTGGTGGACTTGGTACGGTTCTGAATAGTCGTCAGAGTAAGAGGCTTGCTTGAGCATTAGTCTCAGTCCAGCTGTTTTATTGTATTAAGACTGGACTATCCCCAGGACTTCTGAGAAATGGCAAATTTAATTTGCCAAAATAGCAACCACAGGCATTGCTGTGTTCCAGTTTTCTTGGGCTTGTTGCCCTAGTTTTTTCTATTGAAATCTTTACTGTTAGCAGAATTTTAAATGACTCTTGATCCTGGCAACAGAGGCGTTTTGAGTAAACAACTGGAATAATGTGTGGTGTCCTCATTTGGAAGAGGTTAGGATTCAGGATTTTATGGTGAGTTCAGAGCATTTTCTGAAGCCACTTGCAGAGCTTTTAGAAACTAGCAAAAAGCTTGAATTGGGCATTTAAAACTATTTCCACTGGCCCCTTAAGAGAGGCAGGAGTTTAACCTGGACTCTCTGGACCCGGGGCTGTTTGTGGAAGGGCCTCAGGGCATGTCCTTGGGTTTAGTCTGGCTGCACGTGGTGGGCTCCAGAATACCCTGTTTTGAACCAGGTAGTTGCTTATTTTCCTTTGCTTTGAGGAAGTCTGAGGCAGGCAGCCTGGGCCGGTGTGGCAGCTCCCTGGACGGGAGGGGCCTGGGCTCCTTCCTTCCAGGGCTTTGCTCCTCCGCACTAGCTCCTTCTGCCTCCTTCCACGCCTGGCACCAGCGGGAGGAGGAGCACGGAAGAAGGGACAAGGCCAGAGGCCAGGGCCCCTGAAGGAGGTTTCCCAGGGGGCTGCTGTGGGACACGCTGGGAAGGGAAGTCCGTGTCTGATGCCCCGCACCCCTAGCTGTCATGGGCTCTTCCGTGAGCTCTGGGGAGAGCAGGTACTGGCACCGGCAGCTAGGACTCTCTGGGATTAGGGGAGCCTCAGAAACTTTGCAAAGTTTTGTCTGTCTGTACTTTTTCCTGGAAAAGGTTCTTTTTTTTTTTTTTTTTTTTTTTTTTGTATTTTTAGTAGAGACGGGGTTTCACCCTGTTAGCCAGGCTGCTCTCCAACTCTGACCTCAGGTGATCCACCTACCTCCTCCTCCCGAAGTGCTGGGATTACAAATGTGAGCCACCACACCCGGCCGTCAATAATAATTTAATTGTACATTTTATTTTATTTTATTGTTTTTTGGTTTTTGATTTGTTTTTTTGAGACAGATCTCGCTCTGTCACTGAGGCTGGAGTGTAGTGGCACTATCTCAGCTCACCGCAAACTCTGCCTCCTGGGTGCAAGTGATTCTACTGCCTTGGCCTCCCAAGTAGCTGGGATTACAGGCATGCCCCACCACACCCAGTTAATTTTTTTTTTTTTTTTTTTTGAGATGGAGTCTCACTCTGTCGCCCGGGCTGGAGTGCAATGGTGTGATCTTGGCTCACTGCAGCCTCCACCTCCTGGGTTCAAGTGATTCTGCTGCCTCAGCCTCCCAAGTAGCTGGGAATACAGGGCGTGTGCCACCATGCCCTGCTAATTTTTGTATTTTTAGTAGAGACAGCATTTCACCATGTTGGTTAGGCTGGTCTCGAACTCTTGACCTCATGATCTGCCCGCCTTGGCCTCCCAAAGTACTGGGATTACAGGCGTGAGCCACCACGCCTGGCCAGAAGAGGTTCTACAGTTTTTTTGCCTTTTTTTTTTTTTTTAAAGGTTCTGAAAGCAATCTGTGACCCCAAAACGTTTTAAATGCACCAATGCCAAGGTTGGCTGGGTGGCTTTTGACTGAAGACTACTGGTTTCATTAGGAAATTTAGTTGGCTGGGTGCAGTGGCTCACCCCTATAATCCCAGCACTTTGGGAGACCGAGGTGGGTGGATCACCTGAGGCCAGGAGTTCAAGACCAGCCTGACCCAACATGGTGAAACCCCATCTCTACTAAAAATACAAAATTAGCCGGGCATGGTGGTGTGCACCTGTAGTCTCAGCTACTCAGGAGACTGAGGCAGGAGAATCACTTGAACCCAGGAGGCGGAGGTTGCGGTGAGCTGAGATCGTGCCATTGCACTCCAGCCTGGGCAACAAGAGTGAAACTCTGTCTCAAAAAAAAAAAAAAAAAAAAGAAAAGAAAAAGTTTAGTTTATCCCTTTAATAATCTTTGCTTCTGGTTCTTACTCTGGAAAAAAGAAGGCTGTATTGATGACATGTAGCTTTGATCTTCAGGCTGACTACCAACGACTCTGAGCTGAAAGATCCTCTTCAGAGGACGCAGGCTTAGCGTCACCACATAAGTTTCATGCTAGTTGCGCCTGACAGGGCCCCTCAGTCAGGCCTTGTGGCTTCTGCTTCCGTGGAGCAGCTCCGAAGGCTGAGCAAGATCCCAGTGTTGATCCTAGCACCAGTGTTTGAAGAACATGAGCGTGCGTAGGTGGAGTTGGAATGGACCCTCCCCCCACAGCTTAGATCTGCATATTTTCCTGTCCGATCATTTTTTAAAAGTATACTTCTTTTTCTTTTTGAAAAAGTGATAAATGCACAGGATAAAAATGGAAATATTATTAGAGGATGAAAAGTGAAAAATAACTTCCTTTTCACCCATGCCCCAGGCTGTTGTAGGTCTCGTATATCTTAACCTGGAAATATTCTGTGCATATCTGACATACTTCTTAAAAATAAAGCATGTCGGCTGCACTGCCCTCGTCCACGCTGCCCTGCCCAGTTGATATTCACGGGATCCTGCACCTTGGGAGCCGCTTTTCAGGGGCTCTTGTTGACTCCTGAAGCTGCGTGGTATATTCCATTCTTAGCTGTGCAATGCTGACATCCATTCTTTTGCTGCTAAAAACAATGACTTACGTTGTTTTTTTGTTTTGTTTTGTTTTGTTTTTTGTATGTAGGTCTTTGCACACATATGTGAATGTCTGTGCTGGCTGAATGCTGTGTGGGGCATGGCCAGGTTAAGGGCTGTGGCCATTTAGCATTTTGATAGCTATTGCCCTTCAAAGAGGTTGTACCCATTTACACCCCCAGCAAAAGTGCAACAGCCATGTTTTCTGATATCTTCTGGCGAAGTGTGTCATATTTTGTGATTTTTTGCCAATCTGATTGGTGGAAAATGGTGTCTCGTTTAAATTGTTTTAAAAAGATTACACATCGAGATTGACTTTTTTTTTTTTTTTTTTTTTGAGACAGAGTCTCACCCTGTCACCCAGTGTGGAGTGCAATGGCGTGATCTCAGCTCACTGCAACCTCTGCCTCCCCAGTTCAAGCGATTCTCCTGCCTCAGCCTCCTCAGTAGCTGGGATTACAGGCACGCGCCGCCATCCCTGTCTAATTTTTTGTATCTTTAGTAGAGACGGGCTTTCACCATGTTGGCTAGGCTGGTCTCGAACACCTGACCTCTTCATCCACCCACCTTAGCCTCCCAAAGTGCTGGATTACAGGCATGAGCCACCACGCCTGGCCTGACTATCTTTACACAACTTGTTTTTCTGTGAATTCATTTTCATTTCCTTATGCTCATTTTTGATTAGGTTGATTGGTCTTTTTTTTTTTTTTTTGACAGAGTCTTGCTCTGTCACTCAGGCTGGAGTGCAGTGGCACAGTCTCAGCTCACTGCAACCTCTGCCTCCCGGGTTTAAGCGATTCTCCTTTCTCAGCCTCCTTAGTAGCTGGGATTACAGGCATGTGCCACCATACCCTGCTAATTTTTGTATTTTTAGTAGAGATGGGGTTTTGCCATGTTGGCCAGGCTGACAGGTGATCCACCCGCCTTGGCCTTCCAAAGTGCTGGGATGACAGATGTGAGTTTCCTAGTCTTGCTTTGATTTTCCTATTTGCATTTCTGTGGTATAGTTTAGCATGTTCTTCTGGCCTCTGTATATCCCGTCACTTAGGAAATGTTAGGATTCTAGAAGCTTAATTAGATTCAGCATTTTTGTTTGTTCGGTAGGGGAGCCTCCCACATAGACGGTGTTGAATTCTTCATTAATGAGGCAGATAGTGTGTGTTTTTCTTTTTCTGATGGTAACTCTGTTACCTAGATTCTTAATTCATCAGGGATTGCAAAACGATGACTGTTCTTTTGTTAGAATGCTTTTATACAGAGAAACATTCTATTGCTTATGATTTGGTTTTTCAGTGATGTGATTTGTATAGAAAGGCAGAATAAATGCTTGATTTTTTTCTTTTTATTACCATTAAACAAATTAAAGGCTTAATAATATTATGAACTCATGAATTTAAAAATATTTCCCTTTCAACCCAGTGAAGTTGTTACCGTTGTTGATAGTCTGCTTTTCTTATTCACAAGGGCATCAGGGATGACAGAATTGCACACAAGGCAAGGCGTCCACAGACATAACTCTACCGGCCGGGCGCGGTGGCTCGGCCTGTCATCCCAGCACTTTGGGAGGCTGAGGTGGGCGAATCACCTGAGGTCGGGAGTTTGAGACCAGCCTGGCCACAGAGTGAAACCCCGTCTCTACTAAAATACAAAAAGTAGCCAGGTGTGCTGGTGGGCACCTATAATCACAGCTACTCGGGAGGCTGAGGCTGGAGAATTGCTTGAACCCGGGAGGCGGAGGTTTCAGTGAGCCGAGATCCTGCCACTGCACTCCAGCCTGGGCAACAGAGTGAGACTGCATCTCAAAAAAAAAAAAGAACTCTACCACTTCTTAGGGCCACTCAATGAACATTGTAACATTTGTTTTTGTTAGTTTTTGAAAATTGCTCAGAAAGAACTCTCCCACTCCTTATGGCCACTGAATATTGTGAACATTGTAACATTGGTTTTTGTTTTTGAAAGTTGTTACATTTGTTTTTTATATGTACTCCCAATTCCTCCCAGTTTCAAGCAGTTACATTGTGTCTGCGTTTAGCACATAGCCTTGCATGCTGTTCCTTCATCTCCTCTGTCTCAGTCGTGCGTGGAGATAGGGTGCTCCGCTAGCCGCTCTTCCCAATGCCTCTCCAGTGGTTTGGTTTTCTGTTTTCCGAAGCTTGTTTGTTGCCAGTGCCTTCAGGAGGGAATTTTTGGGAATACTGTTCTCTGAGGACTGGATGCTGCCTTTATACTTGAAAGTAATTTTGTCTGGATATAAAATTCTTGGCTCACATTTCTTTCCTTGTGTGTCTTAAATACGTTAATCCTTTTTTTTTTTCTGTTGGAGTTTGATAATCTAATTTTCTTTCCGTTATAAGTCACCTAGTCTTTTGCTTGGATGGCTAAAAAATTTTTCTTTAAATAGTGTTTTTATTGGGCTGTATCTTGGTGTTGTGTCTTGGTGTTGTATCTTGGTGTTGTGTCTTGGTGTTGGTGGTTTTGTTTTTGTTTTTTTTCCCCTAGGTTGTAGTGTATTATTTTAACGAGTAGTTTCAAGCACCCTCCGTCCTGTTTTCTGGAGAGCTTTCTTGAATTACAGTTTTTAGTATTCCATTTCATTGCTTTAGTTTTCCTTTTTTCGAGACAGGGTCTCGTTCTGTTGTCCAGGGTGGAGTGTAGTGGTGCAATCACAGCTTGCCACAGCCTTGCCCTCCCAGGCTCAAGTGATTTTCCCACCTCAGCCTCCTGAGTAGCAGGGACCACAGGCAGGTGCCACTGTACCCAGTTAATTTAAAAAATATTTTATGGAGTCAGGGTCTCAGTACACGCCCAGGCTGCTCTTGAGCTACCAACCTCAAATGATCCTCCTGCCTTAGCCTCCCAAAGTATTGGGATTACAGGCATGAGCCACTGTGCCTGGCCAGTTTTCATCTTTAGCATCTCCTATTATACATATGTTGGGTCTTCTTTTCCTGTCTTATGTGCTACTTTTTCTTGAGCTTTTTTCATCTCTTTCATTTCTTTTTTATTCTTGAAAATTTTGTCATTTTGTTTTTCTTAAGGCACCATTATGTTTATTTGTTCTAAGATTCTTCTAGTTTAGTCTTCATTTCTGAAGTTATTTTTTCTTTTGTTTCTAATATATTCTGAGTTCTAGCACCTTGTTTCTGAGTTTTTCTAATGCTGGTTTCTGGTTAATGTGTGTTATATGTTTAATGTATTTCAGTTTGTTTTGAATTATCAGGATATAGTTGTTTTTTTCTTTTTAGTTTTCGCCTTTTTGGGGGACATATGTTTCTAGAATGTTTTCATTGTCTGCAGTGATGTTATTTTGCTTCTTACTCTTTTAAGAAATACATTATTTTTGCATGATATTTGGCCTCAGTAGTTTCTGTTGCTCATTTTTATATGACTTTTGCTTTTCTGAATGCTCAGAAGGGAGGCTTGGTTTAGAATCGTTTCTCTAATTTCAGTGTTTTGGGTTCTTTCCTGTGTTGTTTATAGGAAGTTTTAAAAATGCAGCAGCTTCTTTTCTCAGCTCTCTAGGCTCTGTTCTCCCCTCCCACCTTTAATTAGCTTTCATGTTCCTTTGTCTCTAGTTTCCATGCCCTGCACATTTTGTGTTCAATTCCAAGCCGTTTCTTTTCAATGTATTTGGCCTAAAAGGGAGCTTTGGATAATGCATTTTGAGAGGGCTTGGGGTCCAGAACACTCTGGCCTCTGGATCAGCCCTGCAGGCCCCTGTGTAGTTCTCCTGGTGGATCCAGCAGCTGCTGCTCTCGGCCCGGCTCCTGCTTCCCTTTGCTTCCTCCATCCTATGCCCGTGTGCCATGCTGACTTTGTGGCTTCCAGTGTCCCCATTTGCTTGTGTTTGGGGTTCTTGAGGAATATGCTGTCACCTCGTTCTGTTGTCGGTGTTGACTTGGATTTTGGTTTTGCTGTCCTTGGAGCTTTGTGTGTCTGTATGGGAGGATTTAGGGAGATTAAACATCTGTCTCATTCCGTCTTTCCCAGCTGGACTTTTTAGAGGTTCAGTGCTTGTGCCTCTGAGGCTTTGTGTCTTCCCCTCCAGTTATTTGTCATCAGCTCTTTTTTTTTTTGTTAAGGACAGTTAATTGATGTTTCCTCAGTTCATCTAATCTTCTGTAAAGTTATAATGTGGGAATAAAAACACCTTTGCTATTTTATTGATCGTATATTTGATCAGACATTTATGAAAAATATTGCCTTTACTCTATAAAGGAATATTTAAGACAGCACTTGGCTCCTTCTTCCACAAATTGTTATCCCCAAGAAATTCTAGAGCTGAGGCCGGGCGCGCTGGCTCATGCCTGTAATCCCAGCACCTTGGGAGGCCGAGGCAGGCGGATCACCTGAGGTCGGGAGTTCAAGACCAACCCGACCAACATGGAGAAACCCCGTCTCTACTAAAAATAGAAAATTAGCTGGGTGTGGTGGTGCATGCCTGTAATCCCAGCTACTCAGGAAGCTGAGGCAGGAAAATTGCTTGAACCCAGGAGGTGGAGGTAAGCCGAGATTGCGCCATTGCATTCCAGCCTGGGCAACAAGAGCAAAACTCCATCTCAAAAAAAAAAAGAAAGAAAGAAAGAAAAAAGGAAAAAATTCTAGAGTTGCCATTTAAGCTATAAAATTTAAATCTAGACAAAGGAGAGGAGGAACTGCATTATTTATTGGATTGAAGGACACGGGTGAGGTCTGCTTATGTAATTTCATTCCTGTTGGGACTTATCCATGAACAGAAGTTGTGAATAGACTCAAGAGTTGAAACCATGTGACGTGAAAACCTTACTTTTCCTTCTGCGATGGGGGTTGTGGTTAGGGACAGTGAACGGACTCTTCCTGATGAAGGGCGCTGTGCTGTACAGAGCTGGGCACAGGGTTTCTGCCCTCAGGAAGTGTGTAGCGTAGTTCAGGGAAGACAGTTTACTTTATACCATTTATGTGTCAATAATTAAAATATAAAGTATAATCTGATAAAAACATGATGGTCACATTCATTCCTCATTTCTACGGCATCCTATTTTGCAGTACTATATTTGGATCTGTGTGTCCATAGACCATAGTTTGAATGATGCGGCCTTATTTTTACTTTGGAAAATAAGTTCTCTTGAAGCCCAATCAGAGTGTCACAGGAGCTGGAGGAAAGCCCCTGACCTGTGTTTCAGACACTGTGCGAGGCTCGGGGACAGCCCCGCCCTGGACAGCACAGTTGTGGACAGGACAGATGTTTCCTCCTTGGTCATGGTGGCAGGATGCTGCTCGGGCTCAGGACAGAACCTGAGAGCAGAAAGAAAGCAGAACAGAGGTGCTGCCACTCCGCCAGGCCTGTGGGGTAGCAGAAACGGAGTATGGGTTGTAGTCTAGATGGAAGCGTGCAGCTGGGAGAGACTTGGGAGGAGAGATGGTGTATCACCACGGAGACCAGTGGTATGGGTGGGAAGGGATGCTTCTTTCTGGGTTGTGGTGAGTGTAGCAGGGCTGAGGCCCCTTGGGAGCAGGAAGCGACAGAGCGTTTGCTGTAGGCAGTCAGGCCCCACTGGAGACTTGGGCTGAGAGAGAGGACGTTTCCAAGCCAGTGTTGGGAAGGTGGCTTTGGAAGGGCATGAGGAACGCAGTGGAAACGGAGAGGCCCTGGGTGGCTCGTCCAGTGGTTAAGGAAAAAGGCAGCGGGTGGCGTTTTCAACTATTTGTTAATTTTCAAAGAAACTAACCTTTTAGGGGTTTGAGGCAAGAAGAACCCTGCATGTAAAACTCCACAGATGTTCGCGGCCTCTTGCATACACGTGCTCGGCTCGTGGTTTTCATAATTTCACGTGTAGCGATGGTTAATGTCCTCTCCTCCTCCTTTGCTTCTGTTTGGTAGGTGACCAAAAGCCAGCCCCACTGTGAGTTGAACTCTTTCGTGTTGACCGGCCACTCTCCTGTGCTCTGGATGATGTCGGAACACGACCTGGCCGATGTGGTTCAGATTGCAGTGGAAGACCTGAGCCCTGACCACCCAGGTACAGAGCTGTGGGACAGTAGGTGAAATATTATTCTCTTTATTCTTCAAAAACCAAAAGCTGCTCCAGTTATTTTCTTTCCTTTAAGCAGAAGAAAAAGTAATGCATGCTGCGTATGAAAAGTTTGAATCCTAGAGATGTGAACACTGTAGGCCCCTCCCTTCCCTCGCCCCTGCAGCCTCAGCCCCACGTCCCTTCTGGAGGGGGCCCTGTGACACTTTGTCTTGAGGGCCATCCCTGCTCCCACTCCTTGGGGGTGTGCGTGTGTTCTACACTCTCTCCCCTGCCGCGTCCCTGTGTGCGGCGTCATGGATCTTTACCATGTTGTGTGTGTAATCCCCTGTGTGCGGCGTCATGGAACCTTACCATGTTGTGTGTGTAATCCCCTGTGTGTGGCGTCCAGGATCCTTACCATGTTGTGTGTGTAATCCCCTGTGTGTGGCGTCATGGAACCTTCCCATGTTGTGTGTGTAATCCCCTGTGCGTGGTGTCATGGAACCTTACCATGTGGTGTGTGTAATCCCCTGTGCGTGGCGTCATGGAACCTTCCCATGTTGTGTGTGTAATCCCCTGTGCGTGGTGTCATGGAACCTTACCATGTTGTGTGTGTAATCCCCTGTGTGCGGCGTCATGGAACCTTACCATGTTGTGTGTGTAATCCCCTGTGTGTGGCGTCCAGGATCCTTACCATGTTGTGTGTGTAATCCCCTGTGTGTGGCGTCATGGAACCTTCCCATGTTGTGTGTGTAATCCCCTGTGTGTGGTGTCATGGAACCTTACCATGTGGTGTGTGTAATCCCCTGTGCGTGGCGTCATGGAACCTTCCCATGTTGTGTGTGTAATCCCCTGTGCGTGGTGTCATGGAACCTTACCATGTTGTGTGTGTAATCCCGTGTGTGCGGCGTCATGGAACCTTACCATGTTGTGTGTGTTATCCCCTGTGTGCGGCGTCCAGGATCCTTACCATGTTGTGTGTGTAATCCCCTGTGTGTGGCGTCATGGAACCTTACCATGTGGTGTGTGTAATCCCCTGTGCATGGCGTCATGGAACCTTCCCATGTTGTGTGTGTAATCCCCAGTGTGCGGCGTCATGGAACCTTACCATGTTGTGTGTGTAATCCCGTGTGTGGCGTCATGGAACCTTACATGTGGTGTGTGTAATCCCCTGTGTGTGGTGTCATGGAACCTTACCATGTGGTGTGTGTAATCCCCTGTGTGTGGTGTCATGGAACCTTACCATGTTGTGTGTGTAAGTCTGCTCTGTTAGCAGCTCTGCAGGATTCATTCACAGGTGCCCCCTCCACAGTTGACTCTTCTCTTTCAGAGGGCTCCTGGCATAGTCTGTCTGATTTTTCCTTTATACACAACCCTATAGGGAAGATCCTTGCATATATATCTTGGCAAATAGATAAGTTCCTAGAAGTAGAATTGCTACATGTGTTTAAATTTTTTTAAGACGGTGACAGGTTTTCTAGAAATGTTTTGCTAATTCTTCCACGGACAGTGCTTGAGAACAAGTTTTTTCTACACCTTTGCTAGGGCTGGTATCTTTTAAAAATGGTGTTAAAGGCACATGTCTACTTTGAAATCATAACTGTTTGTTTGTTTAAAGGAGACCCTTGAGAAATGAAACCCTAAATTTCAGGAACTTCATCTCTTCATCTGTGATAACACTTTGTCCACACTTATTGTTTTAAAAAGTTTTTTTTTTTTTTTTTTTTTTTGGCCATAAAGTAGTATATGTTTTATTGTTCTGTTAAGTTTGAAGTGACCAGCCCACCACAGTTAAGTCACTGAGTGTTTCAGTTGCCTGGTTATTCTTTCAGGAATGTTTGAATTGAAATGCTCACAATTTATTCCCCCAGAAGAGAGAATTTTCAGAAATCTCCTAAGAAAGTCTGATGTCCGTTCATATGATCTGTTTGCTTTGTTAGTCGAGAAAACTACCTTTGGAGACTAGTTGTAGCATGGAAGGGGAGGGCAGTAGAAATAGTTTTGGGGTGAGGTGAGCAGTCCCAGGGGAACACGAAGGCAGCGTTTCAGGAGTGCTGCTGGTTAGTTTTCCACACCATCATTGCACATTATTTTACAAATCCCTGTTTCTAGTTCAGAAGGCAAATGACAGTTTCTTTAGAAAACATAACACTGTAATCTTGTAAAATGAAAGTGTTCCAGTTACATCATTTTCGGTGATTTCAGAACCATTAAAGTTCTGACAGCCTACTTCCCCAATAAATCTCTCTTTGTAGACTGTGGTCCAAAGAAGGCTTAGAGAAATAATTTTGAATCTTGATTTTGTTCCAACTCTGTTCCTTAAATGCCTAAGAACTGCGATTTCTTGAGTATTTGTTAAAAGCCTACTGTGTCAGCCAGGCATGGTGGCTCATGCCTGTAATCCCAGCACCTTGGGAGGCTGAGGCGGGCGGATCACGATGTCAGGAGATTGAGACCATCCTGGCAAACACGGTGAAGTCTCTACTTAAAATCCAAAAAAATACAAAAAATTAGCTGGGCGTGGTGGCGGGCGCCTGTAGTCCCAGCTGCTCAGGAGGCTGAGGCAGGAGAATGGCGTGAACCCGGGAGGCGGAGCTTGCAGTGAGCTGAGATCGCGCCACTGCACTCCAGGCTGGGCGACAGAGCGAGACTCCGTCTCAAAAAAAACAACAAAACCTACTGTGCACAGAGCTCCGAGGCCTGCCCCAGTACAAAGCCTGCAGTCTCTGACCCAGGAGAAGGTGTGCGCAGCTGCAGGTACCTTGATGTGTCAAGCACATTTGCATTCATAGTGGGTTTAAAGTACTTTCCTTGTCTCGAAAGTAGGCATCTAATAAAGTTTAACAGGATAGTCAAGAAAGTAGAAGAAATAAAAATTTCCCATAATTCTACTGGTTGTTGCAGCTTTTAAATTGTTGATGTGTATGTCTTTCCAGTTTTTCCTTATTTTTATTTAAAAGAAAGACTTGTAGGATCATCTGACTTGGCGTGTACCGACTATGGCTTGCGCTTACTCTACCTGTCTGAATGCAAAAATTGTGACTTGCATCAGGCCTGTCACTGCAGTTGATTGATTGTGATATCTTTATTTATTTATTTAAGACAGAGGTTTGCTCTGTTGCCAGGCTGGAGTGCAATGGCGTGATCTCGGCTCACTGCAACCTTTCTCTCCTGGATTCAAGCGATTCTCCTGCCTCAGCCTCCCAAGTAGCTGGGATTACAGGTGCCCACCACCATGCCCGGCTAATTTTTGTATTTTCAGTAGAGACGGGGGTTTCATCATGTTGGCCAGGCTGGTCTCGAACTCCTGACCTCAGGTGATCCACTCACCTCGGCCTCCCAAAGTGCTGGGATTATAGGCGTGAGCCACTGCACCCAGCCTGATTGTGGTATCTTTAAAATGAACAAGGAGTTCTTTTGTCTAATTCTAAAAGTAAAGCATACAGAATTATAAAAAGCAACACATACCAAAAGCAGTACAAAGAAGAAAATAAATGTCACTTGCTGTCCCACTACCCGTGGAGTCATTACTGGAGTTACGGCACGCCTCTCTTCCGCCGTTAGGACGAAACTAGCTCTGTGACCCCAGAGAAGTCCCATAACCTTCCTGGACTTGTTTTCTTCTCAGCAAACTAAAAGGTTAGAGTAATGAGTACGAGGGTCTCTCTCTGTTCTTCCAGGCCTTGTGTGATGACCGGTTTCCAGTGAGAGTAAAGAGCCTTTGACTGAGGTCCTGAGAACCTTTGACTAACCACAGGCACTTGTAGGCATGGAGTTTTAAAAGTTTCATTAAGTGAGAATTCATCTGCAAAGGCTTAGGTGGAGATGGTTGATGCGCTCCCTGCCTGTGAGGAGTCATGAGGCCGAAGGCAGAGCCGTGTGCTGTACTCAAGGGACACCCGCACCTCAGCCCCTGAGTAGCTGGGACTATCCAGGTTAATAGCTTAAAGTTTTTAACAGTAATACCAGTGTGTGACCAGTGTGTCATAGGTGCTGATAATCAAAACAGTCTCACCCTTAACACACTAAGTGACAGATCCCCAACCCTCCCAGGCACAGCTGAGACCAGCTGCCCCCATCACACAGCAAGCGTCAGGTGATCGTCACGGCTTCCCACAGGATAAGCAACTCGGCCCCAGCTCAGGGCGGCCACAGTGTGGTCCCAACCTCCTTCCTTTTGTCTAAAACTGACTACAAAAACAATGTCAAAGATAACCTCAAAATCAAAGACCATAATCAGCCGACAGTGGTCCTTGGCTTTGGATGATTTCCCACCAGGTAGATCGGATTTGACTGCTTTTGCCTAGGACCTGTGAGAGGTACCTGTTAGAACTGCAGGACGATTCAGCATCTTTAAGTTTCAGAGTTTTGAGAGGAATCATCTAGTGTGTACAGGCTTAAAGGCATGGACAGTCTTTTTTGTTTTCCTGTTAAGATCTTCTTCGGAATGTCAATCTATGTAACACATCTGAGGGGAGTTGCTTTGGTGGAGGTGGAGGCAGGGACCAGAGAGGCCTGTGCACTTGGCTTTCCTCTAGCACCTGGAGAATCTGAATGCCAGCCAGGAGTGCTTCACCCACATCGGTGGGCAGCCTTGTGTATAAGGTGCTGGGAGGGTGGTCTGCTGTGGGGTGGGTGCTGTGACCTTGTTGGTGTCACAGTATAAACAGGTGTGAGTTGAGGCCCTTCCAGGAACAGCTTCCCGAACTAGGCGGCATTTGAGCGGGGCTGGACAGAAGGTTGTTAGATTTCCCTGGTGGAGGTGGCTGGAGGGTTGGCAGTACGGGAAGGGTTGGGGCACAGCACCAGCAGAGCGGGGCAGGTGTCATCTGGCCACAGTGAGGTCATCCTGCTTGGCTGTGGTGTTGGTGCCCTTGAAAGCAGATGGTGTGCCAAGGTGTGCATGTGCTGAAGGGCATTCCCAGCGGCCAGCATTCAGATTTCTGATTTTTTTCTATCAGAAGTGTTACAGTAAGCATGCTCGTATGTATGCATGTATATAATATCTATTCTTATATACTGGCATTCATTTTTGTAAATAGTCACACACTGGTATTACTGTTAAAAACTTAAAGCTATTAACCTGGATAGTCCCAGCTGCTTGGGCTGAGGTGGGGGATCCCTTGAGTACAGGAGTTTGAGTCCAGCCTGGGTGACATAGCAAGACCTCATCTCTTCAAAAACAAAAACCAAACAAAACGATTAATATTAACCCAGAGTCCATATTTGTTGCTCAGTGAAGAGGAAGGCTGCAGACAAACCTGTTGATGAGGCAGATGGTCTCGCACCTCCCACATGTTTGCCGCTTGTTTATCTCAGTGTGTGAGCATGTAGAGTAGAGCGCGGTAGGAGTGCACTAGACAGTTCACACTGTCATTTCAGGCAAGGAAATGAGAAGAAAAAACACTTGTGGCACAATGTACAATCTTTAACAAGAACTGTTGACCTTGAACTTCTATCTATAATTGCAAATGTGTAAATTTTTAAAAATTGACTAGGTCTAAGGAAAAGGACTAGAAGGGTCACAGACAGATAGAAATGTGATTTGCAGAGATGAGGCAATTGTGGCCAATTTTGGTCTTTGATTTTGAGGTTATCTTTGACATTGTTTTTGTAGTCAGTTTTAGGGAAAAGGAAGGAGGTTGGGACCACACTGTGGCCGCCCTGAGCTGGGGCCGAGTCGCTTATCCTGCGGGAAGCCGTGACGATCACCTGACGCTTGCTGTGTGATGGGGGCAGCTGGTCTCAGCTGTGCCTGGGAGGGTTGGGGTTCTGTCACTTAGTGTGTTAAGGGTGAGACTGTTTTGATTATCAGCACCTATGACAATGTGATAGTCAGTGTATTTTTTCCCCTTTTAGTTCTGGACCTGCAGATAGAGTGGCTTTGATTTTGGAATGAGGTGACCAACAGATAAAACTTTATCTTAAAGTTGGGAAGAAATCATTATTATTGATTGGGTTTTATCGTGGGTTTTCTCAAACCAAACAGGGCAGCCCCGCAGAGCATTGAGTCAGAAGTCAGAAGCTTGCAGGTTTGGAGTTAGGACTGACTCAGTGGCACATTAATTACCCAGTGTCTGGGCTTTTCTTGGGATTAAGGAGTTATCCTATTTTTCTGCCTGACTGAGAATAAGTTTAAAAAGGTGAAATATGAAATAGGTTCTGCTGTTTCTCATTCAACCTTAAGGTGTCAGCACTGTTTACTATCTTAATGTTAAAATAATTCTGTAAAACTTTTCATGTTAAACATTTTTTTTCTCTGTCACTGATTTCAGTTGTTTTGGAGAATCATGTAGTGACAGATGAAGATGAACCTGCTTTGAAACGCCAGCGACTAGAAATCAATTGCCAGGATCCATCTATAAAGGTAAAAATCTGACTGTTCTGTGATGTGTAGTGCATTGCAGATTTCAAGGGCTGCTATAACAAATCACCATCAATGGGATGGCTTAAAAATGTAGCCTCTCAGCTGTGGAGGCCAGAGATCCAAAACCAAGATGCAGGCGGGTCTCGCTCCCTCCAAAGGTTCTAGAAGGTGGATCCTTCCTGCCTCTTCCAGCTTCTAGTGGCTCCGGCCCTGCCTCAGCTTGTGGGGCTCCTTCCAGCTGTGCCTTCCTCTTCATGTTGCGGCCGCCTCTGTGTGTCTGTGACTGTTTCCCCTTCTCTCCTCTAGTAAGGACTTGTCATTGGATTTAAGGCCCACCCTAATCCAGGTTGATCTCATTGACTAAATTACATCTACACACACCCAAAGAGTTTCTACATTACATCTGCACAGTTTCCAAAGAGACCACATGGGTAGGTTCTGGCGGTTAGGATGTGGATATATCACTTTAGGATGTGGCTATATCACCAGGCAGCCCGCTACAGAAGAGTGTGAGCCATTTTTTCTCTTGAAGAGCACAAAGAGTAAGAATTGTTTACCTTGAGATGCTGCTGAAGGAGGCATCTTCCCACACACCTGCAGGCCCATTTTGGATGGAAGGAAAGTGAACTTTCTACCAGTGATGAATGACTTCTGTGTCTGCCATTTAAGTCACTTAGATTCTAAAGTTTACTAGATGGGGTTCTTGGGAACTGCTCATTCAGTGAATTATTTTTGGATCTTTGAATTTGCTTGGTTGGTTCCAGTGTGTGCAGAGTCACCGAGGTAAATATCGGCACATGTGAGAAGGTTATGAGAGCAACACAAAACCAAAGTCACTTTTCATATAATTCTTCTACTTACACAGGGTGTCTATTTGGTAATATTTAATTTGTTTTGTTAACAAGGAGAAGCAGTGTAAATGTGTATGAAAAACTTACAAATAAATTGACTGTAAAATGCCTGTTTCCAACCAATGGATAGGATGTGGCTCTGTTAGTAAACACTGCGTTATCATTCCCTAAATAAAACGCAGCTCTGATTTTATCACAGAACACACATCTGTTGCACATAGCACAGAGATGTATAAAGTGGGCATGGGAGTGGCCCTGCCTTCCTCCTTGTCCCACTGTTGAGAAGAGGGTGGGCCCCCGGTTGAATGTGACTTGCGTAGAGTCGTGTGCGTGGCTCTAGGTTGTTTTATTGGTATATAAGAGTGATTTTTCTCAAAACCCCAGGCAGAATCATTTGTAATTCAGAATTAAAATAACATGGGTATACTGTGTAAAGAATTTGAGAGCCAAACATTTGATGTTCTCCGGTTGTTGAAAATAGCAGGGTTATCAGTGGCCATTCAGGGATTCAGCCACCTATGTTGCTTTTCAAGACGATGCCTGTTTGTCATGCCGTGGACCGTGCCTCCTTTGTAGATAAGCTGATTGAGAGTCCACCTGACGCCATCGCTCCTTCCCTCTCTCACACGCGCCTTCAACAGAGAGTAGTCAGTCAGGGAGGGTGAGTTTCAGTTGGTTTCTTTAGCTCCTGTCTATATCAGCGCCCAGTGGTGAATCTTGCCAGGAGAGGTGGTGACCTGAGAAAAGGCGAGTTGTTGGGCAATATGTGGATTTTCCCTCCTGAAGCGCTGTCCCTGCCACTATGTACACCAGGTTTCCATGCCAGCTACATGATGTATGATATCACTGCAGTTTTGATATTCTGCAGATTCCCTTGAGATCAGAAAGGAGAGTGGGCATAAGCAGTGGTGTAGGTCAGCTGCAGTTAGTGGGAAAGCCGTTCCAGCTCCAATGTGGGCCGGCCTCCCGCTCCCCTGTCAATGTGGGCCGGCGTCCCGCTCCCCTGTGCTGCGAGCTCCACGGCCAGCTCTCAGTGGCCGCCTCAGTGCCACCCCTGCTGTCCCGAGCCTACCTCCCCCTTCCTTCTGATGTGCACACTTTGGACCCCACGCTCTTTAGGTCATGCGCAGGAAAGGAGAGAGAAAAGACGAAACAAATTCTGTGCTGTTTTCAGCTGTTGATTCTTAAGGCAGGTGCCAGCCTTCCTGAATACTAAGCAGGGCTGGTGGGCGCTCCCCCAACCTGTCCCTCCCTAGACCTGAAGGAGTGTCCTTCTGTCTGCTGCTGAGACCTGGTGGAGGGCGTCTCTTTTGCATAGTGCAATTCCTGTGTGATTAACACGTTTCCGCGTGTGCTCACGGTGGCTCCTGGCTGGGATGGCAGCTGGGGAAATGAAGTTCTTCCCTTTCTGGTTTGTGTGTTTCTCTGTTTCGTGGGTTTGGAGTCCGGCACGTCACTGCTCACTGTGGTTCCTTGGAGTTAGGAATCCGGAGGAGACTCAGCCGGAAAGGTCAGACGTGGAGCCCGGCTTTGCCAACCACTAGGTGGCAAGCTTGCCGCTCAAGAGCCCCACGGGAGCCTCAGGACCAAATCGCAAGTCAGGGCCACAGGGGATCCAGTCACCCTTTCCTATTAGGCAGCAGGGTGTGAGGTGAATGTGCATGGCCTGTGGCTTTTATGCTGTTTTGATGTTAGGTGTAATCTGTTTTTATTGTTGAGAAGATTTGACTAGTTTTATGTGTAAATTTACTGATTAATAATAACATATTAAAGTACATTTTTAAAATTAAATGGGCTTAACCAAGAATTGCAACTGCACGTAGAAGTGAAACCATGACTAAATCATCACATTTGAAACAGGACGTGTGACTCGTGTGTAAAATGTGAACTTGTTACTCACATGTTTCTGGCTCGTAGCTCAGGAGCTAGTTCCAGTGTGGGGATTGTTCTGTCTGAATAGATAGAGTTGAGATCAGGAAATAGCTGTTTGGTGTTTCTTGGGGTTGTCTTCTTACAGTTCAGGAGACCCTTCCTAAAGCCGGTCTTTTTTCACTTCCAGTCATTCCTGTATTCCATCAACCAGACAATCTGCTTGCGGTTGGATAGCATTGAAGCCAAATTGCAAGCCCTGGAGGCTACTTGTAAATCCTTAGAAGAAAAGCTGGATCTGGTCACGAACAAGCAGCACAGCCCCATCCAGGTTCCCATGGTGGCCGGCTCCCCTCTCGGGGCAACCCAGACGTGCAACAAAGTGCGATGGTAAGAACAGACCAGGGTGCCGGGGCCTTCAGGTCACTTGGGGAGAAGCACGTCACCTCCTCGCCCAGGCCCGCAGCTTAGTGGCTCAGTTTGCTGGAGATGCGCAGTGTCTGCCTCAGCAGTCTCAGCAGTTTCTAACTAAAGCTGACTTTTAGTTAGACCGAAACCGAACACATGGCATCCTGCCAGGGTGACCTGAAGTCATCCTCACGTTTCCTTTCCACATAAAGCCGCCCCATGCACCTTTTCTTTGGAACTAACCCACCAGATCTTAGAAGATGTACATGTGCTTCTTTCCTTTTTCCTACTCTACCTGGCTAGTCTTGACATATGTTTTTCTTCGTATGTGGTGTTTATACATTTCACATGAATGTATCAAACTTTTCATTCAAATCTGCAGTTTTTATTTTGCTTATTTTTAAAAAGTAGAGTCTAATGAGTCTAATCTTAGAAAGCTGTGTGGTAGTTTGCGAACTGTTTGAGTAGAAGCTTTATGATGTCTTAGAAAGTCTCGGACCTGCGTGGTGTCCACTCATCCGAGGCTTCCCGTGAGATGTTCCAGCCGACAGCTCGTGCTGAAGCGCAGGCTCTGGTGTCGCTAGCCTTCCCCACGCCTGGCCAGAAAGAAGTCCTGCTTGAGGCAGTGGACACGGCACGGCTTTGTGCTTGACGAGGGGCCTTTTGACTGAGCGCTACTCACTTCAGGTTCCCTGGCCTGGCTGTAGCCTTCTGCCCGGTGTGTCTGGGAGGAGAGAGAATGGTGGGACAGCAGCGGGGGCGCCGGGGAGGACATGTGGACGCCGAGGAATGGGAGCCGCAACAAGCCTGGAAGGACTGTTGTGACCTTGCTGCCCGTGTGTGCTGGTGGCTGGCGCTGGGTTAGGTGCTTTGTGGGCCTTGCCAGGGGGTGTGGGAAGTCTGGCGGCAGCTCCGCATGACAGCTGCTCTGCTGGCCGAAGCAGTGGTGCCTTTTTGAACTCTCGGGTGTGCCGGGGCTTTTGGAAACGCTACCCGGCCATCTTCCGAGCTCCGCTGCTGGTGGTGGAGTTGGCATCTCAGTTCGCAGGTGGGAGCTGGGGATCGTTCACGTGTTACTCTGAGATGGGGGCCTTCGCCCTGCACAAATGCTGTCACTCACGTGTCTCCCCCCAGCAGGAGTTTGTTTACCGTGTCCTCTGTGCAGGGACGCTGTTGGGCTCCCAGGTCAGGTGTGCAAAGCTGTTGGACCCAATGCCTTTTTTTTTTAGGATGGTTTTTTGGGGTAATGTCCTCTTACCCTAAAATGCAGTTCTTAGAAAATATAATTTATGTTTCAAAAAAAAAAAGAAAATGTAATTTATAACTTATAGTTATTAGACTGCCCTAGCTATAGAGAATGAATGTGATAGTATTGTGTAATAAGACAACACATTTCAACATGATGATGGTTGGCCGTGAAAAAGCCGGACGTCCCATCTGGTGTGTTGCGTCCTGGTGACCGGGGGGCGGTCCCTGCAGACGGACCCAGGTGTGACACTGGGAGTTCAGCCCCCAGCTGGTGATGGAATATTACAGAATGGTGAGCAGTTCCTAATGAACTTTCACATAAAGCAAAGTATAATTTTTTCTAGACTTGTAATAGTTGAATTCATGGAAAATTCAAGTCATAGTAAGACTGTGCAAAAATGTTTTGTGTGTAAATGTTGAATAGAGTAAGATTCTGAGTTCCGAGAGTTAGAAGCATGTTTTCCACTCATGAAGTTCTGGTTCATTGTAAGTTTTGTGTGTGGAGAGTTTTTGTTGGGTGAGACTGTCTCGCTCATTGAAGGACGTCTCAACCTCCCTTACCTCTGCCTGCCAAATTCCAGTACTCTCTGAATCTTGACCACCAAAGATGTCCCACGGGATCTCAAAGCACCCCTGGGCACCTGCATTGAGAACCACTGTTCTAAGGAATTAAACACAAGGATGAACGAACCTCTCCTGCCCCCGGAGCCTTGCGTGCTGGCGGACGGCTGCCCATCACGTGTCACTTGTCACGTTGTGCCAGTGCTGGGCAGGTCATTGTCACCACTTGGGAAAAGTGTTGACAAAATTGGTCGTTAGATTCCACCACTGACAATGTGTGATGGGGGAGAAGTTCCTCTGTGAAGAACTCCAAAGGCTGAGTGTGGTTTCTGTCGTGGGTTGGCCTTGAGGGTGCCTTGCTTGGATTCCATCTGCACAGGGCGGAGCTTGGGCCTCCGACTGTCACAGTTGCCCTGACAGACACTGAGGTGACCTTGGCCAAGTCACGCATTCATTCCCATCTGAGTTTCTAGTTTAAGATAAGAGGAAGAGGACCTGGAGCTCCTCTGGGGCTGCTTTGGCCCAGGGTCCTCCTGCTTTCTGAGGGTAACAGTGTCTGTGCTCATGAAAACATGTGATGTTAGTCACAGACCTGCCGTGGCAGAAATCCCCCATGCTTCCCTCTGCTGGGGGCAGATGGTATCATTCACAGACCTGCGGTGGTTGTCTGTCTACTTGTCAACAAGCAGTGAAATAAGAGTAAAGTTGCCTAATACTGACTCAGATGCACAATCCAGTTAACCCAGATGTGTGAGATCTTCCGGTTTGAAAGAACTGTATTGGCAAGGCAAAATCAACCTATTGTAGAATATATTTATTGTATATCAGCATGGGGATTATTAATATTGCTAATAAAACCATTATTTGTAAAAATTAAGATTAATAGAAGAATCGTTCTTCTATTTTCCCATAGTTTTAAATAGGATAAAAGTATATTCTATTTAAAATCCTATTTAAAATATATCCTATTCAGAATTACAAGAAAATGTAAGAATGGTTTCTTTTTTTTTTGAGACTCCGCTCGGCCACCCAGGCTGGAGGGCAGTGGCGCGATCTTGGCTCACTGCAACCTCTGCCTCCCAGGCTCAAGCAATTCTCCTGCCTCATCCTCCTGAGTAGCTGGGATTACAGGCATGCACCATGCCACCTGGCTAATTTTTGTAATTCTGGAAGAGACAGGGTTTCGCCACATTAGCCAGGCTGGTCTTGAACTCTTGACCTTAGGTGATCTGCCTGCCTCGGCCTCCCAAAGTGCTGGGATTACAGGTGTGAGCCACCACGCCTAGTGGAGTGATTTCCTTTCATAGTAAAGTTTTAAATGTGGTATATTTGAATGAATATTTTAAATTTGAATATTTTAAAGGAGGAGGCTGGGTGCGATGGCTCACACCTATAATTCCAGCACTTTGGAAGGCCAAGATGGAAGGATCACTTGAACCCAAGAGTTCCAGACCAGCGTGGGCAACATAGTGAGACCCCCATCTGTACAAAAAAATAAAAAATATTAGCTGGGCACAGCGGCACCCGCCTGTAATCTCTTAGGAGGCTGAGGTGGGAGGATTGCTTGAGCCTGGGAGGGTGAGACTATGGTGAGCTGTGACTCTGCCACTGTACTCCAGGCTGAGCAAGACCCTAACTCAAAAAAAAAAAAAAAAAAAAAAAAAAGGATGTTATTATGTCTGACATTTCTTTCCATGTAAGTTCTTTTTAAAAGGCAGTCTCACTCTGTGATGCAGGCTGGAGTACAGTGGTGCAATCTTGGCTCACTGCAACCTCTGCCTCCTGGATTCAAGCGATTCTCCCACCTCAGCCTCCCGAGTGGCTGGAACTGTAGGTGCATGCTACTATGCTTGGCTAATTTTTGTTTTTGATAGAGATGAGGTTTTGCCATGTTGTACAGGCTGGTATCTTTCCATATAAGTCCTGAAAATTAGAAATAAAAATTGCCAACAGTTGAAAGCTGTTGACAGAAAATTGTAGGGGAGAAATAACAGATAAGAACGTAATCCCAGTATGTCAATGAAAAAAAGTATGTTTAAATTAGAAAGTTACTAATTTGTGAACACATATGAATGAATAAGAATTGTCTGTCTAAAATTGGGCAGTGGAACATTGAAAAGGAAAAGTCTCCAAAGTTAAAAATTGATTAGCATTCTGAATAATAAGGTGCTTCTGTGGATTATTTATTTTGGGACTCAGATATTTTGAGATGGAGTCTCGCTCTGTTGCCCAGGCTAGAGTGCAATGGCATGATCTTGGCTCACTGCAACCTCTGCCTCCCAGGTTCTAGTGATTCTCCTGCCTCAGCCTCCTGAGTAGCTGGGATTACCGGTGCAGGCCACCACGCCTGGCTAATTTTTTTTTTTTTTTAAATTAGAGATGGGGTTTCACCATGTTTGTCAGTCTGATCTCAAACTCCTGACCTCATGATCCACCCGCCTCGGCCTCCCAAAGTGCTGGGATTACGGGTGTGAGCCACCGCCCCCGGCCGGGACTCAAATATTTTGAATGAAGATTAGAAGTATGTAAGTCACAGATAGTATTACCTCCAAATCATATGCTGTTAAAATAGCCCGGGGTTCCCAGGGCTCACTCCTTGCTGTGAGGGATTAGCTGGGAAGTCCGAGTGTAATCTTACAGCACAGATGCAGACACCTTAAGGGGCTCTGAGTTGTGACGAGGCCCCCGGAGAGAGTGCGAGAAGCTGCCCCCTGCGGTATCACTTGCCCTTCTGTTTAGAGCGGCTGCATCTGCTCAGAGCCAGCCCAGCCCTCAAGGGCGGGCACAGCCTTGCAGCAGCAGGGGCGTCACTAAGGCCCCCTCTCTGTGTGTTGAAATCACCCCACCTGTTGGTTCTTTCTCATTAAAACTGACTGGTCTGTACTATCAGTGCTGAGAGATGATTATTCTTTCCTTTCACTCTCTGGAACACAAGAAGGCAGTGGAGTACTGCTTGCCTCGCTTGGCATTTTGGATCCAGGTTTTTGGGTTCTACACCTGAATGAGATTCTTTAAATAACTTCGAGAACAAAGAAAAGAAAAAGAAAGCCCCTCTTATTTGAAGCTAAAGTTGAATCATTGTAATAAAAATGCGAGTCACCTGGATGGGCCTCATCCAACAGTCGTCATCGACTTGGGGACAAGAAAAATGGTCTTTTAAGTTTTGTAGGTAGGGGCTTATTTTCTTCCTGCAGGTGTGCCATCAGTTTGGATTTTGCTTCATTGTAATTTTGGTGTAGTGACCCGAGGTTTTAACTTTAAAGATGTTTGGGCCTGTCCTTTGAATGCTAGTGTGGACAGTTCGGTTGGGGCATTCGTTATGTCACATGGTCTGCAGGGATCCAGGGCACGCACATGCTCACGTTTATATAGGTAAATGTTAACATCCTTTGTCTGTACTTCGAAGCTGGACAGAGATAGTGGTGTAAACAGGATGCAGCAGAGCATGGAGTGTTGCCCGTCAGGGGATGCAGGCCCGCGTGGCTGTGCGCATCCAGGACACAGGACACAGGACACAGGGCGGGTGATGGGGGATTCAGGCCCGCGTGGCTGTGCGCATCCAGGACACAGGACACAGGACACAGGGCGGGTGATGGGGGATGCAGGCCCGCGTGGCTGCGCACATCCAGGACACAGGGCGGGTGACGGGGGATGCAGGCCCGCGTGGCTGCGCACATCCAGGACACAGGACACAGGGCGGGCGACAGGGGATGCAGGCCCCCGTGGCTGCGCACATCCAGGACACAGGGCGGGCGACAGGGGATGCAGGCCCGCGTGGCTGTGCGCATCCAGGACACAGGACACAGGGTGGGTGACGGGGGATGCAGGCCCGCGTGGCTGTGCGCATCCAGGACACAGGGCGGGCGACGGGGGATGCAGGCCCGGGTGGCTGCGCACATCCAGGACACAGGGCAGGTGACAGGGCTCTGTGTGCCTAGCACACCTGTGGAGTTGGCTACTGGCCAGCTCAGACAGCAGCTCACAGCCCCGGATTTTCTGCTTTGTTTTCATTAACTGAACATACTGACTCGAAAAATTATTTTTAAAAATAAAAAGCTAATTTTTAGTTTATTTTAATTTAAAAATAGATTTTAAAATCTGCTTTTTAAAGTCATAGATGTTTATCTTTAAGAACATTAAACAATTAAAGAACTAGCATGTTTCTACAATTTTACAACAATTGTAAACCATAGGCTTCTGTATAAGACTAGTTCTGGAAATTTTTAAAACTGTGATTTCTTTTACAGTGTGTCTTCCAGAGATGTGTCATATAAGACTCAATGAAGGAGAAATTTTTCTTTTCCTGAGAACTGACTGTTGACCCGTGGATAATTGAATATTTGTTGTGGTGTTATGTAGAGCTAGGCCTCGTTCTGAGCATCTCTGTTCTGGCACGGGAGCACAAGAGGTCTTGGCCAGGGTAAACCAGTTTTTTCAGTTTTGGGTCATTGACATTCTCAGTCAAAATTATAGCATTTCATAGGCTTTAGAATCTGACAAACTCAAGGGAGAGCTGCGTGAATTGTGAAGAAATGGTTTGGTCTCAGCTAAGATGGTTTTGTTTAATTCTTTTCTTATTTAATATTGAATTTTGGTTGCTTTCGTTTAATTTCGTGTACATGTGATTTCTCTTCCTGACTGGTCTATACTACCTTGCACAGCTGCATACTTTTGTTTTGTTTTGTTTTTTGAGATGGAGTCTCCCTCTGTCGCCCAGGCTGGAGTGCAGTGGCATGATCTCGGCTCACTGCAACCTCCGCCTCCCAGGTTCACGCCATTCTCCTGCTTCAGCCTCCCCACTAGCTGGGACTACAGGCGCCCGCCACCATGCCCGGCTAATTTTTTGTATTTTTAGTAGAGACGGGGTTCCACCGTGTTAGCCAGGATGGTCTCGATCTCCTGACCTCATGATCTGCCTGCCTCGGCCTCCCAAAGTATTGGGATTACAGGCGTGCGCCACTGCGCCCAGCCAGCTGCATACTTTAAGTGACCTAATAGTGGCACCCTCTACATGCTAGGGCTGAGTACTAGCCAAAGAAAACATACAGTTTACATACCTGCAACTTCGGGAATTATTCACATAATCGTATGATACAGTTTACATACCTGCAACTTCGGGAATTATTCACATAATCGTATGATACAGTTTACATACCTACAACTTCGGGAATTATTCACATAATCGTATGATACAGTTTACATACCTACAACTTCGGGAATTATTAACATAATCATATGCTTTAGAGATACAATCTAATAACCAAACTAATGAGAAACATAAATTTAAATGTTGTAATGATTATGCACATTCTAATAATTTGGAGCACTTCTCTAGTTTTAGAATAACTCAGAACTCATTGATTGGCATCGTATTGAATCTGTAGATCAATTTGGGGGAAGTGCCAACTTAACAGTATTGAGTATTCTGATTCATGAACATGGTACGTCTCTCCATTTATGGAGGTCTTTAATTTCTCTTAGCAATGTTATACAGTTTTCAGTGTTCAGCTTCTGTGCATATTTTGTTACATTTATCTCTGAGTACTTCATACTTACAGATGCTATCATAAATGGTATTGTATTTTAAATTTCAGTATCCAGTTGTTCATTGGAAGGATGTAGCAGTACAATAGATTTTTCTTTACTGACCTTTATCCTGTGTCATTTCTAAATGAACTTGTTTTAGATTTTCTGTAGGATTTTTTAAAAATATGCATAATTATGTTACCTTTAAACAGAATTTTGCTTCTTCCTATAGAATTTCTATACCTTCTCTTACTTTAATGTGCTGGCCATGATCTTTATTTCAGTGTATTTTCTTTATAAAAATATTTTTGCCTTATTCCTGATCTTGGAGTGAAAGCATCCAGCATTTCACCATTAAGTCTGATGTTACCAGTACATTTTTCCCAGATGTTCTTAATCAGGTTGAAGAAGTTTCCTTCTATTCTTTGTTTCATGGGAGTTTTTTCTCATGAACGAATGGACATTGGATTTTCACATGCCTTTTCTGTATCTTCCGAGATGATGGTATGGTGATCCTTCTTGATTCTTTTGTTAAAGTGAATTACGGCAATTTCAAATGCTAACCGAACCTTGCATTTCTCTTATCAGAAACCTGACTTCATCTACATGTATTGTGCTTTTGCTATACTGATCAGTTTTCTAATATTTAATGAAGAGTTTTTGCGTCTGTGTTTGTGCAAGATGTTAGTCTGCAGTTTTCTTTTTTTTGCCATGTCTTTTTGTTATCAGGATAATGCTGACCTCAGCAACAGAGCTGGGAGGCTGCCCCTCATTGTCTGTTTTCTGAAAATGTTTCTGTGAGATTAGTTTTATTTCTTTTAAAAAATTTGATAGAATTTGCCAGTGAAGCCTAGGTTTTTAATAATAAATTCAATTATTTTAATAAATATAGAACTGCCAGGCACGGTGGCTCATGCCTATAATCCCAGCACTTTGGGAGGCTGAGGAGGGTGGATCACCTGAAGTCAGGAGTTCGAGACCAGCCTGGCTAACGAGGCGAAACCCCGTCTCTACTAAAAATACAAAAATTAGCCAGGTGTGGTAGCGGGCGCCTGTAGTCTCAGCTACTCAGGAGGTTGGGGCAGGAGAATCACTTGAACCTAGGAGGCGGAGGTTGCAGTGAGCCGAGATTGTACCACTGCATTCCAGCCTGGGAGACAGAGTGAGACTCCTCAAAAAAAACAAAACAAAACAAAAAAAACACTTCAATAAATGTAGAATTTCTTGAGTTAGTGTTGTTTGTGTCTCTCAAGATTATTTTCTTTTCCCCTAAATTCTAGAGTGTGTCCGCACACTGTTCCTCATGGTACCCGCTGTATGTTTCCGTGTCTGTGGGTCCACAGGATGCTCTGCTGCCAGGCCTCCCTGGGCTCCTCTGATCCATGACCGTTTCTCACACTTCCTTGTTTTTGGCGACTTTTGGAGGAGCATTGGGTCGGTTATTTTGTAGGATGTGCCTCTGTTGGAATTTGTCTCCTGACTAGATGGGGGTCACGGGTTTTGGGGAGGGAGGACACGTAGGTGAAGTCCTTCTCATCGCATCCTGTCCAGGCCAGCACTGCCAGCAGGACTCAGTGCTTAATGCTGATGCGGGTCACCTGGCTGAGGTGTGCTCTTCAGCATTTTCCACAGTCAAGTGACTCTTTCAGCTTTCATCCTGCACTTGGGAAGGAAGCTGCTATGCCCATCACCCAGTTAAGGAGTGGGGAGTTGTGTGCCGCCTCCTCGAGGGTGGAGTGTCACAGATACTGTTGTCAGTCTACCCGGGAGCCTTGTCTCTTCTTTCCCATTTATTCACCTATTCACTCATCCGTTTCCATCATTGTGTGCTCATGGAGATGTATTTCACACTCTGGGTTAGAATCTAGTTCTGCTTCATTCTGGTGCTCACATCCTTCCATCTTTGGCCATTGGCAGCTCGTCAGTTGGCTCCCGTGCCCCTTGACATTCCCTCCATTCCCTCTTCATTGTAGGTGTTTCATCATTAGTGGGTTTTTTTTCCCCCTTTTTTTCTTTTGAGACAGAGTTTTGCTCTTGTTGCCCAGGCTGGAGTGCAGTGGGGCGATCTCTTACTGTAACCTCCGCCTCCTGGGTTCAAGCAATTCTTCTACCTCAACCTCCCAAGTAGCTGGAATTACAGGCTGTGCCACCACACCCGGCTGCTAATTTTTTGTATTTATATTACAGACGGGGTTTCACCATGTTGACCAGGCTGGTCTCGAACTCCTGACCTCAGGTGATCCGCCTGCCTTGGCCTCCCAAAGTGCTGGGATTACAGATGTGAACCACCATGCCCGGCCTGAGCACTTTTTACTTGCACAGCACTACCAAATGCTTCTCCGGGCTCATTGTGAGTGCTTGTCCCAGCCTAGAATGAGCCGTTTCTCCGTGAATTGAAAGATGGCGTTAGAGACCAGGATGCGGTGTTTGGAGGGCCCTGGCGTTAGAGACCAGGATGCGGTGTTTGGAGGGCCCTGGCGTTAGAGACCAGGATGCGGTGTTTGGAGGGCCCTGGTGTTGGAGACCAGGATGCGGAGCGCGGCGGTGTGCTGCGGTGCACTGTGTCCTCTGAGCATGCGAAGGGCCCTGGGCGGCTTTTCACCCAAACATGTTGCCTAGGAGCCCCGCATCCTGTGCCGTTGCAGAGTGCTGACTTCTGTGGAGTTGGTCCTGACGCTGCTTCCCTCTCTCACTAGTAGTCATTTGTGTAGCTTCTAGGAAAGAAGAAGAAAACATACCCGTCCTTGACCTGCTCGCATTCTGATTTGGGACTGTTGGGTGGAAGTCACAGATCTCTGTTGGAGCACAAGCATGGCTCCTTGGGGAGAGCAGCGTGAGGAGTTAGATCAGGAGCCTCTCAAAGCCAATTGCCAGAAGCTAGAAGCTTCTTTCTTTCTTTAGCAACGAGGTTTTAAAGTTTGTTACATTAGGTTAGTCCCGTTTCTCTGGTGCAGTGGTTATTTGGAGGGTTGGTTTTATATTCTGTTTTGCTTATTTCATTAGATATTAGGAAGAAAATTTTAATGCCGATTTATTTTTACCCCTGGGTATTTTTTGTTAGATCATGTTTTTATGACTTTTTAATCTTTAGCGTGGTACAGGGGCTTAGGCCTGTAATCCCAGCAACTCGGGAGACTGAGGTGGGAGGATCATTTGAGACCAGTCTGGGCAGCATAGTGAGACCCCGTGTATAAAAATAAAATAAAATAAAAAGCCCCTCAAACCTGCAAACAGTAGAAATATACTTTCAGTAAATGTTTGATTAGTCTGAGTGCTGATTGTATTGATTAGGTGACATGAGCCATGGCAGTAGAGGGTCCCCTGGACTTGTGATTAGCACGGTGGGAGGGTGCATCTTGCTTATGTTCAGGGTGCAGTGTGGGCGATTCTGGTCCTCCCACAACTGCCCTGGGTGCCTCTGATGCCTGAGCCTTCTATCATGTGCTCACCCTATGGCCTTGGGGTCCTCAGTCTGGGAAGGGGAGAGGCGTGAAAAGGTGCATCCTGTTTTTAAAACCTGTGTCCTGGAAGTGACACACGTCTCACCTGTTAGAGTCCATCAATGGAGTCTGGCCACAGGGCCGTGTGTGCACAGAAGGGGCTTGGGAAATGCAGTCTGGATGTGCGGGGGCTCCCGGGACAGCCCCTGACGGCTAGGGAAGTAGGCTGTGGGCTGCCCTGGCCTGGGGGTTTTTGGGGGGCCTGCTTTTCCTCCTGCTGAAGCTCTGAGCAGCTCCTCTTTTTGTAAGTACATTACATCAAGCCAGTTTCTTCTTTTATTTGGCCCCGGTCCTTGTGTGTTATGTAGGAGCATAAATGTCCATGGGAGAAAATGTTCTTAGGGAACAGGTACTGGAGTTTAAAAGAAATCTGTCCATTTTTTCCTAATAAGTAGAAAGCAGAAAAAATTGCTTAATTCTTTTTACCTGGCTGTTGTTGAAATACTTTTCCTTGAGAGAATTCATAAAAATTAGAAAAGTAGTATCAGCTTTTCTAACCTGCACTTGATGATAATTACTTTAATTATAAAAGGGATGCCTACCTGGTGGCAGAGTGTCACGTGGTGAGGCTGCACTCTGGGTGGGAAGGAGACAAAAACTTGTACTTGTTCAAATATACATCAGATATCCTGATGGAGTTCCTCCTCTCCCTGCCGTAGAAAACAGCCAGATACTGCGGCGTGAATGGGAGTGGTCGGTGATTGACTCCACAGGTAACAAGCTCTGGGTCAAGATCTTGGGCTGGGCGGGGCGCCAAGGGGAAGCAGCGCGCCCGGCCTTGTTCATGCCGTGAGCTGGAGCGGGAGCCCCTGGAGGCTGGGGTTCCTGCGGTGCCCAGGGTGCGCTTCTCACTTGCTGAGCATTCAGTGCAGACGTGTTAGACGCACATTTAGCGGGTTTGGCCCTGGGGCATTTGAAAGTTGTTTAAACTCATCTTTGGAGGGCTGGTGCTTGCTTTCTCCTCAGGTTGTCCTCTCAGCATCTCCATGTCAGTTGAGGGTTAGGCGGAGAACAGAGTCATGTCTGTTCTCTGTCCTGTGATCATTTGTGCCCAGGCAGAGGTGTGTGTCCAGCAGGCACCGACGGCGGTGTCTGGAGTCACCACTGTAGATCAGGTGGCTCTCTCGCCCCGTCATTTCCACATTTGACAGCTTTCATGGAGCCTAGTCACCGCCTGAGACCGGGACCCACCTGGCGTCTCAGCTGCCTGTGCCACTTAGTTGGAGATGGCTTCCGATGCTAACCTCTGCTGCGAGGGTTCTCGGGTTCTGCTCACTGGCTGCATGAGTTGGATGTTCTGCTGCTCTGAAGTGCCGGCTGGGCCCTCGTCCAGGTGCCAGCTGGGCTCTGGTTCTGAGTGTTGCTGGGCCCTCGTCCGGGTGCCAGCTGGGCTCTGGTTCTGAGTGTTGCCGGTCCCTCGTGCTGGGCGCCGGCTGGGCTCTGGTTCTGAGTGTTGCTGGGCCCTCGTCCTGGGCGCCGGCTGGGCTCTGGTCCTCAGCGTTGCCCTCCCGTCCTTCCCTCCTCCCTGTGTCGTTGTCTGCACTGAACCATTGCATAGGTTTTCAAGGCTCTGCTTCAGAATAACTTAGTTTTCATTTCCTTTTGTAATAAAACATGGCAAACACAAATCTGTGAAAACAGTTTAAATACTTCATTTCTCAAGATTTTTAATTTTATGTTGTATCTTGGTGGCTGGTTTTGCATGTACTTGGACAAAGCCTGTTGATGTCTGTTCACATGTGCTCCATTTTGTGTGGTCCACGAGCAACAGGGGCCGCCATGCCAGTTGCCCAGAGCACAGGGCAGGTGCTTAGGGCTCTGTGATGAGGTGGGTTCCCTGAAGCAGAAGAGAAATGGAAGGCCACTTTATAAGCTCAGCGTAGAAAATGTTTGCCATGACAGCTTTCAAAGTGGAAGATGTTTTGTAGAAATGGGGTCTCACTGTGTTGCCCAGGCTGGTCTTGAACTCCTGGGCTCAAGCCATCTGCCTGCTTCAGCCTCCCAAAGTGTTGGGATTACAGGTGTGAGCCACCGCACCTGGCTGAAGAGGTTTTGTTTTAAATCCATCAAAGTAAAACAGTTAAAAAACTCAAAACACTGAAAGGGTGAGTTGTAGCAGTAGTTGAAATAGGATCATTGCTGTTCTTGTCCAGCAAGTGACTAAAAGCATGAGAAATACTTAGTTTTGAACACAGGTTCTGTCACCAATAAATGGTGAGACCTGGGACAGATCCTGATCTTTCTGAGCATCAGTGTCTTCGTGGTAAAGTGGGTGAAATAGCCAAGATGGCTGGGAGTGAGACCATGTGTTCGTGGTAAAGTGGGTGAAATAGCCAGGATGGCTGGGAGTGAGACCATGTCTTCGTGGTAAAGTGGGTGAAATAGCCAGGATGGCTGGGAGTGAGACCATGTCTTCGTGGTAAAGTGGGTGAAGTAGCCAGGATGGCTGGGAGTGAGACCATGCACACGAAGCACTCAGTACTCCTTGAGCTCAGCAGAATCAGGACTGTTACTTCCTGGTGAGTCCCTGAGTGCCCACTCTTGGCTGGGTCTCATGGTGGCTGCCGGCTCCCACCAGTCAGCCCTCAGACTTTAAGTCACCTTTAGTTTAGCACTTCCTGGTGGAATTCAGAACTGACCCCGCACAGTGGATGAGAACATTCTAGGCTGTCTTTTGGCATCCTGCTCGGTGGATTCTGCTCTGGGTCGGGATTCTCAGTCTTTGCTTTCAGCATGCAGAGCAGCAGCATGTGAACCAGCGGATTGAGAGGCATTTCCCTCCAAAATGGGAAGCTCACTCTTGAATTCCTCCGTGTCCCAAACAGTCTTCACCCATGTCCTGTGCATTCTTCTAGGGACTTTGGGAGACATCATTGGATGAACAGAAGGACCCCTGTACAGGGGAAGGCCACATGGAAAACTAAAGCATAGTAAGGACATGGCAAAATAGATGAAAAAGTGCTGAGGGTTGTGGGGGCAGTGAGTGGTTTCGGTTAGGAATGTCAGCTGTCTGTCGCAGGGGGACTTTGGCCTCAGACCTAATTTTGCCATTCACTGGCTGTGTGGCCTTGAATAGGTTAATAGCTTCTCTGCGTGGGCTGCTGTCTGTGCCATGAAGGTGCTGCAGACCCGGCTCCTGAGGCTCGATGACCTGCTTCTCAGTTTCTTGCTGTCCTTCCAGACACATCTCCATGCACGCACGTGCGCAGCTGGACTCACCTGTCCTTCCAGACACGTCTCCATGCACGCACGTGCGCGGCTGGACTCACCTGTTCTTCCAGACACATCTCCATGCATGCACGTGCGCGGCTGTACTTACCTGTCCTTCCAGACGCGTCTCCATACACGCACGTGCGCGGCTGTACTTACCTGTCCTTCCAGACGTGTCTCCATGCACGCACGTGCGCGGCTGTACTTGCCTGTCCTTCCAGACACCCAGACACGTTTCCATGCACGCACGTGCGCGGCTGTACTTACCTGTCCTTCCAGACACGTCTCCATGACCGCACGTGCGCGGCTGTACTTACCAGGCCTTCCAGACACGTCTCCATGCACGCACGTGCGCGGCTGTACTTACCTGTCCTTCCAGACACGTCTCCATGCACGCACTTGCACGGCTGTACTTACCTGTCCTTCCAGACACGTCTCCATGCACGCACGTGCGCGGCTGGACTTACCTGTCCTTCCAGACACCCAGACACGTCTCCATGCACGCACGTGCGCGGCTGGACTTACCTGTCCTTCCAGACACCCAGACACGTCTCCATGCACGCACGTGTGCGGCTGGACTTACCTGTCCTTCCAGACACATCTCCATGCACATACATGCGCGGCTGGACTTAGCTGTGTTTTTTGTCACTTAGTATTGTTGTGGCACTTTTTCCACATCAGTCCTTAGATAGGGACTGCATCCTCCTTAATGTGATAAAGATGTTCCATAATTTAAAAAAAGTATTCTTTTGTGCAATTTGAGGTTGATTTAAATCGCGTTAGTTGAAAGCATGTAGTTTCTGGCATTTTTTAAACATTAAAATAATTTACTTTTACAGCATATTATAATATTGATCTTTAAAAACAAAACTGGTTTATTTTTTTTTTAATTTTTCCATTATAATCTAAATATCATGATGGATTTTGAACGTCTCACCAATGAGCTTTTGGCAGTCGAATGTTATGTCACTTTTCTGTTCTTTGAATTTTCGTTTCCATTTCATTTCCCTCACAAAATTTTATCCTGTTAGCCTGGCTGTCGTATGCCTTTGCAACAGAAATAGGGATGTAAATCGAAGCTGAAAAAATTTATGTTCCTAACCATAAGGCCCTAAGTGCTAAAAAAAAAAAACAAAAAAAACAAAAAAAAGCCTTCTGGATTGAAGGTTCAATCCAGATTTGTTCAACTACAGTGGTTGAACAGAAGAACGTGAATATGTCACCCACTTAGAACTAATTCTTGATAATAAAATACTAGGAATGTATTTTTGAAGAGCTGGATAGGGCTTTTTGGTTAATTATTGAATCAATGGATGATTATGTTTGACTGCTTAGATGAGACAGGATTCCATGTTGGTCCTGCTGTTTTTGGTTTTTATAGCTCTGGGTGCTGGGAAACTTGGGTCCCATCAGTAATATGTGGGAGAGGAAGGAGTCCTTGGCTTCTTTGAGTTGTGTGCCAGGGGTCTCAGTGGTCTGTCCTCAGAAACTGTTTTTGATGATCTCTGTCTATTTTGTTGAAAGCAAAGATTGCAACCCAGCTGACTTACCAAGGGCTTTCTAGTCAGCCGGTGAGGTGCTGGTTTTGTCACGCCCGTGCTGGTGTTCAGGTGGCCCTGCGCTGGCTCCTGGGGTCTGTGCCCTAGGTGGATGGTGCATCCAGTGTGCTCAGAGCAGAGGTTGTTTTTTAGGTGGGAAAAGGGCTTTGTGGAGGGGAACACACACATTGAGATACTCGCTCAAGGAGAGTCATCTTTAGGCAACAGGACATTCTGGAAGGTGGGGATCTGGAGACTGCGTTGCTGAGAGCTGTTTGCATCCATGAGCCCCCCAGAAAGCTGTGGGGCACCCGAGGGGCACATTATTCCAGTTGGGAGCTGGTTGTCTTAGAATATGATTTCCTTCACCTTAATAAGGATCTTCAAGGAAAAAAAGGTATATTTGGTCAAATGACCTTGCCAAATGGTGGCCTGAATACATTTTACTCTCTTAAAATTTCTTCTCAGACTGTCAGTGTGCCAGTGGCCACTGTGAATAGTCATCAGGGGACTGTTGGCTACTCAGCAGCACCGTCCTTCTTCAGTTGCTCATGGGGGGAGAGAATGAATGCATGTGTGGACATGCTGTGAGCCTAGGATCCCGGGGACACCAGCCTTCCCACATGCTGTGAGCCTAGGATCCCGGGGCCACCTGTGTTCCATAGCCTCCACTTGGGGAACATACCAAGCTCGTGCAAGCCAGGTAGCCTCTCCAGTTCTACATCTCTGAGGAGCATAGGACTGTCACAGCCTGTAGGTGACTGTGGTGAGCAAGCCAAAAGCCACCTGGGTTACTTTCCATACCTGACCTATAGGTCATTTGTCAGGTTTTGCTGTGTTAACGTTAGGTGTCACCAATAACAAGTAGAGGAATTTAAAAAATCATATTTTTGAATGAAATGGAGTTGATTATGCCTTTATTTTAGGAGAAAACCTGGTGGTCCTGTGAGTTACTTGAGCATGGCGTGGTGCTGTGCTGGCACTCAGTGTGGGGACAGTTACAGTGATACTAGGCTAGAATTTCCTATGTGCAGATCACAGAAAGGCAGGCTTCCCAGGTTGGTTTTTGGAGAGTGAAATCCAAGAATGGAGTTTTATTGTCAGGTGATAATCACGTTGTATTTCTAGTGCTAGTTCTTTCTCTCCCCAGCCTTCCACAACAAAGCGGACCTTAGATATCCCTTGTGACCAGAAAGTGCTAAGGCTTAAAAACGCATGATTGAAAACCGTGGGTGAGTCTGTACTTTAAGATGAAGCTGTGTTAGCTGCCGCCTGTCTGAACACACTCGTGCTTCCTCCAGGGTGGCGCCAGGCTTGGTGGTTTCTGGGCCATGGTCTGTTCTTTTGTAGAATCTTTTCCTTCAAAGCAGAACCCTGAGCCCTTTGGTTGTAGCTCACACATGTTCCTGCAGGACCTGGAGGCAGCATGTGTGTCCTTCCATCCCAAGTCCAACGTGATGTTTGCCCCTTTCTTTCCAGGGCGCTACCGTTTTGGAATGATACCAACACTTACGTGGTTACGAACGTTAGATCTGTCCCATAGGAATGAGTTGGGATGGAGTGACTGAAAATGTCAAGCCAGTTCTCATGCAAGTGTGCCACCCTAGAAGCTTTATTAACTGGGTGCGATAACAGCTGGTGCGGTTGCAGTCTATTCTGTCACAAGTTCAGCATCCTCAGCCCAGCTGTCCTGTGCTATCCAGTTGTGCAGACAGAACACCAACAATTAGGAAAAGTTACGTTCTGCTAAAAACCCCATCTCCAGTTTATTCTTCCTTAGCATTTGGGGCTCCTTCCCCCTCAGGACGGGTCCCTGGGAGTGGACTATGTTGAATGACTCTTAGGCCTCCCCCTCAGTGCGGGTCCCTGGGAGTGGACTGTGTTGAATGACTCTTATGTGCTCTTACCATGAATGTTGTTGTTTTAAGGCCTTCTTTTTCTTTGTGATTCTTTTGTTCCCTAGCGTCGTCCCCCAGACTACAGTAATACTCAACAATGATCGGCAGAACGCCATTGTAGCCAAGATGGAAGACCCCTTGAGCAACAGGGCACCGGATTCCCTGGAAAATGTCATTAGCAAGTCAGTAGCACGGCACCAACCCCACCTTTCCCTGCCACTGTGCGGAGTCCCGTGAGAATAAGTCAACGTCCCCAAGCCAGGGCACAGTCCAGCACACGCTTCATCTCTGTGGTCACAGGGTTGAGCCTGGCAGGCACCGCCCCAGCTCTCTGAGGTCGGGGAGGGCAGGCTGGGCGATGCCGAATGCTGAGTCCAGCCACACCAGGGGCAGCTGCCGCCGGGGACTTCTGTGTCTCGTGCTGGCCTGGGTTGTGGAGGGGCTGGCTCTGTCTCCTCACAGCAGTCTGTGAAAGCGCTCATCCTCCCACCTAGCTCAGTGGTCCTCACGTCTGTCTGTGCAGAGCGTGTCAGGCAAACAGACGCCCTCTCCCACGGTTGCTAAGTGGTGCAGGCATGTTGAGTTTATGACTTTTTTCTTATACCTTTTTCTCTTGAGACATTTTGAATGGAACTTTGGTCAGAGGTGGGAGTGGACAGAAGACACCGTCCCCGCTCTGTGTGAGGGGAAGGCTGTGCAGTGGCCTCTGGCTGGCATCCAGGCCCTGCTGTCCCCAGGAGTGCCCCTGGGGCTGCGTGAACCCCTGAGGATGCTGTTGCTTTTTCTTTCCCATCTGTGTCTTCACAAAGTTCTATTTGCTTTTTCTCTCAGTCTCCTTTGTGGATTCCTCCTCCTCCAGCTTCGTCCCCTTTCTGTATTGTCTTAGCTCAGTTCTCCAGGGCCGCAGCTGTGGTCGCAAGGGTCTGATACGTGGGGTGAAGGGAGAGGAGTTGGTGATGGGCGGTGAGGAGGTGCCAGGGTCAGCTGTGCCTCAGGGGCTTTGCACTGAGGTCAGCCAGGCAGATGGCCAGTGTTGAGATCAGGTTCAGCGTGGACAGCGCTCTAGAGAATCCAGGCCAGAAAGTGCAGAGTGCAGCGCCCTCCTCTGGGTGCGGCCAGTGTTTTCAACACCCTTTTTTTTGACTTTGCAAATAGAGAAATTGTGCTCCTTTCTCCTCCTGGTGCGTAGCCGTCCACGGTAGAGGATGTTGAAAGGGTCATTAAAAAAGGGAAGTAGTGAGTCTCTAAATCATCCTTTTTTTGAGCACTTGTGGAGGTGGCCTCGCCCTGCTTTGCTAGCAGTGTTCTGTCCTTCCACATCAGCAGCCCTTGGGATGATGGCAGCTCCGATGGGATCTCAGTGGGTTTTTTAAGCCCCTTCAGGGTTTTTTGCCCTTGGGCGTACGTGGGAGTGCTGCTCGCATTGCGAGGTGGAGCCATCTCCAGCGAGCCCAGCAGCATGGCTCGAATTGACCCAGGCCTCTGGGCACAGTTTTCCTCATTTAGTCTTTCCTTTAACCTCGCCTGAAAAAAGACTCTTACCAGCATTTTATGGGATGACTGCTGAACTCAGAAGGCAGCATGCTAGGCCTGAGTCCCAGTGAGTATGATTTTACTCCTTTTGTGATACAAACATTTTCTTTAAATGGTTAAGTTTTATTTTATACAGTTTCTTTCAGCCCCAGGCCATTTTCTCCCATGGAGTTGCTATTAATCTTGGTAGAGAGAGCGGTATGGGAAGGCTGTGTGATCCACTGGTCCACACACAGTTAGATTTTGCGATAAGGAAAGCGCTGACCTTCGCGTGCTGCTTGCGGCTCTTACCACATCGGGCTGGTGTGTTTTTTTTCCCGTTTAGCGCTGTGCCTGGGCGTCGGCAGAACACCATTGTGGTGAAGGTGCCGGGCCAAGAAGACAGCCACCACGAGGACGGGGAGAGCGGCTCGGAGGCCAGCGACTCTGTGTCCAGCTGTGGGCAGGCGGGCAGTCAGAGCATCGGGAGCAACGTCACGCTCATCACCCTGAACTCGGAAGGTGCGTCCAGGGCGGCTTTCCTCTGCCAGAGCGCCAGTACAATTGTTTGTTTGTTTTGCCTTTTAGAAATTTTGTTGTTTTTTAAAGAAGTGATACAGTGGCCAGGCACGGTGGCTCACGCCTGTAATCCCAGCACTTTGGGAGGCTGAGGCGGGCGGATCACCTGAAGTCGGGAGTTCGAGACCAGCCTGGCCAACATGGAGAAACCCTGTCTCTACTGAAAATACAAAATTAGCCGGGTGTGGTGGCAGGTGCCTGTAATCCCAGCTACTTGGGAGGCTGAGGCAGGAGAATCGCTTGAGCCTGGGAGGTGGAGGTTGCGGTGAACCGAGATCATGCCATTGCATCCAGCCTGGGCAATAGAGGAAACTCCATCTCAAAAAAAAAAAAAAAAAAAAAAAAAGTGATACAGTATAGGACAGGCTCAGTGGCTCACACCTGTAATTCCAGCACTTTGGGAGGCTGAGGCGGGTGGATCATGAGGTCAGGAGTTCAAGACCAGCCTGGCCAAAATGGTGAAACCCCATCTCTACTAAAACTACAAAAATTAGTCGGGCACGGTGACAGGTGCCTGTAATCCCAGCTACTTGGGAGGCTGAGGTGGGAGAATTGCTTGAACCTGGGTGGCAGAGGTTGCAGTGAGCTGAGATCGCACCACTGTACTCCAGCCTGGGCGTCAGAGACTCTGTCTCAAAAAAAAAAAAAAAAAAAAAGATAGTGATACAGTATAAAAATGAAGATTAAAGGGAAAATAACTGTGATCCCACCATTCTGAGATCTCTAAACCTTTTGGGGTTTTTTGGTGCACATTTCATGATTTTATAACTCACTTCTTTCCCCTACACAGTAGAAATCTTTCCACGTTAGTGCAGATGGACAGAGTCATTTTTAGCCAGTTTTGCTTATTTCATTGGGTCTGGATGCTTTCCAGGGATGGCCCCCTGTAACCTTTCATTATTGAAACTAGCATTGGCCTGCTGTGTTTTCATGTCTCTTGGATCAGTGTCTGGACGTGGGCTCTCAGAGGCAGGTTGCTGGGCTAGAGGACGCGGCTTCCACGGGTTCCATGGCACAGGATGCATTGCCCATTTCCCCCGAGATCTGGAAGGATGTGAAGCTGTTTGTCCTACTTGGACTCCTAGCGGGGGCTCTCTCCTGCAGGGCTCTGAGGTGCCCTCCCGCCTGGCCCTCGGCCTGCGCAGTGTGCCTTTCAGAGCCCTCTTCCCCTGAGAGCCTCTGTGTGCCCTTCATCCTGTCACCGTAAGTGACCAGATGACTGTCAGTGACTACAGCGTGGAGAAAAGAAAGAACCAAACAGACTTAGCTTTGTGCGTGGAGTTGTAAAGCATGTGTTTTCCTTACTTACTAGGAAGAACTCAGTTTTTCTGCCTCTGTGTCTGAGTTGTTGATTTTTCCTAGCAACTCGATGTTGCTTTGTCTACTGAACAAAGGCTTTCCTGTTAGGAAGACTCATTACCATATCTGAAACATTGAAAACAATGTTTTCCACAAAAATTGCTTTTACCTCTAATACAAATTGCTAGGATTCAGATGGCAGAATGGCGGGAAGAGAGAAAGAGACGTTGAGTTGATCTTTTTTTTTTTTCCAAGTTGAGATCTAATTTATATACCATAAAATTGACTGTTTTAAAGCATACGTCTCAGTGGTTTTTAGTATATTCTCAAGGTTGTACAGTCATCACTTCGGACTAATTCTAGAATATTTTTTATTACCCCCAGAAGAAGCCCTGTGCCCATCAACAGTCACTTTCCATTCTCCCAGCCTCCAGCCCCGGCACCCAGCTCATCTCCGTCCTCGTGGATGTGCCTGTTGTGGACCTTGACTCTAAATGGAATCCTGTGGCATCACCCACATTGTAGCTTTTGCCCAGTGCTTTGTTCCTTTTCATGGCTGCGTGATGTGCCGAGGTATGGATGGCCCACATTCTGTTGATCCATCATCAGTTGATGGGCATCTGGGTGGTTTGCACTTTTTGGCTGTTGTCAGGAATGCTGCTGTGAACGTTGAGGTGCAGGTTTTTGTGTATGTATTAATTGCAGGATCAGGGCAATGGAGTTTTTCACACATGAAATTTGAGGAAAGGAGGGATGCTCCTGATTTCATTTTCATGGAAATTGAAAATCACATTGCAGTAACGACAGACTAATTGTTGTAATTATTTTTGGATGTGGATTTTGTGTAAATCCCCACATAGATCTGGCCACCCCCTTCAGGCCTGATGTTTGTTTGATTGAAACTGTGTTAGCTAAGGCAAAAAAACTTGGTAATTCTGGGGAGTCCAGGGTCATAAAAACAAAAAAATCTAAATGAACTTATGAGACGATATCAAATTTGGAGCTTACTTAGTATTGATCTGTATCTATAAGGAAAAATACAAATTTTCTTTGTGTCTGAGTTTAAGTTCTTTTGATGTTTTGTGTAAGACATTTTTCTTTAGCTAGGCTTTGAGCAGAGTTTTATAGCCATGTTTGCCACTGATTGTTCTCATCAAACATAATTTTGCTGTACAACACAGGTTGTTAGGATTGGGGTGAATTGCAGAACTTTTTCTCATCTTAAATTTGACTTTATTTTGAAAGAGAGGTCATCATCCAGAGCCATTCTGTTTTCTCATCCCATTAGGAGGAAACATTTTTTGTAATAAATCTGTTTCACTGACTGTCCTTGGGAATGTATATCCCAGTGGGGTCGGTGTTATGAAAATATCTGCTTGAGCTGCCTTATTTGGCATAGTGGCTTGGTGAAAATGAGGAAGTCACCTTTAAATGATTGCTGTGTATGTAAATGTTGGGAAAATAGCCAATCCATTAATGTCTCTTATGTCAGATTTACTCTCAGCCCGTAGTGGCATCCTCTCTTCAGCACTTCCATGCGGGGTGCGAATGTGCCGAGAATGGGGCCAGCATCTTCCTGCCTGTGGCCCTCTGTCCCAGAGCACCTGGGCAGGCGGTGAATCAGCGAGTTTCTACGAGGGAAAGCATTAGGAATATGGGAAGGGCTAAAGGGGGTGTGCTTGTCTTTCTATTTAGTTATTTTAGGCCCTGATAAGAAATAGAAGCCGCAGGAGACAGATTGTTCTTAGCTTCTTATTTAAGTATTTAAGTGCCTTAAGTCTTAGAGAACCACAGATTTCAAAACGGTTATTTCTTAAGAATTCCAAATGGCTTGTGTGAATTGACATGCTGTTTTGTATCAAATTTGGAGTCAGTTTATTGTACTGCAAAGATACCATATCATTTTATTCTAGTTTTTTTCACTTAGGTAATTCCTTTTGTCATTACACACGCTCCACTGGAATAAGAAGGATGGTAACTCTCAGCATTTGAAAGCAGGGAACAGTAGACTGTGTCTCATTGGAATAAGAAGGACGGTAGCTCCTGACTGTTGAAAGCATGGAACAGTAGACTGTGTCTCATTAGAATAAGAAGGACGGTAACGCTCAGCTATTGAAAGCAGGGAACAGTAGATTATGTCTCATTAGAATAAGAAGGACGCTAACTCTCAGCTATTGAAAGCAGGGAACAGTAGACTGTGTCTCATTAGAATAAGAGGGACTGTAGCTCCTGACTGTTGAAAGCAGGGAACAGTAGACTGTGTCTCATTGGAATAAGAAGGACTGTAGCTCCTGACTGTTGAAAGCAGGGAACAGTAGACTGTGTCTCATTAGAATAAGAGGGACTGTAGCTCCTGACTGTTGAAAGCAGGGAACAGTAGACTGTGTCTCATTGGAATAAGAAGGACTGTAGCTCCTGACTGTTGAAAGCAGGGAACAGTAGACTGTGTCTCATTGGAATAAGGACGGTAGCTCCTGACTGTTGAAAGCAGGGAACAGTAGACTGTGTCTTCATTCTTGTGCTTGCCTTTTGTCAGTAGTTTTGGTCTTGGTGTGCTCATAGCTTTGTTTTGTACTTGAAAGTGTGTGGGGCCTCATCATTCAATGACTAAGCTGCCAGCTGAGTTAGAGAAACAAGTTGAGCTAAAATGGACCTAGCATGGGATCTGTTTGTCCATTAAGGGATTTAGTTAGGTTCTTAATCAAGAGTTTAAATTTCTGCTGTGTATGCATTTGATAATTCTTACAAAACATGACTGATCCTACACGTAAAATGTTAGGTACTTCATTTCAGTGGGGGAAGGATTGTGGTTGAATTCTAATTGAATTATTGCCAGGAATTGGTCCCATGGACTTCCCAGGGAGTAGAATGACTTACGTGGTAGCTCTTGGTGATGCCGGTGAAGGCTGGTGAGGCACAGCTGGGAGAGTTGGGCAGCTGTGAGAGCTGTCAGCTGTGGCCATCCTGCGGCTGCTACTGGCACGCTGTGCTGACCTCGTTGTCCCGGACCTCGTTGTCCACAGAATGTCAGCCATGCACGTGGAAATAAGAACATGTAGCCACACTGCTGTGCGGATTTACAGACCTCACAGTCCACACAATGTTAGCCGTGCACATGGAAATAAAAACATACAGCCACGCTGTGCTGTGCAGAGTCACACACCTCGCAGTCCACCGAACACCAGCTATGCATGTGGAAAGCAGAACGTGTAGCCACGCTATGCTGTGCCGATTCACACACCTCGCAGTCCACGGAATGCCATTCGTGCACATGGAAAGAAGAGCATTTAGCTACAAACATGCCTCGAACATTTATTTACAGAATTCATCTTATGTAAGTGTTTTTAACGTAAGTGCTGTATATGTGAGGTAACAGGGAAACATTTTTTCATGGCAGTCCTGAGTTGATTGCTAATAAGAGTAGGATTGCAGAGAGATGAGTGACCACAATAAAACCAAGGGAAGCGGGAGACAGCAGCGTGAGAACGGTCGTGGCTCTGAGTGCCACAGAGCGGCCGGAAGGGCTGTCTGGGGAAGTGAGTGGGAGTGATGGCGTCTCAGCGGCTTGGGTTGAGTTTCCGGATACACAGCCTGTGCCCCGGGATGGAGGTGTCGGGAGCAGTCTTGATCCATGGCAGTGTTGGTGCTGAGCAGTCAGGAGTTCACCCAGGCTCCTCCCCACCACCTCCCCCACCCTGAAAGACGCCCTTTCCATCCCTGCCCTGTGAGACCAGACGCTTGGAGAGCAAACTTCTCAGGTGCTAGAGGCGCTCAGCTCTCCAGAGCTCGGCCGCCGACTGGTGTTGGACTCAGGTTCTCTGCGTGACCCGGAGGCGCAGGATCCTTTTAACTCAGGGTTAAATTATTTTTCACTTTAAGAAATGCTTAAGCATTACAGGCAAAACCTTTACAATAGAATCGTTGATGGAAAACAGCCCACTCAAAAAGACAAACAAAATAAAAGCAGCCCACACCAAAAAAGCATTCTGAAAGAAAATGGTAGTGTTCAATTTCTAAACTGAGGTCTCTGTAATGTGTAGCTTGCAGAATGTCAGTGTTACAGGTGTCTAAAATTCTCAAATACGATGTCACATAATCATAAAGTCCCTGATTTTAGAGCGAGGCCACCCTATCAGGAGCCCACCTGGTTTTCAAAGTTGTCCTCCAGGAGTGTGCACTTTTTGCTGTTCAGGGTACCCCCCCTCTTCCTCTCCCCTCCCCTTTTAATCTTTCTGCTCCCCTTTTCCCATCCCAAATATTCATTAAGCATCCACTAGTACCTGATGGGAATGGAGGTTCTTTTGAAGCATCCGTTATGTGATATCGTAGACATCTAGCCAGTAGATGGCCAGAGTTGGCGTGTTTGGGACAAGTGTAGCCTTACCTTTATGGGGTGTCCCTAGTCCCCAGGATCCTGGCATACCCCAACACATTATATTTTCTTGTGGGGCAAATAATTATGAGGAGCCCAACAGATAAAATGTCTCATGCGTTCCACATAGAATTCTTATTCTCTACCTTGAATAGGAGAGATGAGTTATTGACAGTTATGGTTCATCACGTCCTGGCGCTGGAAGCATTTTGAGCCGTGATGTGTGTAACGACACAGCCCGGTGCTGCCTTTAGGTTTGAATTCTGTGTGGGTTTGCTCTGTGTTATCCATTGTTGGAACCATGTATTTCATTTTATGCAGAGTTGCTTTTGAAATTCATAAACAGCTTGAGTAAGCCTTTGCAAAGCCAGATGAAAATTAATTTTTGGCGTGGATGGCATATCTAATGTGAATCTGTTCTCTGAAGACTTACCTGGAGATGGTGAGGCTGACCTTGAACTGAATTGACATGGAGTTGGTTGTGTTGTGGAAAGTAACACCGTGCTCTAAGGCTTTGAACAACCGTGCAGCCCAGTGACTCGCAAAGGATGGCCTTCTGATTTGTTCACTATCCTGCTAGAGACGGAAATCCGGCATTCGTCACCTCTGTGACTGCAGGGGACTAACGTGTGGAATCCCAGGGACAGGAACACTCTGAGCCATCGCCTGAAAAGTGACCGTGGAGCTACGCTTCCCAGGACGTTCATGGAAGTTAGGGCTTCGGTCTTGGACAACACACAGATAACATTTATCGGAATTATTCTTTCATCTGTTCTTGGAAAGTCAGCATTCAAATGAAAGTAGGAGAGAGAGGGATCTTAAAAAGATTGTATTTCAATTATTGGTTAATTCCTTTCTATAGACGGCCTAAGAAAAAAGGATAAATTAATAACTATTCACTGTGGTCTGACAGTACAAATTCCAGGCTGGGATTTTTAAATCATCGTTTTGTTTCCCTTTTTCCCGACAGTAGGGAATTCTGAATATATAAAAAGTTGAGTAATACAGCAAATTATATCAGGAAGCAGATATGAGACAGTGCCTTCCATTTCAGTGTAGAAAAGGCATCATTTAAACTCAGAGTCTTTGAGGATCAGCAGCTTTCTAGGAAGAGACACTAGAAATGTGTGAATCACTGGTTGTTAATAGGCAGGGACTCTCATGGCCTACAGCGTTTGCCTCCATTCCCAGTCTGCCTCTCACTTGGCCTGCGACCTCGATCAGGGTCATTCACTTCTGCAGACGTCTGAGCGCCTCTCCTGTGAGATGGATCATGGGCTGGCTCAGCTGCTGGGGTTACTGTGAGGACTGAGGAAATGAGGCCTCTGAAGTGGTGGAGGTGTGGATTCAGGAGCCTGCCCGACAGAACGGGCCCTCCCTCAGTGCAGTGTGACGTGGGTCCGCCCCATGCCTAGTCCCTAGACCGCTGCCTGCACCCACTAGAGCTCAGCCTGCCTGACAGGACGGGCCCTCCCTCAGTGCGGTGTGACGTGGGCCCGCCCCATGCCTAGTCCTTAGACCATTGCCTGCACCTGTCAGAGCTCAGCCTGCCTGATGGGACGGGCTCTCTCTCAGTGTGGTGTGACGTGGGCGTGCCCCATGCCTAGTCTTTAGACTGCTGCCCGCACCCGTCAGAGCTCAGCAGGCCTTTGTGCTTTCCTGGTGCAGGAGGCTCCAGGAGTGGTATCCTTAATGGTCTCTACACATGGGGCCCTCCTTGCACAGGTCAGAACCCCCTTGCCTCAGAACCTCCTTGCTAAGCAGGGCCTACCCCACAGCCTCTGATTGGTTGGGCCCAAGAATGAGCATTTTCAGCAAGTTCCCTGCCACTGCTGATGCTGCTGGTCTGAGAACATGCCTGAAAATCTCTAGTACTTAGAGGAGTGAGGTGGGAGTGATATTGTCAACAGGAAATCTGTGGACACAGGTGTGGATGGGAACCGGTAGACTGGGGTGGGTCAGCACTCATAATGTGGCTGTGCTGAGCAGGAAGCGCAGGGCGTGGAGCTGTGAGCCGCAAACACAGGCCGGCACAAACTGGGTCCTGCTGGACACTCCAGGCGGGAGATTCCTGGGAGGACAGGCCAGGTGGAGTAACTCTGGTGGGTAACTCTGGTGGGGCAGAGTTGAGAGTCAGAGTCTCCTGCGGTGCTGAAAAAGGCCAGGAAGAAGTGTTGAGGCCTGGACGAGGCCACTGGTTGTGGAGGGAGGGCTCATTGTGACCTGCAGTGCAGGAGGAGTCACCCAGAGCTGGGGCAGCTCCATGTGGGGTGGAGGGCACGGCCAGCCTTGGGTGCACTGGGTCTGGACATTTGCACACTGGCCCTCAGTGAGTCCTGAGCCTGCCAGAGGATGAGCTTAGCGGCTGCCCTGACACTGCCTTGAGGTGGAGCCTGGGGAGGACGGAGGTGGTGGGTGGCAGCGCCCCCCAGGAGCTGGCTGTCATCCTAAGTCAGGGAGGTTCTCGGTGTGGGCATGGAGAGCCCACGTCATCCCTCCTGGAGGGTCTCAGTGACACTGTGACATGATTTTGACTTACTGTTTGAAAAACAACTGAATTCTTGTCCAGTGTTTACTTTAAAAATATTATCTCACCACAGAGAGCTCAGCTAAGTGTGTTTCAGCACTGTTAATTCCTGAGAGAGGCTGCAGGGATCTTTAGCAGCTTGGTGGCTACAGCTGAGAGCCCCTGCCCACCGTCCCCACACCATCCTCGCACTGGTCCTGCATCACCCACATCCCGGTGTGGGTGGGTGATGGTCGGGGAGGCCGGTGGCTCAGGATGCTGCTGCCCTTCCTGCTGCCTGCCTCGGGTCCTCTGTTTGTGATCTCCAGGTCCTAAGTCTAGAGATGCTTGCTGTCGCTGGAGACCACCCTCATGTACCCAGAGTTCCCATTAAATGAGCCTCAGTGCTAACCCTGGGAAGTTTAAAGACAGTGGGTCTCACTGTGAGCCCTACTGACACCAGGCCCTCGGCTATTCCTGGATTACTGAGCAGCTCTGTAATCAGCTGCTTGCCCCCTCTGCCCGTCCCTCTGCCTGTGCCCCCTCAGCTTGTGCCCTCTGGCCGTGCCCCTTCAGCTCATGCCCTCTGCTCGTCTCCTCTGCCTGTCCCTTCTGCCCGTCCCTCTGCCCGTCCCTCTGCCTGTCCCTCTGCCTGTGCTCCCTTAGCTTGTGCCCTCTGCCCGTTCCCTCTGCCTGTGCCCTCTGCCCGTGCTCCTTCTGCCCATCCCTCTGCTTGTGCCCTCTGCCTGTGCCCCTTCAGCTCGTCTCCTCTGTCCAGTCCTCTGTCCATGCCCTCTGCCTGTACCTCCCTGCCTGTGCCCTCTGCCCGTGCCCCCTCAGCTTGTGCCCTCTGCCCGTCCCTCTGCCAGTCCCCTCTGCCTGTGCCAGTTCAGCTCGGACCACGCTGGGCGTGGGCGCCTGCTTTCTGCCCAGGTGACTGGGCACTGCTCGGTTCTCCACCCTCTCCTGTCCCTCGTCTGCCCTATGTTCCCTGCTCTGGCCACGCTGGTTCCCTTACCTTCCTGGAGCACGTGGCCCCTCCTGGCCCAGGCCGGTGCTGCTCCCCGCTCTGGAATGTTCTCTGGAGTTCTTCCCCTGGGTGGCTGCTTCCCGCTTCCCTGCTTGGGGTCACCCGTTCTCGTCTGAGGTCAGCTCTACCCCTGCCTGTCTCCCTGTTCGCTTGCAGGCCACTGTCCCTGGCACTTGGGAGTCAGGAGGAGCGGGGCCGAGGTCTCACGCTCCAGGAGCTACCAGGCAGCTGCCGCAGGGACTCAGGTACTCAGGTGCTCTTCTAGCGCCTCAGCGGCTTTCACTCCATTCGTGCTCCTTTACCTGGGGCTCTGTACCGGTGTTGCCAGGAGGCCTGGCTGGCCCGGGCTGGGAGCCCACATTGAGCAGCATCTGTGTGGGATCGAGGCTGATTCCCGCGGCCCCGGTTCACATTGGATGGCATCTGATGGTGTCACCCTGGCCTGAGCCCAGTCCGGGTTTGGGAGTCCGGGGACCTTGCAGTGGGACAGTTCCCATTTGCCAGCATGGGCCTCCGCAGCCTCTGCTTGCCACCCACCAGGGGCCACAAGCAAATCTCTGCCCCTTGCCCAGGCCCCAAGGCAGAACATTTTTAAAAATCCTCCCTTCACAAGGACAGACATAGGGAAGGATTCAGCCCCTTAGGTTTAATCTGACCAGGAAATCTGTGGCATGGTTTAAGGTCAGCACAAGCGGGGAGCTGTGTCTGGGGCCTCCCGTCCATGCAGGAGAATCATGTGGCGCTGGGAAATGCGTGGTACAGGTGCCAATGCTCCAGAGCCGCCTCGGCCACTGTCCTCCCACATCTTGGGTTTCCCCTGCAGATTCCCATTTAGATCTTCGGTCCCATGGAGTCCATGACCATCTCTAGCCATGGTGTGACCAGCATGTGGCTTCAGATCTTGGAGACTGGACCACTCCTGCCTTGGCTCACACGTCCCCTCTGTTTCCCCTTCCCCTCCCCATGGCTTCCTTACTGGACTGCTGCTGGCCAGGGCCTGCGCCACTGTGTTCGATGACATTGACCCGTGACTCTGAGCAAGAGCTTAGATGTGGAGCTTTAGACCCAGTGCCAGGCCCTTGGGTGTCCCGTAAGGATTCGTAGATCCCGGAAGTTGGAGTCTCCCAGCTTTGCAGCTGTGGCCTTTAGACAGCCCTTGCCATGAGACTCCATCCATTAGTCTTGAGGTGACGTTTCCATTTTGCTCCTCATATACAGGTGGAATGTAATAGTGGCTGACGGATGTTCTGAAAAAATGCACGTCTGAGCGTATGTTCCTAGCAGCATCCCTGTGCTTCTGAACCACCTCTGAGCATCGATGCTCCTTACTCATCTCTGTCCTGAATTTCAAAAATTAGAGCTGTTTTCTATCCTTAGCTACAGCCAAGAGCCCAGCCACACTGCCCTGCCCCTGTGACAATGTGTGTTTGAAGACAGGGTGACCAGCCCTGCCCTGATATTTCATGGAAATCTTATATTTCAGGGAATGGGAGAGGCTGCCTGTGGAGGGAGCTGTGCACGCTAGGAGCACACGGCAGCCACAGGCTTCTTGGCTGTGCTCCAGGCTTACTGGCCCACGCTCCAAGCTTCCTGGCCCGGCAGGCAGGGCTGGCTGCCCTTGTAGGAGCCGGAAAGTCAATACTGGGACATTTCAGAATAAAGCTCACAGACGTTCTGAGGCAGCGATGCCCAGGGTGGCATGACTGTAGCCGGCCCTGGGCCTCGGAAACTCTGCAGAGCATGGCGTCCCTCCTAGGTCCCGGCCCCTCGTGGGAGGTATTCAGGTTTCTACCCTTCCACAGGGGAGGACGTGCTGGGGGAGGGAGACTCTCGCAGCCTCCCTTTGGTTCAACTTCAGGGTCAGAAGAGATTGGGCAGCTGCTGAGCTTCCAAGCAGGAGTGTGAGTTTTCCCGTTTATGATCATCTGTGGAGCTTTCTTCCGTCACATGGGGAGGCTTTGAAAAGGCAGCCTTTCACATACTGTACTTGGTCAACCTGAGGACAACCCGGAGATGCCGTTACACAGAGAAGGAATCCGTGGTTCAGAGAAGACTAGTGACTTGTGAAGGGTCAGCTAGGAAGCTGAGAGCCCACGCTTGGGAGGGAGGGAGGCAGAGAGGTGTGGAGGGGCTGGCGGGCGTCACTGCCTGGGCAGGCAGGTGGGAAGTCCCACTCCATCGTCACAGGAGTGTGCTTTGCAGGCAACCTCAGGCCCCTCCAGGTGCCTGGCCACCGTGTCTCCTCCGTGTGGAGCGTGGGCCTGTCCACGGGTCCTTGCTGTGGCCTCACTGACAGTGGAGAACGTGGCGCATTCCCACACCTGAATGCGCTGCTCTGGGCGGCTGCATTGTAACTGCCCTGAGAATGCTGGCGTCAAGGGCATGCTGTGACTTACACTGTGCAGAGGCAAGGACTGGCATTGTGTGCACGGGGGCGACGCCAAGCCGGCTGCTGATGCTAGAGCCCCTCACCTCTGCGTCTTTCTTGGTGGGAGTGGCTGGCCAGTGGGAGAGCATGGCTGGCAGTGAGGTGTGAGGGACCCCGGGGAGGGTTCCGCTCTGCAGGTGGCTGGGGTAGGTACCAACTGTGTGCAAGGATATCGTTATTGCTGGGGTCCCAGGTCCAGGATGAGCAGAGTGTGTGACCGTGTTGGCGCTCAGGTCCCGAGGCCCTGCAGCCCCACAGGCACCTGGCCGCTTCTGGGGGGTGGTGGGATCGTGTCTGTTCCGCGTCAGTTCTTTCTTGGGCAGCAGTCGGAGGCTCCAGCGCTCTTGGTGACTGCATCACAAGTTAGGAGGGATTTGCCCAGCCCTGCGTGGAGCATCTTTCCTGAGTGTGTCTGAGCAGAGCGCTCTGCTGTCCTGAATGTGAGCTTATTTGAGCCTTGGCCATCTGAGGACCTGTCTTCTGTTTTTCAGAGGACTACCCCAATGGCACCTGGCTGGGCGACGAGAACAACCCCGAGATGCGGGTGCGCTGCGCCATCATCCCCTCCGACATGCTGCACATCAGCACCAACTGCCGCACGGCCGAGAAGATGGCGCTCACGCTGCTGGACTACCTCTTCCACCGCGAGGTGCAGGCCGTGTCCAACCTCTCGGGGCAGGGCAAGCACGGGAAGAAGCAGCTGGACCCGCTCACCATCTACGGCATCCGGTGTAAGTCGGGCCCCGCCTTGGGGGACTGGGGTGTGCGGGGAGCTGGGTCAGGACCCACATTTCAATGCTGAGGACGCTGGCATCAGTAGCACCGGCACGGGGCTGCGTTTCTCCAGGCGGTTTGAAATCTCAGCCCGAGGATCAGTGCTCGAGGGGATGGATGCGCGGTTGGCCCTGATGTGCTTATTACGCACGGCATGCCCGCACCAAAATACCTCATATACCCCATCATATATATACCTACTGTGTATCCTTAGAAGGTGAAAAACTCCTCGCCTCCTGTCTGTAGGCCACTCTTGAGGAAGAGAGAGGAGGAGGAGAGCCGGGGCCTTCCCTGCTGTCCTGGCCACGCTGACCCAGGCCCCCCTGAGCCTCTCCTAAGCGGGTGGAGTGCTACCTGCCTCCTTCCTTCTGAGAGGGCTGGGCCTCAGCAGCCGTGCCAGGGCCTCAGCGCTGACCTGGCTGTGATGGGAGCCAGGAGAGCTCCAAAGCCTGATTTTCGTGCCCAGCCCGGCCTGTGACGTTTCCGTCCCCTCTGAAGAGCGGGATTTGCTCCAGGTGGCGATTGCGGTACTGCCCTTCAATGGCGTTTGATGGGCGCTCAGGTCCTCCTTGCCAGCGTCCATGGTCCGTTTGCTCCACAGAGCCCGTCTGCTTCAGAAGCCGTCCTCCTGGCTTCTAACGAAGATGTAAAGTGAAGCAGCAGCAAACGCAAGAGACACGAGGCCCCTGGCGGGAGGGTGTGGGAGGGTGCAGTGGCCTCCGGCAATCTGGGCTCTGGAGAGTTACCTCAGGGGAGCGTGAAATGTAAATCTGATCTCGAAACAGGGCGAGCGAGGCAGAGCATTCAGCGTCCATGATCTCAGCATGCGGGGGGCGTCCGGGATCTCGGCGTGCAGGGGGCGGGGCGTGCGGGATCTCAGCGTGCGGGGGGCGGGGCGTGCGGGATCTCAGCGTGCGGGGGGCGGGGCGTGCGGGATCTCAGCGTGCGGGGGGCGTACGGGATTTCAGCGTGCGGGGGGCGTCCGGGATCTCAGCGTGCAGGGCCCGCTGTTCCAGCAGGAAAGAGCCTTGCTCCTCTGGGAAGCACAGTGTGGCCCGTGAGCCTCTGTCAGGAGCAGTGGGGGAGTGGAAGGGCTCCGCTGTTCTGTAGCTGCTGTGAAAATGGGGTATGAGTAAGACTGGGGTGTCGTGCTGACTGCAGGTTTTTCTGGAAGCTGCTGAGAGGTGGGTCCAGGTCCCACCCACATGCGTGTGAGCAGGTCATGGCATCTTCCCATGTGCCATGTCTTGTCCCAGGCGTGTGCCCCAGCTGTCAGACACCGGCGGGCGCCCATCCTGGACCCTGAGGGTAGTCTCAGATAACTGCCTATGAGACCACACGTGGGGCCTCCTCACAGCTGCTCAGCGGTGGAGTAAAGCAGGTCACGAGGATCAGAGGGTCATGGGGCAGGGGTCACCCTCAGCCTTCTTCTGAAGGGCCACACGGCAGATATTTCAGGCTTTGCAGGCCCTGGGGTCTCTGTTCAACTGCTCAGCTCTGAAAGCAGCCACAGACGAGGTGTCAGCGCATGGTCGTGGCTGTGCTCCAACAGGACACTGCCTTCAGAGGCGGGCAGCAGGCCCACCACCCCCTCCACCCTCTGCTTTAGGGCATGGCGTGGCCAAGAGCACACATCTGCGCACCTGACCACGTGATGTGCTTCCAGCTTGAAACCCGGGGGTTGCTTCGTGCTGGTGCTTGCTGTGTGGATCACAGTGTGGAGTGCGTTGAGATATATAGACGAATGAGAAATGGCCTTGATGGCAGAGCGTGCGGTCAGGTAGATAGAAGCGTCTGTAACCTGAGAGGTGGCATTGTGGGGTGTCGCAGGAGTGTCAGGCTGAGCTACAGGTTGGAGGCGCAGCCTGGACAGAGAGGAGCGGGTGCTCTTTGGAGAGGATGGTAGCGTGTGGGATGAGCGTGCTGTGCTGTGTGGGGCGGTGGCATTCGGGGCTGGGCCCTGTTCCCAGGTGAGGAGTCCCTGCTCCTCCGGGGAGATGACAGTGGCCTTGGATGTGAAGCTGGAGGCCAGCTGGCTCTGCCTTGGAGACGGTGCCTTGGAATGTCAGGCTAAGGATTTGGGCTTTCAGGGCATTGGCTGCAATTGGTCTTTTTATTAATTGAGCACAGGGAATGTTCCAGTGAGGTGACAGGGGCATGGCAGGGCGATACTCAGAGCAGAGCCCATGGCGGTGGGGTGGCTGTGTTTGTATTCAGGGAGTCCGTGTGGGGCGGTGGAAGGCACTGCGTGGGGCAGAATGGGGCAGGCTGCGATTCCCTGCATGTTGTGGCTATGAGTTGACCTTCTCTGCTGAGCTTCTCCTTGCTTGGGAAGTGCTGCCAACCTCGATGGGGGTCTGGAGGCCAGAGAGGGGAGTGGGAGCCTGGCATGGGCCACCACCCTCTCCCCTGGGCCCGCTGGCTTCGGGGCCATCCTCCAGATAGCTGAGGTCATTGGCAGTGTTCACCAGGCTGCTGGACCTCATGGCTTGGGGCCCACTGGCCCAGCCTCCCCAGGCTCTGAGCTGGGCTCTGGAGCACGGTCCCCTGGCAGGGGCGTCCGCTAGCACCGTCATTCTGCTGGAAGTCCCTCCGGGGTGGGGCTCCTGGGCTTGCTCACAGTGCCCGGCCCCTTAGAGATGCCCAGTGAATTCTTGTCTCTAGAGCCGAGCTTTGGGAAGGTCATGGTGTGGCTGACCTTCAGGGTGACTTTGCATGAGGAAGGCTGGCATGTCCACAGGGCCATGTGGAGGGGCCTGGAGCAACTGCTGCGTATGGACCATGGCTGTGCCTTCTCCCCCCACCTCAGGCCAGGCGTGCCTGCGTGGCTTGTGCTTAGACGGAATTGTTGAAACGTAAAAAGCATGGCTTTACCTTTTCTTCCTGTGGCCCAGTTTCATTCTTATTGCTGATTGTTGCCCAAAAAACCAAAACAAATGAAATAAATGCACGGACCAAACCTCTCAGGCCCCAGCTGGAACAGCGGCAGGAGTGGAATTGGCCGCATTGCCCCACCTTAGTCTCTGCTGTTGCTTCAGAGCCCGCAGTGACGCCTGTAGCCTCAGCAGTCAGAGGCCTGCGGCTGTCCTCACTCAACCCAGGCAGCTCACGAGGGAGAAGATTTTGATTTAAGTTTCTCCTTATTTGTCAGCAGAAAGATTTTCTTTCTTTTTCTGGAGAAAAAAGTCTACATTTTGAAACACACAGTAGGTTAAGTCTCTAAGTACCACCTTCTCAAAATGAGGAAATGAGGTTATTGAAAGAGGGAGAGAGAGAAATTTGCTTTTTGGGGTGTTGGCTTTCTTAGGGTTCCCAAGGATTGGTGGACCCCCCGAATTTGGGCAGCTAACCAAATTTGTGTGTTTTATGCAAAAGTAGCATATTATTGCAACTTGGAAAACCTTGGAGCATTTTCCTAAGGAATGTGCTCTCAGGACAGCAGCATTCGCCTGTTTTCTCCATGAAGAGAAATTGGTTTAGTTCTTAGGATTTTTATCCACGGCTCGCTCATGCCTCTGCTTGGACTGTGCATCCAAGCCGGTGACCCCGGATCTGAGGGCTTTTCTAAAGAATGCTGTCTAAGGCCATGCCACCCTGAACACACCCGATCTCGTCTGATCTAAAGAATGCTGCTGTGGATGGCCGATCCCCATGAGACCTCCTAGCAGTTATGGAAAGACTGGATTCATTTGCACAAAGTAAAAAGTTATGCTTTCAGGGTTGACCTGTCAGATGATTGTAGTTCTTTTCAAATCATTCACTCCAAGCCAGGTGGTGTTTCCTAGTGGGAAGCAGCGGGGGCCACTTCACCCACACCTGTCCCTGTCAGTGCAGGTGTGCGACCTGGCCCCGTTGTGTCTTGCAGGGTGCCTCAGGTTCCTGTGGCCGCTGGGACAAAGCTCACAGCCTGGCTGGCTTAGAACACAGGCTTATGTTCTCATGCAGGTTTGGAGGCCAGATGCCTGGGATGAAGGTGTGGGCAGGGCCACGCTGCCTGAGAAGGCCCTTTCCCTCTCCCAGCTTCTGGTGGTGGCCGCATCCCTCCAGTCTCTGGCCACGTCCCCCACGGCTGTCTTCCCCCCATGTGTCCCTCTGTGTCCCTCTCCTTATGAGGACAGTCCCTGGATTTGGAGCTCCCTCTCCTGCAGGATGACCTCATTACAACCTAACGAATCACATCTGCAGAGACCCTAGCTCCCAGTCAGGTCACATTCTGGGGTCCTGGGCCAGGACGTGAGTTTTGTGGGGACACTGTTCAGCCCAGGACACAGGACACGGGTGGTCAAGTGCTGTCTCTTCTCCAGGTTCTCTGTGAGGTGAAATGGTGAGGCTGCCCTATATGTGTCCTTAAGTTAGAATGTGGACTCCACGCAGGGGTGGGTGTTTGTCTGTGTGTCTTGGGACACTGAGCGCCTCTCGGTGACTGAGAGCTGGGAGGAAGGTGTGGTCAGTGTGGGCTTCAGGCAGAAAAGTGAGCAGAGCCTCCTTCTCAGCAGGTCACCCAGATGCTGTGACCTGGAGGTGGTCCTGCAGGTGGCTGTGAGGGGCTCTCATGCTAACAGACTGAGGACAGGTGTCTCTCCATCATTTTTTCTCATAAAGGAGTGAGTCAGCAGTCTTGAAGAAGGCAGCCGGCTTGGCCTGGAGGCTGGACGTTTGAGGTGCATGGGGCGTGGGCTGTGTATGCTTCCCCCGGGAGGGAGCATGTCAGCTGGCTTCCATCGGGCAGAGGCTTCGAGACGCCTTTTGTTTTTCTAGGCAGCACTGTCACGTCGAGTCTGTAATTTGAAGAAATCAGTTGTTGGCACTCGGTTTTGTGCTGCCTTCCCTTGCACATGAGAGTGTTAGCAGGTGGTGCTCTTCATTCCTTTGTGACTGATAAAGCCCCGTGCCACCCACCAAGGCACAAGATGACAAGCCCTCCTGGCTCTCGTCTCGCTTCCCACAGTGCTTCTCATGGCCCCACAGATGGAGAGCTGGGAATCGGCTTATGATTTGAACCACCAGAGTCAGTAACGGGGGTTCTGGAAAGTGGGAAGGCAGCTAATGGTGTAGTGGAGACTCTTTAGCTCTTTGGGGACTGCAGGACAGCTCGCCAGGAAAATAGAGGCGTGCACGGTGGCAGGGATGCTGCCTGGCTGAGCCTGGAAGGCAAGCCCGTCCCGGCCTTGAGGGGCCTCGGTGGGTGTAGTGTGGGGATATGGCTGGGGAAAGCAGGGACTGAGGCCAGGCAGGGTGTTCTGCTCCCAGGTGACGCCACGCTGTGGGGATCCCGTGAGCCTCAGCAGCCGGATCCGAGCACTTCTGTTCTCCTTGTGCCCTGGGCACTGCTGCAGGGGAGACTTCTACCTCGATTGAAGTTCGACTAGGCCTCCCAGAGCAGGGGCTGCGGGTGCCTTGGGCTGAGGGAGCTCAGGACAGCAGAGGCACGTGTGTGGGGCTGTGCGTGTTCTTCCCGTCTCCCCAAGCACCTCTCATGGTTTCTCAGGATCCAGTGAGGGCCGCTGCTTCTCCACCTGGTGGGCCCAGGAAGCTTGCACTTTAAGGCCGGTGCTCACTCGTAACTAGTAATTGGACTTGGACACATCACTTCTCCTTTTTCTGGCTTTTGCCTCAAAACCAAAGTGATGAGAGTAGTGACATTCCTACTTCATGAGGCTTTTAAAAAAAATGTCCGTCAAATAACATGAGATCAAATGCTTAAAGTGGAAAATGGCAGTTAAATTCAAGGTGATCTTTTGATCCCATCATAGGATTTTTCCCGCTCCCTGTTAAGTGCGGCTGCTCAGTGCTGTCAGAAAAGATAAAGGAATCCAAGCCCCGAGGGCTGCCCAGACGTGGGCGCTTGCCCCAGCTGCTGTGCAGTAGCATCTGCAGGCGGCGCCTGCACCCGTAAGTGCATGTTCAGATCCTCGCCCTCCTCACCCACTGCACTCTGCGGGCAGCACTTGGGCGGCTGGTCCGTTCTCTGCATCTCCTTGGTGGCCGGCAGGGGGCATTCGCCCAGGCTGGGGCCTGGAGCACAGACGGAAGGAATTAGATAATTTGATGTCTGAGGACAATGGAAACTCGGTGGCGGGTAACCAGATGAATATATATTTTTTATTTAATAAGTATGAGTCAGGGTTTGAACTGGCAACTTGATTTTTACAAAGTTGAATTTAAATGTGAATGTTTTCACTCATTTCTCTTACCTATACACCTGGGTGTTTTAGATTTATCTTCTTTCCTGTTACTAACCCGGTTTTAAATTTTGTATGGACTCATTCATCCTTCAAAGTCTATGGAATTTTTCTCCTGGAGTGTGAAGGTGGGAGGGTCACAGGAGGGCGGTTCTGAGGATGTTTCTTTTTATCGACTCCTGCTCCAAAGACGTTTTCCTGCTGGTGGGATGGCTGTTTCTTTCTTGCCTCCCGGTGGCAGCAGCTGGGCTGCTTTGTATCTAAAATCAGTAGCTGGGCTCTCATGAAACTATTGAAGTGCAGTTTGAAAGCTGGGTTTTCCGGTAACTATGGTGCAACCTCTGGCAGCAGCTGGGCTCTCCTGTAAGGATTTCCTAGTGATTTTAATGGTTGGGTTCCCCCATGACCACAGCCAGCGGCTGGGTTCCTCTGTGAGTCACTAAAGTTGCTCAGCCTGGGGCTTCCTGAGGCGCCCAAGTCACCCAGCCAAGATTCGAGGGTGACTTGGAGTATTTTAGAGATGACCCGAAAATTGGAAGCCAAAGGGCGGCTGCTTCCTGTATGGCTTCTTTATGCATGAGGATGAAAATGTGCTGCCGAAACCACTTTAGGGTGTTCTTCCCTGTCATCCTACAAATCCCACCGTCCTGGCTGGTTTCTTTTTGTCTGTAGCACAGACAGGTTGGTTGTGATTATACAGAGAGTCAAAACGTGTCTCAAGTATCTACTGATAAAAAAGTCAAGAGGCATGTTTCCAAAACCCAAGGGACTTTTGATACCTAATAGAGTACTTAAAAAAACCCAAACACTTCTTCCTCTGTTTTAATTATTTCCACCATTTTAGTCTCAATGGGAACAGATTTTTAGGGTTTGGGCAGTAGAGTCCGAAGTTGAGGCTCTTGGTAGTTGAAACGGGACACTTTTCAGCTTAATCTTTTTATTACTACAATTTTGGATTCCATCCATGTATTTTCCTGTAAATTAGTGAAGTTGCATGAGCCAGCTAGAGAGGCCACTGCATTGAAGAGCCCTTCCCATCATGCCCACATTCGTCATCGCTACAGGGATGGGGTCCTGTGGCCTAGTGGGAAGTGGCCAGGCGTGCAGTGGGGCACTGGCTCCATCCTGTCACCTGCTCCGCCGTGGCCTTCGGATCCTCAGTTTTCTCCTCGTTGAATACAGGGCATCTCTGGATGCTGCTCAGGGCTTGCTGAGAGCTCTCCGTAGCGCAGGTGGTAGAGAACTGGGGGTCCCAGGACAGTTCTCTGCGTGTGCACGGTGAGCCCCAGGAAGACGATGCACCTGGCTTTGGCCCCACAGTGAGAGTAGGTTGTGCCCACTCGGCTTGTGCTATAGGGACTCCAGGGATGAGGACACAGGCCCTGCCCGTAAGGAGTTTGTACTCCAGTTGAGAAGGCATGATAGAGAGGCGTCGGGAATGACATAAGCAAGCCCCGGACCTGAGCAGCGATGGGAGGGTGTCTTGCAGTCCGTTGTCATCACTGTTTACACAGGAGCAGCCACTGTGCGCCAGAATGTTCTGGGTGCCTGACCCCCATGGGTGGACACAACAAAGGCCCCTGTGTTTATGAGGGGGACAGAGTAACAGTACATACATGAATTCTCCAAAGTGTGTTTGCGAGGGGAACAGAATAACAATACATGCCTGAATTCTCCAAACTGTGTTTACCAGGGGAACAGAGTAACAATACATACGTGAATTCTCCAAACTGTGTTTGCGAGGGGGACAGAGTAACAATACATAACTTGAATTCTCCAAACTGTGTTTGCGAGGGGAACAGAATAACAATACACACATGAATTCTCCAAACTGTGTTTGCGAGGGGAACAGAATAACAATACATGCGTGAATTCTCCAAACTGTGTTTATGAGGGGGACAGAGTAACAAAAATACATACTTCAATTCTCCAAACTGTGTTTGCGAGGGGAACAGAATGACAATATATATGTGAATTCTCGAAACTGTGTTTACCAGGGGAACAGAGTAACAATACATACATGAATTCTCCAAACTGTGTTTGCGAGGGGGACAGTAACAATACACACCTGAATTCTGGAAACTGTGTTTGCGAGGGGGACAGAGTAACAATACACACCTGAATTCTCCAAACTGTGTTTGCGAGGGGGACAGAGTAACAATACATACATGAATTCTCCAAACTGTGTTTGCGAGGGGGACAGTAACAATACACACCTGAATTCTCCAAATGCCGGAAGGTGGTCAGTGCTCTGACAAAACAAGTGGGAGGAGGGTGGGAGCCCAGGAGGGCAGGAGGGCCAGATGGTTATCCAGGGGGATGGTGAAGCCAGGACATGAAGGAAGGGAAGGCGGTGGCCGAGCAGGCCCAAGTAGGCAGAGGACCAGCGAGTTCTGATCCAATTGTTGAGGTCCCTGATCTCACCCTCTGGGCATTCAGGACCTTGGGTGCTGCTGTGAGCTCAGGGCAGAGGGAAGTTGGGGCGTGGAAGGTCTGGGAATCTTGTGAGAGCCCCAAGTGTGCACCTGGTGTGGGCCGACCGAGTCAGAGGGATCGAGAAGTTAAGTAAATGGAAAGAGTGTGTCATGACACCTTAGTGAGCATTTATATGTCGTGGGGAGCCCCGCCGGTGGGCCAGCTAAGCACCTTCTGTGCAGTGGGCCTTTCCAGACCCTTGCAGGAAGACGGGGCCGGCCTGGCGGGCTGGGGTGCCTGGGTGAGGCCTCTTCAGCGGGCCCCGGCCCTGCAGCCAGGCAGCTCCTGGTGGCTGTCCCGAACAGGCCTCACCGCTTCTCCTTGGATGTGTCCTTCCAGGTCACCTTTTCTATAAATTTGGCATCACAGAATCCGACTGGTACCGAATCAAGCAGAGCATCGACTCCAAGTGCCGCACGGCGTGGCGGCGCAAGCAGCGGGGCCAGAGCCTGGCGGTCAAGAGCTTCTCGCGGAGAACGCCGAACTCGTCCTCCTACTGCCCCTCAGGTAGGCCTCGTGCTGCAGGAGAGGCCGCCCTCCCCCGCTCGGGGCAGCTGGCCCGGTGGCACCCTCAGGGGCAGCCAGTGCGTGGCCGGCGGCTCCACCAATGGCCGGGAGCCGAGGCCAGAGGCTTGCGCGGTGCGCACGGAGCAGTGGAGCCGCAGGACCCATGCCTGGCCCCGTGCGCCCTTCACACGGACAGCCTCGGGCCTGCTCCAGGCTTCTCCGTGAGGGACAGAGGGCCTGTTGGGCCTCCTGGAAGTCTTCTGGATGGGGGCAAGGAGGCCGAGGCCTTTGCGTGGGGCTGCCGGCCATTGTATTCTCACGATTTGCCTGGTGACTCTGGGTGAGGAAGTGGGGTGGATTCTGAATTGTGCTTTATTTTTACTTTGAGTTCATGGCCTTAGTTGGATTTATCCACAAGATAATGGAAACAGTTCTCTTTGAGTTGCCTCTCAGGCATCGCTGGGGGGATTGTTCTCCTTGGAGAATTTTCACTAGGAATGACAATGTGACTTGATACTGCCTTTCACCCAAGACATCTCAAAATATTTTAATAAGTATTTGAATGAAAACTATTCTCTTAAAGCTCCCCACAGTAGCTGCATTGGCAGCGACTCTTGGAACTTGAGCTGTGACTGGGGCTGGGGTCAGGATGCGAGGGCAGCCGTGGGCAGGGCCAGCTCTCCTATTCAGTGGAGTCTTTGTCGGCCGGAACCCTTTGTTCTGGAAGTCCTGGGAGTTGCAGACCAGATCACCTGGAGTTCTCCCGGGGCCTGGTTCTTTCTGAACCGGACTTCAGGAAGTGGTTTTCCCGGGCTGTTTTGGTAGTTATCAGATACTCGGACTCAGCTGCTGCGCAGGGGCTTGAGGATGGGTGGTGGCTGCCTGTAGTGGGCCACACAAGTTGTGTCCCTAAAGCAGCGCTTTATTGAGTGACCTGTGTTGAAGAAGCTCTTCTATTCTAGGCCTTTCTACTACAATGAGGAATTCTGCCTTGGGACTTGAGAGAGGTAGCAGTCCTGGGGTGTGGGTTAAGGGCATTCACTGAAATACCATGTAGCAGCGTGACCTGTGGCTATTGAAATGCGGCTGTAGGAATATTGCGCATGACTTAAATTCTGCTCTTGAATATTCATAGCTAGGCAGCAGAGAGCGATGTGAGGACTATACTTATGGCATGATACCATTTTTATTGCAAATATATAGGTATATGTGGAAGTTGACTAAAAATTTATGTGTGATCATTTTTACAGTGCCTGTCTCTAGGTAGTAGGATAATTTTTATTTTTCCCTTTGTCTTTCATTGTAGTTTCTCAGTTATTTCCAATAAGCACTGCATTAGTTTTATAGTTGTAAAAAATGTTTAAAAGTCAGGGAGCCCAGGCGTGGTGGCTTATGCCTGTAATCCCAGCACTTTGGGAGGCTGAGGCAAACTGATCACCTGAGGTCAGCAGTTTGAGACCAGCCTGGACAACATGGTGAAACCCCATCTCTACTAAAAATACAAAAATTAGCCAGGTGTGGTGGTGCATCCCTCTAATCCCAGCTACTTGGGAGGCTGAGGCAGGAGAATTGCTTGAATCCAGGAGGCAGAGGTTGCAGTGAGCTGAGATTATGCCACCGCACTGTAGCCTGGGTGACAGAGCGAGACTGTATCTCAAAAAAAAAAAAAAAAAAAAAAGCCGGGTGCTGTGGCTCACGCATGTAATCCCAGCACTTTGGGAGGCCAAGGCGGGCAGATCATGAGGTCAGGAGATCGAGACCATCCTGGCTAACACGGTGAAACCCTGTCTCTACTAAAAATGTCAAAAAAAAATTAGCCGGGCGTGATGGCAGGCACCTGTAGTCCCAACTACTCGGGAGGCTGAGGCAGGAGAATGGCGTGAACCTGGGAGGCGGAGCTTGCAGTGAGCCGAGATCACACCACTGCACTCCAGCCTGGGCTACAGAGCAAGACTCCGTCTCAAAAAAAAAAAAAAAAAAAAAAAAAAAAGTCAAGGAGAGGAGGTTTCTGTCAGGCACAGTAGCAGGAACCAGATTGAATTCTCTTGCCATTGAAATCTGGACAAAAATCTGTGAATCGGCTGTCCTAAGACATTAGACAAGCAACAGCACAGGACCGTGATCCTGAGAGAAGGAACATGAGAGGAGGGGACAGGGAGATACCGGGCAGAGACACCTGCATCACTGCATGGAGGAGATGGGTTGGAGTTGAGAGAGGCTGAGGCAGCAGAAAGTTGTGGAATCAAGTTCCTAAGAGCAGAGGGTTACACGGGGGCCTTCTTGGGTGTTTGGGGGACTCCAAGGCAGGCATGAGCTCAATGGCTCCTAAGCTCACCCCAGGCTGGGTGGTAGTTGGATTCCCACTGGCCGGAGTCCTCAGTGATCAGTCACTGCACTAGCAGGCCATGCCTACTGGCAGGCTAAACTATCCCTAGAATAAAGGCAGAGCTTAAGACAGCCTGAGAAAGATCACACTGAACCACAAGTAACAACACTTTTAAAAGAAAGACAACAAAACCTAGACACCCAACAAAGTAAAATTCACAATCTCCAGTATCTAGTCCAGAGTAGCAGGAAGCAGGAGATTGTGACCTATGATCAGAAAATCAGCAAATAGGAAGGGACCCTGTCTGGAATTAACTGACCAGGACATTGAAATCTATTAAAATTACATTCAAGAATTTAAAGGAAAAAAGGAACATAGCAAGGAGAGAAATAGAAGACATAAAAAAGAACCGTATGGAACTCCTAGACTCGAAGAGTGAGGAGAGTTGTTGCCAGGCTTGCCTTCCATGTGTTTCGGGTACGTGCATTTGGTAAGGTTAGCGGTCTGCTTCATCCAATGGGGAATCAAAACCCAAGTTAAATGACTTGCCAGGACCTTAGTGAGCAAGAAGCTGCTGTTATATAACCTGACGACTGCCAGATATGTTGGCCTGCGTCATTAGGATACCAGAATCTTGAAAGGGTACATTTAATGAGCTGAAATGTCACAGCTGGAAATGTAGACTCAGAGCATTTGCACAGGGGTAGACGGTGGTGTAACAGCGTGTGAAGCCGAGTGTTTTGCTGGCTGCGCTGGTGTGCAGGAGCTTCCTCGGAGCCCTTGTGATTGCAAGGTGCACTCTGGAGCACACCCATTCTTAGCTTGTCTGCCCTGTGGCCCCAGTGGAGTGTTTTGGAGCTGCTGGGAGGAGCTGTCCAGGGACAGACTGTCATGGTGGCAGTGGGCTGGAAACCGTTGTCTTTGGGGAAACGGTTAGAAATGGAGATTTCACAAGGTTCGATAATGGTTAGATGCCTGGAGAAGCAGCGCCTAAGTGAAGAATTAGGCTGGTTTTGTAGGTGCTAAGAGGGTCAGTGGAGGAACAGCAGCTCCGCAGAGGTGGGCTTCAGCCCAGCTGGGATTTTGTCATTTTCTTCCTGGGGTGCACAAGGCTTGCTCGAGGACCTGTGGTGGTGAGTGCTCTGTCACTGCTCAGGCAGACAGGAAGCCGCCATGGAGCACACAGCACTGCCTGGCGGTGGTTGCTTTGGGACATGACCCATCACTGGAGGTGCTCAGGTGGAGTCAGGGTCTTTGGCTGGAGCCGAGCTCTCCACGTGCAGCATGCAGGTGGGCATGTTGAATCTCCTTTGAATCTCATGAATTTCAGAATCTGATTTAGTGTAGCGAGGCAATTTCTAGCATATAGCAAGTATCAACATTCTGTTAATGTGGCTGGGCACAGTGGCTTACACTTACAATCCCAGCATTTTGGGAGGCTGAGGCAGGCGGATCATTTGAGGTCAGGAGTTCAAAACCAGCCTGGCCAACCTGGTGAAATCCCTTCTCTACAAAAAAATACAAAAAAAATTTAGCCCAGCATGATGGTGGGTGCCTGTAATCCCAGCTACTTGGAAGGCTGAGGCAGGAGAATCGCTTGAACTTGGGAGGCGGAAGTTGCAGTGAGCCAAGGTCATACCACTACACTCCAGCCTGGGTGACAGAGCAAGACTCTCTCAAAAAAAAAAAAAACAAAAAAACCCCAACATTTTATTGTTACTTTAAAAAATGTATTCAGTGGAATCTATGTACTATGGCAATTTAATACCTACCATTAGCTATTGGTAAAAAATACATGGAAAGCTTTTCTCTCCCCTTTCCCTCTCCGCCCCTCCCCCTCCCCTCCCCCCCCTTGCCCTCCCCTCTCTTGCCCCTCCCCGTCCCTTCCCCCGCTCACTCTGTTGCCTGGAGCTGAGTGCCATGGTGCCATCTCAGCTCACTGTAACCACCTACTCCCAGGTTCAAGTGATTCTTCTACTTCAGCCTCCCAAGTAGTTGGGACTACAGACGCGTGCCACCACACCTGGCTAATTTTTGTATTTTTAGTAGAGACGGGGTTCACCATGTTGGTCAGGCTGGTCTCGAACTCCAGACCTGAAGTGATCTTGCCCGCCTTGGCCTCCCAAAGTGCTGGGATTACAGGCGTGAGCCGCCGCGCCTGGCCCGCTTCTCTTTAATAATCAATAATTTTATGTCTTTCATTTTTCTCATTTCATTCATATCAACATTCTACTTCTCTCACAGAATTTCATCTTACTGCTTCCCTCCCCTGTCCCCCCGAGATGGAGTCTCGCTCTGTTGCCCAGGCTGGAGTGTAGTGGTGCCATTTCGACTCATTACAACCTCCGCCTCCCAGGTTCAAGTGATTCTCCTGCCTCAGCCTCCTGAGTGCCTGGGATTACAGACCCCCACCACCACGCCTGTCTAATTTTTGTATTTTTAGTAGAGATGGGGTTTCACCATGTTGGCCAGGCTGGTCTTGAACTCGTGACCTCAGGTGATCTGCCTGCCTTGGCCTCACAAAGTGCTGGGATTACAGGTGTGAGCCACCGTGCCCGGACTACATTTTTATGCTTAAAAGCTTTTTAAAATTAGTCATTATAATTCTCTGCAACAAAACTACGTGTATACATTGAAAATTAAAAAGTTTTTCTGCGCTCTTAATATTCTAAGAGTTTAAGAAAATTATGATTGAGACATCATTACAGTGAAAATTAATACACAGTACATCAAAGCAAATGTATCTCATTTTGATTAAACACAGCGAGTAAAATTTGTTGGAAATGTATCTTTAAGTGTGCGGATGAGACTTTTGCTCTATTAGTTTAATTACCCATGGACAAATATTGCCAGCCTGAAACAGCTTTTAATGTCCACTTTAAGAACTTCATTCATTTAAATAAGTTGGGGACTAGAAGGGGTTTTGTCATAGCAGCATCACGCCACTCTCAGGCCCTTCTGCATTCCATGTCGGAAGCCTCAGTTCCTAAGACTCACGGGTAGTGATCTCTGCAGAAGAGTGGAGATGCAGTGAGTCGAGGAAAAATGAAGCATTTCCTCTTCTCTGCTGTGGGAGTCGAGAGTGAGGGACGGGGGTGCACACATGCCGCACAAGGCAATGCCTAAGAAACTTCTCGTTCACCCCGTTCACACCTGTTGCCCCCACAGAGCCGATGATGAGTACCCCACCTCCTGCCAGCGAGCTCCCGCAGCCACAGCCGCAGCCGCAGGCCCTGCACTATGCGCTGGCCAACGCACAGCAGGTGCAGATCCACCAGATCGGAGAAGACGGACAGGTGCAAGTAGTACGTACCCTCTCCACCTCGCACCTTGGGAAAGGGGGCTGCGGGGTGGGCCACGGCAGGGCCATGGCGGCTTCCACCGGTTCCGCTGTGTTTTGGGAGCACAGTGGTAGCTTGGGAGGAGGCACAAGGTCCCCATTTGAAGTAGAGGTCATCGTGGCCATGAGCTCTTAACATTTCACAGGTGGGGGCGGCTGCTGCGGAGCCTAGGGATTGAAGCACATGGTGGGGTGGGGCATTCAGTCAGCTCACCTCAGTCCTGCCAACAGGCAGGTGGGCAGTCAGCTCCAAGGGTCAGGCCGTGCGGTGGTCCCTGTCCCAGCTCGTGCTCCTGGAAAGCATCGGAAATATTTCTCAGTTCAGAAGTGCAGGCGCTCTCTTACTGAGGGAAAGAGTAATTTCCTTCCAGGATCAGTGGCAAAAGCTTGAGGTCATTGTTCCCATGCAGCGTTTCCCTTGGAGTTACTCAGCACACCCAGGTTGGGCGGGCACTGTCCCAGCAGCAAGTCAATGTCCTGCCTTGCCAGTGCGGAGTTCTCTATTGGGGTTTTGTGACCCAAGCTGTGGTCAGCCTGATGCGCCTAGGGGCTTGCTCCCGGGTGAAGTCTCTCTACAAACACCTCCTGGATTCTGTGGCACGAGAGTAGGGGGTGGCTGAGAAGGAAGGCTTTTCTGGAAGCTTCGCTGAGTGACTAGAAATTTTACATGTACCACTAGACATAGCCTATGTTTTTAGTGGCACCAGCCCCCTTGGGACCTCTGAAGACAGGTCATCGTGTGCCTCCGTGTCACCAGGGCTTTCTCCTGGAAACAAGGTCCTCCACTATTGAGAGTGGGGCGTGGCTCTCATCTCAGTGTGGCTTCAGCATGCTGTCTGGAAGAGGGAAGGCTTCCAGAAAATTCTGGGGCTTTTAGAGGGGGCGTTACCCTTCCTCTTCCAAAGGAGATGAGACAGTTATGAGTAGTGAATCTTATTTAATAAGCTTATTAATTTGTTTGACATTCACAACGGCAGTTCCTCTCATCTTGTTAGTAAGAAGCTCTTTGAAAGCGTTCCAGAGTAGATAACTTTGTCATAAGGCTTACATAGAACATTCTACAGGAGTTTATTTTAAGATCCATTTCGACTAAGAGAGAATTTCAAATAAGATAAGGAGTATTCGTTTCATTTACAGGTTTATAGGAATTATTTGTCTGCCCATATGTATAAACAGTGGATTCTTTGATTTTTTTTGAATCACATTTATTAGTGTTTACTCAAACTGTTTAAATAGTCATATGAGTGTTTCTTTGATTTGAAAAACGTTGCCTGCCCTGTTGTGAGGGTAGGCACGTCAACAGCTCCCCTGCTTCAGCCACACACTGCTTGCGTAGCCTCCCAGTATCCCCAGAGAGCTGAACGTATCATTTGAAAAGAGGTGTCATTGTGATTTTCTATTTCCCCTCTTTTCTGTGTGTCATGCACATTTTAAAATTTACTTGTTTAGTAACATTTAAAGATGTAAATATCTTTCCTGGGACCTATTGCTCCTTTGTGTAGTACTGGAAAATGTTCTGTGTTACACAGTAGCCCCCCCTTAGTCAACTGTGATCTGAAAATATTAGATGAGAAACTCCAGAAATAAACAATTTGTAAGTTTCAGATTACATACTCTTCTGAGTAGTAGCATGATGAAGTCTGGTCGTCCTGCTCTGTCCAGCCCGGGACGTGAGTCGTTCCTTTGTCCAGCATGTCCAAGCTGTGTGGCACATATAGGCAGGAAAAAGCATAGCATATACGGGGTTCAGCACCATCCACAGTTTCTGGCGTCCATGTGGTGGGGGTAGGGGGTGCTTCTTGAAACCCTCATGGATGAGGGGGACTACTGTGAACCAAAAGCTTAATTTAAAGAAGTGACCACAGACTATATTGCACTATTCAGGATTTAGTTATCTTTTTGAATTGTAAACAGATAATCAAGAACAAACATTCCGGAAGATGTTTCTTGTTTCCTTTGCTTTTGATTTTCTTCTGATGCTTCTTGGTGTCTTTTCTTGCTGCGGATCCCACAGGGACACCTCCACATCGCCCAGGTGCCACAGGGGGAGCAAGTCCAGATCACGCAGGACAGCGAGGTGAGTCAGCTCTCGCTGCAGCACTGTCCCTGCAGGCACCGTGCCCACATGCTCCTGACCTTCATCGGTGTCACAGTGCGAGGGCAGCAGGGAGCCCCCAGGACAGGGAACGTGGGCAAGGGCTGCAGGACTCCGCTTCCAGGGTGCACATAGCGGGCCTGCAGTCTCTGTGGCCTCGCTGCCTCCCCCTCCTGTCCGTTGGTCTCCACAGCTTCTGGTCTGTCTTGGTAATGATCTCCTGGGTAGATGTTTCTACTCCTGGCTGGAAGTGTCCTCTGAGTACCCTTCTCTCCCTGTCTGGCCCTGCCCTTCCTGCCAGGGGAGGCCCCCAGTGTGGCCGAGATGGGGTCTGCCCCTGCATAGGTGACCTGACATACCCCCTCACCTGCCATGTGGCCCCAGCTTCCTAGTGGCCTCTACGGGATTAGTGCCGATTTCATGGGATGGTGGGGAATCCCACAAGGTGATGCTGCCAGTCCTGAGAGCTGGTCATAGCCCTTGACGCACCTGCCGGGTCTGTGATTGTCTCAGTTTCTGGAGCTCTACCCGGCCACGCACTCAGAAGTGCGGGCTCAGCTGCTGTTGGGGTCTGGAATGTGAAGGCGGGAGTGACAGTCTGAGTTCTTGGAAAGCCGAGGCCAGCCGGTTGCGATGCTCCATGTTTGCATGCCAGAGCAGGACTGTCTCCCGGGTGACCGTCCTTCGACTCTGGGCTGTTTGCTGCAGCACAGGCAGCAGCAGGCACAGGGCACTAAGCAGCGCACACGTGTTGTACTCAGTGACCATGGTGCGCTCTGGGGGATGAGGAACATGGCTGTTTCTAGGTCGTGACAATGGCACCAGCTTTGTGTTTGGTGCATAGTAGTGTGTTGCTACAAAGATCTCAGGCTTCCCCCACACACACCAGCAGCGGAGACTAGGAAGCCCGGGTGCTGAGGTCAAGGGGACTCTTGGAGATGTTGGCGTGCGAGGCCTCCTGGGAGCTCATGCTGGGTGCAGGTGCTGTGGGGGAGCAGAGGAGAGAGAAGCCCTGCCATCGGGGACTCACAGCGGGCGCAGAGCCTCCTGCCCAAGTGCCCGTGAGCAAGACTGTGGACACATGCACACCGTGGCACGTGGAGCACCAGGGACTCGGGCATGTCTGCTGGCAGTGGCTTTAATTTGGACACCAGCAGTTCCCAGTGGGTTGTCCTGAGAGGGGAGCACATGCGTAAGGGTTCCGAGGGCGGAATGAGGATGAGGTGAAAGGGGAGGAACGAATTCATGTGGGGGCCGTGAGCGACTGGGAATGAGTGGGCTCATCCACACAGCGACATGACCAGGTCACTAAGAAACGTGGTCAGATGGATGGATGGAAGGAAGCAGCAGGGCGGGGAGCAGGTAGGGGATGGTCCCAGGAGGCCAGAGTGTCCAGGAAGGAGCAGGGCCTGGTTCTGTGTCTGTGGGTGGGTCAGGGACCATCTCCGTGGAGATGTCGGGAGATGCGCCTGTCAGCTCAGCGAGGTCAGGTGCAGGAGTTGGGGGCCTGAGTGGCTGCGAGGTGCAGGATCCCAGCAGCACCTTCCAGTGCAGGAGCTGCCTTTGAGGGGCAGGGGAAGGTTTGCTTCTCAAGGCACAGACAGATCGGGGCTGGGAGGCTAAGCTCACTGCCAAAGAGCTCAGCCAGAGTTCTTGAATACCTGGAAGCCTATGAAGTTCGTCAGAATGCTTAATTTCCTTAGAGTCATTGAAAATGCAGGAAAATTGAAACAGCAGCAAAAGAAAAAAATCAACACACATTTGCTTTTTATAGTTTATGCTAAAAAATCTTGACTACTCGAATTTCAATTTTTTATTATTAGTTTTATCCTCTTCAGTTTTCAAAACTGAATCCATCTTGTATAGGTGATTGTCTTTTGTTTTCAATAGGAATTGAAAGCAGTAAGTTAGAAATTGCTAATAATACTAACGATGGCTTCGTGATAAGTGACAGTATGCGGTCTCCTCACCATAAATTCATACCGTCTTCATTTAAAGTTATTTTGTTAAAACAGGATATCTGCAAATAAACATTTAGCAGGGTCTAACAGACGACACAGTTCCTTTTTACAACAAATGAAAATGAATTTCTAACTGGAGAGCTCTTAGTAGCTCTGTGGTTGAGTGAGTTGGTTCCTTGCGTGCAGCCCGTGTCCTGGCGTGGTGATGCCGCACAGCTCAGCAAGGCGTCCCCCTTCGGGGAAGCTGGGCGACACACACATAGGACCTCTCTCTGCTACTTTCTGTACTTTTTGTGAGTCAGATTCTTTCAAAATAAAAAATGAAGTAAAAATGACATTTTCATTTGGGGTCAGGGTAGGGGAATGGGTACAATGCTTTTTGAGTTGTTTGTTCATCTTTAAAATAATAGTACCTAGAAATCTAAATATTTTGTTTTGGGGCTTTTGTTGCTACCGGAGGTTGAATTTTTGCAGAACTAGTGTTTTCTTGTTATTCTCAAGTGGCCTGTGATGTGTCTTGGCGTGTTTGCCGTGTCTGAGGGTGTCTTGGTGTGTTTCTACTCATGACCGTCTCCTCCTCTCGTTCTTTGTAGGGCAACCTCCAGATCCATCACGTGGGGCAGGACGGTCAGGTGAGTGTCCCAGTCCCCATGCACATGCGGGCGTTGCGCTGCCGAGGGGTGGGGTTCTCAGGGGAGGGGGTGGGACGGTCAGGTGAGTGCCCTGGTCCCCATGTACATGTGGGCATTGCGCTGCCGAGGGGTGGGGCTCTCACAGGAGGGGTGGGACGGTCATTGTGGGCATTGCGCTGCCAAGGGGTGGGGCTCTCATGGGAAGGGGGCGGATGGTCAGGTGAGTGCCACAGTCCCCCTCTCACATACAGGCCATGGTGCTGCCAAGGAATGGGGGCTCTCGCGGGAGGGAGCGGGGGTGCAAAGGCCTCTCAGTGTGAGCCCCAGAGCAGGACTGGCTTTCCTCACCATGACAATGCACAGGCCTGGAAGGGGGAGGGCAGGGCTTGGGGGTTACATTTGTGTTCCGTAGGATTTCAGCAGCTTTTGCGCTACGGCGGAAACGTGCCCTCCCACCCCCACCACGCCACCCCCTTCAGATGGTTATTTGCACACGCATGCGTATGTTGATGGTGGTCATGTTTGCACAGATAACTCTGTTAGAAAAAGGTGGTTTCGCTCCTGTGTATTGCCGTCAAACTCACAAACTTGCCTGCTTTCTAAATCCTTGACAAAAAGAGTGACCATTGGTTGAACACCCCAGTACGAATGGTCTTTAAAAGATGACGTGCTCCGACGGTGCGGGTCCTGGGGAGGGTGTTGCTGTGCAGGACAGAGTCCACTCGCTGGTGGTTTTGAGGCTGTGTGTTCCTAGGTCCTGGTGAAGACCCTTTCTGTTCAGGAGACGGCTGTTACCTCTGGATCACTGAAGAATCTGGGTGATCTTCCCATTTCATAAAACAGAAGCTGGGAAGTTGACAGTGAGAACCATAAACAGAGCTCACTGCATAGAAAGATAATACTAATTTTTCAAAACCACAGTGCACTGTCCTTCGAGAAACCTGCATGCGTTCTCTTTGTCAAGGCCAGGCCCTGTGGATCTCTGACCCGACTGAGCCTGGGGCACTCCCAGCGCGAGGTGCTTTACACAGAGCGGGACAGAAGGGCATGTGCTCCCGTGGGCTTTCCGTTGACCCCTCAGAGGCACCTTGGGAGAAGGGCTGCAGACCCTCCAGAACTGGTTTATGTCAGAGTTTCTTAGTTGGAAAGTTTCATCTTAAAGATCAGCACGAGGTTTTCTCAGGTAGTCCTGCAGCATCGCTCATCTGTAAGTATGAAATTGCTGCTCTGGAAAAGAGCCAAAGGAATGCGCAGCTTTTTAAATCCACAGTTGTGGCTTTGTGCTCACTCCACTGGGGTAATGAGCCTGCGGTCGGCGCAGTGCAGGTCAGTTCTCCACGCCTTTGTCCCGTGGTTCTCACGGTCACTGGGGCAGCAGAGGACAGGACTCATAGCTGGCGGTCCGTCTTAGTTTTCTGCAACATAGTGGTTTATGGTTCTGCTGGTAGTGGAACTGTATCATAGTTGAAACGCTGCTGGACTTTTAATTCCTAGGAAAAGTAAGGCACGTCACCTTCGATATTCCCTTGTTCCTATCTCTACCCCTGAACAAAATCCACTTGGAATTTTAAAGATAGAACCAGGCTTTTACACTGTATTACTGCAGTGCTTCTGTTTATGATTGTAGACAGAATTCTCCCAACTGTATTGTGGGGACAGAGATTCCAGCTTTTCTCAGCAGGCGTGGAGGCCCGTTGGCTCCAGCACAGATCTGAGTTCAGGAAGGACTCGGGGCTGACGTCGGAGGAGTTGCTGTCTGGATTTCTCTGAACAAGACTGTTCTGGTGTCTCTGGTTCCTCCGTCACTGCTGCTGCCCCACGTGCCTTTGCACTGCAAGCAGGGTCACAACTGCTGCTCATTCCCGCGTCTTCCGTGGCCCCTCCGAGTCCCCACTTTCTCTAAGTGGCCTCACCGCAGAATGAATAAAGCTGCCGTACTACCACTTTTTATGTGAAACAAATAATAATTTATAAATCACCTGTTTTTGTCCCCCTTGTGAACTCTCATACGCTCCTGATTCCTATTATCGGTCACATTTCTGGGACCTCAAATCAAAGACGGCTTCAGGAGAGGCCGGTGCTGCCACTCAGGGTAGCGGGCGGAATCTTGGTACATGGCCCCTGCTTCTCTTGGGAAGGAAACTGCTGTGTGATTTAAAGAAACCGCTGTGTTCATCTGAAGCTGCCTTTTCTGGTGAATCTGTGTAGTGAACCCCCTCGTTTTCCATTTGTGGAAATTCTTTTTTTTTTTTTTCCGTCATTTGGCCAGTTCTCATTCCTGCTGATCTACACCCTGCTCATGCAGGCTTCGTCCTCCGGGCTGGCCACACGTTTGGGAGACAGAAGGATGTTTCAGAAAGCACAGAGAAGCCCACTCGCCTCGATGTTGTTGACTGGGCTAAGAAGCCCCGAGCCGTGGTGGGGGTCACACAGCCCATTCGCTCTCCTCCCCATCCTCATGCCTACAGAAGCCCCGAGCCGTGGTGGGGGTCACACGGCCCATTCGCTCTCCTCCCCGTCCCCATGCCTACAGAAGCCCCGAGCAGTGCGGGGGTCACACGGCCCATTCGCTCTCCTCCCCGTCCCCGTGCCTACAGAAGCCCCGAGCAGTGCGGGGGTCACACGGCCCATTTGCTCTCCTCCCCACCCCCATGCCTACAGGAGGATAGTGCATGCAGGTCTAGGGCTCTCTCTTCTCCAGCCAGACTTGATCTCAGAAGCATCCTTCATGTGACACTGCAGATAGCTCAGCTCCCCGTCCTGTCCCGGAGGCCCTTGGCCTGACCTGGTGTGAGCACTGGCTTGATTGATGGGAGACCCTGCAGCCCACGCTTGTTCCAGGCGGTTGGGGGAAGGCAAGGAACAGCACCCCAACCGGAGTAAGAGAACACAAAGAAATGGACGCGGCTGCTTTAAGTTCCTAGATCACTGAGGATTGGCTTAGTATTCCCTTCTGATTCCCTAGTTCCAACTGTCATTTAGGAATGGTTATGTGGCAGTAGACTCAGAATCTGACAGAGCAGCTAGAAATCCTCTTGGGAGGGTGGCCAGGCCTTCCCTTTTCCGGCCGTCCGTTTTCCATCCTGGGGCCGGGGCCTGTGCCCTGCGCCCTGTGCCCCACATCCTGCACCCCACCCCCTTTCCTTGTGCTGGGCTCACACTTGTTGCCGTTCTCCTCCTATTCCACTTCTGAGATGATTGTTGCTATTACTTCTTGTAGTTAATTGATTACTTTCAGAATCAATGGACAGCTTCTCTGAAAATAGCCTCCATTCTTAGTTCCACGGAGGGAGGGATGTGCGCTGTGCTTGTGGATTGCTGCTGGGGCGACGGGTTTGAGGCCACGTCTGCAGCCAGCAGCAACGTCAGTTCCAGGAGGGCCTTGGTGTCTGCGGTGCTGGGAAGCGCCATTGTGCTGCGTTGGTGTGACCCTGTGGCACCTGCTGCCAGGGGACCATTCTTTTTGAGTCATGTTTTCTTCAAATTAAATATTGAGAGATTCTAGTCACATCCCACAGTTGCCATTTGCTGTCTGAGTAGAAAATATGAAGAATCACCTGATTCGAAGCTATGTGGTCAGCTTCACGTCCATAGCTGCCTTGCTTTTCTTCCTTGCTGAGAGATGGAATGCCCTGTCTCACGCTTTTTCTGCCGTTAGGTCTCTGTCCGCTCTGATACTGAGGTTCCAGGAGGGCTGCCTCGACCTCCTTTCCCTGTGGCCCACGACACCCCATCCTCTGGCTTCTTTGCCAACAGTCGTGGTGTGCGCTTACATCTGGTGCTGGGTTGCAGGCAGGATGGGACTCACAGCTGTTCGTTGACTCTGGGAGGGCTCCCCTGGCTGAGGCTGTCTGCTGACAGGTGCTCTGCAGGTGAGTGTGAGCCTGCACTAAGGAATGCTGATTAGAGTCCATTTCAGGCCCTGTTGGGCACACTGGGAGTGCGCAAGAACCGCAGAGCCTGAGAGACACAGTAGGAGGGTGGGAGACGCAGTAGGAGGGTGAGAGACGCAGTAGGAGGGTGAGAGACGCAGTAGGAGCGTGGGAGACGCAGTAGGAGGGTGGGAGACGCAGTAGGAGCGTGGGAGACGCAGTAGGAGGGTGGGAGATGCAGTAGGAGGGTGAGAGACACAGTAGGAGCGGTCGGGAGAGCCACCTGCACCAAGGCCTCAGGACAGCGAATGGCACAGCCATGGGGAGGGTGACTGCCTGTGCAAGGCCGGAGGCCATGGGCACCTGGGTCCAGTGAGGTCGGACGGAGCCCCCGGTGCTCAGCCTCCTGTGACCAGTGTTGGGGGGTAGCAGTAGCGGATGGTGCATCCCAAATGTGGGCAAGAAGTTTGGAAAGATTGGCAGAGCACCAGAGGCTTCATAAAGAGTCATTTAGGAAGATGAGGTTCAGGGGATGGTGGCGGGTGCGCAGGTGTGGGGACACACTGGCTGCATGGTACCCGCTTCCTCCTCCCCGAGCCGTGCCCTCCAGCGCTGTGTCTCAGCCTCCCCTCCAGGAGCGCTCACTACCTCTCAGCTCTGGGCCCCTGTGGCCTCTGCTTTGCCAGCTGCCCAGCCGTGATGACCACTTTCCACTCCAGTGCTATCTCTGTCTTTATTGTTCTTTTTGACCTCTAGGTGCACATGCTGTCATGCCCCAGTGTTCCAGCATCGCTGGCTGGGAGAGGGAAGAGAAGGTGAAGGGTTTCCTTAGAACACTGACATTGAAATTGCAGCTGAATCTTTAAAAAAAATGTTTTGTGCTGGCTCACACCTGTAATCCCAGTACTTTGGGGAGGCTGAGGTGGGAGGATTGCTTGAGCCCAGGAGTTTGATGCCAGCCTGGGCAACATAGCGAGACCCTGTCTCTACAGAAAAAAAAAAATTAGCCACGTCTGGTGGTATGTGCCTGTAGTCCCAAGCTACTCATGAGGCTGAGGCAGGAGGATTGCTTGAGCCCACAAGGCCCAGGCTGCAGTGAGGCGTGACTGTGCCACTGCATTCCAGCCTGGGCAACAGAGCAAGACCCTGTCTCAAAATAAATGAAGTGTACAATTCAATGGTTTTTCAAAAAATTAAAATACTTAAAAAATTATTTGGAACCACTTTGGCTGGTTTCAAAGGTTGTGTATTATCTTTCCTCCTGAATAACAACGAGCATTCAGGTCACTGTGGAGCTGCCTAAGCGAGAGTCTCAGTCTCGGGCTTTGTAGAGCAGAGCCCCTGTGTGTGTGGACGTGTGCTGCCCTCCTCGCCTCCTGCCCTCCGCCGCATCCTCATCATGCACCTAATCTGCTGCCTTCCAGGGAAGCCAAACAGCCACTACTGTTGGAGTTGAAATTAAAATGCAGTGGCTGGTTCCGGTCATGGCTCCAGGCCTGGGTAACTCCTTCGGGTGAGCTGCGTAGAGCTGAGCCTGGGTCTTTGGCTGTTTAGATGCATTTGTGGCTGTGTTCTGGGTGCTTCTTCGTTGAGAGTGGAATTGTGGAGAAATGGCTCCTTCGTCAGCTGACTACACTGTGCTGATTTCTTTTGTCCCTGCCTCACTGGGGGTGTGAGTCATCCGGGCAGCATTTTCGTTTACTGGACAATCCCCGTAGTGTTGGCTTTGTTGCTCAGTGAGTATTTGAAATTAATCATTTGCTGCCCTGGGCATGAAGATCAAATGATATCATAGTAGAAATTCGGAATGATTTAGGTAGAGGTGTTATTGTATTGCCCATATGGTTAACTTAAGGGATTGCAGAATTGGTTTGAGTAGAGGACAGGCCTTGTATGGTAAATTAGACCAGAATCAGGGGCATCTGGAATTCCCTGAAATTCCCTGGAGCGGGGAGAGGCATTCTGGTGTGCCAGAGATTCACAGAGGGAGAGAGTACGTTCAGACAGACGGTGCCAGGAGTGTAAAATAATTTATTGTCTAAGGAATTTCGATTTTCAGTTAGTGGTAAGGATAATAGAATCTTTAATTTGGTGCAGATTTTCAGAAGATTCTGAAAAACAAAAAAAGCCCTTAAAAATTAAGAGTTGTAAGGATTGAAATTTGCAGGGAGGTGGATGACTTTATTTTTGAGTGCATTTTAAATGAAAATTGATGGTTTTTTTATGAGGTCATGGGAACTTTTGCATAAGGTGGATAGACCAGTTGGCCACTTCAGGGGGCTGGCAGGGGAACCGCTGGTTGGTCATACCCACATCTTGGTGCAGCTGCTTTGCTGCCGTGGGTACCCTGAGCCAGTGCTGCGTGACCTGGGCAGACTCCCTATAAAGGCCAACTCGCATTCTGCGGTGATGCTGCCTCTGGAGTGATGAGTGCACGCGGGCTGCATGGCTGGACTCTACCAGCATCTGCGCAAGCCACAGCAGGAAGCAGCTTTCCGTCACGGTTCTAGAACCCTCCTCTCTCACTCATGCGTGTGCACACACACAGTCGGAACAGGTCCACAGGACAACAGGCCACAGCGAGAAGGCAGCTTTCCATTGTGGTTCCAGAGCGCTCCTCCCTCGCTCACGTGTGTGCACTTACAAGGTCGGAACAGGTCCACAGAACGGTATTACTGCGTGCTGATTGCACTAATATTTTTTTATTGTTTTCTGTTCTGCTTTTCTGTTTCTCTTCCTTTTTGTCTCTTTGAAAACTGGCTATGACACATTGCATTGATTTTGCAACCCACACTTTGAAAAATACTGGAATAGATGATTGCTAATGTCTCTTTCTTAAGAGTTTGTAGTTCTAAAAGTTGTAATTGAGTAGCTGGGACTATCGGTGTGCACCACTGCACCTGTGTAATTAAGTAATTTTTAAAAATTTACAACTATATAGGCCGGGCACGGTGGCTCACGCCTGTAATCCCAGCACTTTGGGAGGCCGAGGTGGGTGGATCACGAGGTCAGGAGATCGAGACCATGCTGGCTAACACGGTGAAACCCCTTCTCTACTAAAAATACAAAAAATTAGCTGGGTGTGGTGGTGGGCACCTGTAGTCCCAGCTACTCGGGAGGCTGAGGCAGGAGAATGGCTTGAACCCGGGAGGCAGAGCTTGCAGTGAGCTGAGATCGCGGCACTGCACTCCAGCCTGGGCGACAGAGCGAGACTCCGTCTCAAAAAAAAAAAAAAATTTACAACTATATAAAGTTTACACTGCAAATATTAATATTCTTTCTCTCATATTTTGATAAATCAAAAGATAATTGTTCTTGAATTGGGAAGCTTTTAAAAAAATCACATTCAATCTAAGAAAAATGATTATAAATGTGCTAGTTAAAAAATGTTTAGCGTTCTTCTCAGGGCTTTTCATCTAGATCAGGAAAATTAGGATTATCTGTGTCACTTGGGCATTAGAATGAAGTTTTCCTGAGAACTGCAGTCAGGTTTTTGGCATGGCTGGCCTTCTGTTGGTCATATGGTGGGCATGGGACGGAAGATGGCTCGATGTTTGCCGCGGCTGTCCATGCCCCTCTACGCCATCCACAAGCCTCTGACCGAGTTGTCCGTGCGTGCACTTGAGCGTTTCTTGCAGGAGAGGCCGGGGCCAAAGGAACGCTTCAGTTGCAGCTGGGCTGTGCTAAGGGGCCTCAGCAGGAGCAGCCCTTGGGGGCCAGAGCCCAGGCTCTTCCAGCAACAGGAAGGACCTTTCTTCCCTGTGCAGCACCTGTCGAACATAACATGCTGGACTCCCTCGTTCATTCCCGGCAGAGAAGCGCTCCCCTCACTCCCCACAGAGCCCTGCTATGCCAGGCACTCAGACCAGCCAGAGGTGGGGGAGCCTGTGAGTAAAGTGGAGAATTGGAGGTGTGGTGCCACCCTGACCACAGCACCTTTCTTCTCCCTGAGGCCACCTCCTCAAATACTCTTCTTGGCCACAGATGAGGGCCCGGCTGTGGTTGGCAGATCTTTTGGGAGAGAACTGGATGGGTGGGGGGTGGGAGAGTTGCCATGTGTCCCAGTCTCAGGGCGGCCGCTCCCTCAGTGTCTGTCATCTTGGGATGCGGCAGTGTCGCTTCCTCGTGCTTCAGTGCCCTCTTCACTGCAGTGGGGTGGCAGCAGCACCTGCTCAGGAAGTTGGTGGGCTTTGCTGGGCACACACAGCCCACCTGGCACTCACCAGCCTCTGGGCTGCCCTTGGCAGGTGCCGTCCACACTGCAGCACTCAGGGAGGGGCGGTGCAAATCCTCAAAAACTGACCACACAGGCACTGGCGCCCAGGTGGTGAGTGGGCGGGCTGTGGTCTGCAGGCAGAAGCTTTACCCTGTACACGTACGAGGAGTAACAGCTGCTCATTTGAGTGACGTCACTGGACTGTGGCCCTTAGAGCCTCCTGACGCGGAGGTGGGCCTTTCACTTCTGCCTTTTGCATGTGTGAATGTGTGTGTGTGTGTGTGTGTGTGGGTGTGTGATTTTAGAGATACTGTTTTAAAACTGTGTACTCAAAGCATTAGTTAATTAACTAGGAAGTGTCTTCTTGTGAAAATGATGACCAGGATGGAACCTTTTAAAGCAGGTCATCTGAACCTCATCGCTGTAAAGCAATCTGACTACAAAGTTCATTCTTTCACGTGAATTAAACAGTTTGGTAAAGAAATACTCAGCATAACGTGGACGTGCTCTAGTGATCTTAGGGAGCTGTGAGCTCGTGCAGTCTTGGGTGGGAGTTGGCATTGTTTATGTTCTTTTTTTAATTTTTTAAAAATGTTTTTAATTTTTATTTCTTTTGAGACGGAGTCTTGCTCTGTTGCCCAGGCTGGAGTGCAGTGATGCCATCTTGGCTCACTGCAACCTCCGTCTCCCAGGTTCAGGCGATTCTCCTGCCTCAGCCTCCTGAGTCGCTGGGATTATATAGGCACCCGCCACTGCACCCGGCTAATTTTTGTATTTTTAGTAGATACGGGGTTTCACCATATTGTGTTTGTGTTCTTTAAAATCCATATCATGTTGGCCAGGCGCGGTGGCTCACACCTGTAATCCCAGCACTTTAGGAGGCCGAGGTGGGCGGATCATGAGGTCAGGAGATCGAGACTGTCCTGGCTAACACGGTGAAACCCCGTCTCTACTAAAAATACAAAAAATTAGCTAGGCGTGGGGGTGGGCGCCTGTAGTCCCAGCTACTCGGGAGGCTGAGGCAAGAGAATGGTGTGGACCCGGGAGGTGGAGCTTGCAGTGAGCCGAGATTGCGCCACTGCATTCCAGCCTGGGCGACAGAGCGAGACTCCGTCTCAAAATAAAATAAAATAAAATAAAATAAAAAATCCTTATCATGTGAACGTGTTTTGGTGATCTTAGGGAGCCATGAACTCGTGTGGTCCTGGGTGGGAGGTGGCATTGTTTGTGTTGTTTAAAATCCCAAGCCAGAGCTCCCGGGGCTGCCAGGAGTTTGGGCTTGATGCGGGTCACGTAACGCAGGACACCAGGGTGGGGAAGGGCCCAAAGTAAGATACCACCAGGGTGGGGAAGGGCCAAGAATGCTTGCCCCAGTTCCTTGGCAAAAACTGCCAGTTTCTCCCCACATCTCCGTTAGGTAGTGAGAGTGTCAGTCAAGGCAGTGTTTTCATGCACGTCAGTGAATGGGCCTTGCTCCTTCCCCCAAACCAGGAAGCTGAGTTTGGCCCCCTGCTTGGGTGTGCATCAGTCAGGCTTGGTAGAATGGAACAGGGTGCATGTTTGTTCTTTCAGCCCTCATTGGAGCACAAAGATCAGTGCCCATGGGTGTGAGCTGGGATGGCTGTAGGTGGCATCCTTATTCAAATCCAGACTCTTCCTGAACATGTCCAGAAGGGCAGTAATTCAGGGCGCCGGGCCTCACTGGAGTCTGATGTTCTTAGTGGGAACAGCCCTAGTGTACTCCTAATAGTCACCCAGAACAGCCGTTCTCCCCACAGGGCGCAGAGCACTCCTGCAGACCACGTTCAGGTTCTCAGAGGATTTAAAATACCAGTGAGCTAGGAATGTGGTACATAGTGAACTCCTTCCTGTGTTTGGTGTACTTGGCAATAATGCGCCCAAATGTTGGGTTTGACTGTGCTTTCTTTTTACACTGCTATGACTATGTCCTGTCACTTAAACATTTTGAAGATTCTATCTAAATTTAACCCTGATTAGCAGGGTCCGCAAGGGCTTGGCCGAAGCAAACATTGGGACTTAGGGGGCTGTCCCCTGGGGAGGGCAGGAAAGCTGATGGGTGATGGGACGTGCAGGGCCCGCTCGAAGACCACCAAGGCCTGCTGGGTCCTCTGACTTGTGTGGCTTCAGCAGCTGGCCGTGACTTTGTCATGCCAGTTTTTCAATTTGGACACTGAAATATGAGTAGAATTTTGGTATATCATATAGGGGATAGTCACTTACCAGAGTTTAAAACAGCAAGAGGTACATTTGCTATGGTTCTGATTAATTTGATGTGATTGAAGACTTAGCCAACTAAAAATAATTTTCCGGAAGTATCTAATCATTTGGAGAAATAACTAATCTGCCTCATTGAGGAGATTGCAGCACAATTGTAGAACTAAATAAAGCGCAGACACAATATGGGAGGTTGGATTTCAGTAATGGAGGAAAGAAGGGGCCAGAAGAAAGGACGTCCATTCTAACAGTGTTCTCGGTATTGAATCGGCGCTCACCGCAGATTAAAGAAAGGACATCGATTCTAACAGTATTCTCAGTATCGAGTTGGCACTCACCACGGATTAAAGAAAGGACATCGATTCTAACAGTGTTCTCGGTATCGAGTTGGCACTCACCACGGATTAAAGAAAGGACATCGATTCTAACAGTGTTCTCGGTATCGAGTTGGCACTCACCATGGATTAAAGAAAGGTGGATTCTAACAGTATTCTCGGTATCGAGTCGGCGCTCACCACGGATTAAAGAAAGATGGATTCTAACAGTATTCTTGGTATTGAATCGGCGCTCACCGCAGATTAAAGAAAGGACATTGATTCTAACAGTGTTCTCGGTATCGAGTTGGCACTCACCACAGATTAAAGAAAGGACATCGATTCTAACAGTGTTCTCGGTATCGAGTCGGCGCTCACCACAGATTAAAGAAAGGACATTGATTCTAACAGTGTTCTCGGTATGGAATAGGAGCTCACCACAGATTAAAGAAAGGAGGTGGATTCTAACAGTGTTCTCGGTATGGAATAGGAGCTCACCACAGATTAAAGAAAGGAGGTGGATTCTAACAGTGTTCTCGGTATGGAATAGGAGCTCACCACAGATTAAAGAAAGGACATCGATTCTAACAGTGTTCTCGGTATCGAGTCGGCACTCACCACAGATTAAAGAAAGGACATCGATTCTAACAGTGTTCTCAGTATCGAACTGGCGCTCACCACAGATTCTGACCTCAAGGTTGAAGGCGCTGAAGTCAGTGTCTTCGTCAGGTGTGGGGTGCGGGGTCTTTGAGACTGCACGGAGCACTGGACTCTCGTGTTGGCAAAGCTCTGCAGACCACATGTTTCCTCTGCTCTCACACCGTGACCATCATCAACACACAAAAAGACTGCTGGGACCAAAAGTGGGGTTTTTTCTGGACACAGCAAGCAGTGGACACCAGCTGGGTGTCCTCTAATTCAGTTCTGACACGGAGACAGCGTCGGATCCCATGGGTTGAGGGCTCGGGGACTGCCGCCCAACCACACCAGTCGCAAGTTCGGGCCTCAGAACTTCTGGCCATCCGGCTTCAGGTTGGGCTTCCCACGACCCGCCTTTGGGTTTGATTAATTTGCTGGAGTGGCTTGCAGAGCTCAGGGAAGTACTTTTGTTTCCTGTGTTTATTATCATAAAGAATACTACATAGGCTACGGGTGTGGAGACACATCCCGGCGAGGTACGGGGGAAGGGGCACAGAGCTTCCAGGCCTTCCCTGGGCACCATCCTCCAGGACCTGCTGGACCAGCTGCCTGGAGGAAGCTCACCGAACCTGCCCTCTTGGGTTTTTATGGAAACTTCATGACATCAGCATTCCTTCCCCAGGGTCTAGGGCAGGACCCTCTCATGGGAGGGCCTTAAGACCCACAGTCAGCAAGCGGGGGGATCATTAGAGTGAAAGGAGGGTGAGAGCCCGCCCCTGAGGTCCACACACCTGGCATCATAACAAGAGACGACCCAGGGCTGTGGGAGTTAGGGGCCAGGAACCGGGGACAAAACCAGTATCTCTCGTAAACACCACAGCTCTTCAGAGGGTTTTTCAGGTGGAGTCACGGGGGAGATGGCTGGACTCAGGCACTCCAGGAATGGAGAGTGCTGTGGCCACACGCTCAGTGACACGACGCCCCAGCCACACGGCATCCGATGAACACCAGACATCTCTAATGCGTTTCAGTGTGCCAGAAGGAAAACATGTTTCCTCCTCCCTCTGATTTCTTTACAGACAATTGTTTTCTTGGGGATTTAGATTACATACAGCATAGGAAATGTGTTGTTCTAATTGGAGTATAATTTGATATTCTTCCAATTAAGAACCCTCTTCAGGAAAGAGCTGGTGTGTGGGCGTGGCCGGCTGGTGAGCTTCTCAGTCACATTCACAGGGATGGGAATCCTTGTCCTCCGGTCTTATTCCTGATGTGTCAGTGAAGATTAACAGGGACAGATCCAGCTAAACATAGCCAAGATGCTATCTATCTAGCTAGCTAGCTAATCGATGAGACACAGTCTCGCCCTGTTGCTCGGGCTGGAGTGCAGTGGTGTGATCTTGGCTTACTGCAGCCTCTGCCTCGCGGGCTCAGGCAATCCTCCCACCTTAGCCTCCCCGGTGGCTGGGACCACAGCTCGGGCTACCACACCCAGTTGATTTTTGTATTTTTTTGTAGAGACAGGATTTTGCCATGTTGCCAGGCTGGTCTTGAACTCCCGGGCTTAAGGAGTCCACCTGCCTCGGCCTCCCAGGGTGCTCAGGTTACAGGCATGAGCTACCATGCCCAGCCGACAAGATGGTTTTAAACTAATAGCTGTGCCTCTTTAAGACACACACTTGTTAATGGTTGTGTTGAGCATCTTGAACTGCCAGCGGCCTAAGTGGCGTTGCAGCCCACAGGAGTCTCATCCAGACCTGTCAGAATTAGGACCAGGCACTAGTGAGCCTGATTGTGTAAGAGCATCTGCACTCAGAAACCCATCATTTGGATAAGTGTGAGGGGTGTGTATTTGCTGTTTTTTCATTTTAATTTTTTGTTTTTAGAGACAGTCTCACTCTGTTGTCGAGGCTGGAGTGCAGTGGCGCAGTCACGGCTCACTGCAACCTCTGCCTCCAGGTTCAAGCAATCCTCCCACCTCAGCCTCCCGAGTAGCTGGGACTACAGTTGCGCACCACCACGACCTGCTAATTTTTTTATTTTTATAGAGATGGGGTTTTGCCCTGTTGCACAGACTGGTCTCAAACTCCTGCGCTCAAGCGATCCGCCTGCCTCAGCCTCCCAAAGTGCTAGGATTATGGATGTGAGCCACCACACCCAGCCTGCTTGTTTCTCATCTGCTTGCTGGTAGGTTGCAGAGATCCCAGAACTCCGTAGAACGCTAACCTGCATAGCCAGCTGAGCAGTCACTCTTCTCCCGTGATCTCTTGCTGCCACAGCCAAGCTGTTGACCGCAGCACCTGGGTCCCTCCCGTGTAGTGGCGGGCCTCGCAGCATGAGATCAAGGCTGCAGGATGGCGGCTCCCCAGTGGTTTAGGGCTGAGGCCACAGACCCCCTCGAACCTCTGTGGAAACTGTGCTTCCCTTGAGGGATGGGGCAAAATGTCCATGCCAGAATCTTGAATTTGAAAAGATTGAGGTGTGGGGCGGCCTGCAGGGTGTGGGTGGGGTACGGCACCTTTCAGGGCCTGTTGCTGCCCTGCATGTGTAGATGTGGAGCTCCTTAAGGCAGGACCCGTGCCCAGCACACATTGAGCTTGTAGAAAGCATGGGGTTTGCGGGAGCCCATGCCTCCTTCGGGCTCAGCCTCGGTGCCTCACGCGCAGTAGGCACATGGGAAGTGCGGCCATTCCCAGGCACTGCTGCAGTGCTGAGCGCGATGTGTTCCCACGTAGACATGGATTTGGTGAGCCACGGTTCCCTCTCTCAGGGGTGCCTTTCCCTGCCACAGTTGCAGGTTGTGGGGCTGGTCTGTCACCTTCAGTGTTGTGATCTCAGGAAGATAGCAGCCCACCCACCTGACATAAAAATCCACATAGAGAAATTCAGGATTTCTCTTGATTTATTAACTGTGTGCTTTGTTGGGGGCAGCTCGGCTGATGATAAGTACATTTTTATAATTATGCATCATTAAATAGTAATTGTTAAATAGACTTAGAGTTTTCTTTCCTATATTAAAAAATCTAGATTTAAAAAATCCAGATTTATGCAATTTCTGTGGTATCGTTTGCATTCCATTCATCTCATTTGTTTGAGGAGTTTAAGAAAATAAAGTGAAGACCTAAACATTTCCTCACATGACCAAGAAATAATACTCCAAATCAGTATGTTTCTGGAATTGGTAGCTGCTACTAGCTGCCCTCAGATACCTCTTGAAGCACTGTATCTGGAGTTTCTCTCATTGGGCACTCTTAACAGCCAAGGACAGGCACCCATTCCTGGACAGATGCTGGTGTATTTGTTGTTCTAATTACTACTAAATTGTTACTAAAGAAAATCAAAACAAAACACAAGAAAGATACATAAGAGGTCACTTCAGCTCAAATGTAGCGTATGGACATTCCCTGGCATATCCAAGTCATCCTTAGAAAGCTGAAATACACCTTCTAAAGCATTGTGGCAAGCTAGCGCTCTGCCTGCATTAACTCAGGGGCCCCTCTCTGAAGTTAGAGACTTGCTTTCTCCTATGTCTTCACCTGTCTTGCATTTCTGAAGAGAAATGAGATTAAATTTGGTGACTAGGTTGAGTGCTATTCTCATTTTGGAGATGAAGACAGTAGACAGGAGCTTTTCTAGGACCGTTCAAGGAGTTAAAGTCAGGGATACATCCAGAACTCAACTCTCATGATTCCTGAACATTGCCTGCAGATCCCCCAGAGCTCCACCATCATCATCACCTCCACCTACTACCACTGCCAACACAACCACCTCTACCACCTCCGCCACTGTCATCTCCATCATCCTCACCATTATCATAATTGCCACCATCATCACAACCACCCTAACAACTGCTATCACCACCACCTCGACCACTATCATCTCCATCATCATCACCAACCCAACCACCCTAACCACTACCACCACCACCTTTACCATTATCATCTCCATCATCATCACTAACATAACCACCTTAACAACCACTACCACTACCTCCTTCACCACTGTCATCTCCATCATTATCACCAACACAACCACCCTAACAATCACTACCACCACCACCTTCTTCACTATCATCTCCATCATCATCACCAACACAACCACCTTAACCACTACCATCACCACCTTCACCACTATCATCTCCATCATCATACCACCACAACCACTTCTACCACTACCATCTCCATCATTATCACCAACAGTCACCCTAACAAACACTACCATCACCATCACCACTGTCATCTCCATCATTATCACCAACCCAACCACCCTAACAACCACTACCACCCCCACCTCCACCACTATCATCTCCATCATCATCATCACCAACACAACTATAACCACCTTAACAAACACTACCACCACCACCTCCACCACTATCATCTCCATCATCATCATCACCAACACAACCATAACCACCTTAACAACCACTACCACCCCCACCTCCACCACTATCATCTCCATCATCATCATCACCAACACAACCATAACCACCTTAACAAACACTACCACCACCACCTCCACCACTATCATCTCCATCATTATCATCACCAACACAACCACCCTAACAACCACTACCACCCCCACCTCCTTCACTATCATCACCATCACCAACACAGTCACCTTCACCACCACCACCACCTCTACCACTGTCGTCTCCATCATCATCACCAACACAACCACCCTAACAGCCACTCCCACTCCCACCTCCTTCACTATCATCACCATCACCAACACAACCACCTTTACCACCACCACCACGTCTACCACTGTCATCTCCATCATCATCATCACCAACACAACCACCTTCACCACCACCTCTACTGTCATCTCCATCATCATCACCAGCACAACCACAACCACCTTAACAAACACTACCACCACCACCTCCATCATCATCTCCATCATCATCATCATCACCAACACAACCACCCTAACGACTACCACCCCCACCTCCTTCACTATCACCATCACCAACACAGTCACCTTCACCACCACCACCTCTACCACTGTCATCTCCATCATCATCACCAACACAACCACCTTCACCACTGTCATCTCCATCATCATCACCAACACAGCCACCCTAACAACCACTACCACCACCACCTCTACTATCTCCATCATCACCAACACAACCACCTTAACAAACACTACCACCACCACCTCCACCATCATCTCCATCATCATGATCATCACCAACAGAAATCACCCTAACGATTACCACCCCCACCTCCTTCACTATCATCACCATCACCAACACAGTCACCTTCACCATCACCACCAACACAACCACCTTCACCACTGTCATCTCCATCATCATCACCAACACAGCCACCCTAACAACCACTGCCACCACCACCTCTACTATCTCCATCATCACCAACACAACCACCTTAACAAACACTACCACCACCACCTCCACCATCATCTCCATCATCATCATCATCACCAACACAACCACCCTAATGACTACCACCCCCACTTCCTTCACTATCATCACCATCACCAACACAGTCACCTTCACCACCACCACCACCTCTACCACTGTCATCTCCATCATCATCATCACCAACACAACCACCTTCACCACTGTCATCTCCATCATCATCAGCAACACAGCCACCCTAACAACCACTACCACCACCACCTCTACTATCTCCATCATCACCAACACAACCACCTTAACACTACCACCACCACCTTCACCACTATCATCTCCATCATACCACCACCACCACTTCTACCACTACCATCTCCATCATTATCACCCACAGTCACCCTAACAAACACTACCATCACCATCACCACTGTCATCTCCATCATTATCACCAACCCAACCACCCTAACAACCACTACCACCCCCACCTCCACCACTATCATCTCCATCATCATCATCACCAACACAACCATAACCACCTTAACAAACACTACCACCACCACCTCCACCACTATTATGTCCCTCATCATCATCACCAACACAACCATAACCACCTTAACAAACACTACCACCACCACCTCCACCACTATCATCTCCATCATTATCATCACCAACACAACCACCCTAACAACCACTACCACCCCCACCTCCTTCACTATCATCACCATCACCAACACAGTCACCTTCACCACCATCACCACCTCTACCACTGTCATCTCCATCATCATCACCAACACAACCACCCTAACAGCCACTCCCACCTCCTTCACTATCATCACCATCACCAACACAACCACCTTTACCACCACCACCCTCTACCACTGTCATCTCCATCATCATCACCAACACAACCACCTTCACCACCACCTCTACTGTCATCTCCATCATCATCACCAGCACAACCACAACCACCTTAACAAACACTACCACCTCCACCATCATCTCCATCATCATCATCATCAACACAACCACCCTAACGACTACCACCCCCACCTCCTTCACTATCATCACCATCACCAACACAGTCACCTTCACCACCACCACCACCTCTACCACTGTCATCTCCATCATCATCACCAACACAACCACCTTCACCACTGTCATCTCCATCATCACCAACACAGCCACCCTAACAACCACTACCACCACCACCTCTACTATCTCCATCATCACCAACACAACCACCTTAACAAACACTACCACCACCACCTCCACCACTATTATGTCCCTCATCCTCACCACCACTACCAACAACAACACATCTATCACAGCATGACCTCTACCACCATTGTGCCTGTCACCCTCTCCATTGCCCTTACCTCTGCCACCACCACCACCACCATTCCCAGTGCTATCACAGCCATCAACAGCACCAGCACCAGCACCAGCACCGTCAAGGGGTCAAGTGAATTTCCTGATTATCCTGAGTTGTTTTCTAATCTATCTACTTATTGGCCTCTCACCCTCTTCCTGTGGAGACTGAAATGACAGTGCTTCCTTTGCCCAGCTCATAGGAATGTTTATGGAGGGTCAGTGGGCATGGTTTCTGTCCTTACTATGTAGGCCTTGAGTAGTAGCTTAGGTGTGATAGAAATGGAAGGTCCTCAGTGTTGCTTCAGGATAAAGCCTTCACAGTGTTGAATTTGGATTCTGCAGATTGAATCTAATGTGCAGTATGTTTTGAACAGTTAGTACCAAACTCTGTTCCTAGGGGATATTATATCTATTGAGATGTTCAAATCTGGGTCAGTTCTTTCACTATATTTGGAAGATTTTCAGTCACATGGGAAGCTTTTCAAGGCTTGAGTATTAATCATGCTGCTTAGATCATGAATCATGAAATTATTTAGTACTGTTTCTAGTACGTGTGTATTTTAATACTTTTTTTTTGCCCTTTTTTGCCCTTTTTTTTTTAAACAGATGTAGCTAATGTTACCTAAGATGTGTACGAACAAAGCTTATATATGTTTATAGGCTAAACAATGTGAAATCACTGGAAAAGCTAGGAGGTATTTTGTGTATGTTCTGGTAAACCCATCTGTAATCCATACACCCACCCACCCCCTCCCCACACACACCCCTGAATGATTGAATATGTGTACGTACACATGACGCGTGTACATTTAGTAAAGTTAAGCAAAGCAGTGACGGATCCAGGGCTTTCCCACTGTGCACCTGTGCAATGACTTGACCAGGGTTCAGCTGACGGCAGGCTTGGTGACCTTGAAGCTCTTCAGCTTCTCTCCCATCTTTGGCATTTGTATTCCTCCTGATACTTTGCTTAAGAGTAAGTTTCAGAAGGCTTCAGAATCTTTTTCCATAAAATAAGGCCTTCTAGACCCAGCTGGGAAAAAGGTTAGAAGACATGGGAAATGTCCAACATTTTACGTGTAGGATTTTTTTGGAGAGAGCGAGGAGAAGGAGTGTGTGTGTGCAGGGTGTCTTTATCTATAGCTGAAAAATGGCCTCTTGTATTTCCAGGAGGCTTTAGGCCACTCTAAATGGTTTGTCACAGAGGGAGGATCATCTCGCCTTCCTAGACACACACCCTATGTCACTTGTAATAAAAATGCTCCCATCAAGAAAATATATTCTTGCATTACATGCCAAAACACAAGCAGAAATCTTGGAGACTCTCAGTGGTTCAGGGAATTAATCTCTTATGGAGAAGCCTTCTCTACCAGAAATGGTGGAAAATGTAATTTAAACCATAAAAGGTCAGAAGTGGAGTGAATTTGGTGTTGACTAGTCCCAAGAAACCCCCTGGGAAAGGTGTGGAGCTGCCCGCATGCCTCCTGCTGCCTTGCTGGGGGGCTCAGGCCCACCTGGACAGCTGGCTCTTCAGCTTCCTTGCCCTGTCTGGGGAGGTGGGGCCCTGACTTACAAAGGGAGGCTGTGGTGTCTCCTGCCTGTGGCTCTGACACTGGAGGGGTCCTTGTGGCCCCTAACAGGCTTGCCGCATGCAGCAGAGTGTTCTGAGAGTGTGGAGTGGCTGTGGAACTCCAAGGACTCTCTGCTTCTTTGCTTCTTGGTCTGTTTTGGCAAGCAGCAAGGAAGGTAGTTTCAGGCTTGAGTGATGACTAGTCAGTAAAATAGGTGTACTACTTTGAGGACTATCATTTTTGTCCCGTTGAATTTCTTGGGACACTGTCTGTGGTTGCAGCGTAGAAGAATCTTTAAGTCAGGCAAGGGCCCAGGACAAGCTGGACAAAGTGTTTGGCTGGGAAGCGTATTCTCTCTCTTTTTTTTTTTTTTTAGAGAGAGAACTTAGATGAAATGATGACTGAAATGTCCACTTTCAGTGTTTTACTCAGTTGAAACAATGGTGCCTTCGAAGGGCTCGCTGTTAGCTGAAGCTGAAGTGTCTTTATCACAACCCCTGAGATGCTCCCACTGCTCTGGTCACGCTTCACGCTGGCCCCTGCACTCCTGGCCCTTTTGTTTAGCCCTGCATCAGACTCTGTGATGTCAGACAGTGGTGGCAGGCCTGATGATTCGAAGATTGTTTTTGATCAATTTTACCATTTTCAAATATATATTTAAAAGGTTATTCATTTCTATTACCTGTCATACCCAGTGTAGTATACTTAGCAACACTGAGTGATCATTGAGTGAATGAATACAATGGCAGCTGTTGCAAGTTAGCAGTTAGTTATATGATGCACACATTGAAGACATTTGGAAATACTCTTGTTTGAGCCATTTAAAACTACGGCTTATGTTCACCAGATCTTTAATCATGAAAACATATAGAACAGTACTGATTTAAAACTCTGTAACTCAAAAAGCAGAAAAAGTGTGATTTCTGAATAACTTTACAAATCCTTTTGGTAGGATCCAAATGTGAGAACTTTTTCTGAATAAGGGAGTTTTGGTGATTCTTTGGGTGTTCTGAGACTGTTGAGCTGTGTCTGCCTTTTCTGGTGGGCGGGCCTGCCGCGTTGTGAGGGGGGAGCGACTTCACACAGCTGGCATGGGATGCTTCAAAGTGGGGTACAGGCCAGCCGCCAAGAGCTCACCCAGCACGCCTGTTGCTTTGGGTGCCTCTGTGCGGAGCAGCTAATGGATGTGTAGACTCTTTTGCCCCAAGAATTATCTTCTGGAAGGCTACCAGAGTAGCTGCCTGCGAAAGGGAACCTGGGCGTTACTGCTGCACCAGGATTCCTGGCCTCCAGAGGAAGGATGGTGGCTGAAGGTGAGCCTTCTCCAGGGGGATGCCCTGGAGACTCTTGCGGTCCCTTCCACGTGTTCACCTCGTCAGAGTCAAGAAACGAGGAGTGAAAAACACCCCTCAGGTCGCTTCATGCTGATTCTGTTTAGGCCCCGGCTTTTCCCTCATGCAAAATGCAGGCACTCTGACTGGCCCACGTTGTGTAAAATTGGAAGAATGTTCTTCACACCCTTCATGTTGGCAGTGTTTGGGTCCTGGTTCTTACATCCCAGAAGGGAAGTTGCGGCACTGTGCGAGACAGTCTGACTTCTGACAAGTAAGAGAGATGGCGGGGCCATCTGGGTTGGGGGCGGGTGCGTGCAGTGACTCGCGCTGGCCCTGTCCCCGCACCCTGGACTCCAGGGCAAGTGGTGCTGGCCGGATGCCCACAGTGAGGAGGTGCGGGGCATGCAGCGAGCACTTTCCGGACAGTGCGGTGCGGGGCAGCGAGTGGCCGCCTGTGTTCCGACAAGCCAGGCGCCGAGGCTTGGTGTGGGCCAGTGGGCCTGATGGAAGTCACACTCCTGCCCCCTTAAACTATGAAACGGCGGAGTCGCACGGGAAGAAAGGGTTCAAGCGTAATGTAATTTCCTACCTTTTTTTCACTCTGAGAGTGAACCGCTGAGTGGCTGTTAAATTCATTGTGTATTTACGAGGAATCTTTCATCTAGAGACTGTAGATGCAGGACGGTGCCGGTGCCTGGTTAAAACGTTGAAGCTGGTGCTAAAGTGTGTTGAGGTGCCTGAAAGAGAAGCTTATGTTTTTTGACTCACTGGCCTTTGGGAAACTGAAGGACAGTGCGAACAAAGATCCCTTTCTTCCTCAAACGGGAGCTTGGGATTTGTTGGGTTTCACGCAGTTGGGCCCGAGGAGGCCGGCGGGCAGGGCCGGGACGTGCTGATGTCAGGCGCCTTCGTCGACTGAGCTCCTTCCTGGGCCTTGTAAGGCCTTAGGTGTAAAAATGGGGCTTGGTCTGCAGCAGGGCCCAGCTCCACGGCAGTGCTGTGGCTTCCTAAGTGACTCAAGCACAGGGGCCATTTCTGATCCACAGACCAGAGCTTCGGGGGATTCCTCTTCACTCTGACCACCTGACAGGCTGTTTCCTCTCACACAGGCAGTACAGGGGAACGTGGCCAAGGTTTAATAAAACCCACCACCATCGTTCTTTCCATTTTCTCTAAGGAGTCGCAGCCCCAGATGAAACGTGTGTGTCCTGCCCCGGGGTTTGTAGGAAGCCTGTGGTATCTGAGACCATGGGACTGGGAGGTTGTAATTAAGAAGCAACTCGGACCCATGGCTGCTCTTGGCTGCATTGTGTAATTGGCTCTGGACATAAAATATGCATCAAGGGTAGAAAAGTAACCTAGAATTATTTTCATGTGTAGACAATCTCTTATTTATAATGTTCAAGGGCATTGTTTACGTTGACTCCCAAAGTGAGATCAACGAAAAGCCCATAAAGTGGCCCCTGCCGGCTTTTCCTTCTGCCTCCTGGTGGGCCCCTGAGCCGCTGCTCCTGCTTTCGGCAGCTGCTCCTCCAGTGGTGTCCCTCACGCCCGGTGTGTATCAGGGATGTTGCCTGGTCGGAACCCCTGTACCGCAGTGCTGAGGACCATGCTCCTGCTGGTGTGCTGAGGTCCGTGCTCCTGCTGGTGTGCTGAGGTCCGTGCTCCTGCTGGTGTGCTGTGGTCCGTGCTCCTGCTGGTGGTGGGGCATGACCTTGAGGAGAGTAGGGATGCTCCTGGAGGCTCTGCTGTAAGGGCAGTTGGGGGGTGGGGTGGGGCGGGCGGAGGTGTGTGAAGGTGTGGAGATGGGGCACTGCCTTCCCTCTCGGCAGTGCTTGCTGTTCCTGGGCTTGATGCCACACTGTTCCAATCTCTGCCTCTCCTCTGCTTCTCTGTGTTCAAATCTGCTTCTTTTCATAAGGCCCCTGTCACTGGGTTAGGGCCCACCTGAGCCCAGTGTGGCCTCACTTTAACTTAAATTTGCAAAGACCCTGTTTTCAATTAAGCCCAAGTTCACAGGTACCAGAGGTTATTGAGTTGCTTTTTAAGGGACACGGTTCAGGCCACAGGACCCTCCCCATCCCCATACCATCTTCGGCAGAATGATGGCCACCACCTCGTCTCGGCCCCACGTTCCTGCAGGCATGTGCTGAGCCCTGGCTCAACACCACAGATGAAGCTTTTTGCAGGAAGATGTGAGTTTGGTGGGTTCTGGGTGCTTTGGGGCTTCCCGACGGAGACGTGTGCTACTCCTCGCGTCCTGTCAGGGCCCTACCAGCTGCGCTGTCGGACGCGACACATGCCAGGCCCCCTCCTCTGCTCCCTGTGTGAGACCGCATGGTCATGGACATCCCGCTGAGTGCGCCTAGGTCAGATGCACTTGAGACCCGGCATTGGGGTGGAGTCACCTGGAGCCACAGCCTGCTGGGGAAGGGTCACGTTCAGGCCCCAGACCTGCACACACACACCCCAGGAGGGCTGAGGTTGGCACAGGTGGGGTTCTCCGTGTAGTGTGTGGTGAGACTGGCTTGGCGCAGCTGTCCGTCTCTGGGCCTTCCTCTGAAGATGGCAGGTGCTCTGACTTACCCAAGTCGGGGGTGCTCTGCTGTGGCCGAAGGTGCCGAAGTGTGAGCGGCTTGTGTGAGAAGTGTGCAAAGGTGCTCTTAGCCACCAGCGCATAGCAACCACCTGTCGGCACGAGTGGCAAGGCCGTATGTTTCTAAGCATAACGTAGTTTGAAGTGTGTGCAGAGACCGCCGTGCGTTGCCCTCCGGGCAGAGCCCACCTGACGAGGGGTCTCTCTGGGTCTCCCCAGCCTGGCCTGGCCTGCTGGTCACTCCTCCACTCGGATGGTCAGTGTGGGGCTGAGATTGGGAAGGCTGGCCCACCCTCTGTTTAAAAGCCACGTTTTTCCGTCACGATTAGGAGGGAGATCGGCTGACATTGGACACGCGAGTGATCCTGTGCGGAGGCTTCCGACGGAAGTGAGCTTAGTGGGAACGTTGGATCACATGTTTTTAGAAGTTCGTTCTTTTGCCCTATCACGGTGGGTTCAAACGTATTTTTTGTGCCATACAGTAAGTTTTCCAAGTTAAAGAAATGACCAGAGCCACGAGAACGGTGCCATCTGGAGGGTGCGTGGAGGCACGTGGAGGTGGCCTCTTTCTGTGGGGAGCGAGAGGCTCTTCTCACCGTCAGCTCTGGGCTGGCATCTCAGCCCCTCGAGGTGTGAAATTGGATGGCAGCCTGGCCGGGCTCCCCGACCTGCCCTTCTCCCTTTCCTGGGGACACCTGAGCAGCGCCACGGTGATGGCAGGCTTGTGCACGCGTCATGCAGATACATCCTTATTTTCTTCCCACTCTTCCTCGTCCCCTGCCCGCCCACCCTCCCTCTCACCATCCAGAAGCCAGAGGCCTGTGGTCCATGGGGGAGCGCCACAGGCCTCGGGGTGACTTTGGTTGTCTTCTTAAACGCCCCCCACCCTGCCCCAGTCACTCAGAAGACCCCAAGACACACACATGGTTAAGATCACTCCCAGGAGCGCTGCCCTGCTGGAAGGTGGGGGTGGGCGGCAAGCACCCGCAGGCCTCCACTTCCATTCCTTCGAGTTTTTAGCCTTTGTTTTGCCTTCTCCCAAGGCTGTGCTTGATTGAGGTTCATGCTGAAACGCTGGAGCCAGCCGCAGAGCACTTTGGAGACTGCTGTGCCTACCGCTTGCCACAAGGCACCTTTGTGTGAATGTGGGGTCTCCTGGGGCATCTTGCCATCGCTCTGGGCTGTAAATCTGCCTTATAGCTCTTAGCCTGTTAGCTTTGAAACTTAGCCTTTTTTGGCCTGAAGGACGATTGTCTAAAACGTTGGATCAGTTGACTTAAACCCTGAGGTCTGCAAGAAGCTTCTGTGTGCTGTTTCTTTTTCTCCAGGAGAAGCAGGTTTCTGCATTTGCCTGCACTGGCCTGCTGTGTGTGCTCTGTTTCTGACCATCCACTAATGGGTGATTTGGTTTGTGAAAAGCATTAGAAAAGGAATTTAAGGACACGTATTAGTATTCCCATCAGTGGGTTTAAAGGCTTAAGAATGATGATGTGGCCTTTTGGCATTTCTTGTAGGCACGTAGGAGAAAGATTTTAGGCCAGTTGGGGGCATCACTGGGATGAGCCTCCTTCTCTGAGCACCTCATTTTTCTTTCTTTTTTTTTTTTTTGAGACGGAGTTTTTGCTCTTGTTGCCCAGGCTGGAGTGCAATGGCACGATCTCGGCTCACCGCAACCTCTGCCTCCTGGGTTCAAGCAATTCTCCTGCCTCAGCCTCCTGAGTAGCTGGGATTACAGGCATGCGCCACCACGCCCGGCTAATTTTGTATTTTTAGTGGAGACGGGATTTCTCCATGTTGGTCAGGCTGGTCTCCCAACCTCAGGTGACCAGCCCGCCTCGGCCTCCCAAAGTGCTAGGATTGCAGGCATGAGCCACCACGCCCAGCCTGAGCACCTCATTTTTCTAGTATGAGGAAGCTTCTTTGAAGTGAACATCTAGATTTGAAAAAGGCACCTTGGTTACAGTCTCAGCCCTCATACCTTAACAAGTTGGATTCAAAGCTGAATGACAAAAACAAAGGACTTCTTGGCTTTTCCAGCACACCTGTGGATTAGTGGTTTCATCCTCGTTTCTGTCCACACGCTTCAGCAGTGTTCAGAGTGTATCTTTTAAAGGCATGGGGGGTGGGGTTCTTTTGTTTGGTTTTGCGTTGCACCTGAGTGGATTCTTGGTTAGATTCAGGATTTTGTATCTAAATAGTACTGAGAAGTCCTTGGGCTTCTTGCGTTGACCTTAGATTTACAGCAGTTTAGCATGATCTCAGTTGGACATTACACAGAATTTCTGCATTCTCAGTAGATAGAGGAAACCAGATGTGTGTGCTCAAAATGCAGTGCCTTTAGGCCGGGGTTCCCTCAGTAGGCTGCTCCCATTTCTACCTTCTGCCGCTTTCTTTTATCTGAAAACAACTGGCTCTGTTTCAAAACTGTTCAGGGGAAAACCCTCTGAATGGAGCTGGGAAAGTAGCACGTGTCTCCAGCCCTGTCCCTGACCACTGTCCCCAACCAAGCCTCTCTTGAGATGATGAGGTGCTGCCCTTTGGGAAGTCCGCTTCAAGTTCAGCCGCAGGCCAGTGTCCCTGGAGCCTGGAAGCCAGGACACCGTCCGTTCCAATGAGCGGCTTCTGCATTCCAGAGCTGGTTTGGAAATGCCTCAGACTGGGGCCCTGCTCCAGACATAAAGCCGGCAGGGAGAGGAAAGAAGGGATTGAACATTCATTGTTGGGCACTAAGTCGGAATTCGGCCCAGCCTGCTCTACCCCTGAAGGCCTGCATCAGACTTGGGGTTCTTTTCATCACAGGGCCCCATCCTACCGGCAGCAGCATCAACTGCGCAGATCCCAGGGCGCTTATCTTGGGGCGTGCAGCGCTCTGTAGGGACCCTGGCATGACCTCATTTTTGCTGCTTCACGTTTAAGATCTGACTGCTGAGTTGTACTCATCACCAATTTCAAATCAAGCCCAAATCCACAAACTATATCTCAGCCTCCTGTGTGTTTTAAGAGGCTGCGCAGTGCATGGAGGTGCCCTCAGCCTGCAGCAGCGCAGCCTAGCAGAGGGCGCACCGTGGCCTTCTGTGTGACTGTTCTCAGAGCACGCTGTGCCTTCATTTCTGCGTGTTTCACGGCGTTGCTCTTGTGGTATCTGTTGACCCCGGTTCCCTTATTTCTAGGCCCAGTGCCTCGGCTTTCGCCTCTCAGCCCTCCCCTCCCCGGTGTGGATGCTTTCTGCCCTGGCCTGGGAGCTGGTCCCAGAAGGAGGAGTTGTGTTGTCGTTGTGGTCCTCCCTGCCCTTCCACGTGGCCCGGCTCAGCGCCCTTGCTTAGTTAATAGGAATTCAGTGTTTCATTATGAAATCCACATATGGCAAACATACGAAACAATCCACCAGGTCCATAGAGAAAGTGAGTCCCCTCCCAGCCTGGACTCTCAGCCCGTCTGTGGGGTGACCGCTGGTCATTTCTGATCTCGCCTTCTGTGCACAAGCTCCTGTGATGATTTTGTAATCACTTCACATTTTAAAAGATCCCTTGATAGACGAGTTTCAGATCCGATCACAGCTGTTCTTAATGAGACTTGGGAAGCCGTGTTGCTGATCTCCAAGAGGGTTCTGCCCTCCTCTGGCTGTGGAAGGCACGTCATGGCATCCTGACCGTGATGTTGTTCCTGCCAGCATTGCCAGTGACAAGACTTCTCACATGATCCGTGCAGCTCATTACACTGGAAGAATTACAGTGTCAGAAACCTCAGAATCTAACTTTGCAGCTTTACAATAACCATGAAGGTAGGCATACCCAAGTGGTGAATGAAAATAAAAGTAGAAAATGTTCTTAACTGGGAATGCATTTGAAAAGTCATGACTTTCAAATGTTTCTACATTGATTTTGTTTTGATAAGTTTTTTAGAAATGAGCGAAACACTTAATGTACACTTAAGATTCGAAGAAAGAGGTACTGGGGCTTTTGTGGGGAACAAAGGCACAGACATTGTTGCTGCCTTGGAACAAGGTGTGGGGGCCAACCACAAGCAGGCACCGGCGCTGGGGGACCAGGGTCAGGGGGCTCTCTTCAGAGACGGCAGAGCACGAGGCTGGGGCAGGAGGTGTCGGGGGCTTGAGAGGCGCAGGGGAGCAGGGGGAGAGTGGAGGCGGGTGGACAGCGAGGCGGTGGATGTTGAGGCAGTTGTGCGTCCACGGCGGGGCCTGCCTCCGTGGCAGCGCTCCCAGCACCCTGTGCGTCCCTTGCACCCTTGCCCTGTGGTCACCTGTGGTCAGGGACAGTGGGTTCCTCTCCCTTAGCACGCTTGGAAGCAGTGGTGGCATCATGGAGCTGGGAGAGTGGCTTTTATTTGGAGGACAGATGTGCGCATTCACTTAGGGTCCAAGAAATGAGTGGGCCTTGAATGAGCAAAACAACCCACCTGCCTCCCACGGACAGATGCTCCCAGGATGCGGCTAGGCGTCCAGGCCAGAATCGGGTTGGCCGAGGGTTTGCCGAGGAGAGGGCATCGCCAGGCTGGGCGCCTGTGTGGCACCACGTGGCACTCCCCGAGGAGGCCTGGGGACCCCTCCTGGACATGCCTTCCTCCCTTAAAAAACAACAACGCTTTTGCCAGACACAAGAGGCTCCTGTGGAGCTCTCATGGCTGGCAGTGCCAGATGGGAGCCTGGTGCCTTCATGCGGTTGGGGGTGCTGCCGCTCTTGCCCGCAGGGCACTCCTCTGGCTGGGATAGGAGACAGCCAGGACCCCTCAGCTTCTGAGGGCCGTGGCCTTCAGGCTGTCAGGAGGCCCTGGGAGGTGGCTAGAGCCCAGTGGCCACCAGGGGAACACGAGCCATAGAGGACATTTCATTTTTTTCTCCTCCAATTTTGTTTTGGCTTTTAAAAACTCCTGCAGTGCAAACTCTTTCTAATGGAAAAAAGCGGTTGCTCTCCCTGCAGCTGCCAGCCCGCCCTGAAGGCACGGACTGCCAGGCCTTTTGTTTCTGTTGTTTTTGCTGTTTGGGAATTTGATGTTTTAATAAAGAGCCCTTTGGGGACCTGGCTGGAGGCTCCTGTGGCTGCCATAACAAACGACCACAGACCCCGTGGCTTTATCGGAGGGCAGAAGCCCATCCTGGGTCTCAGTGGGCTGAAAGCAAGGCAGGGTTGGTCCTTCTGGAGGCTCCAGGGGAAAATTCGTTTTCTTGCCTTTTCCAGCTTCTAGAGGCCACCCGCATCCCCTGCCTCCTGGCCCCATCCGTCTTCAAAGCCAGCAGTGGCCAGGTGAGTCCTTTGTACATCCCATCTCTCCCACCCTCTGTGGCTGGGAGGAGTCTCTGCTTTTAAAGACCCCCGCGATGACACTGGGCCCACCTGGCCATCCAGGGTCATCTCACCACGTGAGGGTGATCAGTTGAGCCACATCTGTGAGATCCCTTTGCCCATGTAAAGTAACACCTAAACAGGGCCCAGGGATTGGGACCTGGGTGTCTTTGTGGGGTGGGTAGCTCTGCCCAGCACAGCGAGCTGGGGTGAGACGCGCTTGCAGGTGCTTTCTGAAGACACAACAGGAACGGGGGAAGAATTTCTCGCCATCTTTTGTTCAGAAAACTGATGGCACAAGTGGTGATGGTTCCCTCAGGCTGAACTGGTCAACCTAGGAGGGAGGAGAGCAGGGACCGGCTCTGCTTTTGTTTTTCTTCAGGGGAACTGGGCTGGTGGCAGGACCAGGTTGCATGCTTGCTCAGGTAGAGCACAAAGAAAGCGAGTATGGAAGGGCACCCTGATCCCGGGAGGCCCACAGGATCCCAGCCCCACAGTGTCCCCAGCGGAGCAGCTCCCCTCTGGGAGGACCCAGCCATGCTTGCCTTCCACCTCCTTCCTGTCCCTCCTGGGCCCACTGCCCAGCTTAGGATTCTTGGTGGGGATGGGAGCATGGGAGAGGGTGTGCACCTGCGCCTGTGGCTTTTACGAGCCTGGGATAGCGTCCGAGCAGCCTCTGCCGTCCCACTACTGCGGCAGGTGCAGGGCGAGCTGTGCCCATGCGAGGCGGCCTCAGGGCAGACGGGGCTTCTCCCAGACACGTTCCTTAGAGCACCGAGGGCTCGAAAGAGCCTTTCCTCATGAAGGGGTCCCCTGCCAGGGGATCCCTCAGGTACACAGCTTTTAAGACTCTGAGACGAGGTTCACCAACGTGGAACTGAACTGCCCAATAAATGTATTAACAGGAAGTGAATGTCCAGGGAAAATTCCTCACCCCTGAGGCTGACATTACCAGCAGGCGGTAATTTTACTTTGAGTGAAACTTGGGAGTTTGGTGTCGTTTCTCTCTGTGGCGCTGCTGCTGCCTTATGGATTGCTGGGTACTGCGGGCCTGGCCACCTGGTGAAGGGCCTCGGCCACGCCCACAGCCAGAAGGAGCTCGAAGGAACCCAGCTTCGACTCGGTGTCTGACACTGTGGCCTCTGTTCCCAAAAACAAGTGCCTCCTGCTCCTTTTGCCTAAAATTCTGTTTATTTTCAGCTGAGCTGTGTTGTTCACAAAAAGTAAAACCACATTGCCTGGAAAAATGTAGTTTTGAGGCAGAAATGAGAAAATCCTAACCCATAAATCAAGGAGGAAACTAGAAGTTTCTGTTGATAGATTCTTGAAAAACTCAAAACATTGAATCCTTTTGTTCAGTTTTTTTTTTCCCCCCAGAAAGGTGCCAAACCTTGCCTACATTGCCTGTGTGTGTCTTTGCCATCAGCCTTCAAAACGCCGCTCCCAGCGGTGCGGGCTCTCCCTCTCGTGCTCCCTTGGGAGACTTGAGGGTCTCCCAGGGCGGAGGGGAGGCAGTGGCGCTGTCAGTGGCTGTGCGAGGCTGGGTGACTCTGCTAGGCAGAGGTCGAGCCATCGGCCGGGGCACATTGCCACAGCGGCCTAGACATTTTTGGATGGAGGTACCAGGCAAATTATTTTATTACTGTTTTGAACTCACCTAGAAACCCAGTTATAGGAATGCACACTCGCTCTCTTTTTTATTAATTGGTGTTGGACACACAGCACGTGGCGGGGTCCCAGGGCCCAGGTGTGTGGGGGAAGGTGAAGCCGCTGACCTTTGACCCTTTGCAGCTCTGTGCCGCCTGCCACTCAGTGTGTTCTTTGCTTTGGTGCCAGTGGAGTGGCCGACTGGCTTGTGTGGCTGGTCTCATGGGGCCGAGGGGGTCAGAGCCGCTGGGCTGGGTGTGGGGCGCCACAGTTGTTTGGCCTCTCGGCCCCCAGCCAGTGTCACCCAGGTGTCTCGCCCCATGCCCCATGCTGCATGGTTCCCACCTACACCACATCTGCGCCGGGGCCTCCCTCAGGGAGGAGACTCGAGCTGGACCCAGGCTGTGACCCTGCACCCTGCTGCGTGCCCCCGCCCCGAGACGGGACCCAGGGGCTTGTCCTGAGGGGCTCTAGGCCGGCCCCACCTCACCTGCTGCACTGCCACTGCTCAAACCTGATTTGAGATACTTTATGGGTATTTTATGCCAGAGTTTCAGAGTCCTTTTTTTTCCTTGGCACTATTTCCAAATCTAAGGGGGTCAGCTGCTGCCACTCCCATTCAGAGCTGCTCCCCAGTGCCCAGCCCCCCCTGCACCCCACGGCGCTCACCCGGCCATGCTCTGGCCACCCCTGCCCTGGACCGCCGGCTGCCCCAGTCCTGGTCCTCCACCCTTTCTTTCACTGACCTCGCCCTGCTCCACCCCAGGGTAAACCCCAGGTCTCCACCCAACCTGTCAATCTCCCCACTCCATTGTTCCTGCATGGTTACACCCTGAGATGAGGGAACCCTGACAATGCTCCCGGCTGAGCCTTGCCTTCCCGCAGTTATACGTTGCACGGGGCCGCCCCGTAGCATCCACTGTGTCAATGCCCCCTCTGTCCCCAACAGACCCGCCCTCCCCCCACTGTCTGCCTCCTTGTGTCGTCAGTCCGTGACACGCCACGTGTGTGATGAGGAGGTGCTTGGAGTGGCACTGCTCTGCGTGTGGCCATGCACTTCGTTTCCGTTTTCACACGTAGTTCAGAGCTGGGTGTCCGACAGAGGTGCCCGAGGTGGAAAGCGTCGTGCACTCGTCCCACCTGTGGTCCCTGCAGAGCTCCGGCTGTGTGGCACGGGCTCCTGAGAGCTGGGGATGGAGGAGGTGCGGGCTTACCGTGTGCTCCTCTGCTGCTCGCCCCAGGCTTGGGTTTCCTGGCGGTCACCTGGTTGGCGTGAACCTTGGGCGTGCGCCAGGGTCCCTGTGCTGTCGTGGAGTGCAGGCAGGTGGGCAGGCGCTTGGGAGTTACCAGTCAAGTCCCTGCGCCGCGCAGACCATTTCCTGGTGTTCAGGAGTTTTCAAGGCCTCGGCCTGCTGGGAATAGTTGAGAAACGCTGGTTCAGGCAGCTTGCTTTATTCACAGCCCTGAGACACCTCTGGGACAGCCCCTGAGGATATTTTTCCCGGAACTTTCTCGGGGCCAGGAGTGTGCCTGTGCTGTGATGAGTGGGAAACGCAGTTTGTGCAGGGCCTCACAGAAGAGCCCACCGGTGCGGGTGCTGGCTGCCTCCTCCAGTGGGCGCCAGCTCGGGGTCTGTGGCAGGAACGTGGGTGGCTGCGGATCCACCCAGGACAGAGTGACTGCCTGGGCGCGTGGTGGAACTGAGTGCAGAACTCCTCCCCAGCCCCCTTTCCAAGTGCAGCCTTGCCCGGTCTGTTCCCAGGCATCACTGAAAAGTTACTGGTGGGTTTGCACATTGGCAGGAATGTCTGCTCTCTCTTCCTTCCTCGGGAAGAAGGTTCTCTCTGCAGGGGCTCCACCTCCCTGGGCACTCTCGTCCCCAGCCTTGTGGTCTGAGCCAGAGTCTCTGCGGCTGACAGGGACTTGCTCTCTCTTTCCTGCCCCTGTCCGTGCACCCAGCCCAGCCCCCGTCCCTGCACCCAGCCCAGCCCCCTGCCCCTGCACCCAGCCCAGCCCAGCCCCCTGTCCCTGCACCCAGCCCAGCTCCAGCCCCAGGCCCAGATGGAGGGCGCTCCAGTGGGCTTGCCCCGTCTCGTGAAACAGTCCAGAAACCTCAGTGTTCTCATCGTCAGGCTGGGTTCTGAATGGCGCGCTGTCGCTGCGGGACCTCGGGGCCTGTAAAGATCATGGGAAGGGGCAGCTGTGCCGGCAGCTCCTCCTCCTCGGTGCAGCAGCTCCTCTCCGAGTTTATTTCATGTCAGCAGAAAGATGGAATTCTTGCCAGCCAGACATTCAGCTCATTGACCTGCCTTTTTCTTTTTTCTTTTCCACTGACAAATTCATTGTTAAAAAAATATAAGGCATTTGCTCATCAAAAACTAGAATGCTGTTTTAAAACCACAGGCTGTATTTTCTAAGGACTTAGAGAGACCCATGCCCGAGCCCTCCCCTCACAGAGTCCCTGCCTTCTCTCTCCGCTCCCTCTCGAAGAACCGCAGGCTGGAGGGAGCCGGAGGGTAATCGTGCTGCTCCGCTATGGACGGTGGTGGCCCAGGAGAGTGCCTCGGGGACCCAGGTGCTTCCTGTATGGACGCTGCCCCCACCTGCTGTGTGATGGAAGCCCAGCCCCTAAACTGCTCCTAACCCCACCCAGGTCTCAGTTCCTCATCTGTAAATGGCACCTGCACCCCAGGGCCAGCAGCCCCTTTGTCAGCACTCTGATGTCAATGCACGCACTTCACAACGCTCTGCTCCTTCTGTCCATCACCAAAAAACGAACGTTTGTTCCTTGGAAGAAGACTACAGTTGACCCTTGAACAACACAGGTTTGAACTATGAGGATCCACTTACATGTGCATTTTTTTTTTCAGTAAAAATTATACTGAGTGTGCCTGCCTCCTCTTCCACCTCCTCTGTCTCTTCTGCCTCTGCTGCCCTGAGACAGCAAGGCCAGCCTCTCCTGTTCCTCCTCTTCCCCCCAGCCCCAGTCAGCATGCGGACGGTGAGGACGAAGGCCAGGATGATGATCCACTTCCGCTTAATAAAGATCCACTTCCGCTTCATGAATAGCAGCCATATTTCCTCTCGCCTGTGCCTTTCTGAATACCACGTTTTCCCTCGCTTACTCTATTAGAGAAATACAGGTGATGGTACACACAGCACACAAAATACTTGCTCATTGACCGCTATCAGTAGGGCCATTGGTCAACAGGCTATTAGTAAAGTTTTGGGGAGTCAGAGGCTGTACATGACTTCAGCTGCACAAGGGTTCAGTGCCTCTAACCCTTGTGGTGTTCAAGGGCCAGCTGCACAATGAATTAATCCCTGGGACCATGTCGGGCTGGCATCTGACACCTGGACTCAGAGGGCCTCTACAGTAGGGGCCGTTGGGTAAAGAAACCCCAGAGTCCAGCAGAACATCTGACTCTGGCCATATTCCTTCTTGTATAGCATCTGTTTGAGACAACAAAATCCCGAGGCAGAAGATCAAACGCTCCTTAGGTTCATTCTGATGGCTCAGCTATTCCCCCGAGGCTGGTCCCCGAGGCTGGTGTGCTCGCAAGTCGTGGCTGGCAGGGTTGCCAGGCTTGTCTGCAAAGGGCCAGGGGGGATGGGTTTTCAGCTTTGGGGGGCACACCTGGTCTCATCACAGCTGCTCACCACGGCCCTTGGGTCATGACAGGCCAGCACATGGGGGGCCTGCAGGCCTGTAGATGCTCACTGAAGATGGAGGTTCCTAGAATTGTCATGTGGCAGAAAATATTTTTTTGCATTTTTTTCTGTCATTAAAAATCATTGAAAAGCCATTCTCAGTTCACAGCTGTACAAAAGCAGCCAGCAGGTTTGCTCTGGGCGCCGTACTTTGCTAACCTCAATATAGAGTGAATTATACTTCGTATCTTTAAAAGGCTTGTCTTCTAGCATTGCAGGTGAACTTTGCTTAGAAACATAACTATTTTTAAAAGCACATGTAGGTGAAGTCTAGTCTTTAAAAGCACTTGCAGGTGAAAGCCCTGGTCCGGCGCTGTCTCTGCAGTGTGTTTGCGGAGGCCAAGTTTGCTCTGTGCAGTGCTGCTGTTGTCCAGGGCAGGTCCCACGGAGGGGATGCTGCGGCCAGGCTCCGTGGGGTGGGGCACCCTGCAACGGGCTGCTCCTCTTCCCAGGGCCACCGGTGAGACTCTCAGTGCACAGAGTGCGGTTCTGTGTGGAGGTGTGGGATGCATCTCCTGGCCCTCCCGTAGTGGGATGCAACCCCAAGTGAAGACCCCATGGCTCGTGTCACGTGCCCTCAGGGCTGGGGCTGCCCACCCGCCTGCCTGGGCCGTCTTGACACCGGAGCTGCCTGCCTGGATGTTGGAGCGCCCAGTGGATTGAGTGAGAAGTGGGCCTGGGTGCTTACAGGCGATGGGGTCACCAGAGCCCACCCAGGGGCCTCGCCTGTCCCCCATTCTCATTCCATACTCTGGGAGGCGGTACAAGGTCGGGAGGGCCAGCGGGGCTCTCTGCCACCAGGACTCACTTCCGCCCATCTTGGAACTGGGCCTCACTTTCCTGCGAGCTTCTGCTGGGTTCTCAGTGCCCACCAGCAGCTCCTTTGCTCTCCCTGAGCCCTTGAGGTCGCTCTGCCTTGGGAATGGGGAGGGTTTGGGTCTCAGCCTCACGCTCACGGTCCTGGCTTGGATTTTAGCCCTGAGTGGCACTCTGGGAGCACTTGTGCTCTTCGTGGTTGCCACTGGGATTTTCCAGGAGGCTCTGTGGCATTTGCTGTTGCTCTCTCTCTCTGTGGAAGCTCTGCCTTGCTTTTTTTTTTCCCTTTTTTCTGCTCTGTAGGTGCTTGAGGGGGGAGTTGCAGATCCAGCAGAGACTCGATGGCACTCTCTCACTGGATCTGACGCGACTTGAGAGTGATGGGGAGACAGGATGTGCCGCAGAGTCCTCGGTGTGGCCCTGAGGCCGTGTCCCTGCTGCTCAGGAGACAGCACCTGTGGGCTGGGGTCTGCGGTCTGTGGAGCCATGTGGGTTGTGGGTTGTGGGCCACGCCGCTGACGGGCCCCTGTGTGTCTCCCTCCAGGTGCTGCAGGGTGCACAGCTGATCGCCGTGGCCTCCTCGGACCCCACGGCAGCGGGCGTGGATGGGTCGCCACTCCAGGGCAGTGACATCCAGGTTCAGTACGTGCAGCTGGCGCCAGTGAGTGACCACACGGCCGGGGCACAGGTGAGTCAGGGACACTGAAGTGATGGCATGGCCGCCTGCCGCTGCCACCGGGCACACGTGGCCCCGGGGCTTTCTCGTGACTCTTCCTGTGCGGAGGGCACGTGATTGGACACAGATGCCCATCCGAGGGTTCTACGTCTCACACTCACCGTGAACGTGAAGGTGAGAAGGTAGATCCTGCCCCAGTTCCAAATTCCAACTGATTCTTGAGACTGTCTTGTGGAAATGTTTGTAAATTCAGGGGCAGAAGTGAAGCTCTGCCCTGTCCTCCCTCCACATAGCCCTTTCCTGTGGGCTGGGGAGCATGGGGGCCCCTTTAGCCCGAGAGCTCCCTGCCCCTTGTTGAAGGTCTCAGCTTGGGGCAGAGCCAGTACCTTGGGCTGTTGTGACCCTAGCGTCCACCAAAACAAAGCGCAGGGCTGCTGTGCTCTGTGGATGGCCCAGCGGGCTCACAGCCAGCATCTCCATACCTCGCAGGCAGAAGCCCCTGAGGGTGAGGCCGTGCTGAAATCTCCAGCGTGGCCGAGGCCCAGACAAGAGCCCCGTGATGCCGTGGGCTGTTTGCTCTGAACACTGGAGGCAGAAGGTGGCCCTGCATCCAGGAGCAGTCTTGGCCCCGCAGCCTCCGTGCCACTTGCTTTGGGAACGTGCCCAGCGGGGACCTTGTCCTTGTTCTACCTCCAGCCTGGTGGTTGGCTGCTGCCCAGCCCTTCTGGAACATTCTGGCTGCTGTCTTTGGGTCTGTTCCGCTCCTTTCTGTGGACCCAGCGCTGGTGATCCACCTGTGTCTTGATGCCATCCACCTTCAATGCTTAGAATTAAAATCCTAGATGTCTGAGCAGCCTTTCCCTGCTCCCCGGGCACTGCTGAGGGCAGGTGTGCCCCTCAGCCCTCGGGAAGAGAGGGGTCCTCCTCAGGAGGCGCTTGCTAAAGAAGTGGGCTCAGTAGAGCTCACGCTCACCAGGGTGCGCAGGTCGCCAGGCTGGGCGGTTCTGCAGTCCCTCAGCCGCGACAGCCGTGTGATGATGTCAGTGCTCACCTGACGCTCACGTCTTCACAGCGGGGCAGCTGCGGGCCCAGAGTTTAAGGACCCGTGTCCTGTAGAAGGCCTGGCCCCTCCTCTGGCCTGAGCATTCCTGCTGTGCCCATGGGCACGGTGGCCCCCGCAGAGGCACGCCCTGTACTCTCTGCCCATGGGCGCGGTGGCCCCCGCAGAGGCGCGCCCTGTACTCTGCGTGGTGTTTGGTTCCACATTGTCGCCGACCTCACTGGAGATGCGCTGGAAGCACGTGAGGGCCATGGGCGCAGAACGCACAGGCAGTGAGGAGGGGGTGGGTGGGATGGTGAAGGCAAACTCGTTCGGCAGCGCTTATTTTATGTGGTGTGAACCTTGGCCTGTCCGTGAAGAACAGTCAGGCGTGGCTGCCTCAGCCCCTGCCGAGGACGCGTGGCAGCCCCTCGTGCCGTTCCAGATAGGAGCGCTGCAGGAGGGCAGTGAGGTCCGCGCCCAGGAAACTAGATGTGGGGGCCGTGCCTGAGGGCGTCCTGCTGCATTATAAGTTTCTGGTCATTTTCAGATTTCAAAATTGAAGAAACCTGTGTCCCATGGTTGGTGTTTACACCCCTAGCTTCCTGTAAGCTCTCTCTGTTACCATGCCCTCCTGGCAGGCCCCAGGTGAACGATTTAATTAGGATCCATCCTAACAGCCAAGGAAGACGGCATGCTTAACGGGCCGCTTTCCCTGCAGAAAACCCCAGCGTGGTTGGACTTGGTGGTGAGCAGGTTTGCCCATCTGAGGCCAGACAACTGCAGGGTGTGTTAGCTTGTCACCAAGGGCCCAGCTCTCTGCCTTACCATCTCAGCTTGTCCTCAGGCTAGCTCTGCCCCACTGGGAAGTGACCGAAGGCCTTCATGGTGACTCTGCAGGCGTGACTGCACCTAACAGAGACGGGTTTCTGGTTGAGCCTCCTTATCCACATGAAGCCCCCACCCCAGTCATGCTTGGGAATGGTCTTGCATCTTGCATGGGTCAGAGCAGGGTCACGCGCTTGAGCTCGTTCTAGGAAAACCTGTGGCTCAGCTGTGAGGGCCTGGCTCTGAGAAGATGGGTTCCCTTAGGAGGGAAGGCAGGTGGCTGGCCTGTGGGGGTGGCCAATCCTCAAAGTGGAGAGTGGGGCCTGTTCCCTGGAGCAGTGGGTTGGGAGGGTAGGGGGGTGCCATTTGCAGGGGAAAACACTTGTCTTAATGTGCGGTGGCCTGTGGGTGTCATAGGCTCCCTGAACCATCTGTAGCAGAGGCAGCACCTCCACCAGCCTCTGCCCAGAACACAGGTCTGGCCACTGTCCTTGGAGGGCAAGTGAGTCCCAGCCAGCCCAGACCTGTGCCCCACTGTCCCCACCCACCCAAGTCCCCAGCTGCCTTTCCAGCTGTCTGGGGGAAGGGGCTTTGCATCCCAGGTGGTGGCCCCCCTACCCCAACCTCCCATGGCCTGCAGCCACCCACCCCAGGGCCCTGGTGTGGCTCCTCCATTCCAGCTGAGGTTCACCCCTTCCCGTTAGGCCTTCCCAGCTGTGGCCGGGCTCGCAGGAGACAGTCCTCATACTGACCCCTCATCCTACCCTGGAAGGCCCCTCCTCCATCCAGGGAACAGTATATCGAGTGTCATTTGACATTTGTCTTGAAAAAGCACAACCTGGACCAGGTGCAGTGTTTCATGCCTGTAATCCCAGTGCTTTGTGAGGCCGAGGCAGGGGTGTTGCTTGAGCCCAGGACTTCAAGACCAGCCTGGGCAATGTAGCGAGACCCCCATCTCTACAAAACGTAAAAAAATTAGCTGGGGCCGGGCACGGTAGCTCACGCCTGTAATCCCAGCATTTTGGGAGGCTGAGGCAGGCCAATCACCTGAGGTCAGGAGTTCGAGACCAGCCTGCTCAACCTGGTGAAACCCCATCTCTACTAAAAATACAAAAATTAGCCAGGCATGGTGGCAGGTGCCTGTAATCCCAGCTGCTCGGGAGGCTGAGGCAGGAGAATTGCTTGAACCTGGGAGGCGGAGGTTGCAATGAGCCGAGATTGCGCCACTGTGCTCCAGCCTAGGTGACAGAGTGAGACTCTGTCTCAAAAAAATTTAGCCGGGCGTGGTGGTGTGCACTGGTGGTCCCAGCTACTTGGGAGGCTGAGGTGGGAGGATCACTTGGGCCCATGAGGTCGAGGCAGCCGTGAGGTGTGCTTGCACTACTGCACTCCAACCTGGGCAACAGACCAAGACCCTATCTCTAAAAAATAAAATGAAGCAGGACCTTAACTATAGTAGAAGTTGCCAGGCCTCTTCCTCCCGTGGGCTCGGCTGTGGGCTCGTGGCTTCTCCTGGCTCTTCCTTTGTGGTTCCTGTGCCCTCCAGCTGAAGCTTCTGGGAGTGTGCACGGCAGCCCTAGAGTGGGCTCCTCCACCTGGGGCGTGTTCTGTGTGGCTGAGCTGGAGGATGAGTGACTTATTCCAAGACTGTATGTTTTTCCTTTACTTTCTTTTTTTTTTTTTTTTTTGAGATGGAGTCTGGCTCTGTTGCCCAGGCTGGAGTGCAGTGGTGCAGTCTCAACTCACTGCAACCTCTGCCTCTTGGGTTCAAGTGATTCTCCTACCTCAGCTTCCCTAGCAGCTGGGACTACAGGTGTGCACCACCACACCCGGCTAATTTTTGTATTTATTGTAGAGACGAGGTTTCACCATTTTGGCCAGCCTAGGCTTGAACTCCTGACCTCAAGTGATTCACCCGCCTCAGCCTCCCAAAGCCCTGGGATTATAGGCATGAGCCACTGCGCCCGACCTCCTTTAACTCATTTTAAGATAAAGCTGTGATTTCGTACTTGAAGTCCTTTTAATATCTGTAACTCGTTGACCAGAACTTGTATCTTTGAGGGAAGAAACATAGCTGCCCCGAAAATCCTTTGTTGAAACACTGGGACAATGTTTATAGGAAGGCAAAATGGTACCTGAAGCTTCAGGGAAATATCTTCGGGAGGGCCAGGATGTTCTCCACTTCCAGATTACTTCCCAGTGAGGCAGCGGGTTGGGGGTGGAGAGGCAGCAGTAGCTGCCGCGCCGGCCCCGGTGACCGAGTCCATGTCGGGGGCGGGCCGGGGCCTGGGTGTGCCGGAGCCGCCCTGGGCGCCAGGGTCGTGGGCGCGTCGTTCCGCTGGGAGCCAGGCGTTGTGTACCAAGTCGGGTGAGCCTTGGGGCCGTCAGGGCTCCTTCGCGCTCCTGTGTGCGTGTTTCTCATTCTGCCTTAAAGTCACTGGCTGTTCATGACAGCCCCTGGCCATGCAGTGCTGGGTATTTTTCTAGAAAGTCCCTCCTTTCTCCTGTTTGCAGACGGCCGAAGCCCTGCAGCCCACGCTACAGCCGGAGATGCAGCTCGAGCACGGGGCCATCCAGATCCAGTGAGCGGTGCCCATGGCACCAGGAGCCCCTCGCCGGCTCCGCCTACGGCCCGGCCCCCACGCGCCCTGCTCTCACGGCCTCGGCACAGGCAGCGGCTGCACGTGTTCTGCTGAAGTGCGTCTGAAGGCCGCTGCCTCCGCGGGGAACATCCGCGGGGAACAGCATCCTATCAACTGAAAGAGCAGCCGCCGCCGCCCCCAGCCGGAGACCCCTTTCGTTTGAGTCGTGCTGTTGGTGTCGGAGGACGAGGGGAGGCACAGTGCGGAGAGCGTCGCATATGCGCGGGAAATCAAGAACTATGATATTTTTCTGTTTAAACAGCTTTTTTTAACTTGCTATGGTGTTTATAACAAAAAAGAAAATTTGAAAAAAAAAATCCCAGGGGAGTAGCAGGAGCCCTTTGCTGTGTGCTCTGTCCAGTGTCATGAGACGGGAGCCCTTTGCTGTGTGCTCTATCCAGTGTCATGAGACGGGAGCCCTTTGCTGTGTGCTCTGTCCAGTGTCATGAGGCAGGTGTTTGCAAAGCCAGCTCTCGGTTCCGATGGGGTATTGCTGACCTACTTTTCTAGGGGAAATGCTCTTAAACACTGTAATTATGCATTTCTAATGAAATAAAATGTATTTATGACCACAGCAGCCTTATGCTTTTCCTCCTGCGAGACGGTTCGCCAGAGAGTGCCTGTCCCTGGGAGGTTGGGCTCGCTGGCCTTCAGGCCACAGTGCTGCCCTCTCCACTGTGCTGCCCTCTCCACTGTGCAGACAGTAGGTGTGGGCACCCCGGGACAGTCAGTTCTGTTTCCGCGTCGTAGGCACTGCCGAGGGGAAACCTGGTTTAGGACACAGCTGTGGAACTTCTTGTTCTCATAAACCACAGAGTTCTGCCAGCTCCAGAAGGCACAGTCCTGGGGTCCTTAGAGAAAGTTGCAGCCACAGAGGCAGGCCCTACTATTTACAGATTTTTTTAAGGCAGACATAATATCTGCAAATAGAAGTGCCAGAGGCAGTTTGAATCCCTGGTGACCAGCCGGGCCCGGCCTGCTTCACCCACACCGTTGTGGCAGTTGCGTTAGGGGCTTGGGAAGGGCCTACCTGGAGCCGCGTTCGCTGACTTAGAGCGGGGCCTCTCTGGGCTTTCTCTGGGAGGAGTTCCGCGTTGCCATCCAGACGGTCGTAGCTCCAGCCTGCTCCACCCCGTCAGGATCCTGGGCTGGGTCCCCTTGGGGGTGAGGGTCTGGGATGAGCTGCTCTCGAAAGGGGGATGGCGCTCATGGGTTCTGCGTCTCTATCGTGGTGGGGCCGCCTCTGAAGATGGCCACCACAAGGAGCCGGGCCGAGGCCTCCCAGGAGGTCACCGGACCTTGGCCACTCTCCAGGAGACAGAAAGGACCAGCTGGGAGGCAGGGTGTAGAAAGTCAAATCCACACGTGTATGATTGGAATCCCAGGAGAGAATGGAGAGAACAGAAGGAAGATGCATTTCAAGGATTCAGGAAGTAGAATAGAACCCCAAGGAGAAACGAACATCAGTCTCTGCCTCGACACACGCAAGTATCACAGGCAGAGATAATTTTGACAGCAGCCAGACAGAAAGGACAGATGCCTGCGATGGGATGAAAGCAAGGCAGCAGGCGTGGGCACCCACTGGCCGCTGGGTGGAGGGGGAGCCACTGGTGCAGAGGAGGGAGCTCTCGGTGTGGGGCTGGGTCTTCAGTGAACCTGTTGTTCAGGATGCTGGTGACACGCCACCAATTGACCCAGCAGTTCCACTTGTGGGGATCCACCCTGGAGCTCTGAAGACAGCTGCTCACACATGCACTTGTGCCTGGCTGTGCCCAGCAGCACGGCTCATACCAGCCACAGGGTAGACGCAACCTGGGTTTCCATCAGCAGATGAAGGGAGAAACAAAGCTGACTGTCCAAAGAATGGGACGTCATCCAGCCACGTGAAGGAACAGAACACGGATGCGTGCTGCAGCCCGGCCAGCACTCAGAGGAGCTGTGCCAAGTGAAGCCACGTGCAGAGGACCACTTACTGTTTGATTCCATTGATACGAAATGTCCAGAAAAGACAACTGCAGAGAGACCGGTTCGTGGTTGCCAAGGACTGGGGTGAGGCAGGATTGGGAGTGACTGTGAATGGGCATGGGGTTTCTTTTTGGGTGATTAGAATGCTGTGGAATTGAAAGTCGCTGAATCCTTCACTTAAAAGGGCGAATTTGTTGGCATATAAATTATCTCAGAATTACAAAAATAAAGAATTAGGTGATACTTAAAAAAAAATGTATAAACAAAAATTGAGGCCGGGTGCGGTGGCTCACGCCTATAATCCCAGCGCTTTGGGAGGCTGAGGTGGGAGGATTGCTTGAGCCCAGGAGTTAGAGACCAGACTGGGCAATATAGTGAGACCCCATCTCTACAAAAAAATACAAAACAATGAGCTGGGTGTGGTGGCACGCACCTGTGGTCCCAGCTACTTGAGTTCCTGAAGTGAGAGTATCACTTGAGCCCAAGAGGTTGAGCTGAAGTGAGCTATGATTATACCACTGTACTCCAGCCTGGGTGACAGGGCAAGACCCTGTCTCACAAAAAAAAAAAAAAAGCTGTCATTTCCGATGACACCTCCTTTACAGGGAATTGTTAGGAATTTTTCTTGAAGAGCAGGAGTATGAATCCAGGGGAGGTGCCTACAGTAAGATGGAGTGATGGACAAAGAGAATAATAAACATACATAAATCATTTCATTGAAACTTTAAAAACAAAATACTGGAAAACATTACTGTGTAACTTGGGCCATGGATGAAGGGAGGTGAATTGTTTTAAAGCCCCTGTATTGCCCTGCAGAAAAAGGCTGGAAGGGCCGTGCAATTTTTTTTTTTTTTTTTTTTTTGAGACGGAGTTTCACTCTTGTCGCCCAGGCTGGAATGCAGTGGTGTGATCTTGGCTCACTGGAACCTCTGCCTCCCGGGTTCAAGTGATTCTCCTACCTCAGCCTCCCGAGTAGCTGGGATTACAGGCACACACCACCACGCCCAGCTAATTTTTGTATTTTTAGTAGAGATGGGGTTTCACCATGTTGGCCAGGATGGTCTCAATCTCTTGACCTCGTGATCCGCCTGCCTCGGCCTCCCAAAGTGCTGGGATAACAGGTGTGAGCCACCGCGCCCGGCCTTGTTTTTGTTTTTGTTTTTGTTTTGAGATGGAATTTCGCTTTTGTTACCCAGGCTGGAGTGCAGTGGCATGATCTCGGCTCACTGCAACCTCTGCCTCCTGGGTTCAAGCGATTCTCCTGCCTCAGCCTCCCGAGTAGCTGGGATTACAGGCATGTGCCACTATGCCCGGCCAAGGGTCGTGCAATTTTAAGTCCTGGAATTCACTATGACAAACACTTCAGAAACAAGGCATAGAAAACGTTGGTAGAGATGCAAGGTACTGCAGCAAGGTGACGAGCACCTTGACCCAAGTCACGTGTGAGGAATGTCATGCCCAGCAACCTCAGGGAACGCGCTCTTCTCCAAATTGCCACCCACTAGACTGTGAAGCCACCTCAATGCCACAGGATGGGGGCTTGCAGAATGTGTTTTGTGACCAAATGGAATTAAGGCAAAAATTAATGAGAAGAAAAGTAGAAAAATCCCTGAATGATTGGGAGTTAAATAACAAACATTTAAATAACCCCTAGGTCAGATAAGAAAGAAAACTGGACATGTGAAGGTATTTGTAACTGAATGACAAATGCAAATTGATCAAAACTCGGGGAATACATCGACAGTTGTATTAGAGAAAAGCTTAAAGACAAGGAAAAATTAAGGAAATGAGGCACAAAACATAGAGTAGATACAACCAACAAAACCAAATTGGATTCTTTGAGAAGATTAGTACACTTGAGAAAGCCCTGGTACACTAGTCAGAGAAAAGAGAGCAGGGACAAATTACAATGTCAGAATCTACAAACCCTTCAGACATAAAAACTTGAGGCTGTCTCAAAAGTCAGTGGGAAACGTTAAATGCAATTGACAAATTATTAGGAAAAAACTGCTATCAGAAGAAATAGAACATCTTACTAGCTCCTGTCTTTCAGAAATCTTACCTATATCTTGTCACAAAGAAAAACTCCAGGCTCAGCATTTCAATGTTACGTGTTTCCAAATGTTTAAGAAAGAATAACGATCTTTTAAAAGTCTTCCACAGAACCAAAAAAAAACAACCAAAAAAAAGAAAAACAAAAAAACACGAGACTCTCATTTCCCATCTTGTTTTATGAGGCAGCATAACCCTGAAAAGGATGTTTCAAAGAAAAACAGAAAATCCAGGCCAGTGTCTCTCTTGAACATCCTAAGCAACCCTAAACAAAATATGAATAACCCTGATCCAGTGACATTGAGGGATGATATGTCATGATCAAGTTGGGCTCAGGAATGCAAGGTTGGTATAATATTTTAAAAGTCAATGTAATCCATCACACTAACAAAAGAGGTAAACTATATGGTTATCTTAATAAAGGCAGGAAAGTAATTTGTAAACTTCAACACCCATTCATGATGAACTATGCCTAGTGTTCCATTATTGGAATGCCAAGCATGTGGGAGTTCTTTATATCCTACTGCTCGAGCTCATTGCCAAGCAGTAGGTGACTTCAGGCATAAATGGGTTAAGAGAACCTTTAGCAAACCAGGAATAGAAAGGACCTTCCTTAATTTGATCAAAGTATCTATAAGAAATCTACAACAAGCAGCCCACTCAAGGGTGGAAAGTGGAGAGCTGCCCCCACCCCCCTCTCCCGTTCCCTGAGATGGCTGCCCCTCACTGCGATGTGCTAGCACACCAAGGCAAGAAAAGAGGCTTAAAAGGGCCGGGTGTGGTGGCTTACACCTGTAATCCCGGCACTTTGGGAGGCTGAGGCAGGTGGATCACCTGAGGTTGGGAGTTCAAGACCAGCCTGAACAATATGGAGAAACCCCATCTCTACTAAAAATACAAAATTAGCTGGGCATGCCTGTAATCCCAGCTACTCGGGAGGCTGAAGCAGGAGAATCGCTTGAACCTGGGAGGCGGAGGTTGTAGTGAGCTGAGATCATGCCATTGCACTCCAGCCTGGGCGACAAGTGAAACTGTTAAAAAAAAAAAAAAAAAAACTTAAAAGGCTTTAAAACCAGAAATGAAGCTGTCAGTATTTACAGGTGATATGGTTATATGTGAAGAAAATCCAAAGGAACTCACAAGCAAACTGTTAATAAGTGAATTTACAAAATTCCTGCCCACAAGGCCAACATACAAAACACTAATTATATTTCTAAATTCCAGAAACGAACAGTAATAATCACTTACAAATGTTATTATAGACACTAAGAAATTTAACAAAAGATGTCTGGGACAGAAAGCTATAAAATATTAGGAAAGTGAGGAAAACCTAAAAAAAAAAAACAAAAGGAGGGATGTAGCCTGTTGGTGAATGGAAGCCTCAGTATCGTAAAGATGATGATTTTCTCTAAATGGAACATTCAGTGCAATTTCAGTGAAAATCCAAGCAGAGATTTGTGGAAATTGCCATGTTTATAGTAGAATGATTTATATTCCTTTGGGTATATACCCAGTAATGGGATTGGTGGGTCGAATGGTATTTCTGATTCTGGGTTTTTGAGGAACTGCCACATGGTCTTCCACGATGGCTGAACTAATTTACATGCACGCATATGTCCATTGCAGCACTGTTCACAATAGCAAAGACATGGAATCAACCCAAATGCCCATCAGTGATAGACTGGATAAAGAAAATGTGGCCGAGGTGGGCGGATCACTTGAGGTCAGGAGTTCGAGACCATCCTGGCCAATATGGCAAAACACCGTCTCTACTAAAAATATAAAAATTAGCCAAGCATGATGGTGCGTGCCTGTAATCGCAGCCACTTGGAAGGCTGAGGCAGGAGAATCACTTGAACCTGGGAGGTGGAGGTTGCAATCAGCCAAGATCACGCCACTGCACTCCAGCCTGGGTGACAGAGTGAGACTCTGTCTCAAAAAAGAAAAAAATTAAAAAATAAAAAAAATAAATTGGTCAATTTATGGACTCTGTTCTGCCAGGAGCAGACACCAGAGTTTCCTCATCCTCTTCGGAAGCCTGCCTGCCTTCATTGCTGCTGGGTTATCTGACAGTGAATTTTCCCCTCTACCAAAAAAAGGAAAAAGGCCAAAGACATGAAGAGTCACCTAAGAGAAGGCCTCCAAATGGCCAGTAAATGTGAAAAAGTGCTCAGCTTCATTGGTCAAATGAAAACCACTAGAATCCCTAAGGTGTAAAAGGCCAGCACCATGGAGGGTGTGAACAATTGGGCCTCCCCACACCCTGGTGGGGTGGAAGACGGTGCGGTGCCTTCTGCCAAGTCAGCTGAGGCCACCGAGGCTGCAGCAGCCCATATTGGGTGTGCCCATCAGAAACGGCAAGTGGGCTTCAGGAGACACCGCCAGGATGGCCTTGGCAGCCATGGTCAGCCCGATCCTGGAGAGCCTCAGACACCCATCACCAACGCAGAGTTGCTGCTCGTCCCATGGAAGACTTTGCGGCAACATAAAAGAGGGGCTCGCGGCTCCCACAGTCACACCAGCGAGTTGCACGTGTGCGTGACGTGGGACACAGACATGCAGCGTGATCCTGTCTGCCCCTTTCAGAAACCAATGAAATCATCAGTGGGTGAGGCATTCTCTGCAGAGGGAGAGGAGGCATGGATGAAGGAGCGAGGCAGGGGGCTTCCAGGAGGCTGGCATTGTTTCCCAGTCTGCGTGTATTCACTTTTTGAGACGGTGTGCTATGATCTGCACACCTCACAATGTCATTCTTCAATTAAAAAATATATATATTAAAACACAAAGGGCCAGAGCTGGCCACGGGCAGACCTGCACTATGAGACGCTGTAAGACTACAGGAAGCAGGAGGACCGCGGTTCCAGACAGAAGATCTGAGATGGGGAAGGGAGGAAGAGCAGAGAAAATGGTAAATGTGTGGGCAGGCCAAAAACTCGATTTATAAAAGAAGAGGTCTTGGGCTTAAAAAGAGGAAAAGATAAGAATTAGCATATGTAAAAGCAACTTCAGGATCCCTTACCCATTAAAGGCTACACCCAGCATATGTAACTTCCACGCTAGTAGAGGTGAAAGCTGCAATTAGAAAAATACATGGTCTGTCCAAAAGAAGGCAGGAAAGGACGGGGGCCTGGCCTGGGGGGTGTCCACTTGGCAGTGTCACTGGCCCTGCTCGGGGTCAACAGGAAAGCTGACTGAAATGTACAAATGTGCTGAGAGTCTCGGGAGTGCAGCCCTCCTAGTCAAGGGTCTGGGCAAGGAGAGCGCCTGGGCATCGGGGCAGCCCCGGAGTCACTTTTCTCCTGGGCTGGTGGCTGCCCTGGCAAGTGCTGCCTGGGGGGGTGTGTGGGGCCTTGGCCAGCCTCGCAGCCAGAGGGATGGGCACTGGGACCTGGGGCTGCCAAGGACGAGGGCCCCAGTGTTCCCCTTCCCATTGGGCCGAATCCTGGGAGGGCTGCACCCTGAGTCTCCCGGGGCTGCCACTCAGCCTCACATCGTCCCAGTCATGACCCTGGACTGACGTGGTCTTGCACGGCTGGTGTCCCCAGCTGCCAGGCAGAAGCAAACACTAATCCTTCTGGGAGGAAGATAATGCTAAATTATGTCTGTGAGCAATTTTGCAAATACGGTATCCAGCACACAGAAACAATCAGGCAAAGGAGAGAAAACAATGTAAATAAAAACCTATGGAAATAACAGAGAATAGAAACAGCCCCACAGCGATGAACTGGACACTTAAAAAGTACCAAACTGGCCGGGCGTGGTGGCTCACGCCTGTCATCCCAGCACTTTGGGAGGCTGAGGCGGGCGGATCACGAGGTCAGGAGATCAAGACCATCCTGGCTAACACGGGGAAACCCCATCTCTACTAAAAATACAAAAAAATTAGCCGGGTGTGGTGGCAGGTGCCTGTAGTCCCAGCTACTCGGGAGGCTGAGGCAGGAGAATGGCGTGAACCCGGGAGGCAGAGGTTGCAGTGAGCCAAGATGGCGCCACCGTACTCCAGCCTGGGCGACAGAGGGAGACTCCATCTCAAAAAAAAAAAAAAAAAAGTACCAAACAGTAGCTCTACCACTAGAAAATAGAATTATCAAAATTAAGAATTCAGTATGTAGGTATAATAGCAGATGAGACACATCTGAGGAGGGAGGAGGTGAACTGGAAAACAGGAAGGAAGAGATCCCAAATGATGTGTGTGGCAGCAGACACCGAAGGAGGAAAGGACTCCATTCCTTCACAAGCTCTTCCAGGAAGCAGAAAGAAGTGGACATCCCCCAACTCATGTTTTGAGGCTAGCATTTCTTTGGCATCAAAATCTGAAGACATCAGCAGAGAGAAAAAAATTACAGCCCAATCTTATGCTTACACATTCACATTCTTTTTTTTTTTTTTTTTTTTTTTTTTTTTGAGACGGAGTCTTGCTCTGTTGCCCAAGCTGGAGTGCAGTGGTGCAATCTCAGCTTACTGCAACCTCTGCCTCCCAGGCTCAAGCGATTCTCCTGCCTCAGCCTCCTACTCAGATAAATTCTAAGCAAAATTTTAGCAAACCAAATCTAGCAGTGAACAATCTCATTTGGTAACTAAGTGTGGCTGGATTCAATCAGGTGTCATATCTTGTATTCTGTACCCTTGTTAAGCTCTCTAATTAATCATAACAGTTTCCAACAATATAACAATCTCAGTCCTTTAGATTTTCAACATGACACGTGTTTGGGCTGTGACTGCAGCTTGGCTTGACCTTAGAATATCACTCAATGTGACTCAACACACTGACAGATTAAAGCAGGAGAAATTCATGTGATCCTCACGGCCAAGGCAGACACAGCTTTTGAGAAAATTCAGCATCCAAGAAAAATGCTTAAAAAAAAAAAAAAAGGGCCAGGCATGGTGGCTCACGCCTGTCATCCCAGCACTTTGGAAGTCAGGAGTTCAAGACCAGGCTGGCCAACACGGTGAAACCCCGTCTCTACTAAAGATATAAAAAAACAGCCTTGCGTGGTGGCGGGCACCTGTAATTCCAGCTACTGGGGAGGCTGAGGCAGGAGAATCGCTTGAACCCGGGAGGTAGAGGTTGTGGTGAGCTGAGATCGCGCCATTGCACTCCAGCCTGGGTGACAGGGCAAGACTGTCTCTCTCTTTTTTTTTTTTTTTTTTTTTGAGATGGAGTCTCGCTCTTTCGGCCAGGCTGGACTGCACTGGCACTATCTCGGCTCACTGCAACCTCTACCTCCCAGGTTCAAGTGATTCTCCTGCCTTAGCCTCCCCAGTAGCTGGAATTACAGGTGCCCACCACCACGCAAGGCTGTTTTTTTGTATTTTTAGTAGAGACGGGGTTTCACCGTGTTAGCCAAGATGATCTTGATCTCTTGACCTCGTGATCTGCCCACCTTGGCCTCCCAAAGTGCTGGGATTACAGGCGTGAGCCACTGTGCCCGGCCAACTCTTAAAAAATAAAAAAAAGCATTCTAGAAAATAAAAGGAATTCCCTTGACTTGATCAAGAGTTTCCACAGAAGCCTTGCAGCCACAGCGCGCGTCCCCATGGTCAGGAGCAGGACTGGGTGCCATTCTCACAGCTTCTGTCCAGCTGTGTGGAGGTCTCGGGAGCAGAGAAAGAAAACAAGCCAGAGGTACACTGTGGAAACGAAGAGACAAAACAAAACCCACTATTCGCAGGTGATGTCACTGTGTTCTGGAAAACTCCAAACAATTTCCAAAGATAACCTAAAATATTTCCCAGGGATAAATATCGGAAATATTAAGAGATGTCAGCACGTTTTTGAGGATCAAAGTCAGTATACAAGGTGTCATTGCGTTTCTGTCATCAGCAGTCATGCGAAAAGGAAACTTTAAAAAGCCACCGTTCAAAAAGCTTTAAGATACAGAAATGTCAAGAAATAACTCCAATTAAAGATGCAAAAGATGTTTATGGGAAAAAAATCATAAAACTTTCCTGAAAGAGGTTAAAGAAGACCTAAATTAAGGGAGCCCCGTCCCGCATCCGTGGATTGCAGAGCACATTGTGCTGACCCCTGTTCTGCCGTCTCCCCTGTGGCTGGCTGCCCTGGCCCCTTCTTCAGCCGGGCCAGGAGCCCAGACCCGCGCTCCCCTCTGCGTGGACACAGCCTCAACCCCTTCGCACCTCCGAGGACTCACCTCGTAGGACTCACCTAGACAAAGCCCCAAGCTGAGATACGTGAACCTTCGCCTGCCCTGTACCTGAGAGCGGGAGAAGCAGCGCACTCCTGGTTGCATTTTTGCCGTGAAACCACAGGCTTCCAGGCAGCCTCTTCATACCGCCCTGCAGCCCCACTTCCCTTCCCTTTGCCTTGAACCTGTACACCGCCTCCCCACCTCCACTCCACTACGGGGGATGCCTCCCTGTTCATCAGCCAAAGCAATCAAAAGAAACCCCACAGGCACCCCAGCCACACCCACTCACCCACCCGCCCCGCGCTCGCCTCCCTTTGGTCCCCGACATGGGTGGGTGCCCGCCTGGTTCCCCCAGCAGCCGGGCCCCACCCACCCCACACTCACCTGCCTCTGCTCCCCCACATAGGCGGGTGCCTGCCTGGCTCCCCCAGCAGCCGGGCTGCGGGAAGATGGGCGAGAGTCAGCTCTCTGAGTGCTTGGCGGCAGGCGGTCAGCTCAGCTGGTGGGAACAGCAGGACGGTGTGGACGTCAGCCTGGCACCGGGCAGGGGTGCCCCTCAGCAGAATGGCATGGGGGCTGTGGCAAGCTCCCCTCCATCTCTGGTCCCTGGAGTCAGACTAGACCTTCGCCGCATCCGGCTCGAAGGCTCGGATGGATGAGGGATTGCCCGGCCCATCTTCCCCGGGGGTTTGGATCTGAGACCATCAGGATCCAGCAGCCGTGAGTGTGATGGATGAACCGAGGCCAGTCACCTAGTGGGGAAACGACATCTCACATTTAAAGAACACCAGGCGTTTCTACACAGCGGGGGAAGGAAATCTGTCCTGATTTTAAACTTTGGCACAGCCGTGAAACCGAGGGTAGTGAACTCTGTGTGAGGAGAGGACTCTTTTCTGTAAGTGGCCCTCCAAGAGCCGAAGTCCCGGTCCCGAGAGATGCGTGTCATGTGTGTGGCCTTGTGACAGAGCCGCTGGGGTTCTCTGTCCACTTCTGGGTCGTCCCCGTGTTGCTGGGTGGGCTCCCTGTGCCCCCACCCCAGGCCCTGCAGGCTGGCTTCGCAGTGGACTCGGCTGTGGGAGTTCCCGGCAGGGCGGGTGCTCCTTCCCCGCTTCCCCTACACCCCTGTGACTACAGCCCCATCCCTGGCATCAGCATCCTTGGGATCTTTGCCCCTCAAGCCCGTAACCTTGCTGGTCTCTGGGGCTGTACAGAAACCTGTTTCCTGCAGGGACATACATTTAACGTCCATGAAAGCCTCAGACCCCCTGAGCACACCTGCCTAGCCGTGTTGTGGACGAACAAGGGCTGACGAAATGCCTGTGGAGGCTGATTTCACCGGAGTCAGGGGAAGTCACTCTAAGCAAAGAGCAGGGGCAGGGATGAAAATAACAGAACAGTGACCCAGGTAGCAACCGTGTGCCGGGGAGGCTGGGCCAAGCATTTATAGAAACTGCCCAAAGAACAGCGCAGGGCGGGCGTTTCGGCCCATTTTACAGACCAGGAAAACGGGCGGAGAGGCTGAGTGGCTGCCCGAGGCCACACGCAGCTCTCCCGCCCTGTTCGCTTATGCACATTCTTGGCCATGCAGTGAAGGGAGTTCCCAGCAGTGTCCCCCGCCCACTCGCATCCTATTGCCCAGCTGAGCCCCTCCCTTGGCTCTCCCGCCCATGGGCCTGATGGCTGCAGCTGGGATCCACCGGACACTGCAGTCCCCCAGGCTTCAGGTCTTTGCCTCCTTAGTCACCTGTGAAGCACCTCCTATGTGCCAGCTCTGCCCGTCCAGGGAGAAGCAGCACAGCCCAGCCACCCGAGGCCTCCTGTGCGCTTCCCCGTCTGAGGTCCGTGATCAGAACTGCGGGCTTCTCCCCAGAGGTCGGGGCAGCGACAGGACAGCCTCAGCCTCTTTAGACGCTGCCTTCAGGGAGCAGTGAAAGAGGGAGGGAGAGACAGAGAGCACCCGGGCGGGTCTCCTGGCCACGCCAGGCAGGTGGGCGGGATTTATGTGCCAGGTACTGTGCTGGCTATCACCGGGGCCTGGTGGTCTCTTGGAGTCACAAGCAGCCGCCTGAGATGAGGTTTATCATTTTGAGCTAGAATAGAACTGAAGCTCATTCCCGAGGGGCTGGCCGGGCCGGCTCTCCCTGCCCGCCGGCATCTCCACTGCCTCGCTGTCCTGAAGCTCTTATGAAGGTTCACATTACTAGGATGCCAATGTGGGTTCTTCTCTGGGCTCTGGCCCCAAGGCACCCCAACCTCAGGCATGTCACCGCCTGGGCCTACTAGAAATGGAGACTGCAGTTCTATGATGGGAAAATCTCTACACCATCGGTCATTTGGGCTATAGAAGAAAAAGAAATTATTTTCAGCTGCAGCTTCGTTTTTGGAATCTTGGCAAAAAAGTTAACAGTGGAGGGGGAAGGAGGCTGGGCACCCTGCCACGAGGCTGGTTCTTGTGGTCCTGGGCACCATGTGGTCACTTTAAAGAAGCAGGTGTCCCCGATGGGACACGCGTGCCTTGTCAGGGTGCACCGTCGGCCGCCTGCTCACGGTTGGGACACACATGAGGGCTATGAGGACCCGGGGGTGGTGGCCAAGTGACTCCACAGTGGCCCAGTTGCGGTCTCTTCACTTGCTGGACGGTGGCTCAGCCTGACAGGTTTCACAGGTATCCACGGGTCTGAGTCCAGAGCTGCCCCACACAGATGGCCCCTCCCCAGGTCCTGCGTCAGCCAGCGAGAGGTTCCTGCCCAGACCTCAGGTGACCCCAGCTCCGGTCACTTCTGCCCAAAGGCAAATGAGCTTTTCCTAAAGTCCAAACCCAGTGGTCCCCACAAATCTGAGCAAAGCTGGAAACCCTTGTTCGTTCTGTGGTGCACAGGGCGGGCAACTCTGCGGCTGAAATTGCTGTTTTCAGCTACTGTCAGCTGAGCCTTGCCTGGAGCCTCAAACCGCATTGAGGGCTTTCTGTGCTTTGCCTCCCAGAATCCTGGCTGTGGCCTCATGAAACAGGTGCTGTTAAAATTAGCTGCATTGGAAACAGCCGAGTCAGGCAACGAAGGCACAGAGAGGTTAGACAACTTGTGGAAAATCACGCAGCACCGGCACCTCCACATTCACACTCCGCCCCTCCGTGTCCTGCAATCCTGACCAGCCCCACGTTCCCCAGGACAAGCCGCCAGCATCCCGGAAGGGGTTAATCCCTCTCTGGTGGCTCAGCTCCTGCCACTCTCCCAAGTGCTTTTGCACATGGTCTGGTCTCAATGTGCCCAAGACGGCCCTGTGCTGGGGAGGAAAGTGCTTACATAATCCTCCCCGAGTGTTTTCTCTCTCAGGCGGCGTGCACACCCCACTTGGGTTGCAACACAGGCAAGCAGATGCCAGGAAATTCTGAGGCTGCTGCTGAGCCTGGGCTGGGTGAGGCTCAGACCCGAGACCCCCTCACCTGTGTGGGCCCTTGGCTTCCTCTGTGCCCCTCCTGAGCGGGGTCCCTGGCACAGACTCTTGTTCAGACCGTGCAAGGTAGGTGCGTGGTCAGGAGCCCACGGCTCAGGACAGAAGCCATTTGGGGAACCAGCGGGACCTCCAGCGGCTTGGAGGAGGCTGAGTGGGAAGCACGTTCCTACCCAGGCTGAGCACTTCACACAGGGGGCTGGGCCAGAGGGAGAGCTGCCTGCCCCGGAGACCCCTACCTGCCTTCCTGTGCTGGCACAGCCATGCCCAGCCTCCGCTGGACACCTTGGACTGAGGTTTCCTTGTGGTGGCCCCTCCCCAGAGTGTCTCCCGGGGGCACAGGCCCTGGCGGCATGCACGTCACCTGGGGGGCTTTTAACAGAGACCAGCAACCCTCCCACAGAGGATTGGGGAGCCGGCCCGTGGCTGGCGTGGGGGAGGCAGGCACTACCCAGCCATGCCGGGTGGACAGGCATTTTCCACAGCTTGGGAAACGGAGCCGGGCCAGGAAGGTTGGAGCTCAGCTCTTGGGTGAGAGCCGCGGAGCCCTGGCTGAGCCTCACCTGCGCTCGGAGCCCATTTCCTTTTCTGTCAAATTCACGATGGGATCTGGCCCTTGACTCCACCCCAGCAGCACCAAAGACACCGCCCTGCGCTCATTACATTTCCTCCCAGCCCGCGGGGGGTCGGGGGGGAGGTGGGGGGGAGGGTGGGCGCAGGCACTGCCTGGCAGGGGAGTGAAAGGAAGGGCAGCGCCCATCCAGGCCTGGGCCCCTCCCCAGCGCGTCTCCTCCCCCACCTGCTGCCGCAGAGGGTGGACACCCGGCAGGGCCTGGCGAGGGGCGGCAGGGCGGGTTGTGTGCCTGGGGCTGGGGGATGAGTGTTGGGGTCTGCCAGCGCTGACAGTGGGGTGAGGACCATGTCCCCTGGATTTCCTCCACCCCCGGGCCCTCTTGCCTGGCGGGGACAGCCAGGAGAGAGACTGAGCATTCTCTGTGTCCTGAGGCTCTTCTTGAAACGGTCCCCAGGATCCTGTGAGCAGGAGCCGCGCAAGGCCTGGATCAGCCTTGATCTCGTCTCGAACTCCCTGACTTCTTGCACAGGAAGGTGCTGGGCGCCGAGTCCTCACTGCGGGTGAAGGACCCAGAGGAGAGGAGTGAGCCGAGGCCGCCTGCCCATGGCCAGGGGTTCTGAGTTGGGGCACGTTTCCCATTTGGTGGCCTCAGACCCTGCTGGCTGCCAACCCTTGGAATAAGCAACAAGGCGCCTTGGACCCAAGAGCCTGGTGGCCATGAGCCCATCTGAATGCCCGGAGCTCGCCTTGGACCCAACGGCCTGGTGGCCACGAGCCCATCTGAATGCCCGGAGCTGGGGAGCTGGGACCAGGTGGTGGGAACTGTGCGGCCAGGCCGCCTGTCATGGGAAATGGGCCACCGGAGCCCCTGCCCAGCAGTTGGCTGTCCCCCAGGGCTGCTCCGGCCAAGCTTCTCCAGAGGTCACGCCCTCCACCACATCCTCCCACCCCACTGGGGCCAGCCCTGCTGGAGGAGGGGGTGCCCCCACAGAGTCTGCCCCCGCCGCTGCCGGCGAGGACCTCCGGGTGTGACCACACAGGGCCCGGGCTCCCATCCAGGCCGAGTGGGCGCAGGGCACGGCTTCTCCGTGGAGTCCCAGGCTCTCCACCTCCAGGGGCCAGGCGTGCCTGAGTGAGGGCCTCATCCCGGAGGACGGGGAGGGGTGCAGGAGGCGGCTCAGGAATCCCTCAGGGCGCCCCAGGCCAGGCTGATCACAGCAGAGCGGCCTTAGCAAAGCTTCCAGCTTCCCCCAGCCTTTGCCGCACGTCTGCAATGGGGACTTTTCAAAGCTGATCTCGGTGCAGTGGGCGTAGCTGATTCCGGGCCCCGGGCTGCCGAGCCAGGAAGGAAAGCCTGCGTCTGCTTTTTGCTGGAGTTTAGCACGAGCGCTGCAGATGGCAATCCTGTACCGCCATGAATAAAGTGGGTTTCATCCCAGTGCTGCTCTCTCCAGCCAGGGCCAGGCTCCTAAAGGGGCTCACAGGGCTCCCAAGTTGGACTCCCTGCCCCAGCCCCTTCCTCTTCCCCGGCTCCCAGCAGAGCGGGGCTGTCATTTCACCAAGCAGCCATGGGGGTGGGGGCCAGGGCCTTGTGGGCTCATGGGCGTGGGGGGAGTGAGGTGGGTCCCTGCCCGTGGGGGAATGTGGGGGCCCAGCGGTGCTGGAACAGGAGTGATTCTGCCCCCAAGCAGGAAACACAAATCAATATCTGAATGTTTGGGGTTGTTGCAACTGGGGAGGGGGCCATACTGGCAATTTGGGGGTGTAAGTCAGAGGGAGGAGGGAGGGAGGGAGAAAGAAGGGAGAGAGGGAGGAGGGAGGGAGGGAGGAGAAGAAGGTGCCCAAGCCCCCATTCCCCAGGAGAAGTAGTGCCCAGGACTATGGTGCCCTTTGCAGGGCTGACCTCCCATCTCCATGGTGTCACTCTCTTTCCTTCTCGGGGACTTGGGGTGACCATGAGCCGTACTATCGAAGTACTTACTGTGGAAGGTGGAAGAGCTGAGGAGGGTGCCCGACAGGATCCCCCAGGACACCCTGGCCCATTAGGCACCATTCGAATGCATGAGATCGCAGACCCTGTGCGGGTGCCCGGGGCATGAGGGGCCTGCCCGTCCTGCAGGGTGCTGCTCAGATGCCTCGACCCTGGGAGGCCCCTCCTGGCCATTCTTGCAGGCCTGCCCCAGCCTGTGCCTTCTGCTGGGGCAGGGCCTCAGGCAGCAGTGGACAGTGGCCAGGAGGGCGCCGCTCAGGTTGGGAGAGGCCCGTGGGGGATCAGCCTCCCCGGATCCCGGGGTGGGGCCGAGTTACACACAGCGATAATGCAGACTCAGGCAGTGCACAGGCAAGGCCGGAGCGCCGAGTATGGTACAGGAAACGCAGTGTGCGCAGCTGGGCTGCACCGTGGTCCACACAGCCAGGCTCTTTGGTGTGTTTCCTGCACACAAGGACATTCACAAGCCCTCAGCATCGTCAGAATCAGGGAATGGACAGGTCCCTGCAAGGCCCCACTGCAGCCTGACCACTGTCCCCACGAGGTTCTGAGAGCGGAGTCTGATGGTGTCACGCCCTTCCCCAAGCCGCCGTCTCTCCTCCATCTCTGTCAGCCTGTGCAGGCTCCTGGCCCCTCCGTGCTGTGGGCACTCGGACTCCTTTGCCTCTGGATTCCTGGTGATGAGATCCTGGGTGGGCGGGGACAGCAGGGGGTGAGGCTGCGCTTCTGCAGGTGTCCCGGCGGCGGGTGTAAAATCTCACCCTGGGCGGTCTCTGGTGACATGAACGCTGACGGTTTAATTGATGCCGTGTCTGCAGCCTCCCCTGCAACGCTGTCCTTTCTCTCTATTATGATTAATCCGTGTTCTGTGGGGCGTCCTTTAAAGCCATGGGGACATCCACGCGCACCAGGCTTCCAGCTGCTTGTCTGAGCCTGAGCTGTGGGGCCGCTTGTGCCCCAGGCCATCTCCTGGCACTGTCAGCTCCCACCACCCCCCGCCACCCTCCCCATCAAGCAGGCTCCTGAGTGCTCGGGCACGGCCTCGTAGCCCTGGAGGGTTGCGATCTCCTACAAGCCTCTGGTGTTTTCCCTGCCCAGGCTGGAGCTGGCCAATTCTCCCAGGAGTCCTGGCCACTTTGAATGGAACACGGTACTGAGAAGCCGAGGTCTGGGTGCTCGGGATGCTCATGCCCATGGAGGCCGGGACGTCAAGGGGCTTCCAACTCCAGCCTCTCATGGGATGGTAGAGCGGCCTGGGCAGGGGCGGAGCTGAGAACAGAATTTCACCCCCGAGGTTCTCGGACTGGAGCTCCAGAGGAGCCGCTGCCCAGGGGCACTTACCGTGTCCTTCATGAAAACAGAAAGTTGAAAACCCCAGATGTCTAACAATGAGCGAATGATTTGGCGAGCTGTGGCTCGGGGTCTGCCACGAATTCTTGGCTCCTGGACTGTGGACTGGGGGCGGAGGACACCAACAGGAACTCTTAGAGGGAAGCTGGAGGAGGTGGGGGAGACAGAGCTTTGGAAAAAGAGCTTCGACTTCGCTCTTGGGTGGAGGAGACAAGGGGAGGGCACGCAGCCAGGGACCACGGGCCGCAATGCTCCCTCCTTCCCCGCGTCCACGGGCGGCAATGCTCCCTCCTTCCAGGGTCCACGGGCGGCAATGCTCCCTCCTTCTCAGGGTCCACGGGCGGCTGGTGCTTTTTCCTTCCCGGCATCCACAGGCAGCAATGCTCCTTCCTTCTCAGGGTCCAAAGGCAGCAACACTCCCTCCTTCCTGGCATCCAGGGCGGTCGGTGCTCCCTGCTTTCCAGGGTTCCAGGGGAAGTCCCACTCCCTGAATCTTGGGAGCTGGGGAAGAGGTGGGACCCTCGAGGACAGGCCGTAGCCCTCATACCCAGCCACCCCTAAGGGAGCGTAGCTGCTCCACACAGCGGAATTCTCTCCGCACAGACAGCACAGCCCTGACACCTCCAGACACCCCTTCTTGGCGATGCCCTTTTCTAGCTTGATCTTGATGGTTCCTAGAGCCTGGGGGTCAAGTGTTTCCTGGCTCGCTTCCTGTAACATCAACTGGAACTTTTCATTGTGGTCTAAAAATAATCCCAGCACTTTGGGAGGCCAAGGCAGGAGGATCACTTGAGGTCAGAAGTTCGAGTCCAGCCCGGGCCACGTAGCAAAACCTCACCTCTACTAAAAAAAAAAAAAAAAAAAATTCAGCTGTGTGTGGTGGCTCACGCCTGGAGTCCTCGGAAAGCTAAGGCAGGAGGATCACTTGAGCCCAGGAAGTGGACACTGCAGTAAGCTACGATAGCAACATTGCACTCCAGCCTGGTGGACAGAGCAGACTCTGTCTCCATCATCATCATCATCTCTCAAGCATCAATAAGACCTTATTCTATAATGATGATGGTCACACAATTCTGAATAGACTAAAGACTAGTGAATTGTGCACTTCACATAGGTGAAATGTGTAGTATGTTAATTATATCCAAGAAAGCTGTTTATTTCTAAAGGGATTTATCATTCTAATAACAAAAATAAATGATAATAGTGTGACTCTTTGGCACTTTCATTTTTTTTTTTTTTTCTGTTTGCTCCTTTGATCATCCAGCACATGGGTGGGAGAAGGCTGGGTTTCACTATCATCTCTGCCTTGCCAATGGATGAAGCCCAAACCCCAGGTGGGAAGTGCTGGGGTGGAGACTTCAATCCAGGGACTCTGCCCAGGGCCTGTCCCATGTTTTCATGTCAGCTGGCATTTTGTCATCTTAGCCTGATCAGTCCTGTCTAAACTGGTCATTCTTGGGTTGAATCATTGGAATCCCTTTGGCCTTGTCACCGAATCCCCCTCTGGGACAATGCTGAGACAGCTCTGTGGCCTCCAAGATGAACCCACTGACCCATGCCTCCTGGGGTTTATCATCTTCCTACATTGACTCAGGGCTGATGCGTGTGGCCCGTGGAACATGGCAGAGCTGACAGTGTGTAACTTCCATGACTGAGCTGTACAAGGCACCATAGCTTCTGTCTTGGTCTCTCAGGCCATCCACTCCAAGGAGAGCCAGCCCCCATGCTGTGATATTCAAGTGGCCTCATGGCAGGGTCCATTTGGAGAGAACTGAGTTCTGGCCAGCAGTACCACTGGCCAGTGTGTGATGGAGTGACCTAGGAGTGACCTGGGAAGGCCAGCCCCAGTCAGGCCTTCAAATGAGACTGCAACTCCAGCTGATGCAAGACTACAGCTTCAGGAGACTTTCAGGCAAGAATGCTTAGTCAAATCCCTCCAGAAATAGGGGCTCTTCTTCTATCAGCAAGACCATGGCCTGCAGTAATGTGGAAAGTGGCCCAATGAGCTGAATGATCAAGCTAGCAAGCTTTGTAAGGAGGGCACTGAGGGTGGCATATCTTGTACTTTAGTTTATTTATTTATTTATTTTAAATAGTAATATTATAAAATAGAGATGGGGTTTTGCCATGTTGCCCAGGCTGGTCTCAAACTTCTAGGTTCAAGCAATCCACCTGCCTCAGCCTCCCAAAGTGTTGGGATTACAGGCATAAGCCACTACACCTGGCCTCTTGCTACTTTTAAATAAAATAAGAGAGGGAAGAGATAAACTAAAGGAAGGGCTGCTAAATATAAAAGAGATGCTTTCTGTCTGGAAACGATGCTTTTTCTCATTCCCGGCCCCTCAAGGTGGCACACAATGCTGAGAATAGGAAACCCAGGGATGCAGGTCATTTAGGGAACAGGACAGGTGATGGTGGCAAGCCTCCCAGATGGCTCCAGTGACCCCCCAACTCCTGTATTTGTCTGTGTGTGCTCCCCTCCCACACAGCAGGGCTGGTCTGTGTGGTCAGCATAGAGTACGGTGGCGGGCAACATGTGACTTCCCCTTGAGGCTGGATTATAATGGCATGGCAGCCTCCACTTGGCCTGTTGGCTCACTCACTCTAGAAGAAGCTGGCCACCATGCTGTGAGGACATCAGGCAGGCCCTGGAGAGTAACTGGGGCCCTCAGCCAATAGCCAGCACCAGCCCACCCGCCTCGTGAGGGAGCCACCAGCCCCAGTCTAGCCTTCAGGTGATGCACCCCAAGCTGACATAAGACCACAGGAGACCCTGAGGAAAACCACCCTGCTGAGCACTTCCCACTTTCCTGGCTAACAGTCTGTAAGAGATAAAAAGTGATTTTTGCTCTTTAAGCCATTAAGTTTTGGGTGTGTAACAACACAGCAACAGATATAAAATATAGCAGTATATAAAAGACCTGCATAGAATTCCTTTGGAAGTGGGGATGCACCGTGGATTTGGACCAGGGACAGACAATATCATCTGTTTTTCCTCCCTGAAACCCTTCTTAATGATCCTGGAGTCAGGGCACTCCTATCAGAATCAATGACCTGCTTTGGGTTTTGATTCTAACCAGCACTGGCATGTCCCCTCCAACATGCGAGGTATGAGAAGGACTTGCTTTTGGTTACTTAAACATGCCAGGCCATCTGACACCCTCACTAATGACAACCACTTTGCAATCTCACTGATTCTCACTTGGGTGTCCAGTGTTTGACCGGTGACTCTTCTAAAAAGTTGGACATGCCGTTACCCAGGGGTGCACTCTGTGTCTGCCCCATGGAGGAAATGCTTTGTTCAAAATGCCTAATCAGAGTCCTAGCGCCAAACCAGGGTGTCAGCCTTGGCTGAGCCCTGGAGACACCTGGGAGCTCTGAACATGCAGCTGCCCACCCCACCCCACCCCGGGAGCTGCTGGGAGCTGGAGGAGGCAGGAAGGGGCCTCCCCGGGGCCCTCAGAGGGTGCACAGCCCTGGAACAACTGGCTCTCAGACTCGGCCTCCAGCAAGGGAGAGGGTGAATTTCTGTCACATGGAGCCCCCGGTTTGTGGCACTTTGCTGCAGCAGCCCCAGCACACGGATGTAAAGTGGGGCCAGCATCAGCCCCACAGCCCTTTGTTCCTGCTTCATGGCCCCCAGGAGAGACACCCTGAGCTCCCACTCTCCCACACACACTCGAGGCTGAAAACGCAGGATTTTTATGCCCAGACCTGCTGTTTCTTTCAGTTGTAACTTTTATCTTATGAAAACATTTCTGACCTACTCGAAGGTAGAAGGGCAGGACTCACCGCTTCTGCCTCCTCTTTCTGCCCAAGGATAGAAAGAATAAAAGCCAGCCATGTGGTCCCTACAGGAGGACGCCATGTGGTCACTGCTGTCACCAAGAGACTGCACAGGCTCCAGCTGCGCATGGGCGCCCTGAGTATTAACTGGGCTCAGCCATGTCCTCACTTTGATGGTGACACACAGAGGCATCTGCCTGTTAAGCAGGTGGTCCCCCAGGGTCCCCTGAGAGCACAGCCAGGGAACCGGATGCCCACATTTCCTCACTCTCCTCCCATCTTCCCTCCCTCATCTTCCTCCATGCGCTTGAGTGCTTGCTCTGAAATCCAACCTTTAGTGACAATAAAGGAATGAAAAAGAATTCCTTCCACTTAAAGTGGACAGCAAGCCCCTCAGTTCCTCTAGGACCCTCTGTCCTTGGTGTAAGTTTGTAAGAAACTTCCAGGAAACGTTGCTTCTATCTTATGTAGACGCTTCTGCACAAATGACAGATGTCCACAGGATGTCCAAAGGATGACAGGGGACTCTCCCTGCTGCCCAAACACATCCTGGCTTTCCTGAGGGTGATGGACCCGCCCAGCTCTCCACTGCCTAGACCCTCCAGCTTTCCTGAGGGTGATGGAGCTGCCCAGCTCCCTGCTGCCCAAAGACCCCCCAGCTTTCCTGAGGGTGATGGAGCTGCCCAGCTCCCCGCTAGATGCTCTGGCTTTCCTGAGGGTGATGGGGCCCTGCCCGAGGACGGCTGCATTTGTGCCAACTTTCGATATTTCATCTGAGCCGCCAGAGGCTCTAGAAATTGGAATCTACCAATGTCGACCAACACTGGGAGCAGCGTCCTGAGCCCCGAGACAACCTGATCACCCAGAGATCTCTCTTCCCCACCCCACCTTCTTCCTGAGCCATGCACAGAGAGGGTAGACGTTGAACAATGATTAGAAGCAACCCCAGGGTCCCTCCATGGGATCGAGACCAGGTGACGATGTGCGCCAGGCGTGTTCTCGGAAATGCTGGAGGAATAGGGCCGTCTGGACACGTTGAGAGGTGGGTGGTTCCAGCTCAAACTTCAGGGGGCGCACCGCGGGTCGGGGTGAAAATGGCACTTCTATCTCTAGAGTTCCCCCAGTGGCCAAAAGGTGGACTCAACCCAGATGTCCTTGGGTGGACTGATGCCTGCTTACCCAACATGGGGTCTCTCCCCACCGAGGAGTACGACTCAGACATAGAGGAATGAGGGCCTCACCCATGCTGCGGTGTGGGCCAGCCTGGAGAACGTCATGGAAGCGGAAGGAGCCAGATGTGAGGACCACACATGGCCAGCTGCATCCCTGTGCAGAGCAGAGCAGACATGGCAGAGCAGGTGGGTCTGCGGAGATGGGGGCCCATGGGTGGTTGTCCGGGGCTGGAGGGGATGGGCAGTCATTGGGTGGCCTTTGGGGATGATGAAAATGCTTTGGAAGTAAACAGAGGACATAGTACAGCATGCGCTTCATGCCACCTAGAGTGTCATACTTTAAAACGTTAATTTTATGTGCAGTGAGTTTCACCTCAATTTAAAAAACAGGAAGAGAAGTACCAGAGGATGAGAATTGTTTACTCCCTGTGTGCTCTGTGCATGTGAGATGAATGTCACACTCCACACACACTTGCAGACTCCCAGCCGGGTGCCGTTCCTGCCCTTCTGGGGTTGACGACCTGTACAAAGCCCCCAAAAGAATGGGATGGTGTCCCAGCAGCCTGGGGCTTCGAGGGGGGAGGGCGTTGCCCGGGTGGACCCTGCCCCACCCACATGTTCTCGAGGTCAGACCCCTCACTTAGGGGTGGCCGAGGGTGCACCAACTGGCAGGCTGGGTCTCTGTGTTCCAACCACAGCGCTGGGGCCCTTTCTAGAAGCTTCCTGGAAGCGAGAGCCAGTTTTTGTGTAGGCGCGGGGAACGCAGGCCGGAGGCCCCGTAAGGACGGGCACATCTCCCTCCCGTTGCCTCACTGGCTGCACCTGCTTCAGGGGAGCAAAGGGGGCTGCTGGGGTGCTCGGGCTGTGGGAGGTGCCCGTCAGAAGGCGAGTGTGAAAACAGCAGTGTGTGTGGAAGCAATGGAAGGGGGGTCTGGGGAAAATGAGGGGGCGGTCAGGACGGGCTTCTGAAACAGTTTTTAAATGTCTGTTTTCTGATTATAAAGGCAATGTATGCTCATTGTAGCAAACTGCAAAAATACAGGAAAGTAGAAAGTGGGAAAAGGTGCTGCGAATCTGCCGTCCAGACCTAACCGAGAAGGCATGGCGTGTTGCCGCCCTCAGGGCATGTGCCGATGGCTCCTCCTGGGCCCACGCCTCCTCCTGCGCCCACCCTCACATCTCCCCATCTGGCATGACGCCTCTCAGTAGCTATTTATGGGCTAAATTTTGGCCATGATTAAATTCCTGTGACTCGGCTTCCCTGGAAGCTCATAAGAGCCCAGGACGCCTTAAGTGGATGGAACGGCGACTCGGGGCTCAGGGGAAGGCAGGCAGAATCACTGATGCACCTGCACTCCACCTGGCAGTAGCCTGCCTCAGTGGCAGCAGCTCAGTTTTGGGTGCTGTTTATCTCCTACGAACGAGGAAACCAGGGCTCTGAAAGCACCAAGGCTGGCTAAGGGTCCCCACAGGGAATTGAGGAATGGGCTGGAATTCCCCCCCCAACCAGTGCCCCTTGCTGAGCCTGGAGTGGAGTCTGAGTGTTAAACTCTCCAGGGGAACCCCCACCAAGGGTGACCCCTGCAGAGACCAGAGGGCTGGACATCCCGAATTCCTTGGAGCAGGTGCACCCCTCTGCTGCCTAGGAGGAAAAAAGCCCAGTGGGTTAGGAAACACCCGCTCACCCTTGCAAAGCCGCAGCAGCATCCAGGGTCTTGGCCGCTTGTTCTAGTTTGTGGCGAAAGCCAGGTGGAGCCAGGAACAGACTCTGTGCCTCTGAGGCAGCCGGACGCGGCTGTTGACGCAGAAGGTTGATTTTGTCTGGATCTCTCTTGACCAGACAAGGTAGGGTTAAGTGTGTGAAGGGGGAGAAGGGAATGCAGACCGCCTGGAACTTGAAACTTCCCAGCCCAGAGCCAGCCAGTGCGCGGAGACGCAGCCCCAACGCGCTGCTGCTGCTGCGGACACCTGGGGCGTGGAGCCAGGGCACGGGGCAGCTGTCCCTCTGCAGCCACACGCCACAGGGGATGGGCGCCGGCAGACACGCCTGCTCGCTCCAGGGTAAGTGCAGCGTGTGGCGTCTGGGGTGGCTCTGGTGTTAAGGAGGTCAGAAATGAAGTGTTTTCATGCAGGCTGGATTTGATGCGATTGGGCCATCCGGACTGACGATGGTGACGATCGCGATGCCTTCAGGCTCGCAACCGAGGGGGTGCACGCAGGGGAACGTGCCATCCGGGAACGTCTTTCAGGCAAAACAAAGCATTTTGCTTTCCAGTTGATGATAGGGAGTGCTGAACCCAATGCCAAGAGCTCAAAGGCGAATTCGTTTGGTGGGAAGAGTCCGCCTGCATCTTTGATCTGATGTGGTTAGGGGCGTCCTCCCCAATTAACGATTTCTATTAGCTGCTGGCTTTGTCTTCTCTCCTTTTTGTGGCACGCTCCAGGTGACCGGCTTATCTCTCAGCGCCCGGGTTGGGATATGCCGTGGACAGACTCAATTAGCTAAATATGTTGTTAAACGTGTATCTCATTACGCTTTTTTTTTTTTTTTTTTGAGAAAAGAAAAACAAAGTGTGGAGGCAGAAGGCCCGGGTGCCCCGGCCACCCAGGGGCAGGATGAGTTTGGGGCTTGCAAGTCCACAGCGAATCTGAGGCAGGCGCCGTCAATAACAAAGTGCCTTTACGATATTTATAAGAACTAGGCTCTCCTCAATCCTTTCATTTGAACACGTTTCAAAGCAGACCCCTTCCTGGCACTTCGGTGAGGTGTCTGTTTCCCATTATAAAGCTGGGCCATGAACGAAAGTGACAATCGCAGCTTCCAAACATAAACTTCCTGAAACTCCTTTAGAAGGTTCCTCCATGACGTGTAGACATAACCAGAAAGCCGTCACGCTGGGAGGTCGGCCGCGGGTGCGTCTTGGCTCCGTCATGATCCTGGTGAGGGTGGCAGGTCAGGATTGTAAACTCCTGGAGGGGACTTAAGTGACGGAACAGGGAAGAAAAGTGGCTGAGCTTAGCGACAGGCCGGCCTCAGAAGTGACATTCCCCCCCTCCCACCCCCACCCCCCGCCCGGTGTCCTTACGCTTTGTGCAGAAATCTGGCATGATCTAAGATATTGGTGCAGAATTCCCATGTGCTGGTGATTTATCACACCTTCCAGTGTCCTGAGCAGGAACAGGACAGAGGGTGTCGGTGGCTTTTTGGTTAAAAACAGGCAGGGCCATGCCAGGCCAGGCTTGGTGGCTCACGCCTGTAATCCCAGCACTTTGGGAGGCCAAGGCGGGTGGATCACCTGAGGTCAGAAGTTCGTAGAGCAGCCTAGCCAACATGGTGAAACCCCATCTCTACTAAAAAAATACAAAAATTAGCTGGGTGTGGTGGCAGGCACCTGTAATCCCAGCTACTCGGGAGGCTGAACCTGGGAGGTGGAGGTTGCAGTGAGCCGAGATTGCACCATTGCACTCCAGCCTGGGGGACAAGAGTGAGACTTTGTCTCAAAAAACAAAACAAAACAAACAAAAACAAACAAACAAAAGAACATGGGCAGGGCTTCTTGCCCAGTGTGATGGCTTAGGGATGCAGAGCTTCCTGGCCACCCTTCGGCTCTGGTCCCATCCGTCCTCACAGCGGTCCAGGGGCTAAATCACAAGGTACCGACAGCCCTCATCGTCCTCCCAGACTTCAAGGAGCGTTTCTTTGCAGACCCCGTACTTGGATTGGGCTGTGAAAGAGGAGAAACCCTCCCTGGGGTAGGTGGGGATGGTGGGTCACTTGCTACCAAGGCGTCCACTGCGGGGCCCCTGATCGCCACCTCTCCGCCTCCATCCGCCAGGACCTGGCCCCTTGGCCTCGTGTCTGTGCAGCCTCTGTGGTGACACGTGGCAGAATGCATGTGCTCGTGGCTTTGGTTTCTCTGGAAAGGGTGTCCCAAGATGAGGGTGTTCAAAGACTCTTCAAGGACAGGAATCGCTCTCCTCCAGCTCTTCAGACGTGGATAGTTTTGTTCTCGTGTTTTACGTGGTGCCTGATGGTGATGCGATTCTTCAACACCAAGAATGGGGCCGTCATCAGTCGCTAAAGCTGTTCTCATGTGTCCACTGCAGTGGCCGGTTTCTGGCGGACGCCCCTTCCGGCCCCTCCCCCCTCCCCTGGGTAGAGCAGGAACAGGACAGATGGTGTCAGTGGCTTTTCGGTTAAAAACACTGGCAGGACCTCTCGCCCAGTGTGGTGGCTCTTAGGGACGCAGAGCTTTCTGGCCGCCCTTCGGCTCTGGTCCTGTTTGTCCCCACAGCAGTCCACGGGCCGTGAGATCTCAAAGGCTGGGCACTGGACGCTTTGCTCTCTATCCTTCACACCAAGCTGGTCTGAGCTCTCCACCTGCTGCGGGCTGCCCAGTGCCCCTTGCCAGAGACCCAGCTCAGAAACTCAGAAATGCTTCCAGCCACCTGCCCTCGGGACCGGCGTGAAGACCCGGTGCTGGGGCTCCTGGGTGGGGCTGTCACTGCCTGAGTTTGGGGGCCTGCCCTCCTTGTCCCCCCCGAATCTCCCCCTCCCTAATCCCTTCGGGGGGATCGGGAGAGTGGGGGTTCCTAGTTTCATTTCTCCTGCATGAATCAGATCATCTTCTCACCCCACGGGAGCCCTGGGACGCCGAGGCTGGGTGGGGGCGGTGGGATAATCCTCCGTGGCACGAGGAAGCGGTGGAATAATCCTCCGTGGCACGGGGGCGGTGGAATAATCCTCCGTGGCACGAGGACGGTCACCTCATTCGTCACTCTTAGCTGCAGTGCGTTTGACAGTCGCCAGGGCTGCTGTTTGAGGAACAGGGGTTGCCTGCGTCTGCTCTGCCCCAGGTGGTTCGTAGGGTGCTTTTTACTCCTTGCCAAAGCCCACACAGCCCCGCAAGGCAAACAGTGTTCAACTCTTTTCATGGCTGAAAAATTGGGACATCAGAGAGGTTAAGACACTGGCCAGGGCCACCTGGCAGGGAAGCTTCCGGGCCTTGCCTGCACCAGGACTGTCTGATGGTGACGTCATCTGCCTCCCAGACGGTATCTTAAAAAAAAAAAAAAAAAGACAAGGGATTTATTGAGATACACTTCACATACCACAGAGTTCACCCATCAAAGTGCAATTCCGTTTAGACTGCAGAGAGATGTGCACCCACAACCACTATCAACTTGGAAATTTTCATTACCGCAGACAGAAGCCCCCAGCCTCTCGCCGGCCCCTTTCATTACCCTGGACTGAAGCCCCCCAGCCTCTTGCCGGCCCCTTTCATTACCCCGGACGTTAAGTCCCCAGCCTCTCGCTGACCCCGCCAGCCACACTCTGCTTCAGTCCTGGAGTCGTCAGCTCTGGTCCTGTCCCATGCGCAGGTCACACAACGCGTGGCTCTTTGGGAGTGTCTCCCTCGCTCAGCGTCACATTCCGGGGGCCTGTCCACACAGCCAGCACCACCCCAGATGATCTTGTCTGAGCCTACAAAGATTCCTAAAGAAAGGTTAGAAACTTCAGCTTCATTGGCTCCAGCCAGTGTGGACACTCCTATCCTTCTGTGATCCTGTTTTCTGCCTGTCCCCACAGCCTGACAAAATGTGTTCCCCACCCCTCCCTTTCTCCTACACCTGGAGGCCTCCAGCTAGACTTCCTTCAGGCCTGCGTTTCACTATCAGTGTGTGGACCTCTGGTTATTTTTTTCCTGGAGAGGACACTTCTTGGGTATTAAGGGGAATTTTGGCCGGCTGCAGCAGTGGCTCATGTCTGTAATCCCAGCACTTTGAGAGGCTGAGGCAGGAGGATCACTTGAGTCCAGGAGTTTGAGACCAGCCTGGGCAATACAGTGAGACCCTATCTCTACAAGAAACAATTTTTAAAAATTAGCCAGGGGTGGTGGTGCGTGTGTATAGTCCCAGCCAGTTAGGAAGCTGAGGCGGGAGGAACAGTTGAGCTGGGAAGGTCAAGGCTGCAGTGAGAGCTAGGATGGTGCCACTGCACTCCAGCTGGGGCAACACAGTGAGACCCTGTCACAAAAAAGGAAAGAGGAGTTTTGATCCTCAACACTATAAAGGCCTCTATAACACATACAGCATTTTCTTTTTTCTTTCTTTCTTTTTTTTTTTTTTTGAGACAGAGTTTCACTCTTGTTGCCCAGGCTGGAGTGTAATGGCACAATCTTGGCTCACTGCAACCTCTGCCTCCCAGGTTCAAGGGATTCTCCTGTCTCAGTCTCCCAGGTAGCTGGGACTATAGGCACCTGTGACCACGCCCAGCTAATTTTCGTATTTTTAGTAGAGATGGAGTTTCACTGTGTTGGCCAGGCTGGTCTTGAACTCCTGAACTCAGGCAATCCACCTGCCTTGGCCTCCCAAAGTGCTGGGATTATGGCATGAGCCACCATGCTTGACTACATACAGCATTTTCAAAGGGCCCAGGGGGACACAGTGAACCCAGCAAACCCAGGCAGGATTAGCAAATAAGCATAATTGGGAACGGATGAAGAGCTGAAAGCCTGAGTGCTAAGTTGTAAAGACTCGGAAGCCCTGGTGGGAGCTCGGTAGTTGATTGATGATGTCTGCCATGACTGGGTAGGGGAATAACGGCATGTGTGCTACGTGGTGGCATCTGGTGCAGATTTGGTTGGGTGGGAGAAGTCCCTGGATCCCAGAAGTCAGGGTGGGCACACCCAGGAAGCAAGCACTCACACCACCTCGTGTGTGGACAGCAGGGCCTGGCTGGCCTGGCCCAGGAGGCTCCATCACGGTTGCAAGCTGCAGGCCGACTGGGTCTTGGCGCGGGCCCAGTAAGCTGCTTTCAGGGAGTCTGTGAGGAGCTGCCTCTCGGGTCAGCCACCTCTGAGTAGCAGAGGATTTAAAAACCAGACCCCATTGCCCTGCCACACCTGCAACATCTGGCCCAGCACAGTGTGTGTCCTTCTGGGGTAGCCGGGTCCCTGCAGAGGGAGACAGTGTGGCGGGCGCCAGCAGGCTGTGCTCCAGCCTCCACCCGCGCCCCCACACCCTGGAGTCAGCGCACTGCAGAGCTGTGACGGCCCCTCCTCTTCCTCCATGCCGCTCCTGCGCCCACTTCTCCCTGCTCGTGATTCACCTATGGGGCTCAGCACAGGGATTCCTGAAGGAATTTTTCTCCATCCGAGAGGCAGTACGATAAACTCCCACAGATGAGATTGGCTGTCTAGCAGAGGAGAACCCTGTGTACTCTTGTGTTCTAGAGCTTTCTTTTGGTGTCACCTTATTTATTTTTGCAACCTCCTGCCTAATTTTCTTTTGAAATGTTTTTTCACTGTAAAAACCGATTCAGAGAGCAAATGTGAACAGAGAAAGGAGTAGGCTGCCTGTGCCCATGTGTCTAGGCCAACCAGCGGCTTTTCTGCAATGCTGCACCCGGAGCAGCCCCCACTGTCTGTGGTCTTGGCAGACACTCCCTTGTTCATTTTGCACCACGTGAGCCAAGGCAGGTTGGGTGGGCCATGGCTGCTCTTGGTCCCAGCGACGGTCATTCAGGTGCAGGCTGGGGTGGGCGTGGATGCCTGCTGGCCACCAGCCTGGGATGCCATGGGACGGAGCTCAGCTCAGCCACCGCCTGCCATTGCCGCACAGGCCAGGAGGTGAATTGAGCTGAAGCCATCGCCCCCAGGCGGGAATCCCACTGTCTGCCTTCAGGAGGGGTGGCAGCAACGCCAGCCTCTCCAGGGAGATTTTCGGTAGAAACAGACCCCTCTAGATCCCAGAAACTGGGCCCTCACCATGGCCAGCTCAGCCTCATGGGGTGAAGAGCCATTGTAATATCCAAGTAACAGCAGCGAGGGTCACGAGTTCTGCCTTTGGGGCGTGCTGGCAGGCGGGCGGGGGTCTGCGTGCCTCGGCTCTCTCAGGCCCACGCGGGAGGTGCCGTGACTGTCCCAGGCTTCAGACAAGCTGACTGTGGCCAGCTGGAAAAGGCTCCCCCAAATGCCCTGATCCCCAGAACCTGTGCCTGATGCCTGGATTAGCCCATTTTCACACTGCTATAAAGAACTGCCCAAGACCGGGTAATTTATAAAGGAAAGAGGTTTAATTGACTCACAGTTCAGCATGGCTGGGGAGGCCTCGGGAAACTGACAATGATGGCGGAAGGCGGAGAAGAAGCAAGAACCTTCTTCACAAGGCAGCAGGAAGGAGAAATGCAGAGCAAAGGTGGGAAGAGCCTCTTATAAAACCATCAGCTCTCACAAGAACTCACTCACTATCATGAGAACAGCATGGAGGAACCGCCCCGTGATTCAGTCACCGCCCCCTGGGCTCACTCCACACGTTAGGATCATGGGGATTAAATTCGAGGTGAGATCTGGGTGGAGACACAGAAACTGACCATGCCACTGCCGTGCACAGCACTGCCGGTGGCTGAGGGTCACGAGGCAAGGTCTTCCCAGATGATCCAGCTGGGCCCAACATAATGGCAGGGTCCTTTTAAGGAAGAGGCAGAGGAAGATTCGGCCCACACAGAGGCAATGGCCCTGGGACACAGACGCGGAGGCGGAGATTACAGGGAAGCAGCCACAAGTCAGGGCACGCCTGGCTTGCAGACGCTGCAGAAGCAGGAAGGACCCTCAGGAGAGCACAGCACTGCAGCCCTTGGCTTTGTCCCCACAGGGCCCATGTTGGGCTCCGGCCTCCACACCACATTTTAAGGCCCTCGGTTTGTGATGTCATGGCAGCCCAGGCGCCTGGTAATGGCTGAGGGCTGAGGTGCCTTCCCATGCCCTGCACACAGGTCTCGCTGACCCCAGAGTCAACTCCTCCATGCGATCTGTATGTCATTTGGAGGTGGATGCAGGGTAGAGAAGAGAAGACTTTCTTGAGGATTTTTGTGCCCTTCTCTTTGAAGAAATAAGGTCATTTGGACGTCTGTGGGGATGTGGGGATGGAGGTGCACGTCTGTGGGGATGTGGGGACGGGGGTCCACGTCTGTGGGGATGTGGGGATGGAGGTGCACATCTCTGGGGATCCCAGGACAGAGGTGCATGTCTGTGGGGACGCGGGGACGGGGGTCCATGTCTGTGGGGATGTGGGGATGGAGGTGCACAGAGGACGCCTTCCAGTGAGCCCTGCACCGTCACACTGTGGCCCTGGCCATCCCTGTGGGACAGCGTGTCTGGGTCTGGCTGCTGGTACAGCCCATCTCGATTCTGGACTGAGATTCAGTGGTCACACCTGACGTCTCCTGGGTGAAGGCAGAAGACAGGGCTCTGGGGTTGCTGCCCAGAATTCAATTGCTCTTTCCACCCTGAAGAATCAGGCTGTCAAGTTGCACAAAACTGGTGAAGGGGACTTCTGGGGGTGAGGATCTTTGGGGGTTGAGTTGCTGATGTCCTAGGATCTTCTCCCCACCTCCATTTCCCCAGAGAACTCTCGGCCAAGGGTCCCCACTTCAGCGTGACTTCCCTGAAAGCAGGTGGTGGTGACGCTGTAGGGTGTTGGCCTCCTTTCCTAGCCTCACCCTCTTTCAGGGCCTTGCCCACTGTATGGGGGGCCACGCATGTGTTTGCTGAGGCTAGGTCATCATGGGCACCAATAGCTTCTTGCCCTCACTCCCCAAGACCTCCTGCTCCAGGGGAGTCCAGTGCCATGTGCCAGCAGCTCTGTGGGGAGGCTCAACAGGGGAGTGCTGAGGCCTCGAGCCACCAGCCCCGGTCGGGACTTCAGATGACTCCAGCAAAGACATCTCGATGGCAGTCTCATGAGTGAGCCTGTGCCATAGCTGCCCAGCCAAGTCACGCCACATTCATGACCCAGAGAAACCAAGATAATCAATGACTGTTGTCCTTTTTAGCCACCAAGTTCAGAGGTGACTTGTTACACAAAAGCAGAGACCAAATGCGCCAGCTGCCAGGGTTGTCGACGGCTCATAGCTGGGTCCCTCTGGAAATGGCTGCCGTGTCACCCCACATAATGCCTTCTCCTGGGAGCAGCTGCATGGAAAGACTGGTCCTCATGTTTCCATTCAGGACACCCACAGAGGGTCTCTCTTCTTTGTGGGTGAGGCCTCAACAGTGAGACCTCAACAGTGAGACAGCTGAGGCCTCTGCTGCAACCGCATTGCAGCCCAGTGGCTCCCCCTGCCCAGGCCCACTTTCCACACCCCTGCAGGTGTTGCTCCAAGGAGCCTCTGCACCTCCTCCCAGACTCAGATCTGTTTCCTGGGACCCAGGCATGAGGCTTCTCCCCGGCAGCCTCCGATGTCACGTGGATCAGGCAGTGCTGGGCATCTGTGTCCACGCTGTCTCCTCTCCAGGATCAGGAGGTGCTGAGCGTCTGTGTCCACGCTGTCTCCTCCCTGGGATCAGGAGGTGCTGAGCGTCTGTGTCCACGCTGTCTCCTCTCCGGGATCAGGAGGTGCTGAGCGTCTGTGTCCACGCTGTCTCCTCTCCGGGATCAGGAGGTGCTGAGCGTCTGTGTCCACGCTGTCTCCTCTCTGGGATCAGGCAATGCTGGGCGTCTGTGTCCATGCTGTCTCCTCCCTGGGATCAGGGGCTTTGCCAGCTTGCTCACCTTTGGCCCCTGGGCACATGATGGACTCTTACCAAATGTTAGTTGAGTAAATGTGAGTGGGTGGCATGGGAGGAGTCAGGCTAGGTGGCCGTCTGTGTGGGCGATTCGAGAAAACTCTTCCTGCAAACAGCCTCCCGGAACCTAGCACCAGAATGCCTGGGCCTCACCATTGGTGACTCCTTTTTCCCTCACTCCTCACATATAGAATGCAAATACTATGAGGAAGACAAAGGCATGAAATCATTAACACTTCTTCAGAGTCACACACACATCCAACTGCCCCTCCCCAAATCACCCAGGCCGAGGCCGCCCCACCCCAGTACCCGTCAGAACCCCCTGGAGGGTGAGTTCAGACCCCCGGGGGGCCGCCTCCTGGGCTTCTGATTCAGGAGGCTGGGGCGGGCCCTGAGGCTCCACATTGCTGACAAGTTGCAGGTGGTCCACTGCCATTCCGCTTGGAGAACTCTGCTCCCGCTCACGCCGGACTGAACTGGCTGCTGCCTAGCCTACCACGGTCTCCATCCGTCTTCTCTGGCAGGGGCTGGCTCTCCCAGGTGTCGCTGAGCGCCTGGTTGTTCCAATTCAGTTTGCTTACAGTGTCTGTGAGTAATATCCAAGGCTCCCCTCCTGCTCCTCCACACCCACATGGCGTGAGCAGCTTCCCCAGCCCTGGTGCAGCCTCCTGACTTCAGGCCCGTCTCTGCCTCGGTGTGAACTGTATCGGAGAGATGTCCTCCCAGCGTGGGCTGCTGTCCTGCAGGTGAGAATCATAACGTGGTCATTCAGAACCACTCGTCTTAAAGTGTCTTCTCTAGACAAAAAATGCCTTTCCCATCGAAGGTGGGGAGGGGAGAAAAATGGCCTCCAACCTAGGGAGTGCTGTGCAGGTTGGGCAGGTGCTTGTGGGCTCTAACAAATGGATTTCCACGAGGGGCCCAGGGCAGCAGGTGCAGCTCGGCCGGGTGTAGCCTCGCTGGAGACATGCGTCTGCAGCCAGGCTCTGTGGGGCCTCAGGACAGGCACTGGGAAACCTCAGAAACTGCAGACCCGGGCCAGCGATGGCACAGTGTCTGTGGCAGGGAAGCTCAGGCCCCCTTCACAGATGAAGACGCTGCGGCCCAGATGGGCACTCGTGGCGCTTGCAGTCAGTGTCGAAGGCCCCTTGCTTTTCTTCAGCCCCCGGGCACCTGGGCTGGGTGCGGCTTCCCAAACCCCACTGTCAGGGCCCCTCCCGCACCGCCCCATGTCAAACCATTTTCTGCAGCGATGGGGCTGTGATGCCACTGCCGAAGAGGCCAGTGTGAGGAAGGGCTTTTGAACTAAAACCACTCCCCGCAGTGGCCAGTCTGCAATGGGCTGTTTTTCTAAAGACTTTTTTTTTGTGGGTACGTCGTAGATGTATATATTTATGGGGTACATGAGATGTTTTGACACAAGCATGCAAGGTGTAACAATCACATCAGAGAGAATGGGGTCTCCATCCCCTCAAGCATTTATCTTTTCTGTTACAAACAAACCAGTGATTTTATTTTAGTTATTTTAAGATGTACAACAAATTATTGTTGACTGTGCTCACCCTGTTGTACTATCAAATAATAGGTCTTATTCATTTCTTCTGTTTTTTTGTACCCATTAACCATGCCCCCACCAAGACCCCACTTCCCTTCCCAGCCTGTGGTAACCCTCCTTCCACTCTCTATGTCCATGAGTTCAATTGTTTTGATTTTTAGCTCCCACGAATAAGTGAAGACGTGTTTTTGTTTGTTTGTTTTGTTCGTTCGTTTGTTTGTTGAGACAGAGTCTCGCTCTGTCACCAGGCTGGAGTGCAGTGGTGCCATCTCAGCTCACTGCAACCTCCGACTCCCGGGTTCAAGTGATCCTCCTGCTTCAGCCTCCTGTGTAGCTGAGACTACAGGCGCCCACCACCACACCCAGCTAATTTCTGTATTTTTAGTAGAGATGGGGTTTCGCCATGTTGGCCAGGCTGGTCTCGATCTACTGACCTTGTGATCCGCCTGCCTTGGCCTCCCAAAGTGCTGGGATTACAGGCGTGAGCCACCGCGCCCGGCTAAAAACGTGTTGTTTTTCTTTCCATCCCTTGATTATTTCACTTAACATAATGACCTCCAGTTCCATCTGCGTTGTTCCAATGACAGGATCTCGTTCTTTTTTGTGGCTGAATAGTACTACGTTGTGTACATGTCACATTTTCTTTATCTGTTTGTCTATTGATAGGCACTTAGGTTGCTTCCAAATCTTGCTACTGTGAACAGTGCTGCAGTAAACACAGGCGTGCCGGCCAGGCGCGTTGGCTGACGCCTGAATCCCAGCACTTTGGGAGGCTGAGGTGGGCGGATCCCTTGAGGTCAGGAGTTCCAGTAAACACAGGACTGCAGACATCTCTTTGATAGATGGATTCCTTTCTTTTGGGTCTATACCAAGCAGTGGGATTGCTGGATCCTATGGTAGCTCAATTTGTAGCTTTTTGAGGAACCGCCAAACTGTTCTCCACAGCGGCTGTATTAATTTACATTCCCACCAACGGGGTACGAGGGTTCCCTTTTCCCACATCCTCACGAGCATTTGTGATTGTCTGTCTTTTGGATAAAGGCCATTTTAACCGGGGTGAGGTGATGTCTCATGGTAGCTTTGAGTTGCATTTCTCTGACGATCAATGATGTTGAGCTCCTCTTCAGATGCCTGTTGGCGATTTGTGTGTCTCCTTTGAGAAACGTCTATTCAGATCTTTTGCCCATTTTTAATCAGATGATTAGATTCTTTCCTATAGAGTTGTTTGAGCTCATTATATGTTCTGGTTATGAATCCCTTGTCAGACGAGTAGTCTGAAAATATTTCCCCCCATTCTGTGGGGTGTCTCTTCACTCTGGATTGCTCTCTTTGCTGTGCAGAAGCTTTTTTTTTTTTTTTTTTTTGAGATGGAGTCTTGCTCTGTTGCCCAGGCTGGAGTGCAGTGGCACGATCTCAGCTCACTGCAAGCTCTGCCTCCCGGGTTTGCACTATTCTCCTGCCTCGGCCTCCCCAGTAGCTGGGACTACAGGTGCCCACCACCACGCCTGGCTAATTTTTTTGCATTTTTAGTAGAGACGGGGTTTCACCGTGTTAGCCAGGATGGTCTCGATCTCCTGACCTCGTGATCCACCCGCCTCGGCCTCCCAAAGTGCTGGGATTACAGGTGTGAGCCACCGCGACCGGCCTGCTGTGCAGAAGCTTTTTAGCTCGAGGTGGCCCCATTTGCCTGTGTTTGCCTTGGTTGCCTGTGCGTGGGGGCATTGCTTGAGAAATGTTTGCCAAGGTCAATGTCCTGGAGATTGTCCCCAGTGTTTTCTTGTAGTAGTTTCATCATTGGAGGTCTTGGATTCCAGACTTTGATCCATTTTGGCTTGATGTTTGTATGTGGCGAGAGTTAGGGTCTCGTTTCACTCTTCTGCGGATGTGTAGCCAGTTTTCCCAGCACCGTTTATGGAAGATACTGTCCTTTCCCCAGTGTACGTTCTTGCCACCTTTGTTGAAATTGAGTTCACTGTAGGTGCGTGGGTAATGGGCGGCTCTTCCAGCTGGTGAGTTTCCATGGCTTCTGGCGCTTTGACACCTGGTGACAGGAGAGCCTGGTGAGCAGGGATCCAGCCCTGTGGACGCAGGACGTGAGGACCTGTGGCTGAAGCCCGGCTCGGGGAGGAACAGTTTACCTCCAGCCCTGGGCAAGGCCATGCTTTTTGGGTCTCAGTTACCTCCGCAGACTGTGGTGAAGGCACAAAGGCTCTCGCAGCTGAAGGGCCTATCGTAGGTCAGGTCTGGCCTGTCTTAAACCGGTAACAAGTGGCCCCTCTGGGACAGGCGGTGCAGGGCCCCAGCTGTGAGGCGTGCGTCACTTCTTCTTAATTTCACCGACACGGCTGGTTTGACACCCCCCGGTGCAGGCTGCAGGGAGATCAGATACACGTGCAGCCTCTTGCTTTGGAAAGCTCACCGTGTGGTCTAGTGCGTGGAGAAGCTCCCGGGTGTGAGGAAAGTTCTTGCCGCACTGAGAGTACTGTGGGACTGGACACCTGGCTCCTGCCAGGGCCGCACTGGGCAGGGCTGTGGGCCGTGCGATGGGAGGTCCTGTGGTCCCATGATGTCCGGCGAGCACCATGGGTGGCTAAGGAAGGGTCTCCCCCACCCCACAGCCAGTCCTGTCCCCCACCCCCAGCTTCATGGCCTTTGCAAGTCCCTCCACCTCTCTGTGCCCAAGTCGGCCCACCTGTGAATGGGGAGAACGATAAGGGCCACACTCACTGACTGCGGGGGTCTCAGGGGAGAATGACAGGGACCACACTCACTCACTGTGGGGGTCTCGGGGGAGAATGACAGGGACCACACTCACTCACTGTGGGGGTCTCGGGGGAGAATGACAGGGACCACACTCACTCACTGCGGGGGTCTCGGGGGAGAATGACAGGGACCACACTCACTGTGGGGGTCTCGGGGGAGAATGACAGGGACCACACTCACTCACTGCGGGGGTCTCCGGGGTGGGGAATGACAGGGACCACACTCACTCACTGCGGGGGTCTCCGGGGTGGGGAATGACAGGGACCACACTCACTCACTGCAGGGGTCTCCGGGGTGGGGAATGACAGGGACCACACTCACTCACTGTGGGGGTCTCGGGGGAGAATGACAGGGACCACACTCACTCACTGCGGGGGTCTCCGGGGTGGGGAATGACAGGGACCACACTCACTGCGGAGTCTGAGGTGAGACTGGATCAGGGAACGCGCGGTGCCCAGCTGACTTCCCAGCCCATGAGCTGGGGTAGACGGAGCCGTGGTTCTGGTACTGCATTCTCCTCCGTGCCTCCAGCTTCTGCAAGTGTTGCCCTGGGCGTCTGGGACCCTGTCTGAGCCTCTCTGCAGCCTGGTGAAGGCGGGCCTGGCCCCCAGATGCAGCTGTGTGTGCGGTGAGTCGGCTTGCTGGGCCCACAGAGGGGCAGGGAGCTCAGAGGGGCTGTTGGAGAAGAGGTGCCCCCCCTTCTCCACCTACAAGCCCAGCAAACCTGGTTCCTTGTGGCTGCCGCACTGAGAATTCTTGGACGCCATTGCTTTGGGAGGAAGTGGGCACTGGAAACAGGCCAGGGGGAAAATGTCTTATCAGTCTGTAAAAAATTTCAGCCGCCTTTCTCTTGCCGTGGCCTCTCATGGAGATGATGCTTCTGGGGCCGGGGAAGCAGAACCCAGAGGTGACTTAAAAAACAACCACCAATCCTCCAGGTCGCAGGGCAGTGAACGGTGGCTCCGCAGGGAAACGCAGCTGGTTCTGCCCCTGCCCAGCCTGTCTTAACCATGCTGCCTGGTCTTCTGTGCCGGGCTCTGCGCGTTCAGGGTGTGATTCCATTTAATTAAACTTAAACTAAACCTTAGTGCACAAAGGGGAAACGTGGCAGGAAGCACACCAAAAACAGCCACTGTGTTTATTTTCAAGGGGCTGGATTATTTTATGCATTGCTGCCATTTCTGATCTGCAATAGATATATATTATTTTCATAATCAGAAAAACACATTATAAAAAGCTTTAGGAAGACAAGTACATGTGTGACGCTCGTATATCCCGGCTGATCAGCCAAGGTTGCTCCTCTGGAGAAGCTTGGGGGTCACCGCCGTGCACCCCTCCAGCTCATGTCAGCCTTGCACGGTGCACACGACCCCGTCCCCTCCCGCTTTCCCTCCTGAGTTGACCCTGGTTTATCTGGGATGGCCACGGGCTCCGCTAAAAATATGCACCGTCCAGGATGGTGGTGTGGAAAGAGAAAGGTGCCGGGGCCCTGTGTGTTCCTGGACTTCCTAACTCTAGTTCTGGAGACCAGAAGGGAAATCAAGAGGCCCACCGAGCCGTACTCCCTCCAGAGGCTCTGGGCCCTTCCAGCCGTACTCCCTCTGGAGGCTCTGGGCCCTTCCAGCCGTACTCCCTCTGGAGGCTCTGGGCCCTTCCAGCCGTACTCCCCCTGGGGGCTCTGGGTCCTTCCAGCCGTACTCCCTCTGGGGGCTCTGGGTCCTTCTAGCCGTACTCCTTCCAGAGGCTCTGGGCCCTTCCAGCCATACTCCTTCCAGAGGCTCTGGGCCCTTCCAGCCTCTCCCAGCTCCTGGGCACTCCAGGTATTCCTGGGCTTGTGGCCACATTGCTCCCATCTCTGCCTTTATCCTCATGTGGCCTCTTCATCTTTGGGGGCAAACCCTGCCCCCCCATCTCCCTCGTGTAAGGATACCTGGTCATCCAGGGTGGCCTCCCCATCTCAGGTGAAAAGCGTGCGCTCTGGGAAAGGCTGTTTGATGAGGATGGAAAGAGAAACTGCAGAGCGGGGAAAATATTCACAAACACACACGCCCGACTAGAGCCTTGGGGTCCAGACTGTATAGAGAACTCTCAAAACTCAACTGTGAAAAAACAAGCCGATGTGAGAATGGGCAAGACGTTGAGGGGCTCTTCCCTGAAGAGGATGCAGACGGCCAATCAGGGCATGGCAGGTGCTCCTTGCCAGCAGCCGTCGGGAAACACACTGAGACCACAGGCAGGGATCGCCACACACCCATCAGGACGGCCAGCACAGAACCGGTGATGTCGCGGTGTAGACACAGGGCCTGGACCTCCAGAACCAGCGATGCCCCAGTGTAGACACAGGGCCTGGACCTCCAGAACCGGCGATGCCCCAGTGTAGACACAGGGCCTGGACCTCCAGAACCAGCGATGCCCCAGTGTAGACACAGGGCCTGGACCTCCAGAACCGGCGATATCGCGGTGTAGGCACAGGGCCTGGACCTCCATTGCTGGCAGGAATGCAAATGGCATGGCCACTCTAAACACCAGCTTGACAGTTTCACCCAAAAGTAAACACCCGACTAACGTACAACCCCACAATGACACTCTTGGGGCGTTTATTCCAAAGAAATGAAGACGTATCTTCGTGCCAAAAACTGTGCAGCTGCATTTGTAACAGGCAGAACGTGGAGACAACCCGAGCGTCCTTCAGTGGACACACGAACGGCCGCACCGCGGAACGCTACTCAGCCGTGAAAACAAACAGACCAGCGGCACACAGCAACTTGGACCATCTCCAGAGAATTCTGCCGAGTGGGAAAAGCCGACCTCAAAAAGCCTGTACATGCCATGACGCTGTTTATGGAACTGGCATCATCAAACCAGAGACCGAGAACAGGTTGGTGGTTTGCCAGGGCTGGGGACGGTGGGTGGGGGGAGTAGGGGCCGCAGGGGGGCAGCTGGAGGCAGCCTGTGATGAGGGGAACAGTTAGTGCTTTGGTGGTGGTGGCAGTTACACGAATCTACACGTGTGATAAAATGGCCTTGCCTGAAGTGCATGCGTGCACGTGCACACACACACACACACACACACACACACACCAGGGCATGCAGAGCTATGAGAATCTGAACGGGCCCTGCGGGTCATGCCAGGCTGATGGCTTGGCGTGCTGCTGTGTTGGCAAGCCTGATGTTCTGAAGGGTGTGGCTGGGTGGGAGTGAGAGTCAGGGATGCGTGAGGGCCGGGGATATGTGAGAGCTGGGGACACGTGAGAGCTGGGGACACGTGAGAGCTGGGGTCGTGTGAGAGCTGGGGGCATGTGAGGGCTGGGGATGCGCGAGAGCCAGGACAGATGCGTGTGGCTCTCTCTGCCTTTCTCTGCAATTTCCTGTGCATCTATAATTGTTTCAAAAATAAAAGTTTTTTTACAAAAAGAAACAAATGAAGAAAAAATCACCGCAAATTCCTGTTTTGTCCCTTTGATCTTTTTTTACTTGGAGAGACGATTCAGGTCTCTGAATACTCAGCCACTGACTGCCTAGAAGACCCTGGGGAGGGCTGGGCCTCTGAGGCTCAGGCCAGTTCATACTTGTGGAAGTGCCACGTGTCTTCACGGACCGTGGAGGTGCCACGTGCCTTCGGGGACCGTGGAGGTGCCACGTGTCTTCGGGGACCGTGGAGGTGCCACGTGCCTTCGGGGACTGTGGAGGTGCCAAGTGTCTTCATGGACCATGGAAAGTGCCACATGTCTTCACGGACTGTGGAAGTGCCACGTGTCTTCAGGGACCATGGAAGAGGGGCTTTTCCTGGGGAAGGGCTTGATGCTGCTGCACTGTTGCTGGGACCCAGCTTCTTGGAGCCCCGGTCGTGTGCGAGTGACCTGGGAGGTGGACCTGTCGGAGTGACTGTGAGGGAAGCTGTGTGAAGGTGGGAGGCCGCCGTGTCGTCAGAGGCAGCTATGGCAAAGGGAGGCTCCACACACAGCGCCCGTCAGCAGAGCAGGAGGAGGAGCACGAGGGGAGGCGCCATACTGTGATTTTATTTCTTTGTTTTTTTGAGACGGAGTCTCGCTCTGTCGCCCAGGCTGGAGTGCAGTGGCGCGATCTCAGCTCACCGCAACCTCCGCCTCCCAGATTCACACCATTCCCCTGACTCAGCCTCCCCAGTAGCTGGGACTACAGGCTCCCACCACCACACCTGGCTAATTTTTGTATTTTTAGTAGAGATGGGGTTTTGCCATGTTGGCCAGGCTGCTCTCAAACTCCTGACCTCAGGTGATCTGCCCGTCTCAGCCTCCCAAAGTGCTGGGATTACCCAGGCGTGAACCACCGCACCCGGCTCCTATCTTTTCATTGAAATCTTGCCTCGCAGCTTTTAAAGACTGTACATTTCTTCTAAGTTCTTTTTAGAATTCTTCGCAGTGTTCTGGTGGAGCTTTTGAGTGTCTTCACGGGCTCTCCACAGCCCCACCCTGAGGACGGGAGCCCTTTGGATGGGGCCGGTGTCAGCAAAGGAGGCACAAGAGTCTCAGCCGCTCGACCTGGTCCTGCCCGCCGTGGGCCCAGAGAACCGTAGGAGCAATGTCTACCATTTGGGCTGACTCTCTGCTTTCTGTGTCAGCTCACCTGTCACCTCCGCCTCTGCAGAAGGAGGGTGATGGCGCGCAGGGGTCAGGCACGCCCCGGGTGCTCTTGGAGTCTCATCTTCCTCTTTTCTTCCCTTCAGAGTGCGCTGATCCAGGCTCAGATTCCCGACTCTACGGCTTCCTTAGCAGAGGGGCCCTGGTGTCAAAGGACTGCTTTTAAAAGAAGATACAATTCTGACTCACAAATACAGAATACATACATGTCAAAGACTTTATTTAACTCATTAACTAATGCAGGCACCAGTAAGATGTTTCCGGCATTTGGGAGAGAATTCAGAGAACCACACGGATAAGCAATAGGGAATGCTGAGATGAGTTTACAAATAGATGCCGAGCTGCTTTATCCCCAGGTGGTCATCGGCTGCGTTCCACGATGCAGTTCACTTGTGTTTCCACTGCTCTCACTTTTCTAGGATTTACAAAGTTGTAAAATAGCCCCAAGACAATGAGAGGCAGGGCGCTAGGCAGGAACTGAGTCACTGTTTGTTTTTGCTCGTTTCAAAGTCTTTTGCAATTTTCCCTGACAACTCGTGACTCTTGGGCTTGTTTTGCCATCTGTGGAATGAAAATAACGTTTGTCCAGTCCTTGAGGAGTTGTGAGCTTGAAAAGAAAGATAGTAAGTGAAGAAATGTCTTCTAGAGGCTTCTTTGTATCAGCCGAGGCGGTCTCACGGTTAGCTCTGGGCACCCTGGGAAGCAGGTCTGAAATTCACTATTTCATGATCTCCTACAGGTTTATCTCCCTCCCTCGCTTCATCCCCGCACTCTTCCTTAAAGCCACATCCCTCAGTGCAGAAGCCTGGCCGTCCGCAGCCTGTGGTGCACCTTCGGGGCCCATCTGTGCCGGGTGTTTGTCATTATTAAGTGACCCTGATGAGAATAACCTTGCACGGCTGGGAGCAACTCAGCATTCTTCTTGGTCACCAATTTTCCTTCCAAGCCAATTGCTCAAAGCAACCAAATACCAAAGTTTTCATCAGAATGCCTCGCTCCACGTGCACTGATGAACAACACCTGCTCCTGGGTCACGGGGCCGGCAGCCTGGATGTGTTTTACACAGAGGGTGGGGTGGAGACACAGGTGCCGGAAACTGTCCCCCACCGGGTCCAGCCGTTTGGGTGGATGCTGGCCAGCCCAGCTCTGGATGTGTGGGACTGGGCTGTTCCCAATCGGCTGCCTCTCCTGGTTCTCCGCTGGGAAGTCAACCGCTGACTGATAAGGTTTTGCCCAGCTCCCTGAAGCCTGGTCTTGGTTAACTGGGAGCGTGTCGTAGGGAGTGGGGTTAGGGAAGAGATGGGGACATCTGGTTTTTGTCCTGCCCACTGTTTGGGACAGGATGGTTCAGTCAGACCACATTTGCAAAGCGAGAGCCGTCTGTGGAGTCCCGGCCCGTGGGGTCCTGGTGTTGGGTCTGTCTGCCGCCGCCGTGCGCGCTGTGAGGGGAGCACTGTCTTCTGAGAACGGGATGGGGAACCACACACAACCAAGAGTCCCCCAGGTCCGCCTGGGAGGGTGGAGGCTGCACCGGGGAGAGTGTGCTGGGGCCAGGGTGGGTGGACGTGTCCCGTGGAGGGGGAGGCATCGCCCCTGAGCCATTCTCCAGCTTCCCCGCTTCCAGGGAGCGCAGAACTGTCCCGTGGTTGCTGAGGAGGAGAGCAATCTTCAGGGGCAGCCCTGGGCCCAGGGGAGCCACTGCCTGCCTCAGCAGAGCCTCGCGACACTTGCTTTCTCTGGGGTCCGTGCAGGAGGCCCAGGTCCCCGCCTTCTGCTGCATGTGTGTGTTACAGAAATGGCAGATGATAAACTAATTCCTCCATCGGAGCTTGGTGCTCATTTCCCGGAGTGATGTCATCGGGCCGGCGGGACGCATTAGCCAGAGGGCTGGGAAACAGCGGAGATGGCGCGCCCCACCTCGGAGAACACAGGCAGCTGGAGGACGTGGGCGGTGTTACTGTGACGGTCACCTGGACTGGGCGGTTGCAGGTGGCCGGATGCTGGACCCGCAGCATGAGCTCCACGGCCGCAGCAGGGAGGCGAGAGCCCTCAACCAGGGACGGAGCCACCCTGTCCACGGAGCATGCAGACCCACCAGAACGCCTGGGTCACCGCAGCTCCCGGGCGGGCCTCACTGCGCTGGGACACGTCAGGACACGTGGCAGCTCCCAGCGCGGCGGAAGGCCTGAGCCCCGGGAACACTGGCTGGAAAATGGAACTCGGAGGACAGAGCTTGTCAACGGCGTCTCGTGTGAATCCCGGAGGAGACGCCCGTGTCGAGGGCAATTACAATCCAGGCGTGAGCCCCGGCTGGCTGCGTCCACTGGAGCCGCCTGAGCTCACCTGAGGGTGGGAGGCCGTGTGGTTTCTTGGTCCTCAGCCATGCGGCCTTTCTTGGCCGCAGGCGTTGGGTGAGGTTCTAGAAAGGCCTCACCATAGGTGTGGGGTGTTTGGCACCCTCTTCTTCACTGGGGTGGCATGAGGCACCCACTATGTACCATGCACAGTGGGGTGGGGGGGTGGTGGGCGCTGCATGAGGCACCTGCTGTGTACCATGCATGGTGGGATGGGGGGTCGGGAGGGGGGCGCTGCATGAGGCACCCGCTATGTACCATGCGTGGTGGGGTGGGGGTTGGGGGGGGCGCTGCACTTGGCACCCACTGTGTACCATGCACGGTGAAGGGGGGGAGGTTGGGGGGGTGGGGGCGCTGTACTTGGTGCTCTCCTTACACTGACTTTGGTCCTTGTCCAAACCCTCCAAGGAGTTCACCCTATTATTAAAACTCGAAACAAAAACCAACCAAACATAAAAACATAGTCAGAGAGTTAAAGAGAGAGAAACTAAGCCGCTGTCGCCAGTGCCGTGTCATGAGCCAAACATTTCAGTATCGATTCTGGCCATCGGAGGGGCTGGCTCAGTGAACTTCCAGAATGAATCGTTCGCAAAGAAACAAAATTGACCTTGAAGAGAGCTCAGCCTTGGCCAGATGGGCCCTTGAAGTCTGGCTGTCACGTCACAACCCCGGCTCACAGGCTGAAATCTGGCCCTGGGCCGCTGTGAGAGTTGAATAGGCAAAATTCCATACATATTTAAGCTTATCTATAATTTATTCCAATGACCTAAGGAATCATATAGCATTTTGTCTGTTGTTCAGTAACTTTTAATCCCTGCCTTCCTAATCCTAAATTGGCCAGGAGGTTGCAGGCCGCACTCCATAGTTCTGATGTAACTGCAAATACTCGCCCACTAGGTCCTGGGTTTGCTGAAGTTTACTGTTAATGATTAGGAATTTATTTGTCAAAATATGCTTCTTTTTTACTCACTGGCCACTAGAACAGAGGCTTGTGGTAACGCGTACAGAGATGGTGCATCCCTGTCCTCTCATCAAAGTGATTCCTCTCCCTTTTGCCAAACTTCCACAGAAGCCAAATAAACAGTGTAGACACTCTGTCACCCGCTACGGCCATGGTGGCCACTCGGATCACACTCCGTCACTCGCTACGGCCTTGGCGGCCACTCTGATCGCACCCTGTCACTTGCTGCGGCCTCAGCGGCCCCTCGGATCACACTCCGTCACTCGCTGTGGCCACAGAGGCCACTCAGATCACACCCCGTCACTCGGCATGGCCACAGCGACCACTCAGATTGCATCCCGTCACTCAGTAGGGCCACGGCAGCCACTCTGATCGCAACCTGTCACTCGCTGCAGCCACGGCAGCCACTCTGGTCACACCCCATCACTTGCTACAGCCACAATGGCCCCTTGGATCACACTCTGTCACTTGGTGTGGCCACGGCGGCCACTCGGATCACACTCCATCACCCACTACGGCCACAGCAGTCACTCAGATCACATCCTGTCACTCACTACAGCCACGGCAGCCACTCTGATTGCATTCCCGTCACTCGCTATGCCCACGGCAGCCACTCAGATGACACTCCATCACCCACTACGGCCACAGCAGTCACTCAGATCACATCCCGTCACTCACTACAGCCATGGTGGCCACTCGGATCACACTCCGTCACTCGCTACGGCCACGGCAGCCACTCTGATCGCATTCCCGTTACTGGCTATGGCCACGGCGGCCACTCAGATGGCACTCTGTCACTCACTACGACCACAGCAGCCACTTGGATAGTTGGTCAATAAAATAAGAAGGTCAAGCATTTACCCTGTGTGAGCCGGCAACCTCCAAAAGGCAAACACAGTCAGTTTGGTCAGGAGCTGGAGGATTTGTACACATATTTGTATGCTTTAGTCTGCCACAGTTTTATGTGTGTGTACATAAATACACTTTAGGTATATATTCTTAGCTCTGTGTGTATATATATGTGTGTATATATGTGTATATATGCTTAACTCTGTGTATATATGTGTGTGTGTGTATATAAATATATATTTTAGAGATGGCGTCTCACTCTGTCCCCCAGGGTGGAGTGCAGTGGTGCAATCATAGCTTACTGCAGCCTTGTCCTCCTGGGTTCAAGTGATCCTCCTGCCTCAGCCTCCGGAATAGCTGGGACTACAGGTGCCCGCCGTTGGGTCCAGCTGCAATTGTTATATTTTTGATACTCAGATTGCCTCTTTGTTGGCTATCACTTTTATTTATGTAGTTTTGCTAAATGATTTTAGTGGTTTGAATGGCATATGCTGGCGAGTATGGACACATTTTTGCACTCACATAGCCAGCACCATCCCGAGACTACCCATCACCTGGAAAGGCCCTGCTCCACCCCTTGTATGCCCCAACCCGTCTGCTTTCCCTTGCTTGGATGAGACAGGGTTTTCCAGGGTTTCGTGTCCATGGAGTCGGGCAGCACGCACTGGCTGTGTGTCTGTTCTTTCACCCAGCGGAGTATCGAGGTTTATCCATGCAGTGTTGCCTCTCAGAAGGTCATTCCTTTTATTGTTGAGTAGTGCTTCATTTTTGGATGTACTACGGTTTGTTTGCATGTGCACCTGTCGATGAAGATTTGGGCTGTTTTTAATTTTGGGCTGTTGTTAGGAATAAACTGCCGTGGATGCAGATTTGGGCTGTTTTCAATTTTGGGCTGTTGTTAGGAATAAACTGCTGTGGATGAAGATTTGGGTTGTTTTCAATTTTGGGCTGTTGTTAGGAATAAACTGCCGTGGATATTAACAGCAAGTCTTGGTGTGTGCCTGGGTTTTCATTTCTCTTGGGTGAGGGCCTAGGAGGATAATTGTGGGGCCACGTGGTGAATATATGTGTGACTTTATCAGCAGAGCCAAACCCTTGCCAAAGGGGTCGTTTCCCCCGATAGATGTAGGGGTGGGTTGCATATTATAATTTTATTTTTTATTTTTCTAGTTTTTTCATTTTCTAGTGACTAATGATTTTGAGAATCTTTTCCTGTACCTTTTTATAATCTTTCATGAAGTGTCTATTCAGATATTTGACTCTTTTTTAAATTTCGAGATGGAGTTTCACTCTTGTTGCCCAGGCTGGAGTGCAATGGCGCACTCTCGGCTCACTGCAAATTCCGTGTCCCAGGTTCAAGTGATTCTCCTGTCTCAGCCTCCCAAGTAGCTGGGATTACAGGCATGTGCCACCACGCCCAGCTAATTTTATATTTTTAGTAGAGACGGGGTTTCTCCATCTTGGTCAGGCTGGTCTCGAACTCCTGAGCTCAGGTGAACCACTTGCCTCGGCCTCCCAAAGTGCTGGGATCACAGGCATGAGCCACCATGCCCAGGCTGATTTGCTTTTTAATTTCTTAATCATGTGTTTGGAATAATAGAAGTGTTTTTTGTTTGTTTGTTTGTTTTTGTTTTTTTTTTGAGATGGAGTTTTGCTCTTGTTGCCCAGGCTGGAGTGCAATGGCGGGATCTAGGCTCACTGCAACCTCTGCCTCCCGGGTTCAAGCGATTCTCCTGCCTCAGCCTCCTGAGTAGGTGGGGTTACAGGCATGCACCACCACACCTGGCTAATTTTGTATTTTTAGTAGAGATGGGGTTTCTCCATATTGGCCAGGTTGGTCTTGATCTCCCGACCTCAGGTGATCCACCCGTCTCAGTGTTCCAAAGTGCTGGGATTACAGGCGTGAGCCACTGCGCCTGGCCAAGAATAGAAGTTTTCGATGTTTAATTTATCAATCTTTTAAAAATACTTTTTGTGTCCTATCCAAAAAAATTTGTCTATCCCAGGGTCATGAATAATTTTTCCTATGTTTTCTTCCAGAAGTTTTCTAGATTAAGCTTTTATAATTAGTTCTATGCTCCATTTCAAGATATTTTGTGTGTGCTGTGAGGTGGGGTTCATATTTTTCCATATGGATTTGCAGTTGTGCCAGCGCCATTTGTTGAGAAGAATGTTCTTTCCTCACAGAATTGCTTTAGCACTTTGTTGAAAATTGACCATTTATGTGTGGGTCTATTTCTGGACTTCTTTCATTGATCTACACATCTATCTTTACACTGGCATGCTGCCTTGTGGTTTTATACTATATCTTAAGATAGTGAGTCTTCTAAATTTGTTCTTTTCAAAATTATTTTAGCTATCATAGATCCTTCGCATTTCAGAAATTCAAAGAAGAATTGGTACCAATCCTATTGAAACTATTCCAAAAGACGGAGAAAGAGGGAATCCTCCCTAAGTCATTCTATGAAGCCATATAACTTTTAGAATCAGCTTGTCGGTTTCTACAAAAATAGCCTGCATGGCTTGGACTGGAATGAGTTAAATCTATTGGCCGATTTGGGAAGGGTTGCCATCTTAACTCTATCGAGTAATCCAATCCATGAACATAGTTTGCTTCTCTTTTTATTTAGATCTCCTTTAATTACTCTCAGTAGCATTTTATAGTTTTCACTATCAGGTCTAGCTCATACTTTGTAAAAGGTGAAGGATTTATATGATCTGAAGAGAAATCAGAGTATAGTAGCTCATATTTTGTTAAATTTATCCCTAAGAATTTTATGATTCACTTGCAAATGGTATTTTATTTTTTTGCAAATGGTATTTTTTAAAAATTTAAATTTCCAATTGCTTGTGCTTATAGACAGAAATACTGTTAATATTTGCATACTGGCCTTTATCCTGAGACCCTGCTCAGTTCTAGTTCTAGTAACTTTTTAAAAAGTTCCGGTTGGGTGCAGTGGCTCACGCCTATAATCCTAGCACTTTGGGAGGCCAATGCGGGTGGAATGCCTGAGCTCAGGAGGTTGAGACGAGCCTGGGCAACATGGTGAAACCCCATCTTTACTAAAATATAAAAAATTAGCTGGGAGTGGTGGTGGGTGCCTGTAATCCCAGCTACTGAAGAGGCTGAGACGGGAGAATTGCTTGAACCTGGGAGGCAGAGGTTGCAGTGAGCCGAGATTGCACCGTTGCACTCCAGCCTGGGTGACAGAGTGAGACTCCATCACCAAAAAAAAAAAAAAAAAAAAAAAAAAATTCTTTGGGATTATCGAAGTAGATGTTTGCATTGTCTGTAGATAATGCAGTTTTATTTCTTCCTCTCCTGCATGCTTTTTATTGTTTGTTTCTGTCTTTACTGTACTGGCTGGAACCTAGTACAATGTGAGATAGAAGTGATGTGTGGAGACATCCTGGCCTTGGGGGAAACGTCTCGTATTTCACCATTAAGGATGATGTTAGCTCTAGACTTGACAGAGATGTTCTTTATCAGTTGAGGAAGTTATTTCCTATCCCAGTTGTGCTTGGAGATTTTAATCATAACTGGATGTTGAGTTTCGCCAAAGCCTTTACTGCATCTTCCACAATGATCTTATTGTTTTTCTCCTTATTCTGCTTATATAGTGAATTGTGTTGATTGATTTTTGAATGCCAACTCTGCATTTTTGGGATGAATCTCACTTGGCGATAATATGTTTTTTGTTTTTTTTTTTTTTGAGACAAAGTCTTGCTCTGTCACCCAGGCTGGAGTGCAGTGGCACTATCTCGGCTCACTGCAACCTCTGCCCCCCGGGTTCAAGCAATTCTCTTGCCTCAGCCTCCTGAGTAGCTGGGATTATAGGCACGCACCACCATACCCAGCTAATTTTTGTCTTTTTAGTAGAGATGGGGTTTTGCCATATTGGCCAGGGTGGAGTGCAGTGGGGCGATCTCGGCTCACTGCAACCTCTGTCCCCCGGGTTCAAGTGATTCTCCTCCTGCCTCAGCCTCCCGAATAGCTGGGATTACAGTCACACGCCACCACACCCGGCTATTTTTGTATTTTTAGTAGAGACGAGGTTTCATTCACCATGTTGGCCAGGCTGGTCTCGAACTCCTGACCTCAGGTGATCAGCCCGCCTTGGCCTCCCACAGTGCTGGGATTACAGGTGTGAGCCACCACACCCGGCCCAGTTTCATGTTTTCTGGGATGGATTTGCTCATTTTTGTTGAGGAATGTTGCCGTGCTCACGAGGGCCTTGCTCCGCTGTTGCCTGCAGGTTCTTTCCAGCGTTGTCCACGTCACAGGCCTCATAACACAGATGGGAAAACAGTCCCTCCTCCTTCACTTTCGGAAGAAGTTTGTATGAGTTTGAAGTCATTCTCTTCCTTAAATGTCTAATAGAATTCAGCAACGAATCCCTGGCTTCCAGGATCTCGCTAGAATAGAATATTATCGCCTTGATTTCACTGCTTTCATTTTTATGACGACTTTCTATTTGGTCAGTCGACTCTGATTTTTCCTTTACAGTAGTAATATCAAGTTTGATTTCTCAATACTTGCATTGCAGCTTATGAGAAAATTTGTTTAAAGAAAGATAAGTGAACAGCATTCTGGGGCGGGAGGAGGAGGGCGGTATTCAGATACGGCGAAACCGTTTGTTGAGAGTGGAAAGGCTGGTGTGATGAGCGCTGTCAGTGCTGGAGGCGGCAGGAAGGGCCTGGGGCTGCCCTGTCCCGCCTCTACCTTGGGAGCCGCTGTGTGAGTTGAGCACTGGGCTGAGGGTGGGGTGGCCTCCTTTCCATCTGAATTCTGTATTTGAGATGAAGAAGGTTGGGTTTGGTGACAACAGGAACTGTGTTTAGAAGGAAAACTCCGTTTCTTGAAGCAACACCTACTCCAAATTTCCAGAGGGTTTTGCTGTCTCCTCACCTCAGTTAAATGAGGGAGTCTGTGAAGGACCAGCCCAACAGTGAAGATCAAAGAGTTTATTCCCAAAACGCCTCCCCAGAACCAAGCTCCAGGACACGCAGGCACGAGGCTTGCCTGTGCCGGCGGCCACAGCAGTGAGTGTAGGCCAAGGGTTCTGCACAGGAGGGGCTGTGCCCGTTTAGGTCTCAGCCCACCGGCCTCTAGTCTGTGTGAATTCTGTGGGAATTACTCCCTGGGCCCTGGGAGAAGGGCAGAGGATGGCAGCTGTTGGGTGACCCAGATGGCGAGACGGCACCAGCACAGATGCCTGAGCCGCTGAGGATGGGTGGCCCCTCTCGAGGCCAAGGGTTGAGCCCCTGAGGGCCACGTTGCCCAGAATGCAGGCCTTTCTCGGGGGGCCGTCAGGAGAAGTAGGGGGTGATCCTGGGTAACTTGGGGCACAGGCTGGTGCAGCCCTCTCCAAGGATGGCATCTCTTGAGGTTTTACATTGAATTCCATGATATAGCATATTTTTTAAAATATGAAAATGATGTTCATAGTAACCAACTGGTTGAATTATTATTTTTTGCTGTTCTCACCCTCCAACCCTCAAATACCATCGATCCACCATGAAGTGGCGCCATTGTGGTTCGGAACACTTTACAGTTTGCTTAGAGGGTGCTCCACCTGGAAGGGCCTGAGCTCCTAAGCAAAGGTGTGGGCACTCCCTTTGTGGGTGTGAAAGCCCACAGCCCAGACAAGAGACCGCAGAGGCAGGGGCTTCTCTCCCCCGACCCAGGTCTCCCTTTGCCCCTGAGCCTGCACCCCGTGACGCACTGGTCATGTAAACCCCTCTAGGCTGTGGGTTCCCCAAGCTGCCTGGGCAAGAGCTGGGGCCCTCCCAGACCCTCCAGGCGTCTGCTAAGCTTCCTGGGATAGTCCAGACAGAGCATCCCGGGGGCTCTGCTCACCTGGGCCGGGAGGATCTGACAGGCGGGCAGGTGGGCAGAGCAGAGAGCAGGGCAGGAACTCCCCTCGCCAGCATCTGCCGCTGCTGAGAAAGCTCCTGGCTCACAGGAATGACCAAGAATGGAGAGAAACTTCCATGACTGGAAAATGCAGCACACTGGGAATGTGTGAAATACGCGTGTTTGCGTTGAATGATGGCGCCGTGCTTACAGGTACAGCATTAAGTGGAGAAGAATACGTAAAATGAGGTAAGAGAAACCATCGGTAATGCAGTGATAAAGCGTTAAACTCCAACTATCAAAAAGTACCTGCCTCATTCATTCCAACTGGAGCTCATCCCCGTGAGCTCTGGGTCAGAGAGATGAGCTCCCCAGCCCTGCCACAGCGTCATGCCAGGAACCAAACTAACACGAGCCTCAGGCTCCTCGTCTTAAAGTGGGGTTAGCCTTAGGGTCGTCTCGGCCTCCGGTGAGCCATCACGGCAGCCTCTCGGCGGGGTCTGGCGGGCAGGAGGTCCTTGGTGAGTCTTGCCACTGCCTCTGTTCTTCCTTGGAATCTGTGGAGCTGAGAAGACAGAACTCATTGTCCTCTGCTCCTGTACTTTGCACATACCGTTTTTTTTGCTACAAGTTCTATATTGCATTGCATTAATTTATGCATATATCTGTTTCTTTATCTGGGGTCCTACCCTCTTTCAACACAGTGCTTGGAATTCAATAGGTGATAAATATATTTTTTGTTAAATTGAAGCTGCCTGGGAGTGGTGGTTCATGCCTATAATCCCAGCACTTTGGGAGGCTGAGGCAGGAGGATTACTTGAGCCCAAGATTTTGAGACCAGCCTAGGCAACATGGGAGACCCCATCCCTACTAAGAATACAAAAAAATATAAAAAGCCAGACGTGGTGGGGCACGCCTGCAGTCTCAGCTACTCAGGAGGGCTGAGGTGGGAGGATCACTTGAGACCAGATCAAGGCTGTAATGAGCCAAGATCATGCCATTGCACTTCAGCAGCCTGGGCCACAGAGCGAGACTCTGTCTAAAAGAGAAAAAAAGAAAAAGAAGGCTATTGCCACACCAGCCACCGAAGCCCCTCCGAGGGAATCCTGGCGTGCTTTGGTCTTTGGTTTGGAAAAGTTACCAGTTTCAGACTCAGCTTTTCTTGCTTGTGATCAAGTCCTGGTCCTGTGGTGGCAGAAGTTTCTGTAGTTTTCTCTTCAGTGAAAAACCATTTCTAGATCTGCTTTAAGAGGACTAAACCGAATGCGTGGGTCGGCAGAGTTGGGCTTGAGGACCATTACCGTCGGGCACTGTTTGTCTCTAACCTGAATGCCAAGCCTCCCAGATGGCAGCTTGCAGCATCGGGGTGCGTGCGCAGGAAACGGGAGGCCAAGCTGTCCAGCCCTCCCTCAAAAGCCGGGGTCGAGGCCATCTGGGGGTCTTCAGATAGGTCTCGCTGTATGCTCTGGACAAACCGCACGCCGCAGACAGCCGGTATAGTCAGTTCTGCCAAAACGTGATATCGGCGTCCCTAGAAACCACCACGCAGGCAGAATGGCACAGTTAAAAACCACAGGGCATGTGGGGAAAGGAAGCCAAGGGTGCAGCACTCAAGGACTTCACCGGCACCAGGTTACAAAGGGAGTGGAGGCCGAGGCGGGCGGATCACCTGAGGTCAGGAGTTCGAGACCAGCCTGGCCAATATGGTGAAACCCCGTCTCTACTAACAATACAAAAATTAGCTGGGCGTGGTGGCAGGTGCCTGTAGTCCCAGCTACTGGGGAGGCTGAGGTAGGAGAATCACTTGAACCCGGGAGGCAGAGGTTGCAGTGAGCCGAGATCGCGCCATTGCACTCCAGCCTGGGCCACAAGAGTGAAACTCTGTGTCAAAAAGAAAAAAAAAAAAAAAAGAGGCACCTAATAAGAACGGCAGCGCAGCCTCCCACGCACTCAGTGGTTCAGACACACGAAGACAGCAATACAGATGTTACCTAGGCTGGTCTCAACGCAGCACCGGTGCTGGGAAACGACGCTGCCTGGGATGGCGGGCGCGTGGGAAGGCCCCGCGGAGTGGGGGTGTGAAGTGGCCGCGGGGTGTCAGCAGAGACAGGCGGAAGTGGCGTCCCGATGAGGACGAGGTGCCCGGGCAGCCGGGGACGGGGGTGCGAGGGGCGTGTGCTTCTCCTGTTCCTGCGTGGCTCGGTTCCACGGCGGGCAGCGCGGCGTTCACCTGGCATTTCTGGCGGGTGAAATTGCACAAAGGCAAACACAAATTTGCATCGTGTTCAGATCGTCTCCTACAAATCAATTGCTTTGGAACCAGTTGGCATTTTCAAAACAAACGTGCGGCAGAACCGGCTGTCTGGGCCATTCCGTGTTGAGTAAGGCGCAGAATCACACCCCGTTGAATAAATTTCAAAAGTGACTGCTTTTCTCAGCCAGAGACTGTTGAAAAAAATGAAAAACAAAAGAAGTCAAAACAATACCAAGGCTGGCGTGTCGCCTAAGCCCTTGTGACCCCTGTCTGGTTGCAGATGGGATGGCCTGTTAGAACCTCTCGGCTTTCCCTTCCCGGGGCCTGTTGTTAGAACCTCTCGGCGCTGCCTTCCCGGGGCCTGTTGTTAGAACCTCTCGGCTTTCCCTTCCCGGGGCCTGTTGTTAGAACCTCTCGGCTTTCCCTTCCCGGGGCCTGTTGTTAGAACCTCTCGGCTTTCCCTTCCCGGGGCCTGTTGTTAGAACCTCTCGGCTTTCCCTTCCCGGGGCCTGTTGTTAGAACCTCTCGGCTTTCCCTTCCCGGGGCCTGTTGTTAGAACTTCTCGGCGCTGCCTTCCCAGGGGCCCAGGCCTTCTCCTAAACCACCCCTTCACCGGGTTTCTCATAGTCAGGCAGAGAAGGTCTTATGTTTCCCCATTTCTGAAAACAACACCGAATGCCCCTTGGGCTTGGGCGTCCTGTGAGGCGAGGCAGGCTGGGGCACTCCTGGACCCCACGTGCCAGTGCAGGGAGGGGCCACTTGCAGAAGGCAGGGGCTGACCTGGCCACACGGCGTCCACTGCATGTCTTTGGTGGACACTCTGTCCAGGGATGGGGTCAGGGACGGGTTTGGCTGTTGCCTAGATGCTGCCCTGGGACACGGCTGTGCTTTGGGGTCAGCTCTGTGACCTCCTGGTGGGGAATTCCCCTCCTGGTGGGTGGCTTGGGGCGCCCACCTGCCCGCGCCCACCTGCCCGCTCTGGGTGGGATGCTGCCTTGCCAGCCTCTAATGGCTCCTGCTCGGCCCACGCATCTCCGGGGCTGCTGAAGACAGGGCAGCGATGCTCCGCCCGTGGGAAGCTGGGCAGCGGCGGGACGGCGCTCCCAGCCTCTCCATCAGCTTTGAATCACGGCCTGGAGTTCCGATGCTTCGTGGCCACTCTCCTCTCCATGTGTGGACATCGCCGTCTGTGGCCCCGGCCGTACTGATGGCTTCAGCTGCCTCAGGCTGCGCTCGGGGTCATGCCACAGCGCCAGGCCCCCGCCCCTGCCCAGGACGGGGAGGTTGCTTTCGGCCTCCGACCCCCGCCTTCCTGCACCCAGGAAGTGATCCCAGTCACTCGGTGCTCGGGGACGGACGCTGTCTCTGTCCTTCCCATGCCCTGGCCTTCGGCTCCCCGCGGCGACTGGCTGCCCAGAAGAGAGGCTGCAGCTCCATCGTCCCCATCGCTCCCTCCTGGCTGCTCAGCCCACCCAGGGTGTGCCGCGTAGCGGGCGGGGCTGGATCTGTGACTGGCCCCATCTCTCCAGCTCCATGGGGCTCGAGAGACTGAGCCTTTCCCAACAACACGTGGCCGTCCAGTGTCACAAACTCATCTGAACTCACACCACCGGGGTCTTGGAGACACATGCTGGCCCCAGCTCTGCTACCATCAGCAAAACATTTTCAGAATTGTCTAAAGAATCCATATCACATTCTTTCCTGTGCTCTCGGTGGTGACAAACTTTCATCTTACGAGAGCAGATTCAAGTTTTCAAACTAAACGGAGACGTAAGTGCGGCTCTCCTGGGCCTGGTGGCTGTGCACCTGACTGAGTGTCCTGGGGCAGTGGCCGTCTGCCATGTCAGCCCACGCTTCCTCTTTAGTGAAGTCAGAGGTGGAGGCCTCCGTGCAGCATCAGTTACAGGAGGGTGAAGCAAATTTGGACATAAACAGGTCAGCTGAGGGCCCTGCACAGAGCAGCTGCCTTGGGCAGCACTGTGGACCCCCGAGCTGACCGCCACAGGTGAAGGGCTCACAGAGCCAAGGCGTGCCACTCCAGGTAGGCACAGGTGCGGTGGGCACGCTGGGAGAGATGCCAGGAGACCCGTGGGCAGCTCCCACGGGAGGGTCACCACAGGGGCTGCCCTTCTTGTGCACCTTAGCTTTGCGGGAGGGCGCTGCCTGCGATCAACATCACCCACCAGCTGTGCTGCAGCGTGCCGGCCACAGCACCTCACTCGGGAAGGCGGGCACCGAGACGGGGCCCTGCCAGGGCTCCTTCCGCCCTCGTCCTTGGTATTGTTTCCGACCGCCTAAGAATAAAGGGTTACTTCTGATGATTCCCGTGGTCAAATCATTACTGCTGGCGATCTCGCATGTTCCCAGCACTTGGCAGCTCGAGAAAGTCTTTTGCACACAGGATTCATCTTTGCTCTGCAACCCTCCCTGTCAAGCAGCCCCTGGGGCCTGTCAGGGAAGGGCTGAGGAAACCGCAGCTCACACAGATGGTGGGAATGGCAGACGCCTCCTGGGGCTCTGAGTCCAGGCCGGACGCGGATTCTCACAGGAAGATTTAATTTAATACTGTATGTATTAAATGTATTATTAAAAATAAATAAAACCAACAGATTTAACCAATAAGTTCAATCATTCAAGCAAGAAATCAAATCATTCAATAATTTTAATAAATCAATAAATTAATAAAGTAATAAAATAATAAATTATAAATAAAATAATGAAATAAATATAAATAAAATCAAATAATTATTAAATTAATTAACTAACTTAACATTCATAGGATATTAAAGTTATAAAATTCTTGTGTTTTGAATATTGGAAATACCTCGACCTGGCTTTCTGATTGTACATTATGCATAAAAACAGAAACATCAGCCGGACACAGTGGCTCACGCCTGTAATCCCAGCACTGTGGGAGGCCGAGGCGGGTGGATCACCTGAGGTCAGGAGTTCGAGACCAGCCTGGCCAACATGGTGAAACCCTGTCTCTACTAAAAATACAAAAAATTAGCTGAGCATGGTGGTGGGCACCTGTCATCCCAGCTACTTGAGAGGCTGAGGCAGAACAATCACTGGAACCACCCCGGAGGTGAAGGTTGCTGCGAGCTGAGATCACGCCACTGCACTCCAGCCTGGGCAACAGAGCGAGGCTCTGTCTGAATGAATGAATGAATGAATGGAATCATCACAGTGATCCCAGTACTTAGGTTTAGAGTATCATCCTTCTGAATGTATTGTCATGTAAATGGGCTGCCCTTGGCATTTAGCTTTATAACCACTTTTTCCAGCCGGTGGTATTTTGTGGCAATCCTTCTGCGTCAGGACACACTGCTTTCTTCCTTTTCATGGCTGCACGGTGCACTGTTGTACTCACTCTTTGGGCAAACGTTTACGAACCACGTGCTGTGTGCTGGAACCATGTGCTGGGAGCTGGGGACACGGTGAGGAGGACAGAGAGGTCTGCGTGGTTGCACCACCATCCATTTCACAAACCCCTTATGGATGGGTCTAGATCATTCCGTCTGGTTACTTTCTGCAATGAGCCATGTTGCAATGCATGTCTCCACTTATCCATCTTTGCATATGTATCTATTAGTTATTTAGAATAAGTTCCCGGAGGTGGAATCACAGAATCAAGAATAAGCACATTTAAAAGCCAGGCGGATGTCCAAGTAGTTCCTAAAAAGCCGCATCCATTTCCATCTGCCGACCCCGTGTGGGTGTGCCCGCCTCCTCACCCTGACAGCAGGGTGTTGCCACGCTTGTAAATCCCTGCCGCCTGGCAGGTGGCCTGTGCCTCGAGCGAGCTGGTGTCATTGATTGTGAGTTAGGATGGACAGCTGTTTGCATTTTTTCTTTGGCTGATTGCCAGTGTATATTATTTTAAAATTTTAAATGGATTTGTCTTTTCCTCATTGATTTATAAGAGCTCTTTCTATATGGAGGATATTTACTCCTTGCCATATACCCATTGCCATTTTTCTCTCTGTTAACTGATTCATTTCATCAGAGTTTTCATCTTGTTTCAAAAGAAAGTCCCCAGGCCGCTCCTCCCTGCAGGCAGCTCCTGGACAGGGGTCAGTCCACCCCCATGTGCCTGCCTCGCTGATGCAGTCAGGGCGACGCCCCAGGCAGCAGGGGTTCCTGACCACCTGGGAAGAATCGGCACTCCCTGCTGGCATCTGGAACAGAAGCCTATTGGGACCCGAGCATTCCGTGGGGCAGGGCTATGAAGGAATCGTCTCTGTAAATCTTCAGTGTCCTCATTTCTCCCCTCCTTTATCTCACAAGGCCTCTTGGCCGAGCCCAGTCTCCCCCGAGGAATCCTCTCTGGCACACATCATTTGTCGTCTGCTTTGTTCTGCTGCTCAATGTTTGGAATTCCAGGCTCACTGAGAAGTCATCTGCTGGGGAGAATTTGGGGCTGGTTGACTCTGTTGTCAGTGACACCGCCAGATGGGGCTGACTCCAGATGGACGAGGTTGGCCAGGGTCGATCTGGGCCAACAGTGCCAGCCCGTGGCTGCTTCCCGGGCAGGGGCCATCTCATGGGTGCCTGAGGGGTGAAAACTTGGGGTGTTCGTGTCACCTTGGCTGGGGCACAGGAAGGCCCCGCACGTTAGCTGTTGGTGAGGAGCACCCACACCCAGGGGAGCACTCACACCCGGAGGAGCACCCACCCCCGGGGCCCCTCTTTCCTGGGCATTCGGTTCCTCAGCGACACCGGCTTGGTGCTGGGACCCGTGATCCACAGGCACAGATCTGTCTTCAGGGATCTCACTGTGAAGCTGGCCACGTTTTATTCTTTTCTTTTCTTTTTTTTTTTTTTTTTTGAGATGGAGTCTCACTCTGTCGCCCAGGCTGGAGTGCAGTGGTTTGATCTCGGCTCACTGCAAGCTCTGCCTTCTGGGTTCACGCCATTCTCCTGCCTCAGCCTCCCGAGTAGCTGGGACTACAGGCGTCTGCCACCACGCCCGGCTAATTTTTTGTATTTTAGTAGAGACGGGGTTTCACCGTGTTAGCCAGGATGGTCTTGATCTCCTGATCTCGTCATCCACCCACCTTGGCCTCCCAAAGTGCTGGGATTACAGTCGTGAGCCACCGTGCCCGGCCAGCCATGTTTCATTCTATGTGTTCAGCTGGAAAAAGGTCCCCCAGTTGTCCACGTCCTAGTCCCTGGACCTATGAACGTGCAGCTGGACAGCAGTGCCAGAGGTGCTGTGAAATGCAAGCCACTGCTGTTAAGTCAGGTTCCTCTGCGCGGGGGAGGCTGCGAGGATAGAGCCACCTCCAGTGTTGTCTTCCAGCCTGGCCCCTGCCCTCCTCCTCCTCATCCCATCTGGCCCGCCCTACAGGCACAGATGTCCTTCTCACAACTCTGATTTTCATTTTATTAACTCATATTGCTGGGATAAAGCAGAGACATGTTCAAGGCATGCAGCTGTCCCGAGCTTTGAGGATGGCGTGTTGCAGCCGTCTCCTGCTTGGCCAGGAGGCTGGGTCCAGATGGCAGCAGCAGGGTCTATTTCTGGCTATTCGTAACCCCAGGCCAGGTTGAACATTTAGATGAATGAATTGTGTGCTCCTGGTCAGCGGCACTTGCTGTATCATGTGCCCTTCACAAATAAACCTAGCTAGCAGATGTAGTGTGGGCCCTGCCTGTGGGGGCCCGTTGACATTTTGCTAATTACTCAAAGAGGAGGCCTGGAGCCTGAATGATGGACGTCTGATGGCTCATCTCATCCAGAGATTGCCTCGTGCCTGTTACAAGTCTGTCCCCAGCTGCCATCCTGCCGGCTCTGCCTTCTTTGTGGAGAAGATTAGATGATTCTCATGTACCGAGCGTGCCCAGTACAGGGCAGGGCCTGGGTGAGTGCTCAGGTTGGTGCAGTTTGTATCTGAATGATGACTGTGGAGGGCTTTGTCCTGAGCCTGGCCACTGGGAGGGGAGGATGCAAAGATAAGTTCTGTCCTCCACAGTCAAAGATCTCAGCATCCTTGGGCAGACATGCATGTATGTAACTATGGATGCATACAGCCATGTGCATGTACAGCTGTGTGTGCATATAGCCATGTGTGCATACAACCATGTGTGCATATGGCTATGTGAGCATACCACCACACAAGCACCATGTGTGTGCAACCATGCATGTGCAAGTCATGTGTGCATACAGCCATGTGCACATACAACCATGCATGCAATAACCACGTGTGCATACAACCATGTGTGCATACAGCTATGTGAGCATACAACTACGTATGCATACAGCTATGCATGTATACCACCACACATGCATAGAGACATGTATGTGTAAAACCATGTGTGTGTATGACCATGTGTGCATACAGCTGTGCGTACATACCACCAAGCCTGTGTACAGCTATGCATGCATACAGCCGTGTGTAACTGTAAACAGTCATATGTGCATACCACCATGTGTGCGGTTGTGTACATACAACCAAGTGTGTGACAGCTATATGTGCATGCAACCGTGTGTGTGCAGCTATGCATGCATGCAATCATGCATGTATACAATTATGTGCACATATGACCGTGTGTGCATACTCCACACATGCATGCAACCACATGTGTCAGCTATATGTGCATACCGCCATGCATGTATACAGCTATACATGCATACAACTGTGCATGAATACAGCTATGCATGCATGCCACCATGGTGTGTGCACAGCTATGTACACATACCACCATGTGTGCATGTAACTGTGTGTGTATAACTATGCTATGAGCCATGGTAACTCATTGCAAGAGGGAAGGGAAAGACAGCCAAGGGGTTATTGTAGTCTTTAGAGGACGAGCTTCTTTACAACTGAGGAGGAGAAAGATGTTTGATACGAGGCATGGTCAAGGCTCAGGGAGCAATGTGAGGTGCAGAGCCCTGGGTCTGCAGATTTGGCTGGGAGACCATGGCTAGCCCAGGGAGACAGAGGGTGGGAAGAGGAAGACGGGATTGGAAAGCTCTAGGGGTGCTGTCTTGCCCAAGACAATACAGCCGGGTTAAAGCAACAACAGAGCCTGGAGAGGAGCTGGTGTGGCCTTCACCCCATCACGGAGCATTCCACCACTCCCGGTCCAAGGGAGTGCCCATCTCACTCAGTGTCTGTGACATGGACAGCAGAACTGTGGAATCAGACACACAAACTATCAAGGTGTGTTGAAACTATCACATTCTAGAATGTTCCATGGACTCTTTTGGCATCCAAGAGCAGCGACTTTACTATTCCAAACTCAGCCATAATTTTGTAGTACTTGGTGAATCATTACTCACTGGCAAGAGTTCACTGTTGTTTGTCTTCTAATCACAATCCTGTTTAAACCATGTCCTAGTGCTGGCATTGGCCCCTCCCCTGCCCTCACCCCACTTTCCCAAATGCCACACCAAAGTCTTGGCAGGGGATGTGCCTGCCTGGGAGTGCCCAGCGGGTTGTCAAGGGATGATTACACAGAGTCCTAGCCCCAGCTTCCTTACCTCTTGGAATAACATAACACATAAACCTCCTAATTTTCATCTTCACTCTACATAAGCCTGATTGAATAGTAGAAAAGTCATCTTTTTAAAAGGAATCTGCCCCTAGACACAATATTAGTAAACTTTATGCGGCAGTGTCTGAATAAAAGGGACATTTATAGTCATGCAATGTTGGTTCTGCAAAGGAACATAACAACCCATCACCAGATTAACCTCTAAATCCATTCAAAATGCCATGTGACCAAATTCACCTCTTCCTGATTTTAGTAAACTAGACGTAAAAAGCAGCCTTCTTAACTTCATAAACTTGCATCAGATATTATTCCTAACGGAAACACATTTAAAGCATTTCCACTAAAGTCAGTAGCAAAACAAGGGTGTTGGCCTTGCTGCTACTTTTCTATGTTGTATCTGAGGTCATCGCCAAAGGAATAAGAAAAGAAAAAGAAATAAGCAGCGTAAGCACAGCTATTTGGCTATTCACCATTTGGCTGCCTGGAAAATGCTAGAGGGAGGCCTCTGGTGAAACGCTAGGCTGTGCTGACAGGGGGGACCCTGTCCCATTGTAAACACACAGAGATTCTGGGTAAAATGTAACCTGCAACATTTTAAGTCCATAGACAAGCTTGAAAGAAAGACCGGGAAAGCTTTCAGGACTAGAAATGAAGAGTGAAATGAGAGGGTGTTTCGGAGACCCTGAGAATTGTGACGAGCGTCAGAGCGGAGACTGCTCTGCATCCCACATGCTGGAAGCTGGGATGAGCCCGGCCAGGAGGCTCAGAGCCCAAGGAACTGCGCATGCTGTGAAAAGAGTATCTGAAACCTTTTTGCCCCCTGGCCTGGGGACGTGATGAGGAAAATTGCTGTGAAAAGTGGATCCGAAACCTTTTTGTCCCCTGGCCTGCGGACGTGATGAAGAAAATTGCTGTGAAAAGTGGATCCAAAACCTTTTTGTCCCCTGGCCTGGGGACATGATGAGGAAAATTGCTGTCCGTCCAGGCTTTGAGTAGAGGAAAGAAGTTTCCCGTAAGAAATAGAATCTCCAGACCTTCTCGACACCTGAGTCTGGTGACTGCATGGTTGGCACAGCACAGAATCCCTAAGACAGAAATTCACAGAACCCCAGGCCAGAGGATCTGGTAAATGAGGACATTTCCTCAGCCCAGCATTCATGAGACAGTCTCCAAACAACAGCATCAACAACAAAAGATACGAAAAAAATTAAAAACAAGACTGTGTGGTAGATAGAGCTCCCTCTCCCCTCTCCCCTCTCCCCTCTCCCCTTCCCCCTCCCCCGTCTCCCCTCTCCCCTCTCCCCTCTCCCCTCTCCCCTCTTTCCACGGTCTCCCTCTGATGCCGAGCCGAAGCTGGACGGTACTGCTGCCATCTCAGCTCACTGCAACCTCCCTGCCCGATTCTCCTGCCTCAGCCTGCCGAGTGCCTGCGATTGCAGGCGTGCGCCGCCACGCCTGACTGGTTTTCGAATTTTTTTGGTGGAGACGGGGTTTCGATGTGTCAGCTGGGCTGGTCTCCAGCTCCTAACCGCGAGTGATCCGCCGGCCTCGGCCTCCCGAGGTGCCGGGATTGCAGACGGAGTCTCGTTAACTCAGTGCTCAATGGCGCCCAGGCTGGAGTGCAGTGGCGTGATCTCGGCTCGCTACAACCACCTCCCAGCCGCCTGCCTTGGCCTCCCTAAGTGCCGAGATTGCAGCCTCTGCCTGGCAGCCACCCCGTCTGGGAAGTGAGGAGCGTCTCCGCCTGACTGCCCATCGTCTGGGATGTGAGGGGCCCCTCTGCCTGGCTGCCCAGTCTGGAAAGCGAGGAGCGTCTCTGCCCGGCCGCCATCCCATCTAGGAAGTGAGGAGCGCCTCTTCCCGGCCGCCATCACATCTGGGAAGTGAGGAGCGTCTCTGCCCGGCCGCCCATCGTCTGAGATGTGGGGAGCACCTCTGCCCTGCCGCCCCGTCCGGGATGTGAGGAGTGTCTCTGCCCGGCCGCCCTGTCTGAGAAGTGAGGAGACCCTCTGCCTGGCAACCGCCCCGTCTGAGAAGTGAGGAGCCCCTCCGCCCGGCAGCCACCCCGTCTGAGAAGTGAGGAGCGTCCTCCCTCCTCATCTGGGAGGGAGGTGGGGGGGTCAGCCCCCCGCCTGGCCAGCCGCCCCGTCCGGGAGGTGAGGGGCACCTCTGCCCGGCTGCCCCTACCGGGAAGTGAGGAGCCCCTCTGCCCGGCCAGCCGCCTCGTCCGGGAGGGAGGTGGGGGGGTCAGCCCCCCGCCTGGCCAGCCGCCCCGTCCGGGAGGCGAGGGGTGCCTCTGCCCGGCCGCCCCTACTGGGAAGTGAGGAGCCCCTCTGCCCGGCCAGCCGCCCCATCCGGGAGGGAGGTGGGGGGGTCAGCCCCCCTCCCGGCCAGCCGCCCCATCCGGGAGGGAGGTGGGGGGGTCAGCCCCCCGCCCGGCCAGCCGCCCCGTCCGGGAGGGAGGTGGGGGGATCAGCCCCCCGCCTGGCCAGCCGCCCCGTCCGGGAGGGAGGTGGGGGGATCAGCCCCCTGCCCGGCCAGCCGCCCTGTCCAGGAGGTGGGGGGGGCGCCTCTGCCCGGCCGCCCCTACTGGGAAGTGAGGAGCCCCTCTGCCCGGCCAGCCGCTCTGTCTGGGAGGGAGGTGGGGGGGGTCAGCCCCCAGCCCGGCCAGCCGCCCCGTCCGGGAGGGAGGTGGGGGGGTTAGCCCCCCGCCTGGCCAGCCGCCCCATCCGGGAGGTGAGGGGCGCCTCTGCCCGGCCGCCCCTTCTGGGAAGTGAGGAGCCCCTCTGCCTGGCCAGCCGCCCCGTCCGGGAGGGAGGTGGGGGGGTCAGCCCCCCGCCCGGCCAGCCGCCCCGTCCGGGAGGGAGGTGGGGGGGTCAGCCCCCCGCCCGGCCAGCCGCCCCGTCCGGGAGGGAGGTGGGGGGTCAGCCCCCCGCCCGGCCAGCCGCCCCGTCCGGGAGGGAGGTGGGGGGGTCAGCCCCCCGCCCGGCCAGCCGCCCCGTCCGGGAGGGAGGTGGGGGGGTCAGCCCCCCGCCCGGCCAGCCGCCCCGTCCGGGAGGGAGGTGGGGGGGTCAGCCCCCCGCCCGGCCAGCCGCCCCGTCCGGGAGGGAGGTGGGGGGTCAGCCCCCCGCCCGGCCAGCCGCCCCATCCGGGAGGGAGGTGGGGGGATCAGCCCCCCGCCCGGCCAGCCGCCCTGTCCGGGAGGTGAGGGGCGCCTCTGCCCGGCCGCCCCTACCGGGAAGTGAGGAGCCCCTCTGCCCGGCCAGCCGCCCCCTCCGGGAGGGAGGTGGGGGGGTCAGCCCCCCGCCGGGCCAGCCGCCCCGTCGGGGAAGTGAGGGGCACCTCTGCCCGGCCGCCCCTACTGGGAAGTGAGGAGCCCCTCTGCCCGGCCAGCCGCCCTGTCCGGGAGGGAGGTGGGGGGTCAGCCCCCCGCCCGGCCAGCCGCCCCGTCCGGGAGGGAGGTGGGGGGGTCAGCCCCCCGCCCGGCCAGCCGCCCCGTCCGGGAGGTGAGGGGCGCTTCTGCCCGGCCGCCCCTACTGGGAAGTGAGGAGCTCCTCTGCCCGGCCACCACCCCATCTGGGAGGTGTACTCAACAGCTCATTGAGAACGGGCCATGAAGACAATGGCGGTTTTGTGGAATAGAAAGGGGGGAAAGGTGGGGAAAAGATTGAGAAATCGGATGGTTGCTGTGTCTGTGTAGAAAGAGGTAGACATGGGAGACTTTTCATTTTGTTCTGTACTAAGAAAAATTCTTCTGCCTTGGGATCCTGTTGATCTGTGACCTTACCCCCAACCCTGTGCTCTCTGAAACATGTGCTGTATCCACTCAGGGTTGAATGGATTAAGGGCGGTGCAAGATGTGCTTTGTTAAACAGATGCTTGAAGGCAGCATGTTCGTTAAGAGTCATCACCACTCCTTAATCTCAAGTACCCAGGGACACAAACACTGCGGAAGGCCGCAGGGTCCTCTGCCTAGGAAAACCAGAGAACTTTGTTCACTTGTTTATCTGCTGACCTTCCCTCCACTATTGTCCTGTGACCCTGCCAAATCCCCCTCTGCGAGAAACACCCAAGAATGATCAATAAAAAAGAAAAAAAAAAAAAAAAATTAAAAACAACAAAAGATACACAAAACAACTCCTACCGAGTTTGAGCTCCAATAAACAGCCACAGGAAGAAACGAACTGTCAGGATCAAGTGCAGTGAACACAGAATCAGCACTGTGCAGACAGGGAATAATTGAACAGCAGGAAATACATGTGTTTATCTAAAATTATTTAATACAAAAGAGGGAGTCATAATGAAAGTCCAGAGCAAGAGAAATGGATTTGGAATTGAAGTGGCAGAACCGATTTAAATGAAAAATATAGTCATAAAAAAAAAAAAACTTTGGCTATATTAAATGGAAGCTGTAAGAGAGCTGGTAAGAAAAGTGGCCGGGGAAATACAATACGGAGGAATAAATATTTGGAAAGGAAGACAGAGCCATTTAGAAATCGGAGGGTAGCACGGAGGAAAGGAGGACGGAGCCATGTAGAAATCTAGGGGTAGCACGGAGGAAAGGAGGACGGAGCCACGTAGAAATCGGGGGGTAGCACGGAGGAAAGGAGGACGGAGCCACGTAGAAATCGGGGGGTAGCACGGAGGAAAGGAGGACGGAGCCATGTAGAAATCGGAGGGTAGCACGGAGGAAAGGAGGACGGAGGAGGAAAGGAGGACGGAGCCACGTAGAAATCGGGGGGTAGCACGGAGGAAAGGAGGACGGAGCCACGTAGAAGTCGGGGGGTAGCACGGAGGAAAGGAGGACGGAGCCACGTAGAAGTCGGGGGGTAGCACGGAGGAAAGGAGGACGGAGCCACGTAGAAATCGGGGGGTAGCACGGAGGAAAGGAGGACGGAGCCACGTAGAAGTCGGGGGGGTAGCACGGAGGAAAGGAGGACGGAGCCACGTAGAAGTCGGGGGGGTAGCACGGAGGAAAGGAGGACGGAGCCACGTAGAAATCGGGGGGTAGCACGGAGGAAAGGAGGACGGAGCCACGTAGAAGTCGGAGGGTAGCACGGAGGAAAGGAGGACGGAGCCACGTAGAAATCGGGGGGTAGCACGGAGGAAAGGAGGACGGAGCCACGTAGAAGTCGGAGGGTAGCACGGAGGAAAGGAGGACGGAGCCACGTAGAAGTCGGGGGGGTAGCACGGAGGAAAGGAGGACGGAGCCACGTAGAAATCGGGGGGGTAGCACGGAGGAAAGGAGGACGGAGCCACGTAGAAGTCGGGGGGGTAGCACGGAGGAAAGGAGGACGGAGCCACGTAGAAATCGGGGGGTAGCACGGAGGAAAGGAGGACGGAGCCACGTAGAAGTCGGAGGGTAGCACGGAGGAAAGGAGGACGGAGCCACGTAGAAATCGGGGGGTAGCACGGAGGAAAGGAGGACGGAGCCACGTAGAAGTCGGAGGGTAGCACGGAGGAAAGGAGGACGGAGCCACGTAGAAGTCGGGGGGGTAGCACGGAGGAAAGGAGGACGGAGCCACGTAGAAATCGGGGGGTAGCACGGAGGAAAGGAGGACGGAGCCACGTAGAAGTCGGAGGGTAGCACGGAGGAAAGGAGGACGGAGCCACGTAGAAGTCGGGGGGGTAGCACGGAGGAAAGGAGGACGGAGCCACGTAGAAGTCGGGGGGGTAGCACGGAGGAAAGGAGGACGGAGCCACGTAGAAATCGGGGGGTAGCACGGAGGAAAGGAGGACGGAGCCACGTAGAAGTCGGAGGGTAGCACGGAGGAAAGGAGGACGGAGCCACGTAGAAGTCGGGGGGTAGCACGGAGGAAAGGAGGACGGAGCCATGTAGAAATTGGGGGGTAGCACGGAGGAAAGGAGGACGGAGCCATGTAGAAGTCGGGGGGTAGCACGGAGGAAAGGAGGACGGAGCCATGTAGAAGTCGGGGGGTAGCATGGAAAGTCAGTGACAACACTGATTTACAAATGAGCAGGCAGAACGTGAGAGACGCGATGTTCAAAGATCCTGCAGAAAAGCCGGGGGTCTTGCCCTTCTAGTTACCAAAATACACTCTAAAACTGTTATTCCAGGAGGAATTTCAGTATAGAAACAGATAAGTGGATTTTAAATTGAGGCCAGGCGCAGTGGCTCAGGCCTGTAATCCCAGCACTTTGGGAAGCCGAGGTGGGTGGATCATTTGAGGTCAGGAGTTCGAGACCAGCCTGGCCAACATGGGGAAACCCCGCCTCTACTAAAAAATACAAAAGTTAGCCGGGCGTGGTGGCGGGCGCCTATAATCCCTACTACCTGGGAGGCTGAGGCAGGAGAGTCGCTTGAACCCAGGAGGCGGAGGTTGCAGTGAGCTGAGATCACGCCATTGCACTGCAGCCTGGGTGACAGAGGGAGACTCTGTCTCAAAAAAACAAACAAACAAACAAAAAAATCAAGTCTAACGTATGGCCCTTTACAAGAGAATTTAATGTAGGAAATTGGTCACGTTTGAAAGAGAGGAAAGAATCATTCAAAGGCATCGTTGAGCCAATGAATCCACCATCTGGAAAAACAAAGTTAGAACCCCACCTTACGGACACAATAAATTCTGTGCAGATAAATCCGCTAAATTGCAAAAAAAAGTATAAAAGTATTAGAAGAAAAATAGAATAGTTGTATAATTCTGGTGGAGGAAAAGACTTTCTACCCCAAATTCTAATCCCAAAAAGGACAAGATGGACGTCTTCAGTTACATAAGAAGTTAAAGCAGTTGTGTAACAAAAGACACCAAAACCAGTGTTAGAAGACAAGAGTCGGACTAGGAAAGAAACATGCAGCCCGGGAAAGAGGCCCTGGGAGGTACCCCCGTCCTGGTCCCCGGAGCCTGCTATGTGCCTCTCCCACGGCAGTAAGGCCTGTGCAGATGGGACTGAGCGAGGGGCCTCCAGGTGGGGACCATCCTGGTCATCTGGGTGGCCCAAGGTCATCACGGGCATCCTTGTAGGAGGGAGGCGGGAGGTCAGGGGCAGGAGGGTCAGCAGCAGGCAGTGGCAATGGAAGCAGAGGTCGTGGTGATGTCAGAGGCACCATGAGACCAGGAACACAGAAGCCTCTGGAAGCCAGAAAAGGCAGGAAATGGATTCTTCCCTGCGCCTCCAGAAGGGACCAGCCCTGCTGACACCTTGATTTCAGCTCCGTGAGAGCCGGTTGGGCTTCTGACCGCCAGAGCTGTGGGAGAATGCATTCGTGTTGTTTCAGCCATAAGTCTGTGGGCCATTTGTGACTGCAGCCGCAGGAGGCTACGCAGACAGGCTCATGTGTGCAGATCTGAGCTGAGCTCGAGATGCCTGATGCAGACGATAGGAAATAGTCCACAGCGGCCAGGATCTCAACAGGCTTCCAGGGGAACAACACAGCGATGTCCAAGGGCGCGTCCAGGGTGAAACTGCAGGGCCACGTTCAGCACAGGGAAGCAGAGAAAGAAGGTGAGAATAAATCAGCTGTCCTTCCTGCGAGACCCGGCTGGGCGGGGCGTCTGGGAAAGGCTGCCCTGGGAGGGTCAGCAGGTTCCCTGGGCTCTCAGCCACAGCCCTGCCCTACTTTGCTAGGTCAGGCGAAGGCACCTGACCTTCGCCTCCTGGCCCTGGCCCTGCCATCCAGGCTGGGCAGATGATGTTGGCAGGCCAGAATCCTGTGAGGGTTATCCTGAGGCTTGAAGGTGGAAATAGATGGGAGGGACCTTGAAAAGCTCAGAGTGATGCCTAAGCGGGTCCTTATCAACAGCCCAGTGTGAGCCTCAAGCACTGAACTCCAGCCTCAGGACTGAGAAGGTCCTTATCAACAGCACAGACCTCAGCGTGAGCCTCAAGTCTCAGGAGCTTGAAGAACTGCTTCTGTTTACTGAGCACGCGTGATATGTCAGGTGTGGCCCTGGGGCTTGAACTCTATTGCCCGGTCTATAAAGCACATGTTCTCACCACCCTGTTTTACAGAGGAGGAAACTGAGGCTTGGGGAGGCTCATCAGCTCACCCTGCGGGGAGTCGGCCGGCAGCAGCTGCGTCGCTGTGGATCCCACCCGAGGGTCCCTGATGTGGGTCACACCTGTGTGCTGGCTTTAATCCCCAGCCCCACCTGGATGTGCAGCCTGGGACCAGCATGGCCCACAAGGGTGGGATGGATGGCATCGTCACCCTCCACGCACAGGGGCCTGAGAGCACAGGGCCCCTCAGGGAGAGCCCCTGCGGCAGAATCAGAGTCTCAGGAATAAAGACAAGCAGAGGTCTCAATTTCTTTGCCTGAAAACTGGGGGTGGCAATCCCCACCTCACCGGCCTGTGATTAGGATGAGAGGAGACAGGCTGAGATGGGGCCCCAGGCACTTCACTGACACCCGGTGAGCACTCACCGAATCCTCACCTGGAGAAGCCCTGAGGGGGTGGGGGGCTCAGCGGCCCTGCCCACGGAATGCCCACCTGGGGCTTCTTGAGTCATGGCATCAGGGGCAAGTGCTTGATCGTTTTGTGCCTCAGTTTCCTCCTGTGTCAATGGAGATTTCAGCAGTTCCAACCTGTTCAACACCATGAAGATGGAATAGGTTAGCGTGCTTAACGCACTCAGGGCCGTCTCCAGCCTTAAGGAGGCACCGCCCAGAGCAGGCTGGGGCGCCGAGCAGAGTGGGGCACCGAGGCTGTGTTCCTTGTTGCTGGGGGGATACAGATGCCCTCCCACTCCTTCCCCCTAAGACGCAACCACCAGCCTGGAACTGGAAGTGGGGATCACCCCCACCTTCGGGCCTCTGCTCCCCCCACGCGTGGCCCATGGCCATGCGTCTCCCTGCAGCAGGAGAAGAAAGCCAAGAGGTGGCCCAGGCCCAGGGCTGACATGTGTCAGACACGGGTGAAAATGCTGCCTTTGTGTCTGACGTCTGTCTCTTGCTGTTAAACGATGACAGCTTGTCAGAAACATCACACACGTTTGCTCTAATTAAGGGAACGTTGTGAACAAGTCGCAGCCTTGGGGGGGAGCTGTCCCAGCTGGATGTGTCCTCTGAGCGGCCCCTGCCTGTGTCCTCCCTGTGGCCTCCCAGGCCATGCACTGGCTCTGTGTCTCCTGCATCTTCACTTGTCTGCCTGGCTGGCGGCCAGCGGCACCAGACCAAGGACCCACCGCTATTTCCCTGTGTTCGCTGCCTTCCTCTTCGCAAGGACACCGAGAGCCCCTGGCTCTGGGCCTCCCATCTGCCCTTCCTCCCGCCCATCATCAGTGTTTACGAGGGTCTGCCATGTGCCAGGTGCAGGGGAAACGGCGCAGGGTCAGAGGCAGAACCCGCCTGCTGGGGAGACAGGAGTGGGGAGTGGCCTCACACCCCAGAGGAGGGGATGGAGGAGGTACGCCTGGGGCCGTCCCAGAGCAGGGCAGAGGCTTGGTCCAGCCTGTGGCAGTGAGCAGCTGGTGGGACAGAGGCCACAGCAAGGCCAAAGGCGTGGTAGGGAGGGCAGGGGGCATCTCTCTGGTCCCGGCAGAGCTGCCAGTCCCTA